>NC_138779.1:145907678-147192678 GCF_965119305.1 Pelophylax lessonae | reverse complement strand
GCCAAAGCGGACGGACGGCACCCTCTTGTGCTTTTGGTGAAGAAGGGGAGGAGGAGGACGGCCACACTCCAATATGCAGTCAGAGGCAGCGAGCCATTTGAGCAGCTGAAAATTGTGGATCGTAAGTAGAAAATAAAAATGTTAGAAATTTCTAATCTCTAATCACATTTTACAGAGCCCCCTTTACATCGGAGTCTCCAGACTTACTACACTGTAAGAGGGAAGTGTGAAGACTCTGATATAAGGAGAGTTTGGGAACCATTATTTGAGGGGGGAAGCTGGGGACTCTGGTGTAAAAGGGAACTCTGTGTTCCCCAAAGCTCCCCCATACATCTGAGCTTACAGAGACCCTCTTACACTTCCCTTCCTCAGTCCACCACAGTCAAGGGCACAACAAGTCCCACTGCAGAAGGCTACCTGCTTGGACTTGTAATCCTCTCTGTAGGGGAATGAGGAAATACTGCCTGCTATGCTAAGACTTGTAGTGCCCTCTGTTAGGGACTAAGGATTCCTCAGTCCTCAACATTCTAGGGCACTATAAGTCTCAGCATAGTGGGCTGTCATACCTCAGTCCCTCACAGCTCGGGTCAAAAACAACACAGTTAAACATCTAAAGGACAACTCCAAACAAAACTACCAATAATGGACAGAGTCCATATGCTCTATAATGTCAAAGACCCGCTACCACTCACCTTCCACCTCTGGTGCTGTCATTGTGTAGGGCAAAGGGCTCCATCTACACCATGTTTGGCTTTCATGTCAGATAGGCAGGACTTGCTCAGCTCCACTCTCTTCCTTGGCAATTGACTCTGGCGTCATTGTGGATCTTTCCTCCTCTAGAAAACCCCCAGGGGCCCTCTCCTTGTCCCCCAGCCACCCAGGGCCTTCTTCTCCTCCTCCTCCACCAACCATTTTCAGACTCTTCCAACTTCCCTGGGGCTACTCAACCACTTTGCATAGTGGACACAACAAATCTATGACCAGCCTGCAAAATATCAAGTCTGGGCCTGGTTACCTGTATGTTCCGGGTCCAGGGCGGAGCTCTCCTCCCAGAGCAACAACTGATGATAGCAGAGTGAGTTGACCGGCCAGTCACTTCCTACTGGTGCAGGTACACACCTACCGATTCCTCCACATCTTAGGATAACATGATCAGACGGCCAATCCCCAGGCAGAGAAGGAGGAGTAAGTGTCAGCGGACAACAGACACCTGGCAGACGCAGTGAAGGGACTGCAGCACACTGCTGCAACTTTTTGATCCGAGGATTGAAAGCAATCTTTTACTTGGGAGATTTCCCTGACTGCGCCCTTCGAAATGTTGGTGCTCCGCCACTGGCCGCAAGGCCCCTGTAGGTGCGAGGCCTTAGGCGCCCGCTTAATTTGCATGGTGCCCTCCTGTTTTAAAACATGGTCAATGCATCTCATTGGTGTAAGTGCACTTCTATGTTCTGAATTGTAGGGGCATTGAGTATGGTGCTAGCATGATGAGAGGTTACTGCCTATTTGTGTCCATAAATAATATATAATGTTTTTCTTTTATTTTAGAAACCAGTGATCAGGATGTGGAGGCTCAGCCTTCTCAGGCCCCCTGTAAGTAATGTGGATGTGCTGTTGTGTTGTGTATTAGGTCGAACTTGGAGGAATGATTGTTTGTTTTGTTTTCTTTTGTGGTTGATGTAACTTCAGCAAGAGAGGAGCCTCAGGCAGGGCCAAGTCGCCTGGATCCGGGCCAGGAACAAACTGTTGGCCAAGAAGAGGCCAATTGGTCCGACTCGGATGAGGACCTGGGCTCTCCTCAAAGGGGAAGTAAGTATTCTACATGTGTTTGTGTGTTCAATGTGTCCTGGTAAATATAAGGGCTGTAATATATATATTTTGACATTGGGGTTTTGTAGCAGCTGACATTGAGGATGTTTGTTGTGGAGGACTGGGGAAGAGGGGCCACTGCTTACCCAGTCCACTGTAACTACTACCTTCAATGTTTCCAGACTACTTTCTGTGTGCCTTTATCAAATAGCTTTTGTTCAAGGATTGTATTTGTGTCTTTGTGTTTCTAGGAGATACAACGCCATCCCCCCATGAAGGGACACCATCCCCCCATGTAGGGTCTCCCCCATCCTCCCCCACTCCAGGCTCCCCTGAACTAGTCTGTAAGTACCTAAAATTAGATTCTCACATGAATTGTGTGTGCTAGGATGATGTGTATCTAGGATAATCTAAGTTGGAGTCAAAGCAAGTGTAGTTTTGCTATATGTGACAGGAAGGTTGGTCATGAAACACTCTTGCTTAACCTTCATGTTTGAAAGGTGGTTTTGGGGAGCTTTACAGGACATGTTATCTTTTGTAAGTTATCTCAAGCCACCCTATTCTAAATTGGTGTTAGTTTCTCTACATTGGAAATGGTGTGCTTTGTACTTGTAAATTTTTAGGGGACATTGTAATTTAATCATGTCCTGATTTAGTCAACACTGAAAATGTGTGTTTGTCAATCTTTCATAAATACTCTTCCTCGGTAATGTACCACATTCCAGTTCACAATTTGTGTTCTTTTTGTGCAGTTTCTCCAGAGCCAGCCACGCCATCCACTTCAGGGGCCCCAAAAAAACCTGATGATGGTAAGTTGTGTGCTTTTCCAGTAATGTGTCTACTTAGTAAGTGGAGAAATGCTAACTGTGTATGTCCCCGCTCAGGCTTCAAGTTGTTCTAAAGGCAGCGGGTTCTTTATGTGAATGCATTCTATGCATTAGTATTCCAAGTGATAGGTGTGCATATTCCCCCTAAGACTTACTGGGACCATTTTTTACGGTCCAAATTTTTGCACTAATACTTGTCTGGAACAGACTCCCCCTCCTCCTTAACTGAGGTGACAGCATGCCAATATTGCCTCCTGATGCTGTCACTCCTAATCATTGAGACCATTGGAAGGGAGGGGGGCAAGGCTGGCTCACAGCCTAGTGCCTGAACAGGCACAGGGTGCTTGGCTTCATCTCATGTGCCTCCATAGCAAGCTGCCTGCTGTGGGGTCAAACAACAGGAGGGAGGTGCCTAGAGGTGTGTACAGGGGCCATGTAAAAAGGAGGATTGTTATTTCTCTTGTCCCCAAAAACCTAGAGAGTGTAAGTCTAACCTGATTAGTTTTCCGCAGCCCTCCCAAAATGATATGTTTCCAACACTTAGAACAGGCAGGGCTGAGGCACCAAAAACATCAGAAAAACACAATCAGCACAAAAGCAGGGAGTACGTATCCTTAACGCTACAAGCTTCACCCAGAAGAATGACGCTTGCACTGTACAAATCTGCATCACCACCATATCAATGTCTAAATAAAACTTTCAGGGAAATGTGGAGGGGTAATGAGTGGGTGTTAGAGCGTTTTCATGACTGCGTAACCTACAGTTAGCGTGAGTCCATTTGTTGATAAACTTTTTCTTCTCTCTTAACACAGCTGGGATGGCGGAAAGGAGATCAGGGGAGCAGACACATCTGCTCCGTCCAGAACTGGCCCTCAAAATTCCTAAGGGTGAGTCTCTACTATGTGTCAGGTTCAATCTATAGACAGTAAGAGTGAGAGAGAACGCTCCACAGATTCCAATGGTGATAGAGATAAATGTGTGCACATGTATCGTGTTGACCAATTGAACCCAAAACACCTTACATTCTTCAAAATGATTGCTTGTGTTTACATGCAGAAAAGCATTTTACTTAGCTTTGGTGGAACTGCTACTAACATTCCAAGCCATCTTATGTAACCTTTTGAACAATTTGCTGTGAAAGTTTGAGTTTAAGGTTTACAACAGCAATTTAGCATATTTGCTTCAGAGTGTTGATAAAAGCCAACCAATAGACTCCTAAGCATATTTGTTGAGGCACATTAATTACAATCCTTGTTTGGATCATTTTGCCTAAAACTAATTGTCATGTTTTTTTCTACCCAGGGCACACCCACCTCACCTACGAGGTCCTCCTGGATTATATGAGGTGGTGCGGAGACCGAATTCTATATTTGGAACACCTTTGTGGCGTGGATCCAGACCCTAAGGAGCCATTCGTTAGGAATGTCACACCTTTAAAAAGATCCTAGTATTTTTTTTTTGTTGTTTGTTTACTTATGTTGCACGTTGCAACACAAAGAAATGTCACATTTGTAATTGTTGCCCATTATAAACAAAAATCTAACAAAAAAATCAAAAACAGTTTAAAAAAAAACCCTTTTTTTGGGACCCAAAAAAAAAAAAAAAAAAAAAAAAGCCTTGTTTTTGGCAACCAAAAAAAATATAAAAATTTATAAAAAACCCTTTTTTTGGGAACCAAAAAAACCAAAAAAAACAAAAAAAGCCTTGTTTTTGGCAACCAAAAAAAATATAAAAATTTATAAAAAACCCTTTTTTTGGGAACCAAAAAAACCAAAAAAAAACAAAAAAAGCCTTGTTTTTGGCAACCAAAAAAAATATAAAAATTTATAAAAAACCCTTTTTTTGGGAACCAAAAAAACCAAAAAAAACAAAAAAAGCCTTGTTTTTGGCAACCAAAAAAAATATAAAAATTTATAAAAAACCCTTTTTTTGGGACCCAAAAAAAAAAAAAAAAAAAAAAAAGCCTTGTTTTTGGCAACCAAAAAAAATATAAAAATTTATAAAAAACCCTTTTTTTGGGAACCAAAAAAACCAAAAAAAAACAAAAAAAGCCTTGTTTTTGGCAACCAAAAAAAATATAAAAATTTATAAAAAACCCTTTTTTTGGGAACCAAAAAAACCAAAAAAAACAAAAAAAGCCTTGTTTTTGGCAACCAAAAAAAATATAAAAATTTATAAAAAACCCTTTTTTTGGGAACCAAAAAAACCAAAAAAAACAAAAAAAGCCTTGTTTTTGGCAACCAAAAAAAAAATGTTTACAAAAAAGCCTTGTTGTTTTTATGGCAACGGACAAAACCAAAAATGTTTACAAATAAGCCTTGTTGTTTTTGGTAACAAACTAAACCAAAAATGTTTACAAATAAGCCTTGTTGTTTTTATGGCAACGGACAAAACCACAAATGTTTACAAAAAAGCCTTGTTGTTTTTATGGCAACGGACAAAACCACAAATGTTTACAAAAAAGCCTTGTTGTTTTTATGGCAACGGACAAAACCACAAATGTTTACAAAAAAGCCTTGTTGTTTTTATGGCAACGGACAAAACCACAAATGTTTACAAAAAAGCCTTGTTGTTTTTATGGCAACGGACAAAACCACAAATGTTTACAAAAAAGCCTTGTTGTTTTTATGGCAACCGACAAAACCACAAATGTTTACAAAAAAGCCTTGTTGTTTTTGGTAACAAACTAAACCAAAAATGTTTACAAAAAAGCCTTGTTGTTTTTATGGCAACCGACAAAACCAAAAATGTTTACAAATAAGCCTTGTTGTTTTTATGGCAACGGAAAAAACCACAAATGTTTACAAAAAAGAATTGTTTTTGTGAAAACCTTCCAAAAAATGATGTCAAAACATAAAAAATGTTTAAAATGTTTATCTAAATTAAATTTAAGTATGTTGCTCTTTGCAACACAAATGTTACATTGGCAATTTAGTTCATTCTATTATATATTGTAATATATTTTTTGTACGCTACAGTTGGTAGACACCCACATGTGTTATTAAAACATTTATTTTATTACCCAAGTTTTCTTTTTGGTGTACACATCGAATGTCTTTTGTGTTGTATTTGTTTACTTGAGTGGTGTGGTCTGTAATTGTTAGTATGTTGGCTTTGGTTTATGTTAGCCTTGAGACTTGTTTTGAAGCTACATTTGAAGGGAGACCTTTTCTTGGGTCGTTATGTGAACATTGAGTTATCTAAATTTACATGAAATCATATGTTTGGAGATAGAGAAGCACGTGTGTATAAATGCCTACATTAACCAGGGCCATTACTTGGCCACCAACACTCCTAAAAAACCAAAGAGCAAACACAAACTAATCATTTTGCATAAAATTTTATTTCATCCCCAAAAGAAGCACTATAATAAATCATATTGTGCCACCCTCAAATTAA
Source organism: Pelophylax lessonae (assembly GCF_965119305.1). Lineage (NCBI taxonomy): Eukaryota > Metazoa > Chordata > Amphibia > Anura > Ranidae > Pelophylax > Pelophylax lessonae. The sequence goes on along the minus strand of NC_138779.1, from coordinate 147,186,646 downwards.
AAAAAAAAATGGCCCAAAAAATTGGCCAATGTAAATCATTAACAAAACTAAACCAAATTAAACAAAAAAACAAAAAATCAAGTTGGTGGTCGTGCCTGAAGCAGTGTGGTGAGCATTGTTAAGTTTCCTGCCATCAAATGGTGTGCCAAGAGTTCCATCTGGTCTGGGGTTAACTGTAGAGTTGTGCTCAAGTGGCCCATTAGGATCATATCTTCTGTCTGAGGCTGCTGATGATGCAGGGTGTTGAACGTTGGAAATGTCCCACACAGAAGATGTTCGGCCAATAGTGTCATCTGCTCTGGGGTCAGCCTAAGCATTTGGGCAACGTGTGCCATTACCATGAGATGGGATCGTTGCTGCTCCAAGGCTATTTGATGCTGCTGGTGGTGCAAGGGTTGTGAAGATGTGTGGGGAGTGGTGGTTGATTGTTTGTTGTGGTCCACGGTGCGGGGGCAAACGACATGTCGCATTGGTGACAAAAAAGAAGAACGGCCTGGGGAGGAGTGAAGTGATAAAGGTGTGGAGGGAATGTAGTCAGGTGGAAGGGGTACTGTGGAACCAGTGCGCATTGAGGTTGTGCAGGAGGATTGCTCATTGAGGGGTGTGGGAGTCCGAACGGAGTGTGAAGTGCTAGGAGTGGCTACAGGAGGAATTGTCCCATCCCCAGCTGCCTGACAAGTGGCCAACACTGGCATTACCCTCCCACTACCACAACCTGCAGTGGCAGGTGAGTGAGATGTTTGGGAGGGCTCTGCCAATGGGGCATCTTCAGATCCAAACAGGCATTGGCGTGTGGCCAGCACCTGAGTGTCAACACTTTGCCGATCCCGTTGATGCTGGTCTGCTAAACTTACCAAGCTGTTACGCATATCCTGTTGAACCTGTAACATATCCTGGTGAACCTGTACCATTGTTGCTACAGATTCCTGTATGAGCCCGAGCAGACGTACTGCCTCAGTAGATTGCTGAGTACGCCTCCTTAACTCATTTTGGACCTGATACTCATCAAGCAGCCTCTCGGCTACATCCAGCATAGATGGACGAAGTTGGGTAGGTGACAATCCCTCTGCATCTAAGGCTACCTGAAAGCAGAAGAAATAGACCAAATCATTATCAAACATCATGACTAAATATTTCAGATTAGTTTGACAACTTAACACCCCAAGCAGAACGTTGAAAAGTTTGATGTGCTTCTAATGAGTACTTGTTCATTGTAAGATTATCCAAGCTAGCAACACTTCTGATAATGGGTACATATTATATTGGTGTGACTAATATGACAAAGGCAAAAAAGATTCAACATGAAGGTGTTCCCAATTAACCCTGGTGTGGTAGGTTGTTTATGCTTTTGGTAAATCTGTTACTACACCAATGACTTTATACATCTACGTATGTTGTCTAAAATCTTGCCATCAATCGGCTACAGGACAACCCAACCAAACGATACCCATGAATTTGGACCTGGAAAATCAAAGACGGGCCGGACTTTAAAGATCCTGGATGTTTTTGGAACATTAGTGGCACACCAAATTATAACATAATTCCCTGATGTTCAAGATAGAACTCTTGTTGTGCTGGTGCATCGTCAGAATGTCATAGCACTAATTTAACACACACAATGTAAGCCACATCTAGTCCAAAATCAATGCTACCATTGAAATGTTACATGTGCACCTTGTTCCCTTATATCACATACCACAGCACTGGATGCAGAATCGTCGCCAGCTCCTGATCCAACTCCAGCTGCAACGTCAAGAGGGGCCTGATGTTCTTTTAAAAACAAAAAAAAAAAAACATGTTTAGTACATAACCTTAGTCAGTAATGATTATGGCCAGATTGCCCTCCTAGCTTCATGAATGAAGCATTGAGGCCAAACATTCAAAAGTGCTTTCCTGGGCTCATAGGACACTTGCTAAACCCTCCCAAAGGTTAAGAAGGCTTGGTCTGCCTACTAATGACGGCACCCATTAATGCTGTCAACTGTGTTTTGCAGGGTAAACATCTAAAAGGCAACACTCTTTCCTAAGAAAAAACATGTGTGTTAATGGGGTTAATAAGATTCAAAAAAACATTATTTGACTAGACATACCAACACCTTCCTCCAGGCCTAGCTGCACTGGGTGTGTTCCCTGCTGCGGATCTTCTGTAAAGGACATAGCAATATGAGCTATCTTGGCCAAAAAAAAACATCTACATTGTTTGGCACAGTATGATATTGGACCTACCAGGAGGAGGGTCAGCACTGATGTCAACACCTGTGAGTCCGTCTGGTTCGCCAAGCTGCATGGGCTGTGGAGGGGCTGAGATCCGTGCTACAGATGAACAAATTGCAGGTTGGGGAAAACAAAAAAAGGACAATTGGAAGGGCAAGTATCACATTCTCTTAATGTCACACATAGGATAGTAGTTAATCTTTTCCAAACAACTCACACAATTGACATCCAAGATAATATCCTACCTCGGTGCAAAGCATCCGAATCTAAGTCCTCTCTGGGAAAGATGGTATCGGGTCCTATGATGTTCAAGAAAGGTAATTGATAATCCCAGAGAGAACTTCGTGCACGTTCATCCAGCCGACCTTGACGGTCATAAAGACCCTCCGCAGCCCATGCAATTAGCTTCTTCCGAACGGACCCACAGATGTCGTTGACCTTCTTCCGCACACTGTCACGGTGGCGAGGTGCTTCACCCAGTGCATTTACAGCATCCCGGATTTCATCCCACAATCTGTTCTTCTCTGTTACTGAGTAAGACGCGGCCCTGGTCCCATGTATCGCCTGATATCTGGCCATATAGGCGTGGACCAGGGCACAGCACTGATTGTGGGTGAAACGGGGAAGCCGGGGTAATGTGGACAAGCTGACTCTGGTGGACGGACCCGCTCCAGGACTACTGTCAGAAGAGCCAGCTTGTCCACTTGGTGTGTTAACACCTCCCCCGGCTTCCTCCTCCGGGATGGGGATGGTGGACTCCCTCATGGATACAGCTGGAGCCTCCCTCACACCAGAGCCAGACGATCTGCCCACCCTGCCCCCCCTGCCCCCCCTGCCCCCCCTGGCCCCCCTGGCCACCCTGCCCCTTCTCATCCTTCCAGTGGGTGGGGCCATGGGAGCACGAGGTGGGCAGAGAATCTGGCTGTCCAGCAGCAGCAAAGAGCCCCAAACTCCTAAATCTGAAATGACAAAAGAGAAAACAGAAAAAACAGGATTTGCAGATTGCTCTTCATATACAGTATAATTAGTGAACAGTTACAGAACACACTTACCTAATGGCACAAACAGACTTGGTGGTGGTGGTGGTGGTAGTAGTGGGCAAAGAGCAGAAGAGGCTGCAAAGAAAAGAAAAAAAAAAACACATAAGAAAACGCATATGGGTACAAATCACACGAGGCCCTCCAAACACTTACCTAATGGCACAAACACAGTGGTGGTGGTGGTGGTGGTGGTGGTGGTGGTGGTGGCAAAGAGCAGAAGAGGCTGCAAAGAAATGGGAAAAAAAAACACATAAGAAAACGCATAGGGGTACAAATCACACGAGGCCCTCCAAACACTTACCTAATGGCACAAACACAGTGGTGGTGGTGGTGGTGGTGGTGGTGGTGGTGGCAAAGAGCAGAAGAGGCTGCAAAGAAATGGGAAAAAAAAACACATAAGAAAACGCATAGGGGTACAAATCACACGAGGCCCTCCAAACACTTACCTAATGGCACAAACACAGTGGTGGTGGTGGTGGTGGTGGTGGTGGTGGTGGTGGCAAAGAGCAGAAGAGGCTGCAAAGAAATGGGAAAAAAAAACACATAAGAAAACGCATAGGGGTACAAATCACACGAGGCCCTCCAAACACTTACCTAATGGCACAAACACAGTGGTGGTGGTGGTGGTGGTGGTGGTGGTGGCAAAGAGCAGAAGAGGCTGCAAAGAAATGTAAAAAAAAAACACATAAGAAAACGCATAGGGGTACAAATCACACGAGGCCCTCCAAACACTTACCTAATGGCACAAACACAGTGGTGGTGGTGGTGGTGGTGGTGGTGGTGGCAAAGAGCAGAAGAGGCTGCAAAGAAATGGGAAAAAAAAACACATAAGAAAACGCATAGGGGTACAAATCACACGAGGCCCTCCAAACACTTACCTAATGGCACAAACACAGTGGTGGTGGTGGTGGTGGTGGTGGTGGTGGTGGTGGCAAAGAGCAGAAGAGGCTGCAAAGAAATGGGAAAAAAAAACACATAAGAAAACGCATAGGGGTACAAATCACACGAGGCCCTCCAAACACTTACCTAATGGCACAAACACAGTGGTGGTGGTGGTGGTGGTGGTGGTGGTGGTGGCAAAGAGCAGAAGAGGCTGCAAAGAAATGGGAAAAAAAACACATAAGAAAACGCATAGGGGTACAAATCACACGAGGCCCTCCAAACACTTACCTAATGGCACAAACACAGTGGTGGTGGTGGTGGTGGTGTAATCCTTTATAGGCAAAACGAGGCTGCAAACATTAAACATACATGAGAAATCGCATGACCTACATACGTGCACATAATAAATTACAGTTATCAGGAAAGCAAAAATGGTGTCTTTGGAAGCTGGGAAGGTAAGGGGGCAGGTTTAGATGCCAAATCTAGACTGCACACCTTTAACAAACATGAGAAAACACATGTCCAAACCACATGCACATGGGGCCAACTGCCAATGATTAAAAGACACTTGAGGGGTTCCCAAGCTATTGTGGGTTGGAGGGGATTCACCATAGACAACTTAAGCACACCCAAGATAAGTACAAATTGTCTCCTTCCTTTTTTTTGGGAGAGAGAGATACAATTGTCTTACCTCCAGATAATGTAGGTTGTGGGTCACAGGGTCTTGCTAGCACATAAGAAACATCGATCTATAACATCCAGCAGCCATATTGGCCATGTGCTCCTTTTATAGCTGGCTCACAGGTGTGATAATTAGCGGCCGTTTCTATATATATCTGCGCATTCGCGAATTTGCGCGTTCAAAATGGAGGACGATATCCCAGACGCATTAGATGGTGCAATGCTGGCATTTATCGGTGCCTTGTTTGAGGAGGCCCTGGCACAGGAGGCAGCAGAAGGTGGGGAAGCTGCAGCAGCAGCAGCAGCACCTCCAGCAGCAGCACCTCCAGTCCGTGTGCCCTTACCTCGCCAGCCACGCATTTTTGCTCCAAGGATCTATTTGGACAAGCTGCGGGATTCTGATGTCAGGAGGAAGTTCCGGCTAGAGCGAGGAACTATTCTACACCTCTACCAGCTCATAGCAGAGAAAATTGACCCGGACACACAGCGCGGCCATGCGGTGCCCGGCATGGCCAGATTGCTGGCCACTTTGTATATTTTAGGGCGTGGCAGCTTCCAAGCCACTTCGGGAAGTATCATGGGCATTAGCCAGCCCACAGTTTCAAGGGTGTTCATGTTGGTCATTAATGCCATAGTGGATATAGTGCCCAATTTTATCCACTGGCCACAGAATGAAAATGAGTGGAATGAAGTCAAGTTGGGTTTCTACCGGCGGGCACACATGCCGCAAATCCTAGGGGCAATCGATGGCACCCACATAGCCATTAGGCCCCCAAGGAGCCACGAAAGTGAATACCGGAACCGCAAGCAGTACCACTCCGTGAACGTCCAATTAGTGTGTGACGCCAAACAGCGCATCATGAGTGTCAACACTGGTCACCCAGGGTCGTGCCATGATTCCAGTATGTTAAGAACAAGTACTCTGTACGAGGTGTTTGAAAGTGGACAAATGCCCGAAGGGTGGCTTATTGGTAAAGTATTTTGTCTTAACAACATAAACTGTAAGATTACATAGACATAGGAATAAGCTACATCGGTGTACACCCTGATTTAAGCAAAGCCTACCTAAAATGGATGTGTTAGGAGTTGTCAGGCTGTTCACACACAACCAGATCAGCAGCTTAGCAGCTCACAAAAGAAAGATTTGCAAAGTTGTCTTTGAGTCCAATGAAGGTGGTTAACCAATGTGTAAATGGTGTCCTCTAGCCACCCAAAGAAAACCTACAAATGATTCCAATGGTATTGCCATATCCCCAAAGTACTTTGCATAAGTGAGTCAATATTGGTTTCCTCACTCTAGTTGCAGATATATTCCAGAAGTAAGACCTAGGCTAATGTAATAGGAACAAAATAGGGGCCAAGTTGGAACTTGCATGAGAAACCCACCACTTTGTGTGTCCTTTTTCCCATTTGTATTAGTGATTTAGGCAGTTAGACAGAGTTGAGATGTTTCATATGATTTTTTGCAAACAGACGAGCAGGTTGTTTAGTAAAATGCCTAATTGTCTCCCATTTTGAGGAGTCATCTAAAGTCACATGATATGAATAACTAATGTATATTTTTCTTATTTTTCAGGGGATGCTGGTTACCCGCAGCTGACGTGGCTGATGGCTCCAATCAGGTACCCCCAGGGCCCAGCAGAGAGGAATTACAACAGGGCCTTGCGGAGAAGCCGGAGTATCATTGAGTTGACCATAGGTCTTCTCAAGTCCCGGTTTCTCTGCTTGGCCCGGCCTGGGGGTGAACTCCTGTACTCTCCTACAAAGGCTTCCAAGATCATCCTGGCGTGCTGCGTGTTGCACAACATGTGCGTTGCCCGGGATGATTCTTGGGAGCTGACGGAGGAGAGGGAGCCAGAGGTCCGTCAGCCGGCGGCCCCCAGGCGGCGGAGCACCGCTGCCGGTATGGCCACCCGGAATACCCTGGTTGCTAGCCACTTTACATGTAAGTACTGTAACCGGTCAAGATAGGGCATGTGTATTAATTAGCTAGTTAGCAGAGGTGCCACTCACAGGGAGACAGAGGGTGATTATCATCTGCCAATGACACTTGCCATTGTAGATAAAGTGTAGTCAACATTGGTAAAATTGTGTTACTTGAGCAAAAACATGCACCTCTAACCATAAACATGTTGGTATTGTGAATAGTGTAAAGGGCTGAGAAGAGCTGGCAGGTGTTTATTTGTGTCTATGCCACCTGTGTAGTTATTGATAACATGAACGGCTGCTTGGTATCTTATGGTGTTGTAATTTTCCAGAACATCAACATCTTGGAATCATGGCACGTACCATGGGAAGCCTGTGGTGATGGGCTGTCTGGCGTCACAGGTGTGTATTCAAATGTTTACATTAATGATTTCTGGTTTGTGTAAGTTGGCATAAAATGTGTTATTTCACTCGTGATGTCGAAATTAAATGAAGTTCAGAATGAAGCAAACAGGCATTAAGATGTGATTTTCATTATGAAATGTCTTATCCTTTGTTTTATTTTTCCAGGAGTGGTACTGCTTGCGGGTGTAGGTGGTAGAAACCCACCTTGATGGACTCCACTCATTTTCTTTTGTGGTCAGTGGATATTTGGTAAGGCACATGGCCAATGACCAACATGAACACCCTGGAACTTCGAAAGTGGCTTGGAAGCTGCCCAGCAACCTTGCCATGCCTGTCCCCTATGAGCTGGTAGAGGTGCAGAATGGATTCTGAACTCTGCCGGAAGTTGTGGAAGACATCAGAATCCCGTAGCCATGGAGCAAAGATCGTGGTCTGGCGCTGTAAAGGCACACGGACTGGAGAGTGACAATATTCTTTTGCTGCATCCCTCCTTCTGCTGTCATTCTCAAATAAATAAATACATTAGAATTGAACATGTGTTTTTTTGTTTTGTGTGGGTGCCTACAGACAAAAGGGCCATCCACACTGTAAGATTTAGAGAAGACTTTATCCTTCAGATTGACATTTTCTATGTAGTGCAAGGGCCTGCCTGATTGCATCCAAATTGAAAGTGTTGAGGTTTGAGCTTCTATTATATGGTTTGGTTAAGTCTACAGGAAAAAGTCTAGACAAATTGTTAGTGTATGGCCCATTAAGCTGCCAAGGCCGGAGTTTTGCACTTTGCATGCTGCTTGTACTGGTGATGTGAGGGGTTGTAATGTAGAGTAGGGATGTGACAGTGTTGTGTTGAGGTGTGAGGCAAATGTAGTGTTGGACTATGAGGGTCTGTGTTGTTGAAATATGGAGAGAGTCCAATATCAGACACCTATGTTTATTGGTCAAGAAATTGTAAGAACCATGGTAAATATGTAAAGAATTGCATCTCGATAAAACTAGGACCACACTCATAAAATCAAAATTGTGTTGTTTCCATTGATGTGCTTGAAATTTGGGTAGGACACCCCCCTCCCCCCCCAAATTCAAGATAGTTTAAAAAAACTGTTTAAAAAAATGAGAGTGAAAAGAGATCCCAAGTGTAGTGATGTGATTTGAACCCATGACGTTGTGAACTGCAGTGAAGTTGCAAAGCACTTAGCTATTGTGCAGAATAAAGCTGTATGGTGGAAAAAATGGAGTGTGTTAAGGCTAAAAAGCACATATAGCTAAAGAACTAAACATTGTATGGAATGTGGGAAGAAGACCATGGTAAAATTGTGAGGTTTCATCTTGCCCTGAAGTAGGGTAGGGGTTTGGTCACTTGCCTTTGGTACTTTCCTTCATAAGATCAATTCGACACACAGACAAGATCAAAAAAACACTTAAAATGGTGTAAGCTTGCAAGCGCTTCTGAGTGTAACATTATTTAGCAATATATATGATGTAATCCGTTACATTTTAGCAATATAAACAAAAAAAGAAAATAAAAAAAGGAGGTGGAGATGGTAAGCCTCGAACCTACAGCAGAGGGAGATGAATTACAGACATGTGATGTGTGCACTAATCCACTACCCCACATCGCTATGTGAAACTGCTATAAGCACGAAGACATAAGTTTGCGAATTGGCGAAGCCGCGATCGTAAGTGAATCCCGCTGACGGCGGAATTCATTATTGCTGTTTTACTCGCCAATTCGCCGCAGCGCCAGTTAATTGATTTGAACGCGGCGAAACTGAAACACGTCATAGATGTTTGAAGCTGCAGTTTCTTTAAATCCGGCCCTCAGTGTCTTTCACCTCCAATAGGGTGGTATTGGACACAGAAGGTCGCTATATTATACTTAACTGCACTATCGATAATTGCCTATACACCATAGTAAATGTGTATGCCCCTAACACGCACCAATTAAGGTTTTTTCGTAAACTGTGGGTAAAAATTAACAAACTTAAATCAGGAAGATTAATTGTCTGTGGAGACTTTAATATGGTGGCGAACCACGGTATGGATGCTTCATCCAAGGGAAGATCCTCGGCTCCTTCCTTGGCTACATTCATCCATGCTGAGGGGCTCCACGATGTGTGGCGTTACCAGCACGCAGAGGAGAGGGATTATTCATACTTTTCTGTGAGCCACAACTCCTACAGTAGAATTGACATGTTTTTAGTTGACATACAAACATTATCATATGTCACTCATACATCTATTTCTCCGATAACATGGTCAGACCACGCACCAATTCACATGTCATTGTCCCACCGCCCTGTCTCTCCAACTACATTTATATGGCGATGTAACAACTCCATTTTATCAGATCCTGAATCTCTCAAATCTTTGGAAGCCCAAATAGAGGAATTTTTTTCTATCAACAATACACCGGATATAGATCCGACATTGCTGTGGATTACACATAAGGCTTTTGCGAGAGGACTCCTCGTTCAGCTAGGGGCTAAGCTGAGGAGGAGGTTCAACCGCAAAATGGAAGATCTTATTCGCGATGTCCAAATTATGGACACTGCGAATAAAAAGACCCCTTCAGTATCTCATGCCTCAAGACTGAGGTCTCTCCGTCCTGACCTTCGAAGACTCTTGTTGGAACGTCATGAAAACATGCTAGCACACCTTCACATGCAGTATTACTCTGCAAATAATAAAGCAGGCAAATATTTGTCATCTAGGATTAAGACGAAGAGAGTTAAAACTAGAATCGAAGGTATTGTACATCCACATACGGGTAACAAACACTTACACCCACAAGAGATAGCGGATGCGTTCGCTGATTACTACAGCACCCTATATAGTCTTAAGAAAGACAAAGATACTCCTCAACCGACGGACGCATCCATCTGCGATTTTTTACATAACCTCCATCTTCCGACCTTGCCGACTGACAAATTAGCACAACTGAATAGACCATTCACTATCAAAGAAGTGACTGATACACTTGCAACTATGCCCCCAAATAAGTCTCCAGGTCCTGATGGATTCACAAATGAATATTTCAGGTCCTTGCAAGATCAACTAGCACCCCACCTGTTGAACCTTTTCACAAAAACTGTTAAGACGGGTACAATACCCACTGAAATGTTACAAGCTAATATAATCACAATCCCTAAAGTTGGTAAATCTCCTTCTGATCCTGCCGGCTACAGGCCGATATCTCTTTTGAACAGTGATATTAAGTTATATGCTAAACTCATAGCCAATAGGATTGCATTAATTCTACCTACTTTGATAAAGGAGGACCAGATGGGGTTCGTCAAGGGGAGACAGGCCCCTGATGCTACAAGGCGAGTCATTAACCTGCTCCATCAAGCAGAGCGCACTAAAACGCCTTCTCTGCTCTTATCAATAGACGCAGAGAAGGCGTTTGATCGTGTCCATTGGGGGTACATGAGGGCAGTATTGGGAAAGTTTGGTTTTATTGGACCAATTTTTTCGGCTATTATGAGCTTATATACATCTCCAACTGCTCGAGTGCTCTCTGCGGGCACCCTATCCAAAACTTTTCCAATATTAAATGGCACGCGCCAGGGGTGCCCACTTTCCCCTTTGATATTTAATTTACTGATCGAGCCCTTGGCGGAAACGTTAAGACAAAATCCTAGGATCTTTGGCTTTAAATTTCAGCACCTACAACATACTATCACGCTCTTTGCGGATGACATAATTCTGAGCTTGACGAACCCCATCGTGTCCTTACCTGCTGTCCATGACACTTTACAGACATTTAGTAATATTTCCTACTACAAGGTTAATTTAGATAAATCAGTCATCCTAAATATGGGCATACAGGGCCACGCACTTAGCCATCTTAAACAAAACTTACCTTATACATGGACCCCCCAAGCTTTGCAATACTTGGGTATAACCTTGACATTTCCAACTTCAGGGCTACAGACACTTAACCTGCGATCACTGATAACTTCCATTTCCAATGATACTAATAAGTTAAAGAAGACGGAACTATCATGGGCAGGAAGAATAGCTGCATTTAAAATGACGTGCCTCCCTAAGATAGTGTATATTTTTCGCGCCCTTCCGATTCATATTCCTAAACACTTTATTAATTCGCTCAACAAACTCCTGCGCACCTTTGTTTGGCAGGGGAAACGTGCAAGGTGTGCATATCTACATATGATACGACACAAATCAGTTGGTGGGTTGGGACTACCAAGCCTTGAGGACTATTATCATGCATCTCGCTTGGCTCCTTTACAGTATTGGTTTACCCATAGAACCCATAAAATTTCTCTTCCGTGGCTTCTGATTGAAGCTGCACTATCTAACACACAGGATCTATACACATTACTTCTGGCAGACATGTGGAAACCTATAACAATCCAGACCCTTCCGTTAACAATAAGAGCTTCTCTACAGTCCTGGCGCCATCTAATTGCTCAATTACAGTTACAATCACAGCCAAATAATATATCAGTTCCCATACCCCTATCGACAATGTGTATCTTGCTCCCTAATGTTCATATTAATAAATTGGTGGTAGCAGGTATCGACACAGTGACACAATTATACCAAAATAATACTATTAGGTCCTTTGCAGCCCTTCAACAAGAATTTTCACTCACCCCCCAGGCGGTTTTTGCTTACATTAGTATAGTGAGCTTTATATCTAAACACCCACTCCCTAAACTTGAAATTCCTCAACTACTTTGGAAATATCTTACAGACCCAAACTCTAAGCTTAAAGGGATATCGGTGTTTTATAATCAACTACAGCAGAAACTCCCCTTCTTTAAATCATCGTACATGAAGAAATGGGAAAGAGACCTCGGTATGTCCTTCTCCAATGAGCAATGGAGATGGGCGATACGAACGTCTTATAGAGCAACACAGTGTGTAACACATTGGGAACAATTCCAAAAAATAGTCACTAGATGGTACCTGTCCCCCTACCGCCTGTCCCTAATATACCCTAAATATGATCCATTGTGCTGGCGTGAGTGTGACCAAACTGGCACAATTTTTCATATATTCTGGTCCTGTAAAGGTCTTGTTAGTTTTTGGAGGAAAATTTTTGAAGTACTTTCTGAAGTTTCCGGCATACTGATTAAACCTGAACCCGCAATAGCGTTACTATTTCTGGGTATTGAAAATATACCATTTGATATCAGAACAGTATTTATACATATACTGATAGCAGCTAAAACGGTAATTGCTAGATGTTGGAAACAACCTATAGCCCCCTCGCATATAGAGGTAATAGGTTTAGTTAACCAGCACTATTCTTTGGAAAAGGCATATGCTTATTCAGTGTGTCGTGGTAAGAAATTCCATACAGCTTGGCTTCTCTGGCAACAAAGTCCCTACTTTCACAGTGTCTAACGGTAGAATCGAGGCGGGTGGATGGTGAGACCCAGAGTATGATGGTGCTTCCTCCGGTATCTGTCTTGGCATCTTTTGTTTTGTTTTCTTTCTCCTTTTGGGGTATCTCCTATGTATTTTCTATACACCCACTAGGTAGTCTCTGGGTCCTGAATGTATACAGTATTGGACTTCCTTGTATCCTGTTCTCGCTATTTATAATGCCATAATGTATTGTGATCAACATACTATATCAATAGTTTCTCTTTTTTTCTTCCTCTTTCTTCTTTTTTTTCTTCTTCCTTTTTTATCATTATTATCTTGCGTTAATCTATTGTGTTCTTCATGTGATTGTTTCCTCTTTGTGAAAATCAAATAAAAACCAATTGAAGTAAAAAAAAAAGAATGTATATGCCAAAGCATGGGGGCTGGGGTGGATAGTGAGGGGATTTCCCCTATGCTTCAGCATTTTTTTTTTTTTTTCACTTTTCTTGCTGGGCTGAATGAAAAAAAAAGAACATTGCATGTATGCCCATAATTAGAAGTGGGTGGATGCAGGGCGGTATATTCTAATGGTGGGCATACCACACACTTTTTCTGGCAGATATGTCTTCATCCACATCGATCGATGTGAATGGGGGAGTCTGCTTTCCTCATGTATTGAGTATGGGATCAGAGCTGGCTGCCGGGCCGGATTCAGCAGGGGTCTGAAAAAGTCAATTGTCTGGGATGTATGACACAACGCATATAGGGGGTGGAGACTTCCAACGAGATGAGACCCGGCAGCCAGCTCCGATTTCATACTCAATACGTGAGGAAAGCCCGCACGGCTATATGTGAGTTTACCATCTTGTTTTACCATTTTGTGAGTTTACCATCTTGTTTTTTACACAATAAATAGAGAGCACTAGATATCTCTTCTTTCTTTAAGCGCACTTGAATATGGTGTTAGCCATCTAGTTGGAAAGTAGCCCGGCATATCAAGTGGTTTTAAGGAGCGATCTTAGATACGGTGGAGTGACCGTTATTATCCCCTCAGGGGAACAGCTGATTTGGACCTCGTGGTAAAACACGGGTCTAATCTTGAGGTTAAAGGCCATCTTTATGTGGTGGAGGATGCACGAGCACCTTCAAGCACCTTCAAGCACCTTTTTGCCAAGTTTTGCACATTGTGAAGAAAACAATATGAACTGATTGATTCACTTTATATGGACATACATTTTGCACTTTATGAGTGATCTGTTTACATTTCTCATTTGATCAAAATTCTCATTTGATGAGTCTATTGCAATATTTGCACTTTGATTTATTGCATGCACGCTATTGCTTGGCTGATTTTGCACATGTGTATGTTCACGATGCATAAGTAGCGCTGTATCGTTTAATGTATTTGATCTATACTGGGATGATGCCTGCAGGTGCAGACATCATCTTGGCATCTTTTTTTTTCAGAGGGCAGTCAGCTTTCATGTAAAAGCAATCCTAGCAGCTAATTAGCTGCTAGACTGCTTTTAGAAACAGTGGGAGGGGACGTTCTCCTCCCCTCCTGCCACCTTTCACCATTTTCTTAGGCTCTCCTGTCCCACTGAGGAACCTGAGAATGCAGCCGGTGGTTCCGCCAGCTGACCATTGAGCTGATTGGAGGACAGAATGGGTCTAATCATCTCTATGGCATAAGGAACCTGAAAGCTATGAGCATTTCATCACTTCGATTTCACAGGATATAAACAACTCCATTTTTAAATTGGGAAAGCATCTTAATACAGCGATCTTGGTATGGTCAGATGCTTTAGAGGAGAGATCTAGAGTCTAATAGACCACATTTTTCAAAAAAGAATACCTGTCACTACCTATTGCTATCAAAGAGATTGTTACATTCCCTGTGATAACAATAAAACTGACTAAAAAACTGAAAGGGACAGTGTAAAAATAAAATAAAAAAAGCAAAATAATTTATAATAAAAAAATTAAAGCACCCCTCTCCCCCCGTGCTTGCGTGTAAAGGCAAACGAAAGCTTCAGTCTTGTGTTGTATGTAAACAGCAATTTCATCATACATGTGAGATATCACCGCAAATGTCAGATCAAGGGCGGTAATTCTAAAACTTGACCTCCCCTGTAAATCTAAAGTGGAACCTGTAAAGGCTTTAAAAAATATACGAAACTTTCCGAAGGGACAAACTACAAAATTTTTCTTGTGTGGGAACAGAACGAATGATTTTCATTTAATGCGTACCATTTTGGTACAATATTGGTAGGAGAAAAATCAAAAAAGAAAAACTACGCATGATCAGAAACAATAAGCAACAAAAAAAAGCCTTTGTTGTACGAGAATTTTTGTACGAATTTTCGTTCATCGGTTCCAAATTGCTGTGAAAAAATGAGAAGAATCGGACAATTGTTCACCAATCTTATAATGTGTACCCCACTTAAGGGGGTAAATTGCTCATTTCATTTCCTCGCTACCTATCACACTTTCAGAGGCCCTACAATGTCAAGATAGCACATGGCATGTGTGACCAATATAAAATTGACAACTTTGTGGAAAAATTTTATGTTTTTGACATTTTCAAAACTTGTGACAAAAAAAAAAAAAAATGCAATGGGCTCAACATGCCTTGGGGTGTCTACTTTCCTAAAATGGGTAATTTGGGGGGGGGGGGTGTTGTACTGCCCTGGCATTTTAGCACCTCAAGAAGTGTGATAGGCAGTCAGAAAGTAAGAGCTGTGTAAATTACAGTATATATAGCATACTTTAGTTTGTAGACTCTTATAACTTTTTGTACAAACCACTCAATATACACTTAGTGGGATTTTTTTTAACAAAGACATGTAGTTGAGTAGTACATTTTTTTGGTCTAATTTTTTGACAAATGTTGAGTTTATTAGATATTTTTAAAAACAAAAATTAGAAAATATAGTTTTTTCAAAATCTTCTGTATTTTTTTGTTTATTTTGCAAAAAAATAGAAATCACAGTGGTGATCAAATACCACTAAAAGAAAGCTCTATTTGTGTGAAAAAAAGGACATCAATTTTGTTTGGGTACAGCGTTGCTTGACCACGCAATTACCAGTTAAAGGAGCGCAGTGCCAAATAGCAAAAAATACTCTGGTCAGGAAGGGGAGGTCAAGTGGTTAAATATGGATCTATGGATAAATGTATGGATGGATGATGAATGTATGGATGGATATAGATGAATGTTCCCTCTGCACTGAATAAGATGCAAGGGAATGCTCATCTATACATTGCATATGCTAAATGGTTTAATGATGGAAAATTGAGAGGGTTTGCCGAAGTTTGATCACAAATAAAACTTGCAGAAGAGATAATTGTCAGAGATTAGTGTTTTTGCTGTAGATCTGTCTCTTCTATTCCCAAAGATCAGCAGGCATGCTGGTACATGTGGTTTCATTGATTTAAGTAAGGTTTTGCTGCTTACATGCTATCCCACAAGACATGTATTCAAGAATGGTTAACCATCTGCTGCTGGTTCAGTTAGCTACATGTCTAGGGCAGCCAGGTCATCTCATTCTATTTAAAGTGTTACTAAACCCAGTCCCAGGACTCTGCATTCATTATATCTGGTCTCCCACAGTACACAGAACATGGAAATGCAATTTATTTTAGTAAATCTAAACGGCTAGATACCTTTTCTTATCAGCAGTATATAGCAGTATTGTGACTTCTATCAGTTTCAGGTAAAGCTTGTAGGAAGAGTTTTCATTGTGCACTAATCTGTCCTATCTGTATCCAAGACCCCTGATCCTCTGTCTGGATATTGCCGAACCACCCTGCACTGATCACATGCACTCTCCCAAGAAATTAAAAAAAAAAAAAAACTCTCTACCAATACACACCAAACTAAATGTGTGCAGCCTGACTCCAAAGACCCTGTATTCTCTAGATATGTTCTGGAGTCAGTGGAAGAGGAGGATCTGTGCATACAAAATCAAACAGACTTTTTACACAATGCAGAGGATTAACACCTTAGGTTCCACAGTGCTTTACTGCATGCTTTACTGCATATACCAGGGGTCCTCAAACTACGGCCCTCCAGCTGTTGCGGAACTACACATCACATGAGGCATTGTAAAACTCTGACAATCACAGACGTGACTAGGCATGATGGGAATTGTAGTTCCTGAACAACTGGAGGGCCACAGTTTGAAGACCCCTGGCATATACACACTGGTTTTACTGTTGTCGGTTTAGTAACACTTTAAGCTTGGCTCATTATCACAGGTTTTTTTGGAACAATAGCTAGTGTTCCCAGTGCCAGGTCCCCCAGTGGTCCAAGAAGTTTCCTAGTATCCTTTCAGTGCACATTCCTAGTGTACCTGGCTTACTGAAAATATTCCAAGAGACCCTTATATTCCTAATGTACCTCATTCTGAGAGACTCCTAATGAGCCTTATATCCCTTGTGATCCTGAATCTCCCTTCTTCCTAGTGTCTGTTTGCAGGCATCTCCCAGTGCCTTTCAGGGTGATCTCTGTACCTGCAATTTTCCTAGGGTCTTCCAGCCTGCCCACATTAACTCTCATATCCAAGTGTACGTGTGCTTCTGTTTCCCTTACATATCTTTACCAGCTTTCAGCCCTCCCGCCCCTCTGTTACCCCCCTGTGACTTTTAGCCTTTCGTTTGTTAACATCACGTGTGTCTGCTTCAGTGTCTCTGAGTATTTTTAATCTGTTTCCTGTGCCTCTCTGCACCTCTACCTGCTCTGAGAGATTCCTGTTTGTCTCTCTGCATTGCTACTCACTCCTAGTTGCCCTGGGTGTTTCTGTGAATCTGTTCCCAGTGTCTGTTTGTTTCCATATCCTCCTGCCAGCTTGAGCTCTACTTCATACTGTCCTGTGATCATTTGCACCTTTTTATCAGCCTTTAGTTCCCAGTAGTTGTCTGCTTGGGTCAGTCTGAGAACTGCAACCCATCTCCACTTTAGGAAGCTCTGGAGAAAACCAAGTGGTTCCTTGGACCTTTGCTGTATTTGCAGGCATGCTGTGTTCTCTCCAGACAGTATCAATAGGTATGCTTCCTGTGCTAGATACTTGTGTACGTCATCTGGACTCCTGTGTACCTGAATTCCCAGTCAGTTAAAAAAAAAAAAAAAAACTCTCTGGGGGAGATTTACTAAAACTGGCACACACAGAATTAAAACAGTTGAGCATAGTAACCAATCAGATTCTAGGTTTTATTGTTACAGCTTAATTGAACAAGCCAAAGTTTGAAGCGGATTGAATAATATGCACATGTACAATCTGTGTGCTCTAGTGTTAGTAAATCTCCATATATATACAGTGCCTTGCGAAAGTATTCGGCCCCCTTGAACTTTGCGACCTTTTGCCACATTCCAGGCTTCAAACATAAAGATATAAAACTGTAATTTTTTGTGAAGAGTCAACAACAAGTGGGACACAATCATGAAGTGGAACGGAATTTATTGGATATTTCAAACTTTGTTAACAAATAAAAAACTGAAAAATTGGGCGTGCAAAATTTTCAGACCCTTTACTTTCAGTGCAGCAAACTCTCTCCAGAAGTTCAGTGAGGATCTCTGAATGATCCAATGTTGACCTAAATGACTAATGATGATAAATAGAATCCACCTGTGTGTAATCAAGTCTCCGTATAAATTCACCTGCACTGTGATAGTCTCAGAGGTCCGTTTAAAGCGCAGAGAGCATCATGAAGAACAAGGAACACACCAGGCAGGTCCGAGATACTGTTGTGGAGAAGTTTAAAGCCGGATTTGGATACAAAAAGATTTCCCAAGTTTTAAACATCCCAAGGAGCACTGTGCAAGCAATAATATTGAAATGGAAGGAGTATCAGACCACTGCAAATCTACAAAGACCTGGCTGTCCCTCTAAAATTTCAGCTCATACAAGGAGAAGACTGATCAGAGATGCAGCCAAGAGGCCCATGATCACTCTGGATGAACTGCAGAGATCTACAGCTGAGGTGGGAGACTCTGTCCATAGGACAACAATCAGTCGTATACTGCATAAATCTGGCCTTTATGGAAGAGTGGCAAGAAGAAAGCCATTTCTTAAAGATATCCATAAAAAGTGTCATTTAAAGTATGCCACAAGCCACCTGGGAGACACACCAAACATGTGGAAGAAGGTGCTCTGGTCAGATGAAACCAAAATCAAACTTTTTGGCAACAATGCAAAACGTTATGTTGGGCGTAAAAGCAACACAGCTCATCACCCTGAACACACCATCCCCACTATCAAACATGGTGGTGGAAGCATCATGGTTTGGGCCTGCTTTTCTTCAGCAGGGACAGGGAAGATGGTTAAAATTGATGGGAAGATGGATGGAGCCA
Organism: Pelophylax lessonae; assembly: GCF_965119305.1. NCBI lineage: Eukaryota > Metazoa > Chordata > Amphibia > Anura > Ranidae > Pelophylax > Pelophylax lessonae. Next base: position 147,167,808 of record NC_138779.1, on the reverse strand, counting down.
AATACAGGACCATTCTGGAAGAAAACCTGATGGGGTCTGCAAAAGACCTGAGACTGGGATGGAGATTTGTCTTCCAGCAAGACAATGATCCAAAACATAAAGCAAAATCTACAATGGAATGGTTCACAAATAAACATATCCGGGTGTTAGAATGGCCAAGTCAAAGTCCAGACCTGAATCCAATCGAGAATCTGTGGAAAGAATTGAAAACTGCTGTTCACAACGCTCTCCATCCAACCTCACTGAGCTTGAGCTGTTTTGCAAGAAGGAATGGGCAAAAATTTCAGTCTCTCGATGTGCAAAACTGATAGAGACATACCCCAAGCGACTTACAGCTGTAATCGCAGCAAAAGGTGGTGCTACAAAGTATTAACTTAAAAGGGCTGAATAATTTTGCACGCCCAATTTTTCAGTTTTTTTATTTGTTAAAAAAGTTTTAAATATCCAATAAATGTTGTTCCACTTCATGATTGTGTCCCACTTGTTGTTGATTCTTCACCAAAAAATTACAGTTTTATATCTTTATGTTTGAAGCCTGAAATGTGGCAAAAGGTCGCAAAGTTCAAGGTGGCCGAATACTTTCGCAAGGCACTGTGTATATATATATATATATATATATATATATACATTGTATACACTGTATATACGCGCACTATTAGTCTGAGCATCAGGTAGCTCTAAACCAGTTTACAAGCTGTAACAAGGGCCCAAATAAGCAGGAGCGAAAAAGGAATCTGTTAATAAAAATGCAGGCCATTTGCAATTTTGTTTTCTTCCAACAAGGGGTTGAAGGAAAGAAATTTGCTGGATTCCCCTACCAACACAGTCAGTGTTGATTTTACAATCCCTCCTGCAACACTATTGTTTCCCAGCCAATGATCACAGCTTGCAGTTATAGTGGCCTGCAGTGATCGAACAAAAAAAAAGACAGACAGCATGAACCAACCAAGTTTCCATCCATCTATGGACATGCTGGTTGTACTGAAGTAGATCTATCAGTCGACATAAGTACAACCAGCCTGCCCATAGATGGATCTAAATTTGGTGGGATTAGCAGGAATTTTGATTCGTCCATGACCTGCCTAAACCATGAAAATACTATCTCTTCAAGAACACAGCGTACTGATAGGGTGCATCAATGCCACAGAACAGAATAAAGAACTTACAAATTTAAGGTTTGACCATGATTGTTCACAGATGTAGAAGTACTTAAGAAGATCTTTATTGTTTGAAGTTAAAATCAGTTCTGGAAAAATGATCTACTAACTTTCTGCATCAACACCACAGAGAAGCTTTATGGTTTATCTACCTAAACTACATGCCCATAACTTTACAAATACACAAGGATAAATATTTTACCTAAAATAGTTTAATTTAGGAAAAGATCCAGTGATAGTGACTGGTTCGACATTACATGGGAGCATTAGGAATACGTAAATTTGAAATTCAGCAGAGAGGCTCTGACATGTTAAATTATAGAAGTATAATAAGGTAAAACAGTGTATTAGCACAGTGGTTCTCAATTCCGGTCCTCGGGACCCACTAACAGGCCAGATTTTAAGTATTACCTTGGGGAGATGCAGACTAGAATACTGCAATCACAGAGCAGCAAATGGGATCACCTGTGATGTAATTTAGTTATCTTGCAAACCTGGCCTGTTGGTGGGTCCCGAGGACCGGAATTGAGAACCACTGTATTAGCACACCAGAAAAAGCACAGGAGTGCTAATCAAACTTAGCAAACTTGCCTGAGGACCTAAATATGCTTGAGATACAAAAAATACATCTATAAAAATTTCTAAGCAAAAAGGATGTACTGATGGAGTGCATCAATGTCAGAGAAGAGCACAAAAAAGTTGTGAAAAAAAACATGAAGATATAACGGAACTAAATTGTTTACTCTGTATATATATATATATATACATATATATATATATATATATATATATATATATATATATATATATATATATATATATATATATATACATATATATATATATATATATATATATATATTTATATATATAAATATATATATATATATATATATATATATATATATATATGTGTGTGAATTTATTTATATATATATATATATATAATCTATTTATTAAGAAAAGAGCCATTCATGGGTATGACATATTCACAAAAGAAAAGCATCATGAAGTTAAAGAATGCAGCATAGGGGGTCCACATGCTTCTAAGACAAGTATGGCTTTAAAAACCCCCAAAAAACAGTCATACCCACCTAGATGGTTGCAGCACCAATCATAGCTGCAGCTGTTCCCCACCACCTCTAAAACCGAGAACTGAGAGATCAAACACCACTGATCGCTCAGTTCTCAGTCTTCAGCCTGAAGAGAGATGGTGCCTGTCATTCACCAGCTCTTTGCTCTGCCCCTCCAGAGTAGAGCAGAGAGCAGGCTGTGGAGAGGGTGTGATTGGCTGGCTCAGGCTCTCAGTGGCTCTCTAAGAGCTTGAGCCAGCTGCTGGTCAATGTATCTGGGTGGATCCCGACCAAATTGTTGGGATCTTTTCAGAGTCTGGAACAGCTTTGTAATGTCAGCAGATAGAAGGAACTGGATTTTTGTGATCCATAGAAGTACAGCCAAAATAGCTTTATATATACTTCTTTCAGTCAGAAAAAGTTTGATTAAAATAGTAGAATGCAAACAAAAGTCATGTCATGTATAATTATTGTTGTGTAGAAAATTGCATTACTAATCAAGAAATTCAACATTTTTTTCATGACACGGGCACTTAATTTTTCTTTTCCATGCCATAAATAATTGATAATAAATGCATGCCTCCAATTTGAGCAGCTAATGTCTTCTGCAAAAAAAGAGTAATACACTAAAACCTTAGACCTTTCATTTTACTTTTAAATAGTATTTCACAAGTATAGTTTGTGTTTTTGAAAAACAATTGCGTGTGACTTTTTTTCTCTGCAAATGAAAAACGTATGGGATGTATAAAAGGCATTTATCTATGTAGATAATACTTTGAATGAAAAATAGTAAGGCACCAAAAAGCAGGTGAGATCTGTTTTTCTTCACCAGTGTAACAATAATATTATGTGTGTCCTATTTTGTACGGCAATTTCCCAACTGAAATGTATTTTTTAATATTTGAAAATTGCTAGTACACACTGTTTTTCATCTCAGACTAAATAATAGCCATAAAATGCATAAAACATTTATCTGATCTGCACAGATAAAACTTTCAGCTAAATAGAGAAATGTCTAAAAAAAAATTAAAATAATTACAGCAATATAATTGTTCTCGGTACATGAATTGTGCATGTCTAGTTCTTGTTTGCTCTTAAATGTATGCAAAGCAAGCATTGGCCTGCATTAGGTTTTTCATCACCACAGCCTAAAAGTAGACATATAATACAAAAAAAAAGCAATTTTCTTGTTGGGAATATAAAATGCTGAATTGAACAAGTGCAGTATTTTCATGGGTCTTGGCTTCAAGTGCTTCTAAACCCAAAAAATTGAAAAAAAAAAAAAGTATATATTAGCTTAGCAGTTCTTAGCTGTATCATTATATTTTTCCTTTTTATTTTTTATTTCTTTTGTTTTCACCTGGTGACCCTGTAATGAAAATACCTAGGCTAGGTTCACACTTTTGTGGTTTCCCTTCTGCAATGTTTACATTAGAATGGATCTCTGCATCTTTTCACAATCCCAGCTTCAGGGAAACTGTAAAATGCTCTGTGGTTCCCACCTCGGAAAAAACATGCTTCGGTTTCCAACACCTGGGCCCCCATTAAAGTGGTTTTAAAGTCAGAAAGGTATTTATCCTTATGCATTCTATGCATTGATATAAAAAAAAAAACGTCTGTAGGCAGCAGCCCCCCCAATACTTACCTGAGCCCATCTCTATCCAGCGATGTTGAAGAAGTGTCTCGGCTGCCCGGGACTCTCCCTCCTCATTGTCTGTGACAGCAGCGCAGCGCCATTGGCTATTGCTGCTGTCAATCAAAGTTATTGAGCCATTGAGGAAAGTAAGGGGGTGGGGCTGAACTGTGGCTCTGTGTCTGAATGGACCCACAGAGCAGCGGCTCAGCTCAGGTGCCCCCACAGCAAGCTGCTTAGCTCAGGTGCCCCCACAGCTTGCTGTGGAATGCCCCCACAGCAAGCTGCTTGCTGTGGGGGCATTCGGCAGGAAAGAGGGGCCAGAAGCGCCGAAGATGGACCCGAGAAGAGGAGGATCCAGGCTGCTCTGTGCAAACCCATTACACAGAGCAGGTATATATGACATGTTTGTTATTTAAAAAAAAAAAATGAGACTTTAGTATCACTTTCAGAAATAATGACACCCCCACACATCCACTACAGCAGCACATTTTTGCTGCAGGTGCAGGAAATCATGCAAGTTATATGCAGTCCCGCACCCGCAGAAGTGTGAACATAGCCTAAGGTTGCTTGCCCATTGATACTGTGCAGTTTTCCCACACTATGAATGCAGGGCAGTGGACCCACTGGTTTTGTGCAGATATTGTGTGGGTTATCTGTGCTTTAGAATATTCTATTGCATTGGGTGGTTTTGGTGTGTTTTCTGAAAAGTGCACCAAAATTGATGCATGCAGAACTATTCATGTGCTTTTAGACAAAGCACCAAAACCACCTAATGTAATAGAAATCTAAACCAAAGTGCAGGTTACCCACATGAAACCCATGGTGGGTACACTGGGCTGCACCCACGTTGTGGGAAAGCTACACCACATAAGTGTGATAGTGCACTTGATCTCCTAGTGGGAAGATACCCTCTCTCTGTATGGTAACTTGAAGAAGCAACACCCTATTACAGGAAGTGTTGAGCAAATACACAACACCTTTCTCTCTTCTCTTTTCTATAACATACAGGTGGTCCTAACACACGTAAACATATCAAAAATATGTTTGTTTGTTTTTTTGACAATGCTTTCACTGGTATATTTGAAGGCCAAAAGGAAGAAAACAGGAGGAGCTCATTGTTGGGATGTAAATATACTTTGAATTAAATCTTGGGAGCAATAAGCAGTCCAGGTATCATACACCATTTTCTTAAGATGCTACTTATGGTATTGTGGAATACATCTTCCATCATGCAGAATAAGCTGTATAGGTTAGTTCTGCTTCTGTGCAAAAGTTTTCATTGGTGGAACAATAATGCAGCAATCAAGGCAGCCATCAGACATTTTGGGGCCCTTACACAGTACCCCCCCCCCCCCAGGCCTGACCACAAACTGGCCATCACACTTCAGTGCACCCACTTTTATTTTAAAGCTCTTACAAGTTAATATATGACAATGAAAAGTATATTCCAAGTCATCAGTGCTTTCAAGATTTAACACTAAGGAATTATATTTTTGCCAAAAAATTTAAAGCCTGCCACCACAACAAGGTAGACTCCTTTGAGCAGGACCCTACACTAACACTAACTGCACTTTTTAATGCCCCACCTCCTAAGCTATCCTCCCCTAGCAGATCTAAAAAAATAGAAAAACTTAAAAAAATAAATATATATATATATATATATATATATATATATATATATATATATATATATATATATATATATATATTCATCCCAATCCAGCAAAGAGACATCCCCATGCATTCAGCAAAAAAAGACATCCCCATATATTGAGCACAGAGACATTCCAATCCAGCAAAGAGATATCCCCGTATATTCAGTAAAGAGACAGCCCAATCCAGCATAGAGAGCACCTGTACACACTCTGCCCCCTGCACCTGTACACACTCAGCCCTCCCCTCACACCTATACACACTCAGCCCCCCTCACATCTGTACACACTCAGCCCCCCTTACACCTGCACACACTCAGCCCTCCCCTCACACCTATACAAACTCAGCCCCCCTCACATCTGTACACACTCAGCCCCCCTTACACCTGCACACACTCAGCCTCCACCCCACACCTGTACATACTCAGCCTCCTCCCCACACCTGTACACACTCAGCCTCCTCCCCACACCTGTACACACTCAGCCCCCTCACATCTGTACACACTCAGCCTCCTCCCCACACCTGTACACACTCAGCCTCCTCCCCACACCTGTACACACTCAGCCTCCTCCCCACACCTGTACACACTCAGCCCCCCTCACATCTGTACACACTCAGCCTCCTCCCCACACCTTTACACACTCAGCCTCCTCCCCACACCTGTACACACTCAGCCCCCTCACATCTGTACACACTCAGCCTCCTCCCCACACCTGTACACACTTAGCCTCCTCCCCACATCTGTACACACTCAGCCTCCTCCCCACACCTGTACACACTCAGCCTCCCTCACATCTGTATATATATCAGCACCCCACACACACAAAGCTCCAGCCCCCCTGTACACAAAAAGCCCCCTCCCCTAACTTGTACAACAACCCCTACTTGTAAAGGTGGTCTTCCTAGTCCCAGATCTTATTTACACATGTTACTGAGACACAGAGAAGAGCTGCATCTGAGTACAGTCCAGAATACAGTAAAGGTAACACACGCCAGGAGTGCACATGCAGGAAGTAGCCAGAAGTGGTAGTATGAGCCCGATGGGAGCTCAACGACACAGAGCAGCAGCAGTTGCCAACTCCTCTTCTGTATTGCATGCATATAGAAAGGAAGTGCAGCCACTGAGCACCCCTGTACCCGCCCCGCCTTCTCCCATCACTGCCAGGCAGCTTGGCCTCTTGGAACACCCGGGCTTCCTACAAGTGTATGGGCTGTCCCCTCCTGATGGCAGTCCCCACAGTAAGCAAATAATGAAAAAAAAAGAAATAAAAAACGTGATTCTAAGATGTATAAACCTGAAATGGAACAAAGGATTCATCAAATATTGTTGCCCATTTTTTTTAAATGCTACTTACAGTGTGGTGGAGTACATTTGCCATCATACCACATGCTGTAAAAGTTGGCTGTGCTTCTGTTGTCAGTCTTGCCAGTGTTTTTAGAGAGAGGAACAATGCAGCAAACATTCAATGAAAAAAAAAAGAAATGCAGAAATGCAGTCTAAAAATGTAACTTACAGTGGAACTAAAGGCTTTATAAAAAATATTGGCAAGTAGGCTTTTATTTCAGCATGGACTGTTTCCTTTGAACTTCCAGTCTTCACAGGGAAGAGTTAACAGTGGAAAGTGCAGTTTTCAGTCATTCTGCTAGCTTTGAGAAGGTATGGAGAGAAGGCTTGCTGTGGGGGCACTCAAAAGGAGGGAGGGACCAGGAGCACTGAAGAGGGACCCGAGAAGAGGAGGATCCGGGCCACTCTGTGGAAAACCACTGCACAGAGCAGGTAAGTATAACATGTTTGTTATTTTTTTATTTTAATTTTTTTAAACGGTACTTTACAATCACTTTAAAGTGAAACAATAAAAATGAAGCATATCTTTATATATTGTGCCTGGGGGGAACCATTATTCTGCCTGTAAAGTGGCACATCTGTTCCACATATAGAACCTGCTGCAACAAAACTGACATATAGAAATAAAAAAAGACATTTAAATTGCTGGCAATACAATACCATTACCGGAAATACAAAAATGCTAAAAAAAAAAAAACGGCTGATGGGGATAAGAGCCTCTTCTCAACAACCCTGGGCTGTGGTTGTGAGGATCTGCGGGCAGGGGGCTTATCATAATTTGTAAGCCTCCTTCAACAAGGGGGGCCCCAGATACCACCCCCCATGTGAATGAGTATGGGGTACATTCACCAAAAAAGTCTCAAAAAGAAATAAAAGCACACAAACAGTTTTTGACAATTCCTTTTTTAAATAAAAAAACAATGTCCCTGGATGTAGATCCATCGTTATCACGCCCCTGTGTGACAGCACCAATCAGTGCATGCTGGGTCGGTAACATCACATGGGGGCGGTGCCATCTGGTGATGTTTCCAGGTGGCCCCACCCATTACCTATTTAAGAACTGTCAAGCGGCGGAGCAGGCAGTCTGCGGTTAGCCTTCTTCACAGCACTTTTTTTCAGGTCTGGGGGTGACGGGAGGTGGTGTGATTGATGATAGATCTACATCAGGGACATTGTTTTTTTTATTTTTGTGTGTGTATTTTTATTTCCTTTTGACACTTTTTTTTTGGTGAATGAGTAGGGGTACAAAGTACCCCATACTCATTTACATAGGGGAAACCGGGATCTGAAGGCCCCTTGTTAAAGGCAGTTTTCAGATTCTGATAAGCCCCCCTGCCCACAGATCATCACAACCACAGCCCAGGATTGTGAGGAAGAGGCCCTTGTCTCTTGCACTACACAATGCATTGTAACAGCCCTGAATGGCTGAAGCATGCACTCGACCACTGGTCAGGTGCAAGCATGTCAAATCAGGGCACAGAGCACAGTGAGAGCCCTGAATGGACAAGGTCATCATGATGACTTTGCCTAATCATGGCTCGATGCTCATAGTCCCACCCCACACTATAAAAGGTTCCTTCTCAGGGAAACAGTTTGAAGTTGGAGATAGAGCAGGGCTCAGCAAGCTAGTTAGTGTTAGTGTAGAGCAAGAATGTCAAACAGGAGGCCCAGGGGCCGAATCCGGCCTGCCAGGCCATTTCATGTGGCCCTCACACCTCTCCTGCAGTTACTGCACCCCCCTCATTTCCGTCCTCACCATGTTTCATCAGTCGGCAGCAGAGAGTAGGACAGAAATTCTCTGCAGGATCTTGCACCTCTCTGTGCAGCCGAGCACAGGGGCTCATGTCCATTCAGCCCCCCCCCCCAGTCCATCTCAGTAATCAGTAGCAGAGAGGAGGACAGTATTGCTCCTAGAGATCCTGTGCCAATCACCCCCTAGTCTCTGCCTCCCCTAGTCTCCTCATTCAACAGACTCCAGCAGATTTCCTCTGGTCCTCCTCCAGACCCTGCAATTTCTGCTCCCCCAGCTCCGCCCCAGCTTTTTCCTGGCGGCAGCTCATGGTAAGGGGGGGGGTGCACTGTGATGAAAGGGAATGGGGGACCCATGACTTCTGATGGGGATGCGAGCTCTTGACATTTGATGTAAGGGGGGGGGGGCAGAGTTGTCACGGAACCATGAACCAGACGTACAACAACAGATAAGTGAAAATAAGAAGGCTTTATTGAAAATTAAGCTGTAAAGCAAAAGTCCAAATGGATGGCGAAACCGAGGCAGAGTCCTTGCGAAGCCAGAGGTCAGGAACCAGGAGGGTAGTCAGACGAAGCCAGGATCAGGAACCAGCAGGGTAGTCAGACGAAGCCAGGATCAGGAACCAGCAGGGTAGTCAGACGAAGCCAGGATCAGGAACCAGCAGGGTAGTCAGACGAAGCCAGGATCAGGGACCAGAAGCAGCAGCAGTCTTAGAAGCATGTGAACAAAGGAGGACCAAGCAAGGAACTGAAGCCACAGACCTCCTATATATATGAGCTAGGCATCCAGCTCCTCCCAGTGGGAAGGAGGAGCCGCAGGGTGGGAGGCTACAAGAAACCCAGAAACCAAGATGGCCGCCAGCACATGTCAAACGAAGGAGAACAGCAAGAAGGTAAGACCATGACAGTACCTCCCCCTCAAGGGCCCCTCCTCCGCGGAGTAAAGAACGGTTTCTGAGGGAAGCGTGCGTGGAAGGCTCGGAGCAAGGCAGGAGCATGGACATCTGCGGAGGGAACCCAGGAACGCTCCTCTGGACCATAACCACGCCAATGAACCAAAAACTGCACCCGACCGCGGACCAGGCGTGAGTCCAGGATATTGCTCACCTCATACTCCTCACGATTGCCCACTTGGACCGGACGAGGCCGAGGAACTGAGGAAGTGAAACGATTACACACCAGTGGCTTCAACAGGGAAACATGAAACACGTTGGAGATCCACATGCCAGGAGGAAGCGCAAGGGCATAGGCTACCGGGTTTACCCTGCGAAGCACTCGGAAGGGACCAACAAAGCGAGGCGCCAGCTTGGGAGTGGGCACTCGAAGGTTGAGGTTGCGGGTGGACAACCATACACGGTCTCCGGCCTGGTAGGAAGGAGCAGGCGCTCGTCTGCGATCAGCCTGGAGTCTCTGGCGCTGCGCAGAGACCTCAAGGGACTTCTGGATCTGTACCCAAGAAGCACGTAGGACGGAAAGGTGATCCTCCACAGCCGGAATATCCTGGGAAGAGAATACCTCCGGTAACACGGCAGGTTGGAACCCATAATTGGCCATGAAGGGAGACGTCCCAGAGGAAGAGTTCACCGCCGTGTTCCTGGCAAACTCAGCCCAAGGCAGGAGGTCAACCCAATTGTCTTGGTGATCGGAGACATAGCAACGAAGGAATTGCTCCAAGGCCTGATTGGATCGTTCTGCGGCCCCATTGGACTGAGGGTGGTAGGCCGAGGAGAAGGAGAGATGAATCCCCAACTGGGAGCAAAAGGCGCGCCAGAACCTGGACACAAACTGACTCCCCCGATCCGACACAATCTCCTTGGGCAAACCGTGCAACCGGAAGACCTCCCTGGCAAAAATCGTGGCCAACTCCTGTGCAGAGTGTAACTTCTTGAGAGGAACACAGTGGCACATTTTGGAAAATCGATCCACAATCATGAGAATGACCGTATGGCCTCGGGATGCAGGGAGGTCCACAATGAAATCCATCCCCAGGTGTGACCATGGGCGCTCCCCGGTGGCTATGGGTTGCAGAAGGCCCAACGGAAGGTGCCGAGGGGACTTACTCTGGGCACAAACGGAGCATGCCGCTACATATGCGGCGATGTCGGAACGTAGGGAAGGCCACCAGAACAGACGTGAAACAGCCCAGGACAGCTGATTCTTTCCAGGATGCCCCGCGGTCTTGGAGTTATGGTAGGTTCGCAACAACCGAGTGTGCAACTCCTCAGGCACAAAACATCTGCCGTTGGGTCTCCCAGAGGGAGCACCAGATTGAGCCGCCAAAATCTGCTCACCCAGGGGAGAGGTCAGGCTGGTGCGAATGGCGGCCAGGATCTGATTCGGAGGTATGACCGAAGTCGGAATCGACTCCTCCCTGGACAGGTCGGAGTACTGCCGTGATAAGGCATCCGCCCTGATGTTCTTGGAACCGGGTAGGTAGGAGACCACGTAATTAAAACGTGACAAGAACAGAGCCCATCTGGCCTGACGTGGTGTCAATCTCTTGGCCTCAGAAAGGTATGTCAGATTCTTGTGGTCCTTCAGGATGAGGACCGGAACCACCGAACCCTCGAGCAAGTGCCTCCATTCTTTAAGGGCCTGCACGATGGCCAATAACTCCCTGTCACCAATCTGATAGTTGCACTCCGCGGAAGACAGTTTCCGGGAGTAAAACCCACAAGGAAGCAGAGGACCCTCTGGTGTTCTACGCTGAGACAGAAGGGCGCCTACTCCCGTCTCAGACGCGTCCACCTCGAGGACAAAGGGCAACCCAGGGTTGGGATGCGACAGAATCGGAGCCGACACAAAGGCGGACTTTAGAGCCTCAAAAGCTCGGATGGCCTCGAGCGGCCAGACCTGGAAATTACTGCCCTTCCTGGTCAGATCCGTGAGAGGCTTGGCTAGCATGGAAAATTCCCTGATGAACTTCCGATAATAATTGGCGAAGCCCAAAAACCGCTGCAGGGAGCGAAGACCACTGGGCTGGGGCCACTGTAAGACAGCCGAAACCTTCTCAGGATCCATGGAGAACCCCTCAGCGGAAATGATGTAACCTAAGAAGGTTACCTGGGATCGGTGAAATTCGCATTTCTCAAGCTTACCGAACAGCTTGTTCTCTCGTAACCGTTGCAACACTCGTCTGACATCCAGAATGTGGGTCTCCATGGATTCAGAATATACCAAGATGTCATCCAAATAGACCACCACACACTGCTGCAACAGGTCATGGAAAACATCGTTAATGAATTCCTGAAAGACTGCGGGCGCATTGCACAACCCAAAGGGCATAACCAAGGATTCATAATGACCGGTCCTGGTGTTAAACGCGGTCTTCCACTCATCGCCCGCCTTGATCCTTACAAGGTTATATGCCGCCCTCAGGTCGAGTTTGGTAAAGACCGTGGCCCCTTTAAGGCGATCGAACAGCTCGGAAATCAAGGGTATCGGGTAAGCGTTCTTGATCGTGATGCGATTGAGACCCCTGTAATCGATGCAAGGCCTCAACTCACCGCCCCTCTTTTTCACAAAGAAAAATCCAGCCCCTGCCGGGGACGAGGATTTGCGAATGTGTCCGCGTGAAAGCGCCTCCTTCACGTACTCCTCCATGGCCTCATTCTCCGCTACCGACAGTGGATAGACCTTGCCACGAGGAGGAACGGCACCAGGTTGTAACTCGATGGCACAATCGTATGGGCGGTGCGGAGGTAGGGCAACCGCGCGCACCTTATCGAATACATCCCGGTACTCCTCGTATTCGGGAGGCAACAGAGAGTCCGAGGAAGTACACAGCAACTTGACAGGCCCATGGATGCAACTAGCCCCACACTGCGGTGACCACGAGAGGATCTCGGCCGATCTCCAATCGAAAGTCGGATTATGCTTCTGGAGCCAGGGGTACCCCAAGACCACCGAGTAGTGTGGAGACGAAATAACCTGGAAGCAGTCCGACTCTCTGTGAACGGCACCAATGGCTATCCCCACTGGAAGGGTCTCATGAGTCACGTGTGGCGGCAGAACGGGTCTGCCGTCTATCACCTCAAGAGTCAGTGGAGAACCTCGGGCCTGCAGAGGAATGGAATTGGCGGCAGCGAACACACTATCAATGAACAAACCACCAGCACCAGAGTCCACCAACGCCTGGGTCGTCACAGAGCCCCCGACCCAGGAGAGGACAACAGTGATCAGTGGTTTGTCAACACGGGAAACCGGGGACGAGGAGACTCCACCCAAGATCTGCCCCCGACAGGATCTCAGGTGCGAGCGTTTCCCGGACGGTTCGGACATGCCAACCGAAAATGCCCACCGAGACCACAGTACATGCATCGACCCTCGCGTCTTCGGAGTACCCTCTCCCCCTCGGACAGGCGAGCAAAGCCCAGCTGCATGGGTTCACCCCCAGCCAAGTCATCCCCAGGAGGCGTGGGAGGAGAGGGAGGCACGGGTGGGACAGCAAAGGTAGGCGCCAATCTGTTAGGAGGCCTCCGCAGACTCTCCTTAAAGGAAGGTCTCTCCCTGAGTCTGGTGTCAATCAAAATCAAGAAAGAAATAAGAGACTCGAGCTCCACTGGTAGGTCCTTAGCTGCAACCTCATCCTTCAAGGCATCCGAGAGACCATGAGAGAAAGCAGCGACCAGAGCCTCATTATTCCAGCCCACCTCTGCTGCCAGGGTACGAAACTCAATGGCGTATTCAGCTACGGATCGTGAACCCTGTCTGATGGACATAAGGAGCTTCGCAGCAGAGGCAGCAGGAGCCGGCACATCGAATACCCTCCGAAGAGAAGCAACAAAACCGGAAAACTCGGCAACCACCGGATTGTTGTTCTCCCATAAAGGGCTGGCCCAGGCCAAGGCCTTGTCCGAGAGCAGCGAAATTAAGAAGCCCACCTTTGATCTCTCAGTAGGAAAGGCATGTGGCAGCAACTCGAAATAAATGCCCACCTGGTTAAGGAAACCTCGGCACTGAGTTGGCTCTCCCCCAAAGCGCTGTGGAAGGGGGGCAGAACCGGTCATACCCCGAAACACCGCAGGCGCAACAACAGGTGTCGGGGTAGACTCTGGCGCAACAACCGGAGCGGCAGTAGGAGCGGGCCCAGGAGCGACAACCGACCCATCGGCAACGGGAGCGAAATGAGCCGTGCGTTCAAGCAGGGTTTGCAACGCCACGGCGAACCGACCCAACAGGTGATCCTGCTGATCAAGTCTGGCAACCAGCGTGGGTAGCGAGGATGGCCCTGTACCATCAGAATTCATGGCTTGGTCCTAATGTCACGGAACCATGAACCAGACGTACAACAACAGATAAGTGAAAATAAGAAGGCTTTATTGAAAATCAAGCTGTAAAGCAAAAGTCCAAACGGATGGCGAAACCGAGGCAGAGTCCTTGCGAAGCCAGAGGTCAGGAACCAGGAGGGTAGTCAGACGAAGCCAGGATCAGGAACCAGCAGGGTAGTCAGACGAAGCCAGGATCAGGAACCAGCAGGGTAGTCAGACGAAGCCAGGATCAGGAACCAGCAGGGTAGTCAGACGAAGCCAGGATCAGGGACCAGAAGCAGCAGCAGTCTTAGAAGCATGTGAACACAGGAGGACCAAGCAAGGAACTGAAGCCACAGACCTCCTATATATATGAGCTAGGCATCCAGCTCCTCCCAGTGGGAAGGAGGAGCCGCAGGGTGGGAGGCTACAAGAAACCCAGAAACCAAGATGGCCGCCAGCACATGTCAAACGAAGGAGAACAGCAAGAAGGTAAGACCATGACAAGAGTGCTCTGGAAATCTAGTCTTACAGATACAACTGGCCATTTGAGGGCAACCATAATACTGATGTTACCCACAATGAAATTGAGTTTTACAACCCTGGTGTAGAGTGCGGAGTGTTTAAAGTGATTATAAAACCTCCTTTTTTGCAAAAAAAAATATAAAACATGTTATAGTTACCTCCTCTGTGCAGTAGTTTTGCACAGAGCAGCCTGGATCCTCCTCTTCTCGGGTCCCTCACTGCTACTCCTCGCCCCGCCCTCCTATCAAGTGCCCCCACAGCAAGCAGCTTGCTATGGGGGCACCTGACCCAAGCTGCAGCTCCATGTGTCCATTCAGACATGAAGCTGCTGTTTGGACCAGCCCCCTCTCTCTCTCTCCTGATTGGCTAACTGACTTCTCCACTCATATCTCACTTCCTAGATGTCTGACGGTTGAGTGGACCTGGTGGTTCCTTAATAGGCCTCTGTAAGGAGGAGCAGGATGGGGGTTCCATCCCTCCCCTTCCTTTTTATTCTTCCCCCTCCGAGCCCTACTCTGTCCCCCTCTCTGTGTCTTCCTTCCTTCTTCTCCTTACTTTTCCCGCTACATCTTCTACTTTCTCTCCTCCAGTTTTCTCTACTCTGGAATTTTTCTTTCACCGCTGTCTTCAGTAATGAACACTACAACCTCCCTTTTCCTTTGGGTTTTTTTATTTTATTTTTTAATATCTTGCCCTATCTTTCTAAACTCTCCAGGGGATTAGGAGTGCATAGGTTTTAGTAGGGGAGTTTTCTCTTGGTCTTCCCGTGTTATTACTCTCATAGTTCTGAAATGGGTTACATTTTCCATACTGGATATAATGGTTTTCTTTTTTCTCCCTCCTTTTGTTGGTTTGCTTAGATTCATGATTTCTGGGGTGGTTGGTCAGTTTGTTCTTTATTAACTGGCTATTTGGAAGACTGTAAAAAACTCATAATCTAAGTTTTATGTCATACTGTATGCAATGTTTAAGTGTTTTGTCTTCTTTTTCAATAAAGAAAAAGTGAAAGAAAAGTAAACAGTCTACATTGTTACTCAAAATCAAGCAAACAAAAAAGCTTTCTTTAGCACAAAACAGATCGTAATTCTGGTACAGTTCAAACTTTTGTTTCACTACTTTCAAACTTGTTACGCCATGCCTGCCTCAAGGCTCCCAAAAAGGAGATTCCCAGGCGATTAGCATGTTTAGTCACCAGCAGTTCACCACTCTGTCTCCTAAATGTATCCTGCTACACACTCCACTTCACAGACACCTGATAACAGCTTCCTGTTTTTTGAGGCCACTCCTGAATATGGGTTAATTCTTTCAGGAATAAAGTCTGTAGCCAGGGTTCTCATCCTCAGTCTCTCTAAGTCCCTGAATTCCAGATCCCATTTAAGAATTTAACAATTTTGAAAATGGTAATCCAGTTTTTAATTTTTTTTTTCTAACCTGATTCCCTCACCCTGCACGGTTGAGAACCCCCGAGTTCTCCAAATTGTCATCAGATTGTTCCGCTTTAAAGGGACTACAACCCAAATAGTGGGGAAACAGATCTGCCTTCCAGGACCCACCCATCACATCCTGTACAATGCATATATCTACAGTAGAAATAAGCTTCGAGTTCAAGTCAATGCTAAGTTTGACTCGAACATTGGTCGTTCGAACGTTCGTCGAATGACGAACAAATGTGCTTCTTTGCAGGAAATTTGAGTGCCCATGATACCCTGCACGCGCGCGGCATGTGCAGTGCTTTATGTGATTGGCCAAAGCATGCACCCTGACCTCCATGTTTTGGCCAATGAAATCATATGTGCCATGATTGGACAAAACGCAGTCTGCCTTTAGCCAGTCATGGCTCAGGGGCTAAGTACACGCCCCACACTATATAAAGGCTGCTCACACAACCCCAGCGTGTAGTGTGATAATTGTGTGGGTGAGATAGGAGACAGGGAGAGGAACGTGTTTAAGGCAGGGAGAGAATAGTTATTTTTCAGTTTGTCAGACAGTGCAGTGAGACATTGCTAGCAGTGTGAGTATATAGGGAGGGAAAGGATCGTGTTTTTCAGGCAGGGAGAGCAAAGTGATTTGCAGTTTTTCAGACAGTGCAGTGAGACATTGCTAGCAGTGACTGAGGAAGGGAGAGGATTGTGTTTTTCAGGCAGGGAGAGCAAAGTGATTTGCAGTTTTTCAGACAGTGCAGTGTAATCTAATTAGAGACATTGCTAGCAGGGAGAGAGATTGTGCTTTTTACAAGTTAACAGATCAGATAGTGAAGTGTATTCAGTAGTGTAGTATATACCATAGACCATAGACCATAAATTGATCTCTATTTATATATAGGGCAAAAGGTTAGATATCAGGCCATTGAGTATCTATCACAAGCAGCTTACCAGAACTCCTTGGCTACTCAATTTAATGAGACAGCCTCTCCCAGCAAGATGTTATACCAATGTCACCAGCGGTTGTCAAGCTCCAATGCTTCATAATCACTCCATCATATATGCATGAGTATATAAAAAGAATAAAAGCCCATAGCGTAATTCCGTAACATATAAAATCCAATTTATTAAAAGAATACTACTCACAATGAGAAGGTAAAAAACAGGTACATAGAACAGTGCGGCGTCCCGCAATTGTCCAAAGCAGCATCAAGCAATGTAAAGCAGCCGGCTCCGTAAGGGGGCGTGTGGACTTTGCGTCTGGAGTCGCCAACATTTCGGCATCAAAAGACTTCGTCTGGGCCCATGGATTTTATATGTTACAGAATTACGCTATGGGCTTTTATTCTTTTTATATACTCATGCATATATGATGGAGTGATTATGAAGCATTGGAGCTTGACAACCGCTGGTGACATTGGTATAACATCTTGCTGGGAGAGGTTGTCTCATTAAATTGAGTAGCCAAGGAGTTCTGGTAAGCTGCTTGTGATACTTGTGCACAGAGGTGTCCCCATCCTTCACTTTTCCCTGGGTGTCACTGAAAAGGATTGTTCTCCTCAACACCTTGCATGCGGATTCATTTTCATTTGCATTTCTGTTTTGGGACTTTATTCAGTATTTTGGACACTATTTTGCTTATATTGTATATGTTTTTTTGTGGTTTTCCACTTGCCACAATATTATTCAAATTACTTTAGCGCTGCACTTTTTGTAAAGATTTTGGTTATTGATCACTGTTAGTTGATTTTGGTGCTAGCTGCTCACATAATTCATATCGAATACACTGTCATTTATTTAACTTAGCGCAGGAATTTTTTTCTCCCCTTTTATATTGAGTATCTATCGGTCACTTGCGTATACCCTATATTGATCTGATCTCTATCTATATATAGGGCTATTGATTAGATCATATCAGGTCATTGAGTATTTATCGGTCACTTGTGTCTACCCTATGTTGATCTGATCTCTATCTATATATAGGGCAATAGATTAGATATCAGGCCATTGGGTATATATTGGTCACTTGCGTATACCCTATATTGATCTAAACTCTATCTATATATAGGGCTATTTATTAGATCATATCAGGCCATTGAGTATCTATCGGTCACTTGCATATACCTTATATTGATCTGATCTCAATCTATATATAGGGCCATTGAGTGGATCATATCAGGTCACTGAGTATCTATTGGTCACTTGTGTATACCCTATATTGATCTGATCTCTATCTATATATAGGGCTATTGAATAGATCATATCAGTTCATTGAGTATCTATCGGTCACTTGTGTATACCCTATATTGTTCTGATCTCTATCTATATATAGGGCTATTGATTCGATCATATCAGGTCATTGAGTATCTATCGGTCACTTGCGTATACCCTATATTGATCTCTATCCACATCATGTCCAAAAGGCCGACAAGTAGAGGCAGACACTTACAGGTCACGAAAAGGTGGCAAGCAGCCTCTTTGTCCACAGTGAAAAATGGTGGTCCCAGTCGACATGGTGCATCCTCTGCAGGCGGGGCACGCCCGTCCTTTATTTCCGATGCTGCCCATGTTATTCAGCCACAACATGTGGAAAAATTGGTGGAGTGGATAAATAAGCCGTCCTCATCCTCCCCTTACTCTGACACCCACCCTTACAGTAGTTTGCCTTCCACCACAGCTGCCAAAGTGGCCAATTCCAAAAGGCTCCTTCTCCACAGCTACTCTTTCTGTTGCCCCACCATCATGCACGGAGGAGTCACCTGAACTATTCAATCATAGTGTCATTGACATACAGCTGGAGGATGCTCATGAATTTGAAAGCTGTGATGTTGGTTCCCAGGTTGATGAAGGGAATAACGTGAGCCTAGAGAGAGGGGGATGACAATGGCGGACAAGAAACTAGCAGTCATTTTCCCACAGCTGCAGCATACTTCCAAGTTTGCTCCAGTGATGAGGAGGGAGGGGATGATGAGGTCACTGACAGTACTTGGGTGCCTGACAGGATAGAGGAGGAGGGGGAGGGAGAGGAGGAGGCACAACTCCAACGAGGCAGGATGTTCTCCAGTGGCCGCCATATGAGTAGCCAACCTATTGCATCACAGCACAGAGCTCCACAGGTGCAGGGTACTGCAAACTCCCCGCAGACTCCCAAAAGTTCATTAGTTTGGGCTTTTTTCAGCACATGTGCAGTAGACTGCAGCGTTGCTGTTTGCAACATCTGTCTAAAGCGGATCAAGCATGGCCAGAACACCAGCCACTTGGGCACCACATGCTTGACAAGGCATTTGATGACTTGCCATACAGTCCATTGGCAACATCACCTGAAAGAGCCACAAGGTCAAAACAAGCATACTGCACCTTGCTCCTCATCTGGGATAGAAAAAAAGAGAAAACAATTGCGCTAATCCAAAAATAAAATAAAAGCAGCAACCTCAAGTGAGACTAGCACCCAAAAAATGTCCAATATAAAATAAGTTGCGCTGTGGATGATGTATACAAGTTGATTGTATGGTGAAATAGTAAAGGATCCGAATAATGTCCAGAATATGGAAACAAAAACGGGTAACTTATGCAGGTACCGTTTACCGGAAATATGATAAACAAAGGCCCATCAGTATGTTCAAATACGTCCTAGGGATGAGGTCCAAGTGGACTACCAGGTTCCAACGCGGATCCCTAAAGGATTCCTTAGGGATCCGCGTTGGAACCTGGTAGTCCACTTGGACCTCATCCCTAGGACGTATTTGAACATACTAATGGGCCTTTGTTTATCATATTTCCGGTAAGCGGTACCTGCATAAGTTACCCGTTTTTGTTTCCATATTCTGGACATTATTCGGATCCTTTACTATTTCACCATACAATCAACTTGTATACATCATCCGCAGCGCAACTTATTTTATATTCCTCATCTGGGATCTCTAACTCTATACCTCATGTCTTCTCAAATACCTGCATTGAGAGGGATGATGGTATGGCAATGAGTGCCACAGAGACTTGCACCCAATCTGCTAGCAATACACCAGTGCTTGATTTGAGCAGGAGGCAAAGTTCCCTACCCCAGTTGTTGAACCATAGAAAGAAATACTGTCCTAGCCATCCACATGCTCAGTGTCTTAATGCTTGCTTGGCCAAATTGCTAGCATTACAATTGCTGCCTGAAAAAACATTTGTGTACCACATTTCCAGACACTGGGAGATTAACAGCAGGTGGTGCTGTGGAGCAGAGGAGCAGAGGAGCAGAGCGCGGGATCAGAGGCTGTCAGGGCGTGCAGGAGAGAGGAGTGTGTGAGGAGTGTGTGCGTGACCGACCGCGTGTGAGTGTGTGAGTAACCCCCCCCCCTCTCTTGTTGCGGGTGGCGAGCGGTACAGTAAACCCCCCCCCTTTTGCGGCGGGCGGCGAGTGGTGCGGACCCCCCCCTTCCCAGACAGAGAGGGAGCAGAGGAGACTAGCAGAGCAAAGGCTGACCGGGAAGTGACAGAGGGAGGCGGTTGCAGAGCGGAGACTGACCGTCTGAGGGAAAAAAAAAAAAACAGCCAGGAACTGCTAGAGATAGACTTAAAGGGACACACACTAGGTAAGTAAGACTGGCGACTGAGATTGTACACTGACTGAGGGTGTAGTGTAGTACCTGAGTATCTCTGAGTACCTGAGTATCTGTGAGTACCTGTTACTACCTGAGTATCTGTGAGTACCTGTTACTACCTGAGTATCTGTGAGTACCTGAGTATCTCTGAGTACCTGTTACTACCTGAGTATCTGTTACTACCTGAGTATCTGTGAGTACCTGTTACTACCTGAGTATCTGTGAGTACCTGTTACTACCTGAGTATCTGTGAGTACCTGAGTATCTGTGAGTACCTGTTACTACCTGAGTATCTGTGAGTACCTGTTACTACCTGAGTATCTGTGAGTACCTGAGTATCTGTGAGTACCTGAGTATCTGGGAGTACCTGAGTATCTGGTAGTACCTGTTACTACCTGAGTACCTGTGTATCTGTGAGTACCTGTTACTACCTGAGTATCTGTGAGTACCTGTGTATCTGTGTATCTGTTACTACCTGTGTATCTGTGAGTACCTGAGTATCTGTGAGTACCTGAGTATCTGTGAGTACCTGCGAGTACCTGTTACTACCTGAGTATCTGTGAGTACCTGTTACTACCTGAGTATCTGTGAGTACCTGTTACTACCTGAGTATCTGGGAGTACCTGTTGCTACCTGAGTGTCTGGGAGTACCTATCACTACCTGAGTGTTGTGCGTCTGACCGGGCTGTGCGACTGAGTGTTGTGCGTCTGACCGGGCTGTGCGACTGAGTGTTGTGCGTCTGACCGGGCTGTGGGACTGAGTGTTGTGCGTCTGACCGAGCTGTGCGACTGAGTGTTGTGCGTCTGACCGGGCTGTGCGACTGAGTGTTGTGCGTCTGACCGGGCGGTGCGACTCAGTGTTGTGCGTCTGACCGGGCGGTGCGACTCAGTGTTGTGCGTCTGACCGGGCTGTGCGACTGAGTGTTGTGCATCTGACCGGGCTGTGCGACTGAGTGTTGTGCGTCTGACCGGGCTGTGCGACCGAGTGTTGTGCGTCTGACCGGGCTGTGCGACTCAGTGTTGTGCGTCTGACCGGGCTGTGCGACTGAGTGTTGTACGTCTGACCGGGCTGTGCGACTTAGTGTTGTGCGTCTGACCGGGCTGTGCGACTCAGTGTTGTGCGTCTGACCGGACTGTGAGATTGTGAGTGTTGTGTGACTGACCGGTGTCAAGTGAGTGAAGCGGAATACCAGAGGGTGAGAAGGTAGCGTTAGGAAGCCAGGAAATAGCCACATAGGATAGACTTAAATCGCTGAATCCCCATTAGATTAGATAGTAGGTACAATGCCCGGCGGGTGTGGAGATGCGACTCGGTGTACATCTTGTGATATGTATGCGTTCCTCAGACATGTGATCGAGGGCGAATACAAATGCGCAAAATGTAAGCACGTTGCTTCCCTGGAAGCTCAGGTCCTGAATCTAGGGAAGCAGCTGGCAACACT
Source organism: Pelophylax lessonae (assembly GCF_965119305.1). Lineage (NCBI taxonomy): Eukaryota > Metazoa > Chordata > Amphibia > Anura > Ranidae > Pelophylax > Pelophylax lessonae. The sequence continues at coordinate 147,145,972 of NC_138779.1, read as the reverse complement.
GAGACGAATGTCCATACCGGAGGAGAGCCAGGATCGTACCAGTCAGGTGCAGACAGGGGTCTGCACAGAGGTGGGCGGAGTATTGGAGGTGCAGGCATCAGAGCAGTTTAGAGGGGTGACAGTTAGGAGGGGTAGAAGGGGACAAGGCAAGGAGGCTGATCCTGGGCTTGAGCACCCCAATAGATACGCCCCGTTGTGTGATGTTGGGGAAACCAGTCAGGGACCAGCATTGCTGGAGCAGAGCGACGCCCCTAGCTGCCAGGGGAAAAACTCCTCCAGTGAGGCCGGGAGAAAGGGAAAGGAAAGACAGGTGCTGGTGGTAGGGGACTCAATTATTAGAAGGACAGATAGTGTAATCTGTGACAAAGACCGTGTGCGCCGAACAGTCTGTTGTTTGCCGGGCGCTCGGGTTCGGCACATCGCGGATCGGGTGAACAGATTATTGGGTGGGGCTGGGGAAGACCCAGCTGTCATGGTACACGTGGGTACCAATGACATAGGCAGAGGAAGACGGAGAGTCCTAAACGATTTCATGGACTTAGGCGCTAAGTTGAGGACTAGGACCTCCAAGGTAGTATTTTCCGAAATACTACCTGTACCTCGAGCCACACCAGAGAGGCAGCGGGAGATTAGGGAAGTTAACGAGTGGCTGAGGAGCTGGTGTAGTAAGGAGGGTTTCGGGTTCCTGGAGAACTGGGCCGACTTCTCAGTCAGTCACCGGCTCTTTGGTAGGGACGGATTGCACCTAAATGGGGTGGGTGCAGCCGTACTGGGTGCGAGGATGGCCAAAAAGTTAGAGGGGCTTTTAAACTAGGGAATGGGTACAGATGTAGAATTAGCCAGTGGAAAGCAAGTTTCAGAGGGCAGAAATGGGGGCATTAGCGGTAGGGTGTTCGGAGCTCCTATACCCAGGGTGGGTACGGGGAAAAATCAAGAGAGCAGCCTAAAAACATCAAAATTACGAGGCTTGTATACCAATGCCAGAAGCCTGGCCAACAAGATGGGAGAGCTGGAGCTGCTGATGTTTGAGGAGGACTTAGATTTTGTGGGGATAACTGAGACTTGGTTTGACAGCTCTCATGACTGGATGGCGACCATTCAGGGGTATTCCCTTTATCGCAGAGATAGAGAGGGTAAAAAAGGGGGAGGGGTATGTTTGTATATTAAGAACAGTATACAGGTAAATATGAGGGATGATATTAATAATGGAGCTATGGACGAGGCAGAATCCCTATGGGTAGAGCTTCAAAGGAAAGGCACGGTGGGGAAGGTAATATTGGGCGTATGCTATAGGCCCCCCAACCAGAGGGAGGAGGGTGAGGTGGACCTCATGTTACAGATAGGATTGGCAGCAAGGATGGGAAATGTCATTATAATGGGGGACTTTAATTATCCTGATATAGACTGGGCAAAAGGAACCACGCATTCAGCCAAGGCTCGGCAGTTCCTAAATGTTTTGCAGGACAATTTCATGGGTCAGATGGTGAATGCACCGACAAGAAACAATGCGGTACTTGACCTACTGATTACCAACAATACAGACCTGCTCACGGATATAGAAATACAGGACAACTTAGGGAACAGTGACCATAGGTCAATTGTTTTCAGTATTAATTACAGTAATAGGAAACACAAGGGTAATATAAGGACACTGAATTTCAAAAGAGCCAATTTCCCTAAACTGCGCTCGCTGCTAGAAAATATCAAATGGGATAGAACCCTGGGAACAATGAACACGGAGGAAAAATGGGAGTGCTTCAAGAGCATACTTAACAAGGGGGTGGGCCAGTGCATTCCACAGAAAAATAAATTTAAAAGAGCAAAACTAAACCCTGGGTGGCTAAACTCCAACATAAAAATGTATATTAGAGCTAAAGAAAAGGCCTTCAAAAAAATACAAGACTGAGGGGTCATTGGCAGCATTTAAGCAATACAAAGAGTGTAATAAGAAATGTAAAGACGAAATCAGGGCGGCTAAAATAGAACACGAGAGACATATAGCGGAGGAGAGTAAAAAGAACCCCAAGAAGTTCTTTAAGTATATAAACAGTAGGAAAGCGAGGCCAGAGCACATTGGCCCCATAAAAGATGATAAAGGAAAAATGGCCACAGAGGACAGAGAAAAGGCGGAAGTGTTAAATAATTTCTTTTCTTCAGTCTTCACAAAGGAATCGGGGGGCTACACGAACCCCGCTTGTAAGGCCGAACTAAATAATACACCTCAGGAAGTGCCGCCATGGCTAACAGAGGATAGACTTAGAGCTAAACTAGAGAAACTTAACATAAATAAATCCCCGAGACCGGATGGCTTGCACCCAAGGGTTCCTAATGAGCTCAGCCAGGTGATTGCCAGACCATTATTCTTGATCTTTAAGGATAGTTTACAGACGGGTATGGTGCCAGCTGATTGGAAAAAAGCCAACGTGGTACCAATATTTAAAAAGGGGCCGAGATATATCCCGGGTAACTATAGGCTGGTCAGCCTAACATCAGTAGTCTGCAAAATTTTGGAGGGGATGATAAGGGACCACATACAAGACTTTAGTAATGAAAACGGTATTATAAGTAGTAATCAGCATGGATTCATGAAAAATCGTTCATGCCACACCAATCTATTAACCGTCTACGATGAAGTGAGCTGCCACTTAGATAAAGTTAAGCCTGTGGATGTGGTGTATCTGGACTTTGCAAAGGCCTTTGACACCGTTCCCCACAAACGCTTACTGTACAAACTAAGGAAGGTAGGTATGGACCATAAGGTGAGTACCTGGATAGAGAACTGGCTCCAGGGGAGAGTACAGAGGGTGGTGATTAATGGGGAGTACTCGGATTGGGTGGGTGTGGAAAGTGGGTTCCCCCAGGGTTCTGTCCTGGGACCAATCCTGTTTAATTTATTCATAAATGATCTAGAGGAGGGGATATCTAGTACAATCTCAGTATTTGCAGATGATACTAAATTAGGCATGCCAATATCTTCTATGCAGGATGTGGAAATCTTGCAAGCAGACCTGAACAAAATAACGGGGTGGGCAACTACATGGCAGATGAGATTTAATGTAGAAAAATGTAAATTAATGCACTTGGGGGCCAGAAACCAGAAAGCAAGCTACTCACTAGGGGGGAACCTCTGGGTGAGTCTAGGATGGAAAGGGACCTGGGGGTACTGGTAGACAACAGGCTTGGCAGTGGCATGCAATGCCAAGCCGCCGCAAGCAAAGCCAACAGAATACTGGGTTGTATAAAAAAGGGGATTCACTCCAGAAATAAAGAGATTATTCTTCCACTCTACAAGACTCTGGTCCGGCCACAGTATGCTGTCCAGTTCTGGGCACCGGTCCTCAGGAAGGATGTGCTGGAACTGGAGAAAGTCCAGAGAAGGGCAACAAAAATAATTAGGGGAATGGAGGACATCAGCTATGAGGAAAGACTACAAGCACTGAACCTATTCTCTCTGGAGAAGAGACGATTGAGGGGGGATATGATATCAATGTACAAATACTGTACTGGCGACCCTAGCATAAGGAACAAACTATTCAGAGAAAGGAGATACAATAAGACACGTGGCCACTCACTAAAACTTGAGGAAAGGCGGTTTAACCTTAAAGTGCGTAAGGGGTTCTTCACTGTAAGAGCGGTAAGGATGTGGAATTCTCTTCCACAAGCTGTCGTATCAGCGGGGAGCATTGATAGTTTCAAAAAACTATTGGATGGACACCTTAAAGGCCACAACATACAGGGGTATACAATGTACGGTTAAAAGCAAACACACACACACATCATAGGTTGAACTGGATGGACTTGTGTCTTTTTTCAGCCTCACTAACTATGTAACTATGTAACTATGTAACATTCTCTGGACATATTTCTAAGGCATCGTTTAGCCAAAGGAGGAGCGGTGGACAAGGCGGCTGGCTGACCGATGCCTTTAAACAGTTCTTTAGTCCTCAGCAGCACCCAGGGCTGTTAGGTTTAAGCAACCATCGGCAGCGTCTCCATCATATGGTGCATGATTATCTAGGCACAAGAGCGGACTTAGACACCTTTTTTAGCTGAGCATTCACTGGGTTACTGGGTCTTGAGGGTGGACCACTGGCCAGAACTTGCTCAATATGCAATGCAGCTACTGGCCTGTCCTGCTTCCAGCGTACTTTCCGAATGGACGTTCAGTGCTGCTGGAGGTTTTGTGACGGACAAAAGAGTGCGTCTGTCCACAGACTCTGTTGACCAGCTGACTTTTATCAAAATTAATCAGTCCTGGATCAACAACAGCTATCAAGCCCCTGATGCTGATGTAACTGATTGAATTTTCTAGGGGTCTGCCATCCCTTGAAGACTGTGTATGCTTCTATTCTATTCCTCAACCTTGATTCTGCTAGTTTCCAACAATGTTTTTAGTTTAGGTGACTACCAACCCCAAGGCCTAATTTTTCTGCACTTGTATGACAGGTGCATACAATTTAAATGTCATATGTAATTTTTAACAGCAGGCCCTGTGCCCAGCAAGAGTAAATGTGAAGGGTTACAGTGTTCAGGCACCACCAAAAGCAAAGGCCCAATGTTTGGCATCTGTATGACAAGTACATGCGATTTCAAATTTTGTATGGAATTTTTAACAGTAGGGCCCATTCCTGCGCCCAGCAAGAGTGACTGCGAGAGGTTACGGTGTTCAGGCGCCACCAACAACCAAGGCCAAATTGTTCTGCACCTGTATGACAAGTACATGCCATTTTAAATTTGTATGTATATTTGTAATATACCAATACACACATAAATTTGATATATCACCAGATCATGCGCTGATCAGACGGACTCTTCAATGGCTTGCTGTGGTGTTTAGACTCCCAATGTGAGGTCATTGCAGCTCCCCCTTCTTTCCACTGGGTGGCGGACTATAGTCAGTTCAAAGGTTGCAGAAAGGAGACAACAGCGCACGACTGACCTCACGTGATAACGTTTATTAGACCACATAAAATATAACTTAATAAATTGCACTCACATATCTTAAGATCATGACAGGCACATCAGAAATCTCCTTCTTCCCGTCTCCCTCTCGGATGGCCCTCGGTCTGCCCTTCTACCAGAGTCAGCTTGGGACACCACAACTCCTGTGCCCGTCCATCTCCAGCCTCCCTGCCAGGTACCGGCGTGCAGATCCCAGTGCACCTGCACACAGACCAGCCAGCTAATCCCGACTGCGCATGGACACCTCAGCCACAACCACGGCTCGCTGGAAGCAGAGCGAAGGGTAGGAAGCAATGCAGTGATGCTGAATGGTTGCCAAAACAACGCGTTCCGGAGGTGAAGCCTCCTTAATCAGGTCCCACCCCTACTGCTCCCCAACCTCCTTTTATGTTGATGACCCCACCAATACCAAACCCGGAGGTGTTCAATTCCATGTGGGAGGGGGGAATAAGGGACTTACAAGCAACCTTATGAACAAATTCAAATTGCATAATATAGTTCGCATCTAAATCGCATATAAAACAAATGAAACAAGTGAATACTCTTCTAAAACATGATAAAATTTATTAAAACATTTAAGAATAATAAAAATGTTTATATATAATTATATTAACCCATTGCCGACCGCCGCAAGTAGATATACTGCGGCGGTCAGCCCCGGCCAGGCAAAGTGACGTATATATACGTCACTAGCCTGTGACCGGCTTGTGAGCCAATAGCGGGCCCACCCCAGCTCGTTCTCTGAGGAGACCGCGCATGTGACTGGTGGACCCGATGTTCACCGGTCACACTACGATCGTCGGTAGAGAGGGAGAAAGGCGGGCGGCTTATGTAAACAAGCCGCCTGTCATTCTCCCCTGTGTAAAAATGGAGATCAGACGTTTCTACTATGTAGAACCGTTGATCTCTGTTTTTACAATAGTAGACATGTCCCATCACAGTTAGAAGCACGCCCCTAGGACACACTTAATCCCTCCCTCTCCAATACAGTTAACCCCTTCCCTGCCAGTGTCATTTTTACAGTAACAGTGCATATGTATAGCACTGATTACTGCAGTAATGTCACTGGTAACCCCAAAAGTGTCAAAAATGTCAGTCAAGGGTCCGATCTGTCCGCTGCAATGTCGCAGTCCCACAAAAAAAATCGCAGATCGCCGCCATTACTCGTTAAAAAAAAAATGACAAAAATCTTTCCCTTTGTTAGTAAACGCGATAACTTTTGCGCAAACAAATCAAAATACGCTTTTTGCGATTTTTTTTACCAAACGTATGTAGCATAAAACAAATTGGCCGAAAATGTTAAAAAATTTTGATTTTTACATTTTTTTTGGGGAAATTTCATATAAAAAAATGTGAAAAATATTGTTATTTTTGCAAAATTTAAGCTCTTTTTTTGTTTATAGCGCATGATCAAAAAATCGCACAGGTGATCAAATACCACCAAAAGAAAGCTCTGTTTGTGGGAAAAAAAGGACGTGAAATTTGTTTAAGTACAGCGTCGCACGACCGTGCAATTGTCCGTTAAAGTCACACAGTAAAAAATCGCAAAAAAACCCCTGGTCAGGAAGGGGGTAAAATCTTCCGGTGCTTAAGTGGTTAAGGATCATTACAAAAAAAAAATTTTTTATAGATTAAATAAATAAATTAAATAAATTAATTTTACCGTTAAATTTTAATTTTTTTTTTTAATCTATATTTTTTTTTTTGTAATGGTCCTTAATATAATTATATATAATTTTTTTTTTCTATTATTCTTAAATGTTTTAATACATTTTATCAAGTTTTAGAAGAGTATTCACTTGTTTCATTAGTTTTATATGCGATTTAGATGCAAACTATATTATGTAATTTGAATTTGTTCATAAGGTTGCTTGTAAGTCCCTATTCCCAACTCCCACATGGGATTGAATACCCCTGGGTTTGGCCCCTTTAAGTAAATTGGTATTGGTGGGGTCATCTACATAAAAGGAGGTTGGGGAGCAGTAGGGGCAGGACCTGAAGAAGGAGGCTCCACCTCCGAAACACGTTGTCTTGGCAACCATTCAGCATCATTGCATTCCTTCCTACTCTTTGCTCTGCTTCCAGCGAGGCTATTGCTGAGGCTGAGGCATCCATTCGCAGTCGGGATTAGCCGGCGGGTCTGTGCACAGGCGCACTGGGATCTGCACGCCAGTACCTGGCGGGGAGGCTGGAGACAGACGGGCACAGGAGTTGTGGTGTCCCAAGCTGACTCTGGTCGAAGGGCGGACCGAGGGCCATCCGAGAGGGAGAGGGGAAGAAGGAGATTACTGATGCACCTGTCATGATCTTAAGATATGTGAGTGCAATTTATTAAGTTATGTGTTATGTGGTCTAATAAACGTTATCACGCGAGGTCGGTCATGCGCTTTTGTCTCCTTTCTGCATCCTTTGACTTGGTATGTATATTTGTATATGACATTTTTTAATTTAGAAATGTCAGTATTGCTGCAGCAGGCTACATCCATCGTAGATATGCACTACTTTACAGGCACATTCAGGGGACCCCCCAGGCATGATATTTGAAGGAATTTTTCATTTTTATAGTTTCACTTTAAGCCTCATTAAAATCAGTAAATCACTGCTCCTTTAAAAGCGATCACTTTTAAAAACTTTTTTTGCATTGCTATATGTTCTCCAGGTCAGTACCCAGACCCCCATATACTTTTTTGGGGCAATAACGTGCATGTAAGCCTTCAAAATGAGACCATTTGATTTTTGACGTTCGAGTCCCATAGACTTCAATGGAGTTTGTTTGTTCAAACAAACTTTTCCTCTGTTTGCGGTGTTCTGGTGTGAACCGAGCCTGGGGGTGTTCAGCTCATCACTAATCTACAGTATATAATCTTAAATCCCAATTTACCTCTTATTTTACATGCATGATGATCCTTCTCTCCTCTTTTGCTTACTTCCTGGAATCCTTCTTCAGGTATCCACATCACTGCCTGCTTGATGTGAATGCCCTCTTATCGGTGGAGGCAACACTTCCAGCGGCCAGGCCCTCTCTCAGAGGGCAAGAGGGAGGTGTTTCTTTTTGCCTATAGTACTGTTGGACTACCCCAGTCCTTTTGTGGGCAGCAAGACTCTAGCCATCCGAGATGCCTTATGTGAGTCCCGTGGGAAGTGTGGCCGGGGAGCTTGGATTCTAAGCGCAGGAGAAGGGTGTTATCACCGTATTGTTTTGGGGCAAGAGGGAGGTGAAGAGACCAGTGCCCAAGAAGATAACAAGCAGGGGAAAATGTCTGTTCTCCACGGTAATACAATGGCTTTGCTCAGAGGGGAAACTGTAATTTAGATCCATTACACTGCAGGATAGCTTAGAAAGAGGTGTTTGGAATCAAGACTGAGGAGTAAGGTAATTGATGCCCCAAGAACTATTTCAATTAATTTTTTTTTTCATGGAGTTTGGGGTTTAAAGGGACTACAGATCCTTCTTTGTGATGATCCTACTTTCTTTATGGTGTTGTGATGCCCTATAGGATGAGCCATAGAGTCAGTGAAGAATAATGAATCTTTCTGTACACAGGGTTATGGAAGGCATTTGAGGGCACAATAAACACATGTAATCAGGAATTTTTCTGGCCAGAATTATCTGCTGATAAGAGCAAGCAGCCGCATTCTGTAGGCATATGAATTATTAATGTTCCTCTGAAACTCTCTGGCTCGTTCTGAGAAGATCATTTCTTTGTGAGCAAAGGACTGAAAAACACACAGCACACTAGGAAGGGGGGATTTTAAATCCTTTAGGGGATGGCAGATGCCCCTAGTTTCATCTTTGTGCACCCTGAAGATTTCCCCACTGAGGAAAGGATGAATGGAGAAGATTGGCAGTTTCCATGCAGTCAATCCAGATAAAAGTGATTGAAAACAAACTCAGAGACAGCTCACTTACTTTGAAACCGGCATCATTGTACCCCAGAGACAGAACTTCTTTAACCCTTGTAATCAAGGAGTCTATCCCCTGTCTTACAGACAGCAATTGTGTTCTAGTTCTCTGTTTTTGTCCCCGTCTATATTAGCTTGTTGCTATTTGTTATTAACATATTCCTCAAGGAAAATTGAATCCTTTTATATTTTACACAGTCCTTGGGCACAGTAATAATAAATCATGGGAAATGGTTACTTTGTACATTGAATGCATGGTTTAAAAATATAGAGATAGCTATAAAAGTATTCTAACTGTACTTATAATTAGAAATGAATTTTTTTTTTAAAATCTATCCTACACAAGTGAATTTGGTTTGTTCACAAAATAAAGTATTGGTCCGGTGTTACAATAAGTATGTGCACATCGTACTTGCAAGCTGTGCTTAGATTTGGAAGAGAATAAAAATCACGTTTCTTGTTTTCATGTTGAGAAAAGATGAAGAAGATCAGGGCAACCCAGGGAAATGAAGTGATAGATGCAAAAAAATATGTTTAGGCTTCAGCCCAAAGAAGATTTTACTTTGCATTATGAGTCTATTTAGCTAAATCATAGGATGGGAAAAAGCAACTCTTTGATGGTGTAATGGTGTACAGGGGCATAAAAAGCTTGGGATTTTCCTCATGTTAAAAGGACTTTAAAGTGAGATATCAGTCAAAATAACCTAAAATAAAAGTAGTTTCCAAATGCTGATAACATTTTCTAAGAGTCGGTTCACACTGGGGCGGCACGACTCCTTACTACTTCGGGGGCGACTTGTGCATTACCATGCACCACGACTTCGGAGCGACTTGCAGGGACTTCACATAATGGAAGTCTATGCAAGTCGCCCTGAGGTCGCCTCAAAGTAGTACAGGACCCTTTTTCTAAGTCGGAGCGACTTGTGTCGCTCCTATTAGAACGGGTCCTGTAGCGGTCAATGGACCGCGAGGGAGCGCGACTTGTCAGGCTGACAAGTCGCCTGACAAGTCCCGCTAGTGTGGACCGGCTCTAATAGGACCTATTTATAAAGGAATTACATTAAAGGTCCCTTTCTTTGTTAGTTTTGTATGGGTGTGTAATAAATAGAACACCTGTCAGATTTTCGTGCTTTTCCATGCTCAGTTAGAGAGATTTAGCCTGGCTTAGGCTTCATGCACACTTGGAATGTGATCCCGGTGTATGAGATCCCAGCATTTAGGTGTTGGTGGAAGGTTAGGCGCACTGTCCAACCCTGCTAACAGCAGCCTAGTAAAGCCAATGAGAGTCTCAAAGATGCTGTGGCTGGATAGGGTTGGACAGTGCTCCGAGTATTATTAACTTTTAGGGTGGTATGCCCCCAGAGACAAATACCCCCAACTCAGACTGCCCAGCAGTACCCTCCACCCCTGTCCAGCCTCCTATGAAGTTTAACAGACAGCCAGCAGTGGGGCTGGAGATGAGTCCTTTCTCCTAAATACCAGGATTTCATGCATTGGGGCAAACTTCTCAGTGTGGGAAAAAGTGAGAAAAAGCAACACAAAAAAACATAACTTTTTTATTATTATTATTCAGAATAGTGAAATCCTAGAACCTCTGTCAGCTTTTTTTCTACCTGTCTCTGTTTCAGATTTTCGATCACTTTGCCTCTGAACCAGTAAGTGAGAGGAAACCTCCCTAATAGAGCCAGAGATAAATAAAAACAGCAGGGATTCTAATCCTTCCCCACTTTATCCAACAGTAAAATAACAAAAAGGTTATGCCTGAAAATACACTTTAGTTTTGTTTAAATGAGTTCCCTACATTTTAAAGATGCTGATGTTATTTATGTTTGCCCAGCATATCATTACTGTTTGCAACGGTGTTATTATCATGGTAAAATTTTTAATTCCATTTTAATGGATTAACCAGATTTTTATCTCCAACATTCCATCCTTTTTTGCATGACTCGATCCAAAGGTAATTGGTAAATGTAATCATTTTTTTAGATGGAGGTACACAATGTCAAGCATCAGTACTATACCTGTAATGTTGCAGAAGCAGTGCCACTTATTTATTTATTTTTTTATTTTTTTTGAGTAAATACAGTTTGATTTTTTTTTTCCTAAAAACAAAATCAAATGTTGAGCACTAAAGGGTAACAATACTATTCATAATATAAATGTACTATTATACAGCACGGATGCTCTATAATAATCTAACAGCCCTCCAAAAACTAGTTTGCACTTCAGCTGCCTGAAAGGGGCATTATATCCAGTCATGGTATTACTGTCCAATTCTGTCAAATGTAAAAAAAAACTGATTACATGTATTTTCAAATTCCCTATAGCTTTCTATAGAATTATTACATTGTATCCCTTGTTACAAAAACATATGTATTTTCTATGCTCCTAAGCTCCATTTAGTGGTCATAATGCAATATTTTACTATTAGGCCAATGGACATTTTCACAGTTGCTGCTTTTGGCTTCAGGCATTTTTTTTCCAGCAGCCAATAAACTCCCCAGTATGTTATCCTATGTGTCAATGCACACCTAGGCTGTTATTGGAATTTTTGTGGCTGGGGTATTTTTTGAGAGGAGTTTTTCCGCTGAAAAAACGCTACTAAAAAAGTAACTGAAAAAATGCTTTAAAAAATCAGGAAAAAGTGGCTATTTAGCATTTATGAGCGTTTTTGAGCCATAAGCTTTTGCGGGAAAGCTAAAAAATGCTGAAAAACACTACTGCAAAATTGCTGCAAACTCTTTTAACCACCTGACGACGGCCCACCGCAGATTTACTGCGGCAGGCGGCCGCTCCTGGGCAAACCGACGTAGTACTACGTCGCTCGCTCAGGAGACTCTAGGGCGCGAGCGCACACCATCCCGGGCACGCTCCCGCCCCCGCTCGTCAGCTGTGAACACAGCAGTGTCTTATGTCAGTCAGCTCTGCTGCAGGCTATGAAGGGAAAAAAAAGAAAATTCACCTTTAAGTTTGTAATTTTTAAATAGATTAGTACAGACTATGCCACAATTTAACTTTTTTTTAACCCAAAAGGGTGTATATTGAATAGTGGAACAGAAAAAAGTGTATAAAATTGAAAATCACTCAATAGCACATGTGAACACAGCAGTGTCTTATCACAGTCAGCACTGAAGCAAAAAGGCTATGGGGAAAAAAAAAACAAAACCCTTTTAACTTGTAGTAAAATAGATCTAAAATGAACGCTGCACACAACTGACTGATAAAAATAGATTTTTTTCTCCCTCCGCCTCCTCCTCCTCCTCAGTGGGCTCAAGTGAGGGCAAAAAGATTGTGTTCACTGCACCACCCCCCACACAGCAAAATCGATGTAGAACACTGACCCTGCCTAATCTCCAGCCTCGCCCTAATATGCTCGATAAGATCGTTCACTGCACAACCCCCCACACAGCAAAATCGATGTAGAACACTGACCCTGCCTAATCTCCAGCCTCGCCCTAGTATGCACGATAAGATCGTTCACTGCACAACCCCCCACACAGCAAAATCGATGTAGAACACTGACCCTGCCTAATCTCCAGCCTCGCCCTAAAATGCTCTAATAACTCTCCCTGCCTGCACTCCGACCTGACCCTGCATTCTTTTCGGACACAATTTTTCACAGAATCACTGTCTGTCCCTAATCAGCAGCCAGCACGTATGATGTGTGCTTTCTCCCTAATCTACAGCAGAATGACGCAGCGTGCTGGGGCTCTCGAACTTATAAAAACATGGTCACATGCTTCAGATGGCCAATCACAGCTACTAATACATTAGTAGGCATGGCTGGGATGGCTTAAGGCACACCAGTTAAATGCTTGTTGATTGGCTGTTGAAAGCCCGCCATTAAAAGCGCGCCATTACATACAAAACAGGAAATAAAATGACCGAACACAGACTTTAAACCCGAACATACAATAAAGTTTTCGGGTCCGTGTTCAGGTAACAAAAATCCAATTATTCGGTACAAACACGAATAATACAGTCCATGTTCGCTCAACACTACTCAGGATTCCTGCAGGTATTGCTGGCCGCTGCTGTCCCCCAGGGGGCTATGGGTGGTGGCTGCTGCTGGGGGTTCTCCAGGGCTGGTACTGCTGGTGGGTACTGCTGGCTGGTACTGCTGGTGGGTTCTGCTGGCTGGTACTGTTCGTGGGTACTGCCACCAACCCTGAGCATCAATGAGACAGGAAGCATGTGGCTGCAGTAGAGAACCGTGCCGATGCTTCCTGTATCGCTCCTGTGACTGTCACAGGCGGAGTGTATTTGATATCACTCCATCAGTGAGAGGAGCCGGCACTATACAGGAAGCATTGGCTCCGCTTGCTCCAGTGCCAGCCCAGCTCTGTTCATCACAGTAATGTTCGGGGATGGCGGGTCGGGAACCCGCCATTGCAGAGCAGGAGGTGGCAGAGATCCTGTTGGGGGGGGCCCTCTGTACCCCCCTTCCCAGTGATGCCACTGCAAGTTACAAAAGAAAACAACAGTAGTATTTGCCCAATTCACAGAGAATGCATGTACTTGCACTGGAGGAATGGCTATGCAAATTTGTTAAAAATAGTCCTCTTAGAGCCCTTTCACACTGAAAGGCTTGAAAACTTCCCATAAAACTTGGAGCGCTTTTGCAGAGCTTTTGCAGTGCCATTGAGGGATTAGCAGTGCGCTTTTATTAAGGACATGTGACTCAAAAACTGCTTCAAGAACCATTTTGAGGCACTTTTGAAGTGCTTTTGAGGCGCTTTTGGGGCATTTCCAATTCTTTTAAATTGAGAGGGGTGTTTTTGAGGTGCTTTTTTTAACGCTCCAAACATGCTTTTCAGATGCTGCTTGCAGAAATGTTTGCACCGCCTCGCCAGTGCATTACCTCACTGTGAAAGCTTTCATTGATCTCCATAGGAATAGGTTTTCGTGAGCTTTTCAGGTGCTTTTTTTAGTGCCAAAGAGCTTGAAAAGCACTTCAGTGTTAAAGGGCTGTTAATGTTTTTGGATTTTTTTTAAAAAGAGGGTGAGCAAGCATAGGTTGTAAAAACAAGACAACATATTTACAAAAAAACTGTACTGAGAAAATATGGAGGCAGTTATTACTGACCTTTACTTCTGAAATACTAGTTACTTGGATTGTAATCTTTCCAATAGCTCTAATACTTTTGAAAGCACTGACCTGGAACAAATATGCAGATCAGGAGATTTGAATTTACTCTTGCATGCTAATCTATATACCGATGCCAGCTCAGTTACTCAGACAGTATTTAGCTAGTGACAGTCAGAAAAGTATTTTTTAGGAGGTCACAATAGCAGCTCTCTAATATTACACCTACAGGCATCATCCTGGTATCATTTTTTGCAACCGGTGATTCCCTTTTTTGCAGAAGTGATCTGAGTGGCTAATTAGCCACTCAATTACTTCTGCAGGTGGTGGAAAGGGGTCCCACCCACCTCCCGCCTCCGCAGAGGCCAGAAGCGATGCGGCCATCGGTACATCTGTACAGGGAGAGAGTAACTGACATTGTTCCCCTCTCCTCATAACCCTGGAAACCGGGAGTGACGAGTATTTGTCACTTCCGGTTCCGCCCCTTTATTTACCTGGCCTCCAGCGACCAGTGAAGCTATTAAACCCCAAATCTATCCATAAAGAGGACCTGTCATGGTCCATGCTGTCACAAGGGATGTTGTTCTTGTGATAGCAATAAAGTTAGTACAAAAAAATGTAAAAAAAAATGTTTTTGTATAAAAAAGAACAAACACTTAAAGCGCCCCCCCCCCCCCATTCCACTGTGCTTATGAGAATACGTTACCCCCACATGCATATGTAAACGATAATTGGATCACACATGTGAGGTATTGTTGCAAACATCAGAGCGAGAGCAATAGTTCTAGCACCACTATCAGAATGGTTCACACGCCTGCAAAAAATTGCTGACATGGGAATACTTATCTATCTGGCAAAAGATTCTCTATCCAGATGTACAGCTACCTGGTCCTGTTGGCGTCAATACTGCACAACTGTACAATACAAGAGCCTCACAGTCTCACAAGTCTAACCTGCAACTAGACAAACAACACCCATACTGATATTACAACCCCTTCTCCCTACTCCCATATCCCCTTCAGGATCCCTTGAACAAGTAACATGCCACATCAGTCCAGGGAAGGTAGGGGACTAAGGGATGATCCCTTAGCCAGAAGGATCTCCCGGTGACTCATCCGAATTTGCTCTAATTTTCCTTCTGCCCCCCCCACCCTTTTTTTCCTTTCTTTCTCTCTCCTCCTCTTTTCCTCCCCGTCTTCCCCATCATAGACGTAGATTAGGCTTTTACAAGGAGGGTTCCATTGCCAATTGTATTAAAACCTCCCTTTGCACTTTTTTTCCTTTTAACCAACCCTTCTTCCCCAGACAGATTCATTTGGCACCTCTTTACCCTCCCTCCCCCTACCTGTAATCTGGGGTTTGCTAGTTTTTTGTGTTTTTGTTTCTTTTTATCCCCCTCCTGAGCCTTCAAATATTCTCCTATATACAGTGCCTTTCGAAAGTATTTGGCTCCCTTGAACTTTGCGACCTTTTGCCATATTTCAGGCTTCAAACATAAAGATATAAAACTGTAATTTTTTGTGAAGAATCAACAACAAGTGGGACACAATCATGAAGTGGAACGGAATTTATTAGATATTTCAAACTTTTTTAACAAATAAAAAACTGAAAAATTGGGCGTGCAAAATTATTCAGCCCCTTTACTTTCAGTGCAGCAAACTCTCTCCAGAAGTTCAGTGAGGATCTCTGAATGATCCAATGTTGACCTAAATGACTAATGATGATAAATAGAATCCACCTGTGTGTAATCAACTCTCCGTATATATGCACCTGCACTGTGATAGTCTCAGAGGTCCATTTAAAGCGCAGAGAGTATCATGAAGAACAAGGAACACACCAGGCAGGTGCGAGATACTTTTGTGGAGAAGTTTAAAGCCGAATTTGGATGCAAAAAGATTTCCCAAGCTTTAAACATCCCAAGGAGCACTGTGCAAGCGATAATATTGAAATGGAAGGAGAATCAGACCACTGCAAATCTATGAAGACCTGGCCGTCCCTCTAAACTTTCAGCTCATACAAGGAGAAGACTGATCAGAGATGCAGCCAAGAGACCCATGATCACTCTGCATGAACTGCAGAGATCTACAGCTGAGGTGGGAGACTCTGTCCATAGGACAACAATCAGTCGTATACTGCACAAATCTGGCCTTTATGGAAGAGTGGCAAGAAGAAAGCCATTTCTTAAAGATATCCATAAAAGTGTTGTTTAAAGTTCACCACAAGCCACCTGGGAGACACACCAAACATGTGGAAGAAGGTGCTCTGGTCAGATGAAACCAAAATCAAACTTTCTGGCAACAATGCAAAATGTTATGTTTGGCGTAAAAGCAACACAGCTCATCACCCTGAACACACCATCCCCACTGTCAAACATGGTGGTGGCAGCATCATGGTTTGGGCCTGCTTTTCTTCAGCAGGGACAGGGAAGATGGTTAAAATTCATGGGAAGATGGATGGAGCCAAATACAGGACCATTCTGGAAGAAAACCTGATGGAGTCTGCAAAAGACCTGAGACTGGGACGGAGATTTGTCTTCCAACAAGACAATGATCCAAAACATAAAGCAAAATCTTCAATGGAATGGTTCACAAATAAACATATCCAGGTGTTAGAATGGCCAAGTCAAAGTCCAGAGTCGAGAATCTGTGGAAAGAACTGAAAACTGCTGTTCACAAACGCTCTCCATCCAACCTCACTGAGCTCGAGTTGTTTTGCAAGGAGGAATGGGCAAAAATTTCAGTCTCTCGATGTGCAAAACTGATAGAGACATACCCCAAGCGACTTAAAGCTGTAATCGCAGCAAAAGGTGGCGCTACAAAGTATTAACTTAAGGGGGCTGAATAATTTTGCACGCCCAATTTTACAGTTTTTTATTTGTTAACAAAGTTTGAAATATCCAATAAATTTCGTTCCACTTCATGATTGTGTCCCACTTGTTGTTGATTCTTCATAAAAAATTACAGTTTTATATCTTTATGTTTGAAGCCTGAAATGTGGCAAAAGGTCGCAAAGTTCAAGGGGGCCGAATACTTTCGCAAGGCACTGTATATATATATCTATATATATATATATATATATATATATATATATATATAGATATATATATATATGTGCGTGTGTGTATACATATATATATATGTGTATATATATATATATATATATATATATATATGTATATATATAAAAAGTACAGTAAAACTGCAGGAAAGGGCACTGGGGGCAAACTAATATCAATTTATTTTATTTTGTAATGAAATCAGTGTGTTTGTTTTTTTACTTTTCAAATTTGCTGCCGGTTCCACCCCCTTGCGAGCGTCACGTCGCAGGAGACCGCAGCCGGGGCTCTACAGCATCGGCAGAAGATCTGGCCGCCGTATGCTGCAAGGACACATCGCTGGATCCCGGTGACAAGGTAAGTAACCCTCTACAAGGATCCAGTGATGCTCCCTGGTGGTACCCCGAGTGTGGCTCGGGGTTACCACTTATGGCAGTGAAATCCAACCCCGAGCCACACTCGGGAATACCGCTAAGGAGGTTAAAGGAAAATTAACACCCCCCCCCCTTCACAGGCTCAGAGAAACATATGGCTGAGGGTATCAGTCATCTGCCATGTGCAGGAGGGGGATAGACTGTCTCCTGGAAAAATTGTGTTTGAAAAACTCCAACTCGCCAAAATCTCCAACCTTGTCACTTCCAGTGACTCTACAGCAGGAATAATTGGAGATTTCGATGAGTTATATTTTTTACAGACCACAGGCTACCTGTGCATCTGGTACACGTTATAATGACTGCACATTGTTAGTAACGGCCGCTAATAACATGGCCGCCTCAGAGGCGGCGACAACTTTTTTCCTCCTTACCCAGTGTTCTGTCAAAAGAGGCAACTGTTCATGTACCGTAGTGCAGTGGTCCTCAACCCTGGTCCTCAGGGCCCACTAACAGGCCAGGTTTGCAAGATAACTGAAATACATCCCAGGTGATATAATTTGCTGCTCAGTGATTGCAGTACTCTAGTCTGCATCTCCCCAAGGTAATACTTAAAATCTGGCCTGTTAGTGGGCCCTGAGGACCGGAGTTGAGGACCACTGCCGTAGTGTATTGGCAGCCGGGGGTCTGAACAGTAACTCGTCTAAATCTCCAATTATTCCTGCTGTACAGTCACCGGAAGTGATGTGGTTGGAGATTTTGGCAAGTTGGAGTTTTTGGCAGAACACCGGCTTAATCTATTAGAAGTGAGTCATGCAGATAGCAGAGAGGGGAAAGATCAGAGAGGAACCAGACTCTATTTTGATTAAGGTTAGTATACACTATAGTGGGATGTGCTTTGTTTGAGGTTTACAACCACTTTAAATCACTAATTTCCCTTTATCACAAATATTTTTTAACCTTTGTGTAATGTTTTAACTTTTGTTTCCTGAAAATATACCTCTTCAGGGAAGCCTATCATGCCTGCAACTAACAAAACTTTTACCCTTCCATCAGTTCATCCCCCACAGTTAAAACCTTTTGTACCACTTGCCCCACCCTATTAGATTGTAAGTTCTTATGAGCAGGGCCCCCTTAACCGTCTTGTATGTATTGTATTATAACTGTACCATCTCCCTTTAGATTGCAAAGCGCTGCACAAACTGTTGGTACTATATAAATCCTGAATAATAACATCAAACCAGGGTAAATGGGATAGGGTTCAAACATTATTTAAATTGCACATATAACACCTCGGCCTTCTGTTTCACCTTGTGGGGTATCATTGATGTGGATAGAAGACCCCAGTGTGAAACTATACTCAAATGCTAACATGGACCTAATATAGTCTTGCCTAATTAAATGAAGAATAATAGGCAAGATTTACAAAGTACATTACTTCTTATCTTTTTTGAACAGTATGTTATCCATTTTCCTTTCTGTGCTGCTCACATAACCAAAAGCCTAGGCATTTGGTCACATAATTTCTACTGATTGAGAAAATATACCAGTCTGAACTCTGATCCTTCTATTCAGCAGGCATCACATGACCAAATGTACAAAAAAGTGCCAACCACAAACCTATAACTAGCCTTTGCAGTAAGGTACATCACAAACAAATAAAAGATTTCCCAAAACACTTACCTGCCAGCCTGCAAAACAACTGAACTGACTCTGTCTAATAATTTATGTTAAAAGCAGAGGATTTTACCGTAAATTGTTAGTCAGGATCTAATAGTTGTTGGGTTATTTTTTGGCAGGCTGGCTGGTAAGTGTGCTAGGAAATCTTTTGTTTGTGATCACATTACCAAATGCCTTGGCCTTTATTTAGGAAAGCAGGAGTGGAACGAACATGGTGCAGTAATTGTTTCACCTCTTTTTTTTACTTTTTAATTTAGACTCATTTTAATGGTTTATGTCTCAACAATTAAAGATATGGGAGCATCACAATGGTTAGTAATTTTACTAAAATTGCAATACTTTTTTTAGGCACTAATAATGTTTAAAATAATGCTTGTTTGATATTTTTAAGACCAATAATGGTTAAGTTTGTAAACTCCCATTCAAGGCTGTCTTCATTGAATTGTATTTCACCATTCTATCTACTCATGATCAGAAGTCTTAGAGGTCTGGTTGTATAGTATTGAACATTACTTCTGTTGTTTCCAGTGGTGAGGATCAATACGGACCTGCATTTTGTAACTGGAAAGTGTTAACATATTTTTTTACTGAACCTTATGAAAATCACTGCCAATTAGCTTGGAACGTAGGAATTATTTCTCACTTTTCTCTGACTCGTTTTCTTTCTTTCTTTTTCTTCGAGTTCCTTGGTTGATTTTGGTTGATGAGTTCAATTAGCCAGCTACATTAGCAAGGCAAAGATGAAGACACTCATTTCAGAAGATGAGTGGGAGTGAATAACTAGGATGAGAGAGAAGTGAGGCAAAAGAAACCTAGACAAATACAGAACTGTATGCTCAATGGAATTTCAATGTGTAACTATGTGAACTAACAGGCTTTTTCTACATATTGTTTCTTAGTTGCTACCTTGCTTCAGAAGAAGACAAAATTAACCTGCAGTCCCTGTAGCATACAGTATATTATCCAAGTGTAAGCTTCATAAATTCCAAATGACTGTCATGTCTGATACCATAGTATATTACTGTTGCAAAATGGGGCAGTCATTTATGAACCTGCCTGCCTGTTTGTTACTATATTATCTTTGTATTTAGACAAAGCAAGGACTGTTCTACTCTTCTGTTTCATTGAAGTTATTTGATTTTTGAACAATGCGTATGGACATTCTATGCAAGTCACAGGCCTCCTGAATATACTTTTCTTATAAAACGTATTTGAAAAGCTATACAGAATTCTTTACTTTCAAAGTAATAATTCCACAAGTATTTTCACAGATAATTTGCTACAGGTGAAGCAATAGGGTGATGCCCCTAAGGGCCCATGAACACTAGGCAGCAGAAAAAATAACAGAAAAAGGCATCATGAAAAAACGCTCCTATGGAGCATATTGTACACCCGTTTTTTTAGGAATGTTTGGTTTTTCCCGAAAACACTAGAAAAATGTACCCTAAAAATGCAAGATGCAACTAAACGCCATGTTTGAGCACATTTAGGTGCTCTAAGGGTCCATTCACACTAGCGCGACTTTTAGGTGACTTGGTCGCCTGACAAGTCGCGTTCGGTCGCTCGCCATTGAATAGTACAGAACCCGTTCTAATTGGAGCGACACAAGTCGCTCCGACTTAGAAAAAGGGTCCTGTACTTCTTTGGGGTGACCTGGAGGCGACTTGAATTGACTTCAATTATATAAAGTCCCTGCAAGTCACGCCGAGGTCTGCACCGCGACTTCATAGGTCACCCCAGCAAGTCGTGTCGCGCCAGTCTGAATGGACGCTAAGTGTTTTTTTTTTTCTGCCAGAAAGCTCCTCTCAAAAATGCACTTATTTATTTATTTATTTTCAGCCTATAAATGCTACTCTTCAAAAATGCCTGTAAACCCCCAAATGTGCATGAACACATAGGTTAAGAGTTGATTTTGCAGGCTGAAAGAAAATACACCACAATTTTTTTGAGCTCAGTGTGCATGAAGCCCAATATTAGTCTAGAGTTTTTAGAAAAATCAACCATAGTTTTAAAGTGGACCCGTGACCATACTATGGACATTTAAGTACTAATACATATTTGCAAACAAGCTGATACATATCTGTAACACGTGAGCTCTTTGTCACGTACCAGATCGGAGGCTGGAGGGCTGAGAGGATTCCCCTTGCAGCTGAGTGCAGAGCACCCCTAAAGGTGGTACAGGGAATGCTATACCCAAAGAAGCACAATTTGCCAGTTGTAGAAGTCTGCAGAGCCAATCACTGAATGGTAGCAGGAACAAGCAGGATGTGCTGCAAGGCAGGTGTCCTTAACCCTTTTACTGCAAGGTCCGTACGGCATACGAACCTACAGAACTGCTTCCAGCTGGCCAGGCCCATGCACCGTATTGATCTCACATTTCTCTTTTCAAATAGTTTTATTTTTAAGCAAAATAGAGAAAATCATACAATTGAACATCATCAATGAATATACATGGAGTATAAACAGTTCAGAAAAACTCATAACAACAAGTGAGCTGATAACAGTGAAATGAGTGGATGAGCAAGTAAGATTGCAGGATATGGAGGTGGACACAGGTATATCATTGGTAAAGGGCCCAATTACTCTGGATAAGCAGAGCATATATGGAGCTATAGTGGGTGACAGGTGACAGAAAGGGGGTGGGGGGATAGGACAGGGTATAATGGGTGCCAGAAAGGAGTCCCATTTTACTCTAGTGGGCTCCAGTGGGCTTGCGGAGAATTAACGATTGAATCATTGCTTAAGCAATTACAAGGAAGTCGTCAAAGCCTGGGGGCAGGTAGTTGTTAATCCAAGGCCTCCAGAGTTTTTCGTAGGGGGTCAGTTTGTCTAGGAGTACCGCTTCCGTTTTAGCATGAATCATGGATTGTGGGACTCTATTTGTCATTGCCAAGATACACAGGGTGGGGGATTTCAAAAAGCTTTTGCTATGGTTTGTTTGGCAGTGGTGGTTATTTGCAGGAAGAGTTTGAATTGACGGTGTGTAAGGTCCAGTGGTTTGGATCTCACATTTCTCACATTCTTCCTTGTGTTATAAGCTCATGGTCACTTCATGTAATGTGTCCACTTCACTCCACAACATGTGTCCCTGCTTTACCCTAAAATACAGCCCTTCCCCACCGAACTAATCTCTACAGCAACTCTTTCTATCTCTCTACACTAAATTGGTACCAATCGCTCCTATGTATGTTCAGGTGTCACAGTAGCATAGTAAACAGTTCTTACTATGCCACAATGTATGAATGAGTGGGAGCCGCTATGCAGAGGCCATCCATTGATCCAATCATCCATTGATCCATTGTTAATTATTGCAGCTGAGCCTGCAGAAAAAGGGACTTCAGTCCCTTTCTCTGTCTAAAACAAGAGACATTGTGGTCAATACTAAAAGACGTCACCCCCTGGTAAGGACAGTCGGTGTGGTGTGCCTGTAAATAAAGAGGGCACCCCCAAGGGAAAGAGGTAGAGAAAAAAGGGGTGAAGGAGGGTGGGGTGACGATCCGAGGCAGCAGGCCGGTCAAGGGGAGGGGCGGCGCTATAAAGCCCGCTATCTCCTCCCACAAATACCGGCCTGCGGCCGCATACTTGTGGTCAATACTAAAAGACGTCACCCCCTGGTAAGGACAGTCGGTGTGGTGTGCCTGAACCGACGTAAGGGGGGTAGCCTGTAAATAAAGAGGGCAAAAAGAGTAAGCAAAACAACACACTTTATTCAAAATATCTAGGACACAAGCTTGCGAAAAGCCAATCTCAATTCCCTCTCTGGGTGCGGTATATACACTTGGAAGGCGTCCGACTCCCACCTACCAAGCCTTTTAATGATATGGCCTGGCGTATTATTCCCTGAAGCAGCCGTAGCCGCTCCTATCCGGAAGGAATGGCCAGAGTGCGCTGCCGGGTCCCACCCCAGTCTGATGCAAAGAGAACGTATGTAAAAAATGAATTTGGACGTAGTGAGGGGAACGTCCAGGAGCGCAAAGAGCGGTGCATGGCTGGGACTGCTCAGGGTCTGAGCCACGAAAACATCCAACACTCTGACCGGGCACCAAAGATTCCCAGATGGGTAAAACGGGATGGTAACTGGGTGGCCCACCTGCCTGGTCTTGGTGCTCTGCAGAGTCAAAACATAATGATCCCCCCATTTGACGAGATCTCGCTTGAGGAGACACAACCGCCCCTCAGCTGCGGAAGCTACCGAAAACTCCCCGGGTCTGAGAAAACCGTAGAAAGCCAGATACATTGCCGCTTTGACCACAGCATTCGTGTATGGCTCAAAGGGCGACGTGTCCAGTAAGTTGGAGAGGGCCCTAAATTTCACCCCATCTATCGGCAGCCGCCTGATGGGGGAACGGTGATCCAACCTGCCAATGCCCTTCAGGAGGCTCTTCAGAGGATATGCCCGGAGGAAAGGCAAGGAGTTTGGATGGTGCGTCAGAACATGGTGTTGAACACCCGCCAGATATAGTTTAATAGTACTGACAGATAGCTTGAGTTGGAGGTGGCAAAAAGCAGCGAAGGCGACCATGGTCTGCACTGACTGGTCAACCAACCCAAATTCCACTAAAAACCTTTGGAAGATGGTCAAGGCTCGGTCATAAGCCTTCCTGGTGTTGGATGACAGAGCCATACGGGCCAACTCCCGTCCATGCGCCATGATGCGGGCTAGTCCAGGAGCAGATCCTTGAACTCCGGGGTCCGCGTGGGACATCTGTCGGCCGTCGGGTGGAGAGTGAAGAAAACCTGCAATTTGGAGCGGGAAAGAGCGTCAGCGGCTAAGTTGGTATGACCCGGAATGTGCTCACAGAAAAGAAAAAACTGGTAAGTGGCAGCTACCAAGGTCAGCCTGCGGACCAGCCTCATAATAGTCAGGGACGATGAACGGCCTTTGTTGATGATATCACAAGCAGCCATGTTATCACTGAAACATTTGACTGCCTTCCCTGACCAGTACCTACCCCAGGTGACAGCAGCTGCCACAATAGGGTATAATTCAAACAGCGCTGAGGTCTCCCGGAAAGCAGGTAAGGCGAGAGACTCAGCCGGCCAACTATACCTGAACCATGAATCCCCGAAGATGGCTGCGAACCCGGTACTGGCGGCCGCATCCGTCCAAAACACAGGGGACTGGGCAGAGATGGGCGGGATGAACATGGAGATACCGTTCCAGCTTTCCAGGAACTCAACCCACATACCCAGGTCCGCCCTGGCAGGGGGATCCAAGTGGGAGATGACACCCTCCGGAAGACCTGGCAACAGCCGCAGCAACCGAGAGATAAAGGACCTGCCCTGGGGGATGATACGCATGGCAAAGTTTAATGACCCGATCAAGGACTGCAACTCCTTCCTGGAAAAAGTCCCTAGTTCCAGGAACCTGCCTACCACCCCACGAATACGTTCAAGTTTGTCCACAGGGAGGCTGGACTGTATGGAGACAGAATCCAGGGTAATCCCCAAGAAATCCAGCCTGGTGACCGGACCGACCGTTTTGCCTGGTGACAGGGGAACCCCTAAGGTGGAAAATAAGGCCAAGGTACTATTTAGACTGACCGGCGTGCAGTTGCTATCCTCGACCAACAAAAAATCATCAAGGTAGTGCAACACCGAGGGGCACCTGGAGACATTCAGAAGGAGCCAGCAGAGCGTCTCAGCAAAGGTATCAAAAATCTTGGGGCTGCTTTTAGACCCAAAAGTCAGCCTGCAAGCGAAATAATATTTCTCCCTCCACTTTACACCGTGGATGTGCCATAAGGAGGGGTGAATAGGCAGCAGTTTGAAGGCATTGGCAATATCCGTTTTACTGAGCCAGGCAGCCCTGCCAGCCCCTAAAATGGCCTGGATGGCATTGTCCACGGTAGCATAGTGGAGTGAGAACTCGGCCGAAGGAATAAGGGAATTAAGGCTGGGGTTGGTGGAAGAATGAGGAGCCGACATGTCGATAATCAAGCGTTTTTTATTGGTGAATTTGCTTGTGGCAATACCGATCGGGTTGGTACGCCAAGAGGAGAAGGGGGGGGCCGGGAAGGGGCCTAACATGAACCCCTCCTGCACTTCCTTCTCAAGTAGTAGATCTACCGACTCCGGGTCCTCCGTGGCCGACAGTAAATTGGGACATTCCAGAGTCCCCGTGGGAAGAGACACCAGCCCCGTGTGGAACCCACCCAAGAACCCCTGAATCAGATACTCCACCAGGTGTGGAGACGGATGAGCCTGCAGGTAAAACTCCAGCACCTCGACCTTGACCCCGGTTAGTCATTGTTTAGGGTACATCTTGGATGGACACATGGATTTTGTGTGAGCCCTGAAACAGATGGAGCAGACATGGAGCAGCCTGCAAGCACTGAAGCTGCACGCCCCCCCATTGAAATTATTGCAAACCTGGGCTTTACCTAAGAACACTATGGGACGACCCAGCTTATCCCTAAGGCCACGCTGCTCTGACCTGCCAGCCCCCCCCCCTGGGATCCCGGCCGGGGAGGATACAGCCTCCATGGGGCAAAGGCTGGCAGAATGTGAAGTGGAGGAGCATGTGGCACAGGAGGGAGGTGCCAAGCCTGCGACGTGCCTGCAGAAGAGCTCGGTATCCAGTAGACTCCAATCCACACGAACATTGAATTGAGCCAAGGCTGCCGCCGCCTTGGCCGAGACTGACTTATGAAAGTCGAAGAAGGTAAAACCCCCGTATTTGTGCCCTAAATCCACTATCTTATGCAAGTAGAGATCTAACTCTTCCCGCCGCTGCGGGTAAACGGAACACAAAACGTCCCTATAGATGCCGAAGGCCAGGACAAACTCGGGGATAGTGAGCTTCTTATTAAGCCGGGGGTCCCTGGCCTTCATGACTACGGACAAATCACCGTAATTGTAGACCTTACTTTCGACCATGTCCTGGGAGGCAATGAGGAGAGCCACTAGGTTGACATCCTTCCCCTCCAAGATATCCTTGCGGAGAGCCGCGGGGACCAAGTGGGCCGGGGTGATAATAGGAGAAACCGTGGAAGAAGGCAAGATGGGAACTGGGGGCCTACCCTGATCACTAGCAGGAACTGGGGTTGGGACCGGCAAGGAAGGAGGGGGGCCCCCTTGGGCCGGACTGGCGTCCTCCAGCTTAGTCAGTCTATCGCCGATGGACTGTAGGGAAGATAGGATGGAGTCCAGGGTTCCCTGTATGGCAGATGAACAGCCCTGAGAGCTGGTGCCCAGTCCCGGATCTTCTGGATGTTCCATCATCAATCTGAACAGCTCCGCTTTTCTTGCAGTGGCCGGGAACGAGATACCCTTCTGGCGTAGGACCGCCGAGATTTTCGGAATAGTCCAAGACCCGTAAGAGCCCAGCGGAGAAGGAACCCGACGACCCCTGGGGGTACCGGACCTGACAGGGGTGCTGATCCTGGCTGGAGTGGAGGGGGAGGAAAATCCATCTTCCAGGGTGGCTCCTTGAGGCCCGCTGTAGAAGGAAACAGAAAAAAGTAGAACGCCCAAGACCGATTAACGACCGTAACGTATAGGAGAACCACTGGCTGGCTAACTAGAGCCCAGAGGCGAAAAACTTAACTACCCCGTGACAGGTGAGGCCCTGCTAGATGCCAAGCGGCCGGTGAGAGGCTCTACCTATGATTTGGGCGAGGGGCGTGAGCCACAGACGTGGTGGCGGGAAAGATGGCCTCTCGGTGACAGTAAAAGAATCAAAACGTGTGGCCGTGACAGGTGAGGCCCTAACTATAAACCCCATGAGAAGGGTGGAGCGAGGCGCTAGCTTTGGTTTGGCCCGTGGGGCGAAAAAATCTCCGACGAGATTGGGAGGTTGGCCTCGCGGGAACGGCTACGAAGGGGGGGGGGGTCTAAGGCCAGCGCCTGAACCCTAACAGCCAGTTGACTTGCCCTACAAGGGGGGGGGGCAATACATGACAGAACCATACAGCTGAAGTGACGCAGAAAAAGACAGTGACGACAAGAAAGACGGACAACATGAAAATGTGGTAAGTGCGTGGAGGTGATGAAGCCGTGACGGAGCACGGGAGCCAAAGCAACCGCAGGTGAAGCACATGAGGAGTGTAAGAGCCTGAAGAACCTGGAAGGGGCTGACCACCGGGCAACCAGACAAAGATGACTAAGTGTGGTGGGGGCAAATGACAGAATGCCTACCAGTGTCTATGGGCGACGTCAGGGTAGCGTCTGTGAAGACTAAAAATGAGTGGAGCCGTGAGGTACACAAGGAACCTGAACCTGAAGTAGTACCTGATGCCGGTATTGAAGGACATGGTGAGAACCTGAAGGAAAAAGGAAAATGGTCAACAAATGGGGGGGGGTCACCCAGACCCCCCACTGGAGAACATCATAAGGAACCTAACAGAACATGCACACCCTGCGAGCCATGAGACCCCCTGCCCCCCCCTCCCACCAACCCTCACCAACCCCCCCCCCCCTTCCTCTGGTAAGACCGGGCCACCCCCCCCAAAGCAATGACAGCCGTGACAACCAGGAACAAAGCAGGGAACATGATATGGGGGAGACAAGCTGACGGAGGCTGAAATGAGAGTAGAGACACATAAATGTGAAGTAGCCGTGGCCTAGTGGAAAGGCAGGCAGTGTGTGCATGAGACTGTGTATGGAGGTAGCCGTGGCCTTGCAGGAAGGCAGGCAGTGTGTGCAGGACCGTATGTGGAGAAAAAATAGCCGTGGCCTACAGGGAGGCAGGCAGTGTGTGCAGGAAGATGCCAACCCCCCCCCCCTCCCCCCCATACCCTGCCGTACCTGACCTCCTGCTGAACAGCGGGGAGAAAGCAGCGGAGTGGCCGACAGAAGCAGCAGAGCAGACGGTGGCCAAACGCAGGGGAGCCAGACAGGATACCAGCGGAGGGAGAGCCAGGCAACTTGTCAGAGGCTGCGCTGTGGAAGAGGAGCACGGCGAGCAGCGCTTCCTGCTGCACGACCCGACCGGACGTCCGGTCCACGAGGAGGAACAGCGAGATCCGACGTCAGGTGATCACTGGAAACACCTGACCAGTGACGATCCGAGGCAGCAGGCCGGTCAAGGGGAGGGGCGGCGCTATAAAGCCCGCTAGCTCCTCCCACAAATACCGGGCCGGCGGCCGCATACTTAGAGGTCTGTTTAGACCCCTCATGTCTTTTTAAAGCCCCCAACCCAAAAAAAATGTAAAAACAAAAATAATAATAATACATTGTATCTGTTTAAAAAAAAAAAAGGGAAAAATCCCTAGTAAGGCCTCTTTCACACAGGCGCCTCTGTGGGACAGAATCAGCTTGCTCAGTCGGGGATCACTCTGCTGATCCCCACTGAGCAGGCAGATGGCAGGTGCAGAGCGGAGACAGACCCCGTTCCACTCTCCTCTGTGGGGAGATCAAGTGAAAATGGAGCATCTGTCTGTTTTCATCCGATCAAATCCGATCCTCCAAACAGATGGAAAATAGGACCGCCATCCCTCTGTTTCTTGTGGGCATGATTGGATCAGATAGTGGCGGATGTCAGCGGACATGTCATTGGCATTTGCCGCTCCATAGAGGAGAATGGAGTACCGATCAGGTCCACCTGAAAAACTCACAGGCGGACCTGATCGGACAGTCCATGTGAAAGGGGCCTAAGGGTTGATTTAGACATGCGTCTAAATCACCCTTGCCTTTGAAGACTAAGGCTATGCTCCAAAGGCTACTGACAGGCAGTGAGGAAGCAATGCAATCCCTCCTCACTGCCTGTTTTAACCCCATTTTTGCCAACAAATGTGCCGCAACTGCATGCATTGCACGCAATTTCAGGGCGTTTGTGGGGCGCTTCCCCTTTAATTTGAATGTGTAGCGATTGGCAGACGGCATTGCTACAAGTCAGGTCAACTTTGCCACTGGCGCAAAGCATTGAAACCCCATCATGTAAATACCCCCGTCTGCTGCCTATTGCAGCTTAAGGGGTGTGGTTGGTGGGTGGCAGAAACACAGCTCTATCGTGCATTTTTGCTGCCCCCCCCAACCGTAAGTCTAAACAAAGCCTTAGGCATTGTTCACGTGGGGCATACTACTACAGGCCCATGTTTAGCTGCAGAGGGATGCACAGGTGTTCTGTGCATCCCCATGCAGGCGAACCATTCATGTAAATTGGGAAACAACAGCTGCACGGGAATGCACAGGTGTTCCATGCATTCCTGTGCAGGCAGTCCCATTCATGTCAATTGAGATGCAGCAACTGCAAGAACACAGCCATTGCTGTCAACATGACATCCATGTGTGTGCATCTCCCTGAACTCACACCATCTGCATTTGGGTCCATACACCTACACCCGCATGGATGTCAGATCTGTCTTTGCAACTGCTGCATCCCAATTTTCATGAATAGAACTGCCTGCATAGGGATGCACAGAATACCTGCAGATAAACACGGCCCTTCATGGGTGTACGCTTTAGCACACCCCACTGTATGAGGCCTTAGTTGGAATTTACCAGGAATTACGTAAGTTATATTGTGTTTATGTGTGCAAAAAAGGAATAAGGTGTTATTTTTAGTGAAAATAGTGATTTGATAAACATTTGCGCAAAAATCGTGGGGTCTTAAAAATCAGTAGCACCATCGTATTTCACCATTTAGCAAAAAGGCGCAATTTAAAAGTTACAAATATTTTTTATTTATTAACTCAATATAGGTTAAGCTTTTATTTTTATTTTTATATTTAGTAGGAATTTAGCAGGAATTTTGTAAAATTAGCTGTGTTTGTATCTGCTAATAATGGTTTTAGTGTATTTTTAGCAAAAATATTGTTTAATAAACATTTGTGCAAATATTGCGGGGTCTTAAAAATCAGTAGCACCTGATTTTTATTCTACAGGTCATGTGCTTTCAGAAAATTTTGGGAGGTCTTTTACAAATTCTTAAAGCTGTAAGGGGAAAATGAAAACCTTCAGATTTTTAGAGAAATTTGGACATTTACATTTTTGCGGATGTTCGATTTTTTACCATTTTGCAAAAATTGGCAATATAAAAATTCAATATATTTGTTATTTATTAATTCGATACAGGCTAAGCTTTTATATTTAGTAGGGAAATGTTATAAATTAGCTATGTTTATCTGCTAATAATGGTTTTAGTGTATTTTTAGCAAAAATATTGTTTAAAAAACCTTTGCGCAAATACCGCGGGGCCTAAAAAATGAGTAGCACCTTATATTCATTTATTAATGCCATACAGGATAAGCTTTTATATTTAGTAGAGATTTAGCAGGAATTTTGTAAAATCAGCTGTGTTTTTATCTGTTAATAATGGTTTTAATGTATTTTTTGCATTTTTTGTTTTTGATAAACATTTGTGCAAATATTGTGGGGCCCACAAAATCAGTAACACCTTCTTTTTATTCTAAAGGTCATGTGCTTTCATAAAATATGTGATTGAGGGGGTCTTTTACAAATTCTTAAAGCTGTAAGGGGAAAATGAAAACCTTCAGATTTTTAGAGAAATTTGGATATTTACACTTTTGCTTCTGTTTGATTTTCACCATTTTGCAAAAAGGCGCAATTTAAAAGTAACAAATATTTGTTATTTCTTAACTCAATGCAGGTTAAGCATGTATATTTAGTCGGAATTTAGCAGGAATTTTGTCAAATTTACTGTGTTTTTATCTGTTAAATATTACTTTAGTGTATTTTTAGCAAAAAAAATTGATTTTATAAACACTGCAAATATTTTTGGGCCTTAAAAATCAGTAGCACCTTCTATTTGTTCTTCTGGTCTTGTGCTTTCAGAAAATATATGGTTTGGGAGGGTATTTTACAAACTCTGAAAGCTATAAGTGAAAAATAAAAAAGCAAAGGAATAATTCCAAAGTGGTCTGGCCAGCTGAGTTTAAAAGTGGAGTGCAAGGCCTGACAGCGAAAGGGTTAAGCAGTTCCAGGCGTGTCTTGGCAGCAGGGCAAACAGGAAGCAGAACCAGAAGCCAGGCCAGCGGTCATACACGGTGGATCAGTCAGTAGCAGAGGCAGGTAGCAGGAACTGGAAAGAGCTGGGGTCATACACGGGTAGATAGGTAATAACAGAGTCGGTGAGTAGTGTTGAGCGAACACGGACTGTATTATTCGTGTTCGTACCGAATAATTGGATTTTTGTTACCCGAACACGAACACGGACACTTTACTGTATATTCGGGTAAAAATCCGTGTTCGGTCGTTTTATTTCCGGGTTTTGCATGCTTTGGCGCTCTTTTCATGGCGGGCTTTCAACAGCCAATCAACAATCGTTTAACTGGTGTGCATTAAGCCATCCCAGCCATGCCTGCAAATGTCTCAGTAGCTGTGATTGGCCGTCTGAAGCATGTGACCAAGTCTTTATAAGTTCGAGGCAGCCGCAGCGGCGTCATTATGCTGCTTAGATCAGGGACAGAGCACACATCAACGTGCTGGCTGCTGATTAGGGAAAGATAGGCAGGAAAAAACCATTTGTGTCCGGATAGAATTGAGGGACAGGTCGGAGTGTTTAGGCAGGGCGAGTTGTAGGCATTTTAGGGATAGAGTCTGCTGAATTATAGGGTCAGTGTCTTCTGCAAACTACAATCGATATTGCTGTGTGGGGGGTGGGGTCTGCACTCAATCCTGATCTACGATCTCTTCTCAATCCTGTTAGGGAGAGGCTGCTGCTGAATTTTAGGGTCAGAGTGTTCTACAAACTACAATCGATATTGCTGTGTGGGGTGGGGTCTGCACTTAGTTCTCCTGATCTACGATCTCTTCTCAATCCTGTTAGGGACAGAGTCTGCTGAATTTTAGGGAAACTGTGTTCTACAAACTACAATCGATATTGCTGTGTGGTGTGGGATAGGAGATAGGCAGGTGTCAGTGATCCACATCCATTTTTCTGTGTGTGGGCTGCAGTGAACACAATCTTTTTGGGGTGCAGTGAACACAATCCTTTTGGAGTGCAGTGAACAAAATCTTTGTGGGGTGCAGTGAACAAAACCTTTGTGGGGGTACAGTGAACACAATCTTTGTGGGGTGCAGTGAAGACAATCCTTGTGGGGTGCAGTGAAGACAATCCTTGTGGGGTGCAGTGAACAAAATCTTTGGGGGGTACAGTGAACACAATCTTTGTGGGGTGCAGAGAAGACAATCCTTGTGGGGTGCAGTGAACAAAATCTTTTGGGGGGTACAGTGAACACAATCTTTGTGGGGTGCAGTGAACAAAACCTTTGTGGGGTGCAGTGAACACAATCTTTGTGGGGTGCAGTGAAGACAATCCTTGTGGGGTGCAGTGAAGACAATCCTTGTGGGGTGCAGTGAACAAAATCTTTGGGGGGTACAGTGAACACAATCTTTGTGGGGTGCAGTGAACAAAACCTTTGTGGGGTACAGTGAACACAATCTTTGTAAGGGTGCAGTGAACAAAACCTTTGTGGGGTACAGTGAACACAATCGTTGTGGGGTGCAGTGAACAAAACCTTTGTGGGGTACAGTGAACACAATCTTTGTGGGGTGCAGTGAACACAATCTTTGTGGGGTGCAGTGAACACAACCTTTGTGGGGTGCAGTGAACACAACCTTTGTGGGGTACAGTGAACACAATCTTTGTGGGGTGCAGTGAACAAAACCTTTGTGGGGTACAGTGAACACAATCTTTGTGGGGTGCAGTGAACAAAACCTTTGTGGGGTACAGTGAACACAATCTTTGTGGGGTGCAGTGAACAAAACCTTTGTGGGGTACAGTGAACACAATCTTTGTGGGGTGCAGTGAAGACAATCCTTTTGGAGTGCAGTGAACAAAATCTTTGTGGGGTACAGTGAACACAATCTTTGTGGGGTGCAGTGAACAAAATCTTTGTGGGGTACAGTGAACACAATCTTTGTGGGGTGCAGTGAAGACAATCCTTGTGGGGTGCAGTGAAGACAATCCTTGTGGGGTGCAGTGAACAAAACCTTTGTGGGGTACAGTGAACACAATCTTTGTGGGGTACAGTGAACACAA
The DNA here is from genome assembly GCF_965119305.1 of Pelophylax lessonae. Taxonomy (NCBI): domain Eukaryota; kingdom Metazoa; phylum Chordata; class Amphibia; order Anura; family Ranidae; genus Pelophylax; species Pelophylax lessonae. The sequence continues at coordinate 147,112,970 of NC_138779.1, read as the reverse complement.
TCTTTGTGGGCTGCAGTGAACAAAACCTTTGTGGGGTACAGTGAACACAATCTTTGTGGGGTGCAGTGAACAAAACCTTTATGGGGTACAGTGAAGACAATCTTTGTGGGGTGCAGTGAAGACAATCCTTTTGGAGTGCAGTGAACAAAATCTTTGTGGGGTACAGTGAACGCAATCTTTGTGGGGTGCAGTGAACAAAATCTTTGTGGGGTACAGTGAAGACAATCCTTGTGGGGTGCAGTGAAGACAATCCTTGTGGGGTGCAGTGAAGACAATCCTTGTGGGGTGCAGTGAACAAAATCTTTGGGGGGTACAGTGAACACAATCTTTGTGGGGTGCAGTGAACAAAACCTTTGTGGGGTACAGTGAACACAATCTTTGTGGGGTGCAGTGAACAAAACCTTTGTGGGGTACAGTGAACAAAACCTTTGTGGGGTGCAGTGAACAAAACCTTTGTGGGGTGCAGTGAACACAACCTTTGTGGGGTACAGTGAACACAATCTTTCTGGGGTGCAGTGAACAAAACCTTTGTGGGGTACAGTGAACACAATCTTTGTGGGGTGCAGTGAACACAATCTTTGTGGGGTGCAGTGAACAAAACCTTTGTGGGGTGCAGTGAACACAACCTTTGTGGGGTACAGTGAACACAATCTTTGTGGGGTGCAGTGAACAAAACCTTTGTGGGGTACAGTGAACACAATCTTTGTGGGGTACAGTGAACACAATCTTTGTGGGGTGCAGTGAACAAAACCTTTGTGGGGTACAGTGAACACAATCTTTGTGGGGTGCAGTGAACACAATCTTTGTGGGGTGCAGTGAACAAAACCTTTGTGGGGTGCAGTGAACACAACCTTTGTGGGGTACAGTGAACACAATCTTTGTGAGGTGCAGTGAAGACAATCCTTGTGGGGTGCAGTGAAGACAATCCTTGTGGGGTGCAGTGAAGACAATCCTTGTGGGGTGCAGTGAACAAAATCTTTGGGGGGTACAGTGAACACAATTTTTGTGGGGTGCAGTGAACAAAACCTTTGTGGGGTACAGTGAACACAATCTTTGTGGGGTGCAGTGAACAAAACCTTTGTGGGGTACAGTGAACACAATCTTTGTGGGGTGCAGTGAAGACAATCCTTTTGGAGTGCAGTGAACAAAATCTTTGTGGGGTACAGTGAACACAATCTTTGTGGGGTGCAGTGAAGACAATCCTTGTGGGGTGCAGTGAAGACAATCCTTGTGGGGTGCAGTGAACAAAATCTTTGGGGGGTACAGTGAACACAATCTTTGTGGGGTGCAGTTAACAAAACCTTTGTGGGGTACAGTGAACACAATCTTTGTGGGGTGCAGTGAACAAAACCTTTGTGGGGTACAGTGAACACAATCTTTGTGGGGTGCAGTGAAGACAATCCTTTTGGAGTGCAGTGAACACAATCTTTGTGGGGTGCAGTGAACAAAACCTTTGTGGGGTACAGTGAACACAATCTTTGTGGGGTACAGTGAACACAATCTTTGTGGGGTACAGTGAACACAATCTCATACTTCTGAAGCTTTGAGGGTGCTGCCTGTTCTATACTCCTCCTCCTCCTCCTCATCCATCCTTTTAGGTGTACATACAATAGTAATTGGGGCCTAGTGTGCTTCTGTACGTGTGAAAAACATACACTTTTTTTTGATCATATTTCCTATTCCGCTATTCAATAAAAACCTTTGGGGCTCAATTAAATTGCGGAATAGTCTGTGTCTGTACGTGTGAGATCCACCTTTCCAAGTTTTTGGGGTTCATCTCATACTTCTGAAGCTTTGAGGGTGCTGCCTGTTCTATACTCCTCCTCCTCCTCCTCCTCATCCATCCTTTTAGGTGTACAAACAATAGTAATTGGGGCCTAGTGTGCTTCTGTACGTGTGAAAAACATACACTTTTTTTTGATCATATTTCCTATTCCGCTATTCAATAAAAACCTTTGGGGCTCAATTAAATTGCGGAATAGTCTGTGTCGGTACGTGTGAGATCCACCTTTCCAAGTTTTTGGGGTTCATCTCATACTTCTGAAGCTTTGAGGGTGCTGCCTGTTCTATACTTCTCCTCCTCCTCTTCCTCATCCATCCTTTTAGGTGTACAAACAATAGTAATTGGGGCCTAGTGTGCTTCTGTACGTGTGAAAAACATACACTTTTTTTTATCATATTTCCTATTCCGCTATTCTATAAAAACCTTTGGGGCTCAATTAAATTGCGGAATAGTCTGTGTCGGTACGTGTGAGATCCACCTTTCCAAGTTTTTGGGGTTCATCTCATACTTCTGAAGCTTTGAGGGTGCTGCCTGTTCTATACTCCTCCTCCTCCTCCTCCTCATCCATCCTTTTAGGTGAACAAACAATAGTAATTGGGGCCTAGTGTGCTTCTGTACGTGTGAAAAACATACACTTTTTTTTGATCATATTTCCTATTCCGCTATTCAATAAAAACCTTTGGGGCTCAATTAAATTGCGGAATAGTCTGTGTCTGTACGTGTGAGATCCACCTTTCCAAGTTTTTGGGGTTCATCTCATACTTCTGAAGCTTTGAGGGTGCTGCCTGTTCTATACTCCTCCTCCTCCTCCTCCTCATCCATCCTTTTAGGTGTACAAACAATAGTAATTGGGGCCTAGTGTGCTTCTGTACGTGTGAAAAACATACACTTTTTTTTGATCATATTTCCTATTCCGCTATTCAATAAAAACCTTTGGGGCTCAATTAAATTGCGGAATAGTCTGTGTCGGTACGTGTGAGATCCACCTTTCCAAGTTTTTGGGGTTCATCTCATACTTCTGAAGCTTTGAGGGTGCTGCCTGTTCTATACTCCTCCTCCTCCTCCTCCTCATCCATCCTTTTAGGTGTACAAACAATAGTAATTGGGGCCTAGTGTGTTTCTGTACGTGTGAAAAACATACACTTTTTTTTGATCATATTTCCTATTCCGCTATTCAATAAAAACCTTTGGGGCTCAATTAAATTGCGGAATAGTCTGTGTCGGTACGTGTGAGATCCACCTTTCCAAGTTTTTGGGGTTCATCTCATACTTCTGAAGATTTGAGGGTGCTGCCTGTTCCATACTCCTCTTCCTCATCCTCCCTTTAGGGTAGGAAAAAATTTAATCGGGCCTAGTCTGTGTTTGTACGTGTGAGATACACAGTTTTTTATCCTATTCCGCTATTCAATACACACCCTTTTGGTGTAAAAAACATTAAATTGCGGCATAGTTTGCATATTTGACTGTGAGATACACCCGTGCGATACTGTTGTTCTTTTGTTCCGCTATTCTATAAAGACCTTTCTAGGGCAAGATCTTAAATTTCAGAAATATGAGGAGAGCGTCAAATAGGGGCCGTGGCCTGGGTCGTGGTGGTGCTGCTGCTAGAGCTCCTGTTGCAAGGAGAGGACGTGGTCGATCTGTGCCAGCTACACGCACAAGTGAAACACCTTCCTCAAGTGTGAGTAGGCGACAGAACCTGCATCAGTATTTGGTAGGGCATCATAGGCCCCTAGAAGTGATGAGGCCAGAACAAGTGGAGGCGATAGTAGATTGGTTTGCTGCTGACAGTGCCTCCAGTTCCTTCACATTGTCTCCCACCCAGTCTACTGCAGAAAGGTCACAGTTGGCACCTGCAGCCGATGTCCAACCGTCTTTCACCTCACCCCCTTGCAAATCAGGCAAGCAGTCTGAGCCCCAAGCCATACAGCAGTCTCTTCTTCTTTTTGATGACTCTGTCAGCAGGGTTTCCCAGGGCCATCCACCTAGCCCTGCCCCAGAAGTGGAAGAGATTGAGTGCAGCGATGCCCAACCACTTCTTTCTTAAGATGAGTACATGCAAGGATCATCGCAGCACGTCTCCGATGATGACGAAACGCAGGTGCCAACTGCTGCGGCGTTCAGCATTGTGGAGACCGACAAGGGCAGGGGTGAAGACTGGGTGGAAGATGATGTGGAGGACGATGAGGTCCTCGACCCCACATGGAATGAACGTCATGCAGGTGACCTGAGTAGTTTGGAGGAAGAGGCGGTGGTCGCACAGAGCCACCAGCACAGCAGAAGAGGGAGCAGGGTGCAGAAGCGGAGCGGCCGTGCCCTAGACACTACGCCCGCTACTGCCCAACGCAGCAAGGGAACGAGCGCACCAAAGTCAGCTCAAAGGAGTTCTCTAGCGTGGAAGTTCTTTAGAAAATGTGCTGATGACAGGACACGAGTGGTTTGCACCCTGTGCAATCAGAGCTTGAAGCGAGGCATAAACCTTCTCAACCTGAGCACAACCTGCATGATCAGGCATCTAAGTGCAAAGCACGAGCTGCAGTGGAGTACACACCTTCAAAACCAAGAAACGTCTCTGGCTCATCCTGCTTCCTCTTCTGCTGCAGTCTCGGCCACTCCAGCCACATCTGTAGTGATACCGGCATCTGCCACCCCGCAAACAGACGATTTGTCAGCAACACCACCACCTGGGTCACCAACAACCATCTCCACAATGTCCCGTGGAAGCGTTCAGATTTCCATCTCCCAAACACTTGAGAGGAAGAGGAAGTACCCCCCTACCCACCCGCGATCCCTGGCCCTGAATGCCAGCATTTCAAAATTATTGGCCTTTGAAATGCTGTCATTCCGTCTGGTGGAGACGCACAGTTTTAAAAACCTTATGTCGGTGGCTGTCCCACAGTACTTCGTGCCCAGCCGCCACTACTTTTCCAGGCAAGCCATCCCTTCCCTACACAACCAAGTGGGGAAAAAAATCAGGTGTGCACTGCGCAACGCCATCTGTGCCAAGGTCCACCTAACTACTGATACGTGGACCAGTAAGCACGGTCAGGGGCGTTATATCTCCCTAACGGCACACTGGGTAAATGCAGTGGCGGATGGGCCTGAGGCGGATAGCAATTTGGCGCATGTCCTTCCACCACCGAGGATTGCAGGGCGCTTCAGTTTGCCTCCTGTTCCTAACTCCTCCTACTCCGCTTCCTCATCCTCTACCGCCTCCTCATCCGGACAGCGTAACACCTTCACCAACAACTTCAGCACGGCCAGGGGTAAACGACAGCAGGCAGTTTTACAACTTGCCTGTTTGGGGGACAAACCACACACCGCGCAGGAGTTGTGGAGGAGCATGGAACAGCAAACAAATGAGTGGTTGCTGCCAGCGAGCCTCAAGCCCGGCCTGGTGGTGTGCGATAACGGGAGAAATCTCATAGCAGCTCTGGGCCTAGCCGGTTTGACGCACATCCCTTGCCTTGCGCATGTGCTGAATTTGGTGGTGCAGAGGTTCCTTAAAAACTACCCCGATATGTCAGAGCTGCTGCAGAAAGTGCGGGCCGTTTGTGTGCACTTTCGGCGTTCTCACCCTGCTGCTGCTCGCCTGGCAGCGCTGCAGCGTAACTTCGGCCTTCCCGCTCACCGCCTCATATGTGACGTGCCCACAAGGTGGAACTCCACCTTGCACATGCTGGAAAGACTGTGCGAGCAGCAGCAGGCCATAGTGGAGTTTCAGCTGCAGCACGCACGCGTGAGTCGCTCTGCGGAACAGCACCACTTCACCACCAATAACTGGGCCTCCATGCGAGACCTGTGTGCCTTGTTGCGCTGTTTTGAGTACTCCACCAACATGGCCAGTGGCAATGACGCCGTTCTCAGCTTAACTATCCCACTTCTATGCCTCCTTGAAAAAACAATTCGGGCGATGATGGAAGAGGATGTGGCACAGGATGAGGAGGAGGAGGATGAAGAGGTAACATTTCAAAGGCTTTCAGGGCAGTCATTCGCAAGGGGCTCCGAGGGTGGGTTCCTGCACACACAAACGCCAGGGACACAATTGTCCAGCAGGGGCACAGTTCTGGAGGATGAGGAGGATGAGGAGGAGGAGGAGCTGGAGGAGGAGATGGAACCATGTTCACAGCAGGGTGGCACCCAGGCCAGCTCATGGCCATCACTGGTGCGTGGCTGGGGGGATACAGAGGACACGGACGATACACCTCCCACAGAGGACAGCCTTTCGTCGCCTCTGGGCAGCCTGGCACACATGAGCGATTACATGCTGCAGTGTCTCCACAACGACCGCCGAGTTTCCCACATTCTAACTTGTGCTGATTACTGGGTGGCCACGCTGCTGGATCCCCGTTACAAGGACAACGTACCGTCCTTAATTCACTCACTGGAGCGCGATCGCAAGATGCGCGAGTACAAGCGCACGCTGGTAGACGCGATGCTGCTGGCATTCCCATCTGACAGCGGGGCCACAGTGGAAGCACAAGGCAGAGGAGGAGGAGGAGGTCGCCAACTCAACCAGGGCACCGCCAGCACCTCAGAAGGCAGGGTTTGCATGGCCGAAATGTGGAAAAGCTTTGTCAGCACGCCACAACAAACAGCAGCACCAGCAGCTCAGATGGAACGTCTTAGCAGGATATTTTTGGGCCTTAAAAATCAGTAGCACCTTCTATTTGTTCTTCTGGTCTTGTGCTTTCAGAAAATATATGGTTTGGGAGGGTATTTTACAAACTCTGAAAGCTATAAGTGAAAAATAAAAAAGCAAAGGAATAATTCCAAAGTGGTCTGGCCAGCTGAGTTTAAAAGTGGAGTGCAAGGCCTGACAGCGAAAGGGTTAAGCAGTTCCAGGCGTGTCTTGGCAGCAGGGCAAACAGGAAGCAGAACCAGAAGCCAGGCCAGCGGTCATACACGGTGGATCAGTCAGTAGCAGAGGCAGGTAGCAGGAACTGGAAAGAGCTGGGGTCATACACGGGTAGATAGGTAATAACAGAGTCGGTGAGTAGTGTTGAGCGAACACGGACTGTATTATTCGTGTTCGTACCGAATAATTGGATTTTTGTTACCCGAACACGAACACGGACACTTTACTGTATATTCGGGTAAAAATCCGTGTTCGGTCGTTTTATTTCCGGGTTTTGCATGCTTTGGCGCTCTTTTCATGGCGGGCTTTCAACAGCCAATCAACAATCGTTTAACTGGTGTGCATTAAGCCATCCCAGCCATGCCTGCAAATGTCTCAGTAGCTGTGATTGGCCGTCTGAAGCATGTGACCAAGTCTTTATAAGTTCGAGGCAGCCGCAGCGGCGTCATTATGCTGCTTAGATCAGGGACAGAGCACACATCAACGTGCTGGCTGCTGATTAGGGAAAGATAGGCAGGAAAAAACCATTTGTGTCCGGATAGAATTGAGGGACAGGTCGGAGTGTTTAGGCAGGGCGAGTTGTAGGCATTTTAGGGATAGAGTCTGCTGAATTATAGGGTCAGTGTCTTCTGCAAACTACAATCGATATTGCTGTGTGGGGGGTGGGGTCTGCACTCAATCCTGATCTACGATCTCTTCTCAATCCTGTTAGGGAGAGGCTGCTGCTGAATTTTAGGGTCAGAGTGTTCTACAAACTACAATCGATATTGCTGTGTGGGGTGGGGTCTGCACTTAGTTCTCCTGATCTACGATCTCTTCTCAATCCTGTTAGGGACAGAGTCTGCTGAATTTTAGGGAAACTGTGTTCTACAAACTACAATCGATATTGCTGTGTGGTGTGGGATAGGAGATAGGCAGGTGTCAGTGATCCACATCCATTTTTCTGTGTGTGGGCTGCAGTGAACACAATCTTTTTGGGGTGCAGTGAACACAATCCTTTTGGAGTGCAGTGAACAAAATCTTTGTGGGGTGCAGTGAACAAAACCTTTGTGGGGGTACAGTGAACACAATCTTTGTGGGGTGCAGTGAAGACAATCCTTGTGGGGTGCAGTGAAGACAATCCTTGTGGGGTGCAGTGAACAAAATCTTTGGGGGGTACAGTGAACACAATCTTTGTGGGGTGCAGAGAAGACAATCCTTGTGGGGTGCAGTGAACAAAATCTTTTGGGGGGTACAGTGAACACAATCTTTGTGGGGTGCAGTGAACAAAACCTTTGTGGGGTGCAGTGAACACAATCTTTGTGGGGTGCAGTGAAGACAATCCTTGTGGGGTGCAGTGAAGACAATCCTTGTGGGGTGCAGTGAACAAAATCTTTGGGGGGTACAGTGAACACAATCTTTGTGGGGTGCAGTGAACAAAACCTTTGTGGGGTACAGTGAACACAATCTTTGTAAGGGTGCAGTGAACAAAACCTTTGTGGGGTACAGTGAACACAATCGTTGTGGGGTGCAGTGAACAAAACCTTTGTGGGGTACAGTGAACACAATCTTTGTGGGGTGCAGTGAACACAATCTTTGTGGGGTGCAGTGAACACAACCTTTGTGGGGTGCAGTGAACACAACCTTTGTGGGGTACAGTGAACACAATCTTTGTGGGGTGCAGTGAACAAAACCTTTGTGGGGTACAGTGAACACAATCTTTGTGGGGTGCAGTGAACAAAACCTTTGTGGGGTACAGTGAACACAATCTTTGTGGGGTGCAGTGAACAAAACCTTTGTGGGGTACAGTGAACACAATCTTTGTGGGGTGCAGTGAAGACAATCCTTTTGGAGTGCAGTGAACAAAATCTTTGTGGGGTACAGTGAACACAATCTTTGTGGGGTGCAGTGAACAAAATCTTTGTGGGGTACAGTGAACACAATCTTTGTGGGGTGCAGTGAAGACAATCCTTGTGGGGTGCAGTGAAGACAATCCTTGTGGGGTGCAGTGAACAAAACCTTTGTGGGGTACAGTGAACACAATCTTTGTGGGGTACAGTGAACACAATCTTTGTGGGCTGCAGTGAACAAAACCTTTGTGGGGTACAGTGAACACAATCTTTGTGGGGTGCAGTGAACAAAACCTTTATGGGGTACAGTGAAGACAATCTTTGTGGGGTGCAGTGAAGACAATCCTTTTGGAGTGCAGTGAACAAAATCTTTGTGGGGTACAGTGAACGCAATCTTTGTGGGGTGCAGTGAACAAAATCTTTGTGGGGTACAGTGAAGACAATCCTTGTGGGGTGCAGTGAAGACAATCCTTGTGGGGTGCAGTGAAGACAATCCTTGTGGGGTGCAGTGAACAAAATCTTTGGGGGGTACAGTGAACACAATCTTTGTGGGGTGCAGTGAACAAAACCTTTGTGGGGTACAGTGAACACAATCTTTGTGGGGTGCAGTGAACAAAACCTTTGTGGGGTACAGTGAACAAAACCTTTGTGGGGTGCAGTGAACAAAACCTTTGTGGGGTGCAGTGAACACAACCTTTGTGGGGTACAGTGAACACAATCTTTCTGGGGTGCAGTGAACAAAACCTTTGTGGGGTACAGTGAACACAATCTTTGTGGGGTGCAGTGAACACAATCTTTGTGGGGTGCAGTGAACAAAACCTTTGTGGGGTGCAGTGAACACAACCTTTGTGGGGTACAGTGAACACAATCTTTGTGGGGTGCAGTGAACAAAACCTTTGTGGGGTACAGTGAACACAATCTTTGTGGGGTACAGTGAACACAATCTTTGTGGGGTGCAGTGAACAAAACCTTTGTGGGGTACAGTGAACACAATCTTTGTGGGGTGCAGTGAACACAATCTTTGTGGGGTGCAGTGAACAAAACCTTTGTGGGGTGCAGTGAACACAACCTTTGTGGGGTACAGTGAACACAATCTTTGTGAGGTGCAGTGAAGACAATCCTTGTGGGGTGCAGTGAAGACAATCCTTGTGGGGTGCAGTGAAGACAATCCTTGTGGGGTGCAGTGAACAAAATCTTTGGGGGGTACAGTGAACACAATTTTTGTGGGGTGCAGTGAACAAAACCTTTGTGGGGTACAGTGAACACAATCTTTGTGGGGTGCAGTGAACAAAACCTTTGTGGGGTACAGTGAACACAATCTTTGTGGGGTGCAGTGAAGACAATCCTTTTGGAGTGCAGTGAACAAAATCTTTGTGGGGTACAGTGAACACAATCTTTGTGGGGTGCAGTGAAGACAATCCTTGTGGGGTGCAGTGAAGACAATCCTTGTGGGGTGCAGTGAACAAAATCTTTGGGGGGTACAGTGAACACAATCTTTGTGGGGTGCAGTTAACAAAACCTTTGTGGGGTACAGTGAACACAATCTTTGTGGGGTGCAGTGAACAAAACCTTTGTGGGGTACAGTGAACACAATCTTTGTGGGGTGCAGTGAAGACAATCCTTTTGGAGTGCAGTGAACACAATCTTTGTGGGGTGCAGTGAACAAAACCTTTGTGGGGTACAGTGAACACAATCTTTGTGGGGTACAGTGAACACAATCTTTGTGGGGTACAGTGAACACAATCTCATACTTCTGAAGCTTTGAGGGTGCTGCCTGTTCTATACTCCTCCTCCTCCTCCTCATCCATCCTTTTAGGTGTACATACAATAGTAATTGGGGCCTAGTGTGCTTCTGTACGTGTGAAAAACATACACTTTTTTTTGATCATATTTCCTATTCCGCTATTCAATAAAAACCTTTGGGGCTCAATTAAATTGCGGAATAGTCTGTGTCTGTACGTGTGAGATCCACCTTTCCAAGTTTTTGGGGTTCATCTCATACTTCTGAAGCTTTGAGGGTGCTGCCTGTTCTATACTCCTCCTCCTCCTCCTCCTCATCCATCCTTTTAGGTGTACAAACAATAGTAATTGGGGCCTAGTGTGCTTCTGTACGTGTGAAAAACATACACTTTTTTTTGATCATATTTCCTATTCCGCTATTCAATAAAAACCTTTGGGGCTCAATTAAATTGCGGAATAGTCTGTGTCGGTACGTGTGAGATCCACCTTTCCAAGTTTTTGGGGTTCATCTCATACTTCTGAAGCTTTGAGGGTGCTGCCTGTTCTATACTTCTCCTCCTCCTCTTCCTCATCCATCCTTTTAGGTGTACAAACAATAGTAATTGGGGCCTAGTGTGCTTCTGTACGTGTGAAAAACATACACTTTTTTTTATCATATTTCCTATTCCGCTATTCTATAAAAACCTTTGGGGCTCAATTAAATTGCGGAATAGTCTGTGTCGGTACGTGTGAGATCCACCTTTCCAAGTTTTTGGGGTTCATCTCATACTTCTGAAGCTTTGAGGGTGCTGCCTGTTCTATACTCCTCCTCCTCCTCCTCCTCATCCATCCTTTTAGGTGAACAAACAATAGTAATTGGGGCCTAGTGTGCTTCTGTACGTGTGAAAAACATACACTTTTTTTTGATCATATTTCCTATTCCGCTATTCAATAAAAACCTTTGGGGCTCAATTAAATTGCGGAATAGTCTGTGTCTGTACGTGTGAGATCCACCTTTCCAAGTTTTTGGGGTTCATCTCATACTTCTGAAGCTTTGAGGGTGCTGCCTGTTCTATACTCCTCCTCCTCCTCCTCCTCATCCATCCTTTTAGGTGTACAAACAATAGTAATTGGGGCCTAGTGTGCTTCTGTACGTGTGAAAAACATACACTTTTTTTTGATCATATTTCCTATTCCGCTATTCAATAAAAACCTTTGGGGCTCAATTAAATTGCGGAATAGTCTGTGTCGGTACGTGTGAGATCCACCTTTCCAAGTTTTTGGGGTTCATCTCATACTTCTGAAGCTTTGAGGGTGCTGCCTGTTCTATACTCCTCCTCCTCCTCCTCCTCATCCATCCTTTTAGGTGTACAAACAATAGTAATTGGGGCCTAGTGTGTTTCTGTACGTGTGAAAAACATACACTTTTTTTTGATCATATTTCCTATTCCGCTATTCAATAAAAACCTTTGGGGCTCAATTAAATTGCGGAATAGTCTGTGTCGGTACGTGTGAGATCCACCTTTCCAAGTTTTTGGGGTTCATCTCATACTTCTGAAGATTTGAGGGTGCTGCCTGTTCCATACTCCTCTTCCTCATCCTCCCTTTAGGGTAGGAAAAAATTTAATCGGGCCTAGTCTGTGTTTGTACGTGTGAGATACACAGTTTTTTATCCTATTCCGCTATTCAATACACACCCTTTTGGTGTAAAAAACATTAAATTGCGGCATAGTTTGCATATTTGACTGTGAGATACACCCGTGCGATACTGTTGTTCTTTTGTTCCGCTATTCTATAAAGACCTTTCTAGGGCAAGATCTTAAATTTCAGAAATATGAGGAGAGCGTCAAATAGGGGCCGTGGCCTGGGTCGTGGTGGTGCTGCTGCTAGAGCTCCTGTTGCAAGGAGAGGACGTGGTCGATCTGTGCCAGCTACACGCACAAGTGAAACACCTTCCTCAAGTGTGAGTAGGCGACAGAACCTGCATCAGTATTTGGTAGGGCATCATAGGCCCCTAGAAGTGATGAGGCCAGAACAAGTGGAGGCGATAGTAGATTGGTTTGCTGCTGACAGTGCCTCCAGTTCCTTCACATTGTCTCCCACCCAGTCTACTGCAGAAAGGTCACAGTTGGCACCTGCAGCCGATGTCCAACCGTCTTTCACCTCACCCCCTTGCAAATCAGGCAAGCAGTCTGAGCCCCAAGCCATACAGCAGTCTCTTCTTCTTTTTGATGACTCTGTCAGCAGGGTTTCCCAGGGCCATCCACCTAGCCCTGCCCCAGAAGTGGAAGAGATTGAGTGCAGCGATGCCCAACCACTTCTTTCTTAAGATGAGTACATGCAAGGATCATCGCAGCACGTCTCCGATGATGACGAAACGCAGGTGCCAACTGCTGCGGCGTTCAGCATTGTGGAGACCGACAAGGGCAGGGGTGAAGACTGGGTGGAAGATGATGTGGAGGACGATGAGGTCCTCGACCCCACATGGAATGAACGTCATGCAGGTGACCTGAGTAGTTTGGAGGAAGAGGCGGTGGTCGCACAGAGCCACCAGCACAGCAGAAGAGGGAGCAGGGTGCAGAAGCGGAGCGGCCGTGCCCTAGACACTACGCCCGCTACTGCCCAACGCAGCAAGGGAACGAGCGCACCAAAGTCAGCTCAAAGGAGTTCTCTAGCGTGGAAGTTCTTTAGAAAATGTGCTGATGACAGGACACGAGTGGTTTGCACCCTGTGCAATCAGAGCTTGAAGCGAGGCATAAACCTTCTCAACCTGAGCACAACCTGCATGATCAGGCATCTAAGTGCAAAGCACGAGCTGCAGTGGAGTACACACCTTCAAAACCAAGAAACGTCTCTGGCTCATCCTGCTTCCTCTTCTGCTGCAGTCTCGGCCACTCCAGCCACATCTGTAGTGATACCGGCATCTGCCACCCCGCAAACAGACGATTTGTCAGCAACACCACCACCTGGGTCACCAACAACCATCTCCACAATGTCCCGTGGAAGCGTTCAGATTTCCATCTCCCAAACACTTGAGAGGAAGAGGAAGTACCCCCCTACCCACCCGCGATCCCTGGCCCTGAATGCCAGCATTTCAAAATTATTGGCCTTTGAAATGCTGTCATTCCGTCTGGTGGAGACGCACAGTTTTAAAAACCTTATGTCGGTGGCTGTCCCACAGTACTTCGTGCCCAGCCGCCACTACTTTTCCAGGCAAGCCATCCCTTCCCTACACAACCAAGTGGGGAAAAAAATCAGGTGTGCACTGCGCAACGCCATCTGTGCCAAGGTCCACCTAACTACTGATACGTGGACCAGTAAGCACGGTCAGGGGCGTTATATCTCCCTAACGGCACACTGGGTAAATGCAGTGGCGGATGGGCCTGAGGCGGATAGCAATTTGGCGCATGTCCTTCCACCACCGAGGATTGCAGGGCGCTTCAGTTTGCCTCCTGTTCCTAACTCCTCCTACTCCGCTTCCTCATCCTCTACCGCCTCCTCATCCGGACAGCGTAACACCTTCACCAACAACTTCAGCACGGCCAGGGGTAAACGACAGCAGGCAGTTTTACAACTTGCCTGTTTGGGGGACAAACCACACACCGCGCAGGAGTTGTGGAGGAGCATGGAACAGCAAACAAATGAGTGGTTGCTGCCAGCGAGCCTCAAGCCCGGCCTGGTGGTGTGCGATAACGGGAGAAATCTCATAGCAGCTCTGGGCCTAGCCGGTTTGACGCACATCCCTTGCCTTGCGCATGTGCTGAATTTGGTGGTGCAGAGGTTCCTTAAAAACTACCCCGATATGTCAGAGCTGCTGCAGAAAGTGCGGGCCGTTTGTGTGCACTTTCGGCGTTCTCACCCTGCTGCTGCTCGCCTGGCAGCGCTGCAGCGTAACTTCGGCCTTCCCGCTCACCGCCTCATATGTGACGTGCCCACAAGGTGGAACTCCACCTTGCACATGCTGGAAAGACTGTGCGAGCAGCAGCAGGCCATAGTGGAGTTTCAGCTGCAGCACGCACGCGTGAGTCGCTCTGCGGAACAGCACCACTTCACCACCAATAACTGGGCCTCCATGCGAGACCTGTGTGCCTTGTTGCGCTGTTTTGAGTACTCCACCAACATGGCCAGTGGCAATGACGCCGTTCTCAGCTTAACTATCCCACTTCTATGCCTCCTTGAAAAAACAATTCGGGCGATGATGGAAGAGGATGTGGCACAGGATGAGGAGGAGGAGGATGAAGAGGTAACATTTCAAAGGCTTTCAGGGCAGTCATTCGCAAGGGGCTCCGAGGGTGGGTTCCTGCACACACAAACGCCAGGGACACAATTGTCCAGCAGGGGCACAGTTCTGGAGGATGAGGAGGATGAGGAGGAGGAGGAGCTGGAGGAGGAGATGGAACCATGTTCACAGCAGGGTGGCACCCAGGCCAGCTCATGGCCATCACTGGTGCGTGGCTGGGGGGATACAGAGGACACGGACGATACACCTCCCACAGAGGACAGCCTTTCGTCGCCTCTGGGCAGCCTGGCACACATGAGCGATTACATGCTGCAGTGTCTCCACAACGACCGCCGAGTTTCCCACATTCTAACTTGTGCTGATTACTGGGTGGCCACGCTGCTGGATCCCCGTTACAAGGACAACGTACCGTCCTTAATTCACTCACTGGAGCGCGATCGCAAGATGCGCGAGTACAAGCGCACGCTGGTAGACGCGATGCTGCTGGCATTCCCATCTGACAGCGGGGCCACAGTGGAAGCACAAGGCAGAGGAGGAGGAGGAGGTCGCCAACTCAACCAGGGCACCGCCAGCACCTCAGAAGGCAGGGTTTGCATGGCCGAAATGTGGAAAAGCTTTGTCAGCACGCCACAACAAACAGCAGCACCAGCAGCTCAGATGGAACGTCTTAGCAGGAGGCAGCATTTTACCAACATGGTGGAGCAGTATGTGTGCACACGCCTACATGTAGTGAATGAGGGGTCTGCCCCCTTCAACTTCTGGGTCTCCAAATTGGGCACATGGCCTGAGCTTGCCCTTTACGCCTTGGAGGTGCTGGCGTGCCCTGCAGCCAGTGTATTATCTGAACGGGTATTTAGCACGGCTGGGGATGTTATAACAGACAAGCGCAGCCGCCTGTCCAGAGACAATGTGGACAAGCTCACATTCATTAAAATGAACCAGGCATGGATCCCACGGGACTTTTCCGTACCTTGTGCAGAATAGCAATGGATACCGACCTTACCCAGCCATTGTTCCATTTTTGCTCTTTCTCACTCTTTTGGGGTGTACCCTCATTTAAAATTTGTGAAAAGAAGCAGTGTTGGCTACCTCGTCCTCCTCCTCAGGGCCAGATTAACGTAGGGGCTATTGGAGCTGCAGCTCCATGCAGGCCCCTACCTTTTATATAGGCCCCGGGTTGGCCATATTCACTGTGACCGCTCTTCTGTCACTTGTAAACACAGAAGTCTGGCTTCTATGCTCGCTTCCCCAGGCAGCACCCTCAGAACCTCCCCACACAGCGCGAAGGCCGGACAAGGAGGGACAGTTGCCGATGCATGGATGTGTTTATGGGCTTCAGAGACAGCATCCCATGTTGAATTAGGCATGCATGGCTGCACCCTTCCTCCTCTGGGTGCATGCCAAGGCACGGCCCTTAAGGCCCTTCAAAATCCTCAGCACCAAGACCATGATGCTCTTAATCCGGCCCTGGTCCTCCTCCACCGCCGCTTCCACCTACACCGCCCATAGGTGTGCGCAGCCTATTGCATTAGGGTGTGCACCCCAAAGTTGAAATACACATGCATGTGTTTGCCTACATGTACATGGCCCCGATACATTACTCTCCCTGCTGGCAAAGAGAAATAGAGCAGAGCAGGTGCGAGGGAGATCTTTCCCATCTCCTCACTGGCAAACAGAGCGATAATGCTATGTGCCCTAGGTGATTAGGGTGTGCCCAGGTACACCAGGCACACCCTGTGCGCATGCCTATGACACCGCCACATCCACCACCACCTCAACCTCCCTCCTACTCCTTATGGGCCTCGTCCTTCAGAGATGAAGAACATTGTTTTATTTTTCTGTTTTTTTTTTGTTGTTTTAAGTTATTTCCCTATCCACATTTGTTTGCAGAGCACTTGCCATGCTCTTAACTACGTTTTGCTGCCATTTGCAGCACTCTAGCCCTTTCCATTGGTGTTTTAGAGCCATTTTAGTGCCTTAAAGTTCGGGTCCCCATTGACTTCAATGGGGTTCGGTGTCCGGGAAAAGTTCGGTAAAAGTCCGGGACACGGACCCGGACTTTTTTTTAAAGTTCGGCCGAACCCGTCGAACACGGACATCTAGGTGTCCGCTCAACCCTATCGGTGAGCCAAGCCAAGGTCAAACATAGTTGTGACTTTCGGTTAGGGAGTCTTCAAACAAGACTTTCAGGATGAGATAGTGAGTCCAAATTAAAGAAAGAAAAGGTGCATTTATTTACTGCAGCGGAAGGATACAGTCTTACAAAAGCTCAGGTTTGAAGTTACCTGGGCAAAGGCAGGAATATATCGTTTAGCTAACAACATTAGGCTAACTAATTTATAGTAATGAATATGCGTAAGACATAGGCGTGTTCTAGGTTGTAATCTAGGTGTGATTGTATAATCAATCCAATCAGTGTCCATATCTTCGGAATGCCAAGCTAATAGTTAAATGGGCGTTAACATCATGTGACTAACACAAAAAGGGAACTATTAGCAGTCCGCCATGACAGTGGTTGGTTCAAACTGGTTCTGACCACAAATCTCTTTTCTTTGATCAAACAGGAAGGTAGGTGGATGGTTTTCATCAGGCGTGTCATCACAGGTTCAGACTTTTCTTTCCTACAGTTTTACAGAAAAGTGTACATTAGTTCTGGAAATGAAATGACAGAAATAAGCAGAAGTAACAATATATATGGTACATAAAAAACACATTTATCAGACCCATATGTATTTACTCACAGTGGATCAAGCAGAAGCAAAGTCAATAGTTCAAGCCAGGGATCAGAACCAGGAATCGAGATGAGACAATGGTAAGCCGGGTCAGTCAAATTCAAAGTAAAGTCAAATTCAGATCAGAATACAAAGAAGCATAGGAACACAGGGTGTGTGGGGGGGGGGGGTGATGATCACCCAGCAATCTGATAAGCACAGCAGCATTTTTTTCTAGGCCAGTGGGCGTTAGCGTCTGTCACGTTATTGCACATGCGCCAATTCGCTATTTGTGCGCCAATGCACATGGAATTGTGCCAGATGCAGCCATGCTGAGTATTGGCAGAATTGGCCAGTTCTCCTTTGGTCCTTCTCCTGACACCGGCCTGCAGAAACTGTAAAGAAATTATTCCTCAGAGCACTGAAGTTACAACTCATGTACCCTTGCTTCCACTGGCAGCAAGGACATGACAGCCCACCGGTCTTCTAATGTAAACAAACAGAAGTTGCTCTTAGCTGTTCAAAAAGGGACTAAAACCAGACTCTATAGTCTCTGATAATATAATTTAATTCATTTTTTTAAACAGATTCTTCAGCTACAGAGGTCAGAAGGGGCTTGCTTTAAAACCTATTTACTGCCTGGTAAGAGTTTGTAAATACCTGAATGTCAATAACCTGTTCTCCGATTCACTTTACAGAAGACTTTTCTGGGATTGTCCAGGATGGCAACAGGTTACAACTTTACAAAGAATTTCTACTACTGCCTTCTGCTATGGTAGATAGACACATTGAAAACCCTACTAGAGAAGAAATAAAATGATAGTCCACTTTGAGTTGGCTTGAAGATACATTTCTCTGTCGAAAGTACAAATAAAGGATCCTGGTTATAAAGATCTCACATACCATATGTGCACTGTCGAGTCAAAGCAGGGGAGGTATGGAATTTTTGGGGAAAGTTCACAGGGGTTGCAACAACAGGAGTTACTTGAAAGAGATTCGGCAGTGAGGGAGCTGCATAGGTTCATAAAAAGGCTTAGAAATGATCAGAACAAATATATTATTCCTACAAAATTAATAAACAAGAGCATAGAATATAAACAGAGGTTGTGAGGGAAACTTTTATCCTTGCAGAATCATAAAAGGAGGTCGACAGGTGGGATTTTTATATGCAAATCCTAACAATGAACTTCTCTTATGCCTCGTTTCCACTGAGTGGTACGGTACGGTTTGGTTCAGTACGCTACGGCTCGGAATGGTACACATTGCGTTTCCACTGCCAATAGTACCCTTTCATGATAGGTGTGGTGTAGCAGTAAAGCTGTGATAGACGATTCTCTGTCAACCAATCAAAGTTCTGCAGAGTGTAGCTCCACCCTGTTGGTACGGTACTAATGTGCTTGGTACCGCAACGAAAGGGTACCAAAAAAGTGGTACGGTACGGTTCAGAATTAGGGTACCATTCATAATGGAAACTGCATAAAAAGCGTACCGTACCGAACCGTACCAGAAAGCTCAGTGGAAACTAGCCAATATTTGCTCTATTTTGTTCTGTTAAATATACAATTGAATGCATTTTATTATATCTGTTTTATAAATGCAAAACTACCTGATAATCTTGCTTATTTTGATCTGCAAATCCCTACGCTGTGGATAGGAAGACAGTGGTAATGGTTAGGTAGTTTAGCAAAAGACAATGGGTAAAGCTGATATCACTTAGTCCTCAAAAGTGCTATATCCTGTCCACTTACAATAGGAAGTTAAGCACTCTAGTGAAATTCTGGCTGGTCATCAGGTATTTTCTTCTGTACTTGCAGGGTCCTTAAAAGAATAAAATATGGTCAACTGTGTTTATACAGCAGGTACTGCTTATATGTTTTTAATCTTTCCTTGACATAAAATTTAAGGTGTGTTCTAAGACATAAAAAGGAAAGGACAAGAAAATGAGCACCAGATTTCAGTAGTCAGCCCTTTGCCCCCCCCCAGAGCAGTTTCCTCTGTCCCCTTCACATCACCCCCCCCACAATAATATCCTCTGCCCCTCTTCTGTGTCCGGTGACCCCCCCCCACCCCCACAATAGTGTCCCCTTCACATACCTCCTTCTGCACATAAACACACAGCAGTGTCCTAGCAGTATCCTAGCTTCACTCTTCTACCATACACAGGTGTACAGCGGAGTGGAGAATGGGAGGCAGCACAGCTCAGGATGGTTGGCGGGGACAGGAGCTGCCAGAGTTAACTTTTCAGATTAACAAGCTGGAAATTGGTTGCTAGGACAGCCCTGTGTCTTAGCAACCAATCACCTGCTGGTGTTTTTGAAAAGTTAACTGAGGCAGCTCCTTCCCCCACCCTCCATCGAGAACTGTGCTGCCTCCTGCTCTCCGCTCTGCTGTGAGGATGAGAGCAGTGGGTCTGGGGGTAAGGACTAGCAAAGCAGGGACATGACCCATTGCCTGCCTGCGGTAGATGGGTGGATCACAATCGACAGGTTGCCAACCCCTTTAAACCATCTATATTGCTCTTTACTGCTATATACAGTACTTTGGGTATATCTGCAATGCATATAGATTTGTTTGGCTGCAAACATTCCATGTATTGGTTAAAGGTGGAAACATCTCTTATTATTTTGGTTGTGTCTTCACTGTGTGCTTTTCAATTCATAAAACACAGTCTCTATCACATTTAGATTTCTTCTGTCCTTATGTTGCTCTATTAGGAGCTGGAACTGAATATATCACTTCTTTCTGTTTGATATAACAGTGTGATTGAGCCATCTCATTAAACTGTCTTTGGCTCTTGTCTTCGCATTCACTCTGCTGCCTTGCGTCAATCAGTCTTAATAAATTCTAGGCTTCTCTATATTGCTAATCCCTCTAACAAAAACTCTTTGGAATAACATAACATTGTAAAATAAGGCATTATTTTCATCTAAAACAACAGGGAGAAAAACTATTCATAGTGTATATATTTACTAAGGATGGCAAAACACATTATTCAGAAAAGGCATGACTATTTCCTGCTCAAATAGGAAGTCTAATCATCCCCTGCCTTGTGCTCGTGTACTTTTAAAAGTACAGAAATACAGAGCAAAATATTTTTATCCCACATTTCCCATCCCTTTTGTGCGTTGAGGGATATATATATATATATATATATATATATATATATATAGCTTTGTCAGAAAGCAAGTATCAGCCAAGGGAAACCTCTTCATAAATGCATGTGATTATATATATGTATATATATATATATATATATATATGTGTGTGTAGCTGGGAGCGGACTACAATTACCTGATACTGCAGATTGTCCCAATGCTCCCCTAGTGCCGGTGTTCCGTGAGAATTACATACCCTGTGAGAATTACCTACCTCTCGTCACTTCCGGCCAGAAGCATCTGAGCAGCGCAGCAGTGCGCATGCTCAGAGCGCCGGATACCTAATGGCAGAACAGAGGAGCTTATTAGTGCGCATGCGCACTAGTATAAAACGATCACGGTGTACCGTGAAAAAAACCTACCGACGCGGCACTTACCTAAAACAGCTGTGCGGACATACGAGTCATCCCCGCACCTGTCCCGGTCACTTCCCTGCTCTCGGCAAGTAAATATAAAAGCGGCTTACGGCTCAGTGATTTATGTTTTCATACAGCCGCCGCCGCTTTTATATTTACTATCCGAGAGCAGGGAAGTGACCGGGACAGGAGCGGAGATCACTCGTATTTCAGCACAGCTGTTTTAATGTACCCGCTGCATTACATACAGTGCGGAGTACCGGAAGTGACGAGGGGTAGGTTTTTCTCACGGGTAGGTAATTCTCACGGAACACCGGGCTCGCGTTTTATGCATCATACTCCTGAGACTAGAAGAGAGCATTGTGGGAACTGTGGTCTTCTGAAGAGAGGTTACTGAACTGCCTAACTGTTCATGGACTACATCTCCCAGCGGACCATCTGCTCCAGGGGAGAATTGTGGGAGAGACTATTAAGGGATCTGCTGACCAGGCCCACGCTCTCTTGATTCCCGAGTTCCATCTTAAATGCATTGGATCACTGCTGTGAGAGAGGACTGTGGCTTACTGCATGAAGCCTAGCCATCTGCATTCTCAGCCCAGGTGGAAAGGACATCGCTCGCTGCACCAGGGGCACGCCAGCAGTAACTGATTGTATCGAAGTCAGTGGACTCACTGAATCAGCAGACTCCAGCCATCTCATACGCTCGCAGTATACAATGTTGACTTTTATTGTTCCTCCAGGAGTCACTAGAAGAGGATTGGCGCGAGTGCTTTTGCTCAAAACCCAGTTATCACCAACTATTATATCTTTGAACACTGTAGACAAGCAACCTACACTTGAATCCCTATTAGGATTACAACTTGTCAGAGTCAACTACCCTGCATTGATTATCTCTTACTGTGCTAGATTTGTGATTTTTTTGTTCTTTGAGCCTCAATTGCTGGTGAAGATAATAGCAAGGCCTTGCATTCTGAACACTGCTACTCTATTGCTCTTAAAGGGGACATGCTACTGGTATCTAGATTGCCTCATATCTCATTAGGACACAGGTATAATAGGCCGGCCTGAGGTTTCCCTTTAGCAGGAGTATTCCTCTTTACTGAGAGATCCATTCACATATTGCCTGGTTCTGTGTATATTGGTGTTATCTACTTGTTACTGTTAATTGTCATTTAACTGTTTTTTTAGTAATATTTCAACTGAGTCGTAGCGGTTTATCTGGGACCTGGTTGACTAATACCCCTGTTTGAGTCTTCTTTCCTTGAGCAAGCAAATCTAAAGAGCTAAAGTCAATTCGCATTGTGTCAGAGTTTTATTTAGAGTGTGTATATATATAATGTGTCTGAACCTAGAGTGTCAGAAGGGCTGGGATGTTCACAGGGTCAAGACAGCATGGAAGAACATGCAACTACCAGCAACCTCCTTAGGGCAGTGCTACATATCTATAAAATATTGATATATAGAAAATGTATATCGAGCCAAAGCTAATATCCAGCAGCCAGCAAAAACAAATGAACAGTTTGTGAAAAACAATAAAAATAGATATAAAGCAGCGCTGAAAATAAAATGTAAACACATATTGTGCAAATTATTAAATGTGTATCAATACCTGCACTTTCAAGTGCAATTACATGTGCAAAATGATGTAAAAAATGTGCAAACTCATATAAGTGTAATGCAAAATGGTAAATACACTTTACAAAAAGTGCAATATATATGCAAAAAAGAAGAAAATAAAGTGCATATGTATTAAGTGCATATGTGACCATAAAAAACATAAATACTATACAATTAAATAAAAATAGTCCATTGCTGGAAAGATTTGTGATATATCCACCACTAAAAAAGTGCAAAGTGCAGATAAGTCCTCTTGAGTAGGGATGATCGAACGGTTCGGGTCGACCATCGGTTCGACCCGAACATTGGCTGTTCGAGGTTCGGCCGAATTTAGAACTTTTTGCCCAAAAAGTTCGGAATTCGGCAACCAGAACCGACCAAAATGCAATGGGACAGGAAATGGGCTTTGAAAGCCCATGATTGGACCAGAACCATTAGCAAAAGCCAATTGAGGGGGCAGGAGAATGCTAGGAATGTGATTGGAGTGACTAGGGGGTCCATAGGCCAATCATTAGTGAATACGCCCCCCAGTATATAAGATAGCCCCCGCCAAATTCCTAGCATTGTTATACAGGGACATGGAAGAGAGTGGAAGCAGTTCTGTGACTTCTGCTACAAAGTGTCATTTAGCATTTATTAGTGTGAGGAAAGGGATATCTAGTGTAGTTAGAGTGCTCTTTTACACTTTAGTTAGATGCAAAAATGTAGTTTCTGTAGGGAAAGTGTTAAGTGCCAGGGTGACCGTAGTGTAGTGTAGGGTGAACTGACACTGACTGCTATGGCAGGGTGACCAAACCCTTCCATATCAGGGTGACCGCTATAGAGCTAGTTTCTCTGAAGTCACTTTCGCTGCAGTAATATGGCTTCGCCCCTGTCAGCTTGCTTTTTGGCTGCAGGCGTCTATAGGGATTTTTTGAGCACATGTTTGGAGTCAGGCATGACATCTGAACATGTGTATAGGGGGTATATATACACACCCATGTATGTATATATACACCTGCACATATATAGGTGTGAAAGGAGCAGAAAACACTACTTGCGCTAATTAAATAATTAACACCAATATAGTTACGCTCCTATCACACCTATATATGTCTAAGTGTAAAATACATATAAGTATGTGTGTATATATACCACTATACACAAGTTCAGATGTTTTGCCTGCCTCCAAAGAACCCAAAAAACGCTAGCGCCAAAAAAAAAACGCCCAGGTGTGTTGTTGCAGGCATTTTTTTGGGGGTTTTTGGAGGCAGGCAAAACATCTGAACTTGTGTATAGTGGTATATATACACACATACTTATATGTATTTTACACTTAGACATATATAGGTGTTATAGGAGCGGAGCCATAT
The DNA here is from genome assembly GCF_965119305.1 of Pelophylax lessonae. Classification (NCBI taxonomy): domain Eukaryota; kingdom Metazoa; phylum Chordata; class Amphibia; order Anura; family Ranidae; genus Pelophylax; species Pelophylax lessonae. The sequence continues at coordinate 147,089,350 of NC_138779.1, read as the reverse complement.
TAGTGTAAATGATTTCATTAGCGCAAGCATATATTTCTGCTACTATCACACCTATATATGTCTAGGTGTATATATACATATAAGTATGTGTATATATATACCCGTATACACAAGTTCAGATATTTTGCCTGCCTCCAAAGAACCCAAAAAAATGCCCAAAAAAACGCTAGCGCCAAAAAAAAATGACCAGGTGTGTTGTTGCAGGCATTTTTTTGGGGGTTTTTGGAGGCAGGCAAAACATCTGAACTTGTGTATACGGGTATATATACACACATACTTATATGTATATATACACCTAGACATATATAGGTGTGATAGTAGCAGAAATATATGCTTGTGCTAATGAAATCATTTACACTAATATGGCTCCGCTCCTATAACACCTATATATGTCTAAGTGTAAAATACATATAAGTATGTGTGTATATATACCACTATACACAAGTTCAGATGTTTTGCCTGCCTCCAAAAACCCCCAAAAAATGCCTGCAACAACACACCTTTTTTTTGGCGCTAGCGTTTTTTTGGGCATTTTTTTGGGTTCTTTGGAGGCAGGCAAAACATCTGAACTTGTGTATAGTGGTATATATACACACATACTTATATGTATTTTACACTTAGACATATATTGGTGTTATAGGAGCGGAGCCATATTATTGTAAATGATTTCATTAGCGCAAGCATATATTTCTGCTACTATCACACCTATATATGTCTAGGTGTATATATACATATAAGTATGTGTGTATATATTCCCGTATACACAAGTTCAGATGTTTTGCCTGCCTGAAAAAACCCCAAAAAATGCCCAAAAAAACGCTTGCTACTAAACCGGCAAGGTGTGAAAAGAGAGAAGCCACTAACCTGTTCTATAAGTGACAAAATATAAACGATCTTTTTTTTATGGTTTTATGAAACTTCACAGGTACACTTTTTAGACCCCCCAGATACTAAATCCAAAGAATTTTTTTTTTTTTTCAATAATTGGCTCTCTATCAAAAATGACAATTTTTAAGAACTTTTTTTGTGGGATTAATAGTCCCTGGGGTATGACCCAGAACCCTAGGCACTTTTTATGGGCATTTATTGGGTTTTAGGGCTTCAAAATGGTGTTTTTTGATTACCGAAGTTTGGGTCCCATTGATTTCAATGGGGTTCTGAAATCCAGGCCGAACTTTTGGGAAGTTCGGATGTTCTGGCCGAACCAAACTTTTGAAAAGTTCAATCATCCCTACTCTTGAGTGATCTTAGGCTGGCCATACACTATACAATTTTCTTGTTCAACTTTCCTTTAGATTTACCAAAACCATGTAATATAGGGTCAAACCTAAACACTTTCAATTTGTATGCAGTCAGGCAGGCCCTTGCACTACATAGTTTAAGGTAAATCTAAAGGAAATTGAATAAGAAAATTGTATAGTGTATGGCCAGCCTTAGGTGTATAACCACCACCGATGGAACAGGTAGATCAAAGGCTTACCAGATATCGTGAACCAACATAGTATATACTCTTTGGATCATTCAAGCTTGAAAGGAATATAAATATCCCTGTATGGCAGATGTCATAAATCCTTCAGGAAACAATACTTTTAATCCAGACTCATCATCCACAAATTAGGAGAAGGATAACCCCTGATGACTACAGCAGGAAATTCTTCCCTTTCTGTGTGTTTTTTTTAATATTAAATGTTTTCATATGGATACACAATATGTGAGTTCTCTATTTCATTGAGCACCTCGTGGAAGAATTTCCTGCTGTAGTCATCAGTGATTATCCTTCTCCTAATTTGTGGATGATAATTCTGGATTGAAAGTATCATTTCCTGAAGGATTTATGACATCTGCCATACAGGGATATTTATATTCCTTTCACGCTTGAATGATCCTGTTCATCCTGTTTGATGCTGTTGGTTGAACCAGATGGACTTGTGTCTTTTTTCAAACTGACTAACTATGTAACTAGATCCAAAGAGTATATACTCTGTTGGGTCCACAATATCTGGTAAGCCTTTGATCTACCTGTTCCATCGGTGGTGGTATCTAACATATCTGCACTTTGCACTTTTTGTGGTGGATATATCACAAATCTTTTAACCACTTGCCGACCGCCGACCGCCGATCTACGTCGGCGGTCAGCCCCTCACAGGCAAAGTGACGTAGGGCTACGTCACTAGCTTGTGAGGGTCTAGGGAGTGAGCGCGCGCCGCCGGAGGCGCGCTCCCGCTCCCGCGTGGTCACGGACCCCCCCGCGCGTGTGACCGGCGGACCCGATGTCCGCCGGCCACTCTGCGATCGGCGGGGGAGAGGGAGAAAGTCAGGCAGCTTGTGTAAACAAGCTGCCTGTCATTCTCCCCTCTGTATGAGAGCTGATCATATGGATCTACTATGTAGATCCATTGATCACTCTGCATACAGCTGAAGCCACAGCCAATCACAGTAAGAATCACGCCCCTAGGGACACACACAGCCCCTCCCTCTCAAATAAAGTTAACCCCTTCACTACCAGTGTATTTTTACAGTAACAGTGCATATATATAGCACTGATTACTGTAGAAATGTCACTGGTAACCCCAAAAGTGTCAAAAATGTCAGTCAAGGGTCCGATCTGTCCGCTGCAGTACCGCAAAAATAAAATCGCAGATCGCCGCCATTACGCGTTAAAAAAAAAAACAACAAAAATGACAAAAATCTTTCCCTTAGTCAGTAAACGCAATAACTTTTGCGCAAACCAATCAAAATACGCTTTTTGCGATTTTTTTTACCAAACATAGGTAGCATAAAACAAATTGGCCGAAAATGTTAAAAAATTTTGATTTTTACATTTTTTTGGGGGGGAATTTCATATAAAAAAAAGGGAAAAATATTGCTATTTTTGCAAAATTGACGCACTTTTTTTGTTTATAGCGCGTGATCAAAAAATCGCACAGGTGATCAAATACCGCCAAAAGAAAGCTCTGTTTGTGGGAAAAAAAGGACGCCAAATTCGTTTAGGTACAGTGTCGCACGGCCGCGCAATTGTCCGTTAAAGTCACGCAGTGCCGAATCGCAAAATACCCCCTGGTCGTTTAGCAGCCAAATCCTTCGGGGCTTAAGTGGTTAATCGATGGACCATTTTTATTTGATTGCAAGGTATTTATGTTTTTTTATGGTCACATATGCAATTTATACATATGCACTTTATTTTGTTCATTTTTGCATATATATTTGCACTTTTTGTAAAGTATATTTACCATTTTGCATTACACTTATATGAGTTTGCACATTTTTTGCATCATTATGCACATGTAATTGCACTTTAAAGTGCAGATATTGATACACATTTAATAATTTTATTTTTCCAAGCATTTTTTTATTGGAATGCTCAATAAAAGGTGTTACAAACAATCAAAGTTGTAGGATATCTATTAAACAATAAAGATATATAAGCATAGATGATCGAACATTGAGTTGAAGAAACAGAATAAAAGATATTTCAATTGTGAGAAGAACAATTAATCATATCATAACAATGTTTTTTTAACAGAGTAACATATATGTAACTTCCAGGGTGTACAACTGAGTAGTTGTTCATTGGTTAGTATAGGGAGTGAAACTTCTTCTAGTTTAGTTGATTGGTGTACAGTCAAGTGGGGGGGGGGGGGGGGTGGAATTGGAAAAAAAAAGGGAGGGGGGTGCACATTTAATAATTTGCACCTTATGTGTTTAAATTTTATTTTGAGCGCTGCATTATATATATTTTTACAATATATATAAGTATATATATATATATATATATATATATATACACACACACACACACTATATTACCAAAAGTACTGGTACACATACCTTTATACGCACATGAACTTTAATGGCATCCCAGTCTTAGTCCGTAGGGTTCAATATTGAGTTGACCCACCCTTTGCAGCTACAACAGCTTCAACTCTTCTTGGAAGGCTGTCCACAAGGTTTAGGAGTGTGTCTTTGGGAATATGTGGCCATTCTTCCAGAAGCATATTTGTGAGGTCAGGCACTGATGTGGACGAGAAGGCCTGGCTCGCAGTCTCTGCTCAAATCCATCCCAAAGGGGTTCTATTGGGTTGAGGTCAGGACTCTGTGAAGGCCAGTAAAGTTACTTCAACCCAAACGTTCTCACCCATGTCTTTATGGACCTTGCTTTGTGCACTGGTGCGCAGTCATGTTGGAACAGGAAGGGGCCATCCCCAAAGTGTTCCCACAAAGTTTGGAACATGAAATTGTCCAAAATGTCTTGGTTTGCTGACGCCTTAAGAGTTACCCTTACTGGAAGTAAGGGGCAAGCCAAACCCATGAAAAGCAACCCCACACCATAATTCCCCTTCCACCAAATTATTTGGACCAGTAAGCAAAGCGAGGTCCATAAAGACATGGATGTATATGTTGTAGCGGGGTGCCTGGAAAACAGGTTAATATGGCAGGAAAAGTTATTAATGGGATTTACAGTATGTTCCTCCATGGATTCTTAGATTTGCAATCTAAGGTAATACCAGCGAAGACGTTATGGTAAAGAAAGATAGTTCTTTACCCTGTAGTAGTAAAGTTCCGGGGCTGGTTTTACTGGGAGTCTGATAGAGATCTGGGTGGGATAGACTCCCAATTCCTTGGACCGCAGTTTAATGTTTTCTTTCTAGGTCTTGATTAAGGCAGCTGGTCCTAGCTTTCAGGGAGAGTGTGTATGTCCCCATGTTAGGAAGCAACTAGGAGCATGGCTGCTTATCCCTGAAACTTGGATACAAAATGTTTGCTTTGTAAAGGACACTTACCTTAAAACAAGGACTTTGTCAGACTACGGACACAGTAAGTCTCAGTAGAGCAGAAGTTTTCTGTACTTTCATTTGTTTTATGGCAAGAAGCCTGATTCTTCTGTTTATAAATATCCTGTGGATTAACCACTTGCCGTCTGCTCACTAGAGCTCTACTGCGGCAAAGTGGCTCGATAACGTCTGGCGACGTAGGCCTACCTCTCCAGACACTCCCCTTTCTCGGCGGCGCCGGAGGCTCCCTCCTGCAGTATTCAGTCACAGCGGGAGTCGGGCCAGGGAAGGAGCAGGTATTGACTCATGCTACCAGTAGTGACATTGACCCTAACCAAATGCAAAGCTAGTGAAAAACAGTCAGAATAGATGAGTAGGAAAAAATTTTTCAGTGGCTTCCACCTGTAAAACCATTCTGTTTTGGAGGTTGTCTCATTGTTGCCCATCTAGTGCCCCCGTTGTTTATTTCATTAACACCAAGCAGCTGAAACTGATTAACAACCCCCTCTGCTAATTAACTGCCCAGATCAATATCCCAGGGGTTTAATTTACTTAATGCTATACTCTTATTTAAAAGTGTTACTTTAATTTTTTTGAGCAATGTACTGTATATTGCATATATATCTCATATGCATTAATGAAGAGGTTGCCTTCTGACCAAGCAATGGTCCTGTCCTTAAAGTGATTGTAGAAATCTTTTTTATTTTCTAAGTGCCCCCATAGGAAGCCTCTTCCTATGGGGGCACTCATGTCTGCTTGATCCTGAATCAGGCTGCTTGTGTCTATTCAGACAGCAGGAGCCAATAGCCAAGCCCATGAGAGAGGGGAGAAGGGAGAAGAGTGGCTACAGATGTGCAAAGAGCCGGATCGAGTTTGGGATCAGGTAAATGTTAAGGGGGAGGGGGGCTGGTTGATGTGCTGCTATTAAAAGGTTTTCTTTATTGAGCATCACAGGGCATACTATAAATATAACTATATGGGTTATGCCATACCTATAGGTTAATGGACACTGGCAGATCAATCAAACAAGAAGTCCTCCCCTATATAACCCCTCCTATACAGCAAATACTTCTGTTTTTCGCCATTGTCTGTAAAGGTGGATGGTCACTGGTGTGCTGCATGTGCTCTTGGAGAATACTTGGAGGTCTGGAATGGTTCTGCTGAGAATCATGAGATTTCAGTCAGATCCATTTGAAAAGCTATCAGCCAAAATTAACCACTTTACTACCGCTTACGGGAATACTACTGCGGCAGAGTGGCTCGTTCCCGTCCAGTCACGTAGTATTAACGTGACTGGACTCCTCCCCTTCTGGGCGGCGCTTGCGCGCCGCCGGAGGCTCGCTCCCGCTGTTTTCATTCACAGCGGGAGTCGGGCCAGGGGAGGAGCAGCGGCGATCGCCGCTGCTCTTACCCGATCGTCGGGGATCGAGTCTGGAGATCCGCCCGCTGTGTGTAAACACAGCGGGCGGATCTCCATAGTGACAGGGAGTGACAGATCGGACTGTTCAGCATAGCTGGACATCCGATCTGTCCATGAATCACATAGTCACCTCCCCCCCTACACGTCAGTAAGCACCAGGCATACATTAACCCCTCCCTCTCCAATAAAATTAACCCCTTCCCTGCCAGTGTCATTTTTACAGTAACAGTGCATATATATAGCACTGATTACTGCAGTAATGTCACTGGTACCCCCAAAAGTGTCAAAAATGTCAGTCAGGGGTCCGGTCTGTCCGCCGCAATGTCGCAGTCCCGCAAAAAAAATCGCAGATCGCCGCCATTACGCGTTAAAAAAAAAACACCAAAAATGACAGAAATCTTTCCCTTTGTTAGTAAACGCAATAACTTTTGCGCAAACCAATCAAAATACGCTTATTGCGATTTTTTTTTTTTTACCAAACATATGTAGCATAAAACAAATTGGCAAAAAACTTTTAAAAAAATTGGTTTTTACATCTTTTTTGGGGGGAATTTCATATAAAAAAATGTGAAAAATATTGTTATTTTTTCAAAATAAACGCTCTTTTTTTGTTTATAGCGCAAAAAGTAAAAATCGCACAGGTGATCAAATACCACCAAAAGAAAGCTCTGTTTGTGGGAGAAAAAGGACGTAAATTTCGTTTGGGTACGGCGTCGCACGACCGCGCAATTGTCAGTTGAAGTCGCACAGCGCCGAATCGCAAAAAGTGGCCTGGACGGAAGACAGCAAAATCCTCCGGTTGTAAAGTGGTTAATAGTATCCAAGCCTTACTGGATAAGAAGAAGAAGAATCCTTGGGGTTTTGTCTGGAATGCAGTCTTACAGCGCTGGAACCTGTGTAATGGAACTCAGTGCAGTGTTTGTTCTTACCAAGGTGCTTTCCAGCAGGGTGCTATTCAGGTCCAGGGAAGTGGACCGCAGATGTAAGGGAGGGCCGAGTCTTTGATGTTTTTTTTTTTTTTACATAGCCTGCCATGATGGGTGAAGGGTGGACTCCAGTAATGATTCAGAGTCCTGCGGTGGGAAGGGAATGGCCAATTTGAATTTGCAGTATTTCTTAAAAAAAGAGAGAGATCTGATTGTCTGGTCATTCTCCCACTTGCCACTGGGGCAGTGTGCTGTTGGTCTGGCCAGGTCATGCTCTGTGTGTGTCTCAGGTGCATTGGGCCGCAGTTTTCTCCTTCAAGCACTAGGGGGCACTCGGTATAACCTACTCATGTGCAGTGGAGGCAGGAAGTAGAAGGGCAGACATTTTTGCTTATGTTTGAAGTTACACATGGGCTGAAGGATATGTGACACTCCTAGAGACACAGAGCCTATGGCTGGATAAAGTGTGAGTACTACCTATGGAAGAGCTGCGTGACCAGACAGGACATGATTATTTACTGCATTAATGCATAATCTGCATGAAGGCATACTTGTATACTTTCTGCCTATTCCGGGGGGCTTTGTTAATACACCCCTGCACGGGTATCAGTGCACTTAAGGAGTTGTGTCTCCAGAGTAGTGTGCATTTGATCTGTAGGAACCTACACTTAGGCTGCACTTAAGTGGCATAGAGGCTGCATTCAGGATGCGTTGGATGCATATGTGCTTGGCTAGTCCTGCAAAACTAGTATGGGGCCAAGTGCAGAGGGCAGCTGCAGCATATGTCATTATGGCATGTATACCTGTATAATTGTAGAACTGCATACCTACATTTGTTTTGCATACGTACAATATCTCACAAAAGTGAGTACACCCCTCACATTTAGGTAAATATTTTATTATATCTTTTCATGTGACAACACTGATAAAATGTCATTTTGCTACAATGTAAAGTAGTGAGTGTACAGCTGTGTATACAACTGTGTTTACAACAGTGTAAATTTGCTGTCCCCTCAAAATAACTCAACACACAGCCATTAATGTCTAAACCACTGGCAACAAAAGTGAGTACAACCCTAAGTAAAAATGTCTAAATTGGGCCCAAAGTGTCAATATTTTGTGTGGCCACCATTATTTTCCAGCACTGCCTTAAACCCTTTGGGCATAGAGTTCACCAGAGCTTCACAGGTTGCCACTGGAGTCCTCTTCCACTCCTCCATGGCGACATCACGGAGCTGGTGGATATTAGAGACCTTACGCTCCTCCACCTTCCATTTGAACATGTCCCACAGATGCTCAATAGGGTTTAGGTCTGGAGACATGCTTGGCCAGTCTATCACCTTTACCCTCAGCTTCTTTAGCAAGGCAGTAGTCGTCTTGGAGGTGTGTTTGGGGTCGTTCTCATGTTGGAATACTACCCTGTGGCCCAGTCTCTGAAGGGAGAGGATCATGCTCTGCTTCAGTATGTCACAGTACATGTTGGCATTCATGGTTCCCTCAATTAACTGTAGCTCCCCAGCGTCGGCAGCACTTATGCACCCCCAGACCATGACAATCCCACAACTATGCTTGATTGTAGGCAAGACACACTTGTCTTTGTCTCAACTGGTTCCTGCCACACATGCTTGACACCATCTGAACCAAATACATTTATCTTGGTCTCATCAGACCATAGGACATGGTTCCAATAATCCATGTCTTTAGTCTGCTTGTCTTTAGCAGACTGTTTGAGGGCTTTCTTGTGCATGATCTTTAGAAGAGGCTTGCTTATGGGATGACAGCCATGCAGACCAATTTGATGCAGTGTTCGGCATATTGTGTGAGCACTGACAGGCTGACCCCCTCCACTTCAACCTCTGAAGCAATGCTGGCAGCACTCATACGTCTATTTCCCAAAGACAACCTCTGGATATGATGCTGAGCATGTAGACTCAACTTCTTTGGTCGACCATGGCGAGGCCTGTTCTGAGTGGAACCTGTCCTGTTAAACCACTGTATGGTCTTGGCCACAATGCTGCACCTCAGTTTCAGGGTCTTGGCAATCTTCTTATAGCCTAGGCCATCTTTATGTGGAGCAAAAATTCTTTTTTTCAGAGATTTCTTTGCCATGAGGTGCCATGTTGAACTTCCAGTGACCAGTATGAGAGTGAGAGCGATAACAGCAAATTTAACACACCTGCTCCCCATTCACACTTGAGACCTTGTAACACTAACAAGTCACATCACACAGGGGAGGGAAAATGGCCAATTGGGCCCAATTTGGACATTTTCACTTAGGGGTGTACTCACCTTTGTTGCCAGTGGTTTCAATATTATTGGCTGTGTGTTGAGTTACTTTGAGGGGACAGCAAATTTACACTGTTATACAAGCTGTACACTCACTACTTTACATTGTAGTAAAGTGTAATTTCTTCAGTGTTGTCACATGAAAAGATATAATAAAATATTTACAAAAATGTGAGGGGTGTACTCATTTTAGTCAGATACTGTACATATGTATTTTCATCCAACTGCATATACTTACATGCTTCCCGTGGCTCCGGTCACTGCCTGCCCAATGTCACTCTCCAGGCTGCCCGCTGTCGCTACCACCCCCCCCCCATGCTGCCATCACTCCTGTTATTCACAAAAGAGCACAGTGCAGGCTGCATAGCTGCTGGAGGGAGGATTTTGCTCCCCCCTCCCTCCAGCTGCAGGACTGCATCTCCTCCCCTACCTCCTCTGGCAGTTTCAGGCTTTGGTGTAGGCTGCTTGTTATGTGGGTGGGATGGAGATGTGGCCAGCTTCGGAGATCCCACCTGCCTGCCTTACCCACCGGCCTGCCTGCCTGTCTGTCTGCCTGACCACCTGGAAGAGTAGATCTGATCTGATCAGGAGCATGTGCTGAGGAAAGCTCTCATTGCTCCTGCTCTCTGTCCAATGCCAGAGTACAGAAAGTAGGAGACTGGCACTAGAGCAGGCTGGAGTTGAGGAAGGGGTTAATATTAATGTGACCACCAATGTAGGTGGGGACAAGGGGGGGGGGGGGGTCAGTGGCAGTGAACGTCAACCCCCCTATCAAATAACAGTGAAAAACTATCAGCGCACAAATGGTGCAAAGTGTATATAATCACATAAAAATGTGTAAAAGAAAATATACGTAGTGAAAACTGTTGTGTAACTAATAATTAAATATCCAGCAGCATACACCAACTGTGTTCACACCTCACAATACAGTATTAAATATAATCAAACCGCATTGTGCCAGAAACAAAACGTTCATAAATCACCATAGAAAAATACTCAAACAGTGAGATATATAATGTGCACAAATCGTTAGAGAAATGAGTCCATCAAATACAGTCCATTAAAAATAATCTCCAGTGGCTGCCACCTCAGTGATCGTGTTAGCTGACCCTCCACCAGTTAAAGTGGCCTCTCACCTCACTCTTAGACCCCAGAATCACCAAGGGTCTAAAACAGCTATCCCCTCACTGGGGTAGAAAGATGATGATCACACAAGGGAAAACGGCGAAGATCCATGCTCCAATCCAGCTCAGTCAGGGGCACATATTAGGGGGATAAGGAACACAATCAAATGCTCTCCGTTTAATCATAAAAAGGTCATTTAGAAAAAAGGTCACCCCTCCTACCGAGAAAGTCAATGCTCTACGAGCTGACGTAACGCGTATAGGGGGGCGGAGCCTGCATGTCGAACGTCACATCCCCTCGAGACTAGTGTATGGAACTGCGCTTTGCAATGCACTATTGAATGCTGGATCGAGTGCTGGATCTTGTAATTGTTTCTCTGAATAAATGACCTTTTTATAGTTACATAGTAAGGCAAATTGAAGAAAGACACAAGTCCATCTGGTTCAACCAAAAAAAAAAACATACAAACCATACAATCCCATATCCACAATCCTATACCTGCAGTTGATCCAGAGGAAGGCAAAAAAAAAAAAAAACCTCAGCAAAGCATGATCCAATTTGCTACAGCAGGGGAAAAAAATCCTTCCTGATCCCCCGAGAGGCAATCGGATATTCCCTGGATCAACTTTACCTAAAAAAAAAAAAAATGTTAGTACCCATTTATATTATGTACACCTAGGAAAGAATCCAGGCCTTTTTAAAGCAATCTAGTGAGCTGGCCAGAACCACCTCTGGGGGGAGTCTATTCCACATTTTCACAGCTCTTACGGTGAAGAAACCTTTCTGTATTTGGAGACTAAATCTGTTTTCTGATTAAACGGAGAGCATTAGATTGTGTTCCTTATCTCCCTAATATGTGCCCCTGACTGAGCTAGATTGGAGCGTGGATCTTCACCGTTTTCCCTGGTGTGATCATCATCTTTCTACCCAAGTGAGGGGATAGCTGTTTTAGACCCTTGGTGATTCTGGGGTCTAAGAGTGAGGTGAGAGGTCACTTTAATTGGTGGAGGGTCTGCTAACATGATCACTGAGGTGGCAGCCACTGGAAATTATTTTTATTGGACTGTAATTGATGGACTAATTTTTCTCACTATTTGTGCACATTATATATCTCACTGTTTGAGTATTTTTCTATGGGGATTTATGCACGTTTTGTTTCTGGCGCAATACTGTTAACCCCCCTATCCCCCCCCCACCTGCATTGGTCTTCATGGCAGTGAAATTTTAACCCACCACCCCCTTCTGCATTTGTGGTAATGTGGAAAGGTTACCCCCTCCCCCCACATGGTAGTCACAGGAGGGGTACTGACACCAATGCTGGGGGATATTAACCACCTCAGTACATGTCACTTTTACCCCCTTCCTGCCCAAGCGCTGTCCTAATTTGAAAGACAATTGCAACACTGTTCCCAAGCTACATTTTTATAATTTTGTTCACACAAATAGAGCTTTATTTGGTGATATTTGTTTACTACTGGGTTTTTTATTTTTTTACTAAATAAATGAAAAAAGACGGAAAATAAAAAAATAAAAATATTTTTTTTTCGTTACGGTTATAAAATTTTGCAAAAAAATAATCTTTTTACATGATTTTACCCCAAAATGTATTCTGCTTCATTTATTTGGTGAAAATAACCCAAATCCGTGTAAATTATTTAGCCTTTAGGAAAGTTGTAGAGTCCACAAACTATGGTATGCTGTATATCTGAAAATTGATCAGTCCTGATGTACTAATGGCATATCTAATTTCCTGAGGGCAAAAAATGCCAGAACAGTACAGGTATCCCCCAATTTACCCCTTTTTGTAAAGAAGTCCATGTCCAGTCCATGGTGTTTTGTAAGGGGAATACAGCATCATATAATGGGTGTGGCGGGGATCAGGGACAATGACTGGGACAGCCCAAAAAAAAAAAAAATAACAATTTTGGATCTATATTTTTTATTAACAATATTTTTTTTTTTACTTTTTTTTTTTTAACACAGATTGACCAAAACAATATAATGTTACCATAGTAACAGTGTACTACTCTGGGGAAGTTATCAGTATTTTTTTTTTTTTTTTACACATTGTGTTTGCATAGAACAATGAATTTCATTGCTTTATGCAAGCATTTTACTGAATGAAATGAATTAATTCAGTTTGCTTTGATTAGTTTGTTGTGATTAGCTGTGATTGGCCAGTGCTAAATACAAGGTACAGATGGGCTGTGATTGGCCCAGTCTGTACATGTGATCACACTGTCCAAGCAAATACAAGCAAATACAATTGTATACAATTGATGTTTTGAAAGGAAACCATTCATTTTTAACAACTGCAATGTGACCTGGTGTGATTGGTTACAGCGATCACATGGTACCAGCCACAGGCCAGTACAGTGATCAGCCATAGGCTGTGTCCAGTGACGGGTCGTTTGATGTCCACCCGGATCAATAAGCGGTTCCCGCCGGCGTCATCTTGCCATAGGCCAGACGGGAACCAGTTAATGCATACACAGACACCAATGCTGGGGTTATTAATGAGTCCACTGACATCAATGCTGAAGGTTATTATTGCATCCTCTGACATCAGTGCTAGGGGTTATTAATAGGGATGAGCTTCGAGTCCAACGTAAGTTAGATATGACCATTGGCTGTTCGCTCGTTCGTCGAATGACAAATAAATGGACTTCTTCATGGGAACTTCGAGTTTCTGCATTATCATGGACTCTGACCTCAATAAAATACCTGCTGGCTGGGAGATTCAAACCCCACAGCCATGTCATTGCAAGCCTGGTATTCTACCATCAATGCCACCATTAAGCCTGCTTAAGCTGAAAAGACTCTCCCTAACATTTATCTCATCCACTGTGTGCAGGGTGAGATAGAAGTTAGTTAGTTAGCCAGGGAAAGTGTGTTCAACCTAAGCGTGCTTGACGGTGGTGTAGCTGGTAGAACACCAGCCTTGCTAACTGCAGGGTTGTGGGTTTGAATCCCTTGGCCAGCGGGTGATTTTTAAGTGGAATTCTATAGTTAATAAATACATTGCTGGCAGAGAGAGAGATTTTTGCTTTTTACAGTTTGTTGAGATCAGATAGTGCAGGGTATACCACAAAGTTTTATATATAGGCACTTCAGTTTATATCAGTTTATGTCAATATTGCTGAAAAAAACAGCGTGGGGTCCCCCCCAGTCCATACCCTCGGGTCTGGTATGGATTTTAAGGGGAACCCATGCCAAAATAAAAAATAAAAAACGCAGTGGGGTTCCCCATAGGATCCATACCAGACCCTTATCTGAGCACACAGCCTCGCTGGGCAGGATGAGGGTGGGGGCGAGCGAGCGCCCCCTCCTCCTGAACCATACCAGGCCACATGCCCTCAGCTGTCAAAATCAAAGCGGCTCAGAACACGGGAAGCATTTGGAGAAGCAGGAACTTCTTCTTTTTTTTTTTTTTCTATTTTTCGGGCGGACGGGCAACTGATCGTCGGGGGACACTATGTTTTTATTTTTTAATAAAGGACTTTTCCAAAACTGTCTTTTGTCTCCATTTTTTTTACACTTTTTTGGTGAATGGGTACGATGTACCCGATATCCATTCACATAGGGGGGGCGGGATCTGGGTGCCCCCTTGTTAAAGGGGGATTCCAGATTCTGATAAGCCTCCCCCCGCAGACCCCCACAACCATAGCCCACTGTTGTCGGGAAGAGACCCCTGTCCCCATCAACATGGGGGCAAGGGCCCCCCCACCCCAAAGTACCCACCCCCCCATGTTGATGGGGGTGGGGCGAGCAAGTGCCCCCCCTCCTGAACCATACCAGGCCAGCCAGGCTGTGTGCTCAGATAAGGGTCTGGTATGGACTGGGGGGAGACCCCACAAGGTTTTTTACATTTTTTACCTGTATTGCCTGGAGCCGACAATACGTTACAGCAGCGAGCATGTTTAACCACTTAAGCCCGGAAGATTTTACCCCCTTCCTGACCAGGGCCTATTTTGCGATTCGGCACTGCATGAATTTAACGGACAATTGCGCGGTCGTGCGACGCTGTACCTAAATGAATTTGACATCCTTTTTTCCCCACAAACAGAGCTTTCTTTTGGTGGTATTTGATCACCTGTGCGATTTTGTACTTTTTGCGCTATAAACAAAAAACCAGCGTCAATTTTGCAAAAATTAATTTTTCACATTTTTTTTATATGAAATTCCCCCCCAAAAAAAAAAGAAAAATCAAAATTTTTTAACATTTTGGGCCAATTTTTTTTTTTTACCATATGTTTGCTAAAAAAAATCGCAAAAAGCGTATTTTGATTGGTTTGCGCAAAAGTTATTGCGTTTACTAACAAAGGGAAAGATTTTTGTTGTTTTTTTTTAACGCGTAATGGCGATTTTTTTTTTTTTTTTTTTTTTTTTTTTTTTGCGGGACTGCGACATTGGGGCTGACAGATCGGACCCTTGACTGACATTTTTGACACTTTTGGGGTTACCAGTGACATTTCTACAGTAATCAGTGCTATACATATGCACTGTTACTGTAAAATTACACTGGCAGTTAAGGGGTTAACTTTTTTGAGAGGGAGGGGTTATGTGTGTCCCTAGGGGCGTGATTCTAACTGTGATTGGCTGTGGCTTGAGGTGTAGGAACAGTGATCAACGGTCCTACATAGTAGAACCGTATGGTCACCATTCCTACACAGGGGAGAATGACAGGCGGCTTGTTTACATTAGACGCCTGCCTTTCTCCCGCTCTAACGGACGATCGCGAGTGACCAGCGGACACCGGCGGCGCGCGCTCGCTCCCTAGACCCTCACAGGCTAGCGACGTAGCCCTACGTTGCTTTGCCTGTGAGGGGCTGACCGCCGACGTAAATAGTCGTGCGGCGGTCGGCAAGTGGTTAAATGTCATTTCTTCCTTTAGAAATGTCAGTATTGCTGCAGCAGGCTACAAACATTGCACAAATGCGCTACTTTACAGGCACATTAAGGGGCCCCCCCAAGCACGATATTTAAAGGAATTTTTCATTTTTATTGTTTCCCTTTCAGCATTATTAAAACCGCTGCTCCTATAAAAACTATAGTTTTGAAAAAAAAAATTTGCATTGATTCATGTTCCCAGTGCAGTACCCAGGTCCCCATACACTTTTTTAGGCCTATAACTTGCATTTAGGCCTTTAAAATTAGGACTTTTTTCATGTTCATGTCCCATAGACTTTAATGGAGTTTGTGTGTTCACTAGAACATTTCCCCTGTTCAAGATGTTCTGTGCGAACCGAACAGGGGGGTGTTTGGCTCATCACTAGTTATTAAATCGTCTGCAGTGTTCCCCTTTACACACATAAAAATATTTATATAAAAATTCCCAGCCTATAGGCTCCTGAGATGTAAATCTGGTCCTGCTGCTCTGTACAAAACCATTGCACAGAGCAAGTAGGTATAGAACAACAACAAAAAAATTAACAGTCACGTTAAGAATAAGGTTCACCTGCTATACATTTATCTGACCAAAGGGGTCATACCACTGAACAAGAAAGATAAAATTGCCTGTACACAAGAAGAAAAGTGGAGTAGTCTGATATATATATATATATATATAATAGGCAAATTTATGTACAATGATTCCCTTTCCAAGGCCAAGATTAGCCATATTTTGGGGAATAAGTCACAAAGGAGATAATTGTGCAGAGCAGTCGATTTTGGATCTTTAAATCATATTCACCATTCGCCATATAAGAGGACAAGTGGTTTAGCTGGATATAGAAGAGGTTCTTGCAGATTGAGATGAATCACTTTTGCATGACAGAGGCTGAAAAGTCCTAAAATATTGGAATACGATTCCCATCAATTCTTTGAGCTTTCTGTAAGGGGAGAGAAACCTTTTAAAACAGAGAAAAAACACACACGCAATATTAAAAAGTATACCATTCAGTTTATACAATTCATAAGCAATACAATGTTCTTACAAATGGGTCGTGTTATGAAAGTATAGAAACCCTCTGCTGAATTTCAGAACAGGTTCCATTCCTAATATGCCCACTCAATGTATATATTCAAGTATCTATTTAGTTACATTTTTTGTTTCTTTCCACAGCCCTCTGACTCTTTCGTCTCCAGTAGGGTCTCCTTTACAGCCTGTTTGCACTTCAGTAAACAATGGTTTTCTGTGTGCCTTGTTCACACACACTTCCTCAGCTGTGGGTCAGAGCAGGGTGGAAAAATCCAATGCGGATCAATTTTTCCACACCGCTCCACAGGTCTCTGTGCGGTTCTGAGTTTTTTGCTCCCATCCCTTTCCCAGTCTGAGCTCTAAAATTCTAAAGCCCAATCAAATTCCAGAAATTACATTCGTTGCTTTTCAAAAATGCACTATGGGCATACTTTAAAGCAGTAAATGTGACATTCACCAAAAATTTAATGTAGGTAATTCAGTCAGTGTAATTTTCCTGCAAAAAATGTTTGAGAGTCACATTCAATGCCTCTTATTGATTTTTTTGTTTTAATTAGTGTTTTGTTTTTATATCTAGTGGGAATTTAGCTTTGTTTTGTTTTTTTGCTGCCTGTTTTTATTTTCTCTGAAAAAAGTAAAATAATGAGGCCGTTGAAAAGTCTCTAGCATCAGAACAGGTGATGTCATGGGTCTGCTACCTAAGGGGTTAACTTAGTGTTGAGTCTGCAGCCTAATTGCAGTGATTGGCAACAGGCTGCTCTATTTAAACTCTGCAGCAGCATTATGTCCTTGCTGTCTGATCTGCAGCTTCCTGTGACCCCTGCTCCTGTTTACCTGCTTCTGTGATTGATCTCCTGTACGACCCGGCTTGACTTTGGACTTCCCTTGCTTTCTGCCTGCACCTGACCTCGGCTCCCCTCTGACCTTGTACCTGCATGCTCCTTTGGATTCCACGCTGCCCGCCTGTTGTTGACCCGGCCTGTGAACTGATCCGTTTGCCTGTGAACCCCCAGAGTGAGTGTGGACTCGGATGTTCCGTCCTTCTGCCTGCCTGCTGTTGGGATCCTTCTACCTGCTGGTTGTCCCCTCTTAAAGCATCTGGGACCTTGGAGCTACCCGTCCAACAGCTGACCCGCCAGGCCCTCATACCATTCTGCTCTCCCGTGCCACCTGTCTGCTCTACCAGGGGCCGCGAGTCAGATACGTAAGGGAGGCCTTCCTCTGCACTATCGGGCTCATCAGTCAGGTACGTGAGAAGTTGACAGTATCAGACAGCCATGTCTGAGCCCGAGCGAGGAACCTCCCCCATGGAAGAACTGTGCCGACATCTGGCGGGTCTGACACAAGCTGTTAAGGATTTACAAGAGGGATATACTCGGCTGGAAGAACGAGTTCAAATTCTGTCATCTCCCGCCAACACTACAGGTGCTACCTCATCCGCACCTGCGGTAGTGATGTTACCACCAGAACCAAGGGTACCCACACCCGAAAGATTTGCGGGTGAACGTAGCAAATACAGAGCCTTTCATAATGCTTGCGAACTCTATTTTGCCCTGCAACCCCGCACCTTTTCTTTGGAAGCAACCAAAGTGGGCTTCGTTATCTCCCTGTTGATCGGAGAACCCCAAGCCTGGGCACATCGCCTTCTGGAACAAAAGGCCGAATCGCTAAGCAACCTCACCACGTTCTTTGAAGCGATGTCCCAACTTTATGAGGACCCCCAGCAGACTGCGACGGCTGAGGCCGCAATACATGCACTTCAACAAGGTCGCAGAGCCGCCGAAGACTACGTGGCCGAGTTCAGGCGTTGGAGTTCTGATACCAATTGGAACGATGCGGCCCTTCGTTACCAATTTCGGATGGGACTATCTGATCCTTTAAAAGATGAACTGGCACGAGTTGGGATACCCCAATCCCTGGACGCACTTATTAACTTGTCAATTCAGATTGACCGACGTCTAAGGGAACGTCGCTCCGAAAGATCCTCAGGCCAATATCGGCCAACTTGGATGCTACCTAAAGTTCCCAGTTTCTCCAGCCAGACTCCTTCTGCTCCAGTCGCTCCGGGCCCGGACACCTCCGAACCCATGCAGTTGGGATTGCTTCGTCCCTCTCTCACCATGGAGGAACGACAGCGCAGACGAATCAATAACCTCTGTATGTACTGTGGGGAACCCGGGCATTATGTGAGGTCCTGCCCTGCAAAGATGCGTAAGTGCCTTTCAATCTCCTCAGTGCATGTTCCTGTTTCACCTAACCAAGCCTCTCATCTTACTCTCACCATTATGTTACAGCTCCCAGGAAGGAGTATCCAGGTATCCGTCATAATTGATTCCGGAGCCTGCAGCTGCTTCATAGACTTGACGTTTGCAGCCAAACACCTCATTCCACTTCAGCCAAAGGCCCGGGGACTAGCTGTACATCTTGCTGATGGCTCTGTCATTAAATCCGGTCCAGTCACACAAGAGACGGTCCCTTTGCTTACTATCATTGCTTCCCATCACCAAGAGTTTTTACGCCTGGATGCCATTTCATCACCTTTGTTCCCCATCATCCTAGGTATGCCCTGGCTACAGGCCCATAACCCCCAAATCAACTGGGCCACTGGAGAAATCACATTTCCTTCAAGCTATTGCCAGCAACATTGCCTGCAAGAACCTCCAGTCAACCCCTCACCCTTACTCTGCCTTGACTCAGACCTTGAATTACAAAAATCAATCCCAGTGGCTTACCACGATTTTCTGGACGTATTCAGTAAGAAGGGTGCAGAGACTCTCCCTCCTCATAGGTCCTATGACTGCCCTATTGAACTGTTACCAGGGGCTGAGGTCCCTTTCGGAAGGATTTACCCTTTAACTGAGCTTGAATTGGGCACGCTAAAGGACTATATTGATGACAACCTAAAAAAAGGGTTTATTCGCCCATCTACCTCTCCGGCTGGTGCAGGCATCTTCTTTGTTGAAAAAAAGGACCATTCACTGCGACCCTGCATAGACTACAGAGAATTGAACAAGATAACTGTAAAGAACCGTTATCCTCTGCCTCTTGTGCCCGAACTGTTTCAAAGACTGGGAGCTGCAGTCATCTTCACTAAACTGGATCTGCGGGGAGCATACAATCTAATCCGTATTCGAGAAGGAGACGAATGGAAAACGGCATTTCGTACTCGATTCGGGCACTTTGAGTACCTAGTCATGCCTTTTGGGTTATGCAATGCACCGGCCACCTTTCAGCACTTTGTCAATGACATTTTCCGTGACTATCTGGACTTGTACGTCATCGTGTACCTGGATGACATCCTGATTTTCTCCTCCTCTGTTGATGACCACCGTAGACATGTCCGAAATGTGCTAACCCGACTACGGCAACATGGCCTCTACGCCAAACCGGAGAAGTGCGACTTTGAACTTCAGTGTATCCAGTTCTTAGGTCTGATCATCTCTGTCGAAGGCATTAAGATGGACCCTCAGAAAGTCACCGCCATCTTAGATTGGCCAGCTCCTATGGACAGAAAGGGGGTTCAACGCTTCATCGGGTTTGCCAACTTTTACCGGAAGTTTATTAGGGGGTTCTCTGCTATTATCGCCCCCATTACCGAACTAACTAAGCAAGGAACCCGATTCCTCTGGTCTCCCAAAGCGCAATCTGCTTTTGAAGCCCTCAAGAAGCTGTTCACGTCAGCACCCATCTTGAAGCACCCTGACCCTGCCTTACCGTTTGTTCTTGAAGTTGATGCCTCGGAAGTTGCAGTGGGGGCTGTGCTGTCTCAACGGCAAGGAGCTAAAGCCCTACTTTACCCGGTTGCTTTCTTTTCCCGCAAATTATCAATAGCAGAAAGAAATTATGATGTGGGAGACCGCAAGCTTTTGGCCATCAAGGCCGCATTGGAAGAATGGCGTTACTTACTTGAAGGTGCAGCACATCCCATTCTTATCTATACAGACCACAAGAATCTAGAATATCTGAGAACGGCTAAGAAATTAAAACCTCGGCAGGCAAGGTGGGCACTTTTTTTCTCTAGATTCTCATTCCATATAACGTACAGGCCAGGGTCAAAGAATACAAAACCTGATGCACTTTCACGTATGTTCAACGACCCTGAAAGGTCCACACTCCCAGACACCATCCTTCCCTCAGGAAACTTTCTTGTATTACAGGAGAATCTCCTATCCCGACTCAAACAGGCTTCTGCTGAGATTGCTTCGTCCTCTGAAACCAGCTTACAGGCACAGGATGGCCTACTGTGGCATGAAGGTAAAATTGTTGTACCTAAGGACTTAAGAATGACGGTGTTAGAGCTCTGTCATGACCACAAGCTGGCCGGACACTTCGGTGCCCTGAAGACGGCCGAACTGGTACAACGCACGTTCTGGTGGCCTCAGGTGGTAGGCGACTGTAAGAGCTATGTGGAGTCTTGTACTACTTGCTCCCGAAGCAAGAACAGCAGGGTAAAAGCCTGGGGTTTACTGAAGCCATTGCCCGTTCCAGAGAGACCCTGGAAAATGATCTCAATGGACTTCATTGTGGAACTCCCCCCGGCAGAGGGTTTTTCTACCATCTTCGTGGTGGTGGACAGACTGTCCAAAATGGCCCATTTTTTGCCCATGAAAGGTACACCCTCGGCTGTGGAAACTGCAAAAATTTTCGTCAAAGAAATTGTAAGGCTCCATGGTGTTCCAGCCAACATCGTGTCCGACCGGGGTGTCCAGTTCACCTCCAGGTTCTGGAAAGCTCTGTGCGGTTCTCTAGAGATTGAATTGGCTTTTTCCTCCGCATACCACCCTCAGACGAACGGACAAACAGAAAGAACCAATCAGACTCTGGAGCAGTACCTCCGTTGCTTCTCTTCCTTCTCCCAAGATGACTGGGTCTCTTTACTCCCCATTGCCGAGTTTGCTTATAATAACTCTTTTCATTCTGCCATCAAACAAACTCCGTTTTTTGCTAATTACGGCTTTCACCCGTCCTTCCTGCCTAGTATTATACCTGAATGCTCGATCCCTGCAGTCTCTGAAACGATGAATTTCTTCTCTGAAAACAACAAACTTTTACAAGAGACTATGGCCAAGACACAGGAGTATAATAAAAAGATCTTTGACAGGAAGAAGCGAGGAGAACTAATTCTGGAACCTGGCAACCAGGTATGGTTGTCTACAGTAAACTTGAAAATGGCTTGCCCCTCAAAAAAATTGGGCCCTAAGTTTTTGGGTCCCTTCCCTGTTAAGAGGAAGATCAATGATGTAGCCTATGAGCTGGAATTACCCGATTCACTTAAAGTTCACCCCGTCTTCCATGTGACTCTGTTGAAACCTGTGGTTCCGAATCCTTTTCCTGAACGAAATACTGGTCCACCAGAGCCTGTAATGGTCAATGGAGAGGAGGAATTTGAGGTGGAAACAATCTTGGATTGTAGAAGGAGGTACAATCAGGTTCAGTACCTAATTAAATGGAAGGGGTATGGACCAGAAGATAACTCTTGGGAGCCTGAAAGCAATATTCATGCTAAGGAACTAATGCAATCCTTCAAGAGATCCCATGCCGAGAAGTTGGCTCAATTGGGCATCCGGAGGCTGCCCTTTAGGGGGGGGCAATGTCATGGGTCTGCTACCTAAGGGGTTAACTTAGTGTTGAGTCTGCAGCCTAATTGCAGTGATTGGCAACAGGCTGCTCTATTTAAACTCTGCAGCAGCATTATGTCCTTGCTGTCTGATCTGCAGCTTCCTGTGACCCCTGCTCCTGTTTACCTGCTTCTGTGATTGATCTCCTGTACGACCCGGCTTGACTTTGGACTTCCCTTGCTTTCTGCCTGCACCTGACCTCGGCTCCCCTCTGACCTTGTACCTGCATGCTCCTTTGGATTCCACGCTGCCCGCCTGTTGTTGACCCGGCCTGTGAACTGATCCGTTTGCCTGTGAACCCCCAGAGTGAGTGTGGACTCGGATGTTCCGTCCTTCTGCCTGCCTGCTGTTGGGATCCTTCTACCTGCTGGTTGTCCCCTCTTAAAGCATCTGGGACCTTGGAG
Source organism: Pelophylax lessonae (assembly GCF_965119305.1). Lineage (NCBI taxonomy): Eukaryota > Metazoa > Chordata > Amphibia > Anura > Ranidae > Pelophylax > Pelophylax lessonae. The sequence continues at coordinate 147,066,879 of NC_138779.1, read as the reverse complement.
CTACCCGTCCAACAGCTGACCCGCCAGGCCCTCATACCATTCTGCTCTCCCGTGCCACCTGTCTGCTCTACCAGGGGCCGCGAGTCAGATACGTAAGGGAGGCCTTCCTCTGCACTATCGGGCTCATCAGTCAGGTACGTGAGAAGTTGACAGGTGAAGGATAATTGAAAGATGGTTCTGTAACAGTTCAGACAGATTTAAAGCCCACTTCACATTAGACTCCAATTCATTTTGCAAAAATGTTGTAGACATCTTCAGATTTTTGCCCAAAACTCCTAAAAAGTTTAATTCTCTTTGTAACCTGTCTCTTTTAAGAGCAATTGGAGATTTTCACAGTTTGTCAACCCTTTGTGGAACTACAAAAACATAGGGTATTAGAGCCCATTCACACTAGCACGACTTGTGAGGCGACTTGTGTAGCCCCACGTCGCTTGACATAACAAAAGCAATGTTAATCAATCAGTGCCGTCTTAATTGGCACTACTGAAGTCACTCCGACTTCAGAAAAGGGTCCTGTACTACTTTGAGGCGAACTGTGATCCGACTGTCCCATATACTTCAATGGGAGTCGCCTCCTTATCTTAATTGAAGCGACTTGTTATCAGACTTTCCAGGAAGAAGAAAGAGATTAGCCAGGCATTCCCCACAGACAAAGTCGCCTGTCTCTTCAAAGTAGTGCACAAGTCTCTTCCAAGTCTCTTCCAAGTCTCTTCCAAGTCTCTTCCAAGTCTCTTCCAAGTCTCTTCCAAGTCTCTTCCAAGTCTCTTCCAAGTCTCTTCCAAGTCTCTTCCAAGTCTCTTCCAAGTCTCTTCCAAGTCTCTTCCAAGTCTCTTCCAAGTCTCTTCCAAGTCTCTTCCAAGTCTCTTCCAAGTCTCTTCCAAGTCTCTTCCAAGTCTCTTCACGTCACGGGGCAACTTTCTGGTTGTGGTAGTGTGAACCGGCTCTTACAGTTATTGTTGAGAACCTTTTTAATGCATTGTCACATCACTTTTAAGCATCAATACACTTGTAAAAATCAGGTTGATGGTAAAAGTGAAATTGCAAGCAAAGACAAATATGTAAAAGAAAGTGTAGTTCTCAACATGCCAAAATACCATGCATGGATTTTATATGTATGAGAACTAAAGGTAAAAGACATATTGGGAGACACGGATGAGAAAACTTCCTGAAATTAACTTTGTTACACGTCTACAGCTTTGCAGCAAGATTATCTACAGCAGATCACAGCCATTCTCACCAAGAGGTTTAATAGGTTAACATTTTGTTTTGAAATGCAACTCATTGCACATTGAGTCCATCAACTTGTCTTCCCTCTTTGACAACATATGGCAAAGTGTTTAGGTGAAAACACAATGTAAGAAAAGACGTTTTTTAGGGCACATGTGTGGCTTCCAGACATGGCGGACACATAGAGAGTGAGCTCCGGACACCAACGGCTCTCCGCAGCTCCTACACCGCTTCTTTACGCTCCACAGGCTACAGGGGTAAGCTGCACACCATCCTGATACCCCACGGGACACCATGGGAAAAATAGGCCAACAACGGCAAGGGTTCACAGCACCTTAGAAGCCATGTACACGCCGCCATGAACCGCTTCATTACCAGGCCGCAATCTCTGGCCTCAATTATGCAGCCTGACCCGTTCTCCTCCATGGACCCTTTCTTGGGGATGGACAACACTGGTGACCCCCCCTGGGTGCATCTGCACGGACGACCTCAAGTCACAACCCTCCCTGCCTGCCCAAATGGTGTAAACCCCTGCTATTCTGAATGAAAAGCTGCAGGCTCTGCTATACCAGATCGCCCGCAATATTGCTACAGAAGTGGGCAAATTATCTCAGGAATTAAGGGGGGGGGGATCACACAAATTGGGGAACGTTACTGATACCCTAGAGACTAAATTTGATGATTTAGTACAATATGTGCAAGTTTTGGAAGAAGAAAATGCTATCCTGAAACACTCAATTACTCCAGTTGCAACAGGAGGTCTTGGAGAACCGTGAGAGGCGCCAAAATCGGCGCTTTCGGGGCATACCAGAATCTGTGGTTGATAATAATTTACGCCCCTTCATGTTGGGTTTGTTTAACACCTTAGCCCCCAATATAGTGGACATTGACTGGCGTTTGGATCGGGCACACAGATCCCTAGGCCCAAAACTGTCCTCTGGAGCCAGACCCAGGGATGTAATTGTTCGCTTTCATTACTATGACAGCAAAGAGGCCCTGACTTTGGCTACCCGAAATAAAACACAAGTGGATTACAAAGGTGCCAAAATTCAGATATTTAATGATCTTTTGCCCATAACCCTCAGCAAATGAAGGAATCTGAGGCCAGTGACCTCCCACCTGCAAAAACACAGTGTTCCTTATTATTGGGGTTTTACGTTCCGCCTTATTGTCACTAAAGATGGCACTCAACACAGCATGCGTGATCTCCACGAAGGTGAGGCTTTTATCAGAGGTCTCCCCCCATTGCCTGAAGAGGAGCTGTTGCCACAGCAACCCCTGGGTCGCCCTGCTCCAGCCACTCCAGGACGACTGTGGACCCCTGCGAAGACCCCACAGTGGAAATCTACTGCTACTACTCAACGCCCGCTCTTCTCCAGACTTCCTACCTGAAGTGCTTCAGATGATTGTCAAGATTTTCTGCATCTTCTTCCCTTCTCTTTTTCTGGGTTTGTTGCCTTTGTGGCCCTCATGTGGGCTTTCAGCTGCCCTGGCTAGGATAGCTTTTTCCCCTCCCATGGGGTTTTTATGTCAATGGCATTCTACATGGTTATGGACTGTTGGATTTTTCTTTTTTCTTTTTCCTCTTTTTGCAGACCTTCTGAACTAGTCCATACCAGGGTCTTTACGGCCTTTTTCTTCTATATCTGCTGGAGTGCCGACGGGTCCTGTTCCACCCTATCCAGCCCTGGCTCTCTCAGGCCTCTTTTTGATGGATTTGTTGGACTTTTTGTTTGTTTGTTTTTCTGATACATTTTTTTTTTTTTTTTTTCCAATATCTGGACCTTTTTTGGCTGTGGTCCAGCCTTTTGACTTTGAATGTATGGGTTGTTGCCTCTGTGTCTTGTCTTTTGAGACTGCATCGGGAGATAATTGTTTCTATATATGCAATGTCTTGCTTATTTATCTGTTCGTTTTATTCAACACTTGTGTCCTCGGCTCAGATTTCTTACGATCATGGCTTTGAGGTTTACTTAATATAATGTGAAGGGTTTGGGCTCAGTACAGAAGCGTTGGTTGGCACTTAAAGAGTTTCGTTCCTCAGGGGCTGATGTGATTCCGGTCCAGGAGATCCATTTTCGAGGGTTCACTTAAATTGCTTCCAAATATTTCCCCACTTCCTTTATGGCCTCTGATCCTTCTGGTAAAGCATGGTGGCGGTCCTAGTTAGGAAATCATGTCCCCTCTGGGTTAGGGATTCCTTCCTTGACCCCTATAGGAGATTAATTGTTTTGGTCTGTGACTGTCTGTCGGTCTCCTTTATGGTGATCAACCTCTATGTCCCCAATACTGGCCAAATCGAATTTTTGGACGAGGTCCTGCATTCTACCTCTCATTTCTATCAGCCCTTTATGATAGTGGGAGGTGATTTTAATCTAATTAAGTCCCCCTATCAGGATAGACAATCCCTGAATCGGGATACTCCCTCTCGTAGGCTTCTGACCTAGGCTAAGGCCTTTCGCAAGTGTGTTCATTCCCATAGACTTTTTGATTCCTGGAGAATTAAACACCCCACTCATAGGCAGTTTTCGTTTTACTCTGCGGCCCACAAAATGCACTCTAGACTTGACCACTTTCTTACCTCTGCTCCCCTCATATCCTGTAGGTTAATTCTGATATACTCCTCATCAATAGACCACGTGCCTATTATTCTTGATGTGTCCCTGACCTCCCCCCCCCCCAAAGACTTGTCATTGGAGCCTAAACTACCGCCTCCTTCAGACTCAGGTAATTCAGGATCGGTTAGCTGAGGGTCTGACAGAGTTTTTTTACTTGAACAATGGTTCGATGGCTGAGGTCTCCACATTGTGGGAGGCTCACAAGGCCTTTTTCTGGGTCACCTGTATTGCTGAAGGTTCCCGGCTGAAAAGGGAGGAGCCTTAGAACCTCCCTGCTGGCTGACTTGCGACTCTAGATCTGTCTAAGATGGCTAAGTCATTGATGTGGGCCAGGCAACGTTTCTATGAATACTCTAATAAGCCTGGTTAACAGGCTTTGGCCACATCCCTTTCACTCAGTCCCGGACTTATTAATGCAACCTGATGGTACCCCTACTCATTGCCCTTTCACTATAGCCAAGGTCTTTGGCTCGTTCTACAGTAAGTTATACAACTGCCTCACCCCTGAAAATAACTTCACTTTTACTCAAGACAATTTTGACACATTTTTTAGTGATCTTTCCCTTCCTAAGTTGTCCATGGCTGATCTGTCGAAACTGAAGGCAGATATTTCCTTCGACACACTTGCTGCCACGATTAAAGTTTTGCCCTCTCAAAAAAAACCTGGTCCGGACGGACTACCTTATCTTTACTACAAGACCTTTCTACCTACATTGGCTCCCCACATGCTTGAATTGTATGCTTCTTTGCTCCGGGGGAAGGTCCCCCATCCCCAATTCACCCATTCTTATATTTCGGTCATTCCCAAAACCTGTAAGGATGCCTCGCTCCCGGATGGTTACAGACCAATTGCTTTGCTGAACGTTGACTATAAAATCTTTACTAAGATTTTGGCTAATAGATTAGCTGGGTTCATGCCTAAGTTGATTGATAGGGATCAGGTGGGCTTTGTTATGTCCCGTCATGCAGGAGATAATACCAGATGTACAGTTGATCTGATTGACCTCCTTAACAGATTTCCCCGCCCTGCTTTGGTCCTGAGATTAGACGTCCAGAAGGCCTTCGATAGGCTGAGTTGGCCTTATCTTTTCTCCACACTGACACGGTTTGGTTTGCGGGGGCCTTTTTTTGAAGCATTCAAGGGTCTCTACTCTCCTACTACTGCCCAGGTTTGGATGTCGTCTGCCTTTGTGTCGCCTCCGTTCTCCATGTACGACGGTACTTGGCAGGGATGCCCCCTGTCTTTTACTTTTTATACTGTGCTTGGAGCCGTTGGCCGAAGCCATTCATTCTCATCCCAACATTAGTGGGGTCCTCCTGATGTGACACAGAGAATATAAGCTGTCCTTGTTTGCAGACAACATCTTGTTGACCTTGACGAATCCCTTGGTGTCTCTGCCCTCTCTCCATTCCGCACTGTATTTTTTTAGCGCCATTTTTGGTTATAAAATGAATTCCTCTAAGACAGAGGCCATGCTGCTCCATATGCCCCAGGAGCTCTTGTCCCAGTTGCCCCATATGGGTTGTGCCCATCGGCGCTCACCTACTTGGGAGTCAAGCTGATCCCGTCCCACTCTACTCTTTACTCAACTAATTTTGTCCCTTTGTTTCATGAGGTGTCTAAATCCCAGCAGCAATGGATGGGATATCCGTAATCACTTTTGGGACGGATTAATGTCTTAAAGATGTCCATTCTGCCCAAATTGCTTTATTTATTTGATACCCTACCGGTTGCAATCCCTATGGCTCAGCTTAAGGCTCTCCAGTGGACTTTTCTCAAATTTATATGGAACAATAAAACCCATAGAGTAGCCAGCTCAGTGGTGTTTTCCCAGAGAAGGCGGGGGGGTCTTGGGGCTTCTGATATTATTAAGTACTATTATGCTTCCCACCTTCAAGTGGTGACCTCCTTGTCTTCTTTGGTGGCCCCCAATCGATGGTCAGAAATAGAGAGGGGTGTGATTTTACCGATCCATCCCTGTTCATTGCTATGGTCCATGGTATTGCATACTGACCAGGTTCTGAAATCCCTTCTATGAGTACTACCTTGGATATCTGGCGTAAATGTTTCCACAGGTTCTCTCTCTCTCTCTTCACCATGTCTGTCCCCCCCCCCCTTACTAGTATTTTGTTTAATCCCAGGATGGCCTGCATATTGGCCGAGTGTAGTCCTGGTCTCAGGCCTCCCTTTTCCAGCTTCGTAATTTGGTCCACCCGGTTTCTCGCACGTTCTTCTCCTTTGAGATACTGCGTGATAAGTTTGCCCTTCCTAAGCACTCTTTTTATTTTTACCTACAAATGCGTCATTTTTTCCGATCAATGTCAGTGTCGTTGACCTTGGAGAGACCCACTGCCTTTGAATACTTATGAGCCCACGGCTCCCATCAGAGACATCTGGTATCCTCTATTTACAATATCTTTCATGATGCTCTGCCGATGGCATAGGACTACCACCCTTATATGCGCAAATGGTCGGTGTTGTTGCAGCAACCTATAACTCTTTCAATGTGGAGCAAGATTTGGACTTCTGTTTTTAAGTCCTCTAGATGTGTGGTACAGAGAGAGACAACTTTAAAGATTCTATTTTTCTGGTATAGGACTCCGGCACGCCTGCATAACATTGATCCATCCTGTTCCGCCAGGTGTTGGCGGTGTGGAGTGGAATTATGCACATTATACCACATCTTTTGGCAATGTTCTGATTTACAACCTTGTTGGAACATGGTTATGTCATTGATACTGACTGTTACGGGATTGCACCTGCCATTGGATCCTGTGTATTACTTGTTGGGACTTCTGTTCTCTGGTGTCTCCAGGCCTACTAATCGGCTGATTTCCTATTTTCTCTTAGCCGCTAGAAGGGCTATTCTGCTCTGTTGGCTTCAGCAAACGCCCCCTGATAGGTCTTTTTTTTGCCTCTCCTTTTTGAGATTCGGAGGATGGAATTATTAACGGCTAATGTTCAAGATGATGTTGCTCTGTTCAATGTTATTTGGGATGATTGGGATCTTTATGCTCTTAACACTACATGATTGTTTGTGACTTTTTGGATTTGATGCTCCGTGTCCTTTCCCCCTTTCCCTCCCTTTTTCTCTATGACTGTGTGTCTCCCCACTTACTTCTCTTGTCTTTGTGAAGCTTGACTACGGTGCTGCGATATCTTGGATATTCTGCTTTATTGTTGTCAACTTGATGTTCTCCTAATTTTTATGGGGGCACCACCCCCTAGTTTGTTTTGTTGTATTTTGTTATATTTTTCTTCAATAAAAATATAATAATAAAAAAAAGAAAATACGTTTTGCTATATGCATTGCTAAGGGGAACCAACTAATGTATTTATGGGAATAATGGAGTTGCAAATATTATCATATTGGTGTGATTGTACTGACTCAGGCCAGAACAATGTGATGGGAACAAGATCTAAGCTTGGCTAAAAATTAAAATGTATCTATCCACACTAACCATATGGTGAATATAGGACAATGCTGTTCATTTACTTTCCATTTTGTTAAAAAAAAAACTATTAACCCTTCTATTTCTGAAAGAATTCTTAATTTACAACATTTTTTCACATATGCATAAAACTTTTGAACAATACTGTATATACATTATGTTCATGGTAGGGCTACATATGTGTTTGTAACAAATGCCAAATATGAACAATGATCAATCCCATATGACTAATATTTACTATAGCAATGTGTCAGGGTGTTACTTTACCACAAATTGCAGGCAGAATACTGAGAAATCCAGAGAACATGGCGGCAGCAGTGATAGGTTTCTTTACTTCATGGATATTTTATTGGTACACTTGGTCAGGTTCCAGTTTGTAAGTACTAAGACATTTGCAGTAAAACTGGGTTATAAAGAGAAAATATGCAATTTCCTGCTGAAAGTTATCGCTTTGCCTTTACTGCTTGGTGTGAATGAATTTATGAAGCATTATATTGAATATGCTTGACTCTCTAGGGTCAACATCAAATAATGAAGCCACACTACTGAATCACATGACAACTGACAATCATGAAACGGTCCTCTCCTAGGATTAGAATATGACTAATACTCTTAATGGAGACAACTGACACCTTCCAAAATTCCGACAGGTATGAATTTATTCTAATATTTTAAACTTTTAAGTGTTTCCAAGGTAACCAGTTCCTCGGGAGGGCTGTGTAATCTTAGTCATTTGGCAGATTTGTCATTCTTGAAACCTGTAGGTAAATTGTTTTTTTCTTAAGTAATTATAAAGCTGTCATTAGTCTCATAGATAATAATTAGTAGCTGAAAACTCAGAAGAATCCAAGGAAGGGAGTCGTTTGCTTCACAGATCACTAAAATTACTATGGGCTGAGACTTGTGCTTTCTTAAAATGGATTACACTTGTGATCATCCTTTATTCTATCAAGCAATTTATAATACAGCAATGTGTTACCAACATATAGAATATATACTATGATGTGCACAGTAACTTCAAGAGTATAATTTGCAATGATTCATGTACTAGCAGATTGATGTTTGAAACTCAGGTAGAAGGCTTGCATAATAGTGGTCTATCAAAGAGGACCTGTATTGTTAACACTGTGCCTCAAAAAGGCAAGCAGAAGACAAAGGACTAGTCGCAAGCATTGCTCTTGAGTTCCCGACAGCTGATCTTTTCCCCATTACTGATTTATTATTCCTTGTTCTGCACTGTCTCTATGTTAAGGTTGCCAACTTTGTAAAAGCTTCCTTATGTCAGTTCTTACTACCAACCCTATGACTGGTGGGGTAAAGACTAAAAAGTGAAGTGTCTCTGGTCTCGGAAGACAGATTTTTTTAGCTACCAATTTTTGCTTCTCACACATGTGTAACTCTCTTTATGCTTGCTGGGTATCTTCAAGGATGAGGAAATGAGTAATGCTACTAAATTGTTTATTAGACATCCCTTTTATTATGTTTGAAAACTTATGGCCAGGAGATGGATACATGCAGATGCTCCTACTCTTGCTATGTGGGCCTTCCACTTTATAGAATGACCTATGAGGCCCAGGGGTGCTCAAAAAAAAAAATCTATGTAGCACTACCTACGTAGGAGCTGCTGATGTTTTGCCTGGGTCCCAAGTTTAGACCCCACAACCACGCACACAGTATTTCCCACAGCCAGGTTCACACAACTTCCGCTCGTACTCCAATGACCAGTCTAGGGGTTGTAGTGTTTTTTTGTTAGTTTAGTTTAGGAACAAGAATAGGAGAAGGGATATAGTAAGATACTCCAAATTAAACTATTCACAGCCTTGCAAAGAAAAGAAATTGAGTAGAACCAATACACCAGTTGGTGTCCCATTTAGCTTACACCTAGCAGCTGACTTCTAGTATCTAGAGAGGGATTCAGCAGCATAAGTCCCAGGATCCCTCTACAGGGTCTGTATTTACAAGGCCCTGGTCACAGGTCGCTTTTCTCCGTGGTTCCTCAGTCAGCTCTCAAGAGAACCCTGGTGTCAGCATTCAGACAATCAGATCAGTAAAGACAACAAGCTTGCTTAGGGCACCCCCCTTCCAATTGGCTGGGGCTGCATCTATAATAATGCTGCTCATCTGAATGGTTTCCACCTACAATCCAGAACCTTCCTAACTCCTGACAGCATGAGCAGCATCAGAGCATTCTGAGCATGCAGAACTAAATGATCACTGCTCCTGTTAATCATACAACCTAAATAAATTTACCTAGCTGCTACTTTGTTAGGCAGAGGGGCGAAAAACTATTCTAACTACTCTAAAACCTACCTAGGAAGGTGCTACATTTACTAAAGTCTGGTTCATTTGTGAAGAATTCCCTGCTACTATAGAGGAGGTTTCAGAGAGATGAATGGTATAGGTTGGGGTGGACTGTGGAGAGGGCTCTGGGAAGATCTCAGAGTCCCCTTTATGCGGTGTATGGATCATGTAACGCACTCATATGGTTTACGGGTTTACTAAGATAATGTCATGGATATGCAATAATGTCTGGTAGCTTACCTGTTCCTCATGTCTGCATTAAGGGCCAGACTCTTCCTTCTGGCTGCTTTTATCACCTCTACTTCCTGTTCCTGGCCCGCCCAGGTCATCACAGGAAGCCTATATTAACCAGCTGTCAGGGACTCAGACGCCGCTGTACAGCCTACAATCCATCTAGGCAAGTGCGCATGCGCGTGCGTCATGTCGCACATCGTACCAACTCAGCCTCCTCTTAAGGATCGCTCACCCTCTCATCCAGTGCTGGATTATCGTCAGCTTCCTGTTTCCTGCTTCCTGCTTCCTGTTTCCTGTTGTCAGACAAGCCAAAGTCGGTACACAGAAGAGTAGTTCAAGCACACAGCAAACAGGAAAGGAGGAAACTAATACTGTTGAACAGCAAGGCAGGCCTGCAGTGCGCTGGTGTCAGATCACTGGGTGGAGGCCGATGTACTGAGAGGGCTTCCCTTGCAGCTCGGTGCGAATCACCCCTGGAAGTGAGACAGGAGGTGACGCGACCCAAGTAGCACTGGATGCTTGTGATGGTGCAGGTGGATGGCTGATAGGGATATCCGGGTCCCTTCTGAGAAGCTCCAGTGAAAGCAAGCAATGCAGTGGTAAATGCCAGGCCGGGGGTCATACACGTGTGGTCAGTCCAAGTAACAGCAAGCCGGGGTCAGTACACAAGTTATCAGGCAGAAGCAGATCCGTGGAGCAAGCAGGGGTCGGTACACAGGTAAACAGGCAGAGACAAGTCCGTGGAGCAAGCCGGGGTCGGTACACAAGCAAACAGGCAGAGACAAGTCCGTGGAGCAGGCCGGGTCACAACAGGAAACAGCAAACAGGAAACAGGAAGCAGGAAGCAGGAAGCTGACGATAATCCGGCACTGGATGAGAGGGTGAGCAATCCTTAAGAGGAGGCTGGGTTGGTACGATGTGCGACATGATGCACGCGCACTCGCCTAGATGGATTGTAGGCTGTACAGCGGCGTCTGAGTCCCTGACAGTGCCCCCCCCCCCAAAGGGCAACCTCCGGATGCCCAACTGGGCTTGTTTTTCAGGGAACTTGTCATGGAATTCTTTTATGAGTTTAGGGGCGTGAATGTTACTTACAGATTCCCACGAATTGTCCTCAGGGCTGTAACCTTTCCATTTGATTAGGTATTGTGTAGAATTACCCTTCTTCCGACAATCCAGGATGGACTCGACCTCGAATTCCGATTCCCCCTCCACCGTGATTGGGGGTGGAGGTGGCTCTTCCCTCCCTGGGAAGGGACTAGGCACTGCAGGCTTCTGCAAGGAAGCATGGAACACAGGATGAATCTTGTAGGAGCCTGGCAGGGCCAGTTCAAAGGCCACAGGGTTGATGATCCTCCTGATCTTGAAGGGTCCGATAAACCTTGGTCCTAATTTCTTAGAAGGGCAAGAGATCTTTAGGTTGATTGAGGAGAGCCAGACTTCATCCCCAATCTTAAATGCAGGATTTTCCTTTTTCCCGAGATCGTGGAATCTTTTGTACTCCTGTTGAGCTTTTGCAATGTTATCCTGTAGCAGTCGATAATTGGTTTTAATGGTAGTTATCAGATCCTGTACTGCAGGAACTAATGACTCCGGTAAGATGTTGGGTAAAAAGGAGGGATGGAACCCGTAGTTTGCCCAAAACGGAGTCTGGTTAGTTGCAGAGTGCAAAGAGTTGTTATATGCAAACTCCGAGCAGGGAAGAAGCGGGACCCAGTTATCTTGAGAGCAGGTACAGAAGCAACGCAGATACTGTTCAAGGGTCTGATTGGTTCGTTCGGTTTGCCCATTACTCTGCGGATGATAGGCAGACGATAGGCCTCAATAGACAGAGACTTACAGAGTTCTCTCCAGAACTTGGAAGTGAACTGAACACCTCTATCTGAGACTATACTGTCCGGGAGTCCGTGTAGCCTGACCACTTCTTTTATAAAGGCATCGGCTGTGTCAACTGCAGAGGGTGTGCCCATCATGGGCAGAAAGTGAGCCATTTTAGAGAGACGGTCTACAACCACCAGAACCGTGGTAAACCCTTCCGAGGGTGGCAGTTCCACTATGAAGTCCATAGAGATTCCCTTCCATGGTTGTTCAGGGATTGGCAGTGGTCTCAGTACCCCAGGATTTAGTTTTAGCTCCCTTATTCCGCTGGCATGTGACACATGAACTTACATAGTTGGTACAGTCCCGGACCAGATTTGGCCACCAGAAGAGACGCTGAATGAGCTCACACGTCTTCTTGACCCCGAAATGGCCGGCCAGCTTGTCGTCGTGTAAGGTTTCCAAGACCCGTAGTCTAGCCTGTGCTGGGACAAAGATCTTTTCGCGGTACCATAAGAATCCTTCTTGTCGTCTCAAGGAAGATGCACCCGGCTCTATACATTGAACGGAAGCTTGCTGGAATGCTGACCGTAAATCGGTCTGGATAAGTAAAAAATTTTGAGCCGAAAGAATGGTGTTAGGCTCAGTCATATTTGGAATGTCTGGAAAAATCCAGGAAAGGGCGTCTGCCTTCCCATTCTTCGATCCTGGTCTGTAGGTTAGGTGAAAATTAAATCGAGAAAAGAACAAGGCCCATCGGGCCTGACGGGGTCTCAGGCGTTTAGCTGTCCTGAGATACTCAAGGTTTTTGTGGTCTGTGTAAATCATGATGGGATGAGCAGCCCCTTCCAGTAGGTATCGCCATTCCTCCAAGGCACATTTTATGGCCAGAAGTTCCCGGTCCCCCACATCATAGTTCCTCTCAGGAGGAGTCATTTTCCGGGAGAAAAAGGCAACGGGGTGTAGAAGGGCCTTTGGGCCTAGACGTTGAGACAGAATTGCTCCAGTGGCTATTTCTGATGCATCTACTTCAAGCACATAGGCTATTGCTGGGTCAGGATGCTGAAGAATAGGTGCCGAGATAAACAAGGTTTTTAACTTGTCGAAAGCCATTTGAGCCTCTTGTGACCAATGGAAACAGACCTGTTGACGAGTCAGCTGGGTAGTAGGTGAAATAATTGTGGAGAATCCTTTTATAAATCTTCTATAGAAGTTGGAAAACCCCACAAATCGTTGGACCCCCTTCTTATCGGTGGGGGCTGGCCATTCCAGGATGGACTTCACCTTTTGTGGGTCCATGGAAATGCCGTTGGTGGAAATAATAAGCCCCAGGAATTGGATGGAGCTCTTTTCAACCTCACACTTTTCTGCCTTTAAATAAAGACCATGTTCCCTTAGGGTAGACAGTACTCTCTTAACATGGACCCGGTGGAGCTCGAGGTTGGGAGAAAAGATGAGTATATCGTCCAGGTAGACGATGAGAAAGTTATCCAGAAATTCCCGGAAGATATCATTGACCAGATGTTGGAAGGTGGCCGGAGCATTACATAGCCCGAAGGGCATGATCAAGTACTCAAAATGGCCAAAACGAGTTCTAAAGGCCGTTTTCCATTCATCCCCCTTCCGGATGCGGACCAGGTTGTAAGCTCTGCGGAGATCCAATTTTGTGAAGATCCGGGCCGAGCGGAAGCGTTGGAACAGTTCTGGAATAGAGGGTACCGATTTTTAATAGTGATCTTATTAAGTTCCCTGTAGTCAACACAGGGTCTGAGGGTACCATCCTCCTTTTCCACAAAGAATATGCCCGCTCCTGCTGGTGAAGAAGAGGGGTGAATAAAACCTTTTTCCAGGTTTTCATTAACATAGACTCGGAGGGTCTCCAATTCTTTTTCTGACAGAGGGAATATCCTCCCGAAAGGAATCTCTGCACCTGGAAGAAGCTTGATAGGACAGTCGTAGGGTCTGTGCGGAGGAAGAGCTTCAGCCTTTTTCTTGTCGAAAACGTCTGTGAATTCCCCATAGACTGTGGGGACGTTTTAGGGAAGATCCGATACTGGGCCGACGGCCAGGCAGGCAGCAGGGATATTGGATCCTGAAGGAAAGCAATGATTCAGACAATAGTTAGAGGTAAAGGCGATCTTTTTATTAACCCAATCAATTTGCTGATTATGGGCCTGAAGCCAAGGAAGTCCTAAGATGATAGGAAACAGGTGAGGACAGGACATAAAAGCAAAGGAACTCTTGGTGATGGGAGTCCGTTGTGGTGAAGATGGGGTGTGTCTCTTCACTGACTGGTCCAGAACTGGGCAGGGTACCATCCGCTAACAGGATATGGAGTTGTTGCTTCTTGGCTTGCAGAGGGACACCCAATCTCTTGGCTAGTGAGTGGTCCAAGAAGCAGCTGCTTGCCCCAGAGTCAATGATTGCCAGGAGCGGAATCTTCTCTTCTGCTACCTGTTGGGAGACAGGGAGAACCAGATGAGCAGGGGATGGTTTGGCAATTTGACAATTCAGCAGAGGTTGGGTGTAGCACTTACTGGGCCTTACTGGGCAGCTGCGCAAAAAGTGGCCGGATTCCCCACAGTAAAGGCAGAGATTGGCCTGGCGTCGACGTTGCCTCTCTTCAGGGGTCAACGAGGAACGGATAAGCCCTATTTGCATAGGCTCCCCCTCAGGTCCCGTGGTGGCGAAAGGCCCAGGATGCGGTGAGGCAGCAAATGGAACCTTGGGCAGTACCCAGGTGGGTCGAGCCCCTTGAAGACGCTCCGAACGTCCCTCCCACAAGCGCCTGTCCAGCTGAATCGCTAGTGAGATCAGGTCTTCCAGAGATGCGGGGACCTCTACCCGAGCTAGTTCGTCCTTAAGGGCTTCAGACAGTCTGTGTCAGTACTGGTACTTAAGGGCTGCCTCATTCCAGTCCGTGTCCGCGGCCCATCGGCGGAAGTCAACGGTGTAATCCTCCACAGGACGTTTATTCTGCTGTAGGGCGTGCAGAGCAGATTCGGCCGTGACTGTACGTTGCTGATCCTCATATAGCTGGGCCATGGCCTCAAAGAAAGATCACGGAATTCAGGGCTGGACTCTTTTGCTCCAGGAGGTTATGAGCCCAGGTCTGGGGCTCTTCAGCCAGCAGAGAGATTATAACCCCACTTTGACCGTCTCGGAAGAGAAGGTTCTAGGTTGAAGTGCCAAGTACAGAAGACAGGCGTTTTTAAAAGACCTGAATTTTCTTCACTCCCCATTAAAGCGTTCAGGAGTGGGGACCCTGGGTTCAGGTGCGGTAGCCGTAACTGGTCCTTGCGGAGAGGAGACAGGCACCGAGCTGGCAGGAGGTTGATTGGGGTTAGCAGGAGGTGGTGAGCCTGCGAGATTTAATACTCGACCCTCCAGCTGGAAGTAGCCATCCTGCAGTCTTTGAACTGCTTGGGTCAGACTGGAAACTTGCTGACACAGTGCCTCGAGCTGGGAAGCGCCTCTGTCGGCCTCTGACATGGCTGGATTATACTGTCAGATCACTGGGTGGAGGCCGATGTGCTGAGAGGGCTTCCCTTGCAGCTCGGTGCGAATCACCCCTGGAAGTGAGACAGGAGGTGACGCGACCCAAGTAGCACTGGATGCTTGTGATGGTGCAGGTGGATTGCTGAGAGGGATATCCGGGTCCCTGGCCACAGGTGACCTGACAGTTTGAACAGCCATGAACCCGGCTGACGTGCCGCTCCCCCCAGATGATCCATTACAGAGCTTAGTTCACAGACTCGAGACGCATGAAACTAATCAGACTCAGGTGATGCGATTCCTACAGGATCTGGCTTCCCGCTTTGAACAGCTTCAGACCTTGTTGGGGACCCCGAATCTGCAACCCCAAGAACAACCAGTGGCTGGGCCTGTCGCGCCAGTCACAGATTCGCATCCGCTGCAACTACCTCCTCCAATCCGTTTTTCTGGAGACTCCAAGGCCTGCAGGGGATTTCTTAGCCAATGTACCATCCATTTTGAGCTTCAGCCGCAAAACTTCCTGTCAGATTGGGCAAAGGTAGCCTATACTATTTCCCTCCTTTCCGGCGAAGCTCTAGCCTGGGCTGCCCCCCTATGGGAGAAGAATGATCCGGTAGTTTCCAACCTGCCTGACTTTTTTAAGCTCTTTCGTAACATCTTTGAGGAGCCGGCTCGGGCCTCTTCAGCAGCTAGTGCTCTTTTACGTCTCCGCCAAGAATCCCGTTCAGTGGGACAATATGCTCTCCAGTTCCGTATCCTCTCAGCTGAATTGAGCTGGAACAATGAGTCCCTTGTCGCTACCTTTTTGCATGGCCTCTCTGACCGAGTGAAGGACGAATTAGCGGGAAGAACCATCCCCGTCGGTTTGGACGATGTCATCTCTTTATGCAACCAGATCGATATTAGTTTTCAGGAGAGGTCCATAGAAAAGAGACGCCAACACTCCTTAGGTCTTAGCCAGTCTCCCCTCGCTCCATCCCGTGGAGCATCCTCTGCCTGTTGAGGAACCTATGCAGCTGGGCCAGACCAGACTTACCCCCGAAGAACGTGCTAGACGCAGAACTTTGGGCTTCTGCCTCTATTGTGGAGGCAAGGGCCACCTTCGTGTCTCCTGTTCGCTTCGCCCGGGAAACGCTCGGGTAATACATTTAGAAGGTGGAATGTTGGACCCAGAAACTTCACCTTCCCGTATTCTTCTTCCAGTGTGCCTCCACGTAAGCACTTCTCCTCAGTCGACCCTTGCATATCTGGATTCCGGGGCTGCCGGCAACTTTATGGATTGGAGAACTGCTTGTTCTATGAAGCTCACCCTTTCACCCCTCTCTACGCCGCTGGTGGTCTCGGCAATTGATGGCACTGTTCTCCCAGGGGGCCCTCTTCGCTTCCAGACACTACCCATTAGGATTAGGGATTCTTCACCAGGAGTGGATATCCTTTCTTATCCTACCCAAAATCTCTAACCCCATTGTGTTGGGCCTTCCTTGGCTACGGCTCCACTCTTCCCATGTGGACTGGGCCTCTGGGCGGATCCTGGCTTGGGGCCCCTCATGTTTCTCGTCATGTCTTTCCAAGGTGACCCCAAAGGAGAGAATTTCCGTTGCCACCACATCGGTATCTTCTGACCTTCCCTCTGCATACAGCGTTTACCGAGATGTGTTCTGTAAGAAATCAGCTGACGTGCTTCCTCCCCACAGGTCTTTTGACTGTGCCATTGACCTTGTTCCCGGGGCAACGCTGCCCAGGGGTCGTACCTACCCATTGTCCATCCCAGAGACCCAGGCCATGTCTGAGTATGTCGCAGAGAATCTTGAGAAAGGTTTCATCTGGAAATCTTCATCACCTGCAGGAGCAGGGTTCTTTTTTGTCACCAAGAAGGATGGTACCTTGAGACCCTGCATAGATTATCGAGGCTTAAACGCTGTTACTATTAAGAACCGATACCCCTTACCCTTAATATCTGAACTATTCGATAGGTTGAAGGGTGTCTCCATTTTCACCAAGTTGGATCTCAGAGGGGTGTACAACCTCATTCGAATTCGAGAGGGTGATGAATGGAAGACTGCGTTTAACACTCGGGACGGTCACTACGAATACCTGGTCATGCCTTTTGGGCTGTGTAATGCCCCAGCTGTGTTTCAAAACTTTGTCAATGAAATCTCCAGGGGCCTGCTGTACCAGTTTGTTGTCATCTATCTGGATGACATTCTGATCTTTTCGGAAAATCTGCATGTCCATAGAAACCATGTCTGCACTGTACTCCAGCGCCTTCGAGAGAATAATCTCTATGCCAAGCTGGAGAAATGTTCCTTTGAATGTTCTGAGGTCCTATTTCTAGGATGCTTTGTCTCAAGTTTAGGCCTCCATGGGGTTCCTTCTCACATTGTTTCCGACAGGGGCGTTCAATTTACGTCTCGTTTCTGGAGAGCCTTTTGCAAATCCCTCAATATTGCCTTGGATTTTTCCTCTTCTTACCATCCTCAATCTAATGGGCAGACGGAGAGGGTTAATCAGGAGTTAGAGATTTTTCTTCGCACCTTAGTCTCCACTCATCATGACGATTGGTCCTCTCTACTTCCGTGGGCGGAATTTTCCCATAACAATCATGTAAATACCAGCTCGCAGAAAACACCCTTTTTCGCAGTTTATGGAAGACATCCTCAACTTCCGCTTCCCATGGCCTGTTCTTCGGATATCCTAGCATTGGCTTCAGCTCAGGAGTCCTTCAATTCTATCTGGAGTGACGTTCATGATTCCCTCCGGGCAGCTGCCGACAAATTCAAAGGCTTTGCTGACCGCCGCAGGCGTAAACCACCTTCTCTTCAGCCAGGGGACAAAGTTTGGCTCTCCACTAGGAACATCAAGCTTTGAGTGCCTTCCCTGAAGTTTGCTCCAAGATTCATTGGTCCATATACCATAATTTCTTAACTGAATCCAGTTTGTTTCAAACTTCAGATCCCCAAAAGCCTCAGAATTGCTAATTCCTTCCATGTTTCCCTTCTGAAGCCTTTAGTCCTCAATACGTTTTCTCGTCCTTTCCCTACCATGGCATCGGTCTCTGAGGATAATCAGGAATACGAGGTCAGTCAAGTTCTGGATTCCCGACTCTGTAGAGGCATTCTTCAGTACCTTGTTCATTGGAAAGGCTTTGGTCCTGAGGAGAGATCTTGGGTCCCTTCATCGGAGGTCTTTGCACCTCGTCTGTTAAAAAGGTTTCATCTGAAGTTTCCCTCTAAACCCGGGTCCGGAAGGGGGAGGCCTCGTAAGAGGGAGGGTACTGTCATGGATATGCAATAATGTCTGGTAGCTTACCTGTTCCTCATGTCTGCATTAAGGGCCAGACTCTTCCTTCTGGCTGCTTTTATCACCTCTACTTCCTGTTCCTGGCCCGCCCAGGTCATCACAGGAAGCCTATATTAACCAGCGCACTGCAGGCCTGCCTTGCTGTTCAACAGTATTAGTTTCCTGTTTCCTGTTTGCCGTGTGCTTGAACTACTCTTCTGTGTACCGACTTTGGCTTGTCTCCGACCATTCCTGTTTGCCTGTTACCCTGACCTTTGGCCTGTCCCTTGACTACCCTTGTCTGCCTGTTACCCTGACCTCGGCTTACCCATCACCATTCTGTGTGTCCTGAGTGGCTGCTTCCCTTCTCTCCCTATGGAGCGTGACCTGGGGGACCCCAGGGGCCGCGACCTGGGCCCAGCTGCAGCGAAGTCCATCCTCACCACTAGAGGCTCTGGTGAACACCTGCTGGGTCTTAGACTCCGTGCCCTGGGGAATCTTGGGCTCACGTTCCGGTCCATCCGCAGCAGTCTGCTATTGGGTTCACTACCTTGCGCTGTGCCCCTGCCTCCAACAGGGTGCAGTTGTCACCTGGCCACAGGTGACCTGACAGATAATAGCTGTTGTATTTTTATTTTTCTACTGTTTTTAATTTGCTTACAAAAATGTTAAAAATTTCTTGCTGGAATATATATACCGTATTTATCGGCGTATAACACGCACCGGCGTATAACACGCACCTCAAATTTAGGAGGTAAATTTTAGGAAAAAAGCTTAAATTTGAAATAAACAGCATTGAACTCAGAACTTTTTTTTTTAATCAAATGCAGCCTTACCAGTGCCCGTGAATGCAGCCTCATCAGTGCAGGGTTCATTCAGCCTCGCCAGCGCAGTGTCCATCAATGCAGCCTCGCCAGCGCAGTGTCCATCAATGCAGCCTGGCCAGCGCAGTGTCCATCAGTGCAGCCTGGCCAGCGCAGTGTCCATCAGTGAAGCCTGGCCAGCGCATTATCCATCAGTGCAGCCTGGCCAGCTCAGTGTCCCCCAGTGCAGCCTGGCCAGCTCAGTGTCCCCCAGTGCAGCCTGGCCAGCGCAGTGTCCCCCAGTGCAGCCTGGCCAGCGCAGTGTCCCCCAGTGCAGCCTCGCCAGCGCAGTGTCCCCCAGTGCAGCCTCGCCAGCGCAGTGTCCATCAATGCAGGGCAAAGTAACAGCAGCCTCACCAGTGCCATTGCAGAGAGCGGTGACATACCGATATTTTAAAAACGCCGCTCTGAGAGGCAGAGGGGGGCGGGCCGGACCAAGGAGAAGCGAGGACGAGCGGCCGCTGTCATCAGTAGTCCCGGCACCTATGATAGGCGTCACACGTCCCGCGTCCCGGCATTGGATCACTGGGCTGTCTATAATAGGAGGCGGGACTTCCTATGACAGCAACCGCTCTTCCTTCCTTCTACTCGGCCCGGCCCGCCCCCCTCCTCTGCCTCTCAGCGCTGCCTGGACTGTTTTTTTGCCCTCCATTTTTAGGAGGAAAAAGTGCGTGTTATACGCCGATAAATACGGTATGTATACAGGTCACTGGAATTAGTTATTGGTCTTTATGTTTTATTATCCCTAATATGTTTGTTTATTTGATGCAGGCAGGCTGATGATGTCACAACCTCTGACTCTTTTATAAAATAACTAAGTCTGATTGGATGAGCACTGTTGTGAAAGATTCTACTGTATACCGGCATGAGACTGGAAGTTTTGGCACGAACCGGTAACAGTGTGGTATGCTGTATGTAGCCACAGCTACATACAGTCTATACTAAACATGCAGCAGTCTCACATGCTGGCCCAAACTAGCTATGTAATGTATGTAAAAAGATGGGAGTTCAACTTTAAAGTATAATTCCAGTCTACAGTATATATATTTAAGCTTAAAACTACCCCCTTGTAACTCCATGTCTAACTACCCTGTGGGAATGAGATAAGTTACCTATTCTAAGAGCATGCTGGTCTGGTCATGTGATCTTCCCAGCATCTGGCTTCATGAGATAGTTGAGACTGCTAATAATGGCTAAAATGCCTGGGCATTGACGTCACACATAGGCTTACTATGGGGCATCTGTTCCCAGCTAATAGTCTCACACATTCCTGGGGAAAGTTCTTGGGTACTGGGTGCTGTAGTCAGTTGTCCCTTCTCTCCCCTGAAGCTGTGGCTGGGAGCCGATCAAGTGATTGGACCAGAGCACCCTGAAAATAGATATGTATATGCATCTTCCTTCTACAGCAGGGCTCGAGTCCTGCAGGAATGCATGGGAATGGTTTTCCTGTACCACAGCTGGAACACCATTCCCATTAGCAGCCTCGTCCTGCGGTTGCACTAACTGCGCATGTGCCATTCCAAAGCCTGGCAGGCTCGGCAAAGCTCATACGTGCTCTCCCATTTGTGGGTACATGCGCAGTGATGCCATCGCGCCATCTGCGGCAGGCTGGCTTGGTTGCACAAAACGGCGTAGGGGTACGTTGGTCACGGTAGTGGTGCTGGGGGGCAAGCGCGCACTGGCGGCACGCTCCTGCCCCCACTAGGCAGTGGGGATGCCGATCCACAGGCACCTGCAATCGCTCCCCGCTGGGTGAGAAGGACGGTCAGCTGTTGTAAACACAGCTGACCGTTGTTCTCTCTGAAATTATCACAGAGCACCTGTGATCCTTCTATACAGGATTACAGCTCTCTATTAACATTTCACAAGTCCCTCCCCCCACAGTTAGAAAACACTCACCTAGGCCCGCAATTAACCCTTTGATCTCCCCTGGTGTTAATCCTTTTCCTGCCAGTGTCATTATTACAGTAGCAGTGCATTTTTTTAGCACTGAATACTGTAGTAATGTCACTGGTCCCCCCCAAAAGTGTCAAAAATGATTGTGATCAAATACCACCGAAAGAAATTTTTATTTGTGGGGAAAAAAGAACATCAATTTTATTTTGATAAGGTGTCGCACAACCGCGCATTTTTCAGTTAAAGTAACGCAGTGCCGATTCACAAAAAATGGCCCGGTCATTAAGGGGGCAAATCCTTCTGGTACAGAACTGCTTAAATGGAAGGCACTAGAACTCGGTCTAGGTGGCAGCGCCTCGCCACAGCAGAGATAGAGAGGAGGGCACTGATGTGAGGGTCTCGTTGGTGGTGCCTCGCCAAAGTAAAGAGGAGGACACTGTGAAGGGGTAATATAAAAGGTGGCAGCCACAGAGGACGATACTACTATGGGGGGGGGGGGGGGTGAACTTAGGGGCAGAGGAGGACTACTGTGGGGGGGGAGGGGGCAGAAGAGGGCAAAACTGTGGGGGGGGGGGTGAAGGGGCAGAGGAGAACATTACTGTAGGGGGGTGAAGAGTGCAGAGGAGGACATTACTGTGGGGGAGGGATGAAGGAGGCAGAGGAAGACACTGATATGGAGAGGTGAACGGGGCACAGCAATACACTGCAGTCAGGGGTCATGATATAAAGGGGGATGAGAAGGACACTACTTGAGGGGGACAGAGGAGGGCACTACTGTGGGGGAGGGTGAAGGAAGGAGGAAGAGGAAGACACTACTGTGCGGGGAAGTGCTGCCAACCGGCCATTAATTTAAGGGCTGCCCGTAAAAGTCTGCGTCGCCCATAAAAAATATGGCTGTCCACAGCCCCTAACCATCTCCTGTACCATGTCTGCAGCCTCTGACCATCTCCTGTACCATGTCTGCAGCCTCTGACCATCTCCTGTACCATGTCTGCAGCCTCTGACCATCTCCTGTACCATGTCTGCAGCCTCTGACCAGACTTGCACACAACATAAAATTTTGTTTAGTTTTGTTTGCATTCGTAAAATACTGTACATAATTTTTTTCTGTTATATTCGTTATGTTAAAAAAGAATAGCGCAACCATGCAAAAGAAATGACTATCAAATATGGAGACAATCCATAAATAAAAATGGGGATTTAGTTCCACCATATGGCCATATCGTGCTCAAGCCCACCACTGCGTCAAAGTACCCCATTATCGGTGGGTCCTACACTATCTGTCTCCATATTTGATAGTCATTTCTTTTGCATGGTTGCACTATTCTTTTTTAATATACATGTTGCTTGGTCCATAGCTGCACCGGCTTTAGATATACATGTTCAGGGTCTGCTCCCCCAATTCTTTGCTTGTTTATTATGTATTCGGTCTGACCAGACTTATGAGGTTGAGCATCCCATCCCCCACACACACCTGTACTCTATTGGTGTCCTCTATCAAGTAGATATAGGAGGAGTGCCCTGCAGTGCATTAGCGCACCTTCCCAGCAAGGAGTGTTGTCTCCAAGGGTAAGAGAGGCTGGATTCACCCCTTTTTTTATGGATAGTGTAGGACCCACCGATAATGGGGTACTTTGACGCAGTGGTGGGCTTGAGCACGATATGGCCATATGGTGGAACTAAATCCCCATTTTTATTTATGGATTGTCTCCATATTTGATAGTCATTTCTTTTGCATGGTTGCGCTATTCTTTTTTAACATACATGTTGCTTGGTCCATAGCTGCACCGGCTTTAGATATACATGTTCAGGGTCTGCTCCCCCAATTCTTTGCTTGTTTATTATGTATTCGGTCTGACCAGACTTATGAGGTTGAGCATCCCATCCCCCACACACACCTGTACTCTATTGGTGTCCTCTATCAAGTAGATATAGGAGGAGTGCCCTGCAGTGCATTAGCGCACCTTCCCAGCAAGGAGTGTTGTCTCCAAGGGTAAGAGAGGCTGGATTCACCCCTTTTTTTATGGATAGTGTAGGACCCACCGATAATGGGGTACTTTGACGCAGTGGTGGGCTTGAGCACGATATGGCCATATGGTGGAACTAAATCCCCATTTTTATTTATGGATTGTCTCCATATTTGATAGTCATTTCTTTTGCATGGTTGCGCTATTCTTTTTTAATATACATGTTGCTTGGTCCATAGCTTCACCGGCTTTAGATATACATGTTCAGGGTCTGCTCCCCCAATTCTTTGCTTGTATATTCGTTATGTTACCTTAATTCATTTTTGGATAATTTGTTATTTCTGTAGAGTATAGACATTCGTTATAATGGATCGATTTGTTTTATTGTTGGATTGTTTCATTTTCGCATAATTAGTTTTTCATTTGTGATAACTATTCATAATGTCGATTATTTATTTAATTCATTAACACACACATAATGACAATATCGCTTCTGCTGCTTTTTAAAAATCATCTCCTCTGCTTCAATACAATACAACACCCTTCTCTCACAGTGCTCAAAAATGCACTTTGCCATTAATCCAACCTCCAGCACAAAATGTTTCCCCAGAGTCCCCCCCTCCCCCCAGATTAGAGTTCCCGGTATTCCCCTTTACATCAGTTTGCAGGATTCCCCCTTACAATGCAAGGGGGAACTCTGTGGACTCTGATGTGAAGGGGAACTCTGATGTAATGGGCAATGCTGAAGACCCTGATGTATGTGGGAGCTCTAATTTAAAGAGAACTCAGTGGACTCTTATATAAGGCAGTCTCTGGTCATCACGCCCCCCTCCCTTATATCAGAGTTCCCCTTTAGATCAGGATCTGCAGAATCCCCCTTTATGTCAGAGTTACCTTGCACTGTAAGGGGGAATCCTGCAGACTCTGATGTAGAGGGGAACTCTGTGCTGGTTGGGTTATATTTAACCTGACCTTTGTGTAAATGGAGAATTTAGATTTAGAAGTGCCAAAAGGAGGGTAAACCAGCCCTCTCACTATGACAGATGGGCACAGAGAAGCTATGGTGTCAGTAAGTTTGAAGATGTTCTAGGGAAATCATTGGGAATGCTTTGAAATAGCAAGGGGAGAGAATATGGTCAATTAAGAATACTTTACTTTAATTCTAAGTTCTGACTCTTTAGGCAGTCAGTTCCATTTCTACTTTTTTATTTTCTTTCTTCATTCACTGTTTCATTCATTGTTTTGTTTTCATTTGATTTGAGGTAACTATAGTGTCATCTATGATAACTTTTTTTGCTGCAAGGCATTTCTTTTGGCGGTATATTGATTTTTGTTTATGTTGATAGGGCTTTTACTTTAGGCTGGGTTTTAATTTTAGACTAAATTTTTTTAAAGTCTTTCCTATTTTATTTTAGGAGTGGTATTTTGTCTTTTCATTTCTTTTCTTGAATTTTACTTATTTATTAATTTTTTTTGTTCTGTTTGTTAACCACTTAAGCCCCGGAGGATTTGGCTGCTAAAAGACCAGGGGTTTTTTTGCGATTTTTTTTTTTACTGCGTGACTTTGACGGACAATTGCGCGGTCGTGCGATGCTGTACCTAAACGAATTTCACGTCCTTTTTTTCCCACAAACAGAGCTTTCTTTTGGTGGTATTTGATCACCTGTGCGATTTTTTGATCATGCGCTATAAACAAAAAAAGAGCGTAATTTTTGCAAAAATAACAATATTTTTCACATTTTTTTATATGAAATTCCCCCCAAAAAAATGTAAAAATCTAAATTTTTTAACATTTTCAGCCAAATTGTTTTACGCTACATATGTTTGGTAAAAAAAAATCACAAAAAGCATATTTTGATTGGTTTGCGCAAAAGTTATCACGCTTACTAACAAAGGGAAAGATTTTTGTCATTTTTGGTGTTTTTTTTTTTTAACGAGTAATGGCGGCGATCTGCGATTTTTTTTTTTTTTGCGGTACTGCGACATTGCGGCGGACAGATCGTACCCTTGACTGACATTTTTGACACTTTTGGGGGTACCAGTGACATTACTGCAGTAATCAGTGCTATACATATGCACTGTTACTGCAAAAATGACACTGGCAAGGAAGGGGTTAACTTTATTGGACAGGGAGGGGTTAAGTGTGTCCTAGGGGCGTGTTTCTAACTGTGCAGGGACATCGCTATTGGTGTAAAAACAAAGATCAACAGTTCTACATAGTAGAACTGTCTGATCTTCATTTTTACACCAGGGAGAATGACGGGCGGCTTGTTTACATAAGCCGCTCCGCCTTTCTCCCTTCACAGGAGTGATCGTAGTGTGACCGGCGGACATCGAGTCCGCCGGACACACGCACTGACTTGTCTGTGAACGAGCCGCCCGCAATAGGCTCGCAAGTCAGTGACAGGCGAGTGACGTATCCATACGTCACTCTGCCTGGCCGGGGCTGACCTTCGCAGTACATAGTCGTGCGGCAGTCGGCAACCGGTTAAGTAAGAATATTTACTTTCAATAGTATTGAGTTTTTTCAAATACAAATAACAAACAAACAAGAAATAATAAAAATAAAGAAAAAAACAGAATACAGATTATTTGGTGTACATAAAAGTGCAAAGTTGGAACCTAATGCATGTACAACAATATTGGAGTCATCAGCAAGAAGGAACAAAATATTTGCTTTGAGTCCAGATTGACCAGTCTTTGTGGAATTGCAAACCGCGAAGGGTTGAGAATGCGTATGCTTTTTCCAAGGAGTATTGAACATTAACCTGTCGTATAACCTCCAGGTGAGAAAGAACATTAGATTGTTTCCAATATCTTGCTATAATAGCTCTAGCTGCGATCAGTGTATGGACCACGACCGTTCTCATATGGGGTGGTACTATGTCGAGTTCCAAGGTGAGAAGGGCCAAGGCAGGGTTAGGTTTGATCAATACACCAGTATTAGTGGGGAGAACCTCGAAAACCTTCCCCCAAAAGCTAGTCAGTCCCTTGCATAACCAGAAAATGTGAATAATTGTGCCCACCTGGTTGCAATTGTGCCAATATAAAGGGCTCTGAGTGCTATATATCTTAGACAAACGATATGGTGTTAAGTCCCAACGAGTGAGGAGCTTTTGTGCTTGTTCCCAATGAGAAACACATTGGGTTGATTTTTAGGAGGCACGGACGGCCAACTTCCACTGTGTTTCCACTGTGTTTCTGAAAAGGGTGTCCCAAGCTCTCTCTTCCAAGCGATCATATGTGGTGTTTTGCGGAATGTTGTTTTTTGTCCAAAAGAGTTATAAAACAGGGAGATACCCTTCGCAGGGTAGAGAGGATTGGAAAGGAACTGCCATATCTGTGGGGGTAAGTGCACCTCTGGTGGGGAATGTTTGCGTAGAAAGCTGGAGATGCTGTTATAGGGGAAGATGGCCTGTGCAGATAAGGCAAATTCGTGTTGCAGGACCGCGAATGGCTTAATAATTTCACCTTGGTAGAGCTGTGCTATATTGTTAATACCCGTAAATTTAGAGATGTTGACACAGGGGAGGAGGATGTTAAAGATGGCGAGCGGTAGTTGAGCTTTAGTGGATAGTACGGAATGGGGGAGTTGAGTGTGAAGAAGCCTCTATGATATTAAGGACGCCTGTGTAGGTAAAGGGAGTGAGTGGAGGGAGATCTGTCTCCATTGGTCAGCGAGCAGCAGGGTGCTGAGTTCCTCTACATTGGAGAGTGAGGATTCTATGGGGAGCCAGGGGAGATTGACATGTTTGGAGAACAAGTGTTGTAAGGGTGCTAGACGGGATGCATGATAGTAGTCAAGGATATCGGGGACGCTGATACCCCCCACTGATTTATGACGTACCATGTGAGCATAAGCGCATCTCGCTCTTTTTTTCTGCCAAATAAACGTACGTAGAAGTTTAGCAAGGGATCTAATGTACTTTAGGGGAATATGTACCGGGAGGGTGCGAAATAGGTAGAGTATTTTGGACAAACATACCATTTTAAAGGCAGCAATTCTACCGGTCCACGATAGTTCAGTAGATTTAAGATTGGCTACGTCTGTTGAAATAGCCGAGATGAGAGGTGACATATTAGATGCAACTAGACCGGCAGTGGGAAATGTCAGGTTGATGCCTAAGTAATGTAAGGGTGACATAGACCATGTGTACGGTAGGTTAGATTGTAAGTAGGTACGGATAGTTAGATGTAACCCTATATTGAGGATCACGGATTTGCTGAAGTTTACTTTATAATACGAGAGTTTACTGAAGGTTTGTAGGATGTCGTGGGCTGCAGGGAGTGAGACGACGAGATTTGTAAGGCTGAGGATCATGTCGTCGGCAAACAATGTGATGATGTGGCTCGAACAGCGAAATTTAAAGCCGGAAATGAGAGGATTCTGTCTGAATGATGCCGCCAGGGGCTCAATTAATACGTTGAAAATGAGGGGTGAGAGGGGGCAACCCTGGCGTGTACCATTTGTTATTGGAAAAGGTTTGGAAAGGACACCAGCTGACAATACTTTGGCTGACGGGGAGGAATAGAGGGTAAGTATGGCAGACAGGATTGGACCAGAGAAGCCGAACCTATGTAGAACTGCTTTCATGTGGCCCCAGTGGACGCGGTCAAACGCCTTCTCTGCATCAATGGAGAGAAGCTGAGAAGGTGTTTTAGTGCGCTCCGCGTGGTGAATCAAATTAACCACTCTTCTGGTGGCGTCCGGAGCCTGTCTACCCTTAACAAAGCCCATCTGGTCCTCTCCGATTAGTGTGGGGAGGATTACTGCTTATCTATTGGCGATGAGTTTGGCGAAGACTTTAACATCGTTGTTCAATAAAGAAATTGGTCTAAAGTTTGCAGGAGAGGTTGGGGGCTTGCCAGGTTTAGGGAGGGTAGTAATGTTAGCCTGTAACATCTCAGGTGGGAAATTTCCATTGGTAATGGCATCAGAAAATAAATGCAACATGTGGGGTGCTAGTATGTCTTGCATGGTACAATAATATTCATTCGTCAAACCATCAGGGCCCAAGGATTTGTGCATGGGGAGAGCTTTCAACGTTTTAGCCAATTCGGGGAGTGTAAAGGGTTTGTTTAGTTGTGAAAGAGAGTCCATAGACAGGGATGGCAAACGGAGACGGTGAAGAAAAGTATGAATGTCCTTTTCCAGGTTATACAGGGAACTGTAATAGTCTGCGAACGCATCCGCAATTTTTTGGGAATGGGTCAATTTGATACCGGTATGAGGATGGGTAATAGAATCTATTTTGGTCTTGACCCTCCTCACTTTCAGCCTAGATGCCAAAAATTTGCCAGCTTTATTATGGGACGAGTAATAACGTAAGCGGAGGCGTGCAAGCAGTTTATGTTGTTCAGTTAAGAGTCTACGAAGGTCTGAGCGACGAGATGTGAGTTTGGAGGCATTAGTGGAGGACGGGGCATTTTTATTGATGTCGTCTAAGGAGTGTATCTCTGTTATAAGGCTGTGCATTTTAGCGTGGTGTTTCTTTTTGAGGCGGGAGCCCAATTGTATAAGGACGCCCCTGACAAACGCCTTGTGCGTGGCCCATAGGGTGGGAGGCGTAACCCCAGGGAAAAAATTCCCGCATTTGGGTCTGCAAGTACTTGAGGGATTCGGGGTTGGAAAGGATGGAGTTGTTACAGCGCCATACATAGGAGGAAGGGGTGTCATAGGGACATATGAACGGCTGCATGGTCTGACCAAGTGATAGGGGATATAGAAGTGTCAAGAACTAGGGGTAGTGTGACGGAATCCACTAGAAACATATCTATCCTGGTGTAAGTGTTGTGACAAGGGGAAAAGAAGGAGTAGTCCCACTCTTCCGCGTGTTGGTAGCGCCACACGTCATGGAGCCCCTCAGAATGTATAAGGGCAGCAAGAGTAGGTAGATTTGACTTACCCCTGGAGGAAGAGTCCATGGCATGGTTCGCCACCAAATTAAAATCACTGCATACAATCAGTTTCCAAACTTTTAGTTTAGCAATCTTCGAACAGAGTTTACATAAGAACCTCAGTTGGTGTGTGTTAGGGGCATATACATTCACAATTGTGTAAGAACAGTTATCAAGAACACAATGATAATATATATATGAAGGACACAGAGGCACGAAAAGCCAACATTACACCTCTCTTCTTGTCCGTGGACGAGGCTTGAAAGACATGTGGATAATCCGGGTGGGAGCAGCGGGGAGCATGGCCTTGTTTAAAATGTGTCTCTTGGATTGCTAGAATATCAGCTTTGGAAGTCCCCGCCACTTTACACATGGAGTAGAGCTTCACAGGGTGGTTTAAACCCTGAGCGTTCAGGGAAAGAAGTTGGAGAGGCATGGTAACAGAAAACAGGAGGTATCATGGGCGTGTAGCTTCGTGTAGCTTCGTGTAAACATGGAGAACTATCTGGCTCTTACAAGGGAAGTCTTGATGGAAGGAGAGGCAAACCTTGAGGCATAGTAAAGGAGGCAATATCAATGAGATGAAAAGTACCTGAATAATCAGCAGCCAGGGAATACCGGAGGTTAGGATTACAATCCAGAGTAGGAAAACGAGGACGAGTTCCTGTTCATCACTTAAGTGAAGGAATGTACGATGTCTCAAGCAATTAGCAACAGAGGATTCCAAAATATGGATCGAAGGCCGAAACTGTAAAAAAAATAGTAGAAACAAAAAAGACAAAAAAAAAAAAGTAGCAAAAGGTAAAAAAAACTTGGTCTGTGAGGACCAGGTGTGCAACTAAGGTTGCAAAGGCGTTGGGGGTTAGGAGCACGGTGGTAAGTGCTCATCGGAGACGGTGGGGCCGGGTACACCCAGCGAAGGCATTAAGAAGACTGTCATTTATGGCAGTTTGCAGATCCGGATGGTCTTGACATGACGTGCCAGTCAGGTTGGACATGATGGATTGGTGGTGCGCTGTTTGTGTGTGGGAGGTCATGAGGTTCGGGAACAATTCCCCATTGCCGGAGCAGACGAATCCCTTGATCCATGTTGGTGATTTGGGATGTTGTGCCTTGATGGGTCACACAGAGCTTCGCTGGATACTTCCATTTATATATAATTGTATGGTTGTGAAGGGCTTTTGTTATAGAGTTGAGGTTATGTCTCAGCTGCAGAGTGTATTGGGAGTAGTCGGGAAGAATCTGGAGTGTCGCGGCTTGTTCTGGGAGGCGATCTTTACGCCTGAAGGTTTCAAGAATCTTTTCTTTGGCCAGAAAAAAATGCACTCTGAGCAATACATCACGGGGGATTTCTTGCGGGAGGAAGGATGGCTTAGGGATGCAGTGAATTCTATCAATCGTTAGATCCGCATTAGTGAGTTCAGGGACCGCTTTCTGAAACAAGTCTCTCACAAAAGAGGGTAATTGGCTAGACTGAATGGACTCTGGGATACCCCGAATCTTAAGATTGTTACGCCTCAACCTGTCTTCCAGGTCTGCTGATTTGCCTTAAATTCGGTGGATATGCTCTTGTTGAGATGTGTGGGAGTCCACTAGTATATTGTAAGATGTTGTGAATTCCCCCAATTTATCCTCAATTGTGTGGACCCTGTCCCCTTATTTTTTTTTTTTTATGTTAATAGCTACACCTGCCTATCTTAAAGATATTGTAAACCTCAGAATTTTTTTTTTTTTTAAATGAACATCTGAAAGACAAACGCATAATGAGCTAGTATGCATCGCATACTAGCTCATTATGAAATACTTACCTTAGAGCGAAGCCCAAAGTGCCGACTGCTCACCTCTCATGGGTGACATGTTGTGTCGCCCTGCTTGCGGGTTTGCAGCATCCGGCCATCTGATTGGCTGAAGCCGTGATGACGTCACTTCCGCGCATGCCCGCGGGAGCCGACGGTCACGGCAAGGGGCCGACGGTCATGGCAAGGGGCCCTGAAGGAAAGGCACGAGCGGCCGTTCCTTCAGAGCGCATGCGCCAGTGATGTCACTGGCTGCATGCAAAGTAAATATCTCCTAAACGGCACATTTTCAGGAGATATTTACAGTATCTATAGGTAAGCCTTAATATTACCTATGGATACAAGTTGCAGAGGAGGGTTTACTTCCTCTTTAACATAAAAGCCATGAGACCTTTCTTCCCTGAGTCCCGAACCTCTGCACACTATTTCCTTTTGACGTTCCTCATGAGTAAAGATATACATTCTGGAAGGCACTTTTTTCATGATATCCTGGCCCGAATACCGTTTTTAAACTTTCATTCTGTTTCTGCTCCCTGGACAATTTCTTGAATGGTTCTTCCTTGAACCCTGTTTTTCTTAAATCTTGAACTCTCTACTCCTCCCACGAATGTCCTTATTTAAGCCATGTCTCCACACTTTCTGTTTGTGCTCTCTCCAGCCAATATCTCCCTCTTGTTAGTCCTGCTACTGTCCGTATCTATGCTACCACTCATTTCCAACCTTTGGCTTTTTCCTTCACTATGCTTCTGCTTGATCCCAACCTGCAACCGCTCATTACTATCCTTTTGCTTGTTTATTGACTATGCTTCTGCTTATCCCTACCTGCTATATATGCTCACCTCCTGGTGGGGCGCTCCTGAGGACCACAACCTGATACTAACACACAGCAAAACCCACCTACACCATCAGGAACTCTGGTGAACACCAGTTAGCACTTTGGGTACACACTGTCAGAGTGCCAGAAAACCAGACCACTAGGGGATGCAGGTAAAATAAAGCAGTTTATTGGAGCAAACAACAATAAATGCACAGCAAAAGTGAGGAATTGGGAGCAGTAACAAGCCTGGGTCATGTCCAGAAGCAGGTAGTCATCCAAGCCGGGGTCGAGTCCAGAAGTGGGTCGTCTGCCGATGCCGGGTCATCTGCTGATGTGGGGTCGAGAGCCAGGAGAGTCGTCAGCCAAGCCAGGTCATACACGGAGCAACACAGAGAAAAGAAGACTGCTAGCAGAGTTGCACCTTGGAGCACAAACACAAGGGAAAGGACTGCAGCCCATCAGGTGATAAATATAGTCAGGTGTGCAGCATCATCACTGTGTGCCGCCCAGGCAGCAGGCAAATGATGATTCAATCAGAGTCTATAAGAGGCATCAGTCTGCACATATCTAAGATGGCTGCCAACATGAGGGCAAGGTAAGACCTTGACATACACCTCAGATGAGCCCTTGTCCTCTGCCTGCATGTTTCACCTGAGAGGAGGTCAGTGACAGTGCCGCAAAGCCAGTCTGAGGGTGATGGTCACTGATGTAAGGGGGAGTGAATAAAGTAAGGTAAGAGGGAACACTGATATTAAGGTTCCCCCTTATATCAGTAACCCCCCCCCCTTACCTTAGTGTATAACTTTGCAGAAGTGGTCTGTGGTCACCAGAGTCCCCCCCACACACACACACACCACATAAAGAGTTCCCGGTATTCCTTTATTCCACTTTACATCAGAGTCAGCAGGATTTTCCCTTACAGTGCAAGAGGGAACTCTGCAGACCCTGATGTAAGTGGGAACTGTGATGTAAAGGGAAATTCAGTGGACTCTGACATACAGTAAACCCCCGTTATATCGCGGTTCAGTTTTTGTGTTTTTTTTCTGTAAGACCTATTAATATTATTTTACTAATTAAATAATTGTTAGTTAAATATTTTTGTGTTTTCCATTGCTCTTGCTATGTCTCTCAGTATCTTTTATGTGTTTAAATGTGTTTCTATTGTTTTAAGTGTGTTTAAAGACCTTAAAATGCTTTTAAAAGTACAGTGAAAGATATAAAAATATGCCCAGAGTGTATTTAAATAGGGTCTTTCTATTTTGCGGATTTTCACTTTTGGCGGTGGGTCCGGAAAGTAACCCCCACGATGGAGGGGGGTTTACTGTAAGGTGTTCTCTGTTCACCAGAGCCCCCCTTACATCAGAGTTTCCCTTTACACCAAAGTCTGCAGCATCCCCCTTTACATCATGATCCATAGCATTCCCCTTTACATCAGAGTTTACCTTGCACTTGAAGGGGGAATCCTGCAGACCCTGATTCAAGGGGGAACTCTGTGCTGGCTGGGATATATTAACCTGACCCTTATGTAAATAGAGAAATATGTTTTTTGACTTTTGTTATAACTTAAACACATTGCTAATAGCACTAGGTACATGTTTGTAGCTTAACCACTTTGCCGCTGCTCACTAGAGCTGTACTGCGGCAAAGTGGCTCCTGTAGGTCTGACGACGTAGACCTACGTCGGCAGACCCTCCCCCTTCTAGGCAGCGCGCGCGCGCCACCGGAGGTTCGCTCCCGCTGTATTCAGTCACAGCGGGAGTCGGGCCAGGGGAGGAGCAGCGGCAATCGCCGCTGCTCTTCCCCGATCATCGGGGAATCGAGTGTGGAGATCCGCCCGCTTGTGTAAACACAAGCGGGCGGATCTCCGAAGTGACAGGCAGGGTCAGATTGCAGGGTTCAGCATAGCTGAACCCTCGATCTGTCCTTGTGTCACACAGTCACCTCACCCCACACACGTCAGTAAGCACCAGGCGTACATTAACCCCTCCCTCTCCAATAAAATTAACCCCTTCACTGCCAGTGTCATTTTTACAGTAACAGTGCATATTTATAGCACTGATTACTGCAGTAATGTCACTGGTACCCCTAAAAGTGTAAAAAATGTCAGTCAGGGGTCCAATCTGTCCGCCGCAATGTTGCAGTCCCGCAAAAAAAACCGCAGATCGTCGCCATTACTCGTTAAAAAAAAAAAACACCAAAAATGACATAAATCTTTCCCTTAGTTAGTAAACGCAATAACTTTTGCGCAAACCAATCAAAATACGCTTATTGCGATTTTTTTTTACCAAACATAGGTAGCAGAAATCAAATTGGCCAAAAATTTAAAAAAATTTAGATTTTTACATTTTTTTGGGGGGGAATTTCATATAAAAAAAATGTGAAAAATGTTATTTTTTCAAAATTTACTCTCTTTTTTTGTTTATAGCGCAAAAATTAAAAACGCACAGGTGATCAAATACCACCAAAAGAAAGCTCTGTTTGTAGGAAAAAAAGGACGTCAATTTCTTTTGGGTACGGAGTCGCACGACCGCGCAATTGTCAGTTAAAGTCGCACATTGCCAAATCGCAAAAAGTGGCCCAGATGTAAGGCAGCAAAATCCTCCGGTGGTAAAGTGGTTAAATATTGATATTTTCACTGTTGTGCATTTTATGTACTTTTTTGAATTGTCAGTAAAAATGTGGCTCTGTCAGTAAATTTAATGATTTTTGTCAGTAAAAAATTGTTGTTGTTTGTAAATTTATAACCATCCTATAACCAAGTCAGTAAGGTGACTTGTCCCACAACTTGGGACTGCAAAGTCACATGACAAGTCGTACCCCATGACTTCCATGAGTACCCTTCATATCTGTGCGACTTCAAGTCATACATCAAAGTAGTCCCTGCACTGCTTTGGTCTAACTTTGATGCGACTTGAGGTCCATAGACACAGGCATTACTTCAGGTCCAGTCAGTTGCGTCAAAATCACGACAAAATCATGGCAAAGTCGCTACAAAACCATGGTAAAAAAATTGCGGCAAAACTGCGGCAATGTCACACGACTTCCAGGTCGCACAAGTGTGAAAGATGCCTAAGTTCCAAGGTGGGTTAAAACACTGTAGAGTTCATCAGCACTCTCTAAATGGAATGAACATACAAGCTGGTCACACCCCAATTACATCAGCCTTCACAAATTTTTTATTTTTCCGCACAAGTTTACAGAAGAGTCCACCCAGACCAAGTCTCACTCTACTATTTCTTCTAGAATGGGGATAAGCAAAAAGATTCTCGTGTGTGGAGCAATAAAGTTTTGTGAAGGTTGATCTCAGTGGAGTGCAGCTGGTTCGATTGTTCATAAAATTGGCTTTTATTGCTATTTGTATCCCTGTTGGTAAGAAAAAAGGTAGATGCATTAAAGAGGAAGATCAATAGTGGTGGACAAGGAGCAGTAAAACATTGCAACCAATCATATTTCTCAGTTTATCAGCATAGACCTGTCGGAAATATTAAAACATGATTGCAACATTCCCTATTATTAATAAGTGTATTTGACTTTTTCCTTCTTTGATCTGTGCTCCATTTCACAGTGTTGGGTAGGAATAAAAATGTGAAAATACTGTATTTTATCAGTATATTTGGCACAGACTTCTACTTTTCTTATTTTTGTTTTGTTTTCTCGGCAGGAGATCACATTCTGAAAGCTTTAGAAATTTGCATTTTCTCTGCAAGTAAGCAGAAATTTGTAAACATACTTTATCATATAAATAAAATCAGGATTTGGATGGAAGCTTTTATACACAATAGCAGCTTAAAGGTTTTGAGGGAGATCTATGTATGAAGCTGTAAAAAGTTTCAAGGAGTAGATTATGCCATGTTTCAATTTTATGAACCCATTTTTTTAAAAACACTGGACATTGGTCTATTACTAAAACAGTGAATGTGACTTTCCCCAAACGTTCCCTGGTGGAGAATCAATCATTGTCATTTAAAGCACATGAATGTGCAAGACTCTCCTGCAGAGAACGTTTGCTTAATGTCAGATTCACTTGATGTACAGACATTTTTTTATTGATTCTTCACCTAGTAATAGGCATCTTTAATATTCCTATGGCAGCAACCATGAAATAACCCTTTGTCAAATACTAAATGAAAGGGGTACGGTCTGTATATGCAGTAAAGCATGCTTGTTATACTCACTGTGGAACCTAAGGGGTTCGTCCTCTGCATTGTTTAAAAAGCCTGTTTGATTATGTCTCCTCTGATCCTCACCTTCTTCCAGTGTCTCCAACTCATCTCCGGATAGTACAGAGGGTAGTTCAAAATATATTGATCCAATGATTTCAGTGACCACCACCCTCAGCTGAAATGCCTGCTCACCTCCAGATAATAACCCCACTACAGAGTCACCATCACCTATTACAATGTCTCGCAGGATGCCACAGGGGTAGTCCTCCACAGGGTATCTGTGAGTTTTGCTGACCTCCTCTTAGGGTCTCAATCATTGTGTGGTTTGGTACTCCATAGCTTCATCCTATCCTGTGCCTCTCCAGAGCCAAGGGTTGTGTGCTTGGGAAGATCAACCCAGTGTCCTAATCCAGCAGTAGCAGAGTGCTGTTTCACAGTTCCCAACTGATTTGCTGAAGTTCCTACAAATTGAATATTTTATGGTTTGTTTATCTCTATTAGGTGCCAGTATGACTTTCAAAAATGTCTTTCTTTGGTCATTGAGTAGAAACATAATATTTCACTCACCCTCACATAGGTAAGCATGTTCATTTCTATGTGTAACTTGCATATTATGTAATTTGCAATGACATATGGGCTGTGAACTAGCAGCTGAAAATAAACTTTTCACCCCAGTGAATCAAATTTTTATTGATTCTTGAACCCTGTGCATATCTTTTGAAGTTATGTGTCTTCCAATAGTTCTTTAACCACTTAAGCCCCGGAAGATTTTACCCCCTTCCTGACCAGGGCCTATTTTGCGATTCGGCACTGCGTGACTTTAACAGACAATTGTGCGGTCGTGCGACGCTGTACCCAAATTAAATTGATGTCCTTTATTTCCCACAAACAGAGCTTTCTTTTGGCGGTATTTGATCACCTGTGCGATTTTTTGATCATGCGCTATAAACAAAAAAATAGCATCAATTTTGCAAAAATAACAATATTTTTCACATTTTTTATATGAAATTCCCCCCAAAAAAATGTAAAAATCTAAATTTTTTAACATTTTCGGCCAATTTGTTTTATGCTACATATGTTTGGTAAAAAAAAATAGCAAAAAGCGTATTTTGATTGGTTTGCGCAAAAGTTATCGCGTTTACTAAAGGGAAAGATTTTTGTCATTTTTGTTGTTGTTTTTTTAACGGGTAATGGTGGCGATCTGCGATTTTGTTTGCGGTACTGCGACATTGCGGCGGACATTTCTACAGTAAACAGTGCTATACATATGCACTGTTACGGTAAAATTACACTGGCACTGAAGGGGTTAACTTTTTTTTTGAGAGGGAGGGGTTGTGTGTGTCCCTAGGGGCGTGATTCTAACTGTGATTGGCTGTGGCTTGAGAGGTGTAGGAACAGTGATCAACGGTCCTACATAGTAGAACCGTATGATCACTGTTTCTACACAGGGGAGAATGACAGGCGGCTTGTTTACATCAGCCGCCTGCCTTTCTCCCTCTGCACCGACGATCGCCGAGTCACACGTGCGGGGGGGTCCGTGACCGCGCGGGAGCGTGCCTCCGGGGGCGCACGCTCGCTCCCTAGACCCTCACAGGCTAGCGACATAGTACTACGTCGCTCTGCCTGTGAGGGGCTGACTGCCGACGTAAATAGTCGTGCGGCAGTCGGAAAGTGGTTAAAGTTTAGAAAAATACAGTGAGACAAGAAGATGCAAGTTGTATTGGTACAAACATCGGTAGTTAGGAAGTCACAAAATACACAATCTTGAAGGCAACAAAAATAAATTGGTGATGTTAACAAAATCATAGTTGTGCAAGATCCAGTACCAAGTAGGGGTAGAGCTATTACATTTTGTTGGAAGAGTGGTGGATGGGAAGTGAAGGGAGGGGAGATAGAGTTTGTATCTTGGAGTGCAAGGTAGAAGAGGGTGGTTGGAAAGGGAGATTAGTCAGTCTAGGGAGATATCTAGTAAATAGCTAATAAACAGAGATGTATAGTAACTAAGTAGAACTACTTCACTACTGTACTTAAGTACAGAAAGGCGGTATCTGTACTTTCCTAGAGTAGAATTTTTTTCTCCTACTTCCACTTTTACTTCACTACATTTTTTCGATGATTTCAATACTTCTACTCCGATATTTTTTTTTTTGTGCTTTATAGTTACTCGTTACCATTATAAAAATGACCACTGCCAGAACAGTAGATGGCAGGTTTCATGAAGCTCAAAAAAATGTGTATAATGTCATGTGTAAATCAGCGCATACGAAAATAAATGCTACTGTATGTATAAATAAAAGCTGCTATACCAAATCTTCCCACTAAAAAGAAAATATGAAACAGACAAATTGTGATTGTCCTTTAGGTTAATCATTTGAAATAATAAAAAAACAATATGATGTTCAAACTTTTGACTCCTTTCTTTAATAACTGCATAACACAGTACTTGTACTTTTACTTTCAGTACTTGAGTAGCAATTTAAAAAAAAAAAACTACTGGTACTTTTACTTTCAGTACTTAAGTATTGCAAGTAGTTTTTTTTTTTAATTTTGCTACTCAAGTACAAAAAATGTTTAATACTTTAGTACTTCTACTCAAGTCACTTTTTGATAGAGCACTTCCACTTGTACTCAAGTCACTTTTTGATGGAGCACTTGTACTTTTACTCAAGTATGGGTTTCGAGTACTTTATACAACTCTGCTAATAAACAAACAAAAGAAACAAACCTGGACAGTGAGATGGCATCTACAGCATTAAAATGCAACATATATTGTACATGTCATCAATCTTTACCTGTACAATTTGGATGGGGCAGCCATACAGACCAGAATGAGATAAATGTTATACACATTACGTTTTTAGAGGCCAGAAGCTTCTCCATTTTACATTGGTAGTTGAGGTCCCTAAGAGCATCTAATATGCTGGGCTTGGTGTTGGAGTTCCATTACCTAACAACATTTTGTTGAAGTAAAACCATAGGTAGTTCATCTGTAACCTGAACTAATAAAGGTTTTCAAAGACTAATATTTTTTCTTATTATATGCAGTATCTTAAATTAGTCATTGTGGAAGACATTTTTTAAGTTTTTTTTTTTTTTTTTTAAAGGGAAGTCATAATAATTTTAGGTCAATTTATTTTGATATTTTTAATATCTTTACAGTATATTTTCAATAAGATTTACTTATTGACTTTTATTTTTTTGCTTTATTATGCACGGTATATAATATATTTGTTTTACAAATAAATATTAACTACAGGGTACACCCAAAACATAAGATTCATACTGTTACAGTATAATTTTTTGAAAGAGATCACAATAGCAACTCTTTTCTTTCGGACTCTTTTTCTAAAGCTGGCCATGTACTTGAATTTTTTTCTTGATTAGCAGCTGTAGTCCATCAGTCAGCTGGTGTCCCTGTCAGAATACAAAGCCTCTATGAGGTGGGCAAAAAACAAACAAACAGCTTATGGCCAGCTTTACGTGAAATTCCAGCTTAATCCTAACTACTCCTTGAACTGTGATAGAATAGATGCAAACCCACCCTAGCTCTACCGCTTATTGAAATGAATGTGGAACTATCGGTGCTCAGGCTGCAGCGTCCAGATGCATGCAATTGCTTCCAAGTAACAAGAAAAGCCGGCACAAGAATGCTTCCTTTTGATACATATTATTCCAGCATGAAAACAGTGTACAACATGGTAAAATTCTAACACGTTTCGGCCGTAGCCTTACTCATAGCAATGAGTAAGCAATGCTTTGAGTAAGGCTACGGCCAAAACGCGTTAGCATTTTACCATGTTGTACACTGCTGTCATGCTGAAATAAATTGCATCAAAAGGAAGCATTCGTGTGTTGGCTTTTCTTGTTACTTGACTCCTTGAACTATCCCTTCCCTCTCCTAATACCTATGCTACTAACCCATGTAAATTTGAGTTTAGGAGCTTTTGGGCATTTTTTTTCCAAGGCTCCTAAACTCAGTGCAATAAAAGCCTATGTGTCAGTGTACACATAGGCTTTTACCAGAGTTTAAGAGCTACTGTGGTTAGGCGAGCTTCAACCTCCCTCTCCTAAACTCGGAAGAATTATGTTCAGGATAGGAACATTTTGAGCGCCGGCAAACACACACCACAGTTAAGCCGTGTTAAAATCGTGGCGCAATTGTGCCACATTTTATGTTTTCCTGCGGCTGGCAGTCAAAGTAGGCTGTGTGTACATGAAGCCTTATAAAGATGTACTGTATATACTTATCTATTTTGAGCCCGTTCCAATCCAGTCACATGATCCCCCCTGTGTCAGCCAGCAGTGCTGCAGGGTAGAGGAGAGACAATGACTAGTAAAGTCTGTAACAATGACATCATCCATAGACTGCAATGGCCAATCCGTTGTCGGCGTTCCCGCCTCTCTGAAAATAGGTAAGTACAATATTTACTCTACATCTTTCTTACAAAGGATACTAATGTGTTAGGTGGGGTATGGGCGATAGTTTTAAGAGTAGTTATGGTTTAACTCGGAATTCCACTTAAGTGAAACCTTCTGAAAAAACAGGCAAAATTGGGATTCTGGGAAGGGAGGAGGTAAACCTTTTTATTTAAGTAAAGCAGCTCACATAATCAATGTCTTTGTACACAAATTGTATGTAACACATAAATACAAAAATATGTGCAGCGCTAGAAGAAAAAAATTCCCAACAAAATAAATTGTCCAATCGCAGGAAACATTCCACAAGTAACGTAAACAATTGATGGTGAGAAAAAGTCCAATATATAATGGTGCAAATCATATATAAGTGCAGCAAATCCCGTCACCAGTGAAGGTAGAAATATATTGCGCTCACCAGATGGATGGGACCCCAAAACACCTTATAGTGTAGGAGTCAAACAGGCTTAAAAATGATGGAGTGTCCCCACAGATTTTTCACCGATTCCAACGGC
This sequence comes from Pelophylax lessonae, assembly GCF_965119305.1. Taxonomy (NCBI): domain Eukaryota; kingdom Metazoa; phylum Chordata; class Amphibia; order Anura; family Ranidae; genus Pelophylax; species Pelophylax lessonae. The sequence goes on along the minus strand of NC_138779.1, from coordinate 147,026,123 downwards.
AACCATGCAAATCTCCGGTAGATGGAATAGTTCAGAGATTCCCCTTCCACATGGTGGGTGGTAAAACCGAAAAAAATGGAGGGACATATAGCGTAATATTGCTAAAATCAATTTAATATCAATAAAGCTGATACACTTACAGACATCCGTGAAAGACAGGCATATAAGATGTAAAACAGCTGGGCCCAGTGTGTCAGTGTGTATGGTCACTCAGCGATCGTCGGTGGAGAGGGAGAAAGGCAGGCGGCTAATATAAACAAGCCGCCTGTCATTCTTCCCTGTATAAAAATGGAGATCAGATGGTTCTACTATGTAGGACCGTTGATCTCTGTTTTTACACTAGTAGCCATGTCCCATCACAGTTAGAAGCACGCCCCTAGGACACACTTAACCCCTCCCTCTCCAATACAGTTAATCCCTTCCCTGCCAGTGTAATTTTTACAGTAACAGTGCATATGTATAGCACTGATTACTGCAGTAATGTCACTGGTAACCCCAAAAGTGTCAAAAATGTCAGTAAAGGGTCCGATCTGTCCGCCGCAATGTTGCAACCAAGAGAACCAAAAGAAAGCTCTGTTTGTGGGAAAAAAAGGACGTCTAATTCGTTTAGGTACAGCGTCGCACGATCGCGCAATTGACCGTTAAAGTCACGCAGTAAAAAAATCGCAAAATACCCCCTGGTCAGGAAGGGGGTAAAATCTTCCGGGGCTTAAGTGGTTAAACACTTGCTAACAGAGTTTACAAGATGACTGTATCAGTCTGTTAAGATATGCTCCCTACCCTATTCTGCTAACACCAAGGCATCACCTTCTGATATTATCCTGTAGTTCTTATCCCTGGGAGTCTAGTAACAAAAAAGTGAGAAGCATGGTTAGCAGGACGTCTTTTGAAAGCTCTCCATTGGTTTTATATGCAGTCCACTTGGGAACAATGATGATAGTAGGAGGGTCAAAGAGCCCTGAATAGTGTCTACTAAGGCTTATGAGGTTCAGATACTGATGCTACCAATGTATTTCACAGAAAACCTCAGATGAGCAGAGGTCCAGAAAAGTCCCAGTTGTGTCACTTAATGTGCATGCTGAGATCAGTGTAGAGAAAACCTCATCCCATGGCTTGCAAAAAAGACACTTAAAAGGTTATATGTGGCTCCAGTTGTCTTGTTGGAAATTAAATGCCTTCACAAAGTTCACTCCCTTTCATCATGTGTGATTTTTTTTTTTTTTTTGGTGTATAGCTACATTGATGTATATCACCACAATACGGTATATATAAAATACAGGAGAATATACGGTAGGAGGAAGAAAGGGATACAGTTGAAGAGACTTTTTATGTAACAAGAACATTGGCTATCTGCAATTATTTCTAGGTACCAAAATCTTGGTTACAATATATTTATCAAAAAGACACATTATACATCACAATCATAAATATTGCATTCTTCTGACATCTATAAAATGCTGAGCAGCATGCAACAACAGGGAGATAGCACGTTATTTATGAAGAAGCACTAGTTATCTTAATAAATAACCTCAATAAATTAGGCTGTATTAAAGGCACACAGCCTTACAACTGCCATCATTTTTCATGCAGGGGCTCAACAGAGAGATAACGGGATATGTGAAATCTGAGATACTGAAAGAGAAATATCAGGACAATTCAGAAGTCTCTTTTGGTACAGTGTAGAAAATATCTGTAATTGAAAGTAATAACATAACACAATACTGAAAATAAATCATGCACGGTAAGATTTTGGAAAAAGATATAACAGACTAAGTGAAACCTGAACACTTTTTATCTTAAACGAGAAGTATCAATTTTCTGTACTTTGCGCTCTCGTGGTTAGCTAGCATCGTTTCTAAAATGCAAGCCTTTGACTTTTGCATTGTCAGGCAATGACATAGACAGTATAAAGACATTTTTGTAACATATGCTGTGGCACAGGAGATTACCCTGTATTGGACAATGCGTGTTTTTTTTTTTTTTTTTGGTCTGAAAAGCAAATCTCACTAGTACTAACATTGCATTGAATTGAAAGGATTTATTGTTTTGCTGTTTTGGGAATTTTTTATTAAAGCGGAGTTCCGGGCAGAGAAACGTTTTTTTGTTGAACATACCCCCGGGACAGTCAGGGCTAGCACATTCCACAATGGCTAGCCTCTGATCTGTCCCGGTTCGCACTTACCTTTTAGAAGAAATACTTACTTAGAAATTTTCTTCCACAGCGTTTCCATCTCGGTTGTGGGCATCTGAAGCCGGCGCGGTCCTCTTCTCTGTCTTCTTCCGCGTCTTCGTGTCCCAGAATGCACTGCACCGGCCCCTCTCGTCACTTCCGGCGCGGCGCCGCATTCCTAAACAGCTTCTGGGCATGCCCAGAAGCTGTTTAGCAGGGGAATGCGGCGTCGCCCGGAAATGACGAGTGGGGCCGGTGCGGCGCATTGATTCCTGGGAGCTATGACGCTTTGCTCCCAGGAATCATCGCGAGGCAGGAAGTGACGGGGTGAGCCTCGGCGCTGGAGGAGGAAGCTGTCATAGGTGAGTATTTACGATCGTCAATAAAAAGGTGAGTAAACAAAAAAAAAAATAAAATAACTATCCAATTCCTTTTCAGGTGCGGCATACCTAGCGGAGGGGCACAAAAAAAAAAATCTTTTTTGTGCCCGGAACTCCGCTTTAACCACTTCTGGACCGGAAGATTTCCCCCCTTACATAGTCACATAGTTAGTCAGGTTGAAAAAAGAAACGTCCATCTGGTTCAACCAACAAAAAACCAAAAAAAATAAACCAGTATTGAAAACCCAACCATACAATTCCATATACACAATCCTTTACCCACAGTTGATCCAGAGGAAGGCGAAAAAACCCAGCAAAGCATGATCGAATTTGCTACACCAGGGGAAAAAAAATTCCTTCCTGATTTCCCGAGAGGTAATTGGATATTACCTGGATTAAATTTACCTAAAAAAAAAAAATATTAGTACCCACTTACTGTATATTAAGTACACCCAGTAAAGAATCCAGACCTTTTTCTTTTTTTTTCCAAAAACGTTTTTTATTGAAATTTTTTCAAAGAATACAGACCTTTTTTAATGCAATCTAGTGAGCTAGCCAGAACCACCTCTGGAGGGAGTCTATTCCACATTAGCCACATTGTTCCTTAATGACCAGTCCATATTTTGCGATTCGGCACTGCGTTATTTAACGGACAATTGCGCGGTCGTGCGAAACTGTACTCAAATAAAATTGATGTCCTTTTTTCCCCACAAATAGAGCTTTCTTTTGCTGGTATTTGATTACCACTGCAATTTTTATTTTTTGCACTATAAACATAAAAATAGCGACAATTCTGAAAAAAAAAAAACAATATTTTTCACTTTCTGCTAGATAAAATTCTCAACCATTTAACATTTTAGGCCAATTTGTTTTCTGCTACAAATTGTTGGTAAAAAAAAAAATGGCAATAAGCATATTTTGATTGGTTTGTGCAAAAGTTATCACAACTACAAACTATGGGAAAGATTTATGTCATTTTCATTGTTTTTTTTTGTTACCAGTAATGGCGACGATCTGCGATTTTTAGCGGGACTGCGACATTGGCGCGGACAGATCGGATCTCTAACTGACATTTTTAACACTTTTGGGGGGACCAGTGACATTGACATTACTACAGTAATCAGTGCTAAAAATATGCACTGTTACTGTAATAATGACACTGGCAGGGAAGAGGTTAACACTGTGGGTAATCAAGGGATGACATGTGAGCCTAGGGGAGTGATTCTAATTGTGGGGGTTGTGGGGGGGGGTGGCTTGTGGAATGACCATAGAGACATGTGATTCTATGTAGAAGGATCACAGGTGCTCTGTGATCATTCCAGTGAGAAGAATGGTCAGCTGTGTTTACAACAGCTGACTGTTCTTCTCCCTCAGCGGGGAAAGATTGTGGGTGTCAGGTGGCAATCGGAGACACCTGCCCCGTGCATCAGAGTCCCTGCTGCCGAGTGGAGTCCCGTAGCTGCAGGCGCGCGACCGACGTAGACCTACGTTGGTTCACGCAGGAGGGCAAGCCTGCCGCAGTAAATATGCGGTGGGCAGTCCGGAATGGGGTAAAGATGAACTCCATGCAGATATAATATAAAATATAAGTATAAGCAAATAAATGCTTTCCGGAATAAAACTACATATATATATATTTTTTTAAATACAAGCAGTGAAAGTATTAATCACAAAACCAAAAATTTAATGTATTGCAGCTTACCAGTCATAAGATGAGCAACAAAGACACCTTTGGATAGCATCACTGTCAGCCTGGGGGGAGGCGAGTGTTAGATGTACTAGCAGATTTAGATGCACTAACAAATTGAAGCCAAACTTCCGCTAACACTTTTTAGCAGTTACAGCAACAATTGTGTTTTTTTTTTTTGGGATAAAGGATTTACATAAATAAAAGTTGATCTTTTAAGCACCCTTGTCAGTGTTAAATGGTTTGCCTCAACCCTCTAAATGGTACTTCAGCAGGACAGTGTGTTTTTTTTAAAAAACAACAGACTTACTGGCTGGATCACCAGGTGAAAAAAAAAAAAAAGTAAGCATAATAAATAAAATTAATGCAGCCACCACATCTAAGAATGTGTAAGCTGCAGTATCATACATATGTGCTTTTGGTTTTAACGACCCTTTAAAATGTGCTTCACGGTAGCCTCTTGCCTGTGTATCATAGCTCAGACTAGATGTGGGAGAAGCAGCACAAGGAGCCAATCCACTGTTCCACAGTGCGTGAAGTATGCTGGTTGGAAAGAGTAGAATGACCGAGAGAGGTAAGTCCATCAGTGTGCTTCAGTTCTTTTCACTGTCCAGTCACAAACTGTGGGTGGATAGAAGATCCATAAGTGTTACAGATATCTAGAAAAGAGAACTGGAGTGACAAAACTGGATTGACAGGAATACAAATCCTTTAGCAGCTAAAACAGCTCCAATATATATTATCAGCCTATTCAGCTGTTTCCCTGGAGTTCAGGTTTAAACAGAAATAGCGGATAATACATTTTATTTAACCACTTAAGCCCCGGAAGATTTTACCCCCATTCCGACCAGGGGGTATTTTGCGATTCGGCACTGCGTGAATTTAACGCACAATTGCGCGGTCGTGCGACGCTGTACCTAAACGAATTTGACGTCCTTTTTTTCCCACAAACAGAGCTTTCTTTTGGTGGTATTTGATCACCTGTGCGATTTTTTGATCACGCGCTATAAACAAAAAAAGAGCGTCAATTTTGCAAAAATAGCAATATTTTTCACATTTTTTTTATATGAAATTCCCCCAAAAAAAAATGTAAAAATCAAAATTTTTAAAAATTTTCGGCCAATTTATTTTATGCTACCTATGTTTGGTAAAAAAAATCGCAAAAAGCGTATTTTGATTGGTTTGCGCAAAAGTTATCGCGTTTACTAACAAAGGGAAAGATTTTTGTCATTTTTGTTGTTTTTTTTTTTAACGCGTAATGGCGGCGATCTGCGATTTTTTTTTTGCGGTACTGCGACATTGCGGCGGACAGATCGGACCCTTGACTGACATTTTTGACACTTTTGGGGTTACCAGTGACATTTCTACAGTAATCAGTGCTATACATATGCACTGTTACTGTAAAAATACACTGGTAGTGAAGGGGTTAACTTTATTTGGAAGGGAGGGGCTGTGTGTGTCCCTAGGGGCGTGGTTTCTACTGTGATTGGCTGTGGCTCTAGCTGTAAGGACACTGATCAACGGATCTACATACCAGATCCGTTTTATCAGTGTCTTTGCAGCGAGGAGAATGACAGGCAGTTTGTTTACACAAGCTGCCTGACATTCTCCCTCTCCCCCGCCGATCGCCGAGTGACCGGCGGACATCGGGTCCGCTGGTCACACGCGCGGGGGGGTCCGTGACCACGCGGGAGCGGGAGCGCGCCCCGGGGGGCGCGCGCTCGCTCCCTAGACCCTCACAAGCAAGCAACGTAGCCCTACGTTAGTTTGCCTGTGAGGGGCTGACCGCCGACGTAGATAGTCGTGCGGCGGTCGGCAAGTGGTTAAAGGATAACTCCACTTTCGTAAGAAAAAAAAAAATATATAGTGTATACAATTCATATTGTACTGTAATTGGGTGTTATCACAAATTACCTTTCCTTTTCAATCTGCAGCGCTGTAGTTTTCTGTAAAATCCAATGCAGTATGGCAACCTAGAGGCATTCTGTACACAGATGGTATATAAAACTTCCCCTGGGTATTTCATTTCCTTATTGTGTGATTGGGTTAATGATTTTCCCAGAAGTCTGCACTAATATACAAATTCAATTTTGAGCATCCCCTGCAACAAAAATGGCATTTTTAGTGAGATACTACCAAAGGGAAATAATGTCTAAAAGGATGCAGACCCTGCAATTTTCCTCATTAGAGCCCTAGTAATGGGGCTACAGTACTAAAAACATAAACAGGTGTGTTCACGTGCGCAATGTAGATTAGCATTCTTTAAGCATGGGGGACTGGGTCTGTAAGGGCCGGTTCACACGGGTCCGACATGGTCTCTGACTCCCAGAGCACAAGTCTCATGACATGTCCAAATCAATTGTTCCCTATGAGAGCCATCTTAACTGGTCTGACTTGTATCAGTCCGACTTTGAACATGCTCCCTACACTACTTTGGTCTGACTTGGGCATGATTTCAACCCATTGATTTGAATGGAAGTTGGGATCATCATCTTAACTGATCCGACTTGTGGCATACAATTCGTGATCTCAGGATTAAATGCAAGAAAGAGGTGCAGCACAAACATATGTGTGCGCAGCCTATTGCATTAGGGTGTGCACCCTAAAGCCCAAACACATATCTGTGTGTACATACTGATGGTGCCAGTAGGGTAGAGATTGGTGTCTGTAGTTTTATTGTTATTTTTTATTCTTTTTTACAACTTTTTTTGTTGTTGTTAGCCTAGTTAGGGAGCTTTGGTGAAATTTCAGGGGTCTAAACAGGGGGAATCTGCACCACAAGGGGTGATTAGGGTGTGCCCAGGCACACCTGGTACACCCTGTGCGCACGCCTATGAGCACAAATCAGATAAAGCATAAACAAATTGCAATATTAACAATAATTAGAACAGAGGTATAGGAACTGTCCAAAAAATATAGATAAAAAGCACCAGAAGACCATTTAAGGCACATAGATCTGCATAAGGTGCTGGAAAAGCCAATCACACAGGATTCAATCAGTAAGTATTCCCTTCACCAAAAGCAAACATATGCACTCACCTCAAGGTTTGACCCCTCTTTTACCAGCAGTTCAAACAACGCAGTCATCAATCCTTCCAATAGTGTCAGCATACAGCAAGCCTCCTATGCACCAGCCACTAAGGCAAAGACTCCATTTGGTGTATAAAAGAGAAATAAAAATGAGGCCTCTAAGTGTAGACTGTATAATAATATAGCATTTAATGAAGAATCTCACTTACAAAAATGCAGGTTTAAAGCGCAGTAGATCATCCATCAGGTGGACAGCGCCACAAGCTCTGCACACCGGCAGCCAGCCACACAGACACTCGAAACAGCAGCGGGTGACGTCAGAGAAGGCGACTCCACCTCCCGTACCCGGAGTTACGTCCTACGGGACTTCATCAGCGTTGCATTTATTTCTGTCTGGGATTTGCTGTGTATCCTGGGTCGGTGTTCAGCAAGCATTTCAACTTTTTTATTTGTATTTATTTTATCACCAGTCTGCGCTGATTGTTTTTTGTGGTTTTTTTTGTGATCTCAGGATTACTTCTGGAAGAATGGTCAAAGTTTACCATAGACACACACCTAAACCTTGTGGATAGCCTTCCCAGAAGAGTTGAAACTTTTATAGCTGAAAAGGGTGGGCCAACTCAATACAGGCATACCTCACTTTTAAGTACACAATGGGACCACAGCATGTATGTAAAACGAAAATATACTTAAAGTGAAGCAATACCTTTTTTCATTTCTCAATGCATGTAAATACACTAGCTCCATAGGAAATCTTGGTCTGCTTGACATGGCACTGCTCCCAAACCATAAGTGACAAGGACACCAAGCTTGGGGAGCATGTTAAGGGAAATCAGGACTATGACATGGTAGATTACCTAGGCAAGCTGGCCGGCCACAAATAGGATATGTAGTAGTCCTGGGTCCCCTCTCGGTGCTCCCTAAGTTTGGTATCCCGGTCACTTATGTTTCGGGAGCAGTGCCATGTCAAGCTGACCAAGGTTTCCCATAGACGCCAATGTTAAAAACCGGGAGTAGTGCCATGCCAAGCTGACCATGCTGTGTCCATACTCGTGAGTGTACGTAAAGTGAGTGTACTTAAAACGGGGTATGCCTGTATTGAACTCTAGAGACTAAGACTGGGATGCCATTAAAGTTCATGTGCGTGTAAAGGCAGGCGTCCCAATAGTATTGGTTATATAATGTATCTACTTGTGAAGAATATTGTTATGGCTGGCACTAGACAAGTGTTTCACCTACTCTTATGTATCTAAATATTTGTCAGAATTAATAATTAATAATAATTAATAATATCTCGCTGTGCCTCCAGTATGTCAGAATGTTGATACTGCTCTGACTATAACAGTATCTATGTATGGTTAATAATAAGCAAAGATCTGTGTGAAAGGAGAATCTCAACTTATTCCATAAATCTATATGTAGTGAATTCTTTTTATTGAATAATTTCTTTTTAAAAGCATATACCAATCTTAGTGAAAACAGTCTATAGTATGGAATATATAAAAAAGTTTTATTCACGAGACATGTAATCACGATAAATGATCAAACTTAAGATGACACCAAAAAGATATAACTTCACAAAAATACAAACTTCAAATAATAAATGCAATGTGATGTGTAGCTCAATAATGAAAGTGAAACTAAAACAAAGTTAAAGTGAAACGAAAGCAAGATTACCATTTCCCCAGATGTAGTAAAAACCATATTTAATGTATACTATACAATCAGACCACAATTGTCTGCGCAATGCAAAACCTGATAATCACCTCACTGCAGATGAAGTGAGAATAGGCTATGCAAAACGTGAAACTAATACGCCAATATGCGCTTAATCTGATATTAATAAAAATGTTATAAAAACAAAAATCATCTCTTTAGAGAAAAATCTACATATGGTTTATACGGCTGGGATTGTACTCTCGTTACCCCTTAAATATGAAATGTAAAACATTTCAGGAAGTTCATAAACAATATTGAATAATAATCAAATAATTAGCAAGGCATAATTACCATATTTAAAATGGTGGCTAGCTTATAGAATAGTAGTTACCAGGTTCCTTAAGATGGCTGCATTTCCAAGATGGTGGCCAATTAGGGAGGAGCTTCCTTTGGCGTCCCTCAAAGGTTCAGATACATGGCAGATTGAAAGGAAGTCTGTGTAGATGAGTCTGTGCATAGCTGTTAGTAGTGTGTATGTTGTAAGTGTAATGTATATTGGGCAAGATGTGATGTGTCATGTGTCTCTTTCATCTGGGCTTTTATATGGTATAGACAAAGGACTATTAAAATTACCATAAGTTAAACCCAGAGGGAGTGACATTATCCCCATTGGCTAGAACATTTTAACCATTAACTGGTGATGTCATAGGATGACACCTCTTGGTCAACCAGTATATTACAATTAAATAAAGATTTCTCCATTTAAGACTGTTATAACACAACAAAAATGTAACCATGCTTTCATCTACTAAATGTCCATTCAATCCACCAGGTATCTGAATAAAGAATTAATCTTGGTAACACCATTCTAATATTTAATATATCTTATTTAAAATATATTGAATTTTACTTTTCAACCCAAGACTTCAATTATCGTAGTAGTCAGCAAAAATGTCAGTATTGCATTGCACTTAGGTTCAGTATACAGCAATATTTACCTACAAATAAACTTCGAACCCTTATATTTACCAATAGCTTACAACCCAGACTTTCTAAATTAAACACCTGGCAATGCCAGAAAAGTTTATGATGCTTTCTATGACTTACAATTTACAAATGTTTACTGAAGCCTGTTTTGACATACAGAAATGAGTCATCAAAGTCAGTAAAGTTAGAAGTTAGCTTTTTAGCAAAATATGAAACAATTATAATATATAACGCTTTCCTACATATTTATGTATACTAGTTATATATACATTTAATATTTCAGTGTAAATATTATGTTACATATAAGATTATGACATATTTGTAAATTTGTAGTTTTACATAGGTCTAAGCATAGAAAAATACTGACTTGTTTTATGATTCCAAACAGAGATAAGATTACCTTGGAATAGTGTCTTAGACCTTATCTTAAAGAAAGTCAACAGAATATTTATTTATACAGCCTGTCTGGGATAAACCTGTTGAATAGCCACTTTTCCTGCATAGGCACTTTTTGTTAAAGGAAATTTTAACAATTTAGTAACCTGACAAAAATGGATGTCATTGCTAATTCTATACAGATCAAAATATGACATTTCATTTCTATTTGTGAAATTAACTTCCCCAAATAACCCTGACATATTATAATAGGAAAGTGACGCGCAATACATAAGCTCACGGCAATATCCAATTATTTAATGAATACCATTACTTGAGAAAATTAACCTCCTAAAATGTTTATATATCAAATAAATGCATAGACATTAATAAAGCGGTTGCATAGAAATCAATAAAAAACCCTTAGTTGTGCAAATAGACCTCCTATAGTACTAATGTATCAAATAAACACTTAAAAATCAAATGAAGTGCAAATCAAATCAAATGAAGTGCAAATCAATAAAATATACAATAAACACAATATCCCCCGTGTCAAATGTCCATCAATTATGTGCTTAAATTTATGCCAAGATACAGTCATTTATAGACGCATAATAAATAGGAACGTCATGCACAAATAAAGAAAATAAATCCTGCAAGTGTCAAGTGTCTATCCACTGTCCATATAAAGGGTTGCAGTTACATTATCATTCTTCCCATCAAGTATGGATATATTTTATTCAATAATACAAAAAGAAAACGAGCCCTCTGGTGTGTTTAAGTGCTGCTTTTATATTCACTGTGCTCCCACCACTATTACAATACCGCTTTCACCTTCTCGATTGGACCCCAAATTATTCAGGTCACTAGCACTTTTCTCCTTTAAATATAGGGTTTAGATATTCCTCTGGGTGCCTCCTTTCTCACCAACGGAAATTCTGGAAAGTGCATCCACTGCCATCCTCTGCCATCCCAGCGAATATTCTCATGTGGTACCCAAAAAAGAATAGTGCTCACTGTTTACTAAGCTTTATTTGAAATATGATAATCCACTCACATTTTATTTAAAGTAAAACCACCTGTATATACCTCTTTAGGAAGGCAGCCTTTGTGTACCTCTCCAAAAGGGCATTCCACTCACTTCCTGTTGCAGCGTGTGGTCACTGGCTCCTCCTCCGTATGCGCTACGTCACAACATCACATGACTTCGTCATGGGATGGGCCGCCATGATACCAGACCGCTTATATAGCAATCTTAATATGGTGCCATGGTGACCAAAGTTATACTACCTAATGGGCACCATCGTATTATAGTCCAAAGAAGATACCTAGCGGTTGCCATTTTATTGTAGCTCAGTTATAATAGAGAATGTTAATGCATCTTTTACACCATTTTTACAATACTTTGGTTTACTTCAGGGAGCTTTTATCTATTAATATACTGGCCGCATATCTACATGTCTAGAAGTGAGTGTGTATGTGTATGGAGAGTTTCTGTTTTTTTCAACACTGGCACTGATGATTATGGCAGGCAGAATACTTATCACTTTCTAGTCAGTTTGAGGATAATAGGGTTGACTAAACCCAAATAAACTGTGCACCTTGCAAGGCCATAAACAGCATTTTTTTTCAATATTTTTTTCTTTTATTGATGTTTATCAGAAAAAAAGTGAACAGTATTTGCCCTACATCAGGTCATAGGAAATCGGATCGCATGAATGGGTACAAATGACAAAACTGTAGTAACATACATGCGTGAAAAATGTAATGTATTCCAAGAGCTAAATTTAAGGTAAGGAGTATTGTCCAACACCTTCAGACTCAGACACCCCACCTGGGAACAAACTGAGTGGTGAGGGGAACACAGTACAACCAACCTTTAGTTTGATTCTCTCTTTATACAAACAGCATTTTTGCTTGCAAATGATTGGATGATAGAAGTCAGCAGAGCTCCCCCTCATTTACTAAGCTTTTGAACAAATGCACTTTGTACAGTCTATCTGCCTTTAGCAAATCAATCCAACTGTGTTATAGTAGTAATAGCAGAACAGAAATGGCAAAGAATGTGCCAATAAAGCATCTGTCAAGGCAAAATAAAATAAACAAAAAAAAATCAACATATTTTGTACATCTATGCAGTACATGCACATCTCCCATTTTTTTTTTCATCCCTTTAACCAGTTGCCAACCATGATATAATGACAGCTACAGCATGGTTGCCCAGTTTTGGGAGGGTGTCTATTGATGTCCTCCCGTGATTGCGCTTCCCGCAGGCCCCCTGCTGCGTGCATCAGCAGCAATCTGTGATCCTCTGTGCCATGGACACAGCACATCACAGATAATGGGCAAAGGGTCAATCACAGAAGCCCTTTACCACGTGATTGCTGTGTTCAATCACAAGCAAGCACAAAAAAAACAACAACAATCACAAGTAAACACAGTGAGTCATCGGGGTTGACAGCTTTACTTCCCTTACACAGAGGTGGAATGTTTGGGAAGGAGGCATATATGTGCTGGTACAGTGAGTTACTGTTTTTTAAAGTGCTTTACAATACCGATCAGTGTCATACAGTGCCCATTCGTGTCATACAGTGTCCATCAGTGCTGCCTCGGCACTGCTGCCTCATCGGTGCATATCAGTGCTACTTATCACTGCTTCTTCATCAGTGGAGCCTCATCAGCGCCCATCAGTGGAGCCCCATCAGCTCCCATCAGTGCTACCTCATCAGTGTCCATTAGTGCTGCCTCATCACTGCAGCATCAATGCAGTTCATTAGTGCACATCAATGCAGTTCATTAGTGCACATCAGTGCAACCTCATTAGTGCATATCAGTGCAACCTCATCAGTGCCCATTAGTGCAGCTTGATAAGTACAGATCCGTGATCTGTGTCTCATCACTGCAGCTTATCAATATGGGTTAACACTCTACAGGTTATGCAACAGAGCCATGGGGTACACGTATGCCTTCCGCTTGTACGAAAGAGAGGACGCCCAGCTGCATCCCCCTGACTGCCCAGACTATATTGGATCAAGTGGAAAGGTTTTTTGAGATCTCATATTTCCACTCTTTGAAAAGAGTTATCATCTTTACATTGATAACTATTATACCAGCTTGCTCCTTTTAAGCAAACTTCACCAGAAGAAATCACTAGCATGTGGCACAGTAAGAGCTAACAGGAAGGGCTTCCCACAAAGGCTAGTGAATACAAGACTATAAAGAGAGAGTCAGTGAACTTGTGGAAAGAAGTGAGGCATCGACATCCTTTCTTCAATTCACAATGACACCTCGGTGCAATTTCCTGCAAGGATTGGCACAGTCCAGAAATCCAATTGTGTGCATGAATACAATGTGTTAATCGGGGAGTTGACTTAATCGATCAGATGATCCAGCCCTGTCTTGCTAGAAGAATAACCCACCATTGATACAAGAAAGTCACAAATGTATTTTTTTAAATTGGGCCATTTGTAGTTCATATGTGATCTACCGCAAATCCATGGAGAAAACTGTATCCTTTTTTAGCTATCAGGAGGAAATTGCTACTCCATTTCTGTACCTGGAAGGCCCACCAGAAAGCATTTGCTCAGATGTAGTGAGCAGACTCCACTAACGCCATTTTCCTGATAAAGTCCCTCCTAGAGAAACAGGCCTAAGAGATAAAAGTATTGTTGGGTGTGCTCCAGAGGAGAATTTAGATGAGACATCAGTTATTTTTTGTCTCCAGTGTCCTTCCTAACCAGGCCTCTGCATAGGTAATGGTTTCTGCCGTTACCCTCCTTCTCTACAATATTAGTGAAGTATGGTGAACATAATCCTGAATTTTTGCCATTTGCCTTCACACTCCTCATACTTCTGTCTGCTCCTGAACTGAACCTAGCCTGTTATTTGACCACTCCACTGCCTGCAGCCTAAATTGATCATGCCTCTGCCTGCTGCTGAACTGACCCTGCCTCTGCCTGCTCCTGAACTTACCCTGGTCTGTTATTTTAAACACAGAAAATGTATAAGCTATTGCTCTGACTAGAACCCAATCGTCTGTCACGGACATGCAATAATGTCTGGTAGCTTACCTGTTCCTCATGTCTGCATTAACCACTTTACATCTGCCTGCAGTAATATTACTGCGGCAGAGTGGCTCGTTATCGTCTGACGACGTAGTACTACATCGTCAAACACTCCCCTTTCTCGGCGACGTGCTTGCGCCGCCGGAGGCTCGCTCCCGCTGTTTTCAGTCGCCGCCCTTCCACGATCATCGGGGATCTAGTGTGGAGATCCCCCCGCTTGTGTAAACACAAGCGGGCGGATCTCCTAAGTGACAGGCAGGGTCAGATTGCAGGGTTCAGCATAGCTGAACCCTGGATCTGTCCTTGTGTCACTCAGTCACCTCCCCCCACACACGTTAGTAAGCACCAGGCATACATTAACCCCTCCCTCTCCAATAAAATTAACCCCTTCCCTGCCAGTGTCATTTTTACAGTAACAGTGCATATATATAGCACTGATTACTGCAGTCACTGGTACACCCAAAAGTGTCAAAAATGTCAGTCAAGGGTCCAATATGTCCGACGCAATGTCGCAGTCCCGCAAAAAAAAAATTGCAGATCACCGCCATTACGTGTTAAAAAAAAAACACCAAAAATGACAGAAATCTTTCCCTTTGTTAGTAAACGCAATAAATTTTGCGCAAACCAATCAAAATACGCTTATTGTGAATTTTTTTACCAAACATAGATAGCAGAAAACAAATTGGCCAAAAATTTAAAAAAATTTAGATTTTTACATTTTTTTGGGGGGAATTTCATATAAAAAAATGTGAAAAATATTGTTGTTTTTTCAAAATTTACGGTCGGAAACAGGCAGAAGTCGGTAACAGTATAGTTCATATTCCTATCGCACACCTTCCTGGTTTGTAGGCTCGTGTGTACTAGGTGCTGAAGCGAACACCAGTTGGCAACTGGATCAGTTACAAGTAGATACATATTCGCCAGCACACCAAGGATCTTGCAAAAGCAGTCCAAAAACTTTATTCCAGATAAGATCACATCAGAAAAATATAGTGCAAAGTTTCGGAGCCGCACAGGACCCCTTCGTCAGGCATGTGAAGGGGTAACATGCTGGCGGTGGGGTACCAAATCAGGAAGCAGAGATGTAGTCAGAAATCCAAGTCGAGGTCGGTAACATAAGCAAGCAGCAGATATAACAGGCAGAGGTGGTCCAGGAGAGGTGTCAAACGTAGCCGGGTCAGGAATAGGGATGATCGAACTTTTGAAAAGTTTGGTTCGACCAGAACACCCGAATTTCCAGAAAGTTTGGTTCGGATTCCAGAACCCCATTGAAATCAATGGGACCCGAACTTCTGGAATCAAAAAACACCATTTTGAATCCCTAAAACCCAATAAATGCCCCTAAAAGGTTCCTAGGGTTCTGGGTCATGCCCCAGGGACTATGAATCAGGAAAAAAAAAGTTCTTAAAAATATTAGTTATTGATAAAGAGCCAATTATTGAAAAAATTATTGAAAAAAAAAATGAGATTTCTTTGGATTTAGAGTCTGTGGAGTCTAAAAAGTGTACCTGTGAAGTTTCAGCTCTGTAGCATGTCCAGAACCAGAATTATAGCATGCCAAACCTTCAGTGGACTTAACGCTGACAAGAACAGGCGTTAAGTTGTCACGAGGCTTTGGCAACTCTGTGCGGTGAAAAACGCACACTGCTATGCGACCCAAAGTTGTCGCTGAATACAGCACAGCAGATGTGTGTCACGCCCAGTAGCAAAGCCCTTTGTACAGTGGACTTAACGCTTACAAGAACAGGCGTTAAGTTGTCACTAGGGATGATCGAACGGTTCAGGTCCACCATTGGTTCGACCCGAACATTGGGTGTTCGAGGTTCGGCCGAATTTAGAAATTTTTGCCCAAAAAGTTCGGAATTCGGCAACCAGAACCGCCCAAAACGCAATGCTTCAGGAAATGGGCTTTAAAAGCCCGTGATTGGACCAGAACCATTAGCAAAAGCCAATTGAGGGGGCAGGAGAATGCTAGGAATGTGATTGGAGTGACTAGGGGGTCCCTAGACCAATCATTAGTGAATACGCCCCCCAGTATATAAGATCGCCCCCACCATATTCCTAGCATTGTTATACTGGACATGGAAGAGAATGGAAGCAGTTCTGTTAATTTTACTTTAAAAGTGTCATTTAGCTATTTTTAGTGTGAGGAAAGGGATATCTAGTGTAGTTAGAGTGCTCCTTTACACTTAAGTTAGCTTCAAAAATTGAGTTTCTGTAGGGAAAGTGTTAAGTGTAAGGGGACCGTAGTGTAGTGTAGGGTTAACTGGCAGTGACTGCTATGGCAGGGTGACAAAACCCTTCCATAGCAGGGTGACCGCTATAGATAAATGATCATTTCTCTGAGTTGCTTCGGGACAGGAATATGGCTTCTCACCAGCCAAGCATTTTTTATGCTGCACGGGCTGCCACTGCCAGTGCTTTTTTGAGGACATGTTTGATGTCAGACATGACATCTGAACATGTGTATAGGGGGTATATATAGACATATATGTCTGAATATATACCCCTAGACATATATAGGTGTGATAGTAGCAGAAATAAATGCTTGCGCTAATGAAATCATTTACAGGAATATATTTCTGCTATTATCACACCTATATATGTCTAGGGGTACATATTCAGACATATATGTCTATATATACCCCCTATACACATGTTCAGATGTTTTGCCTGCCTCAAAAGAACCCAAAAAAATGCCAAAAAAAACGCTAGCGTCCAAAAAAAAATGCCCAGGTGTGTTTTTGCTGCCATTTTTTGGGGGTTTTTGGAGGCAGGCAAAACATCAGAACTTGTGCACAGTACCACTATACACAAGTTCAGATGTTTTTCCTGACTGCAAAGAACCCCAAAAAATGCCTGCTATTAAACCGGGAGAGAAACGAACTACCTGTCCTGAAAGAAAGTGTTCTAATACAAACAATCTTTTTTTTTTTCTGGTTCTGGACATGCTACAGAGCTGAAACTTCACATGTACACCTTTTAGAACTCCCAGATCTGAAATCCAAAGTAAAAATCAAAAAATCTCTCTTTTTTTTTTAAATTTTTTCAATAATTGGCTTTTTTTTATCAAAAATGACAATTTTTAAGAACTTTTTTTTGTGTGATTATTAGTTAATGGGGCATGACCCAGAACCCTAGGCACTTTTTAGGGGCATTTATTGGGTTTTAGGGCTTCAAAATGGTGTTTTTTGATTACCAAAGTTCGGGTCCCATTGATTTCAATGGGGTTCTGAAATCCGGGCCGAACTTTCGGGAAGTTCGGGTGTTCTGGTCGAACCGAACTTTTCAAAAGTTCGATCATCCTTAGTTGTCACTGAGGCAATGTATTTTGCTGACTAGCAAGCACGTATACCTGCTGTAGATATATCAGCAGTGCAACGTGCTCACTAGACGGAACCCTGACACTTTTACTATCCCTACAGTAACTAGATTGTTGAATCTAACTATAGTGGTATATAGTACCCTTACTACACTGCATATCCCTTTCCTCACACTAAAAGAACAGCTCCATACAGCAGAAAACAATTTCTAACTGACACTGTCGCTTTAATTTTTTTTTTTTTATAACTCAAACAAACAGCAAAATCGCTGTATTTCTAACTACACTGACTGTCTGTAAGCTGAATGCTCTTCTGCTGATATGGAGTTTTAGAATCACTCGGCTATGCAGCAAACGTAGTGTAACAAAGCAGGAGTAAGAGAAATGCTTCCACTCTCTTCAACAGACTCTGTATTACTGTGCTAGAGGTTAGGCGGGGCTATCAGTGGCGGCTGGTGAAGTTTTAAGATGGGGGGGCGCAAGACCCCGCCCTTCTATTTTGGCCCCTCCCATTTCTCAGAAGCCACACCCCTTATAGACCCCACCCATTTTGTCCCCTGTATTTTGCTTGCGTGAACCAATTCTCCCAATATATCACATATTAAGGGCTCCATCAGTACTAGTATATCCCATAATAGGGAGCAGGGGCCCTATTATGGGATACACTGACAGAGTGGCACAAACCCCACAGTACAGGCCCCTTGTACAAACCCCACAGTACAGACCCCCTAGCACAGACCACACAGTACATGCCCCCTTTCAATGCAGTGACCAGCGTACATGCCCCCTTTCAATGTAGTGACCAGCGTACATGCCCCCTTTCAATGCAGTGACCAGCGTACATGCCCCCTTTCAATGCAGTGACCAGCGTACATGCCCCCTTTCAATGCAGTGACCAGCGTACATGCCCCCTTTCAATGTAGTGACCAGCGTACATGCCCCCTTTCAATGCAGTGACCAGCGTACATGCCCCCTTTCAATGCAGTGACCAGCGTACATGCCCCCTTTCAATGTAGTGACCAGTATACAGGCCCCCTTTCAATGTAGTGACCAGTATACATGCCCCCTTTCAATGCAGTGACCAGCGTACATGCCCCCTTTCAATGTAGTGACCAGCGTACATGCCCCCTTTCAATGCAGTGACCAGCGTACATGCCTCCTTTCAATGCAGTGACCAGCGTACATGCCCCCTTTCAATGTAGTGACCAGCGTACATGCCCCCTTTCAATACAGTGACCAGCGTACATGCCCCCTTTCAATGCAGTGACCAGCGTACATGCCCCCTTTCAATGCAGTGACCAGCGTACATGCCCCCTTTCAATGTAGTGACCAGCGTACATGCCCCCTTTCAATGTAGTGACCAGCGTACATGCCCCCTTTCAATGTAGTGACCAGCGTACATGCCCCCATTCAATGTAGTGACCAGTATACAGGCCCCCTTTCAATGTAGTGACCAGCATACATGCCCCCTTTCAATGTAGTGACCAGCGTACATGCCCCCTTTCAATGTAGTGACCAGCGTACATGCCCCCTTTCAATACAGTGACCAGCGTACATGCCCCCTTTCAATACAGTGACCAGCGTACATGCCCCCTTTCAATACAGTGACCAGCGTACATGCCCCCTTTCAATGTAGTGACCAGCGTACAGGCCCCCATTCAATGTAGTGACCAGTATACATGCCCCCTGCAGAGGTATGGCAGTGGGAGAGATGGGATCAGGCAAAGGGATGGCGGTGGGAGGGATGGTCATGGGATGAGGCAGAGCAGAGGGGGATGGCGGTGGAAAGGCTGGATGGATGGATGGATGGATGGTCATGGCCCATGATGACCATCCATCCAGCCTTTCCACCGCCATCCCCCTCTGCTCTGCCTCATCCCATGACTCATGGGATGAGGCAGAGCATAGGGGGATGGCGGTGGAAAAGCTGGATGGATGGTCATGGAGGACTGACAGGACAGGAGGACCACGAGGACTCACCGGTGGTGATGTCTTCTTCCAGCAGATGACCTCCGGTGGTCTGGTCTCCTCTCCGGTGCCGCCGTCACTCCCGTCCGGTGTCCACCCGACTCCATCGCCCGCGGTCCGGTCCACTGCTGCGAGTGACGTCAGCGGGGTCAGCGTTGGATGTCCTGGATGCTGTGATTGGTCCAGGCTGGAGGCTGGACCAATCACAGCCAGGAATCCACGAAGTGGGGGTTTCCAAGGAATCTGCCTTGCGCCCAGGTTACGCCCCCCACGCCCCCCAGAAGGCAGCCAATCGGCGCCTCTTCTGGGTGGTAACCCCACCCCCCCACCCCCTCCACATCGGCTGGCGGCGGCGGCGGCGAACGCAATTTTTTTTTTTTTTTCAAACTTTATTGCTCGTTTTGCAATCTTTTTTTTTTTTTTTTATCTTTTTTTTTTTTCTTCCTTTTTTCAGGGGGGGCGGCGCCCTGGCGCCCCCTATGCACCGGCCGCCACTGGGGGCTATGTTATATACTGGGGGGCGTATTCACTCCTGATTGGCCTCTGGTCCCCGTAGACACTCCAATCACATTCCTAGCAGACTCCTGCCTCCTCATTGGCTTTTGCTGAGGCCAATCACGGGCTTTTAAAGCCTACTTCCTGTCCCATTGCATTTTGGAGCGGTTCTGGTGGCCGAATTCCGAACTTTTACCGCAAAAAGTTCGGAATTCGGCCGAATTTCGAACACACAATGTTCGGGTTGAACCGATGGTTGACCCGAACCGTTCGATCATCCCTAGTCAAGAACAAGGTTGGCAGGTTTTCAGGAACACAGGAAGCAGAGCTGAAGACAATCCAGCACTGAGGCCAGGCAGAAATATCTTATAAATGGACTTAGTGTAAAAAAAAAAAAAAAAATAAGTTTTAATTTTCTTCCCACATTTTCCAAAAAACTTTTTGAAACAAAATGATATGTTCAAAAGGCTCATTATGCCTCATAAAAATACGTTGGAGTGTTTGCTTTCCAAAATTGGGTCATTTTGTGGGTGTTTACACTGTCCTGATACTTCAGGGCCTTAAAAAACATGATAGGTTGTCAGAAAATTAGATGTACAATTTGTGCCCCTAGCGGGCATGATGGTGCTTCTTTTATGTTGGGCCTCCGTATGTGGCTAGGCAGTGGAAAAGTCTCACACATCGCCATACTCGGGAGGAGTAGAAGAATGTATTCTGGGTTGTAATACTAAGTATGTACATTCTATGTGTTTGGAATATCTTTTAAATGGACAGCTTTATGTAAAATATATACACAGTATGTATGTATATGTATGTGTGTGTGTGTGTTATTTATTATCCACATTTTCCAAAAACTTGTGAAAAAACAATTACATGTTTAAAAGACTCAGTATGCCTCATAGAATATATGTTGGAGTGTTTGCTTCTCAAAATGGGATCATTTTGTGGGTGTTTCCATCGCCCTGGTGCTCTAGGCCTTCAAAATTGTACTAGGTAGTCAAGAAATTAGATGTGTAATTTATGTTCTGTAGCAGGGGGACCCCGTGCTTCTTGATAAAATTGTGGTTTATGCCAGATTTTAAAGAAGCAAGCACACTTATAGCTGAGGTGTGTACTGGCTTCATAAAAGAGCCAGAGTTAGAGCTCAGGGCCCCACCCTCCAGAAGGAGGTTAGTGTGCCTGATGGGAGCTGTGCAAGATGCTGCTGTGCATCAAGGTCAGGTTAGGACAACTAAGGCCCAAGCTTGAGTGGAAGTCCATGTGGGATGGGAGCAGCCAGGAGGCTTTATAGAGAGTCCAGGAGGGACAAGTGCAGTTAAGGAGCTGCAAGGAAATATGTAGAGATAAAGTTCAGTGTCTGCACATACCACTGGGATGTGTTTGATATTTAGGAAGACCAAAAGGTGTTTGATGGTCAGGGAAACACTGCAGATCTACTCAGATGTAACGCTCCTGCGTTTTTGTTATAGTGAGCTGGATTTGCAGCTGCAGAATCTCCACTCAGTAGTCATGTAGAGATGTGTTGAATTACCAGATCCAACTCTCCAGACTCATCACTGTGGACCCGCCTGCTTCAGCATGCAAATATACATACACTCAATAAGATGTTCCTGGAGTGATAGGATGTATATGACAGTATAGAGGTGATGTGCTGAAGGGACAGGCGTGAGCAGTGATAGCAATGATAAGCACTTGATAGTAATGTTCAGGAGAGTAGTAGATGGTAATAGGTAGAATGCAGATAGGTTAGTAATCATGTATAGTAACAGGTGGTAAGGACAGCAGATGACATATACAGGAGAGACTAACCCAGTGCAAGGATAGATGGTAGTAGACTCAAGAGCTAGCAATCTATGTAACAGTGCAGATGATAGAATTAGTATGCATAGATAGTAACAGTCCTTAATGTGCAGAAGTAGATAGTGTAAGTTTGTTATGAAGGAATCCCCTGTGGGGTACTTATCACTAGTGAGGTTAGTAAGTAGAAGGGTCCGGTAGTAAGGGAGTGATCCGGTAGCGAGATACGGGATCAGTAGCGAGGTTCCGGTCTGTTCCAGGTAAAGAGAATAGCTGGAGGCTCCGGCAGCATAAGACAAGGCTGTTAAGCATGCGGTTTGAACGAACAACCTGTGAGAGAAAGCCGGCGATTGAAATAGCCGTTCAGAGCGGCGCTCAGCGATGATGTCATGCGGCTTAAAGGTATATGCGTTCCACCTAACTGAAAAGGTGGGACGCAATATGAAAAGGAAAATGGGCAATAAGGGTACCGAAGGTACCAGAATCTTACAGTACCCCCCCCCCCCCTTAAGGCCGGCTCCAGAAGGCCTATAGCACTGGTTTCTCCGGGTATTTAGAGTGAAACCTTCGTATAAGCCTGGGTGCGTGAACATCAGAAGTATCCAACCAGGTGTCGCCTTGGGGTCCATAGTTCTTCCATCTTATGAGATATTGGAGTTTTCCTCTGTGGATACGAGAATCCAAAATCTCCCTAATCTCAAATTCTTCTCCGCCTTCAACTTGTACTGGAGGTGGAGGCAAGATGGTAGGCCTTATTCCTTGGTTAGGAACATGTGGTTTCAGTAGTGACACATGAAAGATGGGATGTATTCTGAGATCTGCCGGTAAAGTGAGTTGCACTGCAGCTTTTCCAATGAGTTTCTTAATTGGGAAGGGTCCCAGAAATAAAGGTCCAAGCTTTTTGCTAGGGATCTTTAACCTTAAATTTTTAGTCGATAGCCAAACGAGGTCCCCAATAGCATATTGAGGAGAGGGTTTCCTACGAAGGTCGTAGTACCTTTTTTGTTGACTATGAGCGTGTGAGATGGTGGTATTAAGTAAACCCAGAGAGTCTTTTATTTGGGTAAGATAATCCGAGGCTACTGGGTTACTTGATGGTAGGATGCGTGGTGGAAGAAGTGTGGGATAAAACCCATAGGTTAAGTAGAACGGACTTTGCTTGGTAGTGCTGTGGGTTGCGTTGTTATAAGCAAATTCCGCCAGAGGTAGGAGGTCCACCCAATCATCCTGTAGGTATGAGGTGTAGCAACGTAGATATTGTTCAATGCACTGGTTGACTCTTTCAGTCTGTCCGTTGGTTTGAGGGTGGTAAGGAGAGGTGAGCTTTCGCTTAATCCGTAGTATATGACATAGAGCTTGCCAAAACTTGGAGATGAACTGTGAACCACGGTCGGATAAAAGAGTCTTTGGAATTCCGTGTAACTTGAACACATGTTTCATTAGTAATTCCGCTGTTTGCTTAGATGAAGGTAGTCTGCGAATAGAAATGAAATATGCCATCTTTGTCAGATGGTCCACTGACACTAGAATGGTATTAAATCCTTTGGAAGGTGGTAGTTCTACTATAAAGTCTAAGGACACAACTTCCCATGGAACCTGGGGTATTGGTAGACTGCAAAGTAGACCAGATGGTTTTGTAGTGTCAATTTTGGACCTTGCACAGATGTCACATGAAGAAACAAATTTTTGTACAGACGTCTTCACATCAGGCCACCAAAACTGCCTGGTAAGCAAGTTAAGGGTTTTAGTCATACCAATATGTCCTGCCATAGGCACATCATGTGACAATTCCAAGATCTTGGTGCGCATAGTAGGGGGTATGTAGAGTTTGTCGTTGTAGTAGAGGAAGGCTTCTGCATCAGTACTTAGTTGTGGTGGAGGTGAATCCAGTCCTATACTGTGCAAAATCTCTTCCTTCAGGGAACGAACAACACCAATAATACGTTCATAGGGTATTATAGGAATAGAAGGGATTTCGGCGCTGTTATCTTCGGTTAATCGTGATAGCGCATCCGCTTTTTTGTTTTTGTCTGCAGGCGTGTAGGTCACTAGGAAGTTGAATCTTAGGAAGAATAATGACCATCGTACCTGCCGGTGGGAAAGAGTTTTGTTAGTCTGAAGGTATTGAAGATTTTTATGATCTGTATATATGAGTATTGGTAATCGGGTACCTTCAAGTAGATGTCGCCAATTCTCTAGTGCCAGTTTTATGGCAAGCAACTCTTTTTCACCCACTGGGTAATTCACCTCTGAGCTGCTTAGTGATTTAGAGAAGAAAGCAACTGGGTGGAGTGGTGAAGTATTTGTTGGTCGTTGGGAGAGAACTGCTCCTACTGCCATGTTTGACGCATCTACCTCCAGGATATATTGGAGGGATGGGTCTGGATGGCGTAGTATGGGAGCAGAAGTAAAGCTTGATTTTAACAAGCGAAAAGCTCCATTTGCTTCTTCTGACCATTTGAATGGTTTCTTTATACTTGTAAGTTGTGTGAGAGGTCTCACAATAGCAGAGAAGTTCTTGATGAACTTCCTATAGAAGTTTGAAAATCCGAGGAATCGCTGTAATGCCTTACGAGTTGTTGGTATAGGCCAATCCAGAATACACGATATCTTGCTCATATCCATCTTGATTCCGGTTTTAGATATGATGTATCCTAGGAATAATATTTCTTCTTTATGAAATAGGCATTTTTTTAATTTCACGTATAGATTGTGTGCGAGTAATCTGGATAACACAAGTCTTACATGTTTTATATGTTCAGACAAAGATCGAGAATAGATAAGTATATCGTCTAGATATACCATGACACAGACATCAAGTAAGTCTCTGAAGATGTCATTTATGAATCGTTGGAAAGCTGCGGGAGCATTACACAACCCGAAAGGCATCACAAGATATTCGAATAATCCGTATCTGGTTCTGAATGCTGTCTTCCACTCATCTCCATCACGGATTCGGATTAGGTTGTATGCCCCTTTTAAGTCCAATTTAGAAAAGTAGGTAGCCCCACGCACTTGTTCAATGAGTTCAGGGATGAGTGGTAAAGGATAGCGATCCTTTATCGTAATGGTATTTAATTGCCTATAGTCAATAATAGGCCTAAGACTTGAATCCTTATTGCGGACAAAAAAAAGTCCTGCAGCTGTGGAAGAAGTAGAGGGTCTGATGAACCCTTTCGCCAAATTCTCATCCAAGTATTCCTTGAGATGAGAAAGTTCATCCTGTGAAAGAGGATAAACATGACCAAAAGGCAATTTGCTATTAGGGAGTAGATCGATAGAACAATCATAGTCCCTATGGGGAGGCAACACGCATTTTTCTCAAGGAAGACTTCAGACAGATCCTGGTAGCATAGTGGTGTAATCTCATCTGACACCACAGACAGGATCTTTCCATAAGATGGGAGGTTACACGTGCTCTCGCAATAGTGAGAAGGGAAGGTTAGAGTCCGTGTTTTCCAATCTATGGTTGGTTGATGTATGTGTAACCAGGGGAGTCCCAAAATAATGGGAAAATGTGGTGATGGTAGTACATCAAAAGTGGTGATCTCCATATGGGACTCGTTAGCAGTGACAAGGAGTGCTTGTGTCTGATTGGTGATTGGACCAGAAGATAACGGAATACCGTTAATGAAACTAACAGAGACAGGTTTAGGTTTTGAAATAATAGGTATTTTATTTAAAGTAACAAAACGTGTATCGATATAGTTCCCACAAGATCCTGTGTCGATCATAGCCTTGGTGGTGATCCTAGTTTGGTCCCACTGTAATGTCAAATGAATAAAGAGATAGGGATTAGAAAAGGAAGTCGTTAATCCCCCTAGCAAGACATGTGAACACTCACCCTCTTTTTTGCGGACAAGGGGACAGACGCTTATCAAATGATCCGGGGAGGCTCAATACATGCAGAGATTTCTGGATCTTCTCCTGGCTCGTTCAGTAGTCGATAGAGGTGGGCGTA
The DNA here is from genome assembly GCF_965119305.1 of Pelophylax lessonae. Taxonomy (NCBI): domain Eukaryota; kingdom Metazoa; phylum Chordata; class Amphibia; order Anura; family Ranidae; genus Pelophylax; species Pelophylax lessonae. The sequence continues at coordinate 147,000,228 of NC_138779.1, read as the reverse complement.
TGGTTCCTACCTCCATAGGAGTAGGGTCAACGCCTGAAATCCAAAAAGGACTGGACGATGGCATTCCCATCTTCTCAGCCTTTCTTTCTCGCAGTCGCCTGTCAATGTTGATACTGAGTTGTATTAAGGCATCCAAAGTGCCAGGTAAATCCGCTCGGGCGAGCTCGTCTTTAACGGCTTCTGACAACCCAAGTCTGAACTGAGTTCGCAGAGATGTATCATTCCACCCTGAATCAAGGGTCCATCTTTTGAACTCTGCTACAAAGTCTTCAACAGGTCTCCTTCCTTGTTTTAAAGCCCTTAATTGGATATCAGCAGTACTCTGCCTATTGGGGTCTTCATATAAGCTAGCGAGTTCCGCTAGGAATAAAGGATAGGAGTTGAGAAGAGGATCATCTTTCTCAAAGAGAGAGTCTGCCCAAGCCCGTGGATCACCCGTCAAATATGAAATAGTGGTGCAGACTTTAATTTGATCAGTAGGGTAAGTACGAGGTTTTAGCAAAAAAAGCAATTGACATGCGTTTTTGAATTCACTAAATTTTTTCCGATCACCTGTAAACACTAGAGGAGTGTTTATTTTAGGTTCAGGGGGCTGAGCAGCAGTAAGCTGTGAAAGACGGGCTATCTGCTGTCTCAGAGTCTGATTTTCATCTTTTACTTCAGTAAGAGCAAGTATTCATGCATTTACTTTTTGTGTTAATTGTATCACTTGAGTGGGTAATTCTGCTGAATCCATTTTTTGGGTTCGTTCAATCTGTAACGCTCCTGCGTTTTTGTTATAGTGAGCTGGATTTGCAGCTGCAGAATCTCCACTCAGTAGTCATGTAGAGATGTGTTGAATTACCAGATCCAACTCTCCAGACTCATCACTGTGGACCCGCCTGCTTCAGCATGCAAATATACATACACTCAATAAGATGTTCCTGGAGTGATAGGATGTATATGACAGTATAGAGGTGATGTGCTGAAGGGACAGGCGTGAGCAGTGATAGAAATGATAAGCACTTGATAGTAATGTTCAAGAGAGTAGTAGATGGTAATAGGTAGAATGCAGATAGGTTAGTAATCATGTATAGTAACAGGTGGTAAGGACAGCAGATGACATATACAGGAGAGACTAACCCAGTGCAAGGATAGATGGTAGTAGACTCAAGAGCTAGCAATCTATGTAACAGTGCAGATGATAGAATTAGTATGCATAGATAGTAATGTGCAGAAGTAGATAGTGTAAGTTTGTTATGAAGGAATCCCCTGTGGGGTACTTATCACTAGTGAGGTTAGTAAGTAGAAGGGTCCGGTAGTAAGGGAGTGATCCGGTAGCGAGATACGGGATCAGTAGCGAGGTTTCCGGTCTGTTCCAGGTAAAGAGAATAGCTGGAGGCTCCGGCAGCATAAGACAAGGCTGTTAAGCATGCGGTTTGAACGAACAACCTGTGAGAGAAAGCCGGCGATTGAAATAGCCGCTCAGAGCGGCGCTCAGCGATGATGTCATGCAGCTTAAAGGTATATGCGTTCCACCTAACTGAAAAGGTGGGACGCAATATGAAAAGGAAAATGGGCAATAAGGGTACCGAAGGTACCAGAATCTTACATCAGAGCAGTAAAGCTGCCACAAGAGTACCAGGAGGCTAAATGTTATAGCTTTGCAGTGATGGTGAACCCCCTGCATGGGAAGAACTATCTGTATGAACTTTGACTTGCTTTTAAAAAAAATGGGCTGCTATGCCCTTAAAATACTGTTTTTGACTGGCGCAACTAATTGTAAATGCACCAACTGCTTGAGTTTAATCACCCCAATCTTACTGTCCCTAGAACACCTGACGGTTCTCCTTGGATTTTGGGTCTCTCTATGTGGCCAGACAGTGCAAAGGTCTCATACATGTTGTATCACCATATTCAGGAGGAGTATCCAAATGTATTTTAGGGAATAATTATTGGTATGTACATGATATGTGTTAGAAATATCTTAAAAATGTACAACTTTGTACAACAAAAAAAATATGTTTTCATTTTCTTTCCACATTTCCCAGAAACATGTAGAAAAAAAATTACATGTTCAAAAGATTCATTATGCCTGGGGTCATTTTGTGGCTAGTTCTATTGTCCTGATGCTCCAGGTGCTAGGTAGTCTGAAAATTAGATATGTAATTTATGCCCCTAGAACACCGTGAAGGTGCTCCTTGCCTGTTGGGCCTCTCTATGTGGCTATGCTGTGAAAAAGTCTCACACATGTGGCATTGCCATACTGTTTGAGAAATAACTTGTTAATATGACAATTTTGTAAAAAAAAATCTTAATTTTCCAAAGGATTGTGGGAAGAAATTACAACTTAAAAAAACTCACGTGGCAGGGTGGCCTCACCCCTTGCCTATATAAGAAATGTCAAAACACAGAGTGGGCATACAGTGGGAGGCCTCCCAAGGGGCAGGGGCTTTTTTTTTTTTGGGGGGTTCAGCAGGCATCATGATTGACGATGGATTTACATCGAGGGACACTATTTGTTTTTATTTTTTAATAAGGGACTTGTCAAAAACTGTTTCTTGTGGTTATTACTTTTTGACACTTTTTTGGTGAATGGGTAGGGGTATGATGTACCTGATACCCATTCACATGGGGGGGTGGGATCTGGGGGCCCCCTTGTTAAAGGGGGCTTCCAGATTCCAATAAACCCCCCCACTCGCCGACAACCACAGCCCAGGGTTGACGGAAGAGACCCTTGTCCCCATCAACATGGGGACAAGGTGCTTTGGGGTGGGGGTCAGACCGTCCCTGCACAAAAGCACCCACCCCCCCCATGTAGACTGGTTTGGTTCAGGAGGGTAGGGGGGCACTCGCTCATCTATTTCCCTTTTCTGACCTGCTGGGCTGCATGCTCGGATAAGGGTCTGGTATGTATTTCAAATTTTGGCGTGGGGTTCCCCTTAAAATCCATACCTGGTCTGAAGGGTACCCAAGACATTTTTTTCTTTATTTTTTAATTATTTTCTTTATTGTTTATTTTTTAAATGTGATTTTTTTTACATGGGATTTGACTCTATTTTTTTTTTTTACTTTAGAAATTTCATTTTTTTGCTATAGCATATTTTATGCAAGCTACAATTTACAGGCACATTAAGGGGATCCCCCAGGCATTATATTAGGAATTTTTATTGTTGCACTTTAAGCATATTTAAAATCACTGCTCCTGAAAAAAACATTATTTTTTTTTTTTTTTTAATTGATACATGTCCCCCGGGGAAGTATCCCATGCCTCTTTAATTGCCAATTACTTGCATAAAATGGGCACTTTTGATTTTTCCAGTTTGGCTCCCATAGACTTCAATGAGGTTCACCGTTCGGGTTAGAACATTTCCCCTGTTCGGGAGTTCTGCTGCAAACCGAAAAGGGGGGTGTTCGACCCATCCCTAGTTGTCAATCTGTCAATCAATCCTGCCTGCTTTACTTCTGATGCATTACAAAGAACACAGACCATTACTTATATACTGCCCTCTCTTTATCTCCTTGTGTACAGGCAGAGATCATGTAAAACTATCAGCTCACATGATTTTGGGCAAAATCAATAGCCAATTTTTGCATTTATCAAACAAATAAAAACTTTAAATGGAATATTTAGCAGCATAGTTATTCAGGTTGAAAAAAAGTCACTAGTCCATCTAGCTCCACCATGAAAAAATAAAAAACACACACACAGAAAACCTCCATGTACACTACTCTATAACCCACAGTTGGTCCAGAGGAAGGCAAAAAAAAAACAACAAACCATGATCCGATTCACTCCAGTAGGGGGAAAAATAATTTCTTGATCCCTGATGAGACATTTAGATATTCCTTGGATCAACTACCCTTGTCTGTATGTAATCTATAAATACTATTATCCAGTTATATTGTGCATTTAGGAATGCATCCAGCAATGGTTCCAATAGTTTTGCACAGAGCAGCCCCGATTCTCCTCTTTTCGGGTCCCCCATCGGCGCTTCTGGCTCCTCCCCCTTCACTAGCGCATAAGACACAAAGGGCAACGGCTCGGCCCCGCCACTCCCTTTCTCCTCATTGTCTCACTGGCTGTGATTGACAGCAGCGGGAGCCAATGGCTTCTTCTGCTGTCTCAGCCAATGAGGAGAGAGACCTGAAGCTCCCGTGTACATCGCTGGATCAAAAAGGGGCTCAGGTGAGTACAAGGAAGGGGCTGTGGGGGAAGCAGCACACAGGTGTTTTCTTACCTTCATGGATAGAATGCATGGAGATAAAAGAAAATAAAACCTCAGCCTTTACAACTACTCTAATCACCTAATCTCAAGGAAGAATACATTCAGTTTAGGCAATCTTTCCTCATAGTGGAGCTCCTCCATACCTCCCAAAAATAAATAATTCAGCCAAGCGCTCACTCCAAAGGGGAAGACTGGCGTGCTGCTCTCCTCAGGCAGGGAACTCCAAAACGGGTACATTAGGAGTGTGTTTGTTGACACTGGACGGTCCCGCCCCCTCTCTCTGGGGGGAGGGAGGGGAAGGGGAGGGGGAGAAGTTGGAGGAACATTGAGCTACTCTCTATATATACTTTCATCTGCTATGGTTATGACCAGCTCTGAAGAAGGGAGCTTGACTCCCGAAACGCGTTAGCGGTCGCATCTTCAAGGACATGTTCCAGTATACGTGTGACGGGACTTTGTAACACGATTTTATTTCTTCATGTTTGTAAGTGCGCATTTGACATTTTATTAAAATTGTATTCAGTACCACGGGTAATGCACTAGGTGTTTATACCTCCCAAATAGTTTGACCCTCTGTGCACTTTCTTCAGTTCCCCAACATCCTTTTTGCGATCTGGTGTCCAAAACTGATCTGCGTATTCTAGATGAGGTATTACTAATGATTTGAACAGGAGCAAAATGATGTGTCTCTCTCTGGGGTCTATACTCCTTTTGGTACAAGAAAGTATTTTGCTAGCTTTGGAAACTACAGCTTGGCATTGCATGCCATTATTAAGTCTACAATCCACAAGAATGCCTAGATCCTTCTCCACCATTGGCTCCCCCAACTTTTCTTCTCCTAGTGTGTAAGTTGCATGTATGTTTTTAACAGTGACCCACTGCTATTAAATTAATAAATTTTTGGAACTTTTAAAAGGCACATATCAATAATAAGCTGACTGTTAGGTCAGAAATACAAGAAAGTATATTTTCAATTGCCAGGCTATACATTGGTGAGTATGCTTCTGCATTGCGTCACGTGTGAATACTTTGTGCACTTTTTGGCAACTGCTAGGAGGCAATGAAAGCAATGCACAGAGGCTGAGATTTTTCTTGAATACATCAACTTTTTTTTATCACCTTTCTTTTTTTTTCTCCCTTTCACATCTTGACTGTTCCCCTGCCTAATCTGGCAGACTGTGTGTGTATTAATTAATTGTTTATCAAGCCATGTAAAAAAAACAAACAAACAAAAAAAAACAAACAAAAAGCATGCAATGAAGCTTGCAGACAAATCACAAACTTGTCTTTAGTTGTTAGGCAGCACATTTTTATTTTGCTTTGTTTTCCTGCTCTCTATTTTTCTCGACACAAACAGCCCAAAGCCAAGGTCAGAAACTATAGATGGTGAGTGTTTCTTTAGCCTTTAGCAGCCTCCATCATCTTAAGACATGCAGACCTTCTGGTACTTGGTTGCCCCTCTTAGAACACAATGCTATGGTTCCTGGCTAGTACCAGGATTCGAAAAAATGAGACAGAGGAACAGTATCTGTAGACTTGCATCTTGTCGGGCAAAAGACAGCGGCTGGTTGCAAAGACAGTCCAAGGTCAGGATGGACAAGCCTAATCCAGTAGTCAGTTCTGAGGTCAAGGCAGGTAGTGGGCAAATATAATCTAGTAAACAATTTGAGGTAAAGTCAGGAAGCAATCCAAAAGTACAGGTACAAGGCAAGGGGCAGCAAAGAAGAATCCAAAGGACAAGTAACACAACAGGCAGGGCACATTAAGGGACCTTAATGCCCTGCAATAAAGTAAAAAATGTATGGTAGTTGTATTGGCCCCTTCTCCTCCACATCTATGCACATGTAGCGCACCCTCTAAGGGCCACAAGTAACTGGGATCCCCCACCCTGCACAGCCACAGACACCGAATCTTCACAAGCACTCCAGAGTCATAGAACAGTCCATGACTTTGTTTTTTGTTATTTATTGAGGGATAATAATTTGGAAAGGGGTGGGAGGTTACTGGATGCCCACTTGACTTCAACAACAAACTTTAGGGACAATTCCTCCTATATGCAGTCTCTATGTACAGCTCTACTTCTTTCTCCAGCACTAACTTACTTGCAGAACCCAGCTGGACCACTGTGAAGACCTGACAGTTAGTCCCCTTAGTTGTGTAGCAGAATGTTAGTGTACAGCCTGCATGGCTACTGATCCCAGCACCATCTCTTCAGGCGCTGCCAACCCACCTGGCTGCAGCTGCCCCTTTCCTAGCCCTCCAGGCTAACTTCTCCAGCACAGTCCTCTAGACTGACACTCACCAGCCTCCCGGCTGACTCTCAGAAGATCTCCCAGTAGTGCTGACCTGCTTCTGCTGTCCTCTCTCCTTGCTTCCGTGCCTCCAGGAAGGGTTTCCTCCAAATTTATTTGGCAGGATCCTTCCTTCCAGCACCTGAGCACCGACCAAAGCTCCCCCCTCCCCCGCAGACTAGGGGGCACCCTCAAGGGCCACTGACAGCCTCCTCAGCACTCCTTTTCCATCTTCCACCTGACTGCCCGTGCTGGCATGGCCCATGTCTATTTATGAAGTAAGCCCTGCCCAATGCCCAATCGTGGGAATTGGCTGAGGCCCCATATATATGTGTATATATATATATATATATATATATATATATATATATATATATATATATATATATATATATATATATATATATATATATACATGTCAACCTCTCCCTACTCCCGCCCTCCAGCTCTGGAAGTTTCTACAAACTTCCAGACCAAGGGGAAGTGCCAGAGACAGCTGCCAGATGAGTCATCCAACCCCTGTGCCACTGAACCCTGACCTAGATTCATAGCCTAGGCTTAGCCCTGAGCTAAACTAATTTTTACATACACTAACAAAAACTCTATCTATATCCAGCACATATACTAGAGGGTGCCACACACACATAGGCATTTACAGGAGTATTAAAAGAGGATCGTTTACAGGCTGGAAAAAAAAGCGCCAAAAGGCACATTCAGGAGAGGAACTTAAGAGCAAAATGCTAAACATGTATAAATGCATCTAAACACATAAAGCATATGCTCGTTATGGCACTCCAATGGCCAGAATAAATTAATACTAAATTGCTAGATGCGCCTAAACACACCTAAATGCATGACCTTTGCTGCATTTTTTAAGCAGCATATTCTTGACAGGAGGTTTGGCAGTAAGAGCGGCTTAAAGTATGCCCTGTGTGCATGAGGCCTTAACCACTTGACGACCACACACCGCAGATTTACTGCGGCAGGCAGCCGCTCCTGGGCAAACCGACATAGTACTACGTCACTCGCTCAGGAGACTTTAGGGGGCGAGCGCTCCGCCAGCGGAGCAATCCCGCTCGTCAGCCAGGGAGCCAGTGCATGTGACAGGTGGCTCCGATGGCCGCCGGCCACTCGCTATCTTCCCCTGCTGATAGAGAAGGACAGACAGCTGATGTAAACAAAGCCGTCTGTCATTCTCCCTGAAGTGATCACAGAGGCTATGTGATCCTGCTATATAGGATCGCATGTCTCTGTGATGACTTCACAAGCCACGCCCCCCCCAGTTAGAATCACTCCCCTAGGGACACATTTAACCCCTTGATCACCCATACTGTTAACCCCTTCCCTGCTAGTGTCATTTTTACAGTAACAGTGCATATTTTTAGCACTGATTACTGTAGTAATGTCACTGGTACCCCCCCAAAAGTGTCAAAAATGTCAGTTAGGGGTTCGATCTGTCCGCAGCAATGTCGCAGTCCCACAAAAAATCGCAGATCGCCGCCATTACTAGTAAAAAAAAAAAACAATAAAAGTGACATACTGTAAATCTTTCCCGTAGTTAGTAAATGCAATAACGTTTAAGCAAACCAATCAAAATACGCTTATTGCGATTTTTTTTTTTACCAAAAATATGTAGCAGAAAACAAATTGGCCTAACATGTTAAAAAAATTTTGATTTTTACATTTTTTTTTTGAGAATTTCATATAAAAGAATGTGAAAAATATTGTTATTTTTTCAAACTTGTCGCTCTTTTTTTGTTTATAGCGCAAAAAATAAAAATCACATAGGTGATCAAATGCCACCAAAAGAAAGCTCTATTTGTGGGGAAAAAAGGACGCCAATTTTGTTTTGGTACAGCGTTGCACGACCGTGCAATTGTCCGTTAAATTGCCGAATCGCAAAATAGGGCCTGGTCATTGAGCAGCCAAATCCTCCGGTCTTAAAGTGGTTAATGATGCTACATTCTACTTCCTAAAAACACAAAAGCTTGCATAGATCCTGGTAACCCTATGATTTCTTTATCAGTGGTTGTCCACTTATTCTGTTTAGGTCACTACATTGAGTAGCATATACTGTATAATCCGGGCCCTTCAAAAACTTTTTTAATGTACTAAAATATATCTATTGGTGGATTCTGTTTTACTGGAATGGAAAAAAAAATCCATCACAGCTGTTTTCTGTTCTGCAAAGGTACCCAGGTCAGTAGCTAAAATGGAATGTAAACTTTTTAAAAATGTTATGGTTTGATTTTATACTTACGAATAAATAAATATATGAATGCAGAAAACGCAGGGCAGATGTGACTACATTTTTAGTTAAAAATAGAAGCAACTGGCTTCAGCAGCTGAGAAAGATTCATTATTTCAGGTGGCTTACTCTAGGCAAGCAGTGAAGGAAAGCAGTGGGAGACATCAGCAGGGTACAATGTTGGACTTGTACAGTGAGAGTTATTAGCAGCAGAGTGATAGTGTTAGTAGGGCAAGATTAAAAAGCAATAAAGCCTCACTTAGTGTGGCGCACACATCACAATAAGCGCTCAGCATCCCTTGAGGCAGAATAAAAAAAAAAAAAAGCTGCCACAATGTTCCACAGGAGTTTATGTATATATTTGGGATAATGCACCCTGTATTGAAAAGTATAGGAATATCAGAAGCCATATAGCAATTTTATGATCCTGTAAAGTCTGTTTTGCCGTTGGCAGTAGATTATTTCTCAGAACTAACAAATTTCATTCTACCAATTCATTTCAGAATTAAACAGGCACGCACCCAGTGTTAATCTAGCAGAAATTTATATATCAAGTTTTTTTGATATTTGTGAAAATTGTATGCCTTTAATCCTATGTCTCTGCTCAACTCGTGTGTCTGTAAGCCTATCTAAAACATGTAATTCATTTTTGATGATTTTGTGTATTGCTTGTAACTTCACGGACCTATTTAAAAACCTCACTTGAGGTACTGTATTAAAGACACATATTATGGCAACCCAGTATACATTAATACATCATTATAGCTGCTGTTTGGCATACAAGCAGAAAAACTACCTGAATTTGAACTTGTCATTTGCAGTCTCTGAATCAGATCTCAGACTGTGGATGGGAGTAGCGTAGTAGCACAACAAGCCAATCAGGTGTCCTGCAGTGCAAGGGACATTCTGAGAGGAGACAGCAGAATGACAGAGAAATGAGCTTACCAGTCCCCTGCTTCTTTTTTTTCTGTCTAGTCACAGGCTGGGAAAGGGACAAGACCTATAAGTATTACTTAACCACAGTACAGAAAAGGCAGGTATCTAAGGGTCGTAACTTGGATGGTCTTGAGGATGGATGTCTACATATTTGTTCCAGGCCTGCTGATTTATCACTTGCATCTGCTTCCTAACCTCCCACTAACTGCCTACAATGTGCAAATAAAAGAGATGACAACACCCCAAAAACCCTTCCCAGTCCTTTCACTAGCTAAACAATGTGCCTCTATTGATAATAGGGTACTTTGGCCCAGTGGTACCTGCTGAATCTTTCTCTAAGATGGCTTCCGCTGCCTCCCCCGGTGGCTGGTGACTGAACTTCGGAACTGACACCTGGGAATACCCTAGGGAGATGTCTTCTCTCCATTCCTCTCTGTCATTTGAGCCACCTTCTTTTTCAGTACCCCCATTCCCTGGGGATTGGAGTACCTGGAACACCCACTACTGCACCAGGCAATGAGTGGGCTCTAATCATTGGCTATCAATTATGCCCACCAACCATCTCCTCTTTGGGAGTCACAGCAGAAGAAATTATAGTCTGAGTAGCCTCTTCCTCAGAGCCAACAAGCACTAGACTACGATCTTCATCCACTAAACCACCAATGTAAAGACTCATGGAAAGCCCATTTACTTCAAAGTATACTTTACAATTGAAGTAAGATTGCTCCAGTAGCCATGGGGAGCTCCTCCTGCCCCTATGAACGGCCATATAGTAATAAAAAAGTCAGAAATACAGTATTTTATAGTAAGAAAAAAGTAGTCCATCCAGTCCTGTTTAATTGTGGCATGTATTTCTTCATCCTCATTTGACAAAGGACAGAACAGTGGCTTATTTGTTAACACTTCTGCCTAGTAGTGCTAGGATTCTTAGTTCAAATCCCAGCCAAGATGCTATCTATAGAGTGTGGGCATGTTCTTCCTGTACTTGTTGAAATTGAAGGAGAGAAAGGCGCCTCTAAGGGCAGGTATCCAATTTAATTAAATAAAACGACAATAGGAACTTAAATCAAGGTAAGGGTGGACAAGCACATCTAAGGCGGTGGTGAGAAGTCTATGGTGCCATAGGCAGAACTCAAGAAAAAGGTATAAAATACCTAACTTAAATTAATTAAGTAATTTAAATTATTAAATAAATTGACACTACACTTGCATTGATGAAAACGGCCACGGCCTTTTTATTAAATTATATGAAGATGTTTATATATTTATATACGAATCTTCTTACTTCTGTATGCTGCTCCCGCTGACTGGATTCCAACGGTTATCTCCCTTCCTTATATAGGGAAATTTTACATCCTAATGTGACTTATTACTTCAAAATGGACCAATCCCATGTATGAAATTATATAGACCAATTAAATACTAGGCTTATTAACCAATTGTTATTGAACTATAATAACCAATTAAATAGTGCATATTACAACCAATAGCACCTTTTCTCTTTTTTTTTTTTTAATATTAAACGTCATGCCACGTCCCCATGAATGAATGTCAGGTACATTTTGACCTGCCCTTCATTTTTAATCCCAGAGAGACCTTAGTCCTGCAGAGCAGTGTCTGGGGCGTCTTTAGCTTCTAGTGGTCTCTGTGGGAAGTCGGCTGTCACGGTGATGGAAATCCTACCAGAACAAGGCTTGGGACGCTGCAGGTGTGGGATCATGACGTCACCAATATGAGACCGGTTTCAGAGCGTGCGTGCTGCGAATGGAACGGCAGCCGCGCTCCTTTTTCGAGCTTGGTAATGCATGCTACTGCTGCATTACCAAGATCCCTTTTCATCCTAGTTTCTCCCAGAGATTCTCCCTATTTCAAGTAAATTGCATTCAGTAGTCTAGGTCCCAAGTACATTACTTTACATTTTTCCCTGTTCACTGCCACACCAATTATATTATCCCCAATCACCGCCACATTAATCATATTATCCCAAATCACCGCCACACCAATTAGAGTGTCCCAGATCATGGCCACACCAGTCCCAGTATCCTTGATCACCACCACAATAGCCCCAGTGTCCCTGATTGTGCATGGTGAGCATAAGCATTTATAATAAATGGGATAGAGAAAAGGCCGTGACCACCAAGCTGACCCAGCCATACAGTGGATATATGCCAATTAATTCACGGCCGTCACCTGGCCAATGGCACAATTGACCAGTATGGGATACAGCTTATGTTTGGTGTGAGCCCGCGCAGTCTTCCCCATACACTGCGTCTCTCCCTTGCTCCTGCACCCCTACTCACCATTACAGCAAGAGACTCTCTGCTATAGGGGTTCTAAGTTGGCCCGATTATGCAAACCAAACGTTATTTGAGGATTTGAACTTCATCTTTTTCAAGATACTAGCCATCATCCATGTCAAGGACTGGCTCTATTTACAGTTTATATTAATCGGTGTGCAGACACTCCTCTAGATGCCTCCCTCTTTTCATGGTGAAATCGTGTTGATAATTTAGAGCCTATATGCCTCTCAATGACAGTAGAAGTGTATGGGTTTAGATCTGCATTGCATGGCAACAGTTCATAGTATATTTTGAATTTTAGGGTTGACAAAATTAGAGTTTAAAGTTTGAAGTTCTCAACCTTTTGAACCATTGGTGCAGCTATATTGGTTATATATTATACCAGGTATTTTACATCATTGTGGCATGCCGACCAGCAAACCGATGAGATAGCAGCATTCAAACATTCCCGGCTGGAATGTATGCAGCTTACTCCGGTTATTGCTGGTCTGATCTTCCAGTGTATGTGTGAGGCCGGCCTTGTATGTGTGATTTCTTTTTTGGTTTTATGTCTTGTGTGTGGTCAGTTTATTTTCTGTATCCTCTCATGTTTTGTACACTGTTCCCCTATGACGGGGTTAATTTTTAGACAATGTGTCACTTTGATCCTTAATAAAGAATTTTTGATTATTCATACAAAGTTGGTCTGAGCATCCCTTTATGCAGCCGTTCTTTAGAGGCTTTTCTTTGGCCCCTTCCATGTTTTATTCCCCTTTTCATCCTAGTTTCTCCCAGAGATTCTCCCTATTTCAAGTAAATTGCATTCAGTAGTCTAGGTCCCAAGTACATTACTTTACATTTTTCCCTGTTCACTGCCACACCAATTATATTATCCCCAATCACCGCCACATTAATCATATTATCCCAAATCACCGCCACACCAATTAGAGTGTCCCAGATCATGGCCACACCAGTCCCAATATCCTTGATCACCACCACAATAGCCCCAGTGTCCCTGATTACCACCACAAGTCATATTGTCTCTAATCACCGCCACACCAGTTACAGTGTCCTTAAACACCACTACACCAGTCATACTGTTCCAGATCACTTCCACATCTGTCCCAAAGTCACCAGCCCAGTGTATACTAGCAACAGTGTTCCTTATTCTTGCTGCACCAGTTACAGTGTCCCTTGATCACAGCTACACCAGTTATATTGTCTGCTACATCTGTTCCAATGTTACCACACCAGTTAAAGCCAGCAACGGCATCTCTGATTGATTTCAGTGTCACCAGACCAGTGTAAGCCAGCAACAGTGTTCCTGATCACTGCAACACCAGTTCAATGTGGCCTCTGTCTGCTGCCAGCACTAACTCTGGCCTGCCTATTGACCTTGTTTCTGCTTGCTGCCTTGATCATTTTTTTTTTCCTGTTTGCTGAACGCATGTCTGCCTGCCCTAAACTGACCCATCTGCACATCCTGATGACTATGTTCCTTCAAGACACTGTCCCTGCCATCCCCTGCAGACAACTGAGCTCCTGGAACTACAGGAACTCTTTTGTTCTTCCTTTCTTCATCCTCCTGTACTTCATGGCTAGTGAACATGGCATTCCTGGAGGTAGCCATGTACCAGTAGGCTAAGCTTGCTTGACTTATAGCAACGGAGCCTCTATAGATGACGCTACAATAAACTATATTCCCTGATCACTCATTTTTTGACACAATTGGTTGATTTGTGGTATACACAAGATACATAATCAGTCCCGACACTGAAAAGTCTCACATATCGGGTAACGGCATACTCAGAAAGAGTAGCAGAATGTGCTTTGGGGTATAATTATAAGTATGCCTATGATGAGTTACAAATATCTTGTTAAGATGGCAACTTTGAAAAAAAATAAAAAATCACATTTTATTTTGTTTCTTCATTCTCCAAAAAAAGTGAAATAAATTACAACTTAAAATCTCATAATAACTCTTACTAAATACCTTGGACTGTCTGCTTTTCAAAAAAGGGGAAATGTTGGAGGTATTTGGACTGGCCTGGCATTTTAAGGCCTCAAGACATTTTTGGCAAAATTTTGAAGAAAAACTTGTTTTTTTCCCCAAAATTGATGGTATTTTTTCATTTATATAGCTAAAAAAAAAAAAAAAAAAAAAACAGTGGTGATTAAATACCACCAAAAGAAAGGTATACAAGTCAAAATAATAACACAAACTTCATTTTTAGTACAATGTTGCATGCCTGAGTAATTTTTATTCAAAGTGTGACAGTGCTGAAAACTGAAAAATGTCCTGTTGAAAGTGTCTGATCTTGAGGTGGTGACATCTCCGGGGCCGCTGGCTTCTGGGTCTCGGTCACCGCCCACTTTCATTGGCTGGGTGGGGTGTGTGGTCAGCTCTGGCACTTCCAAATTTATTTATTTTTTTAGCTAGAGTTTCACTTTAAATAATATCTCCCTGGTGCAAATCATCCTCATTTGGATGACATTTCCAACTTGACAGATAGATTTGCCTATCTCTAGTCTCAATTGATTCAATCCTTTCACTCACAATTGACTTTTCTAATCCTCCCCCCATCCCTGTATCAAACAATCGGTGAAGGAAACATTTGCTTGTCTAATTCAAACACAGGTAAGCAGCCAAAAAAGAACAAGAGCAGATGAAAGGGAAAAAAGTTTAAAATATCAACTGAACCAACTTCAAGCACTTTCTTTCTCTCGTCATTATATTTTTACTCTGCAGTTATTCAATTTATATTTGCATTGCTTCAGTGCACCATTTTAAAAGCACATCTTCCTGATGCGCTAATTCTTTTTACTTCAGAGCTTCAAGTCAGTGTGTCGGAGAGGATGAGTTTGTACTCATAACTGCGTGCCTCTCTTGAGCTTTCTGTATTTAGTAGTGTGTCAGTCTGCACGAATGTGACATAGAATATTTGTAAATTCTAAGTTATGCAATCATGTGTGTGACAGATTATTAATGAGTCTTTTTTTCCTAATTCCTGTCATATGGCAGTTTATACACTGGTGGCTAATAGTAAATTAGGCAAGGCTTGAAATCTCATTTAAGGAACATCTGGTTGGCTACACATTAAGGTGTCACTACTGGTATGGAATTACAAGATCTAAGATGTGGTACTTAAGTCTTGTAAAAAAAAATACATGGTTTAAGTGCCACCACAGGAAGCGTATACAATTTACAAATCTATTATCTGACAAACAGTTTCCAATAGCTAACTACAGGGCATTAGAGATAAGGTTCAAGGCAAATTCTGTGGGTTTGAGATACGCTGTCCCTGCAAATTTATACAGTATGTATACTCCTCCTGAAGAATTTTCATTCAAACTATAACGCACTGCACTTTTGAAGCAGAAAAATGTGTGTTAAGTGTTTGTAAAAGCATTTTTTTAATTTAAAAATGTTTTTCAATGAAAAAAAAAAATGTTATACCAGCTCTGTGCAATGGTTTTGCACAGAGCAGCCCCAAACCTCCTCTTCTGGGGTCCCCCACAGGCGATCTTGGCCCCTCCTCTTCTGTGTCTACACCCTTAGCAAGCACTTGCTATGGAGGCAGACATCTGGGCTCGATGTGAGCTTGGCTGTATGTGTCCATTGTCCACTCTCTGCTCACAGGATTTGACTGACAACAGCAGGAGCCAATGGCTTTCACCACTCTCAGGTAAGCTTGTGAAAGCGGGAAGAGGAGAGAGAAGAATTGAAGTGAGGCACAGCATTGGATCAATACAGGACTCAACATTTGGTGGAGGGGGGAACAACAGATGGTAAAACCTTTCTTTTTTTTCACTTTATGGCAGGGAATGCTTTAAGGCAGGCATGTCCAACCTATGGCCTGGGGGCCGCATGCGGCCTGGAACCGCAGGCAATGCGGCCCACTGCCCCCTGACAATTTTTTTCTTTTTTTTGCTGGGGAGGAAGGAAGTCGAGTCGGGGGCACAGCCACAGCGGCTTCCAACTAACTGTAGGCAGAGGCTGCCTCGGAGGGGATCATCCTCTAGTTGTGTTAAATTAGTTCTGGTGGGGGCGCAGCAGCGCGGGAAGGGCGTGGCGGCGTTTTATTACTTATATACCTTAACTATAGTATATATTTTATATGCGACCAGAGAAAATTTCTCTACACTCAATGTGGCCCAAAGAAGCCAAAAGGTTGGACACCCATGCTTCAATGTAAAAGATGTTTTACCTTTAGAACCACTTTAATTCTGATTGCTAGCTCTTATGAATCACTCAATCAACCTCTTCTCTGTCCTTTCTATTCTTATTGGAGGTCTTTTTTTCTTTAAGTTTATTTTGTGGTTGATTTTAGGTAATTCACTTTTAATGGCTCTACCATCCATTTTGCTGCAAGACTTTTTCTTGTTTTTTATCTGTGTTTTTCCAGCATGTCTTTAAAAAAAAAAAGTGGACTTTCATTTCAGGAGTAACTTTTTGGGGTTATAGGGTTATATTCTTTTAATTGTATGTTGATAAGGCCATTTTTTTTGGTAAAATATATATTTTTTTTTTTTTGCTTCAAGGCTTTTCTTTAAAATAGTCGCCTTTTTGTTAGTGAATTTGGCCAGTTTAATTTCTTTTGAGGTTTTATTTATTCTTATTTTATGTTGATAGGGCCTAATAGACCCCTGATGCTCCCCCTGCCCTTCAAGGCAGATGATCAAATACAGATCATGTTTGATCAGCTTCTTTCGTAATAGCAAGGAAATGACAGCTCTGTCTGGAAGTGACACAATCCCTGTTGCTTCTGGGATCACTCATCACAGAGGAGATAGGGAAAGGATGTTCCTCCCATCTCCTTTGTGGGCAGTCACCCAGACTATTTATCATGGTCCCTGGCTGCCTTTGGAACAGGAGAGTCAGGGAACCACTGTATGGAGCAGTGGGAGGTGGAGTTCTTAGCTCTGTGGATCATTTTTACATGAAAGCCAATATCTGGCTTGTATAGCCACCTGCCATCCAAGACATTTACATATGTACGCTGAATGGCAAGTGATTAAAGGATAAGTTCACCTTTGGTAACTTGTTACATGTTACACCTATATTTAGGGTATAACATGTAACACATTAAAGTTAAGCACCCCCTCTTTGCCACCTCACTACCTCGTGATAATGATAGCGGGCGGGGGTTCAATCTCCCTGAACCGACACATTTTCAGATTTCCTCTAGCTTTGTAACAGAAAGCCTGTTCAGGGATATGAGCACAAAGCTAGAGGAAGGAGCCTGACATTGCGCCTGTGATCTGCTGACCATGGGCGTAATGCTTTTCAGGCTCCTGTGAAAAAAAATAAAAATAAAATAACTGCACATATTTTCACCTGCAAAATCATGCACAGTTTTTTTATTTATGTACACTACTCAAAAAAATTAAAGGAACACTTTGAAAACACATCATATCTCTTTTTTTTTTTTCCACATATCTCAATGGGGAAAAATATCATGCTGGATATCTATACTGATATGGACTGGGTAATATGTTATGAACAAAAGGATGCCACATTGTTTGATAGAAATGGAAATAATCAACCTACAGAGGGCTGAACTCAAAGACCCCCCAAAAAATCTAAGTGAAAAAATTATGCAGCAGGCAAGTCCATTTTGCTGAAATTTCATTGCAGCAATTAAAAATGGTACTCAGTAGTTTCTATGGCACCTATGTGCTTGTATGCATGCCTGACGATGTTGGGGCATGCTCTTAATGAGACCACAGATGGTGTCCTGGGGTATTTCCTCCCAGATCTGGACCAGGGCATCACTGAGCTCCTGAACAGACTGAGGTGCAACCAGGGGACGTCGGATGGATGAAACATAATGTCCCAAAGGTGTGCTATTGGATTTAGGTCAGGCGAGCGTGGGGGGCATTCAATGGTATCAATTCCTTCATTCTCCAGGAACTGGCTGCATACTCTCGCCACATAAGGCCGGGCATTGTCGTGCACCAGGAGGAAACTAGGACCCACTGTTCCAGCATAGGTTTTGACAATGGATCCAATGATTTCATGCTGATTCCTAATGGCAGTCAGGGTGCCATTGTATAGCCTGTAGAGGTCTGTGCGTCCCTCCATGGATTTGCCTCCCCAGACCATCACTAAGCCAACCACCAAATCGGTTGTGCTTAACGTTGTTCTCCATGGCTTCTCCAGACCCTTTCATGTCTGTTACATGTGCTCAGGGAGAACTTGCTCTCATCTGTGAAAGCACAGGCTGCAAGTGGCCGACCTGCCAATTCTGGCGTTCAATAGCAAATGCCAATTGAGCTTCACGGTGTTGGGCAGTGAGCACAGGGCCCACTAGAGGAGGTCAGGGTCCCAGGCCACCCTCATGAAGTCTGTTTCTGATTGTTTGGTCAGAGACATTCACACCAGTGGCCTACTGGAGATCATTTTGTAGGGCTCTGGCAGTGCTCATCCTGTTCCTCTGTGCACAAAGAAACAGATACCAGTCCTGATGATGGGTTAAGAACCTTCTAGGGCCCCGTCCAGCTCTCCTAGATTAACTGCCTGTCCCCTGGAATCTCCTCAATCCTCTTGAGACTGGGCTGGGAGACACAGCAAACCTTCTGACAATGGCACATATTGATGTGCCATCCTGGAGGAGTTGGACAGCCTGTGCAACCTCTATAGGGTCCAGATATTGTCCAGATATTGCCTCATGCTATCATTCGTGACACTGACCTTAACCAAATGCAAAACTAGTGAAAAACAGTGAAAAAAAATTAGTAGGGAAAAAAAATTCAGTGGCCTTCACCTGTAAAACCATTCCTGTTTTGGTGGTTGTCTCATTGTTAGTGCGCCTGTTACTGCTAGTGCGCCTGTTACTTTAAATAACACCAAAGCAGCTAAAACTGATTAACAACCCCCCCCCCCGCTAATTAACTGACCAGATCAATATCCCAGGAGTTTAATTTACTTGATGCTGTACTCTAATACAAAAGTGTTCCTTTAATTTTTTTTTGGAAAACAGTGTTATTTCATGGGCGAAAACATTTTTGCCAGCAGCTTTTTTCCGGTATCGTTAACAAACTAAATTAAGCGAAAATGTGAGAGAGGGACGTTTAACCTCATGAACTTCTGGTTTTCACAGAGTTATGCCTGTGTAGAGCCCGTGAGTGCTTTCCCTCCCAGCAAGCAAGCAAGTCCATAGCATGCTTGCTACTTAGCAGTTAGCACTGTGCAGCATTACTGGCCTCCTCAGACAATCGTCCAGAGCAGCACTGTGCATTACAGGCCTCCTGACGAGATTTCAGACTCATGACAGTCCAGAGCAAAGCACTATGAGTGTGTACATTACAGGCCTCTCCTCAGATCAGACCACTGCCCAGAGCACTGTGTGCATTACAGGCCTCCTCTGACCACCGGCAGCCAAAGCACTGTGCATTACAAGCCTCCCCTCAGACCACATTTCAGAGCACTGTGCATTACAAGCTTCCCCTCAGACCACCATCCAGAGCACTGTGCAGCATTACAGGCTTCTCAGGCAACCATCCCAGAGCACTGTGCCTTACAAGCCTCTCAGACCAGCATTCCAGAGCACTGTGCAGCATGACAGACTTCTCAGGCAACCGTCCCAGAGCACTGTGCCTTACAAGCCTCTCAGACCAGCGTTCCAGAGCATTGTGCAGCATGACAGACTTCTCAGGCAACCGTCCCAGAGCACTGTGCCTTACAAGCCTCTCAGACCAGCGTTCCAGAGCACTGTGCAGCATGACAGACTTCTCAGGCAACCGTCCTAGAGCACTGTGCCTTACAAGCCTCTCAGACCAGCGTTCCAGAGCACTGTGCAGCATGACAGACTTCTCAGGCAACCGTCCCAGAGCACTGTGCCTTACAAGCCTCTCAGACCAGCCTTCCAGAGCGCTGTGCATTAGAGGCCTCCTCAGACCACCATCCAGAGCACTGTGTGCAACGCATTACAGGCCTCCTTCTCAGACTACTTTCCAGAGGACTGTGAATTAAAGTCTTCCTCAGGCCATGGTCCAGAGCACTGTGAAGCATAAAAGATAAAATAGAGATATAATTATAGAAATAAAGATAAAATAGCTAAATCAGTGTTTGATCTAGGTCAGAGTCAAAGGTAAGGTCCGTGTGTTTTAGGTAGGATTTAAAAAAAAAACATGTTTCAATTTAGTATCAGTGTCGGTGTGTTTTTGGTAGAATAAATTAAGTGAAATGCTCAGTAATGATTCTGGGTCCTACTAAAGGTACAAACAACAAATGATGTACACATATGTGGTTGCTCTGCAATCATCAGGAGTAGGAGAATTTGTTTTGGGTTGTTCTTTAGTGGTAAGTTATGGTAATAGAAAGAAGAGAAATATACAACTACATTTTAAAACATTTTTGGGTGAGTTTTCCTTTGATAAAAATAAAAAAAAAGGCTTGATTCACACTGGACATTATCAAAACGCCAATAGAAAGTTGTAGCTGTAGAAGGAGTTTTTTTTTTTTTTCAGTAGCGTTTTATAGAGTTTTTCAGCTGTAGCGTTGTTTTTGCTTTGTTTTAGCAAAACTATACTTCCACAAATGCTTATGGCTCAAAAATGCTGATAAACGCAGAATAGACAAGGTTTTTTGGTGATTTTCAGAATTTTTAACCTTTTATTAGAGTTGGGCCTCATACACACTGGAAGTTTTTACAGCTGTTGGTTTTGGCTTCAGACTTTTTTTCAGCAGCCAGTAAACTCTCCAGCATGTTATCCTATGTGTCCATGCACACATAGGCTGTTATAAGCAGTTTTTGGCAGGGTGTTTTCTTGCTGGAAAAAACCCCCAGAACTAGTAGACTTTGAGAGGAGTTTTTCAGCTGTAAAAACGCTTCCAACTCTGATGAAAGCTTAAAAACTCTGAAAACACCAAAAAACACAGCTATTCAGCATTTATCAGCGTTTGAGCCATAAGCTTTTGTGGGAGTATAGTTTTGTCTACAAAAAGCTAAAAAATGCTACAGATGAAAAACGCTGAAAAACACTACTGCAAAAAAGCTGAAAAACTCCTTCTACAGCTACAGCTTTCTACTGGCATTTTGATAACGTCCAGTGACATGAGGCCTTACAGCGTTTTTTTTTTTCAGCCGGAAAACGCCTGCTGATAACAGCCTATGTGTGCATGGACAGCGTCCAGTGTGCATGAGGCCTTACCATCAAATGAAAGCCTGATTTGTCTTAAAGAACTAAAGTATAACTCACCTAGATACACTAGTGATATGTCCAGTTTTTCTAACACATGCCAAAGTTTCAAAACTGGGTTCAGACGATAAGATTTGTTTTACCTTCATCATGAAGGGGTTGGGCAAATAAAGTTTTTGTAAATCATTTTAAAAGTTTCTTACCTTGAGATCCTGCCAGTAACAGCACTTCCTGTTTAAAGCTGACAACACAAACAACTTCCTTCCAATTAGCAACAGCATTGTCCCCCTGCTGTGTGTACTATTTCAGATGGCAGTCAGGATACCTATCAAGTCTATTAGACAGTGGTACCCCCTCCATTAGGGGCACAGGGGTGCCAACCCCCTAATCTATGTGCCCAGCCCCTAATCTATATGCTGGGCACCAGACGTATGGATTTCAATGTTTGTTTGTTTGTTTTTTTAAAGCACGTGATTAGAGCCTGAAGGCTCTAATTGGCTTTAAAAAAGGGTGGGCTTGGGGCGCAGAGCACTGCGCCCTGAGCCCACCCAGTTGTGTGACAATAGCGAAATAATATTCTCTATTGTATTCCTGCTTTTCCTCCCGACCAATTGGGAAGTGGGTCCTGAGACCTAAATGGCTGGGAGGAGAAGCGCATGCATTGGCTGCCAAGGAGGAGGAGATGCAGGGGAAGCTGAAGCTGCCAGTGACCTAGATTGGCTAAGAGCGGGGCTAGTGGGCAGATGGGGGGAGGGTGGCGGTTGGTTTGTTTGTCACCCCCCCCAAAAAATAAAATAAAAAATGGCGCACCAGCTATTAGATAAAGAGCCCATCGTCCAACATATTATGGAGCTCATACAGCAGACCAAGATCAGAATAAACAATCCCTGTGGGAAGGGGCTTTTACCCAATTCTCTTTCACTTTTTAATATCTCCACATTTCTAATAATTTGAAAAGAGCAGGACAGAGCGCCTTTTTTTCCCAACATAGCACACCACAACACACAGCGTATCCACATCCGTTCATGGTGGTGAGTTAAATGCACATGCATTGGGGTGCCATTGAAAATGATAGCAGTACAATGCACATAGACCCATGCCTTAACATTTGTCATTCTATGGTTTCTACCACCCAGTAAAACATGCATTTTACTGTGCGTTTCTACAACAGATAGCTGTGAATCTATGCAAAGAATTTTTAGCAGCTCAACCTTGTCACTACAATTATCTGTTTGTTATTAAATAATAGCGAGTGCTAAATGGTTGAACAAATAGCTCCCTATGGTGTAATCTACATGTTAATGTGTTGTACAATAAATCCTATATGATTTCACAATGTTGCAATTTTATGTGTTACATCTTTACTTCATGCCACAATGCAGTTCTAACTATATGGCTGGATTTACAAAGACAATTTTCAGTTACCTAATCGCTCTGCTAAAATCGCAATGCGCACCGACTGATCGCTAACAAGATGGAACATACAAGTCCCTTTAGTGTAAGCTGCACAAGTAGCATGTAGTAAAAATTAATCATGCATTATTATACAGTGCTCTAAATGCATTTGATTGATCACTACTACATTTTGCTTATGTAGGTTAAACCAAAGGGACCAATTAGTTACATCAGTTAATGGTCGATTTCTACTCTTTAGCTATTCATTACAGGAGTTTTAGGCAGCAAGGCTGAGTAACTAAAAATCATCTTTGTAGCTTAGACCAATGTATGGTGGGACAGCAGGAAAACTTCACCCATCAGTAGTGCTCTGCATGCATTTAGTTTTTACAATTAAAATGTATGCAAAACCAAAACTTTTTTAATTTTTTTTATTTTGGTTTTTAAAGTGGAACCTAACTGTGTCTTAACAACGCAAACTGAAAACACCATTTTATATTTAAAGCAAACTCCATCCATTTCTCTTCAACACCCTCTCCCTCTAATTCTAACCATGGCCACCCTGAGTAAGAGCAAGTACTTCATGTAGTATGTACTCCTTGTAATCCATCTGCTCTTTGCTCAGTAATGCAAGCAGGAGGATGAGGTTGAAGCTACAATACAGTCAGGGCTGCTGTTAGACTTTACGGGGCCCCGTCATTTCTATCTGGCAGCCCCCCCCAATTTATCAAGACAATATTTTCACTAAAAATACACTAAAATCACTATTACCGGACACGAACATAACAGAGAAATGTTTGAATTAGTCCTTTTTTAAATGTTTTTTTACATTTAAAATAAAAAAAAATGTATAACTTTTTTTTAAATGTTAAGAATGTTTACAATTATTTTATTTTACATTTTTTTTCAATTATTTATTACAATGTTTAATTATTATTATTTTTTTTTACAATTTTTTATTTTTTTTTGCAGGACAGGAAAGCCAGCAGCGCTTCTGGGGGGGGGGGCTCACAGTGAAAGAGGGGCTCACAGGATGGGGTGGGGGTGTCAGAAGCAGGCAGAGCAGGGAGGGGGGATCAGTGTCAGAGAAGCAATTACAGGAATGATGCCCTGTGTGTCTCTCTCTCTCCCTGCAGCAGCTGAAACCCTGATAGCAGCAAAAGGAAGAGCACAAAAAGCCGCACAACCGGTTGAAGATGCAAAAAGTTAAAATCCAAATTTATTTTGCAGGCAAAAAGATAAAATCATCCAAGATGAAACCAAAACAGTCTGAGACATGGGGGGAAAAGGGGAGCACGGCGGTTAACCTCTGCTCTGGACGTCTTCTTCCTCCTCGACCTGCATGCGCGCCGCTGCCCTCCAGCGCCACAGTGGAGAGTGTCGGCGTGCATTGCTCTGCACCCCGGTGACACCCAGAAGGCCGCCAATCGGCACCTCTGCGTGGTGCACGTGGGGTGCAAAACCCCACCCCCCCATAGCCAACAGTAAGTCCGGCGCCCCTGGTGGGTTTCAAATGGCTCTCTGCCACATTCTAAACCTTTTCTATTTAACCCTTTGAAACAAAAATCACTGTATTTACCTATTCTGTAGACGATCCGGCCCAGTCTCAGCATCAGCTATCAGTGGGACTTCAGAGGCGGGTGCAGGAGAGGCAGCTGACAGCAGAAGCCCAATAGTATGTCTATGGGTGACATCACTTCCCTGCCATTTCACAGCCGTTATCAGTCCTCTCTTGCACACACCTTCTGCTGCTGGAAACCAGACTGATTCGGCTTCAGAATAGGTTAGTACACTGATTTTTTCTTTACAGGGTTAGATAAATTAGGTTTAGAATGTGGAAGAGAGTAGGTTTAGCGTTAGTTAGGTTTTGTCTGGACTTACACTTTAACTGCAGTTTTACTTACCCGATCTCACCCCTGCCCTCATGTCCAATATAGCGCTATGGTCCCTACAGCATTCTTTATGATGTCAGAGGATGTTAGCCCACCAGAATATTGGGTAAAAGTGGCTGCAGTGACTAGTTTACCAATCTAAAGAGCCTGAAAGAGGATCAGGTAAGTTTTTCCTGGGCTCCTAGGCATGAGCAAGCATTTACTCCTTGCAAGGGAGAACTTTTAGTTTCAAACAAATGATTACTGCCCACACCTGTAACTGGTCTCTGCAGTAAGGAGCATTGAAAGGGGAATGCATGTAACAAGACACAAAAAGATTCGAAGCTCTCCTTACCGACCAGTCTGCGACCAAACCAAATTGACCTGTCTAACAGTATGCGTTAAAAACAGGGGTTTCGTTTCATAACATCTTCAAATACATGTGTTAGCCAAAGAGCCCCGACAAGGCACGCCATTTTCTGTGGTCCTAACTCTAAATTCTGTGAGTCTCCAACAATGGAAGCACATGCATTTAAATGGACCGGTGTAGGGCAGATATACCTGAAGGGAACCCACCCCTTCTTAAAGGCACAGGGGCACACTGAACACCCAGCCTATAGCACCATGGCAGCAAAGGTGTCAGTGCGTTGCTTTCAGGTATATCTGTCCTACACCTGTCCATTTAAATGCATGTGCTTCTAATGTTGGAGTCACACAGAATTTAGAGTTAGGTCCACAGAAAATAGGGTGCCTTGTCGGGGCTCTGTGGCTTACACTTGTATTTGCAGATATGTGCAACTAAACCCCTGTTTGTAACGCATACTGTTAGACAGGTCAATTTGGTTTGGTCGCAGACTGGTGGGTAAGGAGAGCTTGGAATCTTTTTGTGTCTTGTTAGAACTTTTAGTTTTCCTGGAGTTCAGCTTTGAATAGCAAAAAGCACAAATGGTATATTTTTGCTTATACTGTGTTCTGAATGAAAAATCTGGATGGGGATTTTAAAGCAAACTTGCACTTTGCAAATGAAACAGGTTCACTTTAATGCCTACCTTGCAATAGTTCATATTCACCTTTGCTTCACTCTTGCATCACTATGCTCAGTCAGCAAGACCTAAGAATACCTGCTGCCATGTAGCCTCAAACCATGTGACAGTGCTTAGCCTAGGATTGTCACATTGGGGTAAAGAAAGCACTTAACCCCTGCCTACACTCTGAATTAAAGGACTATAAACTTACACAGGGCTGTATTTATTTCATCTGCATTGATAAGTTGTGGACGGAAGGAAAAGTATGTATGTGGTGTTGGTGAGGGGGGCATTAAAGCCAAATTGTTCAGTTTAATGCCCAGCTCTGGGATCACCTCTACAGCCCCTATTGCTCTCCTCTACTTGTGCCAACCACCACCACCACCTGTACCTCAACCTCACTGTGCTTTTCCTTTTTTGTGAGTCTTCCAGCTAGTTAGTTAACATAATAGGGTTGTCTTCTTCTTTCAACCTTTCTTCAAGTTACATAGTTACATAGTTAGTCAGGTTGAAAAAGACACAAGTCCATCAGGCTCAACCAATAAAAAACAAAAAAACAGTAAAGAAAACCCAACCATACAATCCCATATACACAATCCTATACCCGCAGTTGATCCAGAGGAAGGCAAAAACCCCAGCAAAGCATGAACCAATTTGCTACAGCAGGGGAAAAAATCCCTTCCTGATCTCCCGAGAGGCAATCTGATATTCCCTGGATTAACTGTGTGGTTGACTATCCTCAGTGATGCAAATGTTGATACAGGGTGCCACAAGACCAGGATGCCCTGCACTCACAGTATATCCTCAGCCTTCAATGTTGAATAAAGCTGGGTGTCAACAACTCTAAAAAGCTAAGGATATTTTGTTGTGAAATGGGATTACTGTGGGGCACAGTGCCAGCAAGGAGGTGAGTATTGCAGCCAGTGCTGCTTTGTTTTTTTAATTTTTAAACACCAACCAGGGCTTCTTTTTCTTCAAAATAACATGCCTATAGCTGGCTTTAACCACTTGCCTACTGCTCACATTGAGCGTACTGCGGCAAAGTGGCTCGTTATCATCCAGCGATGTAGGTCTACGTTGCTGGACTCCTCCCCTTGTGGGCGACACAGCGGGAGTTGGGCCAGGGGAGGAGAGGCGGTGATCACCCTCCGCTCTTCCCTGATCGCTGGGGATCAAGTGAGGAGATCCGCCCGCTTGTGTAAACAAAGCGGGCGGATCTCCTATGTGACAGGCTGCAGGATTCAGCATAGCTGGACCTGCGATCTGTGCCTGTGTCACACAGTCCCCTCCCCCCACACACGTCACTAAGCACCAGGCATACATTAACCCCTTGATCACCAATAAAAGTTAACCCCTTCCCTGCCAGTGTCATTTTTACAGTAACAGTGCATGTTTATAGCACTGATTACTGTAGTAATGTCACTGGTACCCCCAAAAGTGTCAAAAATGTCAGTTAGGGGTCCGATCTGTCCGCCCCAATGTCGCAGTCCCGCAAAAAAAAATCGCAGATCGCCACCATTACTAGTTAAAAAAAAAAACAATAAAAATGACATAAATTTCCCGTAGTTAGTAGCTGCAATAACTTTTGCACAAACCAATCAAAATACGCTTATTGTGATTTTTTTTTTTTACCAAACATATGTAGCAGAAAACAAATTGGCCTAAAATGTTACACAGGTGATCAAATACCACCAAAAGAAAGCTCTATTTGTGGGAAAAAAAGGACATACATTTAATTTGGTTACAGCATTGCACGACCGCGCAATTGTCCTTTAAAGTAATGCAGTTCCGAATCGCAAAATATGGCCTGGTCAGGAATGGGGTAAAATCTTCCGGTCTTAAAGCGGTTAAAAATACGCTCATTGAGAATTTTTTTTTGTCAAAGACATGTAGCTAAATAAATTTTGGCCTAAATATATGGCAAAAATTTAATATATTGGATATTTTTTAACTGTCAAAGTAGAAAAATATTGTTATTTTTTCAAAATTGTCGCTTTTTTATTAATATCGCAAAAAATGAAAAGTACAGAGGTGATCAAATACCACCAAAAGAAAGCTCTGTTTGTGGGAAAAAAAGGACGTAAATTTCGCTTGGATACGGTGTTGCATGACCACGCAATTGTCAGTTAAAGTCGCACAGTGCTGAATCGTAAAAAGTGGCCTGGACATAAAGCAGGAAAATCCTCTGGTCCTAAAGTGGTTAAACGTGGCATTAGATGCCACGTGCAGCTTACTGATTGCTGCTGGACCCATATCTGTTTGGAAAATTGAGAAACAGTACAAAGTCCTTTGACATCTATGAAAACGTCAGGATAAAAGGGAGAGATCTTATGGCCATGGTTTTGTAGCCAACAGACCTGTGGATTAAATTGAATACAAATTACAAATCAGCTTTAAAAAGTTTCTAAAAGTTGTGACTTTTTGCAGCGTCTCAGGTCAGCAGCTCCCAAGGGAACAGGTTGCTGCGGGACAAGAGTTAAAAAACCTGGACCGACTGACAGATCGGCTCAGTCAAGTTGACAATATCAGTTACTGCTCTTTCATCCCACTCCTGCCTTCCCCAGGAGTCTCCAACACGCCCTTTGATTTACAGCCGCTCTCTGCATTTTCTGAAGGGGCCCCTTTTCCCTTTCAAATGCAAATCTTCGCAAGCCTTAATTAATCAGATTTCAATTTCCTTTAATTTGACAAGATAGCCATCTCACTGCCTCTCTCTCTGTTACTAGAGCGGCCGCCGCTGGGAGATTTCTTTTTCTTATTTTAGTTTTTTTTTTCTTCTTTCGTTCTCAAGCAGCAAAAGTCATTATCAATTAGGCTGATTTGCATATTTATTAGGTTAATGGGACCCATTGAATCATTTTGCTATGGGGGTGGCTCAGGAGGGTGTTTTTTTATGCAGATATTTCAGAGGATACCTGTAATAATGGCAGACTTAACCATGACAGGGCTAGGTGTTTGCCATTCGGTTGTCTTTACACTTTAATGCCAACTGAAGCTAAAAAATTATAATGTGTCATGTGTACTTAATTAATTATTAACTAGATAGAAATAAATTCATTGATGGATAAACATGCTAAAAGTTGCCTGGGAAGATACTTAATTTGTCAAAAAAAAAAGAAGAAAAATAATCTTTTTTCTAAGGTTTTTTTTTAATTCTTTCTGAGAAATTTGTTACAGTATTGATATCAATTTATACATGTGATGTTTAATAAAAGGGTGTACAAATGAAGAGACCACAATACAAATCGACTTTCAGGATCAGTTTATTAAGATGGCATAAAGGGTTTTGAGCTACGTTAACCTAAGACAAAAATAAAAAACAATCACAGGATTCAAAGTTTAAAGGAAACCAGTGTTAGGTGAAAAAGAATGCATAAGGTCATAATAGTGGTCACTGAGGCCATCAGTTAAATGAAAAGGAGTGAGGCTTAGCAAAGGAGCAGTGAGGAATCACAGTTTGGAAAGAAGTTAAAGCCCAACATACTACAAAAAAATGTAATCGTCATTGCCTAGGTCTAATTGGGTAAAATTGGGGCTTTGCATAAATGCTAGGCCAATGGGCTCCATAGATCACAAAGATCTAAGTCTGGCCATACACAGTTCAGATCTGATTTGAACTGTTAATGGGCAGGCTGAATGTACCAAGTTGATTGATCGATTAACTTGGTACATTCAGCCTGCCCATTAACAGTTCAAATCAGATTTGAACTGTGTATGGAAAGCCTTAGATCTTTGTGATCTATGGAGCCCATTGGCCTAGCATTTATGCAAAGCCCCAATTTTACCCAATTAGTCCTAGGCAATGACGATTACATTTTTTTGTAGTAAGCTGGAGTTGGGCTTTCACTTCTTTCCACAACCAGCCAGTGCCACTGCAAGGATTTTTGTGTACTTAGGCGAAGGTGCATTTTAGTGTATCCCTCCCCCAACCGTCCTCCTGCCAACACCCTCCCTTCCACAATGCAAACCCCCACATTGCATACACTTTATTTGCCTGCTCAATGTCACTTCTGGGTCAGGAAAAAGAAAGGGAGGAGAGTGGACGCATGTCCACTTTTCTCCCTCCACTCTACCCAGCAACACCCGCTATGCCAGTCCTGGAGATGGACAAGTGGTGCTCAGGAGACATAGTGGGGGGCACTTTACTGGGGTGCAGTGTTGCCAATCCCCCAAAATGAAATTTACTGGGAGGACGCCCACAATTTACACTCACACGCACACATTTTTTACTTGCAAAAATCATGAAATTTACTGACAGATCCACATTTTTTACTAACACTTAAAACAAATACATAAAATGGCCGATTTCAGTGTAAAACAGTGCAAATATCAATATTTTAGTCATAAATTGCGCTAATTGCACATGTAACTAGTGTGATTAGCAATGTGTTTAGGGTATAATAAAAGAAAAAAAACATATTTCTCCATTTATGAAGGTCAGGTTAATATAACCCAACACAGGGTTTTCCTTTACAATGTAAGTGGGAACTTTGTGGACCCTAAAGGGAAACATAAAGGAAGCATTGTGGACCCTAATGTAAAGGAGAACTCTAAGGACTCTGATGTAAGAGGGGATGCTACAGACTCTGGTGTGAAGGGAAACTCTGATGTAAGGGAGTCTCTGGTCACTACAGCCCCCTCCTTACACAAGAGTCTATTGTGCTCCCTCTTACATGACAGTCCACAGAGACTACATACCTGGCACAAGAGATGATCAGGGACTGCCGACATGGCACGAGATATGGTCAGAGACTGCATACATGGCACAAGAGATGGTCAAAGACTGCATACATGGCATAAGAGATGGTCGGAGACTGCATACGTAGCAAAAGAGATGGTCAGAGACTGCATACATGGCACAAGAGTTTGTCAGGGACTGCATACATAGCACAAGATAAGATCAGAGACTGCATACATGGCACAAATGTTGGTCAGGGACTGCATACATAGCACAAGATACAATCAGAGACTGCACCCATGACACAAGGGTTGGTTTAGAGACTGCATACATGGCACAGATGATTGACACAGACATCATACATGACACAAGAGATGGTCAGAGACTGCATACATAGCACAAGAGATTGTCAGAGACTGCATACATGACACAAGGGATGGTTTAGAGACTGCGTTCATTGCATACATGACACAAGGGATGGTCAGAGACTGCATACATAGCACAAAAGATTGTCACACACTTCATACATGACACAAGAGATGGTCAGAGACTGCATATATGGCACAAGAGTTGGTCAGAGACTGCATACATGGCACAAGAGATGGTCAGAGACTGCATACATGACACAAGGGATGATCAGAGACTGTATACATGGCACAAGGGATGGTCAGAGACTGCATACATGGCCCGAGAGATGGTCAGAGACTGCATACATGGCACGAGGGAGGGTTTAGAGACTGCATACATGACACAATAGATGGTTTAGAGACTGCATACATGGCACAGCTAATTGTCACAGACTGCATATACGGCACAAGGGATGGTCAGAGACTCTATACATAGCACAAGGGATGGTCAAGAACTGCATACATGGCACAAGAGATGGTCAGAGACTGCATACATGGCACGAGGGGTGGTCAGATACTGCATACATTGCACAAGAGATGATCAAAGACTGCATACATGGCACAAGAGATTGTCAGAGATTGCATAATGGCACAAAGTGTTGTCAGAGAGTGCACACATGGCACAAGAGATGGTCAGAGACTGCGGGCATGGCACAAGAGACTGTCAGAGACTGCAGGCATGGCACAAGGGACAGTCAGAAAATGCGAGCATGGCACAAGGGACAGGCAGAGACTGCAGGTGTGGCACAAGGAACAGTCAGAGACTGCTGGCATGGCACAAGGGCAGGGCTGATATAAGAATATACACAGCCCCCCAGACTCTAACACCATAAAGCTAGAAGCAACTTGCTTGCCCTACCTTCCACAGAGATGGGATAGAGAAATCTTTATCTGTGCTGTACCACCCATGCCACTCATGCTCCTCCTGGGTCTTCTGCTGGCCTTGGACCCTCTCCCTGGTCTCACTTGGCTCCAGGCTTCTCCCTGGTCACCCCCTGATCTCAAGTCCTTCGCTTCAGCAGCGATTGACTTTGTCAGCTGCTTAACTGGAGGCGTTCATGACCCTCTCCCTCTCTCTGCTGTGGCCCAGGTGGGAGAAAGGTGTTCCTCAACTCAAGAGTGAAGGGGGGGGGGGTGTCTTCCAGGGTGTCTCTCTATGCCCTGAATCTGGCAGAGGAGGAGAAGTGGAGTAAACAGGGCAGGACTCGAGTTGAGAGGGGCAAGTGGGCAAAGTTAACAGTGCCTGGCCGGGGCTGTGCTGTGCTGCCTGTGTGCTAAGATGGGTACAGGGGTAAGCAGGGCTGACCGCTGGCTCCCTCATATGCACCTCTTGGGGAACCCTTGGCTTTGATGTCCCCCTCACCTGGCATCCTCAGGCAGCCGCCTTGGCAGCCTTATGCTGGCACCCATCCTGCAACCAGCCTGTCAGCCTACTGAATTTTTCTGTGACTATCGCTAGTGGATGCTTTAGAGAACATAGATTATGCTGCTATAATCACTCTCTTCTCCCAGCAGGGACAGCTTCTATATTCTTTATTCTATATTAGTTTACTTTGGACCCTGTCATGACAGAATTACTTTAACCAGTTCTGGATTGGAAGGATTTGCCCCCTTAATGACCAGGCCTTTTTTTGCGATTCTGCACTGCGTTACTGTAATGGAAAATCGTGCGGTCGTGCAATGCTGTACCCAAATAAAATTTATGTCCTTTATTCTTACAAATAGAGCTTTCTCTTGGTGGTATTTGATCATCTGTGCGATTTTTTTTTTTTTTTGCGCTATAAACAAAAAAGAGCGACAATTCTGAAAAAAAAAAACAGTATTTTTTTACATTCTGCTATATAACATTCCTCCCAAAAAAAAATTAAAAATCAAATTTTTTCCTCATTTTAGGCCAATTTGTTTTCTGCTACATGTTTTTGGCAAAAAAAAAAAAAATCGCAATAAGCAATTTTGATTGGTTTGTGCAAAAGTTATCACGTCTACAAACTAGGGGAAAGATTTATGTCATTATTTTTTTTTCTTTACTAGTAATGGAAGCGATCTGCGATTTTTAGCGAGAGTGCGACATTGTGGAGGACAGATCGGACCCCTAACTGACATTTTTGACACTTTTGGGGGGACCAGAGACATTACTACAGTAATCAGTGCTAAAAATATGCACTGTTACTGTAATAATGACATTGGCAGGGAAGAGGCTAACACAGTGGCTGATCAAGGGGTTAAATGTAAGCCTAGGGGAGTGTTTTCTAACTGTGGGGGGTGATGGTCTTTTGAAATGATCATAGAGACCTGCGATCCTATATAGAAGGATCACAGGCGCTCTGTGATCATTCCAGAGAGAAGAACAGACAGCAACTCTCAGTGGGGAGCGATCGCATGTGGCGGCGGCAATTGGAGCCACCAGCCCTGTGCATCGGTGTCCCCGCTGCCGAGTGGGGGGGGGGGGGTGTGTCGGCGGTGGCCCGCACTTGCCCCCTAGCAGCAGGCGCGTGCCCAACGTAGTCCTACATCGGTTCGCGCAGGAGGGGCTGCCTGCCGCAGTAAAACTGTGGTGGGCAGTCCTTAAGTGGTTAAAGCTGTATTGTGGTTATTATTGTTGGTTTATTGCCATCCAACTCGTGTATATAAACATTTTGGACAGCAACTAGTTTCACCAGGATCATGCTTGCAGCTGCAGTAATGATGCTGTTACCATTTTTTAAGCCGGCTATCAGCTGCCAAGTAAATGTGATCCAGGCCGGTCTACAGCGTACAGCGTTTGGAAGGTCCCATTTCCCTGTTCCTGCAGGGAGCCTGGGACTGTGGTAAGTGCTTGGGATGACTTCTCACAGAGGAGATGGACGAACAATCTCCTCTGTGATGAATGATCCTGGAGAAACAAGGATTTCATCAGTTTTGGTTTCAGAGCTGTTACAGCCAGGGAATCAGTAGATCAAAAATGATCTGTGTTTGATCAGCTGCCTTTGATAGCATGGGAGACATTGGGGGTCTAATAATCCCCTGATGTCTCCCTAAACAGTACCTGTCACTGTCCAAAGCTATCAAAAGTGGTCTCGTTTACCCACTTGTGATTGCAATAAAGTTAAATTAAAAAAAAAATGAGTGTAAAAAAAAGCCATTTAAATGAAATAAATACAATTATAAAAGCAACCCTCTCACGCGTGCATACACGTAAACACAAACAAGTAGGTCCAGCAAGCATACGTAATTAGCGATTGCACCACACATATTAGGGTCTTAATTTATGATTAAATCTAAAGTAGGGAAGGGCGAGCGGTTAAACCTGAGCATGAGTTCGGGCCGAACATTGGCTGTTCACCGGTTCAACAAACACCTGAATTATCGGGTCGTTCAACCGTTTGTTCCACCCGCCAAACAACCACAATGCACTGCACATTGGAAGCACCGATTGGCTGAAGCAATGAAAGCTTTACCCAATTAGGGCACATACCACAGTCAGAGCCGTGATTGGATGCTGTCATGATGACTCTATCCAATCATGGCTCATTGCTCTTAGTCCCACTCCACACTATAAAATTATTCTTTGCAGTGTGATGTTGGCGTGGAGAGAGATAGAACAGAGCTCTGTTCAGTGCTACTAGAGGGTTTGTGTGCTACAGTGTGCTATTCTGATTATATTGTCAGTGTAGAGCAAGGGTCTTCAAACTATGGCCCTCCAGCTGTTCAGGAACTACAATTCCCATCATGCCTAGTCATGTCTGTGAATGTCAGAGTTTTACAATGCCTCCTGGGATGTGTAGTTCAGCAACAGCTGGAGGGCCATAGTTTGAGGATCCCTGGTGTAGAGTATCAGTTTAGTGGGAATCTAGTGTAGTGTGACCATTTATTTTTACTTTAGTGTAAATGTAGTGATAGTGCAGTCAGTGTGAATGTAGTAACCATTTACTTTTACATTACTGTCAGTTTATTTTTTCAGAGCAGGTTTACTGCAGTATAGTTCAGTGGGTTACTGCATGTTTAACGCAGTGTATTTCAGTGCATTATGTGCTGTTTAATGCAGTATATTTCAGTGCGTTACTTGCTGTTTAATGCAGTATATTTTAGTGCATTAGTGCACGTTTAAACGCAGTAAATTTCTGTGCGTTACTGCACGTTTAACTCAGTATATTTCTGTGTGTTATTGCAAGTTTAACGCAGTATATTTCTGTGCATTACTGCATGTTTAACGCAATATACTTCACGCAGTAAATGTCAGTGCGTTAGTGAATGTTTAACACAGTATATTGCACTGCGTTAGTGCAGTTTTACTGCAGTATATTGTAGTGTGTCAGTGAAGTGTGTCTGTGTAGTAAGTACTCAATGCAAAACTTGTTAAATGCTTAAAAATCAAGCTTGTCAAAGCTGCTGACTTTATAACTCCTGCCTTTCCATCTGGTAGATTCTGCCCCCTTTCGTGAATTTGCAGAATGTGCTGTACCACAATGGCAGGTTCCCATTTGCTATTTCTTTTCACGTAAGTCCATTTCAGCTCTGTACCATCTTGTGGAAGACAAAGTTTTGGCATCGTTGGGCAAGACAGTCAGCCACAAAGTCCATGTTACTGCTGACACATGGTCCAGAAAGCATGGTTAGGGACGATATATTTTGTTCACAGCACACTGGGTAATTCTGCTTGCAACTGGGAAGGATGCAATGCAGCACTTAGTGCTACAGCCTGTTGTGCTGCCACATCTCGATACAGCTAGTGGTGATGATGCAAGATTTGTCGGCTCCACCCCTCCTCCTTTACCATGCCCTTCTCTGCTCAATTCTCCTATGAACCACAAGTAACCCCTAAGCATGCAAGGGACAATTCAATGAGTCAGGATAAAAGATGCCATTCAGTGGTTCAGCTGGTGTGTCTAGGGGAAAGGAACCACACCAGAGAAGAGATTCTTGCAGCTCTGCAGGAGCAGGCCGAGAGGTGATTCACGCGACGCCAGATGGAGCCAGGAATGGTGGTGTGCGATAATGGCAGAGACCTCCTGTCCGTCCTTAGAAAGGTAAAGTTGACACGTGCCATGCCTGGCACATGTCCTGAATTTGGTGGTGCAGCGTTTCCTAAATAGGTACCCAGGGTTGGAAGATCTGCTAAAGCAGGCCAGAAGAGTCTGAAGCCTTTTCAGGCGGTCATACACAGCCAGTGCTCAGTTGGCTTAAATTCAGCAGGAATTCCACCTGCCCATAAACTGCCTGATTTGTGACATGCCCACTAGGTGGAACTCAGCTTTGACAATGCTGCAGTGGCTTTACATGCAGCAGAGGGCCATCAATGAGTACCTGTGTGAGTATTGCACAATGACACGCTCAGGCTGTCTCTGCTTTTTTTCCCTATGCAAATGTCTGCTGACAAAGGATGTATGCACTGTACTGTCACCATTTAAGGAGACGAGAAGGATAGTGAGCCGTGACAATGCACGCGTACCTCTATAGCCTTACAGTGTGAATGCACCACAGACACCCAAGACTAATTTTTCCACACCTGTTTGGCAGCTGCATGTCATTTCAATTTTTGACAGCAAAGCAATTTTTGCTTTTATCAAGAGTACCTCTATAGGGCTACAGTATGAAGGCACCTCCGACACCCTAAGACCAATTTTTCCACACGCGTTACTTCTATCCAAATCTGCGGAAGAGACACCAGAATTTAGTGAAACAATCTTTAATCTTGTTCCCAGTGCACTGCATTGTGGCCTCATCATCCAGACAGGCTCTCCAAAATGTTGTTTACAAAATAAAGAAAGCTTGTAAGGAAAATGTCTTTTTTGGCTCTATAAATGCAATTATTGCTGCACCAGCTTCTGTACTTAGTACCCCAACCACTATATTAAAAAGGAATTTTTCATTTGTATGCTTCCACTTTAAGCATTAGTAAATCACTGTTCATATAAAATGGCGTTTTTTTTACAAATTTCGTTTTTGATTTGTACAAGTTCCCTAAGGGCAGTACCCGAACCTCCAAAACCATTGTATGCCCAATTACTTGCCTATAAGCCTTCAAAATGGGCACACTTAATTTCTCCAGTTTGGGTCCCATAGACTTCAATAGATTGGTTATTTGGTTCCGAACTTTCACAAAAGTTCTGGTGCGAACCGAA
Organism: Pelophylax lessonae; assembly: GCF_965119305.1. Classification (NCBI taxonomy): domain Eukaryota; kingdom Metazoa; phylum Chordata; class Amphibia; order Anura; family Ranidae; genus Pelophylax; species Pelophylax lessonae. The sequence continues at coordinate 146,963,645 of NC_138779.1, read as the reverse complement.
CAGAGGGTCGTTCGGCCCATCCCTACTTTAAAGTTGTAACCTGTAAAGGATCCTAAAGTGTCACCTATGGTCAATTTTAGATACTGTAATATGTAGGCAATTGACAAGCATGTGCAATTTTAAATCTTGACATGTTTCATAGTGATTTACTCAAGATAACATCAACTTTTATATTTTACCAACAAACGGGGAATTAAGTGTATTTTTTCATAAACTTTTGTGTTTGTGTTTGAGAAATGGTTGCACAAATATTGTCAGACACCAAACAGCTACCATTTTATTCTCCAGGGCCTCTGCTTTCTGAAAATATATAATGTTTGGAGGGGGAGAGGGGGGGGGGGTTTCTAAGTAAATTTCTAGCAAAAATTAACAATTTTAACATTTATGCAATAAATTAAAAAATTGTCCCAGCCGGCAAGCGGTAAATGCAAGATGGAGTAACACATGTAAATTTACCATTAAAGTGATGTTAAAGTAAATTTTTTTTTTAATAACAAACATGCTATACTCACCTCCTCTGTGCAGTTGGTTTTGTACAGGGCAGCCTGGATACTCTTCTTCTCGGGTCCCTCGTTGCTGCTTCTGGCTCCTCCCTCCTATCAAGTGTCTCCGCAGCATGCAGTTTGCTATGGGGGTACGCGAGCTGAACTGCAGCCCTGTGTGTCCATTCAGACACCGAGCTGCCGTTCGCCTCACCCCCTCTCTCTCCTGACTAAATAACTGGCTTTGCTTGACAGCCACGGGAGCCTATGGTCCACGACTGTGTCTCAACCAGGAGGGAGAGTCCTGGACAGCTGAAGGACTCGTGGATATCACTGGACAGAGATGGGGCTGAGGTAAGTATTAGAGGGTGCTGGGGAGGCTGCTACATACAGAAGGCTTTTTATCTTAATGTATAGAATGCATTAGGATAAAAAACCTTCTGCCTTTACAACTCCTTTAATGGCTCACAGACTTCCTGATGAGTCACTAATTCTGACATTTATCTCAAAGTGGATCTAGCATGCATATTAAGTACTTGTGCAGTTAGTAATGTGTAAGTGAAAAACTTACAAGTATTAATTACCTATCACAGAGATCACAACATTCCCCAATTCCCCATGATAGTTCTATCCCCTTCTATTTTTTTCCAGAATAATTCTTTCCAGAAGTTATCATTGTTTAGACATCATCCAGGGTCAACACCTTTTTCCTGGAATTATATGCTTGGTTAGAGGTGATGCAATCATGTAAATCAGTAGCAATAAACTTTGTAAATATGGTAGGACTCAAGCACAGCCCCTATCATGTTCAGAGCAAAGCACAATAACATTTTTATTTAAATTACAGATTTGAGAATTTAGTAAGGTTTAAAATTCTGCATTTTAATAAAACATAATTGTTTCCCCTTTGAGGCTACATACCCACAAAGAATAAAAAAAGCATGTCTTTGCATCAATTGTTATTCATTTTATTATTATGATTATTATTATAACAATTAATATTAAAATAGGATCCATTTAGGTTTGCACAGCAGAATGGTGACAGTTGTGCAGTCTTGATGTTAAAGTAGAACTATAGGCAAAACTTTTCATTTTGGATAGAGAATTGGATTTTTGTTACCCGAACACGCACCTGAAAACTTAACTGTATGTTCGGGTTTAAAATCCGTGTTCGGTCATTTTATTTCCTGTTTTGCATGTAATGGCGCGCTTTTAACCACTCTACAACCGCTCACAGTAATACTACTGCGGCAGAGTGGTTCGTTATCGTCCAGCCACGTAGTTTCAATGTGATTGGACACTTCCCCTTCTGGGCGGCGCTTGCGCGCCGCCGGAGGCTCGCTCCCGCTGTTTTCATTCACAGCGGGAGTCGGGCCAGGGGAGGAGCAGCGGCGATCGCCGCTGCTCTTACCCGATCGGCGGGGATCGAGTCTGGAGATCCGCCCGCTGTGTGTAAACACAGCGGGCGGATCTCCATAGTGACAGGGAGTGACAGATCAGACTGTTCAGCATAGCTGGACATCCGATCTGTCCATGACTCACACAGTCACCTCCCCCCCTACACGTCAGTAAGCACCAGGCATACATTAACCCCTCCCTCTCCAATAAAATTAACCCCTTCCCTGCCAGTGTCATTTTTACAGTAACAGTGCATATTTATAGCACTGATTACTGCAGTAATGTCACTGGTACCCCCAAAAGTGTCAAAAATGTCAGTCAGGGGTCTGGTCTGTCCGCCGCAATGTCGCAGTCCCGCAAAAAAAATCGCAGATCGCCGCCATTACGCGTTAAAAAAAAAACACCAAAAATGACAGAAATCTTTCCCTTTGTTAGTAAACGCAATAACTTTTGCGCAAACCAATCAAAATACGCTTATTGCGATTTTTTTTACCAAACATATGTAGCATAAAACAAATTGGCCAAAAATTTTTAAAAAAATTGGTTTTTACATCTTTTTTGGGGGGAATTTCATATAAAAAAATGTTAAAAATATTGTTATTTTTTCAAAATAAACGCTCTTTTTTTGTTTATAGCGCAAAAAGTAAAAATCGCACAGGTGATCAAATACCACCAAAAGAAAGCTCTGTTTGTGGGAAAAAAAGGACGTAAATTTCGTTTGGGTACGGCGTCGCACGACCGCGCAATTGTCAGTTGAAGTCGCACAGCGCCGAATCGCAAAAAGTGGCCTGGACGGAAGACAGCAAAATCCTCCGGTGGTAAAGTGGTTAATGGCGGGCTTTCAACAGCCAATTAACAAGCGTTTAACTGGTATGCCCCATCACAGCCATGCCTACTAATGTATTAGTAGCTGTGATTGGCCATCTGAAGCATATGACCATGTCTTTATAAGTTCGAGAGCCCCAGCGCGCCGCGTCATTCTGCTGTAGTTTAGGGACAGAGCACATATCATACGTGCTGGCTGCTGATTAGGGACAGACAGTGATTCTGTGAAAAATTGTGTCCGAAAAGAATGCAGGGACAGGTCGGAGTGCAGGCAGGGAAAGTTATTAGAGCATTTTAGGGTGAGTCTACATCGATTTTGCTGTGTGGGGGGTGGTGCAGTGAACAATCTTTTTGCCCTCAATTGAGCCCACTGAGGAGGAGGAGGAGGAGGAGGAGGGAGAAGAAAATCTATTTTTATCAGCGTTCAGCTATATTTCACTACAGATTGCTGTTCTAATCTGCTATTAAAAAAATAATTTAAAGGGGAATTTTTTTAAGAGCACTTGCCATGCTCTTAACTACATTTTGCTGCCATTTGCAGCACTCTAGCCCTTTCCATTGGTGTTTTAGAGCCATTTTAGTGCCTGAAAGTTCGGGTCCCCATTGACTTCAATGGGGTTCGGTGTCCGGGTAAAGTTCGGAAAAAGTCCGGGACAAGGACCCGGTCTTTTTTTTCAAGTTCGGCCGAACCTGCCGAACACAGACATCCAGGTGTCCGCTCAACTCTACTTGTAATACAATGTATATGCTCTACAAAAGGTAAGACCTATCTATCTAAAGTTTCTTTGAAGTCACATCTTGATTGAAATGCGGAATAGTTGTTCACATAGGCTTGTCACTTCCAGTAGTTTGGCTCCTTGGAGGAACGCGTCTTCAAAAACCTAGATAGCAATCTATACAGCTGGAGGTGTAAATGGCTTTTGAACACAACAGCTGTTATATAATATGACTTCTAACAACATATACATCCAATATATCTGCTTAATCATAAATACATATTTGTTAATCATAAATAAATGTTTGATAAATAAAATGGCTGTTCCCTTTTCCCCTTCATGTATCTATGCAGACAAATTACCTAGAAGCCAGCATGAAAGACAAGACAAAGTTTTTCTCCTCTATGGCAAGCTTTACTCCAAAGAAACATATTTTTTGCTGTTGATTCATTTGGGTAACAGCTTCTAATATTTTAGATGTGGTTCCACAATATAAAGGATGTAAGTGGTGTCACAGCTGCTTTGACAGTTCATCAAAGTAAATCTAGGGTGTTGTGTACTGGAGGTGAGAGTCTTTAGTGCATATCAGCTCCTTTTTCTACTTATATAGTTTGAGAGGTTACTAGCTATCAACATTCAAAGTTAAATTGGGTTGTGTGCAACCTCCATCCACCGCTCAAAATAATGCTCTAAGCACCAACTCTGCTTTAATGTCTTCGAATGGAGGGAGATATACTGTACCTTCACTGTAAAAAAACACATGCAGGCATTGTCGGTTTGTCTACTTTTTTGTATCTGGACTTCCCCCTTAAGTAGCTAGTTCCCCAACTCAATAAAACCCTATAGTTTCTTGTACTTTTTCGTGATTAAACCTTTACATACAAAAAAAAAAAACAGTCAGGAGCCTTTAGTTCTGAGCTAGACGTTGCACAGCACAAAAGCACCAGGAGGCCATGTTTCCAACGATAAGAGCTGTGAAAAGCATACAATGGGCCACATAAAACACAGAATGAGGTAAATTGTGTGGGCTTTCTGACTTTAACATAATTGCAGTGTTTTCTTGATTTTGTTAGCATTTAATTGATTGATTTTTACTTGTCGCTTAGAGCTGCAGCTAAAATAAGGCGCTGCATATTGAGATAAAATGACAGTAATTACTGATTTGGGTTGGTAAAACTTAGTAAAAGTTGTATTAGTTACTTTTGATGACTTGGTACATTCTATAAACTTTTTTTATAAAGAAAGAAGGTCATTTAAAATTAAAAACTTAACCATCCCATTGTAATGGATGAATGTCAGGTACTAGCTGACCACTGGATTACCCTTAGTGAATTTACATACATCATTATAGTCATCTGGAGTTAACATGGAGGGGTAAGGGAATGTATGGAACATTTCAGCTCCCTGTACTAGCAAGTTTGAGTGTTTTTATGACCTCACACAATATGGAATTCTAGGAAAAAATTACATATCCCTCACATAAAGAATACTCACTTATTTCAAATATGTTTTGGACCAACATACATTATTTTTTTTTCAAAAGGTAAATTTTAATAATTACACCAAATATTTAAACTTGGTATTAAACCCAAATAAAATATGTAATATCGTATTTTTTTGGTGTATAACACGCACTGGCGTATAACACGCACCTCAATTTTAGGAGGGAAATTTCATGAAAAAAGTTTAAATTTGAAATAAAACAGCTTTGAGCCTCATCAGTGCAGTGTCCATAAATGCAGCCTCACCAGCGCAGTGTCAATAAGTGCAGCCTTGCCAGCTCAGTCTCCAGCAATGCAGCCTCGCCAGCGCAGTGTCTAGCAATGCAGCTTTGCCAGCGCAGTTACCTCTATTGCAACCTCGCCAGCGCAGTGTCCTCTATTGCAGCCTTAGCCAGTGCAGTGTCCTCTATTGCAGCCTCGCCAGTGCAGTGTTCAACAATGTAGCCTCACCAGCGCAGTGTCCTCTATTGCAGCCTTGCCAGCACAGCCTCACCAGCACAGTGTCCAGCAATGCAGCCTCACCAGCGCAGTGTCCTCTATTGCAGGCTCACCAGCGCAGTCTCCAGCAATGCAGCCTCGCCAGCGCAGTGTCTAGCAATGCAGCTTTGCCAGCGCAGTGTCCTCTATTGCAGCCTCGCCAGTGCAGTGTCCTCTATTGCAGCCTCACCAGCGCAGTGTCCTCTATTGCAGCCTCGCCAGCTCAGTCTCCAGCAATGCAGCCTCGCCAGCGCAGTGTCTAGCAATGCAGCTTTGCCAGCGCAGTGTCCTCTATTGAAGCCTCGCCAGTGCAGTGTCCTCTATTGCAGCTTTGCCAGTGCAGTGTTCAACAATGCAGCCTCACCAGTGCAGTGTCCAGCAATGCAGCCTCACCAGCGCAGTGTCCTCTATTGCAGACTCACCAGCGCAGTGTCCTCTATTGCAGCCTCACCAGTGCAGTGTCCTCTATTGCAGGCTTGCCAGCGCGGTGTCCTCTATTGCGGCCTCGCCAGTGCCATTGCACAGAGTGGGGCCGGGCCAGGCTGAAGAGTGGGAGGATGAGCGGCCGCTGTCAACTGAAGTCCCGGCACCTATGATAGACATCACATGTCCCGGCCACTGTGCTGTCTATCATAGGACGCGGGACTTCAGATGACACTGACCACTCATCCTTCCTTCTCCTCGGCCTGGCCCACCCCCCTCTGCCTCTCGGCGATGGCTGGGTTTTTTTTATATATCAGCGTATAACACGCACTGCTGCTTTGCCCTTCATTTTTAGGAGGAAAAAGTGCGTGTTATTCGCCGATAGAAAATATGGTAATTTAAAGCTTTCTCATAATTATATGTGGTGGCTGCATTCGTTTTATTTTTCTAGGCTTTTCACCTCTGCTTTCATCTGGTGATCTGGCCAGTAACACACCCCCTGTATTAGAGTGCTAAAATAAATAAAACAGCCACGATCCTGCAGTTTACTGGGTGTATTGTACAACCTGCAACCAATCAGACACTTTGAAGCTGCAACCAAGATTCTGACATTTTCACACAACAGTATCAGATTTTACTGATTGGCTGCAGTCTAGTGTATATTGTAATAGTTACATAGTTGGTAAGGTTGAAAAAAGACACCAGTCCATCCAGTTCACCCTGTGTGGGTGTTTGTGTGCTCATATTAAAAATCATATCCCATATACCTGTTTATCATGCTCACCAAGATGCCCATCTAAGAGTTTTTTGAAACTATCAATACTTCTTGCTGACACCACCGAGTGTTGAAGTGAGTTCCGCATCCTTACCACTCTGAGAGTGAAAAACCCCCTACACAGCTTGAGGTTAAACTGCTTCTCCTCCAATTTCATTGTGTGGCCATGTGTCTTCTTATACTTATATATACTCATACTTCCTGAGACTGGATAGTTTATTCCCTTCGCTAGAATCACCTTTGAGGTATTTGTATATTGCTATCATATCTCCTCTCAAGCATCTCTGCTCCATGGAGAGTAAGTTTAATGTTTGTAGTCGTCCCTCATAACTGAGGTCCTCCTGTCCCCTCAATAACTGTGTTTCCCTTCTCTGGACTTTCTCTTAGTAACCAGAACTGGATGGCTTACTCCAGATGTGGGCAAACTAGAGTTTTATAAAGCAGCAGGAATATAGTTTTATCTGTTGAGCAAATAACCTTTTTAATTCATGCTAATATTCTTCTAGCTTTGCTTGCTGTAGCTTGACATTGGATGCCATTGTTGAGTCTGTCATCTACTAGGACGCCCAGATCTTTTTTCCCTAGCAAATAACTTGTGTTAATATTTTTAGCCTCCAAGTGCATTACTTTACATTTTTCAACATTAAAGCTAATTTTCCATGTAGTTCCTTGCAACCTCCCCCACCCTTTATTTTATTTTGGACTTCTTGTAAAGTTTATATATAATGCTGTGAAGTTATTTCCCTGCTTAGCTTTGTATCATCAGCAAACACTGAGACTGAGCTATTTATTCCACCCTCTATTATTTATGAACACATTAAACAGAATTGGTCCCAGGACAGAGCCTTGGGGTTCCCCACTTACCACTCCAGACATGCTTCTGTAACCAATTTTATATCCATGTACAAATCTTATGGTCTATGCCTACAAACCTCAGTTTGTAAATTAAGCACTTGTGGGGGACTGTGTCAAATGCTGTTGCAAAATCCAGGTATACCACATCCACAGGCCTTCCCTTATCTGCATGGCAGCTCACATCCTCAAAGAATGTTAACAAATTGGTTTGGCAACAATGACCTTTCGTAAAGCCATGCTGGTTACTACTAATGATATTGTTTTCATCAGCAAAGTCTTGGATATAGTCCCTCATCATCCACTCCAAAAGTTTACATACTATCAATGTTGGGCTGACTGGCCTGTAGTTTCAAGATATATATCTCTGCCCTTTTTAAAATCTAGGTACCAAATTGGCACTTTGCCAATCCACTGGTACAATTCCTGTTCATATGCTGTCCATAACAATTAGGAGTAGCGGTCTGGTTATACCCTGAATTCTTTGAGGACTAAGGTATAAGCCATCTTGTTCTGGTGATTTATTTGCATTAAACTTTTCAAATCTTTTTTGGACTATAGCATACCCCCACTATTATTTTTCCACTAGTTTCCTCTCTTTGAAGTTACACCCATAGGGATTCCAGCTTTCCCTTGCCCCATGTGCATTGTCGTGCCTCACATTCACTAGTAAATCATTCTTAATATACAGGCACGCCCCTCCCCCTCTTCTACCCTCTCTGTCTTTCTGATACAAGAAATACCCCTGGATAGTTAATTCTAAACACACTCATACACACTTACCACAAGGGGAGTGAATAATAGTGCAGGCAGCTAAACACACAGTATTTCACATAGTAGCTCGCAGGATCACCTATTATTATTTTTTGACCCCTGGATAGTTGCCAGCCAGTGGTGCTACACAGTTACATAGTTAGTCAGGTTGAAAAAAGTCCATCAAGCTCAACCAATAAAAAAAAAAAAACACACAACCATACAATCCCATATACACAATCCTATACCCACAGTTGATCCAGAGGAAGAAGATAAACCCCAGCAAAACATGATCCAATTTGCTACAGCAGGCAACAAAAATCCTTCCTGATTCCATGAGAGGCAATTGGATCAACTTTACCTATAAATGTTAGTACTCAGTTACATTATGTACACCTAGAAAAGAATCCAGGCCTTTTTTAAAGCAATCTACTGAACTGGCCAGAACCACGTATTTGGAGACGAAATCTAATTTCCTCTAGACATAAAGAGTGCCCCCTTGTCCTCTGTGATAACCTTAAAGTGAATAACTCAACACTAAGTCACTAGATGGACCCCTTATGTATTTGTACATGTTGATCATACCCCTCCTTAATCTCCTCTTCTCAAGAGGGAATAAATTCAGTTCCTCTAATCTTTCCTCATAGCTGAACTCCTCCGTGCCTCTTATTAGTTTGGTTGCCCTTCTCTGCACTTTCTCCAGCTCCCCGATATGCTTTTTTTGAGAACTGGTGCCCAAAACTGAACTGAATATTCCAGATGAGGTCTTACTAATGATTTGCACAGGGGAAATATTATATCTCTCCCTCTCTGGAGTCCATGCCTCTCTTAATACAAGAAAGGACTTTGCTCGCTTTGGAAACTGCAGCTTGGCATTGCATGCAATTATTAGGCTTATGATCTACCAAAGCCCCCAGATCCTTCTCCACTATAGATTTCCCCATTTGTACTCCCCCTAGTATGTATGATGCATGCATATTCTTAGCCCTCAAGTGCATACACTTTACATGTATTACCATTAAACCTTATTTGCCATATAGTTGCCCAATGTAACAGTACATTGAGGTTGGCTTGTAAGTTGGAGACATCCTGTAAAGAAGTTATTCCACTGCATAGCTTGGTGTCATCTGCAAAGACTAAAATGGTACTTTGAATCCCAGATCCTATATGATTTCTAAATATAATAAAAATACTGAACCTTGGGGTACAGTACCACTGATCACCTTAGACCAGGGATTCCCAAACTACGGCCCTCCAGTTGTTCAGGAACTACAATTCCCATCATGCCTAGTCATGTATGTGAATTTCAGAGTTTTACAATGCCTCATGGAATGTGTAGTTCTGCAACAGCTGCAGGGCCGTAGTTTGGGAATCCCTGCCTTAGACCATTCAGAGTAAGAATCATTAACCACTACTGAATTCTGTCCTTTAGCCAGTTATCTATCCATTTACAAACTGATCTTTCCAGGCCTGTAGACTTTACCCTGCACATTAGCCATGTGTGGGGAACTGTGTCAATTGATTTTGCAAAATCCAAGTATGCGTATACTACCTTCACAGCCACCCCTCTTTCCAAGGTTTTACTTACCTCTTCATAAAAATAAATCAGGTTTGTTTGACAACTTCTGTCTTTCATGAATCCATGCTGTCTGTTGCTTAAAATATTTTTTTTCTGCAAGAACTCAACTATATGGTCTCTTATTAAACTCTCCAGTATCGTCCCAACTGTAGAAGTTAAACTAACAGGTCTATAGTTACTTGATAAAGACTTTGATCCCTTTTTGAATATAGGCATCACATTAGCTCATTTTTTTTTTTTTTTTTTTAGGATCTGTGGGTGGATGCCATCTGGTCCTGGTGCTTTATCCACCTTTATTCTGTCTAAATATTTGTGTACTATATCACTTTTGAGCCATTGTGGATAATTTGGGGCTGTGGCAATATCATCTCCATTATGGTCATGAGCTCCCCCATGCTCCTTTGTATGCACAGAACTGAAGAAAGTATGTAATACATTTGCCTTCTTTGTCCCCAGTCACCCACTCAAGATTATTTTGTAAAGGGCTTATATGCCCAAACCTAACCTTTTTACTATTAATATATTTGAAGAATTTTTTGGGGTTTGTCCTACTATATTTTGAAATCTGTCGATCATTTAGAATTTTTGCGTCCTTGATTTCCTTTTTACATATTCTTTTATATTCTTTGGAACATTTAAACAATGATTGTGTTCCTTCATTTTTATATTTTAAAAGCTATTATTATCCGTGAGCTACATTTGTAGCCTTTTAAACTTATTGCCCAAGGAAATATAATTTGGAATGAGATTGCATACAGTCTTTTTGAAGAATTTCCATTTCTGTTCTGTGTTCATCGATGCCAATATTTCCTCCCAGTCTAAGTCTTTGAGAGCAGCCCTCATCCTTGGAATATTTGCACTCTTAAAGTAAAGTGTTTTTATATTTCCTGTATGCTTACAGCTAACATTAAATAAAATCATGTTATGGTCACTGCTGCCCAGATGTTCTTTTATATGAGTAATTTTAATAAGCTCTGCATGGTTTGAGATTACCAGGTCCAACAGAGCATCATTGCGGCCTTAATAAATTGAACCATAAAATTATCTTGTAATAGGATTAAAAATGTTTGCCCTTTAACTGTTCCAGCAGTGCCATTACTTGCAGCCCTTTCTATATGTGCAATGAGCTGCGTCTCCACTTCCTCATTAACACTGGGAGGTCTATAACAAAGTTTAATGATAACCCTTGTATTACGCACACTCATGTAAATTTCCACCCATACTGTTTGGGTCCTCTTTCACACTCGCTTTGAGATTACTTCTCACATAGGGACAGACACCACCACCCCTCCGTTTTTACCCTGTCTTTCCGAAATAGAGTATACCCCGGAATATTAATAGCCCAGTCATGTGAAGAATGAAGCCAATGTGAACTGTCAAACCAAGTTTCTGATATTCCCAAGAAGTTGACATCCACCTTGTGTCTTAGCAGCTCCAGTTCCTCCATTTTGTTAGCTAGGTTACTGACATTTGTGTACATGCCTTTCAGTTTTTTACCCTTGCATATTTTTTTGCTCCTTAGTTGTTCTGTGGCTGTAATTTTGTTTTGCCAACCCACTCACCCAGAGTTTCAGTACTAGGGTTATAGCACCCTTTGACCTTCGCTCACTGCTGGCTATCACTTACTCTGATCCCCCACCACCTAGTTTCAAAACTCCTCCAGCTTTTTGGTCATCTTCTCCCCCCATAGAGCTGAACCCTCCCCATTAAGGGGCTGTCCGTTCCTACTATAGAGCCAGTAACTGACTGAGTAGTCAGCCCAGTTCTTCAGGAACCCAAAAACCTCCTTTCAACACCAGTTCCTCAGCCACTTGTTAAAGTATAACTAAAGGCAAAAATTTTCTTTCATTTTGGATAGAGTGAACAGAGATTACTACTAGAGTTGAGCGGACACCTGGATGTCCGTGTTCGGCGGGTTCGGCCAAACTTTAAAAAAAAGTCCGGGTCCGTGTCCCGGACTTTTGCCGAACTTTTCCCGGACACCGAACCCCATTGAAGTCAATGGGGACCCGAACTTTCAGGCACTAAAATGGCTCTAAAACACCAATGGAAAGGGCTAGAGTGCTGCAAATGGCAGCAAAACGTTGTTAAGAGCATGGCAAGTGCTCTGCAAACAAATGTGGATAGGGAAATAACTTAAAACAACAAAAAAAAAACAGAAAAATAAAACAATGTTCTTCATCTCTGAAGGACGAGGCCCATATGGAGTAGGAGGGAGGTTGAGGTGGTGGTGGATGTGGCGGTGTCATAGGCGTGCGCACAGGGTGTGCCGGATGCACCTGGGCACACCCTAATCACCTAGGGCACATTAGCATTATCGCTCTGTTTGCCAGTGAGGAGATGGGAAAGATCTCCCTCGGACCTGCTCTGCTCTATTTCACTTTGCCAGCAGGGAGAGTAATGTATCAGGGGCATGTACATGTAGGCAAACACATGCATGTGTATTTAAACTTTGGGGTGCACACCCTAATGCAATAGGCTGCGCACACCTATGGGCGGTGTAGGTGGAAGCGGCGGTGGAGGAGGACCAGGGCCGGATTAAGAGCATCATGGGCTTGGTGCTGAGGATTTTGAAGGGCCTTAAGGGCCGTGCCTTGGCATGCACCCAGAGGAGGAAGGGTGCAGCCATGCATGCCTAATTCCACATGGGATGCTGTCTCTGAAGCCCATAAACACATCCATGCATCGGCAACTGTCCCTCCTTGTCCGGCCTTCGTGCTGTGTGGGGAGGTTCTGAGGGAGCTGCCTGGGGAAGCGAGCATAGAAGCCAGACTTCTGTGTTTACAAGTGACAGAAGAGCGGTAACAGTGAATATGGCCAACCCGGGGCCTATATAAAGGTAGGGGCCTGAAGCTGCAGCTCCAATAGCCCCTACGTTAATCTGGCCCTGAGGAGGACGAGGTAGCCAACACTGCTTCTTTTCACAAATTTTAAATGAGGGTACACCACAAAAGAGTGAGAAAGAGCAAAAATGGAACAATGGCTGGGTAAGGTCGCTATCCATCGCTATTCTGCACAAGGTACGGAAAAGTCCCGTGGGATCCATGCCTGGTTCATTTTAATGAACGTGAGCTTGTCCACATTGTCTCTGGACAGGCGGCTGCGCTTGTCTATGATAACGCCCCCAGCCGTACTAAATACCCGTTCAGATAATACACTGGCTGCAGGGCACGCCAGCACCTCCAAGGCGTAAAGGGCAAGCTCAGGCCATGTGCCTAACTTGGAGACCCAGAAGTTGAAGGGGGCAGACCCCTCATTCAGTACGTCTAGGCGTGTGCACACATACTGCTCCACCATGTTGGTGAAATGCTGCCTCCTGCTAAGACATAGTTACATAGTTACATAGTAGGTGAGGTTGAATAAAGACAATAGTCCATCTAGTTCAACCTGTGTAGGTATGTGTGGCTTGTAATCATCTCCCATACCCCTGAATGTTCTGATCCTTGAGTTGTAAGTCTAAGAGTCTTTTGAAAGCCACCATACTACCCGCAGAAACCACCTCTTGTGGTAGAGAATTCCACAATCTTGTTGCCCTAACAGTAAAGAACCCCCCGCGTTGCCTGAGGTTAAAACGCTTCTCCTCTAATCGCATTGTATGCCCTCGAGTCCTCATGCAATCCCTTCGAATGAACAGCTTTTTTTCTAAGCTGGGATCCCCATTAAGATATTTATAAATTGCTATCATGTCCCCCCTCAGACGTCTCTTCTCCAGGGAGAATAAATCGATTGTAGACGCTCTTCATAGTCAAGGTCCTCCAATCCCCTAATTAGTTTAGTTGCCCTTCTCTGGACTCTCTCCAGCTCCAACACATCCCTCCTGAGGACTGGCGACCAGAACTGGACGGAATACTCCAGATGCGGTCGGACCAGAGTTTTATAAAGTGGAAGGATTATAGTCTTATCTCTGGAATGCATCCCTTTCTTTATGCATGCTAATATTCTGTTGGCTTTGGAAGCTGCCGCTTGACACTGCATGCTGTTTCCTAATCTATCATCAACCAAGACTCCCAGATCCTTCTTCATTTTTGACGTTCCATATGAGCTGCTGGTGCTGCTGCTGTTTGTTGTGGCGTGCTGACAAAGCTTTTCCACATTTCGGCCATGCTAACCCTGCCTTCTGAGGTGCTGGCGGTGCCCTGGTTGCGTTGGTGACCTCTTCCTCCTCCTCCTCCTCCTCCTCTGCCTTGTGCTTCCACTGTGGCCCGCTGTCAGGTGGGAATGCCAGCAGCATGGCATCTACCAGCGTGCGCTTGTACTCGCGCATCTTGCGATCGCGCTCCAGTGAGTGAATTAAGGACGGCACGTTGTCCTTGAAACGGGGATCCAGCAGCGTGGCCACCCAGTAATCAGCACAAGTTAGAATGTGGGCAACTCGGCGGTCGTTGTGGAGACACTGCAGCATGTAATCGCTCATGTGTGCCAGGCTGCCCAGAGGCGAAGAAAGGCTGTCCTCTGTGGGAGGTGTATCGTCCGTGTCCTCTGTATCCCCCCAGCCACGCACCAGTGATGGCCATGAGCTGGCCTGGGTGCCACCCTGCTGTGAACATGGTTCCATCTCCTCCTCCAGCTCCTCCTCCTCATCCTCCTCATCCTCCAGAACTGTGCCCCTGCTGGACAATTGTGTCCCTGGCGTTTGTGTGTGCAGGAACCCACCCTCGGAGCCCCTTGCGAATGACTGCCCTGAAAGCCTTGGAAATGTTACCTCTTCATCCTCCTCCTCCTCCTCCTCCTCATCCTGTGCCACATCCTCTTCCATCATCGCCTGAATTGTTTTTTCAAGGAGGCATAGAAGTGGGATAGTTAAGCTGAGAACGGCGTCATCGGCACTGGCCATGTTGGTGGAGTACTCAAAACAGCGCAACAAGGCACACAGGTCTCGCATGGAGGCCCAGTTATTGGTGGTGAAGTGGTGCTGTTCCGCAGAGTGACTCACGCGTGCGTGCTGCAGCTGAAACTCCACTTTGGCCTGCTGCTGCTCACACAGTCTTTCCAGCATGTGCAAGGTGGAGTTCCACCTTGTGGGCACGTCACATATGAGGCGGTGAGCGGGAAGGCCGAAGTTACGCTGCAGCGCTGACAGGCGAGCAGCAGCAGGGTGAGAACGCCGAAAGTGCGCACAGACGGCCCGCACTTTCTGCAGCAGCTCTGACATATCGGGGTAGTTTTTAAGGAACCTCTGCACCACCAAATTCAGCACATGCGCCAGGCAAGGGATGTGCGTCAAACCGGCTAGGCCCAGAGCTGCTATGAGATTTCTCCCGTTATCGCACACCACCAGGCCGGGCTTGAGGCTTGCTGGCAGCAACCACTCATTTGTCTGCTGTTCCATGCTCCTTCACAACTCCTGTGCGGTGTGTGGTTTGTCCCCCAAACAGGCAAGTTTTAAAACTGCCTGCTGTCGTTTACCCCTGGCTGTGCTGAAGTTGGTGGTGAAGGTGTTACGCTGATGAGGAGGCGGTAGAGGATGAGGAAGCGGAGTAGGAGGAGTTAGGAACAGGAGGCAAACTGAAGCGCCCTGCAATCCTCGGTGGTGGAAGGACATGCGCCAAATTGCTATCCGCCTCAGGCCCATCCGCCACTGCATTTACCCAGTGTGCCGTTAGGGAGATATAACGCCCCTGACCATGCTTACTGGTCCACCTATCGGTAGTTAGGTGGACATTGCCAGAGATGGCGTTGCGCAGTGCACACCTGATTTTTTCCCCCACTTGCTTGTGCAGGGAAGGGATTGCTTGCTTGGAAAAGTAGTGGCGGCTGGGCACGACGTACTGTGGGACAGCCACCGACATAAGGTTTTTAAACCTGTGCGTCTCCACCAGACGGAATGACAGCATTTCAAAGGCCTATAATTGTGAAATGCTGGCATTCAGGGCCAGGGATCGCGGGTGGGTAGGGGGGTACTTCCTCTTCCTCTCAAGTGTTTGGGAGATGGAAAGCTGAACGCTTCCACGGGACATTGTGGAGATGGTTGGTGACCCAGGTGGTGGTGTTGCTGACAGATCCTCTGTTTGCGGGGTGGCAGGTGCCGGTATCACTACAGATGTGGCTGGAGCGGCCGAGACTGCAGCAGTAGAGGAAGCAGGATGAGCCAGAGACGTTTCTTGGTTTTGAAGGTGTCTACTCCACTGCAGCTCGTGCTTTGCACTTAGATGCCTGATCATGCAGGTTGTGCTCAGGTTGAGAAGGTTTATGCCTCACTTCAGGCTCTGATTGCACAGGGTGCAAACCACTCGTGTCCTGTCATCAGCACATTTTCTAAAGAACTTCCACTCTAGAGAACTCCTTTGAGCTGACTTTGGTGCGCTCGTTCCCTTGCTGCGTTGGGCAGTAGCGGGCGTAGTGTCTAGGGCACGGGCGCTCCGCTTCTGCACCCTGCTCCCTCTTCTGCTGTGCTGGTGGCTCTGTGCGACCACCGCCTCTTCCTCCAAACTACTCCGGTCACCTGCATGACGTTCATTCCATGTGGGGTCGAGGACCTCATCGTCCTTCACATCATCTTCCACCCAGTCTTCACCCCTGCCCTCCTTGTCAGTCTCCACAATGCTGAACGCCGCAACAGATGGCACCTGCGTTTCGTCATCATCGGAGACGTGCTGCGATGGTCCTTGCATGTACTCATCTTGAGAAATGAGTGGCTGGGCATCGCTGCACTCAATCTCTTCCACTTCTGGGGCAGGGCTAGGTGGATGGCCCTGGGAAACCCTGCTGACAGAGTCCTCAAAAAGAAGAAGAGACTGCTGTATGGCTTGGGGCTCAGACTGCTTGCCGGATTTGCAAGGGGGTGAGGTGAAAGACGGTTGGACATCGGCTGCAGGTGCCAACTCTGACCTTTCTGCAGTAGACTGGGTGGGAGACAATGTGAAGGAACTGGAGGCACTGTCAGCAGTAAACCATTCTACTATCACCTCTCTGTGTTCTGGCCTCATCACTTCTAGAGGCGTATGATGCCCTACCAAATACCGATGCAGGTTCTGTCGCCTACTAACACTTGAGGAGGTGTTTCACTTGTGCGTGTAGCTGTCACAGATCGACCACGTCCTCTCCTTGCAACAGGAGCTCTACCAGCAGCACCACGACCCAGGCCACGGCCCCTATTTGACGGTCTCCTCATATTTCTGTAATTTATGATCTTGCCCTAGAAAGGTGTTTATTGAATAGCGGAACAAAACAACAACAGTATCGCACGGGTGTATCTGACAGTCAAATATGCAAACTATGCCGCAATTTAATGTTTTTTACCCCAAAAGGGTGTATATTGAATAGCGGAATAGGAAAAAAGGATAAAAAAACGGTGTATCTCACACGTACAAACACAGACTAGGCCCCGATTAAAATTTTTTGTACCCTAAAGGGAGGATGAGGAAGAGGAGTAGGAGGAGTTGGGAACAGGAGGCAAACTGAAGCGCCCTACAATCCTTGGCGGTGGAAGGAGATGCGCCAAACACATTTAAAAGGTGTATCTCACACGTACCGATACAGACTATGCCGTAATTTAATTTTCTTACACTCCAAAAGGATGTATATTGAATAGCGGAATAGGAAAAATGTTATAATACGGTGTATCTCACACGTACAAACACAGACTAGGCCCCGATTACAATTTTTTGTACCCTAAAGGCAGGATGAGGAAGAGGAGTAGGAGGAGTTGGGAACAGGAGGCAAACTGAAGCGCCCTGCAATCCTCGGCGGTAGAAGGAGATGCGCCAAACAAATTTAAAAAGGTGTATCTCACATGTACCGATACAGACTATCCCGCAATTAAATTTTTTACACTCAAACAGGGTGTATATTGAATAGCGGAATAGGAAAAATTTTACAAAACGGTGTATCTTACATGTACAAACACAATCTAGGCCCCGATTACAATTTTTTGTACCCTAAAGGCAGGATGAGGAAGAGGAGTAGGAGGAGTTGGGAACAGGAGGCATACTGAAGCGCCCTGCTATCCTCGGCGGTAGAAGGAGATGTGCCAAACAAATTTAAAAAGGTTTATCTCACATGTACCGATACAGACTATCCCACAATTTAATTTTTTACACTCAAACAGGGTGTATATTGAATAGCGGAATAGGACAAATTTTACAAAACGGTGTATCTTACATGTACAAACACAATCTAGGCCCCGATTACAATTTTTTGTACCCTAAAGGCAGGATGAGGAGTAGGAGGAGTTCGGAACAGGCAGGAGGCAGACTGAAGCACCCTCAAATCCTCGGCAGTATGAGATGCGCCCCAAAAATTGGAAAGGTGTATCTCACACGTACCGACACAGACTATCCCGCAATTTAATTGATCCCCAAAGGTTTTTATTGAATAGCGGAATAGGAAATATGATCAAAAAAAGTGTATGTATCTCACACGTACAGAAGCACACTAGGCCCCAATTACTATTGTTTGTACCCCTAAAAGACTGGATCAGGAGTAGGAGGAGTTTGGAACAGGCAGCACCCTCAAATCTTCAGAAGTATGAGATGAACCCCAAAAACTTGGAAAGGTGGATCTCACACGTACCAACACAAACTATCCCGCAATTTAATTGATCCCCAAAGGTTTTTATTGAATAGCAGAATAGGAAATATGATCAAAAAAAGTGTATGTATCTCACACGTACAGAAGCACACTAGGCCCCAATTACTATTGTTCGTACCCCTAAAAGGCTGGATGAGGAGTAGGAGGAGTTTGGAACAGGCAGCACCCTCAAATATTCAGAAGTATGAGATGAACCCCAAAAACTTGGAAAGGTGGATCTCACACGTACCAACACAAACTATCCCGCAATTTAATTGATCCCCAAAGGTTTTTATTGAATAGCGGAATAGGAAATATGATCAAAAAAAGTGTATGTATCTCACACGTACAAAACCACACTAGGCCCCAATTACTATTGTTCGTACCCCTAAAAGGCTGAATGAGGAGTAGGAGGAGTATGGAACAGGCAGCACCCTCAAATCTTCAGAAGTATGAGATGAACCCCAAAAACTTGGAAAGGTGGATCTCACACGTACCAACACAAACTATCCCGCAATTTAATTGATCCCCAAAGGTTTTTATTGAATAGCGGAATAGGAAATATGATCAAAAAAAGTGTATGTATCTCACACGTACAAAACCACACTAGGCCCCAATTACTATTGTTTGTACCCCTAAAAGGCTGAATGAGGAGTAGGAGGAGTATGGAACAGGCAGCACCCTCAAATCTTCAGAAGTATGAGATGAACCCAAAAAACTTGGAAAGGTGGATCTCACACGTACCAACACAAACTATCCCACAATTTAATTGATCCCCAAAGGTTTTTATTGAATAGCGGAATAGGAAATATGATCAAAAAAAGTGTATGTATCTCACACGTACAGAAGCACACTAGGCCCCATTTACTATTGTTTGCACCCCTAAAAGGCTGAATGAGGAGTAGGAGGAATATGGAACAGGCAGGACCCTCAAATCTTCAGAAGTATGAGATGAACCCCAAAAACTTGGAAAGGTGGATCTCACACGTACCAACACAAACTATCCCGCAATTTAATTGATCCCCAAAGGTTTTTATTGAATAGCGGAATAGGAAATATGATCAAAAAAAGTGTATGTATCTCACACGTACAAAACCACACTAGGCCCCAATTACTATTGTTTGTACCCCTAAAAGGCTGAATGAGGAGTAGGAGGAGTATGGAACAGGCAGCACCCTCAAATCTTCAGAAGTATGAGATGAACCCAAAAAACTTGGAAAGGTGGATCTCACACGTACCAACACAAACTATCCCACAATTTAATTGATCCCCAAAGGTTTTTATTGAATAGCGGAATGGGAAATATGATCAAAAAAAGTGTATGTATCTCACACGTACAGAAGCACACTAGGCCCCAATTACTATTGTTTGTACCCCTAAAAGGCTGAATGAGGAGTAGGAGGAGTATGGAACAGGCAGCACCCTCAAATCTTCAGAAGTATGAGATGAACCCCAAAAACTTGGAAAGGTGGATCTCACACGTACCAACACAAACTATCCCGCAATTTAATTGATCCCCAAAGGTTTTTATTGAATAGCGGAATAGGAAATATGATCAAAAAAAGTGTATGTATCTCACACATACAAAACCACACAAGGCCCCAATTACTATTGTTTGTACCCCTAAAAGGCTGAATGAGGAGTAGGAGGAGTATGGAACAGGCAGCACCCTCAAATCTTCAGAAGTATGAGATGAACCCCAAAAACTTGGAAAGGTGGATCTCACACGTACCAACACAAACTATCCCACAATTTAATTGATCCCCAAAGGTTTTTATTGAATAGCGGAATAGGAAATATGATCAAAAAAAGTGTATGTATCTCACACGTACAAAACCACACTAGGCCCCAATTACTATTGTTTGTACCCCTAAAAAGCTGAATGAGGAGTAGGAGGAGTATGGAACAGGCAGCACCCTCAAATCTTCAGAAGTATGAGATGAACCCCAAAAACTTGGAAAGGTGGATCTCCACGTACCAACACAAACTATCCCGCAATTTAATTGATCCCCAAAGGTTCTTATTGAATAGCGGAATAGGAAATATGATCAAAAAAAGTGTATGTATCTCACACGTACAAAACCACACTAGGCCCCAATTACTATTGTTTGTACCCCTAAAAGGCTGAATGAGGAGTAGGAGGAGTATGGAACAGGCAGCACCCTCAAATCTTCAGAAGTATGAGATGAACCCCAAAAACTTGGAAAGGTGGATCTCACACGTACCAACACAAACTATCCCGCAATTTAATTGATCCCCAAAGGTTTTTATTGAATAGCGGAATAGGAAATATGATCAAAAAAAGTGTATGTATCTCACACGTACAAAACCACACTAGGCCCCAATTACTATTGTTTGTACCCCTAAAAGCCTGAATGAGGAGTAGGAGGAGTATGGAACAGGCAGCACCCTCAAATCTTCAGAAGCATGAGATGAACCCCAAAAACGTGGAAAGGTGGATCTCACACGTACCAACACAAACTATCCCGCAATTAAATTGATCCCCAAAGGTTTTTATTGAATAGCGGAGTAGGAAATATGATCAAAAAAAGTGTATGTATCTCACACGTACAAAACCACACTAGGCCCCAATTACTATTGTTTGTACCCCTAAAAGCCTGAATGAGGAGTAGGAGGAGTATGGAACAGGCAGCACCCTCAAATCTTCAGAAGTATGAGATGAACCCCATAAACTTGGAAAGGTGGATCTCACACGTACCAACACAAACTATCCCGCAATTTAATTGATCCCCAAAGGTTTTTATTGAATAGCGGAATAGGAAATATGATCAAAAAAAGTGTATGTATCTCACACGTACAAAACCACACTAGGCCCCAATTGCTATTGTTTGTACCCCTAAAAGGCTGAATGAGGAGTAGGAGGAGTATGGAACAGGCAGCACCCTCACATCTTCAGAAGTATGAGATGAACCCCAAAAACTTGGAAAGGTGGATCTCACACGTACCAACACAAACTATCCCGCAATTTAATTGATCCCCAAAGGTTTTTATTGAATAGCTGAATAGGAAATATGATCAAAAAAAGTGTATGTATCTCACACGTACAGAAGCACACTAGGCCCCAATTACCATTGTTTGTACCCCTAAAAGGCTGGATGAGGAGTAGGAGGAGTTTGGAACAGGCAGCACCCTCAAATCTTCAGAAGTATGAGATGAACCCCAAAAACTTGGAAAGGTGAATCTCACACGTACCAACACAAACTATCCCGCAATTTAATTGATCCCCAAAGGTTTTTATTGAATAGCGGAATAGGAAATATGATCAAAAAAAGTGTATGTATCTCACACGTACAAAACCACACTAGGCCCCGATTACTATTGTTTGTACCCCTAAAAGGCTGAATGAGGAGTAGGAGGAGTATGGAACAGGCAGCACCCTCAAATCTTCAGAAGTATGAGATGAACCCCAAAAACTTGGAAAGGTGGATCTCACACGTACCAATACAAACTATCCCACAATTTAATTGATCCCCAAAGGTTTTTATTTAATAGCGGAATAGGAAATATGATCAAAAAAAGTGTATGTATCTCACACGTACAGAAGCACACTAGGACCCAATTACTATTGTTTGTACCCCTAAAAGGCTGAATGAGGAGTAGGAGGAGTATGGAACAGGCAGCACCCTCAAATCTTCAGAAGTATGAGATGAACCCCAAAAACTTGGAAAGGTGGATCTCACACGTACCAACACAATCTATCCCGCAATTTAATTGATCCCCAAAGATTTTTATTGAATAGCGGAATAGGAAATATGATCAAAAAAAGTGTATGTATCTCACACGTACAAAACCACACTAGGCCCCAATTACTATTGTTTGTACCCCTAAAAAGCTGAATGAGGAGTAGGAGGAGTATGGAACAGGCAGCACCCTCAAATCTTCAGAAGTATGAGATGAACCCCAAAAACTTGGAAAGGTGGATCTCACACGTACCAACACAAACTATCCCGCAATTTAATTGATCCCCAAAGGTTTTTATTGAATAGCGGAATAGGAAATATGATCAAAAAAAGTGTATGTATCTCACACGTACAAAACCACACTAGGCCCCAATTACTATTGTTTGTACCCCTAAAAGGCTGAATGAGGGGTAGGAGGAATATGGAACAGGCAGCACCCTCAAATCTTCAGAAGTATGAGATGAACCCCAAAAACCCCAAATATCATTCAGCTCTGCTGCAGGCCACAATTTATTTTTTTTTAACCCAAGGCTGTATATTGGTGGAATAGAAAAAAAGTATTTGATTTCTGAAACCACTCAATATTAGCACATGTGAACTGAACACAGCAGTGTATGATCAGTCACTCAGCACAGCACAGCTGAAGGAAAAATGCTGCACACAGTGCCTGATAGAAAAATACTTTTCTCCCTCCTCCTCAGTGGGCAAAAAAGATTGTGTTCACTGCACCCCAAAAAGATTGTGTTCACTGCACCCCAAAAAGATTGTGTTCACTGCACCCCACACACAGCAAAATGGATGTGGACCACTGACACCGGCCTATCTCCTATCCCACCCCACACAGCAATATCGATTGTAGTTTGTAGAACACACTGACCCTAAAAATCAGCAGACTCTCTCCCTAAAAGGATTGATAAGATCATAGATCGGTCACTGCAAACCCCACCCCACACAGCAATATCGATTGTAGTTTGTAGAACACACTGACCCTAAAAATCAGCAGACTCTCTCCCTAAAAGGATTGCTAAGATCGTAGATCGGTCACTGCAAACCCCACCCCACACAGCAATATCGATTGTAGTATGTAGAACACACTGACCCTAAAAATCAGCAGACTCTCTCCCTAAAATGCCTACAACTCGCCCTGCCTAACACACTCCGACCTGTCCCTCAATTCTATCCACAAAAAAAACACAAATGTTTTTTTTTTTCTGTCTGTCCCTAATCAGCAGGCAGCACGTTGATGTGTGCTCTCTCCCTGAACTAAACAGCAGAATGACGCCGCAGCGACGCTTCCTCGAACTTATAAAGACTTGGTCACATGCTTCAGACGGCTAATCACAGCTACTGATACATTTGTAGGCATGGCTGGGATGGCTTAGGCACACCAGTTAAACGCTTGTTGATTGGCTGTTGAAAGCCCGCCATGAAAAGCGCGCCAAAGCGTGCAAAACCCGGAAATAAAACGACCAAACACGGATTTTTACCCGAATATACAGTAAAGTTTTCGGGTCCGTGTTCGGGTAACAAAAATCCAATTATTTGGTACGAACACGAATAATACAGTCCGTGTTCGCTCAACCCTAATTACTACCCCTGTCAGGTTCTTATTGCTTTCTGTGCCCTCGTTAGGGAGATTTACCCTTTCTATCTGTCCTTTTTACTGTTATCATTAAAAGTGAAAGTAAAAGAAAATCCCAACTTTGGGTTGTCCCAAGAAAATTAATAGAGTGGAAATCCTCCAATAGGGATACTAGTTTTGGTGACCTATGGGTCCCCACGGAATTTCCTCTCACTTTTTGTTTTGGCTATGGGGCAAGACGTAAAGGTAAATCTCCCCAAGGGGGCACAGATGGCAAAAAAGTGAACCAACAGGAGTTCTGACCCTCCCTTACTCTATCCAAAATGAAAAAAAACGTTTTGTCTATAGTTCTACTTTAGGTTCTCTGAGCTCCTGTTGCCTCTCTAGTGTGGGGGGTTTCGCCTAATGGTAGTGCTTCCTCAGCGAGTGTGATCGACTTCAGAAGTGCTCTTTAAGGGCTTGCAGATAATACTGACATTTTTTTTTCCCATACAGGGGTTCTCCCTAGCAGCGCCACTGCTCAGGTCTATTGCTTCGGTCCTTCAGACCATCAAGCACAGCACCTCATTGCTCCTTATTGCACAATCTATACCTTGGCTCTCCTCCAGCTGCTTGATGCTATGTGACTGTCTGCTCTTCATACAGTACACACCCTGGCTTCCAAGTGATCTGCTGCGAGTGTCAATTTTAGATTAATGACACCCTGAAATGAAATGCAAAATGAAGTGCGATTGCCAGAATTGCATCACATGGGAATGAACACCCATGCGATGCACTTCAGGTGCAAGACAAAAAGGGTCCTGCACCATTTTGGTGAAGATGCGATGTGGTTTAAGCCATACAAAATATATGGCTTAAATCGAACCGAACAGACAACGCATGTGATGTGCACAGGAATGAAGTGCAATTCTTGGGCGAATCACATGCAGAGTTACGCACGCACTAGTGTGAACCCAGACCTAAAACCACCTTTCTCTGCTTCGCACTGACATTCTGGAGCCTTACATTCTGCACATGTGCAAATCCTGTTTTACTTTTTCTACATTTTCACAATGGCAGGGCTATGCGCTGCCACAATATGTACAGTATTTAAAAGGATTTTTAGAGTATGAAAATTTAAATAGTAAGATCAAACACTTAAAATAAAAAAATATAGTAATTTTTGTTTGTTAAATTCTTCCATAGATAGTGATGTACAGTATTTCCTCCCCTTATACAATAATTACACAGATCCATAGTTTATAATAAATTATTGTGTTCTCATCTTTAGATGAGAAATAATCATCCCAAGAATTTTCCCTTTGTTCTGATTTGTTTCATAGGTGAGGGTCTACTTCTTGAAATAATCTTCAAAGAGATATATATTTTTTTAGAAATGAACTGTGTGCTTTACAAAAACATGCATTCAATACTTATTTATCAATGTTTTCTTGGAGCACTTCAAACATATTTTAAGCACTTTACAATTTTATATATATATATATATATATATATATATATATATATATATATATATACAGTATATTAGGGTCAGTTAACCACTTGCCGACCGCTCACATTGGTGCTACTGCGGCAAAGCGGTTCGATTCCGTCCAGCGACGTAGACCTACGTCGCTGGACTCCTCCCCTTGTGGGCGGCACACGAGCGCCGCCGGAAGCTCGCTCCCGCTGTATTCAGTTACAGCGGGAGTCGGGCCAGGGGAGGAGCGGCGGTGATCACCGCTGCTCTTCCCCGATGGTCGGGGATCGAGTGTGGAGATCCGCCCGCTTGTGTAAACAAAGCGGGCGGATCTCCTAAGTGACAGGCAGGGTCAGATTGCAGGATTCAGCATAGCTGAACCTGCGATCTGTCCCTGTGTCACACAGTCCCCTCCCCCCACACACGTCAGTAAGCACCAGGCATACATTAACCCCTTGATCACCAATAAAAATTAACCCCTTCCCTGCCAGTGTCATTTTTACAGTAACAGTGCATATTTATAGCACTGATTACTGTAGTAATGTCATTGGTACCTCCAAAAGTGTCAAAAATGTCAGTCAAGGGTCCGATCTGTCCGCCGCAATGTCGCAGTCCCGCAAAAAAAAAATTGCAGATCGCCGCCATTACTAGTTAAAAAAAAACAATAAAAATGACATAAATTTCCCGTAGTTAGTAGCTGCGATAATTTTTGCGCAAACCAATCAAAATACACTTATTGCGATTTTTTTTTTACCAAAAATATGTAGCAGAAAACAAATTGGCAAAAAAAGTTAAAAAAATTTGATTTTTACATTTTTTTTCGGGGAATTTCATATAAAAAAATGTGAAAAATATTGTTATTTTTTCAAAATTGTCGCTCTTTTTTTGTATATAGCGCAAAAAGTGAAAATCGCACAGGTGATCAAATACCACCAAAAGAAAGCTCTATTTGTGGGGAAAAAAAGGACATAAATTGAATTTGGGTACAGCATCGCACAACCGCGCAATTGTCCGTTAAAATAACGCAGTGCCAAATCGTAAAATATGGCCTGGTCAGGAAGGGGGGTAAAATCTTCCGGTCTTAAAGCAGTTAAAAATACGCTCATTGACAATTTTTTTGTCAAAGACATGTAGCTTAATACATTTTGGCCTAAATATATGACTAAAATTGAATATATTGGATATTTTTTGACTGTCAAAGTAGAAAAATATTGTTATTTTTTCAAAAATTTTCGCATTTTTGTATTAATATCGCAAAAAATAAAAAGCACAGAGGTGATCAAATACCACCAAAAAAAATCTCTGTTTGTGGGAAAAAAAGGACGTAAATTTTGTTTGGGTACAGCGTTGCATGACCGTGCAATTGTCAGTTAAAGTCGCACAGTGCCGAATCGCAAAAAGTGGCCTGGACGTAAGACAGCAAAATCCTCCGGTGGTAAAGTGGTTAAATACAACTTTGAGAGTGACATAGCAAACACAACATTTTTTTAACCACTTGTGTACCAGCCTGTAATGTGTCTTCATTACCAAGCAATTCTTTCAATTTTCAGTGCTGTGATAGTTGTACTGGCAATTATTCCCCCATGTAACACTGTACTCAAATTAATTTTCTTTAATTTATAAGACAGGTAAAACTTTATTTTGGGAGTATTACCTATTTTTTACTTTTGCTATATGAAGTGAAAAAGACCAAACATTTTGAAGTACCTGTAATAAATTAAAAATAACTCTTTCCATATTTTCTGGTAAAAAAAATCCCATGACAGACCAAACACCCAAAAATGACCCTTTTAGAAAGTAGAAACCCTAAGATAATCTTGGGATTTTTGGAAGTATTTTTGTTTTCATTTTTCGAACATAGCGGATGACAGATCAGTGTGCCAGCCTGCTGTCGGTACTATGTGATCACTTTGACCAATCATATGTAACTTATGCATTATTACATTACTTTACTCTATATACTATATCTGTTTTTAGGCAGATCCTTCCTGGGGACATTGATAGTCCATTTACTATACTGTCTACAGCCTTGTGCATTTGACTCGGCCTGTGACCTACCTCAAAACTCCTGAAAAGGACATCTGTATCAGCTAAAAATTAAACACAGATTTAGGTTTCCCTGTCTCATTGCCAATATAGGTAAGAGCTCTTTTATAAGTATGGGGGGCTGATTAAACATAAATTGGTGTTTTTTTTGTGCCATTTTTTATGTTTTAAACTTCATGGAGGATTAATACCTTAATATAAACAGTTATAGTCAATGTAATAATAAAACAATTCCCATAGCACCTATGTTGTGTATGACATGTGGCTACTGTCCAATTAGGGGTGCCGGGTTATAAATATAAAAAGTAAAAACAATTAAATTTATATCAGTTGTGTTCTATTGTTCTCATTAATACCAGTTTACTACTCTGTTTTTAAACCCGCCATCGCTACAAGTGTTGGGTGGGACCCTCTGTGCTGCCCTGCTTGGTTATTTTCCCTCCAGTTATTTTTGCTGTTATGCAATATTTTTGTAAGTATAGCCATGCATTATGGTAGAGTACATTATAGGTTTAACCAATATATGTACAGTATACTTGTATGTTGATTATATACCTTGTTACTATGTAGAACTACAGTTTTTTACCGTATCAAACTCCTGAAGGAGCGCGGTTAGCGCGAAACACGTCGAGCTGAACAGAACCCCGGCTACTGGACACTACACCCACTGTTGGTTGCCAACTTACAATCTGTACAATGAGTCTGCTATTTCTGTTTTTGTTGATACTACAATAAAATGTATAATTTAGCTTAAACTAGCCATTTGTGAGGTTGTGCTATGCCATTAAAGTCCATTTTCCCCATACTTCCCCGCAAAAAGTAAAAATCGCACAGGTGATCAAATACCACCAAAAGAAAGATCTATTTGTGGGGAAAAAAAGGACATAAATTGAATTTGGGTACAGCACCGCACAACCGCGCAATTGTCCGTTAAAATAACGCAGTGCCGAATCGTAAAATATGGCCTGGTCAGGAAGGGGGTAAAATCTTCCGGTCTTAAAGCAGTTAAAAATACGCTCATTGACAATTTTTTTGTCAAAGACATGTAGCTTAATACATTTTGGCCTAAATATATGACAAAAATTAAAAAGCGCAGAGGTGATCAAATACCACCAAAAGAAAGCTCTGTTTGTGGGAAAAAAAGGACATAAATTTCGTTTGGGTACGGCTTTGAATGACCGCGCAATTGTCAGTTAAAGTCGCACAGTGCCGAATTGCAAAAAGTGGCCTGGACGTAAGACAGCAAAATCCTCCAGGGGTAAAGTGGTTAACTTTTCAATAGACTAGATAATATACACTGATTATGTAGCAGTATATGTTTTGGCCCAAGTTTATGAAGAAAGATTATTTATTTGCAAAACATTTTTAACCGAATTGAAGAAAGACACTTTTTTCCCCCAAATGTTTGGTCTTTCTTTGTTTATAAACAAAACAAGATATACTGTTAGCAGTAGGGTTGAGCGGACACCTAGATGTCCGTGTTCGACGGGTTCGGCCGAACTTTAAAAAAAAGTCCGGGTCCGTGTCCCGGACTTTTACCGAACTTTTCCCGGACACCAAACCCCATTGAAGTCAATGGGGACCCGAACTTTAAGGCACTAAAATGGCTCTAAAACACCAATGGAAAGGGCTAGAGTGCTGCAAATGGCAGCAAAACGTAGTTAAGAGCATGGCAAGTGCTCTGCAAACAAATGTGAATAGGGAAATAACTTAAAACAACAAAAAAAAACAGAAAAATAAAACAATGTTCTTCATCTCTGAAGGACGAGGCCCATATGGAGTAGGAGGGAGGTTGAGGTGGTGGTGGATGTGGCGGTGTCATAGGCGTGCACACAGGGTGTGCCTGGTGTACCTGGGCACACCCTAATCACCTAGGGCACATAGCATTATCGCTCTGTTTGCCAGTGAGGAGATGGGAAAGATCTCCCTCGCACCTGCTCTGCTCTATTTCTCTTTGCCAGCAGGGAGAGTAATGTATCGGGGCCATGTACATGTAGGCAAACACATGCATGTAAATTTCAACTTTGGGGTGCACACCCTAATGCAATAGGCTGCGCACACCTATGGGCGGTGTAGGTGGAAGCGGCGGTGGAGGAGGACCAGGGCCGGATTAAGAGCATCATGGTCTTGGTGCTGAGGATTTTGAAGGGCCTTAAGGGCCGTGCCTTGGCATGCACCCAGAGCAGGAAGGGTGCAGCCATGCATGCCTAATTCAACATGGGATGCTGTCTCTGAAGCCCATAAACACATCCATGCATCGGCAACTGTCCCTCCTTGTCCGGCCTTCGCGCTGTGTGGGAAGGTTCTGAGGGTGCTGCCTGGGGAAGCGAGCACAGAAGCCAGACTTCTGTGTTTACAAGTGACAGAAGAGCGGTCACAGTGAATATGGCCAACCCGGGGCCTATACAAAAGGTAGGGGCCTGCATGGAGCTGCAGCTCCAATAGCCCCTACGTTAATCTGGCCCTGAGGAGGAGGACGAGGTAGCCAACACTGCTTCTTTTCACAAATTTTAAATGAGGGTACACCCCAAAAGAGTGAGAAAGAGCAAAAATGAAACAATGGCTGGGTAAGGTCGGTATCCATTGCTATTCTGCACAAGGTACGGAAAAGTCCCGTGGGATCCATGCCTGGTTCATTTTAATGAACGTGAGCTTGTCCACATTGTCTCTGGACAGGCGGCTGCGCTTGTCTGTTATAACACCCCCAGCCGTGCTAAATACCCGTTCAGATAATACACTGGCTGCAGGGCACGCCAGCACCTCCAAGGCGTAAAGGGCAAACTCAGGCCATGTGCCCAATTTGGAGACCCAGAAGTTGAAGGGGGCAGACCCCTCATTCACTACATGTAGGCGTGTGCACACATACTGCTCCACCATGTTGGTAAAATGCTGCCTCCTGCTAAGACGTTCCATCTGAGCTGCTGGTGCTGCTGTTTGTTGTGGCGTGCTGACAAAGCTTTTCCACATTTCGGCCATGCTAACCCTGCCTTCTGAGGTGCTGGCGGTGCCCTGGTTGAGTTGGCGACCTCCTCCTCCTCCTCTGCCTTGTGCTTCCACTGTGGCCCCGCTGTCAGATGGGAATGCCAGCAGCATCGCGTCTACCAGCGTGCGCTTGTACTCGCGCATCTTGCGATCGCGCTCCAGTGAGTGAATTAAGGACGGTACGTTGTCCTTGTAACGGGGATCCAGCAGCGTGGCCACCCAGTAATCAGCACAAGTTAGAATGTGGGCAACTCGGCGGTCGTTGTGGAGACACTGCAGCATGTAATCGCTCATGTGTGCCAGGCTGCCCAGAGGCGACGAAAGGCTGTCCTCTGTGGGAGGTGTATCGTCCGTGTCCTCTGTATCCCCCCAGCCACGCACCAGTGATGGCCATGAGCTGGCCTGGGTGCCACCCTGCTGTGAACATGGTACCATCTCCTCCTCCAGCTCCTCCTCCTCCTCATCCTCCAGAACTGTGCCCCTGCTGGACAATTGTGTCCCTGGCGTTTGTGTGTGCAGGAACCCACCCTCGGAGCCCCTTGCGAATGACTGCCCTGAAAGCCTTGGAAATGTTACCTCTTCATCCTCCTCCTCCTCCTCATCCTGTGCCACATCCTCTTCCATCATCGCCCGAATTGTTTTTTCAAGGAGGCATAGAAGTGGGATAGTTAAGCTGAGAACGGCGTCATTGCCACTGGCCATGTTGGTGGAGTACTCAAAACAGCGCAACAAGGCACACAGGTCTCGCATGGAGGCCCAGTTATTGGTGGTGAAGTGGTGCTGTTCCGCAGAGCGACTCACGCGTGCGTGCTGCAGCTGAAACTCCACTATGGCCTGCTGCTGCTCGCACAGTCTTTCCAGCATGTGCAAGGTGGAGTTCCACCTTGTGGGCACGTCACATATGAGGCGGTGAGCGGGAAGGCCGAAGTTACGCTGCAGCGCTGCCAGGCGAGCAGCAGCAGGGTGAGAACGCCAAAAGTGCGCACAAACGGCCCGCACTTTCTGCAGCAGCTCTGACATATCGGGGTAGTTTTTAAGGAACCTCTGCACCACCAAATTCAGCACATGCGCCAGGCAAGGGATGTGCGTCAAACCGGCTAGGCCCAGAGCTGCTATTGAGATTTCTCCCGTTATCGCACACCACCAGGCCGGGCTTGAGGCTCGCTGGCAGCAACCACTCATTTGTCTGCTGTTCCATGCTCCTCCACAACTCCTGCGCGGTGTGTGGTTTGTCCCCCAAACAGGCAAGTTGTAAAACTGCCTGCTGTCGTTTACCCCTGGCCGTGCTGAAGTTGGTGGTGAAGGTGTTACGCTGTCCGGATGAGGAGGCGGTAGAGGATGAGGAAGCGGAGTAGGAGGAGTTAGGAACAAGAGGCAAACTGAAGCGCCCTGCAATCCTCGGTGGTGGAAGGACATGCGCCAAATTGCTATCCGCCTCAGGCCCATCCGCCACTGCATTTACCCAGTGTGCCGTTAGGGAGATATAACGCCCCTGACCATGCTTACTGGTCCACGTATCGGTAGTTAGGTGGACCTTGGCACAGATGGCGTTGCGCAGTGCACACCTGATTTTTTCCCCCACTTGGTTGTGCAGGGAAGGGATGGCTTGCCTGGAAAAGTAGTGGCGGCTGGGCACGACGTACTGTGGGACAGCCACCGACATAAGGTTTTTAAAACTGTGCATCTCCACCAGACGGAATGACAGCATTTCAAAGGCCAAGAATTTTGAAATGCTGGCATTCAGGGCCAGGGATCGCGGGTGGGTAGGGGGGTACTTCCTCTTCCTCTCAAGTGTTTGGGAGATGGAAAGCTGAACGCTTCCACGGGACATTGTGGAGATGGTTGTTGGTGACCCAGGTGGTGGTGTTGCTGACAGATCGTCTGTTTGCGGGGTGGCAGGTGCCGGTATCACTACAGATGTGGCTGGAGCGGCCGAGACTGCAGCAGAAGAGGAAGCAGGATGAGCCAGAGACGTTTCTTGGTTTTGAAGGTGTGTACTCCACTGCAGCTCGTGCTTTGCACTTAGATGCCTGATCATGCAGGTTGTGCTCAGGTTGAGAAGGTTTATGCCTCGCTTCAAGCTCTGATTGCACAGGGTGCAAATCACTCGTGTCCTGTCATCAGCACATTTTCTAAAGAACTTCCACGCTAGAGAACTCCTTTGAGCTGACTTTGGTGCGCTCGTTCCCTTGCTGCGTTGGGCAGTAGCGGGCGTAGTGTCTAGGGCACGGCCGCTCCGCTTCTGCACCCTGCTCCCTCTTCTGCTGTGCTGGTGGCTCTGTGCGACCACCGCCTCTTCCTCCAAACTACTCAGGTCACCTGCATGACGTTCATTCCATGTGGGGTCGAGGACCTCATCGTCCTCCACATCATCTTCCACCCAGTCTTCACCCCTGCCCTCCTTGTCGGTCTCCACAATGCTGAACGCCGCAGCAGTTGGCACCTGCGTTTCGTCATCATCGGAGACGTGCTGCGATGATCCTTGCATGTACTCATCTTGAGAAATAAGTGGTTGGGCATCGCTGCACTCAATCTCTTCCACTTCTGGGGCAGGGCTAGGTGGATGGCCCTGGGAAACCCTGCTGACAGAGTCATCAAAAAGAAGAAGAGACTGCTGTATGGCTTGGGGCTCAGACTGCTTGCCTGATTTGCAAGGGGGTGAGGTGAAAGACGGTTGGACATCGGCTGCAGGTGCCAACTGTGACCTTTCTGCAGTAGACTGGGTGGGAGACAATGTGAAGGAACTGGAGGCACTGTCAGCAGCAAACCAATCTACTATCGCCTCCACTTGTTCTGGCCTCATCACTTCTAGGGGCGTATGATGCCCTACCAAATACTGATGCAGGTTCTGTCGCCTACTCACACTTGAGGAAGGTGTTTCACTTGTGCGTGTAGCTGGCACAGATCGACCACATCCTCTCCTTGCAACAGGAGCTCTAGCAGCAGCACCACCACGACCCAGGCCACGGCCCCTATTTGACGCTCTCCTCATATTTCTGAAATTTAAGATCTTGCCCTAGAAAGGTCTTTATTGAATAGCGGAACAAAAGAACAACAGTATCGCACGGGTGTATCTCACAGTCAAATATGCAAACTATGCCGCAATTTAATGTTTTTTACACCAAAAGGGTGTGTATTGAATAGCGGAATAGGATAAAAAACTGTGTATCTCACACGTACAAACACAGACTAGACCCGATTAAATTTTTTCCTACCCTAAAGGGAGGATGAGGAAGAGGAGTATGGAACAGGCAGCACCCTCAAATCTTCAGAAGTATGAGATGAACCCCAAAAACTTGGAAAGGTGGATCTCACACGACCCAAACAGACTATTCCGCAATTTAATTGAGCCACAAAGGTTTTTATTGAATAGCGGAATAGGAAATATGATCAAAAAAAAGTGTATGTTTTTCACACGTACAGAAGCACACTAGGCCCCAATTACTATTGTTTGTACACCTAAAAGGATGGATGAGGAGGAGGAGGAGGAGGAGTATAGAACAGGCAGCACCCTCAAAGCTTCAGAAGTATGAGATGAACACCAAAAACTTGGAAAGGTGGATCTCACACGTACCGACACAGACTATTCCGTAATTTAATTGAGCCCCAAAGGTTTTTATTGAATACCGGAATAGGAAATATGATCAAAAAAAAGTGTATGTTTTTCACACGTACAGAAGCACACTAGGCCCCAATTACTATTGTTTGTACACCTAAAAGGATGGATGAGGAAGAGGAGGAGGAGGAGTATAGAACAGGCAGCACCCTCAAAGCTTCAGAAGTATGAGATGAACCCCAAAAACTTGGAAAGGTGGATCTCACACGTACCGACACAGACTATTCCGCAATTTAATTGAGCCCCAAAGGTTTTTATTGAATAGCGGAATAGGAAATATGATAAAAAAAAAGTGTATGTTTTTCACACGTACAGAAGCACACTAGGCCCCAATTACTATTGTTTGTACACCTAAAAGGATGGATGAGGAGGAGGAGGAGGAGGAGGAGTATAGAACAGGCAGCACCCTCAAAGCTTCAGAAGTATGAGATGAACCCCAAAAACTTGGAAAGGTGGATCTCACACGTACAGACACAGACTATTCCGCAATTTAATTGAGCCCCAAAGGTTTTTATTGAATAGCGGAATAGGAAATATGATCAAAAAAAAGTGTATGTTTTTCACACGTACAGAAGCACACTAGGCCCCAATTACTATTGTTTGTACACCTAAAAGGATGGATGAGGAAGAGGAGGAGTATAGAACAGGCAGCACCCTCAAAGCTTCAGAAGTATGAGATGAACCCCAAAAACTTGGAAAGGTGGATCTCACACGTACCGACACAGACTATTCCGCAATTTAATTGAGCCCCAAAGGTTTTTATTGAATAGCGGAATAGGAAATATGATAAAAAAAAGTGTATGTTTTTCACACGTACAGAAGCACACTAGGCCCCAATTACTATTGTTTGTACACCTAAAAGGATGGATGAGGAGGAGGAGGAGGAGGAGTATAGAACAGGCAGCACCCTCAAAGCTTCAGAAGTATGAGATGAACCCCAAAAACTTGGAAAGGTGTATCTCACACGTACCGACACAGACTATTCCGCAATTTAATTGAGCCCCAAAGGTTTTTATTGAATAGCGGAATAGGAAATATGATAAAAAAAAAGTGTATGTTTTTCACACGTACAGAAGCACACTAGGCCCCAATTACTATTGTTTGTACACCTAAAAGGCTGAATGAGGAGTAGGAGGAGTATGGAACAGGCAGCACCCTCAAATCTTCAGAAGTATGAGATGAACCCCAAAAACTTGGAAAGGTGGATCTCACACCAGTGGCGTACCAATAGGGGGGGCGGGGGTGCGGTCCGCCCCGGGTGCCATTCACTGGGGGGGTGTCACTGTCTGGGTCAGGCAAATGGGGGGGTGTCAGAGACAAACTGGTGCCGGGCCGGCCGCTGCTGCTTATAGCATGACAGATGAGAAGGCAGTTTCATTCCGGGACAAAACAGTGTCCCAGAATGAAACGCACGCTGCCTGCTTCCTCCACTGGTTGCTTTCTGACTGCCGCTTGGCGTCTAGCAACCAGTGACGTCAGGCACACAGGGAATGCCCAGCATTCACAGCGGAGGAGGGTTTAAATTCCTCCTCCTCCGCGCCAAGAACGTGACGTTGCTCCACCCATCTCCTCCTCGCTGCAGCCTGCAGGTAAGTGTCCTCTGTCAATCTGTGATGATGTAAGTGTAATTATTATGTCCTCCTCGGTCCTCCTCTGGCCGCAACTGTCTGCAAGAGTCTTCTTCCTGTCTGTGACTGTCCCTGATAAAAATCACTGCCCTGGGTGTCTTCTTCCTCCTGGCCAGCCCACTAGCCCAGGTCCCGACTGACCGAGGGGATCTGAGAGAGAGAGGACACACCAGTCTGTCTGGGCACTACCATCGGGGGGAGGGGGGGGGGTGCTGTGTGTGGAGATCTGATCATCTGCCTAATGGATTCTTCCAGCCTCACTTGATTCTGGGCACCATATAATAGCAGTACATAAAATAAAACTACTTATACAGCTTGAATACCTCTGTTCACTAACCCCCCAGAAAATATACACTTGACTCTGCATACTACATACCTCCTAAATGACAGTATTTCTGGTAAGGCAGTCCTCCTGTTTTTTATATCTGCAACATGGCTTGTCACAGTACACCGTGCTATTTTAATGAAACCCACTTCAGTTGTTGGCCCTTCGTTGCTCCTGTATACATGCTGTATACTTAACCACTTGCCAAGTGCCTACAGTATATTTACGTACGTATACGTAAGTATATGTCGCTCGCCTGAATGCCGATAGGTGGCGTGGTCCCGCTCCCGATCGTCATTGGGGAAGCCGATGGGGGTTTCAGGTGGCTCCGATTGCTGCCTGACACCATCGATCGCTCCCCACTGAGAGAGAAGAACGGTCGGATGTTGTAAACACAGCCGACCGTTCTTCTCCCTGGAATGATCATAGAGCGCCTGTGATCCTTCTATATAGGATCACAGGTCTCTATGATCATTTCACAAGTTCAACCCCCATACAGTTAGAAACACACCCCTAGGGTCACATTTAACCCCTTGATCACCAACAGTGTTAACCCCTTCTCTGCCAGTGTCATTTTTACAGTAACAGTGCATATATATAGCACTAATTACTGTAGTAATGTCACTGGTACCCCCAAAAGTGTCAAAAATGTCAGTCAAGGGTCCGATTTGTCCGCCGCAATGTCGCAGTCCCACAAAAAAAATCGCAGATCGCCACCATTACTAGTAAAAAAAAATGACAGAAATCTTTCCCCTAGTTAGTAAACGCAATAACTTTTTCGCAAACCAATCAAAATACGCTTATTGTGGTTTTTTTTTTAACCAAACATATGTAGCAGAAAACAAATTTTTTTTTCGGGGAATGTTATATAGCAGAATGTGAAAAATATTGTTTTTTTTTGTTTTCAAAAATAAAAAATCGCACAGGTGATCAAATACCACCAAAAGAAAGCTCTATTTGTGGGGAAAAAAAGGACATCAATTTAATTTGGGTACAGCGTCGCACAACCGCGCAAATTGTGTTTTTACATTTTAAAGTTGGGGGGGGGGGTGCCAGATATCAGATCCGCCCCGGGTGCCAAATGGTCTAGGTACGCCCCTGTCTCACACGTACCGACACAGACTATTCCGCAATTTAATTGAGCCCCAAAGGTTTTTATTGAATAGCGGAATAGGAAATATGATCAAAAAAAGTGTATGTTTTTCACACGTACAGAAGCACACTAGGCCCCAATTACTATTGTTTGTACACCTAAAAGGATGGATGAGGAAGAGGAGGAGGAGGAGTATAGAACAGGCAGCACCCTCAAAGCTTCAGAAGTATGAGATGAACCCCAAAAACTTGGAAAGGTGGATCTCACACGTACCGACACAGACTATTCCGCAATTTAATTGAGCCCCAAAGGTTTTTATTGAATAGCGGAATAGGAAATATGATCAAAAAAAAGTGTATGTTTTTCACACGTACAGAAGCACACTAGGCCCCAATTACTATTGTTTGTACACCTAAAAGGATGGATGAGGAGGAGGAGGAGGAGGAGTATAGAACAGGCAGCACCCTCAAAGCTTCAGAAGTATGAGATTGTGTTCACTGTACCCCACAAAGATTGTGTTCACTGTACCCCACAAAGATTGTGTTCACTGTACCCCACAAAGGTTTTGTTCACTGCACCCCACAACGATTGTGTTCACTGTACCCCACAAAGGTTTTTTTCACTGCACCCCACAAAGATTGTGTTCACTGTACCCCACAAAGATTGTGTTCACTGAACCCCAAAAGGATTGTCTTCTCTGCACCCCACAAAGATTGTGTTCACTGTACCCCACAAAGGTTTTGTTCACTGTACCCCACAAAGATTGTGTTCACTGCACTCCAAAAGGATTGTCTCCACTGCACCCCACAAAGATTGTGTTCACTGTACCCCACAAAGGTTTTGTTCACTGCACCCCACAAAGATTGTGTTCACTGTACCCCACAAAGGTTTTGTTCACTGCACCCCACAAAGATTGTGTTCACTGTACCCCCCAAAGATTTTGTTCACTGCACCCCACAAGGATTGTTTGTCTTCACTGCACCCCACAAGGATTGTCTTCACTGCACCCCACAAGGATTGTCTTCACTGCACCCCACAAAGATTGTGTTCACTGCACCCC
Organism: Pelophylax lessonae; assembly: GCF_965119305.1. Lineage (NCBI taxonomy): Eukaryota > Metazoa > Chordata > Amphibia > Anura > Ranidae > Pelophylax > Pelophylax lessonae. The sequence continues at coordinate 146,925,863 of NC_138779.1, read as the reverse complement.
ACAAAGGTTTTGTTCACTGCACCCCACAAAGATTGTGTTCACTGCACCCCACAAAGATTGTGTTCACTGTACCCCACAAAGATTGTGTTCACTGCACCCCAAAAGGATTGTCTTCTCTGCACCCCACAAAGATTGTGTTCACTGTACCCCACAAAGGTTTTGTTCACTGCACCCCACAAAGATTGTGTTCACTGTACCCCACAAAGGTTTTGTTCACTGCACCCCACAAAGATTGTGTTCACTGTACCCCACAAAGATTGTGTTCACTGTACCCCACAAAGGTTTTGTTCACTGCACCCCACAAAGATTGTGTTCACTGCACCCCAAAAGGATTGTGTTCACTGTACCCCACAAAGGTTTTGTTCACTGCACCCCACAAAGGTTTTGTTCACTGCACCCCACAAAGGTTTTGTTCACTGCACCCCACAAAGATTGTGTTCACTGTACCCCACAAAGATTGTGTTCACTGCACTCCAAAAGGATTGTCTTCACTGCACCCCACAAAGATTGTGTTCACTGTACCCCACAAAGGTTTTGTTCACTGCACCCCACAAAGATTGTGTTCACTGTACCCCCCAAAGATTTTGTTCACTGCACCCCACAAGGATTGTCTTCACTGCACCCCACAAGGATTGTCTTCACTGCACCCCACAAAGATTGTCTTCACTGCACCCCACAAAGATTGTGTTCACTGCACCCCACAAAGATTGTGTTCACTGCACCCCACAAAGATTGTGTTCACTGCACCCCCCAAAGATTTTGTTCACTGCACCCCACAAGGATTGTCTTCACTGCACCCCACAAGTATTGTCTTCACTGCACCCCACAAAGATTGTGTTCACTGTACCCCACAAAGATTTTGTTCACTGCACCCCACAAAGATTGTGTTCACTGTACCCCACAAAGATTTTGTTCACTGCACTCCAAAAGGATTGTCTTCACTGCACCCCACAAAGATTGTGTTCACTGTACCCCACAAAGGTTTTGTTCACTGCACCCCACAAAGATTGTGTTCACTGTACCCCACAAAGGTTTTGTTCACTGCACCCCACAAAGATTGTGTTCACTGTACCCCACAAAGATTGTGTTCACTGTACCCCACAAAGGTTTTGTTCACTGCACCCCACAAAGGTTTTGTTCACTGCACCCCACAAAGATTGTGTTCACTGCACCCCACAAAGATTGTGTTCACTGTACCCCACAAAGGTTTTGTTCACTGCACCCCACAAAGATTGTGTTCACTGTACCCCACAAAGATTGTGTTCACTACACTCCAAAAGGATTGTCTTCACTGCACCCCACAAAGATTGTGTTCACTGTACCCCACAAAGGTTTTGTTCACTGCACCCCACAAAGATTGTGTTCACTGTACCCCACAAAGGTTTTGTTCACTGCACCCCACAAAGATTGTGTTCACTGTACCCCCCAAAGATTTTGTTCACTGCACTCCACAAGGATTGTCTTCACTGCACCCCACAAAGATTGTGTTCACTGTACCCCACAAAGATTGTGTTCACTGTACCCCCCAAAGATTTTGTTCACTGCACCCCACAAGGATTGTGTTCACTGTACCCCACAAAGGTTTTGTTCACTGCACCCCACAAAGATTGTGTTCACTGTACCCCACAAAGGTTTTGTTCACTGCACCCCACAAAGATTGTGTTCACTGCACCCCAAAAGGATTGTCTTCACTGCACCCCACAAAGATTGTGTTCACTGTACCCCACAAGGATTGTCTTCACTGCACCCCACAAAGATTGTGTTCACTGTACCCCACAAAGATTGTGTTCACTGTACCCCCCAAAGATTTTGTTCACTGCACCCCACAAGGATGGTCTTCACTGCACCCCACAATTATTGTCTTCACTGCACCCCACAAAGATTGTGTTCACTGTACCCCACAAAGATTGTGTTCACTGTACCCCCCAAAGATTTTGTTCACTGCACCCCACAAGGATTGTCTTCACTGCACCCCACAAGGATTGTCTTCACTGCACCCCACAAAGATTGTGTTCACTGTACCCCCACAAAGGTTTTGTTCACTGCACCCCACAAAGATTTTGTTCACTGAACTCCAAAAGGATTGTGTTCACTGCACCCCAAAAAGATTGTGTTCACTGCAGCCCACACACAGAAAAATGGATGTGGATCACTGACACCTGCCTATCTCCTATCCCACACCACACAGCAATATCGATTGTAGTTTGTAGAACACACTTTCCCTAAAATTCAGCAGACTCTGTCCCTAACAGGATTGAGAAGAGATCGTAGATCAGGAGAACTAAGTGCAGACCCCACCCCACACAGAAATATCGATTGTAGTTTGTAGAACACACTGACCCTATAATTCAGCAGACTCTATCCCTAAAATGCCTACAACTCGCCCTGCCTAAACACTCCGACCTGTCCCTCAATTCTATCCGGACACAAATGGTTTTTTCCTGCCTATCTTTCCCTAATCAGCAGCCAGCACGTTGATGTGTGCTCTGTCCCTGATCTAAGCAGCATAATGACGCCGCTGCGGCTGCCTGGAACTTATAAAGACTTGGTCACATGCTTCAGACGGCCAATCACAGCTACTGAGACATTTGCAGGCATGGCTGGGATGGCTTAAGGCACACCAGTTAAACGATTGTTGATTGGCTGTTGAAAGCCCGCCATGAAAAGAGTGCCAAAGCATGCAAAACCCGGAAATAAAACGACCGAACACGGATTTTTACCCGAATATACAGTAAAGTGTCCGTGTTCGTGTTCGGGTAACAAAAATCCAATTATTCGGTACGAACACGAATAATACAGTCCGTGTTCGCTCAACACTAGTTAGCAGCCCGGCGGGCGATCCCACTGCGCTGTTTATCTACTAATCCATCCTCTAAATTTCAACTTTTGCTTCTTATTGCTGAAATTCGGAGGATGGAGTTCTTAACCGCTAATGTTTCCAATACTCTGCCACAATTTAAAAAATGCTGGGATTTTTGGGATCACTCCATATATGGAGATGGCCCTCTGTTTCCCTTAACTTTTTGTTTTTTTCCTCCCTTGTCCCCTCTTTTAAACAAAACCTTGTGCTTGTTTTTTTGCTATATTTATATGCACTATATAATTTGTTAGAACTACTATACCTACTATACTTATTGCAATCTTATTTGTCTTATGATGCTGCCTAGTGTTATGACATACACAAATTATTTCTATACCCTAATAGCTATGTTTCTTAAATGTACTTTCTTGTTCTTGTTTCTTTCCTTTTCAACCCTTTTTTACTGTGACATTTGTTACCTTATTTTGTAATATTTGAAAAACCTTTAATAAAAATACAATTTTAAAAAAACAAAAATAAAACAAGGCCTTCTTCCCCACAACTTCACATCTTTGGTATGGTGGTTGTGGGGATCCAAGGGTGGGGGGATTATCATAAACAAAAGGGAAGTCCTAGATACTGCCCCCCACCCCTGTCAATGAGTAAGGGTAGATAATACCCCTACAAGTAAAAACACAAATGCAGTTTTTGACAAGTCCATTAACAAAATAAAAAAAATATGTTCCACAATCTACATCCACTATCAAACACATTGTCCAGTGATGTAGATCCACATCAATCATGATACCAGCCATCCTGCCAAAAGAAAAAGCCCACACTTATCTGTTTGCATCTATTGACTTCATTGAGTGACAGGCCTGGTGGATTACAGCTAATATGTACAAACAGATGGGGTTTTACGCGTGATGTTGATGCCCTATATATGGAGATGACCATATTTGGTTAATGACGTCAAGGGGATCCCAGGGATGCCATTGACCCCCACACAGACCCCAAAACCATCTTTCTAGGGTTGGGGAGAAGATGCTCTTGTCCTCATTAACATGGGTACAAGGGGTCCACAATGGCAAGAAACCCCACCAGTGGGGGAAATTGCTTGGTGCCTCGGGCCAAGAAGTGGGGTGGGACTTTTACGGGCAAGTGAGTTACATACAATTTATAAAAGGTAATCAAAAATATTTATTTATGTACAATGTTAGGATACAATTATTTGTACTTATATCCAGTGCATAGGTGTTTGGGTTATAGACCCAAAGTGTGTTTAGAGGAAGGTAAAGTTTTGGAAAATATCCGTGACATAGGTGAAAAGGGTGACTTTTGTTTTTGGACGTTGTTCTCTGTTTTTTCCAGGCTTGTTGCTTGGAAAAATCTGTTCACAGAGATCCAACTATGGGTCCAAACCGTGTTTATCCAACGCGTTTCGGCTACTGGGTAGCCTTTTTCAAGGATTATATGGTTATCACCAGTTCTGTGGAAGTAGTGATGAATATTATTTTTATCCTTTATATATATTTATTAGTATATTTATTGTTTATTTATTAGTATATACATACTTTCTCTGTCTATTCTTGCGAGCCTTTTTGTGTCTGGATGAGTTCGCAGCAGGAACCACTATGGTGCAGCTTGAGGAATATATATATGTATACATTATGTATAATGTATTTAGTAAGTTTCTATAGGTTTGAATTATGTGTCTGACAACTTACTATATGGTTGTCTTCCAATGTTCTTACGGTTATTGAGTGCAGGGATTGGTATCCTATTCTTTTGCTGAATGGATCTAAGGATACATGTATATAGTCTCAATGATTGTGTCAGGTATAGGAGTAGGTTTTAGTTGGTTTCTAAGGTGAGGTACTTACAATCAAGGTAGCCTGTTTCACCTTAATATAGATATTTTGGATGTTTTTTTCTTTTTTCTTTGGTGTAAGGTACTGAAAAATATTCCCAGATCTTTTGTAAGAATACTTGTATATATATACGTATTTGTACATGCATATATACAGGCATAAGCATATAGGCTTACTCTTATGTAGTAGATACGTGATCAAGGGGCGAAAAAGCCTTTGTCCTCCCGCACAATCATTGAAAGCATAGTAGTCATAGGTATTCAGTCTTGATAGACTTTCTGTTGTAAAATAGAGTACATAAAGTCCAATAAGCTTGTAAGTACAAGTTTATTTGTGGGTGACTTGTGATATTTACAGTGGATGGTGTATCATCCTTTGGAAAACTTACTGTTTTAGGTGGTTTGTTCCTCGTGCTGCTGTTCTGTCTTCTCCAGTCCCTTCAGTGTGAAGGAGTGGAGAGACGCTGGTTCCCCGGCCTTATAAAGCCCGTCGCGCAGGCGCCGTAGGTCCCGCACGTACTAGGCTTCTTACGCAATAGACGCGATCTCCGGTTACTGCGCATGCGCCCGAGGGTGCATGCGCATCCGGTGGTCCGTCTTCGCGTAATGGCCGCCGACACGGAGAGGAGGAACTAAGATCTCCAGAGGGGGGGGATCTTGTTGAGGGAGATAGTTTGTCCCAGAGTTCCATCTTAACCCCTGGCTATCCAGGGGTTTACCGTGCCGGGTGCGATTTGACCAGGCAGGTGGGAGGCTCAGAGTGGTGACAGAGTACAATTATATGGTCAAGAAGGAATCATAAATAATCATATTTATACAAAGATAATAATAGATAATATAGTCAAACGATCTTCAGTTTAGTTTTAACAGCAGTTTCAAAAATATATTCATTCTCTGGTTTGTATGGGGGGCGATCAGACTTATGGTGTATTCTGGGAAGCGAATGAGAGGGGTAGGGGAGGGGGAGGGGGGGGGAAGGGGGGAGAGGGAGGGGAGAGGGGAGGGAAGGGGAAAGAAGAGGGGGTTTCTTGTTATTATTTTTAATGACAATTAAAAGTTCAATGTTCCTATCTATATTTCCTATATATAGGAGATTTGGTTTGTAGGTGGATAAGGACGTTTGCAATTATGGTATCCTGTAAGGTGGATATCACATTGTTTTTTCATTAGGGGAGCTATATACAAGAATTTTTGTGAATGGATGAAAAAGTAAAATGAAAAAATGGTTTTCATTTGGGTTGTAGGTTTTGGTGAATAGATCCATTGTTGTAATATCCTGTAGGGTAGGTATCACATTTGTTTTCTCATCCAGGGAGCTATGTACAAGGATTTTTATGAATGGATGGAAGTGATTTCTGTTTTTTATATAAGATATTACATTCAATCTGTTTTTCCCGACGAGAAGCCTTCCAAGAAGGGACGGAAGCTTTCAATCTCGTTAAGGCCTGGTGCTTTAGTTGCCTTTAGGCGTTGTATCCATCTTGTTTCCATTTGGAGGAGTCTTTTGTTCCAGTCTCCCCCTCTGTGTGGAATGTGTATCCTCTCGAGTGCAATAAATGTCACTTTTGGCATTTTGTAGCCATGTTGGTATACCACATGTCTCCCCAGGGGGAGGTAAGGATTACATAACTCCATACTGTTTATGTGTTTATTTATTCTCTTTCCCATCTCTTGTTTAGTTTTCCCTACGTAGTACGATCCACATTCGCAGCGCATGAGGTATACTACTCCTCTAGTTCTACAGTTTACAAAGTGTTTAGGCTTGAATTCTTCACCGTTAGGGAGTATTGTGTCAATACATTTTTGAATCACATTACACTGGGCACAACTTCCACAAGGGAATGTTCCTTTGGCTTTGCAGGGGTCTTTCCTGCTTCCCTCTTTATATTCACTATGTGTGAAGTTCTGTTGTAGGGAACCTGCTTTTCGGTATGTGATTTTTGGGGTATCAGGGATGAGATGTTTTAGTGTTGGGTCTTCCTTAAGTATAGACCAGTGTTTTTGTAATATTCTTTTGATCTTTGGATATTCGTTAGTGTATCTCATTATGATCCGTGTGTTATCACTTTCCTTCGCGGTATCTCTTTTTTTCTTTTTGAATAGAATTTGTTGTCTTGGTAGTATGTTGGCTTTGTTATAGAAACCCCACCAGTAGAATTGCTTACATTTGTTTCCATCCCCTGTAATTCTCTACCCCAATCTGTCTGGCTATCTCCTACTCCCACATTCCCTTTAAATTGTAAACTCCCACAATCAGGCCCCACCCCCAACCCTTTTGTTCTGAAATGTATTGTACTTGAATTGGCTCCCTTTATATTGTAAACTACTGAATAAATATATGGTGCTATATAAATCCATCATAATAATAATATTAATAATAATAATGTAGCTTGGTGAAATTCACAGTAATTTAGTTCAATAAAGCACAGTATAGCACCAAACTATTCCAACACACACCCACAAATAGCTGTTGGGAACCCAAACTTTTATAATGAGGGGGCTGGCACATCACAAAAGCCCCTGTTAATGGCCATTTTTTTTCCTGCTGACTGCCGCCCCCCTCAGGCTAGTCACCATAGCATCAGCATTAAAAAAAAAAGTGTACCTTTAATGCAGTGGGGCGCCGGACACATTGCTGCTATGGAGAGGGGTGGAGATTTTCCCATCATGTGCCAGTTTTTGATATGCTGATTGGTGGCTCTTTAGAGTGTCCTCAGGGCGCAGATTGATGCGCCCCGAACACTCCCACTCCGATTGCTGTCCTGTGATTGTATGCCTCCTGTGAGTGGATGTCTTAAGGGTGGTGCTTGGGCGTCACTGTCTGCTTCCTGCCTGAGCCCGCCCACACATTTTTCCATCGTCTCCCTGCTGCTGATACACAGGAGGATGCCGTAGCTGAGTGAGAGAGGGAGAGAACATTCTGTCTGGACTGGGACACTGCTGAGCTAACTGGCTGTAAGTATGAGAGGATCTGTGTGCTGTCTGGATTGGGACACTGCTGATGAGACGTGAGTAAGGGTGGGGGGGGGGCTGGTGTAAGAGTGAACAGAGGAGTCTGGCCATACCTGCAGTCTGACTGTCTCCTGTGCCACCATGCCTGCAGTCTGACTGTCTCCTGTGCCACCTTACCTGCAGTCTGATTGTCTCCTGTGCCACCATGCCTGCAGTCTGATTGTCTCCTGTGCCATGTCTGCAGTCTGATTGTCTCCTGTGTCATGTCTGCAGTCTGATTTTCTCCTGTGCCATGCCTGCAGTCTGATTGTCTCCTGTGCCACCATGCCTGCAGTCTGACTGTCTCCTGTGCCATGTCTGCAGTCTGATTGTCTCCTGTGCCATGTCTGCAGTCTGATTGTCTCCTGTGCCATGTCTGCAGTCTGACAGTCTCCTGTGCCATGTCTGCAGTCTGATTGTCTCCTGTGCCATGTCTGGAGTCTGACTGTCTCCTGTGCCACCATGCCTGCAGTCTGGCTGTCTCCTGTGCCATGTCTGCAGTCTGATTGTCTCTTGTGCCATGGTTGCAGTCTGACTGTCTCCTTTGTCATGTCTGCAGTCTGATTGTCTCCTGTGCCATGTCTGCAGTCTGACTTTCTCCTGTAGCACCATGCCTGCAGTTTGACTGTCTCCTGTGCCATGTCTGCAGTCTGACTGTCTCCTGTGCCATGTCTGCAGTCTGATTGTCTCCTGTGCCATGTCTGCAGTCTGATTGTCTCCTGTGTCATGTCTGCAGTCTGACTGTCTCCTGTGCCATGCCTGCAGTCTGATTGCCTCCTGTGCCATGTCTGCAGTCTGATTGTCTCCTGTGCCATGTCTGCAGTCTGACTGTCTCCTGTGCCACCGTGCCTGAAGTCTTACTGTCTCCTGTGCCACCATATCTGCAGTCTGACTGTCTCCTCTGCCACCATGCCTGCAGTCTGACTGTCTCCTGTGCCACCATGCCTGCAGTCTGACTGTCTCCTGTGCCATGTCTGCAGTCTGATTGTCTCCTGTGCCATGTCTGCAGTCTGAGTGTCTAATGTGCCATGTCTGCAGTCTGATTGTCTCCTGTGCCATGTCTGCAGTCTGACTGTCTCCTGTGCCATGTCTGCAGTCTGATTGTCTCCTGTGCCACCATGCCTGCAGTCTGACTGTCTCCTGTGTCACCATGCCTGCAGTCTGACTGTCTCCTGTGCCATGTCTGCAGTCTTACTGTCTCCTGTTCCCCCATGCCTGCAGTCTGACTGTCTCCTGTGCCATGTCTGCAGTCTGACTGTCTCCTGTGCCATTATGCCTGCAGTCTGTCTGTCTCCTGTGCCACCATGCCTGCAGTCTGACTGTCTCCTGTGCCACCATGCCTGCAGTTTGACTGTCTCCTGTGCCACCATGCCTGCAGTCTGACTGTCAGTGGCGTCACTAGGGGGGGCCAGAGGGGGCCACGGCCCCACCAACATGACAGTGGGCCCCCCCATGTGTCCCCCCAAAAAAATGAGGCTATTAATTTAACTTTAAGTAAGTCCCGGCCGGCGGCCGCAGGCTCCGGTTTCCGACACGACACCGGCGCTAGAAAGGAGGAAGGACTGCCAGGCGACACAGCAGGAGGGCGTTCCCCATGGAGGCGTGTCAGGCCCACCCACTCGCTCAGGCTAGCGGCAGACAGCGCAGTGCGCAGGGTGACGTTGAAAGGGAGAGTGGGCGCCTGCGCTGTGTGAAAGAGGAGAAGCGGGAGCCAGCGCCAGCAGAGGAGAGGAGGACAGTCACAGCGCACACGAGTCGAGGATGGAGCAGGCCGGGACCGGCATCATCCAAATACATCCATTTAGGTCAGTGGGGGGTCCTGTCCTTGGGGGGTCCTGTCCTGTTCCTGGGGGGTCTTGTACTTGAGGGTCCTGTCCTTGGGGGTCCTGTCCTGTTCCTGGGGGGTCCTGTCCTGTTCTGGGGGTCTTTTCCTTGGGGGTCCTGTCCTGTTCCTGGGGGGTCCTGTTCCTTGGGGGGTCCTGTTCCTTGGGGGGTCCTGTCCTGTTCCTTGGGGGTCCTGTCCTGTCCTTGGGGGGTCCTGTCCTGTCTTTGGGGGGTCCTGTCCTGTTCCTTGGGGGGTCCTGTCCTGTTCCTTGGGGGTCCTGTCCTTGGGGGCCTGTCCTTTTCCTGGGGGGTCCTGTCCTTGGGGGCCTGTCCGGTTCCTGGGGGGTCCTGTCCTTGGGGGTCCTGTCCTGTCCTTGGGGGGTCCTGTCTTGTCCTTGGAGGTCCTGTCCTAGGGGGGTCCTGTCCTAGGGGGGTCCTGTCCTGGGGGGTCCTTTCCTGTCTTTGGGGGGGTCCTGTCCTGTCCTTGGGGTCCTGTCCTGTCATTGGGGGTCCTGTCCTGTCCTTGGGGGTCCTGTCCTGTTCCTTGGGGAGTCCTGTTCCTTGGGGGGGTCCTGTCCTGTTCCTTGGGGGGTCCTGTCCTGTTCCTTGGGGGTCCTGTCCTGTTCCTGGGGGGTCCTGTCCTGTTCCTTGGGGGTCCAGGACCCCCAAGGAACAGGACAGGACCCCCAAGGAACAGGTGTATTATATATTGCACAAATCAAACAAAAGTGAATTTGTATCAAGACCTCTGGAGTGCATTCTATCTATCTATCTATCTATCTATCTATCTATCTATCTATCTATCTATCTATCTATCTATCTATCTATCTATCTATCTATCTATCTATCTATCTATCTATCTATCTATCTATCTATCTATCTATCTATCTATCTATCTATCTATCTATCTATCTATCTATCTATCTATCTATCTATCTATCTATCTATCTATCTATCTATCTATCTATCTATCTATCTATCTATCTATCTATCTATCTATCTATCTATCTATCTATCTATCTATCTATCTATCTATCTATCTATCTATCTATCTATCTATCTATCTATCTATCTATCTATCTATCTATCTATCTATCTATCTATCTATCTATCTATCTATCTATCTATCTATCTATCTATCTATCTATCTATCTATCTATCTATCTATCTATCTATCTATCTATCTATCTACATTTTATAGTTGGCCCCTCTACTTTTGTCCCTGGCCCCCCATGTGCCCCCCCTAAAAATGAAAGCTGGAGACGCCACTGCTGACTGTCACCTGTGCCACCATGCCTGCAGTCTGACTGTCTCCTGTGCCACCATGCCTGCAGTCTCTGACTGTCTGCCTGACACCCTTTCCATCCCAGATTACTTGTTATCTCTTCCAACAGTTCAGCAGCTCAGTTCATTATCTGCAGTCATTTAAGGTGGCTGTAGTAGGAATTAAATAAAAGAGAATCATCTATTCCACACCCACCTTAAGAGCCGGTTCACACATATGCAATGACAGACATCACATGTGATTCGGAGCGCACTGCTCTGCAAATCACATGCGATGTCTGTGCGTTGCGAATTCAGCCATACAGATTGCATGGCTGAATTTACATCGCATTCAGACCAAAGTCGCCCAGGACCCTTTTTTTGGTCCTCATCAGAATCAAATCGCATGGGTGTTCACACCTATGCGATCCGATTCATGTCCAAATTGACAGTTCACACTGCAATATGCAAACATATCTGGCGGTGTCATTAACTTTGTATTGACACTCCCAGTGATTGGCATATGGCAGTGTGAAGTGCCTGGGAGTCAAGTGCAATGCAGGAACCTGCAGTTGATTTGCCTATTACATTTTTCTGTTTGCTCCCCACCAAAAATTTTGAGCACCAGCCGCCACTGGTTACTGTAACATAGGTCAGAAATATTGGATTTTTTTTTCTTTTTTTTTTTTGTGCAATATATTATCAGCTTATGGGCCCAAAAAATGGCTTTTTGTTAAAACAGACCTTTCATAAAAATAATATTTTTAGGAAATGTTGTATATTCAAATGTACTGTGAAAATAGAAAAAAAAGATAAAAGAAAAAAATCCTCTATTTAGTCTTCCTGTAAAGGCAAGAATTTTTATCTAACAATCTAACTCCCCATGCTGCTGATCTTCATTCTCCTTAACAGCTATGGTGGCTGAAGACATTTTGCTATGTGACACTTTTTCATGTGTGTTTGCTGTCTAGTCTATAACTCCTCTTGGTGGTTTCACCTACTGGTCCTTCCATCACTACTCTGCCCTGAAGTGATGAAGGTCCAATGGATGGAATTACAGAACAGTCATTTTTATGAAACATTTTTATAGAAAGTTCAGTGGTTTGTGGGACTGGATTTGAACCCTTCTATGATGACCTAGGGTTTGTTCTTATTAGGATAGCTGATTGTACTTGCTGTTCCTCAATGTGTTAAGACAGAACTCTGACTAATGTTCCTTCATGTGAATCTGTAATTGCACATAATATTGTCTTTATAGAACAGCCTAAATTGAAAAGTATATAAAGTTTTTATCTTTTTTTTCTTTTATTTAAAATCCAGTTCATAAAACCTGCTGCCAAAATGGAAGTTAGCAAAGCATAGAGAAAACATGTCAAGGATTCAGTGCAGTATAATGACACTTTTTGTGCTCTAGACAAAGAAAAGTGATCCTCCTTTGTTTTCTATTACTGCTTGCTACTATTCAGGGTTGCCAGCTCATCCATTTATTACACGACGCAAATAAATAGGTTCTGTAGCTGATTAAATGCAGGTAAGGTACTGGTTAAAGTATGATTAACTGGCAACTAATGCAAGTTGCTTGTTGGTGGAATAACAAGTTTACAGTATAACAAGATGAGGGAAATACCCATTTATGGAAAGGGGAAACATTATCTTATAAGTATTCTTATGGCCCATACACACGTACCGATTGTCGGCCGTAAATATTCGGCCAACGTCCGATCAGCCCATTGTCGGCTTGTTAGTATGATGCTTCCGACAATCGACTGCGACTTTTTCGGCCGAACAAAATCTGGTATGCAGGCTTTAAAATTTTTGTTGGCCAACAAAGAACGGCCGATTGTTCTTCAGTCAGTACATATTTCGGCCGACAAAAATTTGATGATCAAGACTGGGCATGCTCCGTGAAGAAAAAACACACGGAAAGTAGACCAGAACATGACATCACTTCTGCAGTTGGTTGTTGTTGGCCGACAAAATTTGTGTGCAGTCTTGAGAACTTTTCGGTACGTGTGTACGGGGAATCAGGCAACAAACACATGTTATGTTGGGTGCAGTTGGTCAATTTTCTTAGTGAACATATTCGTGAATAACTGCTTCAGATAATCAACAATGAAAAATCCAATGAAAGTTTGGTTGTAAGATAATCTTACAACCAAACCTAAACTGAATAGGATAATAGATAATCAGTCAATTGGTTTAGTAAAATGTATATGTTAAGAGGCTAGTGCAGAAGACAATATATTTGGTTAAATAGAGAAATTGTCCTTCCTTTACAAAGTGGATGATTAATGGAATGTTATATTCATTGCTCATCTTAACATGATGCAGCTCTCTGTACTATCTTGCATATGGTAAAAACTATCTTGCATATGCTGCCAACATTTTCCACAATTCTATTAGTGGGACAAATGAGTAACCTACAACCTTGCATAGATTTGTATGATCTAGAGGGTTCATTAGTATTAAAATTTCATCAGACCAAACCAAATGCATTTTGCACAATATTAGCTTTTTGCGTCATTAGACTTGGGTAATTTTGACCTCTGTATTACAGAACATTGGTGTTTGCTTGTTGGCCCTTGTATTGGTATCTAGGGAGACAGACTGTTGAGTTTTTTAATTAGCCAAGTGATTTCATTTGCTCCAAACTGCTACACAAATAAACATCTTTCCAGTTGTAGTGTCATATCCCTATTATGTTAATGGCACTATCTTTCTAGCTTGTTGAATTAGCTCAAGAGTCCTGCACAGCATGGCTCACAGTTGTTCTAGGGAGATTTCCTTTTTTTAAGGATTCTAGGAATATAGAGCAAGGAATAAACACCAGTAACTGTTGCATAATGAAGCGAACACTTTGTAACCAGAATTTGTGTTGGGCCAGAACATGCTTATAGTAATTACAATTAGAGAAAGGCTTCTCAAGGCTGGTTGGATGTCTTTCCAACAACAGACCAGAAAACATATACGTGCCCTCAAAAGCAACAATAAAAATAAAAAAAAAAGCACACTGTATTTAACCAATGAGCTTAATGTCCAGTTAAAAACTTTTGATCTTTTCTATATTTAATGTAGCTCCACATTCTATCATTTGTGACTGTTTTTTTGTTACTGAGAGCAGTGCTTCTATCTAATGCCCCGTACACACGTACCGATTGTCGGTCGAACGATCGGCCGTCTTTTGTCCGGTGCTGTTTTGTTGGTTGAAAAGTGCTCAAGACTGCACACAAATTTTGTCGGCCAACAACAACCAACTGCAGAAGTGATGTCATGTTCTGGTCTACTTTTCGTGTGTTTTTTCTTCACTGAGCATGCCCAGTCTTAATCATCACATTTTTGTCGGCCGAAATCTGTACTGACTGACGAACAATCGGCCGTTCTTTGTTGGCCAACAAAAATTTTAAAGCCTGCACACCAGACGCCAGTCGAAAAGTTGCACTCGGTTGTTGGAAGCATCATACTAACAAGCCGACAATCGGTCGATCGGACGTTGGCCGAATATTTACGGCCGACAATCGGTACGTGTGTACGGGCCTTTAGGTGCCATACTGTCCCTGGAAAGTCAAGGTAAAGAACCTAGAGGTTGTTATTATGAAGTCTATCTGATTGCATATCTATTTCTGCAACTTCATTTGGGGCTTAAGCAATGCCCCATGAGTTCAACTACTTCTTCCCCTTTTTTCTCAGCTTTCATAGCTGATTAGGTCCTCCCCAGAAACAAGATCATCTCCTATAATTTAATGTAATATTTAATTATTTTCTATCTGAAAGCTGTGCTTTCTGTCAGCAAGGTTTAATTAAGTGTGAGCGGAAACAATATCTTGTTTTTAATTTGACTGAAGTTGTTCTTTAGGGTTGTGGTAAGGTATACTAAAGGGCATGCACCAGAAACTAAACCTTGTTTAGTAACTGGTCTTTAACCACTAGATTTATCATAACTTTAGGGCTTTCTAAAAAAAAAAAAACCTGTGCAGAATTTATGAATAATAGACATTGCCAGTATTTTGTCGCATATTTCCAGAATGCAAAAAAATTGGAAAACCAAATTGACCTATTAACCGATATTTACTCATTTGGTGTGAAGAATTCCCCAACCCACCATTATTTAAAAGTCAGTTAAAGAATTTACATATTAAATATTGTTTATCAAGATAATTGCAACCCTACAGGTCCTTTAAAATGTAATTGTGGATTTTAAATTCTATATCGCCCAATTAGACTCAGGTTCTCTTATGGTGGTTGTGTGATCGATTCCATATTGTTTTAAAATGACATTCTAATTTCAGTAACCTAATTGCTCAAAAATATTGCACGGCACTTTTATCCAGTTTAAATAAAATCCTAATTTTTTTTCACATTGCAATGTTATACAGCAGGAAGTGTGAAAACATTTTCCACGTAATTATCTTTTTCAATATGTGTGTAAAAACATTTTTTTTTTCTGAGAAAAGATATGGATTTATTAATAGGTTCAAACTTGCAGGAATTTTAGAATGGTTTTATGAATCTGAATTTTAGATCTCTGTAACAAAGACCTTGATCCTATAACTGTCTTTATTGAATAATAACTTCTCTCTCCAGCAGCTGCTCTGGCTTTTTTTTCTTGGGAAACATTGTTGTCTTCATTTATTGTAGAACCCTGGGAGTCAAATTGCTTTACTCTTCTATATTTGTTTTGTACGCAACATATTTCCTTCACATTTTCCCATTTGTTCTTTCTCCTCTTTGTGTTATGTACTAAGTCTTCCCTAAATCATCATCAATCATTGTTCACTGATTTGTGCACTGGTTTGTTCATCTTTTTACTTATGATGCAATATGGAAATTTAACAATGTTGATCAACTCACTCCATGCTAAAGAATAACAACTTAAAATTAATTGTTGAAACAATACTTCATAAATAATAATGAATAATAAACCTCCTGACTTCATCAAATGAGTGCTCACTGCAGCGATGTGATAGTTACCTAAAATGATAATAAACAGAATTCAAGAAGCCTAGCGCTGTGAACAAATAATAATGACTTAAAAAACATTAATAAATAAATACTGGTAAGAGAAAACTGGTCTAGCACTTGCAATTGTGTACATCTCCATCCCTAAAATTTTGTAAAGACAAGAGAACGGTCGCCCAGGCGGGACTTTATATGAGGTTGCCACAATAGTCATGAAGAGTCAAAAAGTAAAATTTATTAGTAGAGTATAAGCATACAATCGATATAAATGTATAGTCATAAGCATAGTTACAAAACATGTACAGCATGTAGAAAACAATTGACAAAATAACAACATAGCAGCAAAATGCGCATGATGACAGCATTTCAGCATCTGTGTAGCATAGTATTGGGTATATCTGTATTGAAAACTCTACGCGTTTCGTGGGTCTAATATGCCCACTCATCAGGAGTATATAAGTAGATCTGTCTAAAAGTAAATGATAAAAAATAAAATATCAATATTTGCTGTGCGTTTATATTGGCCAACAACTGTGAAGTTTCAACAAATGTATGACCCAAGTGGGGAAACAACACTTACATTGGGCCAAATCAGATTGAAAATGCTGCCATGAGGTGGGGTGCCAACGTCTGACCCGGGAGCTGAAGAGACAAGAGTACCCACAAGAAAATGGGGAGCCGGGCAAGGAAACATAAGTGATGGGAAAATGTGATATGACACTGGCTGAAAATGCAAGAAATAATATATCAAAGTATTAGAATATGGGCTGTATCACATAGTGAAACATGAAAGTATTCAATGTACAAGGTATGTTCCAGCAGAGACAGTGTCAACATTAGAGAAGAGAAAAAAAAAAAAAAAAAAAAACGAAAGAAAGCACCGAAGAAAAACGCAGATCCCCAAAAAGAGTGCTGATCACCGTGTAACCAATGGCCAGGAATAGTGATGAGAAAGCTGTGATGAATAAAATAGAGTGAGGAAGATTAGCTCATATGGTTTCATAACACTGGTTGAGTAACCATAAATAGTGAATCATAGTATCTCAGGATATTGAAAGTACAAAAAAGTATCAATATAGTAAATAAAGATGATACAAATAAAAATATATAGTAAAATTGAGACAGGTGTAGGAACCATAGAGTAATGAGCTCACAGGGTGGTGCCTGTTCTAAGGACAGCAATGCTGGGAGTAGTGAAAGACAGAGAGTGAAGTGTCTAAAAGAATGGGAGGTGGAGATGGTGAAGGAAGTGGTGGGAATTAGACAAGGTGTGTAATTATATCCACATAGTAAACCCATTGGAGAGAGAAAATAGGATATCAGTGCATGAAAGAACAGAGGTGCATGAAAGTTGAGTTCCTCACCCGAATATCCACATAGGTTGCACGTAGATCTTGTCCCAAGCACCATGTGTATGGTAGGACAAACCGAACTTGTTCGTCAACATGGAAAAAGCCAGCGCAAGCTGGCAACCATGACCATAGATGTTACAACCATAACCAGCACATGTAGACGCTGCAATTGCAGCGGTGCATGTGACCAGCAGGAACATGACGCCGATATATAGGTGGCTCCACCCTAGAGGGGTGGAGGCAGCAGGGGAGGAAACCCTCCCCATAATATATCGCAGCTCCCGGAGCAGATCTGCACCTACCACCAGGGGGAAGCGCATAAGCCATTAAAATGCAGGTGCCGAAGTGTACCTGCAAAAACGCATGGTAAAATAAATAATTAATGCAATGTGTACAATGCTTACATGAATTGATGCTGTAATGTTACATCGGTTAGACTAAAGCAATGCGAGACCAAAGGCGGGCAATGGGTGTCTTCCACCCGGGAAATACTGGTAAGAGAAAACTGGTCTAGCACTTGCAATTGTGTACATCTCCATCCCTAAAATTTTGTAAAGACAAGAGAACGGTCGCCCAGGCGGGACTTTATATGAGGTTGCCACAATAGTCATGAAGAGTCAAAAAGTAAAATTTATTAGTAGAGTATAAGCATACAATCGATATAAATGTATAGTCATAAGCATAGTTACAAAACATGTACAGCATGTAGAAAACAATTGACAAAATAACAACATAGCAGCAAAATGCGCATGATGACAGCATTTCAGCATCTGTGTAGCATAGTATTGGGTATATCTGTATTGAAAACTCTACGCGTTTCGTGGGTCTAATATGCCCACTCATCAGGAGTATATAAGTAGATCTGTCTAAAAGTAAATGATAAAAAATAAAATATCAATATTTGCTGTGCGTTTATATTGGCCAACAACTGTGAAGTTTCAACAAATGTATGACCCAAGTAAGACCCACTATGTGATACAGCCCATATTCTAATACTTTGATATATTATTTCTTGCATTTTCAGCCAGTGTCATACCACATTTTCCCATCACTTATGTTTCCTTGCCCGGCTCCCCATTTTCTTGTGGGTACTCTTGTCTCTTCAGCTCCCGGGTCAGACGTTGGCACCCCACCTCATGGCAGCATTTTCAATCTGATTTGGCCCAATGTAAGTGTTGTTTCCCCACTTGGGTCATACATTTGTTGAAACTTCACAGTTGTTGGCCAATATAAACGCACAGCAAATATTGATATTTTATTTTTTATCATTTACTTTTAGACAGATCTACTTATATACTCCTGATGAGTGGGCATATTAGACCCACGAAACGCGTAGAGTTTTCAATACAGATATACC
This sequence comes from Pelophylax lessonae, assembly GCF_965119305.1. Lineage (NCBI taxonomy): Eukaryota > Metazoa > Chordata > Amphibia > Anura > Ranidae > Pelophylax > Pelophylax lessonae. The sequence continues at coordinate 146,907,450 of NC_138779.1, read as the reverse complement.
CAATACTATGCTACACAGATGCTGAAATGCTGTCATCATGCGCATTTTGCTGCTATGTTGTTATTTTGTCAATTGTTTTCTACATGCTGTACATGTTTTGTAACTATGCTTATGACTATACATTTATATCGATTGTATACTTATACTCTACTAATAAATTTTACTTTTTGACTCTTCATGACTATTGTGGCAACCTCATATAAAGTCCCGCCTGGGCGACTGTTCTCTTGTCTTTAATAAATAAATAAATCTCCTAATATCAGGAAACCTGCTTCCCCTGCACCGCACTACATGTTTCTTATTTTTTGTTCTGTGGGGCTTGTATTGTGTTATTTTAACCACTTGCTTATTGGGCACATATATCCCCTTCCTGCCCAGGCCAATTTTCAGCTTTCAGCGCTCTCACACTTTGAATGACAATTGAGCGGTCATGCTACACTATACCCATATGAAATTTTATAATTTTTTACACACAAATAGTGATTTCTTATGGTGGTATTTAATACCCACTGGGTTATTTTTTTTTTGCTAAACAAAAAAAAAAAAGGCAGAAAATTTTGAAAATAAAAACAGTTTTCATAGTCTGTTAAAAATGTTTCCAAACAGGTAATTTTTCTCCGATGTGCACTGATGAGGCTGCACTGATGGGCACTGATAGGCTGCATTGAGGGGCACTGATAGGCACTAATAGGTGGCACTGATGGGCACTGATAGTTGGCACTGATGGGCTATGATAGGTGGCACTAAAGGGCACTAATAGGCGGCACTGATAGTCAGCACTGATGGGCACTGATAGGTGACACTGATAAGTGGCACTGATGTGTGGCACTGATAGACACTGGTAAGTGGCACTTATGGACACTGATTGGCAGCACTTATGGGCACTGTTATGTGGCACTAGTGGGCACTGATTAGCAGTACTGATGAGCACTGGTTGGTGGCACTAGTGGGCAGTGGTTAGCAGCACTGTGGGGACAGTGTGGGACCGATGTCCCTCTTACAGAAGGTTTTTTCTGCTCCTTTCCCACCTATATATGTCTAGGTGTATATATACAGACATAGTTGTGTATATATACCCCCTATACAAATGTTCAGATGTCATGTCTGACTCCAAACATGTGCTCAAAAAATCACTAGCAACGCCTGCAGCCAAAAAGAATGCTGGCAGCGGCAAAGCCATATTACAGAAGCGAAAGTGACTTGAGAGAAACTAGCTTTTCTCTATAGCGGTCACTCTGCTATGGAAGGGTTTTGTCAATCTGCCATAGCAGTCACTGTCAGTTAACTCTACACTACGGTCCCCTTACACTTAACACTTTCCCTACAGAAACTGAATAAATTAAAGCTAACTAAAGTGTAAAAGAGCACTCTAACTACACTAGATATCCCTTTCCTCACACTAATAAATGCTAAATGACACTTTGTAACACTTTGTAACAGAAGTAACAGAACAGCATTCCACTCTCTTCCATGTCCCGTATAAGAATGCTAGGAATTTGGCGGGGGCTATCTTATATACTGGGGGGCGTATTCACTAATGATTGGACTATGGACCCCCTAGTCACTCCAATCACATTCCTAGCATTCTCCTGCCCCCTCAATTGGCTTTTGCTAATGGTTCTGGTCCAATCACAGGCTTTTAAAGCCCATTTCCTGAACCATTGCATTTTGGTCGGTTCTGGTTGCCGAATTCCGAACTTTTTGGGCAAAAAGTTCTAAATTCGACCGAACCTCGAACACCCAATGTTCGGGCCGAACCGATGGTCGACCCGAACCGTTCGATCATCCCTAGCAAACTTCAGGAAAACAGACCTTTTTATTCGCTAGCGAAGAAGACTTAGCAACAACTCAAGTCAATTTGCCAAGTACCAAAATAAATGCGCACATCACATATATACAGTATCAGCAGTTACATCACAGATACATATTTTCCTAACTAGTTTGGCAAGCAATAAAGATGTTCCCTGTAACTTCTTATATATGGCAAATAACATTCCCGGTTTCACACTTATCTGTATTCTCATTAGTTACAGGAGAACAGAGAGAAAGAGATAGAGAGAGAGAAGGGGGGGGGTCTAAACTGCGCAGCTTGACTGTTTTTATTTTTTTTGCCTTTTAGTACTACTGGGATTGTCAGAATCAACCATTTTGTTTTGCTAATTATCCCCCAGTTTAGAAGGTTTTCCAGGTGATGCCACACAACCACTTAAAAAAAAAAAAAACTTTGATCACCCAAATAGTATTATGCTTTAAAATACATAAAGTTACTTTTTATACATTAAACACAGACATGTAACATCTCCCCAGATAGCTCAGGTCTGCTCATTAACATGCTTATCAATAGTCTCAGACCCATCCAGCACACTGTCCCACTCTAGACAAAAGCACTCAGTTAATCAGTAGACATTCCTCAGGAGGGTGTTGCTGGAAACAACCCCCCCCCCCCTCTCTGCAGCTAAAACAAGTTTTCACAGCGACCTCTATCCTGGAGACAATGGAAGATATAATTAGGTTTAGCTTCCAGGATAGAGGCAAGACTCCATTAGCCACATGGTTAAAGAAACACAAAAAGACACAAAAATGCATAACTCCCAGTCTACTGAACAGAACCCCCACATTCAACCCATCCCCAGATAGCCTGGATCTGAACGCTCAACATATCCAAACAGCGTTCAGATGCCACAAACACAGTCAAATCGCCATGGGGTTTACGTTTAGCATGGGCTGATGAGAGGGTCCATAGTCACATTGCAGGAGGCGAGCAACCAGGCTTCTCCAACGTCCAGTGGCGAGATTGGTCTCGTCACACTCATATTATATGGTTTTGGTAAATCTAAAGGAAAAAGTCTTCAGAAAATCTTATAGTGTGTATGGCCCTTTAAGGACTTCATGAAGGACACTTTTGGCAGCCAAAGGGGAAAGTCCACTTGAAGTTATGTGGGTACTGTAAAATGATGGGTACTGTAAAATGACCCTCCCACACTACAGGTCAGAAAAAACAAAACATTGTGACCTGACCTGTTTTTTGACAGTACCTGTTGCTGAGAAATATTTGCTTTCAGTTTTAGTTTTTTTTTTTTTTTAAAGTAAAAAAAGGGCAGGAAGTGATGTCACCAGTACAGGAGCATTGTTGTAGTGTGTCTACTGTCATTGGAGTTTTTACTACTAGATACAAGCAGGTTGTCAGTGGCTGGGGCCCAGCCTGTCTGTGTTATGTTTATTAGTGCTCTTTATTTTACTCTGCTCCTGTAGACCAGTCATTAGGCACACATATGCTTGCACTGCATTAGCAACATTGAAGCAACACAGCTCAGAAGCAACATGCAGCTGGCAATATAGAGTTGAGTATCTTGTTTTATTGTTATACACCTAATTTATTTATTTTACTGTAGGTTTAATTTTTCCACTAAGGATTTATGTGTAAATGCTGCAGGAGTTGTTTATAGCGTTTGACTTGTGCTGCTTTTGGATCATTTAGTCTGTCACCTATCTGGCTGCCCCACAGATATTTTCAACCACTTGTTGCTCTCCTGTATGCGCTTTAGGTATTTATTGTTCATTTCTGGACTACCTATCACATTTTGTGGGCACTGGAGCTCCCTGACAGTAGAAACGCCCACAAAAAGACCACATTTTGTTAAACACCCCAAGGTATTTTCTAAGAGGCATAGTGAGTCTTTTGAAGAATTTTGTGCCATACAAAAGAGAATTAAATTGTAGTTATCAAAAAAGGTATCAATTTATTTAGATATGTCCTACACATAGCATGAGAATACTTATAATTGCACCCCAAAATACATATTTCAACTCATCTTAAGAATGGGGATATCACATGCAGTGTTGGGGTAGTTACTCAAAAAATTTAACTAGTTACTAGTTACTTCTGTAAATTGTAATGAGATTACTTTACTAGTTACTGCATTTGAAAAGTAACTTCACTACTTATTACTTTACTCAACTCTTTCTTAATTGACCGTGTAGAAGAAGATACATGACACTCTTTCTGCATAGAGTTTATTGTATAAACACAGGCTTTGGGAAACATGAGAACAAAAGCTAAAAAAACAGAACATAAAGTGCAACAAAAATTCATAAACTTCATCCCTCTCTATTCTTCGAAATAAGGATTGTATCGCACGGCTTGGGTAACGCAGGAAAGCGCGTTCCTGTAGCCTAGTAAAGTAGTGTAGTTACTTCCTATAGCCTAGTAAAGTAGTGTAGTTACCAATATTAGTATTGTAACTAGTTATGTTACTTAGTTACCAAAAAAGTAATGTAGTTACTGTAATCAGTTACTTTGTAACTAGTTACCCCCAACACTGATCACATGCATGAGTCGTTTTTTAATGTTTGGACTAACTATTTACCTAATATTACATCTTGTGTATCACACAAATTACCCACCATTGTATAAAAAATAGTACAACGTAATACTTGCTTCTGTACGAGTAGTCAGAGAATATAGCTAAGTGTAGCTTTGCCTATATCAGCTCACATTCCTGTTCTGCAGAGGGGTCAGTACAGGTGGCGGCATACACTTGGTCAGCAAACAGGCAAAGGATTTGTCCAGGCAGCATTTGATCTATAAACAGGTCAGGTTCAGTTCAGGTGACAGGAGATATGTAGTAGGTATGAAGCAAAGGAGCAGTCAAGGTGGCAGGCAGTAACATGGTCGATAAACACGCTGGGGTCATCTCAGGCAGGAGGCAAAGCTCTTGTCAGTATGCAGCAAAAGGTCAGTCTAGACAGCAGGCAAAAATATTATCAGAAAATGGATACCCTCTAAACTTATGTACAAATCCATAAATGTGGTGACAAGCCTTTGCAAGTTACATAGGTAGTCTGGCTGAAAGAAGTCCATCTAGTTCCGCCAGTAGAGGAAGCAAATAAGTAAAAATTATGATATATACACATTAATACATATATATATATATATATATATATAGTATCTCACAAAAGTTTATTGGTAACATAGCTCTAGTTTGGAAACAGATTCATACAAAAGATTAATAATAACAAGTATGCATATAAAGTTATTACATTTCACCACAGTTATTAAGAGTAGAGTTGAGCGGACACCTGGATGTCCGTGTTCGGCGGGTTCGGCCGAACTTTAAAAAAATGTCCGGGTCCGTGTCCCGGACTTTTGCCGAACTTTTCTCTGACACCGAACCCCATTGAAGTCAATGGGGACCCGAACTTTCAGGCACTAAAATGGCTCTAAAACACCAATGGAAAGGGCTAGAGTGCTGCAAATGGCAGCAAAACGTAGTTAAGAGCATGGCAAGTGCTCTGCAAACAAATGTGGATAGGGAAATAACTTAAAACAACAAAAAAAAAACAGAAAAATAAAACAATGTTCTTCATCTCTGAAGGACGAGGCCCATATGGAGTAGGAGGGAGGTTGAGGTGGTGGTGGATGTGGCGGTCTCATAGGCGTGCGCACAGGGTGTGCCGGATGTGCCTGGGCACACCCTAATCACCTAGGGCACATAGCATTATCGCTCTGTTTGAAAGTGAGGAGATGGGAAAGATCTCCCTCGGACCTGCTCTGCTCTATTTCACTTTGCCAGCAGGGAGAGTAATGTATCGGGGCCATGTACATGTAGGCGAACACATGCATGTGTATTTCAACTTTGGGGTGCACACCCTAATGCAATAGGCTGCGCACACCTATGGGCGGTGTAGGTGGAAGCGGCGGTGGAGGAGGACCAGGGCCGGATTAAGAGCATCGTGGGCTTGGTGCTGAGGATTTAGAAGGGCCTTAAGGGCCGTGCCTTGGCATGCACCCAGAGGAGGAAGGGTGCAGCCATGCATGCTTAATTCAACATGGGATGCTGTCTCTGAAGCCCATAAACACATCCATGCATCGGCAACTGTCCCTCCTTGTCCGGCCTTCATGCTGTGTGGGGAGGTTCTGAGGGAGCTGTCTGGGGAAGCGAGCATAGAAGCCAGACTTCTGTGTTTACAAGTGACAGAAGAGCGGTAACAGTGAATATGGCCAACCCGGGGCCTATATAAAGGTAGGGGCCTGGAGCTGCAGCTCCAATAGCCCCTACGTTAATCTGGCCCTGAGGAGGACGAGGTAGCCAACACTGCTTCTTTTCACAAATTTTAAATGAGGGTACACCCCAAAAGAGTGAGAGAGAGCAAAAATGGAACAATGGCTGGGTAAGGTCGGTATCCATCGCTATTCTGCACAAGGTACGGAAAAGTCCCGTGGGATCCATGCCTGGTTCATTTTAATGAACGTGAGATTGTCCACATTGTCTCTGGACAGGCGGCTGCGCTTGTCTGTGATAACGCCCCCAGCCGTGCTAAATACCCATTCAGATAATACACTGGCTACAGGGCACGCCAGCACCTCCAAGGCGTAAAGGGCAAGCTCAGGCCATGTGCCCAACTTGGAGACCCAGAAGTTGAAGGGGGCAGACCCCTCATTCAGTACATCTAGGCGTGTGCACACATACTGCTCCACCATGTTGGTGAAATGCTGCCTCCTGCTAAGACGTTCCATATGAGCTGCTGGTGCTGCTGCTGTTTGTTGTGGCGTGCTGACAAAGCTTTTCCACATTTCGGCCATGCTAACCCTGCCTTCTGAGGTGCTGGCGGTGCCCTGGTTGCATTGGGGACCTCTTCCTCCTCCTCCTCCTCCTTCTCCTCCTCCTCCTCTGCCTTGTGCTTCCACTGTGGCCCCGCTGTCAGGTGGGAATGCCAGAAGCATCACGTCTACCAGCGTGCGCTTGTACTCGCGCATCTTGCGATCTCGCTCCAGTGAGTGAATTAAGGACGGTACGTTGTCCTTGTAACGGGGATCCAGCAGCGTGGCCACCCAGTAATCAGCACAAGTTAGAATGTGGGCAACTCGGCGGTCGTTGTGGAGACACTGCAGCATGTAATCGCTCATGTGTGCCAGGCTGCCCAGAGGCAATGAAAGGCTGTCCTCTGTGGGAGGTGTATCGTCCGTGTCCTCTATATCCCCCCCAGCCACGCACCAGTGATGCTGTGAACATGGTTCCATCTCCTCCTCCAGCTCCTCCTCCTCATCCTCCTCATCCTCCAGAACTGTGCCCCTGCTGGACAATTGTGTCCCTGGCGTTTGTGTGTGCAGGAACCCACCCTCGGAGCCCCTTGCGAATGACTGCCCTGAAAGCCTTGGAAATGTTACCTCTTCATCCTCCTCCTCCTCCTCATCCTGTGCCACATCCTCTTCCATCATCGCCCGAATTGTTTTTTCAAGGAGGCATAGAAGTGGGATAGTTAAGCTGAGAACGGCGTCATCGGCACTGGCCATGTTGGTGGAGTACTCAACACAGCGCAACAAGGCACACAGGTCTCGCATGGAGGCCCAGTTATTGGTGGTGAAGTGGTGCTGTTCTGCAGAGCGACTCACGCGTGCGTGCTGCAGCTGAAACTCCACTATGGCCTGCTGCTGCTCGCACAGTCTTTCCAGCATGTGCAAGGTGGAGTTCCACCTTGTGGGCACGTCACATATGAGGCGGTGAGCGGGAAGGCCGAAGTTACGCTGCAGCGCTGACAGGCGAGCAGAAGCAGGGTGAGAACGCCGAAAGTGCGCACAGATGGCCCGCACTTTCTGCAGCAGCTCTGACATATCGGGGTAGTTTTTAAGGAACCTCTGCACCACCAAATTCAGCACATGCGCCAGGCAAGGGATGTGCGTCAAACCAGCTAGGCCCAGAGCTGCTATGAGATTTCGCCCGTTATCGCACACCACCAGGCCGGGCTTGAGGCTCGCTGGCAGCAACCACTCATTTGTCTGCTGTTCCATGCTCCTCCACAACTCCTGCGCGGTGTGTGGTTTGTCCCCCAAACAGGCAAGTTTTAAAACTGCCTGCTGTCGTTTACCCCTGGCCGTGCTGAAGTTGGTGGTGAAGGTGTTACGCTGTCCGGATGAGGAGGCGGTAGAGGATGAGGAAGCGGAGTAGGAGGAGTTAGGAACAGGAGGCAAACTGAAGCGCCCTGCAATCCTCGGTGGTGGAAGGACATGCACCAAATTGCTATCCGCCTCAGGCCCATCCGCCACTGCATTTACCCAGTGTGCCGTTAGGGAGATATAACGCCCCTGACCGTGCTTACTGGTCCACGTATCGGTAGTTTTTCCCCCACTTGGTTGTGCAGGGAAGGGATTGCTTGCCTGGAAAAGTAGTGGCGGCTGGGCACGACGTACTGTGGGACAGCCACCGACATAAGGTTTTTAAAACTGTGCGTCTCCACCAGACGGAATGACAGCATTTCAAAGGCCAAGAATTTTGAAATGCTGGCATTCAGGGCCAGGGATCGCGGGTGGGTAGGGGGGTACTTCCTCTTCCTCTCAAGTGTTTGGGAAATGGAAAGCTGAACGCTTCCACGGGACATTGTGGAGATGGTTGGTGACCCAGGTGGTGGTGTTGCTGACAGATCCTCTGTTTGCGGGGTGGCAGGTGCCGGTATCACTACAGATGTGGCTGGAGCGGCCGAGACTGCAGCAGAAGAGGAAGCAGGATGAGCCAGAGACGTTTCTTGGTTTTGAAGGTGTCTACTCCACTGCAGCTCGTGCTTTGCACTTAGATGCCTGATCATGCAGGTTGTGCTCAGGTTGAGAAGGTTTATGCCTCGCTTCAGGCTCTGATTGCACAGGGTGCAAACCACTCGTGTCCTGTCATCAGCACATTTTCTAAAGAACTTCCAAGCTAGAGAACTCCTTTGAGCTAACTTTGGTGCGCTCGTTCCCTTGCTGCGTTGGGCAGTAGAAGGCGTAGTGTCTAGGGCACCGCCGCTCCGCTTCTGCACCCTACTCCCTCTTCTGCTGTGCTGGTGGCTCTGTGCGACCACCGCCTCTTCCTCCAAACTACTCAGATCACCTGCATGACGTTCATTCCATGTGGGGTCGAGGACCTCATCGTCCTCCACATCATCTTCCACCCAGTCTTCACCCCTGCCCTCCTTGTCGTCTCCACAATTCTGAACGCCGCAGCAGTTGGCACCTGCGTTTCGTCATCATCGGAGACGTGCTGGGATGGTCCTTGCATGTACTCATCTTGAGAAATAAGTGGTTGGGCATCGCTGCACTCAATCTCTTCCACTTCTGGGGCAGGGCTAGGTGGATGGCCCTGGGAAACCCTGCTGACAGAGTCATCAAAAAGAAGAAGAGACTGCTGTATGGCTTGGGGCTCAGACTGCTTGCCTAATTTGCAAGGGGGTGAGGTGAAAGACGGTTGGACATCGGCTGCAGGTGCCAACTCTGACCTTTCTGCAGTAGACTGGGTGGGAGACAATGTGAAGGAACTGGAGGCACTGTCAGCAGCAAACCAATCTACTATCACCTCTCTGTGTTCTGGCCTCATCACTTCTAGAGGCGTATGATGCCCTACCAAATACTGATGCAGGTTCTGTCGCCTACTCACACTTGAGGAAGGTGTTTGACTTGTGCGTGTAGCTGGCACAGATCGACCACGTCCTCTCCTTGCAACAGGAGCTCTACCAGCAGCACCACGACCCAGGCCACGGCCCTTATTTGACGGTCTCCTCATATTTCTGTAATTTAAGATCTTGCCCTAGAAAGGCTCTGCTGCAGGCCACAATTTAATTTTTTTTAACCCAAGGCTGTATATTGAATAGTGGAATAGAAAAAAAAGTGTATGATTTTTGAAACCACTCAATAATAGCACATGTGAACTGAACACAGCAGTGTATGATCAGTCAGCACAGCACAGCTGAAGGAAAAATGCTGCACATAGTGACTGATAGAAAAATACTTTTCTCCCTCCTCCTCAGTGGGCAAAAAAGATTGTGTTCACTGCACCCCAAAAAGATTGTGTTCACTGCACCCCAAAAAGATTGTGTTCACTGCAGCCCACACACAGCAAAATGGATGTGGACCACTGACACCTGCCTATCTCCTATCCCACTCCACACAGCAATATCGATTGTAGTTTGTAGAACACACTGACCCTAAAAATCAGCAGACTCTCTCCCTAAAAGGATTGATAAGATGATGATCGTAGATCGGGTGACTGCAAACCCCACCCCACACAGCAATATCGATTGTAGTTTGTAGAACACACTGACCCTAAAAATCAGCAGATTCTCTCCCTAAAAGGATTGATAAGATGATGATCGTAGATCGGGTGACTGCAAACCCCACCCCACACAGCAATATCGATTGTAGTTTGTAGAACACACTGACCCTAAAAATCAGCAGACTCTCTCCCTAAAAGGATTGATAAGATGATGATCGTAGATCGAGTGACTGCAAACCCCACCCCACACAGCAATATCGATTGTAGTTTGTAGAACACACTGACCCTAAAAATCAGCAGCAGCCTCGCCCTAAAATGCCTACAACTCTCCCTGCCTAACACACTCCGACCTGTCCCTCAATTCTATCCGGAAACACACTGACCCTTAAAATCAGCAGCAGCCTCGCCCTAAAATGCCTACAACTCGCCCAGCCAGCACGTTGATGTGTGCTCTGTCCCTGAACTAAACAGCAGAATGACGCCGCAGGGGCGCTGCCTCGAACTTATAAAGACTTGGTCACATGCTTCAGATGACCAATCACAGCTACTAATACATTTGTAGGCATGGCTGGGATGGCTTAGGCACACCAGTTAAACGCTTGTTGATTGGCTGTTGAAAGCCCGCCATGAAAAGCACACCAATGCATGCAAAACCCGGAAATAAAACGACCGAACACGGATTTTTACCTGAATATACAGTAAAGTTTTCGGGTCCGTGTTCTGGTAACAAAAATCCAATTATTCGGTACGAACACGAATAATACAGTCCGTGTTCGCTCAACCCTAATCAAGAGTATTTTATTATATCTTTTCATCTGACAACACTGAAGAAATGACACTTTGCTACAATGTAAAGTAGTGAGTGTACAGCTTGTTAACCACTTCCGGACCGCCTGCCACAGTTTTACTGCGGCAGGCAGCCCCTCCTGTGCGAACTGACGTAACTCTACGTTGGTCGTGCGCTTGCAGCTAGGGGGTGAGCGTGCGCCACCGGCAGCGTGCTGCTGCCCCCACTTGGCAGCAGGGACTCCGATGCAAGGGGCAGGCAGCTCCGATGGCCGCCTGCCACCTGCAATCGCTCCCCGCCAAGAGAGAAGGACGGTCAGCTGTTGTAAACACAGTTGACCGTTCTTCTCTCTGCAATGATCACAGAGCGCCTGTGATCCTTCTATATAGGATCACAGGTCTCTGTGATCATTTCACAAGCCCCGCCCCCATACAGTTAGAATCACTCCCCTAAGTACACATTTAACCCCTTGATCACCCACTGTGTTAACCCCTTCCCTGCCAGTGTAATTAATATAGTAACAGTGCATATTTTTAACACTGATTAATGTAGTAATGTCACTGGTCCCCCCAAAAATGTAAAAAATGTCAGTTAGGGGTCCGATCTGTTGGCCACAATGTCGCAGTCCCGCAAAAAATTGCATATCACCGCCATTACTAGTAAAAAACAAAAAAAAAACAATAAAAATTACATAAATCTTTCCCATAGTTAGTAGATGTGATAACTTTTGCACAAACCAATCAAAATACGCTTATTGCGGATTTTTTTTTCTACCAAAAATATGTAGCAGACAACAAATTGGCCTAAAATGTTAAAAAAATTTGGATTTTTTTTTTTTAGGGATGTTATTCAGCAGAATGTAAAAAATATTTTTTTTTTTTTCAGAATTGTCTATCTATTTTTGTTTATAGCGCAAAAAAAAAAAAATCGCAGAGGTGATCGAATACCACAAAAAGAAAGCTCTATTTGTTGGAGGAAAAAAAGCATCAATTTTTTTTGTGTAAAGCGTTGCACGACAGCACAATTGTCCGTTAAAGTAACACAGTGCCAAATCACAAAAAATGGCCTGGTCATTAACCCCCCTGGTGGTAATCCCGAGCGTGACTCGGGGTGGATTTTTTAGTGCAGGATCGGTATCCCCGAGTCACGCTCGGGGTGAATGTGCAGAGAGCGCAGCGGTGTCTCTTACCTTCTCCTGGCGATGATCCAGCGATGATCTCTCATTGCTGTGACCGCCAGCCGAGAGTCCCGCCGCTCGTCCGTCCTCCGTCGGTGTGATGACTTCCTAGTTCTGTTCCCTGCAGCAGCAATGCTGCATGGGAGCGGAACTAGGGACGGAAATTCAAAAAACGGTGCACAAAACACAAACACATAACACATTTTATTTTATATATATATATATATATATATATATATATATATGCATATATATATATATATGTATATATATATATATATATATACACATATACCTATATACACATGTATATATATTTGTATATATATATATATATATATATATATACATATATATATATATATATATATATATATATACACACACACACATATATATATATATAATATATAACGCATGAATTATAATCTAATCAATAATCTAATTTTATTATATATATTATATATTATATAATAAAATTATATTATTGATTCGATTATAATTCATGCGTTTGTGTTTCAAATTTATCACATCTGGGATGTCTACTAGACTCTTGTTTTGGTCAGGTTTAAGTCAGTAATTACTAAGAATTGTAGGCCTATAATACATAACGCCAAATTTCCATGAAAAAAATTGTACCGCTTTTGGTATATAATTCCTGACATAATCATACCGCCAGGGAGGTTAAGGGGGAAAATCCTTGAAGACAGGGACTGATGTAAATGTACAATATGTAAAGCTGTGTAAAGTGTCAGTCCTATGTAAATACCAATACTACTACTTATAATAACAATATTAATATACTAATAATGATAACTCTACCTTGAATAAAAAACATGATCTATCCAATATACCTTAGTGCTAGTAAACTACCCTGTACTTAACCCAACACCACAGAGTCTTCTTCTGTATCACCATATTTCATTAGGAATATCTCCCATGAAATACATCTTTAATCTTTAGTCACTTCAGAGCTTAGAACTGAATAATACAATATAGTCAAGTCTAATGTTCATCATGCACCTCGAAAATGACATCAGGGTACAACTTACAGCTGCCTGCACCTTTTTTACAGGTCAGTCTATCCAATTACTAAAATGAGTCATTTACCAAAAAACACAAACATATTATGACTAAGCGTTGTCATTCCAGACACTGCTGGATGCTTCCAGTGACAGTGTCCAAACAGGAATACAGCTGAATACAGAGATGCCAAAATTTGTCAGACTTGTCAGCTGAAAAATCTTACTTTCAGAGAAATTCACAACACTAAAACATTTTCAAAAACTTGAGGGGACAGTATTATTAGCTCCATCTAGGTTTGAGATGGTTGAACTCTAGCAGAACACTCTCGAAGCAATAACAGGATGTCAAACCAAGTATAAATTATTTTGTTGAAATCAATAGTCCATCACACTTTCCTTAATAAAGCACTGCGGATAGCAGAACAATGAAAGATGATAGCTGATTGGTTGCCATGAATTGCCTTTTGCACGCTGCTATTTTCCCTATTCACCCTTTGGTTGTCTGACATTTTTTCAAAATGAAAAGTACATTTCTAACTTGAGAATTCACACAATATTCTTAAAATCATATATTATCTAAATATTGAGTAAAAAGTACATTAAAATATTTTTAAATGAACGCAAACACAGTATAATCGCTAAAATTTCAATTACATACAGTATAACAGATAAAACTGCTGAGTAATAGATAAAACATAAATTCATGCTTAAAATATTGTGCACTACAAAGCAGAAAAAAAAATATGATACTCATAAGAGGAAAAGCTGACACATTAAAAATGTATTATTTGGGTGTATGGTGACCATGCTGAGAGATGGCTGCCTGATCTCAGAGATGCGCTCTGCCAATATTGAGCCTCTGATCACCCCATAGCATTGATCCCATTCACCTGTACCTTGGGCTCCACAGCACTATGCCCCAAAGGAGAGAGAACCCACAACAGCAGAAATTAGATGGGTTCTTCTCGATACCACCCAGAGGTCTACAACAAAATGGCGGCTGTCTTCCTTCTCACACTGGAGATTCTCCGGTGGCCGAGTCTGGAGTACAAAGCTAGCGGGCACATCAGTGCAATGTCCTATGGAGGGTCCAACCGGCTCAGGCTCCGCTATGCTATCCACACAGAACCCAGCAAAATCCAGGCCTTGACAGGAATCCAATGGTGACCCCAATGATAACTTAAACATGGAGGTGAGCAGCCAGAAAAGCCCTAACATAGTCCTTCATATGACCAGCCTGTCTCTGACACTACCTTAAAAGACATACTGCTATTTCTCAAGTCTTCTTTACACGTGAATATGCTATTCTGCATCCAACAATTTAAAGCAAATGTGCAAGATTTGGGAGAAGGAGTGGGGTACAACAGGCGTGTGCTTTTTGCTGTATAAAACACAGTATCTTTCACTCTATGGCAGTGATTTTCATCTCCTGTCCTCAGGACCCACTAACAGACCAGGTTTGCAAGATAACTGAAATACATTACAGGTGATATAATTTACTGCTTAGTGATTGCAGTATTCTAGTCTGCATCTCCCTAAGGTAATACTTAAAATCTGGCCTGTTAGTGGGTCCTAAAGACAGGAGTTGAGAACCACTGCTCTACGGGAATCATTGCACGATTTAGGAGATTGTTATATCCTCCTTTATGAAATTAATGGTAAATCCTGTGCATATACTGCCATACTTCTTCAAAAAGGGCCTCATCCCATATAAAGAATGTGTAAGATGATTGGTGGTGTGTCCACGCTAATGAAAAAGATTTTACTTTTTTACACCTAGAGCTGATATGTAAAAAAAAGAATTCCGGCATTAGAAAAGTCATAAAAAAACATGCCAAAATAAAAAAAAAAATGTGGTCCCCCTCCCTCCAAATCTATAACAGACTCTTAACCGACCATGTAGCCAGGCAGGCCAGGAAAGGGGGGGGGGCAAGCAAGAACATCCCCCCTTCCTGAACCATAGCAGGCCATGTGCCCTCAGTATGGGGGGGTACAAGCACCTTGTCCCCATGTTGATGGCAACAAGGGCCTCTTTCCCACAACCCTGGGCAGTGGTTTTGGGAGTCTGTGGGCGGGGGGATTATCAGGATCTAGTAGACCCCTTTAACAAGGAGTACCACAGGTCCCAGCCTCCCCATGTGAACGAGTATGGGGTACATAGAACCCCTACCCATTCACCAAAAAAGTGTAAAAAGTGAATTAAGATAGTATACAAGTTTTTGACAATTCCTTTATTAAAAAATAAAAACAACAATGCCCCCGGGGGAGATCCACACCACTGGAACTGAAAAAAGAAAAAAAAAAACGTTGGCCTTGTCAAATGCTCCCCACCGACTGTCTGCTCCTTTGTCTGACATTTCTTAAATAGCTACGGGGCGGGGTCACCCAATGATGGCATGTCACTGACCTGCACATGTTAAGTCAATGACATCACAAGGGGAGGAGTCCCATGCTGACATCATTGGATGATCCCACCCTTTATCTATTTAAGAACTGCTAGACAGAGGAGCAGGCATTCCGAGGGGAGCCTTTCGAAGAGGCCGGAGTTTTTTTTTTCTTTTTTCAGTTCTAGCGGTGCCGCAGGCATTGTGATTAACGATGACTATACATCGAGGGACATTGTTTTTTTTTTGTTTTTTTTAATAAAGGAATTGTCAAAAATAGTTTAACTTTTTTTGGTGAATGGGTAGGTGTTATGTGTACCCCATACTCATTCACATGGGGGCAGGATCTGAGGGCCCTCTTGTTCTGCCCACAGACCCCCCACAACCACCGGCCAGGGTTGTGGGAAAGAGGCCCTTGTCCCCATCAACATGGGGACAAGGTGCTTTAGGGTGGGTGGGCATGTGGCCTGGTATGGTTGGGGGGGGGGCGCTTTCTCAACCCCCCTTTCCTGGCCTGCTGGGCTCCATGCTCATATAAGGGTCTGGTATGGACTCTGGGTGAGACCCCACAGGTTTTATTTCTTTTTATTTTGGTATCCATACAAGATTCAAAGGGCATGGTATGGATTGGGGGGGGGGGAGGGGGGAGGCTCCATGCAGTTTTTTTTTTCTGAATTTTCTATTGCCAGAATTCTTTTGTTTACATTTCAGCTCTCAACGGGGAAGCCTGCTTACAGCTAACGAGTCATTTGTTGTTAAGGATGCGGCGGCCAGCCTGCTCATTAACAACCAGCTATTCTTCACACAGAATTTTAATTGTTCAGAAAATGTGGATTTTTCTAGAAAATGAATAAACTAAACAAAATGTGTTACTATTTCATTCAGAGATTTGTATACATCCGAATCTCTGAATAACCAAATATTGGTCCATATTTACATTCGGACAGAAACAAATTGCAAGTGTCTAATTCTAGCGTTGAACTCATGTCTGTCTGCTCAGGTTTATGCATCCAATATGCTATCTAAAGCATTTACTATACTAATGAAGCATAGTAAACTGTGTTTACTATACTTCAGTCTGTGAATGAACAGGAAGCCGCTCAGCACAAAGCACTATCCCATTCATTTACTGTCCAGTGCAGCAGAGGCTGCAGAGAAAGGCATGTGTGTTTGAGCTTTGGGGTGCACACCCTAATGCAAAAAGATGCACACACCTATGATAGGAAACCTACATGACACTCAATGGTCATGCAAAAACCTAACTAGTGGAAGACCTTCCAGCCTATTTCTGGGATCAATGAAGTCTTAACGAATCCTAGTCCTGCTCTGGTTATCATAAATATAGGGATTGAAGATTTATCGACAAGTTATCATTATCACGCTACAGTTACCCACTAGCAGCCAGACTTACCATAGTTAAATAAACACTAGACAATGCAGCTGGCACCTAATCCATTTGAAACTATTGCCCTAATTAAAACAAATTACTTATACAGTATAAAAAATCACTTTCTCTCAGATCTATTTCATATTCCACCTTTGAGAAACTATGACAACTGAGTTAACTGGTGTATTCATTTAGATACTGAACCTAAATTGTTCTATGTGTTCCATTGTAGTACTGTCTGCAAACTGACTGTGAATTCTACTGCTGTGTTATGTTACATTTTCACAATGCCTCTGGAGAATTTTTCTTTCTGTATGCTGTTTGTATTCTTGCAGTGAATAACCCTAATAAAAATCTATTGAAATATAAAAACATCTTTACTACTCATCAATTTAGAAATTAAATTAAAATATTTCCTTTCATCTATTCTTAATAAGAATATTTAATTATAGTAATATATTTGAGAATAAATTCCTAGTTTAATTCAAGGTGTTTATATACATTTGTGGGTCCTGAGAGTGTTAACATATACTGTATGTGGCTTGGGGGTTTAATGCTTTTTTAAAATGTTATTTTATAGGGTTGTGTTTGACTTTTATTTAAACTAGGGCTTACATGATCCCTGTACAATAGTGTACTGTTGGCTCTGTGCTTAGGGTCGTTGTCCTGTCAGAAGATGAACCTTCGCCCCAGTCTGAGGTCCAGATAGCTCTGGAGCAGGTTTTTCCTCAAGGATGTCTCTGGGCATTGCTGCATTCATTTTTCCCTCAATCCTGACTAGTCTCCCAGTTCCTGCCACTGAAAAACATCCCCAGAGCATGATGCTGCCACTGCCATGCTTCACTGTAGGGATGGTATTGGCCAGGTAATGAGCAGTGCCTGGTTTCCTCCAAACATGACGCTGGTCATTCAGTCCAAAAAGTTCAATCTTTGTAAGTTGCAGCTGCTGTTTAGTATCCCCACTCTGAAGTTTTTCAAATGTAGGGAGAGGATTTGGGGCGGGAAAAAAGCTTTGTACTGGGGGGGGGGGGGGGTTAGAGCTCTAAACTGGGGTGGAGAGCTATGTACTTTGGGGGGGGGGACTTAAATGTACAAAGCACAGCCTTCAACCCTGCACACTGCTCACAGAGGACCCCCATCCCGGCACACAGAGGACCCCCATCCCTGCTCACAGAGGACCCCCATCCCTGCACAGAGAGGACCCCCATCCCTGCTCCCAGAGGATCCCCATCCCTGCACACAGAGGACACCCATCCCTGCACACAGAGGACCCCCATCTCTGCACACAGAGGACCCCAACCCTGCACACAGAGGACCCCCATCCCTGCACACAGAGGACCCCCAACCCTGCACTCTGCACACAGAGGACCCCCAACCCTGCACTCTGCACACAGAGGACCCCCAACCCTGCACTCTGCACACAGAGGACCCCAACCCTGCACACAGAGGACCCCCATCCCTGCACACAGAAGACCCCCAACTCTGCACACAGAGGACCCTCAACCCTGCACTCTGCACACAGAGGACCCCCAACCCTGCACTCTGCACACTGAGGACCCCTCAACCCTGCACGCAGAGGACCCCTCAACCCTGCACTCTGCACGCAGGGGACCCCTCAACCCTGCACTCTGAAGTTTTTCAAATGTAGGGAGAGGATTTGGGGCGGGAAAAAAAGCTTTGTACTGGGGGGGGGGGTTAGAGCTCTAAACTGGGGTGGAGAGCTATGTACTTTGGGGGGGGGGACTTAAATGTACAAAGCACAGCCTTCAACCCTGCACACTGCTCACAGAGGACCCCCATCCCGGCACACAGAGGACCCCCATCCCTGCTCACAGAGGACCCCCATCCCTGCACAGAGAGGACCCCCATCCCTGCTCCCAGAGGATCCCCATCCCTGCACACAGAGGACACCCATCCCTGCACACAGAGGACCCCAATCTCTGCACACAGAGGACCCCAACCCTGCACACAGAGGACCCCCATCCCTGCACACAGAGGACCCCCAACCCTGCACTCTGCACACAGAGGACCCTCAACCCTGCACTCTGCACACAGAGGACCCCCAATCCTGCACTCTGCACACAGAGGACCCCAACCCTGCACACAGAAGACCCCCAACTCTGCACACAGAGGACCCTCAACCCTGCACTCTGCACACAGAGGACCCCCAACCCTACACTCTGCACACAGAGGACACCTCAACCCTGCACGCAGAGGACCCCTCAACCCTGCACTCTGCACGCAGGGGACCCCTCAACCCTGCACTCTGCACGCAGGGGACCCCATCAACCCTCCACTCTGCACACAGAGGACCCCCAACCCTGCACTCTGCACACAGATGACCCCCAAACCTGCACTCTGCACGCAGGGGACCTCCTCAACCCTCTACTCTGCACACAGAGGACCCCCAACCCTGCACTCTGCACACAGAGGACCCCCAAACCTGCACTCTGCATGCAGAGGACCCCTCAACCCTACAGTCTGCATGCAGAGGACCCCTCAACCCTGCACTCTGCAAGCAGGGGACCCCTCAACCCTGCACTCTGCACGCAGGGGACCCCTCAACCCTGAACTCTGCATGCAGGGCACCCCTCAACCCTGCACTCTGCACGCAGGGGACCCCCTCAACCCTGCACTCTGCACACAGAGGACCCCCAACCCTGCACTCTGCACACAGAGGACCCCCAAACCTGCACTCTGCATGCAGAGGACCCCTCAACCCTACAGTCTGCATGCAGAGGACCCCTCAACCCTGCACTCTGCACGCAGGGGACCCCTCAACCCTGCACTCTGCACGCAGGGGACCCCTCAACCCTGCACTCTGCACGCAGGGGACCCCTCAACCCTGCAATCCTGGTATATAACAATGCCTCACTGCTAGTGCAGTTTAGCCACATCTACAATTTCATGAAGAGGTAACCTCTAGCAACCAATCAGTGCGCTTTAAGGGTGTTTGGTAATCTCTAGCAACCAATCAGTGAGCAGTAATGATGTGCAGTAACCTCTAGAAAATAAATCAGTGAGTGGCAAGGATGTGCAGTAACCTCTAGCAACCAATCAGTGAGCACAAGTGCTGTGCAGTAACCTCTAGCAACCAGTCAGTGTGTGGCAATGATATGCTGCAACCTCTGGCAACCAATCTCAATCGCTGCCTGATCTGCTGCAGTAAACTGATTTTCAGTCTAGCTGCTATTATATGTCTCAGGGGTGGGGGGGGGGCCCAAGAAAATGTTTGCCCAGGGTTCAATCAATATTAGAGACGGCCCTGCATACAGGCCTGATTGGTGGAGTGCTGCAGAGATGGTTGTTCTTCTGGAAAGTTCTCCTCTCTCCATAGAGAAACGCTGGAGCTCTGTCAGAGTGACCATTGGGTTCTTGGTCATGTCCCTGACTAAGGCCCTTTTATCCAAAACACTTAGTTTGGCAGGGCGGCCCACACTAGTAAGAGTCCTGGTGGTTCCAAAATTCTCCGATTTACAGGTGATGGAGGCCACTGTGCTCATTGGGACCTTTAATGCTGCAGACATTTTTCTGTACCCTTCCCCAGATCTGTGCCTCTATACAATTCTTTCTCTGAGGTCTACAGACAATTCCTTGGACTTCATGGCTTGGTTCTTAGCTCTGAGAAGCCCTGTTAACTGTGGGACCTTATATAGACAGGTGTGTGCCTTTCCAAATCATGTCCAGTCAACTCAGATTACCATAGGGGGACTCCAATCAAGTTGTAGCAACATCTCAAAGATGATCAGTGTAATCAGGATGCACCTGAGCTCGATTTTGAGTGTCTTGGCAAACGCTGTGAATACTTATGTACATGTGATTTTTTTCATTTTTTATTTTTAATAAATTTGCAAAGATGCAAAATGAACATCTTTCACGTTGTAATTATGGGGTATTGTTTGTAGAATGTTGAGAAAAATAATGAATGTAATCTATTTTGGAATTCATCTGTAACATAACAAAATGTGGGAAAAGTGAAGTGCCGTGAATACTTTACGGATTCACCTTATAGACGCCCATGTTTTAGCATCCCCAATGGTGGCAACCTCTCACATTTTCTACATCAGGTTACAGTAAAAATTTAGTGCTAGGGTTGTGCACTTACAAGCTTGAATTGGATGCAGCTTCTGCAGGACAGGTACGTCTCATTCAGTCTGGGGGATATTACTGCACAGACAAAGCAAAAAATAATTACTAACACTCACAGAAAAAAGGACTCATCTTTGGTGGTGGAGGGCGGGGGAATTGGGGTACTTCAGGTTCATTTTATTTAGGGGCTGGAAATGGGTTTGGGGTGGTTTTTGAGAACTACTGAACTTGTACTTTATATCTTGACAAACAATCAGATTTTTACCTTTGGTATGCCATGTCTTCACAAATAAAATGCACAAACTACAAATTTGAGCATATGGCTGTAATTAAATCAGACAACTAATTTACATATACATCGTTGACTAAACACAAACAGATTTATATTTTACACAAAACTATGCTATAAGAGCCATAGTGACATGATAACCCAGAGAGGGATATAACAGCATGTGGAGAGATATAATTACATGGCATGAGATATGATAACATGCAGAAAGGTAATAGCATGCTGTGTGACATAATAACAAGCAGAGTGAGAGAACAACAAGTGACAATCTAGAACAACAAGAGGTATCTGTATTCAGATTAGCTTTCTGTATGTGTAAATATGCAAAGATATGAATTTGTTTAGGAGACAGATTTTGAAATAAATTTACAGTAGCAGCTTCTGCTATTTAAATAGAAATTAACAGGCAGACTTTAGAATACATTTGATATTGTATTACATTGCTTCCTGTGGATAAAAGGTTATTTTCTTCTAGTTAACAAGACTTTTAAAATCAAAATACAGTTAATGCAATTGTAAAATTATGCATTTTGTCTGTAATATACAGTGTCAATTCAATTCATTTTCAGATTAAAAAAGATAAACACTTTGGTTTTATTTGCTCTAAAAAATTGTTGTTTGTTCAGCGTGTCCGCTGTACTTATTGCACTGGAAAGCAAATTGCACATTTGTATTGTTGTAAAAACATAACTAAATTTTATACACAAGACAAGAATATATTTACATATGTGGAGCTTAAAGTGATATTAAAGGTGTGGCGCCCTTCCAGAATAGGTTGTTTGGGAGGCTCAGGTAAATCTTTAGCTCCTCTCTAATCATTGGAGTGATGTGTGATTATTTTTGACTGTTCTGGGTTTCACTGTCTGTAGATTCACTTTCTTCTCCAAAAGAAAATTGTGATGCAAAGCATCTAACTCCTGCACTCAGATACAAGGCTCCCACTTCACTCCTATCACGGGACTCCTACTTGGCATCCTTAATGGCAAGGCCTTGCTGGGTGGTCAACCACAAGCTACAAACAAAAACAAAAAGAGGGCGCACTGGCCTAGCGCATTATCCTCAATAAGGCTTTATTAGTATCAAGTAAAAATATAAATACTCACAAACATGGGTTGTAAGCCAGCATATCAGATACATATGACACAATCCATCAAATGACAATCCACAGTCAAGATAATTGACAGCTAACGCATTTCAAGGCTTCGCCTCTTCATCAGAGCCACGATATGCTGGCTTTCAACCCATGTTTGTGAGTATTTATATTCTTACTTGATACTACAGTAATAAAGCCTTATTGAGGATAATGCGCTAGGCCAGTGCGCCCCCTTTTTGTTTTTGTTTGTAGGTTCACTTTCTTCCCCTGCCTTCCAGTGGATTTTAGAAGGTAGTGGGTTGGAAAAGGTAGATCCCTGGCCTGAATATTTATGTGGTCCCAGCCAGTCCCTGGGGAGAATGCCCAGTAGGTGGCCGAAGAGTGCCTAAATAGTTTGGGCCCTGCAGTGGCAGAGTTTTTATGCAGGAGGAGAAGAACCCAGCCTGCAGGGCTGCTTCTCTTCTTGGGAGTGTAGCTGAAATCTGCAGGAGATCATCAAAGTCCAAGCTCCGTTAGAGCTGGGGGGGTGACTTTCTGGAAATAGTTGGAGCCAAATCAATGGTATTTTCTAAGGATCTGGCCTGGAGATTCACAAGAGAAGTGTCTGACCAATATTGAATGTATATGGGTACACTTTGAGTATAATCCTGGATGTAGGATCCTAGTGACTGTTTGCTGCTTTAACCACTTGAACATCTACTCTAGTGCTGCTAGATTGGGACTTTTCCTCTTCTTGGAGTCCCAGGGTTGTTGTTTTCCTATTGTCTGCAAAGAGGGGAATTATCATGAGTGTAGATAAGCCAGAGAGTATTCCCTGGTTTCTTAGTGCACTATATATACACCAAAACTCACCCCACACCCCAACCAAGTTCAGTGAGCAACAAAGTATAAAAAGGCTTTCCTTGCCTGGTGATTAAGTTGTGAGACTATCATAGTTGTTGTATGCCTGGCTGCTTGTATACCTGGATAGGGAGAGTACCTGGGGAAAATCAGTGGGGCCTAATAGGGGTCTGCACTACAACGGTAAACATTTTTTGGGCCTAAAATAAAAAAGGAAGTTATACTTAAATGCTGTGCACAGCGATATAGCACAAACCAGTCCCTTAGCTCCTCTTCGAGTCCCCCACATGCACTATCCAATCCTTCTTCCTGCTAATAAGGGCACCCATGTGGGAGTGCTCCCAAGCCTGGCATGGAACATCTATAGATACACACAATGTGGATCAGCCATGCCTATGCTCTCCTCAAAGGATTTGACTGACAGCAGCAGGAACCAATGCATCCCGTTGATCTTAGATTCTCCTGTGAGACCAGGAAGAGGATGCAGTGGTGTTGCAGCCAGGAACAGTGCTGGATCGTAAGAGGACTGAGATAAATCTTTAAGGATGGGGAGGGGGAAACAGGTATTAAAAGTTTTTTTTTACCTTAAAGCGTAACTCCACTTTTGTTGAGAAAAAAACATTCCCCTCTGGGTGATCTCTGTACTTTGCAAGGATTATAACAAACTTTGTTGCAGATTCTTACCTTTTGTTATTCTGAAGAAATACCGGTTTGTTCCACTGTGCTGAGTGGGTCTAATGGGAGTGGTTTCATAATTATCAGTCACCTGTGCAGCTGCAGAGCTCTAATGAGGAAAGCTGCTGGGCCTTTATCCCTTTAGACGTGTTCCTATTGGGAGTATCTCACCAAAATGAAATTTTTGTTGCAGGGGATGCCTGAAATCTGATTTGTATCTTAGGCAGACTTCTGGGGAAATTGGGGAGCCAATCGCACAAGCAGGAAATTATGTTTCTGGGGTGTGGTCAGTACACATTCTGTGTACAAAACAACTATCGCGGATCGGGTGAACAGATTATTGGGTGGGGCTGGGGAAGACCCAGCTGTCATGGTACACGTGGGTACCAATGACATAGGCAGAGGAAGACGGAGAGTCCTAAACGATTTCAGGGACTTAGGCGCTAAGTTGAGGACTAGGACCTCCAAGGTAGTATTTTCCGAAATACTACCTGTACCTCGAGCCACACCAGAGAGGCAGCGGGAGATTAAGGAAGTTAACGAGTGGCTGAGGAGCTGGTGTAGTAAGGAGGGTTTCGGGTTCCTGGAGAACTGGGCCGACTTCTCAGTCGGTCACCGGCTCTTTGGTAGGGACGGATTGCACCTAAATGGGGTGGGTGCAGCCGTACTGGGTGAGAGGATGGCCAAAAAGTTAGAGGGGCTTTTAAACTAGGGAATGGGGGGGGAGGGTACAGATGTAGAATTAGCCAGTGGAAAGCAAGTTTCAGAGGGCAGAAATGGGGGCATTAGCGGTAGGGTGTTCGGAGCCCCTATACCCAGGGTGGGTACGGGGAAAAATCAAGAGAGCAGCCTAAAAACATCAAAATTACGAGGCTTATATACCAATGCCAGAAGCCTGGCCAACAAGATGGGAGAGCTGGAGCTGCTGATGTTTGAGGAGGACTTAGATTTTGTGGGGATAACTGAGACTTGGTTTGACAGCTCTCATGACTGGATGGCGACCATTCAGGGGTATTCCCTTTATCGCAGAGATAGAGAGGGTAAAAAAGGGGGAGGGGTATGTTTGTATATTAAGAACAGTATACAGGTAAATATGAGGGATGATATTAATAATGGAGCTATGGACGAGGCAGAATCCCTATGGGTAGAGCTTCAAAGGAAAGGCACGGTGGGGAAGGTAATATTGGGCGTATGCTATAGGCCCCCAAACCAGAGGGAGGAGGGTGAGGCAGACCTCATGTTACAGATAGGATTGGCAGCAAGGATGGGAAATGTCATTATAATGGGGGACTTTAATTATCCAGATATAGACTGGGCAGAAGGAACCGCGCATTCAGCCAAGGCTCGGCAGTTCCTAAATGTTTTGCAGGACAATTTCATGGGTCAGATGGTGAATGCACCGACAAGAAACAATGCGGTACTTGACCTACTGATTACCAACAATACAGACCTGCTCACGGATATAGAAATACGGGACAACTTAGGGAACAGTGACCATAGGTCAATTGGTTTCAGTATTAATTACAGTAATAGGAAACACAAGGGTAATATAAGGACACTGAATTTCAAAAGAGCCAATTTCCCTAAACTGCGCTCACTGCTAGAAAATATCAAATGGGATAGAACCCTGGGAACAAAGAACACGGAGGAAAAATGGGAGTGCTTCAAGAGCATACTTAACAAGGGGGTGGGCCAGTGCATTCCACTGGGAAATAAATTTAAAAGAGCAAAACTAAACCCTGGGTGGTTAAACTCCAACATAAAAATGTATATTAGAGCTAAAGAAAAGGCCTTCAAAAAATACAAGACTGAGGGGTCATTGCACCCAAGGGTTCTAAATGAGCTCAGTCAGGTGATTGCCAGACCATTATTCTTGATCTTTAAGGATAGTTTACAGACAGGTATGGTGCCAGCTGATTGGAAAAAAGCCAACGTGGTACCAATATTTAAGAAGGGGCCGAGATATATCCCGGGTAACTATAGGCCGGTCAGCCTAACATCTGTAGTCTGCAAAATTTTGGAGGGGATGATAAGGGACCACATACAAGACTTTAGTAATGAAAACGGTATTATAAGTAGTAATCAGCATGGATTCATGAAAAATCGTTCATGCCAAACCAATCTATTAACCTTCTACGATGAAGTGAGCTGCCACTTAGATAAAGGTAAGCCTGTGGATGTGGTGTATCTGGACTTTGCAAAGGCCTTTGACACCGTTCCCCACAAACGCTTACTGTACAAACTAAGGAAGATAGGTATGGACCATAAGGTGAGTACCTGGATAGAGAACTGGCTCCAGGGGAGAGTACAGAGGGTGGTGATTAATGGGGAGTACTCGGATTGGGCGGGTGTGGAAAGTGGGGTCCCCCAGGGTTCTGTCCTGGGACCAATCCTGTTTAATTTATTCATAAATGATCTAGAGGAGGGGATATCTAGTACAATCTCAGTATTTGCAGATGATACTAAATTAGGCATGCCAATATCTTCTATGCAGGATGTGGAAATCTTGCAAGCAGACCTGAACAAAATAACGGGGTGGGCAACTACATGGCAGATGAGATTTAATGTAGAAAAATGTAAAGTAATGCACTTGGGGGCCAGAAACCAGAAAGCAAGCTACTCACTAGGGGGGGAACCTCTGGGTGAGTCTAGGATGGAAAGGGACCTGGGGGTACTGGTAGACAACAGGCTTGGAAGTGGCATGCAATGCCAAGCCGCTGCAAGCAAAGCCAACAGAATACTGGGTTGTATAAAAAAGGGGATTCACTCCAGAAATAAAGAGATTATTCTTCCACTCTACAAGACTCTGGTCCGGCCACATCTGGAGTATGCTGTCCAGTTCTGGGCACCGGTCCTCAGGAAGGATGTGCTGGAACTGGAGAAAGTCCAGAGAAGGGCAACAAAAATAATTAGGGGAATGGAGGACATCGGCTATGAGGAAAGACTACAAGCACTGAACCTATTCTCTCTGGAGAAGAGACGCTTGAGGGGGGATATGATATCAATGTACAAATACTGTACTGGCGACCCTAGCATAAGGAACAAACTATTTAGAGTAAGGGAATACAATAAGACACGTGGCCACTCACTAAAACTAGAGGAAAGGCGGTTTAACCTTAAAGTGCGTAAGGGGTTCTTCACTGTAAGAGCGGTAAGGATGTGGAATTCTCTTCCGCAAGCAGTCGTATCAGCGGGGAGCATTGATAGTTTCAAAAAACTATTGAATGGACACCTTAAAGACCACAACATACAGGGGTATACAATGTACGGTTAAAAGCAAACACACACACATAGGTTGAACTGGATGGACTTGTGTCTTTTTTCAGCCTCACTAACTATGTAACTATGTAACTATGTAACTATGTAACTACAGGTAAGCATATTGCATTGCATTTTCAGAAAATTACAACGGCTGCAGTTTGAAAAGGAAAGGTAATTGTTAATATCATTCAATTACAATATGCCTTGTGTCGCAACTGTATACGCTATATTATTATTTTTTCTTTATTTGCTATTTTTCCCCCACAAAAGTGGAGTTACCCTTTTAATGTAGACAATGCATTAAGGTAAAAAACATATTTTGACTTTAGAAACACTTTAACCACTTGCCTTCATCCCCTTTCTGTCCAGGCTAATTTTCAGATTTCAGTGCAACACTACCCAAACTAAATTTTTAGCATTTTTTTGAGACATATAGAGCTTTCTTTTTGGTTGTATTTTATCACCACTGTTTTTTTTTTTTTTTTTTTTTAATATTTTGCTAAACAAACGAAAAATGACCAAAAATGAAAAATAATTTAAAAAAAAGCATTTTTTAGTTTCTGTTAAAACATTTTCTAAATAAGTAATTTTTCTCCTTCACTGATGTGTGCTGATGAATCTGACTGATGGGCACTGATAGTCTGCACTGATGGGCACTGAGGTGACACTGACAAGGAGGCACTGATGTGTGGCAGTGATGGGCAATGATAGGTAGCACTGATAAGCGGCACTGATGGGCATTGATAGGTGGTAGTGCTAGGCATCATTGATGGGCACTGATAAGCAGCACTGATGGGCATTCATAGGCAGCATTGATGAGCACTGACATGCACTGGCCGGCAGCACTGATGGGCACAGAGTAGCAGCACTGTTGGGGCTGCACTGATTATCAGGACACTGATGATCAGTGCCCTGATTATCAGTGTGGACATCCCCTGTGTGGATTTGCTGGTTATTGGCTCTCCTCAAGTTCTGTCAGCGTGAGTAGAAGACTGCAGATAACAAGCAAATACTGTTTACACTGTGATCAGCTGTGATTGGACACAACTGATCGCATGGTAAAGAGCCACTATGATTGGCTCTTTGCCCTGATCTGTGATCAGCTGTGTCAGAAGCACGCAGCGATCACAGATCAGTGCCGATAAATGCGGTAGGGGTTGAGCGGGAAGCGCGATCATGGGAGGACATCCATAAACGCACTACTGGCAATGTGAGCCTGTGCTGTAGCCATCTTTCAGCTATAGCACAGGCGGGAGGTGATTAAAGGTAAGTAAATTATGTTACTAGTCATGATTAATATGAAAAAAAATTTGACTTTTGGTATGCAAGTAAAGGACATATCCCTACCATGCCCCCAATTATGTAGAGCACGGAAGATTAAAACAAAGAAAATAATATGAGTAAAAATGATTGCTTCAACCTAAAAGTGCCCTTTTCACCTATACTTTTGTTTTAAGCTTCATTCACATGGCTGTAAAAATGTCACTGATGTTATTACACATGTGTTTTCTAGGAGAAAAGTTCCTGTGTAATGATCAGTAAAATACTTGTGTATATAGGCAATTAAATGTGTATATAACTTTTTTTTTTGTTTCAAACTTTTTTTTTGAAGTGTATTCATAAAAGAGATGACAAAAGTTACGACAAATAATGCAGATCTTCTACAATGCAAAATACATACAGAATGGGTAAAAGTCCAAACATTTTTTAACATAAAAGAGTATAGAAAAGGCATGCTTCAAAATGAGAAACTTCACAGTCAGTGATGCATTATTAAGGCACATCTCAGACCTACTATGCACTAGAGGACAGAGCAACTACATACTGAGCTTCCAAACTTAAGGTCAGCTCGTTGACCATAATGCCTTGGAAATAAGCTTGGTATAAACTGTATACATTTGTAGAAGGGTACCTATACCGACAGGGAAAGGAAGCCGCACCCCTCCTCACACAGAAACAGGTCTTCACCCTGAGGAAGCAGTAGCTTCTCTAAATTTAGAGGGAATAGGCGAGAAGACCTAAGAGATATAATAGCAAAGACTGAGAAGAGAAAAGGAAAAAAAATAGGGAATGTTGAGAGGGAAAGTAAGGTATGACCTCACACTTCGAATCCCACAGTCCTGAAACGACCTTATTGGGTATAGATCTTGGATCCCCAGTCAGGTACTTGACCCATCCGCATTTTATCATTCAAGATCGCTGACATGCGCTCATTAATCATAATCCAGGAACGTTTGAGCTTGAGCTGTTTGAATGGCAAAACAGGCAATTTCCAAAATTTTGCAATAATAATTTTTGCTGATATGAATAAAGGCTATGAGACGTCTCAGAGGTCTTGAAGCTGACTCCACCCTGCAGCCCAGCAGAGCTTGTTTCAGAGTTTTGGCAAGGTTCACTTTGGTGAGAGTGTAGATAAAATTGTACACCCTAATCCAGAAATGCTTCACCTTAGGACACTGCCACCATATGTGATACATTGTACCTTCATGTCCACAGTCACGGAAACACATAACTTTTTTTTATGATAGTTAAATTTTCACCTTTGTTTAAACTTAATTTACACTCGTACAAACACGTATACATGCGTTTATATGCGTAAGCATTTAAAAAGCATGTTCTTAGATGCAGATTTTTGGATTCTGTGTTACGAATTGGAAAGCGGCTCATTTTTAAGCACCTTTCAGAACGGCTCTATTGAAAACAATAAAGCTTTGCTCAGATCTGTAATTAAAAAATAACTGTATATGCCTTTTTATTTATGCAAATTTAGAGGTTTAATGAAAGGTTTAGTGATGAATTAAACTTTGAAAGATCAATACATCAGGCCAAAATGAGGGACATCTGAAGGAAAAGAGAAACAGAGATATTTAGTTACAAATGTCATAGGGAACTATGTGAGTAAATCCATCTGTAGTTTTTTGTTATTATTTTCTTTTTGATAGTGGATGTGGATGCTTTTTGATAGTCAGTACCCATAACACAGCTCTTTACACCATTTTGCAGACTTGGCTTTTTTGAGATGAATAACAAACCTCATTGAAGTCTATGGGACTGGAAAAATCAAAAGTTCCCATTTTGAGGGCTTTGATGCAAGTAATTGGGCATACAAAGGATATGGGGGTCTGGGTACTGCCGTGAGGAACATGTATCAATGAAAAAAAAACTCCATGAAATTCAGTGCTTTGGGGGTCCCCTTAGTCTGCCTGTAAAGCAGTGCATCTGTAACATGCATAGAAACTTCTGCAACAAAAATGACATTTATAAAGGCAGAAATTTTCTCTGCAAGCTTTCTTTATTTTATCAGCAACAGCTTGGGGAGCCAGCCTGTATTATGAGGCCACATTTTAGTGCACTTGGAAAAAGATTAGGGATTTTTTTATTCAATTCTGGTGTCTGTTTCACAGACTTTGGATAGAAGTAACAGGTGCTGAAAAATTGAGCTTTTGGTGTTGGTGGTGCCTTTACAACGTAACCCTGTAGAGGTAATGTTGATGAATCAAGTAATGCCTGTGCATGGTCAAGGAACAAGTGGCTGACACTGTGTTCAAATAACTCAGCTGAATCCTCCATGCATGATGCTGGGGCTATGGCAGATGTAGCTGTGGACAAGGAGGCAGAATAAGCCGGCAGCTGCAGTGGACTGTTTACTAGTCTCTGCTTGGGTGACCAAGGATGAGGAAGATGAGAATGGTTTAGTAAGCCAGTCAACCACCTCCTCTGCATTCTGTGGCTGGACAGCACGGGCAACATCACCAACAGAGGAAATGGTGCCCTCCCTGAGGATAGACCATGGAAACAGAAGATGCTGGCTTCCTCACAGTGCCATGTGAACATCTGCCTCTCTTTGTTAGTCTCTCAGACTTGATGGGGGTGGGGGGGGGGGCTTATTACCTAAATGTAATAGAGAAGGGGAAATGTGAACTTGGATGCACTTTAATTAATTAACGTGGTGTTTACTCACTACACAGACACACTCCACTGACTTACTTCATTATACTGCCGTAAAACTGCAATAATGCACTTCATGGACTTGTGCAACTCATTTCGGTCCCAATACAAATTGGGATAAATTTTTGATACATCTAAATCTCCGAATGAAATAGTAATTTTTGTTGAAAATTAATTTCATTTATTCATTTTCTAACTAATTCCAACTTTTAGGAAAGATTAAAATTCAAATTGGACGAAAAACGATACACCAATTCAAATTCTGTGTGAAGAATAGCTGGTTGTTAAACAGCGGGCCAGGAAGCCGGCCACCCGCGTCCTTAACAACTCATCATCTGTCAGTTGGACTCCCACTGACAGATGATTGTAAAGAAAAAAATGCCGGCATTGCCCGGCAATACATGGAAGGATTGGGAAGCAAGGATTTCGGGCACAAGAATTTGTATAAAATTACTTTTATTGAAAAGATATTTAAAATCATAAGAACATACAGGCAGATAGTTATGTAATGAGGACCAAACAAAACCAATAAATGGTCTGTGCTGTAGTGTTTCCTGATACATAAAGTATAAAACAACGATTTACATACAATTCAAGGTACAAGACAGTTGGTAATCATATATATCTCAGAGCTATATACTTAATCTCAGAAGAAACCTGCCAGCGGACACCCGAACACTATGGTGTCGGTCGACAGGGTCAATTGGGAGTATAAATTAGCTTTCAACATACAATATTTGACCTTTGCTCAACATGTTTCGCTTTCTTATGAGAAAAGCTTCGTCTGGAGCATATCATTTGGCTTGTCTGCATAAAAAGATATAACAGTATTTAGACAGATGCATATATATTACACTGTTTATGGTACAATTATACATCAATTTTTTCTCACTCATTTCATACAGATATAAACCATGTATAACTAGGTCCTTATATTTTTTGTATCAGCACAATATATATCATTGAGCTTTATATTGCATCTAAAGTCCGAGGGGGTTTGTTGGGAGGAGCCGAGAGCTGCCAATAGTGAGCATATGTGGGGACCCACACCATATCTTTGTTTTTACCACTATATATCTAGTTTACAGATTTCATAATCAGAGGAAAAGATATACATACCTGTACACTACGTAGTAGGGCAAAAATCTCAATTCGTAGAGAGTTTTTTAACGAAAAGGACTGTTATGCATTTTAGAGAGCTCATGTGTTGGCACCTAAGGGGTTACATAGCAGTGAGGATAGTCACTCTATGTTTAATATCTGAATAAATAGAAGAAAAATGGAAGGGTGTCTTTCAGACCACTTTATATGTAAGTTTTAAGATAGAACTTATAGGTATGCTGACCCCGCATGCTAAAACGTTCCAACATGACACCTGTGCTGCATGCATATAGAGTAAATTGGCTTGAAGAGCACCAAAAGAACCAATAGTGTACTTAAATAGAATAAAGCTTCCTCATACACCCAAAG
The DNA here is from genome assembly GCF_965119305.1 of Pelophylax lessonae. Taxonomy (NCBI): domain Eukaryota; kingdom Metazoa; phylum Chordata; class Amphibia; order Anura; family Ranidae; genus Pelophylax; species Pelophylax lessonae. The sequence continues at coordinate 146,875,006 of NC_138779.1, read as the reverse complement.
GGTCGCTCACAGTGTACCATGCATGATAGTTTTTGTTTGAAACCATCAAAACTGATACCTAAATATAATCCCATATTAGTACCCCACATTTATATATGCATGCTTCTGGGGGAGCGGCCCGAGGTGTGTATGAATAGAATAAGTGCCTCATATAGCCCGATATAAATACACATACCACATGAGTCCCAAAGAAAAGAAAAAGAGATAAGGTGCCCCACAAAGTAGTAATATAATACACCTAGAGTAAAGAAATCAGAGATGGACAGTTTAAATAGCTCACCAAACACTGTATAGGAGGGAGCCTATTGTATAAAGCGTATCTCCTATGGTCATGTAGAGACTGTGGAATGAGGGAGAGTTAGAATGTATGGGTCCTGAGTAATGTGATAGATAGTGCCAGACAGCCATGCTGGCGATTAAGAAACTTACCCCGTGCCGAGCTTCTCTGCACTCGCATACAGTCCTCACCGGATGGGGAACCGCCGCCATACAAGGGTGCATACCCGGCTCCCTTAAATGGCATGGATCCCGGGCGGTTCGTCGGGTGACGTCACCGACCCGGCCACTTCCCCGGACATCGCAGTCAGGCCAGCGTGGGGACACCCCGCCGGAGCTTACCGCTGTGTCACGGGGGTGATTGGACCACAGACAGGCAGGAACTGCCTCCGTAGTCCGCTCAGGTGCCACAGGAAGTTCCGCCCTGGTGGGCGGAGCCGCACTGCGGCCTATCTGGCCGCACATATCCCACTGGTATAGGCAGCTCTGGCTCGCTATCCCACAGTGCCCCCTCAGGCTCGGTCAGCAATTACACGGAAGCCCGGCAATAGAAAAATGTTAAATAAATGGTGTGGGGTCCCCCCCAGTCCACACCAGGCCCTTCGGGTCTGATATAGATTTAATATCACACACAAAATCACATCAAAATAAAAATAAAAATGGTATGGTGCCCCCCTGAAATCCATACCAGACCCTTATCCGAACATGCAGCCCGGCAGGTCAGGAAAGGGGAGGACAAGTAGCCTGGACCATACCAGGCTACATACCCTCAACATAGGGGAGTGCATTGGGGGGGCCCTCCCACCCCAAAGCACCTTGTCCCCATGTTGATGTGGACAAGGGCCTCATCCCCACAACCACGGCCCATGGTTGTTGAGGTTTACGGGTGTGGAACTTATCAGAATCTAGAAGCCCCCTTTAACAAGGGGGCCCTCAGATCCCAGCCCTCCTATGTGATTGAGTATCTGGTACATAGTGCCCCTATCAATTCACCAAAAAAAGTGTCAAAAGTAATAAAACGCACACACAGTTTTTGACAATTCCTTTGTTAAAAATAAAAAACAGTGTCCCCTGATTTAGATCCATCGTCAATCACACTGCCTGATACACCCTAAAAAAAAAAGACGGTCTTGCCGACACGGAGGCCATCTGCCTACTCCAGGCTCCTCCGTTTGACATTTCTTATATAGGTAAGGGGCAGGGCCATCTGTCTACTTCACCTGGTGGCACTGTCCATTTTTACGTAGCAGACCCAGCATGTGCCGGTCTGTGACATCAGAAGGGGAGCGGTGCCACCAGATGACGTAGCCAGTTGGCCCCACCCCTTACCTTCATAGGAATGTCAAACAGAGGAGCCTGCAGATGGCCTCCATGTTGGCCAGAGGGTCTTTTGTTTTTCTGTTTCGGGTGTGATGGGCGACGTGATTGACACTGTTTTTTATTTTTAATAAATGATTTGTCAAAAACTGTGTGTATGTTTTTATTACTTTTTGACACTTTTTTTGGTGAAAGGGTAGGGGGTACTATGTACCGCAGACTCGTTCACATTGGGGGGGCAGGATCTGAGGGCCCCCTTGTTAAAGGGGGCTTCCAGATTTCGATAAGTCCCCTGCCCACAGATTCCCACAATTACCAGCCACAGTTGTGAGGATGAGGCCTTTGTCCCCCATCAACATGGGGACAAGGTGGTTTTGGGAGTGGTGGGTGCTGACCCAAAGTACCCAACCACCCATGTTGAGGGCATGTGGCCTGGTATAGTTCAGGAGGGGTGGAGGGAGTTTGCTCATCCCCCTTTCCTGCAGGTGGCTTCCGGGCCCTCTGCTTAACAAACAGCTATTCTTCACAAAGAATTCAAGTTGTTCTGAAAAGTTGGAATTTGTTAGAAAATTAATAAACAACATTTTTTTTTACCAAAAATGAAACAAAATTTAATGAAAACAAAATGAAACAAAACGAATTCCAAAAGCAAACTAAACAATTTCCATAATGAAAAAAAATTAGTAACATAACAAATTTATCTGAAACTGAACAAAACTAATTTTTCTGCTCTTCACGTGTCTAGTGCTTCAATATACTGCAGTTAAAAGGCACTAACACAATTCAAAAACTGCACTAACACACTTCAATATACTGCAGTAAAACTGCACTAATGCACTTCAATATACTGCAGTTAAAGTGCACTAACACACTTCAATATACTGCAGTAAAACTGCACTAACACACTTCAATATACTGCAGTAAAAGTGCATGTCAGGGTGCCAGGAAACCAGACCACACAGGGATGCAGGTAAAATAAAGCAGTTTAGTGGAGCAAACGCCAATAAATGCACAGCAAGAGGGAGGAAGTGAGAGCAGGAACAAGCCGGGGTCAAGTTCAGAAGCAGGTAGTCATCCAAGCCACTGTTGAGTACAGAAGTGAGTTGTCTACCGATGCCGGGTCATCTGCCAAAGCCGGGTCGTCTGCCGATGCAGGGTCGAGAGACATGAGAGTCGTCAGCCAAGCCAGGTCATACACGGAGGAACATGAAGAAGAGGAGACTGCTAGCAGAGATGCACCTTGGAGCACAAACATTAGGGCAAGGACTGCAACCCATCAGGTGATAGATATAGTCAAGTGTGCAGCATCATCACTGTGTGACACCCAGGCAGCAGGCAAGTGTGATGCAATCATAGTTTAAAAGAGGCAGCAGTCTGCACATGTCCAAGATAGCTGCCAACAGGAGGGCAAGGTAAGACCTTGACAGTACCCTCCCCTCAACCGCCCCTCCTCCGCAGAGCAAAAAACGGTTTCTGAGGAAAGCGAACATGGAAAGCGCAGAGAAGGGCGGGAGAATGAACATCAGCAGAGGGAACCCAGGAGCGCCCCTGAGAACCATAACCCTTTCAGTGCACCAGGTATTGAACCTGACCTCAGAAGAGACGAGAATCCAAGATGCTGCTAACCTCATACTCCTCATGATTGCCCATAGGAATGGGACAAGGGCGAGGAAGTGAAGAAGTATAGCGATTGCAAACCAGTGGCTTTAAAAGTGACATGTTAAAGACATTGGCGATACGCATGCCAGGGGGAAGACCAAGGGCATAGGCCACCGGGTTCACCTTATGGTGGCCTATGCAATTCAATATACTGCAGTAAAACTGCACTAAAGCACTTCAATATACTGCTGTAAAAGTGCACTAAGGCACTTCAATATACTGCAGTAAAAGTGCACTAACCCAGGTTCAATATACTGCAGTAAACGTGCACTAACGCAGTTCAATAAACTGCAGTAAACGTGCACTAACGTACCTCAATACATTGCAGTAAACGTGCATGAACGTAGTTCAATACACTGCAGTAAATGTGCACTAATGCACCTCAATATACTGCAATAAACCTGCCCTAAAACACTAAACTGACACTAAAGTAAAAGTGAATGGTCACACAACATTTTTGCTGCACTAACCTTATATTCACACTAGGCTGACACTAAAGTAAAAATGAATGGTTGCATCACACTCACGCTGAACTATAACTATTTTCACACTTCACATAATCTTAACACTCACAAAAGAATCACAATAGTACACTAACTTGCTGGTAGCAATGAAACGAGCCCTGTTCTATCTATCTTCACCCCAATTGCTAGTATCAATGAATAGAGCTCTGTTCTTTCTATCTTCACTCCAATATCACACTAGAAATGGCTGCTTTGGGAAGGACCCTTTTATAGTGGAGGGTGGGTCTATGAGCAATGATCCATGATTGAGCACAGTCACCATTACTTTCTTCAAACATGGCTCTCACAGTGTTCTGTGCCCTGATTGGGCAAATCCTTCATTGCTTAAGCCAAGCGGGGCTTCCAATGGACTGTGCGGTGCACAGAGCATTGTGGGGCTCTCAGCGGGCTAAACAAACGGTCAATTGCCCCGACAATTTGGGTGTTTGCTGAATGGGCGAACAGCCAATGTTCAGCCTGAATTCATACTCGGGGCAAACCATTTGCCCAACACTACCAATCAGCATGGGTGGTCCTCTCATATGAGAAGGATAACAGAGAGTAGTGTATTCCTTGCTAATTAGACAAGTTATAAGCATACTTTGTAATGTATTCATTACTTGGCAGATAAACTGAGAAATTTGAAGGTGCATAAGAATGTCTTGCAATAGTATTTTAAAATTGCTCCAGGCTCTGTTTACAATATTGTTTTTTGGTTTTTTTTGGGGGGGCAGAGATGCTGAAAATCTGTTGCAGTTCTGAGCTAATAGCCATTCCTCACAGCTTTATTTGAAAATTGTTCCTGGCTTTGTTTGAAATATTATTTTACTTGGCAGAGAAGCTGATAATTTATTGTAATTTCATGTTAATAACCATACATAGTAACTTCATTTAAAACATGTTCTAGGTGCTATTTGCTATAGGTGCTAGAGAAGCTGACAGTCTATTGAAATACCTCTTCGCTGTTCCTGATTCAGGCTATGTTTGCCGAATTACAATTTTGACATGGAAACTAACAATTTTTTACAGCTTTGTGGTTCATTTTGACACCTTACTGTTCTGTGAGAAGACTGAAGTGGGCTTCGTAAGCTGTATTTTGTTAGTGCAAAAATACAGAGAGGAGTGTCAAAACAAAATCAGATGAACAAGTCCAATTTATTTGTAACTGTTGGTAAATAAGCCATATAGAACATCCAATGCATTTTAAGGGCTACACCCCCTTCATCAGGACTCAACACAGGATAAAACTTGGATTGACTTAGAGAAAACACTGACCTCACAGATCTATATTAGAACCAGTATAAAACTCTCCCCATGGAGAGAAAAATCTTCAACTCTTTTATATATTTTGGTTTGGATCTCATTTCTGTTTTTCTGTGTTTTGAACTACTATTAGTAGCCCATTGAGGGAAGTATTTCTGTATGGGAGCTGCTTTACCAAGCTTCTTGATATTGTTGGACATTTTTCATCACCTGACTGTGCATAGTGAAGTTAAAAAGTTCCCAGCACCACTTTGAATACAGTATGTTATTATGGTATTTTGTTATTTGGCAGAAATGCTATTGACATCATTTTTTGGGTTTCATTTTTAAAACTTAGCTTATACTAAACCACTTATATACAAGCACATATTCTCCAAGTTTGTTTTCCAAATCACCAAGCTCCTGTTTAGAAGAATAGAGTCAATTAAGGCTACCCCCCCCCCCCAATTCCCCAATTCCCCAATGGATACTATATACATGCCTACAAAATATATTATAATTACATTTAGATACATAGATACACTATTTTACAATTTTACCAAAAGTATTGGGACACCTGCCTTTACACGCACATGAACTTTAAGGATATCCCAGTCTTAGTCCGTAGGGTTCAATATTGAGTTGGCCCACCCTTTTCAGCTATAACAGCTTCAACTCTTGGGGGAAGGCTGTCTACAAGGTTAGGAGTATGTCTATGGGAATGTTTGACCATTCTTCCAGAAGCGCATTTGTGAAGCTGTTATAGCTGTAAAGGGTGGGTCAACTCAATATTGAACTCTACGGACTAAGACTGGGATGCCATTAAAGCAGGCCCGGACTGGGACAAAAAATAGGCCCGGGCATTTTAGGCTGAGCAGCCCATTTTTTTTTTTAAACAAAATGACCAATGATGAACAACTACCGGTTTCTCTATGTTTTTTAGTTATATTTAACCTGCACACCCATGCTATCCGATTCTGCAAATCGCACTGCGTTTTGAAAACTGATTGCGGGGTGTCGTTAACCTAACATACACTCCGCAATCTGTTTGCATGGACGGGTTGCTATTTAGATGCAGTCCGCATTTGGTGTGAACCCAGTCTAAGAGATAACAGGTAATTTTAGGGTACATTCAAAATATATTACCCAATTTTTGGGTAAAATATAAAAGATGAGTTTGTGTCAAGTAAATAAATACCCAACATGTCAAACCTTAAGACTATGCATGCCCGAAAATAGCAACACATTTCAGTACCCTATATTTTCCATAGGCAAAGCTATTAAAGATCATAGAGGTCATCAGTTCAGAGTTACCATGAATAATGATCCTATAATTATTGCTCTCATTCCAGTGTGCAGGGTCATATATTACACGTGTAGTAAAATCAAGGTTTTTGTTGACAGGCGCCCCCAAAATATGTATGTAGTTTCGTATGGTGGTGGTGGTATATGGATGACATCAGTAGCAGTGGTGGTAGTGGGGATAGGGATGACATCAGTAGTGGTGGTGGGATAGGGATGACATCAGTAGTGGTGGTGGTAGTGGGGATAGGGATGACATCAGTAGTGGTGGTGGGATAGGGATGACATCAGTAGTGGTGGTGGGATAGGGATGACATCAGTAGTGGTGGTGGTAGTGGGGATAGGGATGACATCAGTAGTGGTGGTGGTGGGATAGGGATGACATCAGTAGCGGTGGTGGTGGGATAGGGATGACATCAGTAGTGGTGGTGTTGGGATAGGGATGACATCAGTAGTGGTGGGATAGGGATGACATCAGTAGTGGTGGTGGTAGTGGGGATAGGGATGACATCAGTGGCAGTGGTGGTGGGGATAGGGATGACATCAGTAGTGGTGGTGGTAGTGGGAATTGGGATGGCATCAGTGGCAGTGGTGGTGGGGATAGGGGTGACATCAGTGGTGGTGGGGGATAGGGGTGACATCAGTGGCAGTGGTGGTGCGGATAGGGGTGACATCAGTGGCAGTGGTGGTGCGGATAGGGGTGACATCAGTGGCAGTGGTGGTGGGGATAGGGGTGACCTCAGTGGCAGTGGTGGTGGGATAGGGGGGACATCAGTGGCAGTGGTGGTGGGGATAGGGGTCACATCAGTGGCAGTGGGAATAGGAATGACATCAGTGGTAGTGGGGATTGGGATGACATCAGTGGCAGTGGTGGAGATAGGGATGACATCAGTGGCGGTGGTGGAGATAGGGATGACATCAGTGGCGGTGGTGGAGATAGGGATGACATCAGTGGCGGTGGTGGTGGGGATAGCGATAACATCAGTGGTGGGGATAGGGATAACATTAGTGGCAGTGTTGAGGATAGGGATGATATCAGTGGGAATGATGAGGATAGGGGTGACATCAGTGGCAGTGGTGGAGATAGGGATGACATCAGTGGCAGTGGTGGAGATAGGGATGACATCAGTGGCGGTGGTGGAGATAGGGATGACATCAGTGGCGGTGGTGGAGATAGGGATGACATCAGTGGCGGTGGTGGTGGGGATAGCGATAACATCAGTGGTGGGGATAGGGATAACATTAGTGGCGGTGTTGAGGATAGGGATGATATCAGTGGGAATGATGAGGATAGGGGTGACATCAGTGGCAGTGGTGGAGATAGGGATGACATCAGTGGCGGTGGTGGAGATAGGGATGACATCAGTGGCGGTGGTGGTGGGGATAGCGATAACATCAGTGGTGGGGATAGGGATAACATTAGTGGCGGTGTTGAGGATAGGGATGATATCAGTGGGAATGATGAGGATAGGGGTGACATCAGTGGCAGTGGTGGTAAGGATAGGAATAACATCAGTGGCAGTGGTGGTGGGGATAGGAATGACAATGTCCACTGCCACCGATGTCATCCCTATCCCCACCACCACCGCTACCAATGTCATCCCTATCCCCCCCATCACCACTGCCTCATGGGAGGGGGGGAGAGATCAGGCAGAGGGATGGCGGTGGGAGGGATGGGATCAGGCAGAAGGATGGCAGTGGGAGGGATGGGATCAGGCAGAGGGATGTTGATGAAGAGATGGGATCAGGCAGAGGGATGGCCGTGGGAGGGATGGGATCAGGCAGAGGGATGGCCTTGGGAGAGAAGGGATCAGGCAGAGAGATGGCCGTGGGAGAGAAGGGATCAGGCAGAGGGATGGCGGTGGGAGAGATGGGATCAGGCAGAGGGATGGCGGTGGAAGAGATGGGATCAGGCAGAGGGATGGCGGTGGAAGAGATGGGATCAGGCAGAGGGATGGCCGTGGGAGAGAAGGGATCAGGCAGAGGGATGGCGATGGGAGAGATGGGAGCAGGCAGAGAGATGGCGATGGGAGAGATGGGAGCAGGCAGAGGGATGGAGGTGGGAGAGATGGGATCAGGCAATGGGATGGAGGTGGGAGAGATGGGATCAGGCAGAGGGATGGTGGTGGGAGAGATGGGATCAGGCAGAAGGATGGTAGTGGGAGAGATGGGATCAGGCAGAGGGATGGCGGCGGGAGAGATGGGATCAGGCAGAGGGATGGCGGTGGAAGAGATGGGATCAGGCAGAGGGATGGCCGTGGGAGAGATGGGATCAGGCAGAGTGATGGCGGTGGGAGAGATGGGAGCAGGCAGAGAGATGGCGATGGGAGAGATGGAAGCAGGCAGAGGGATAGAGGTGGGAGAGATGGGATCAGGCAATGGGATGGAGGTGGGAGAGATGGGATCAGGCAGAGGGATGGTGGTGGGAGAGATGGGATCAGGCAGAGAGATGGCGGTGGGAGAGATGGGATCAGGCAAAGGGATGGCAGTGGGAGAGATGGGATCAGGCAGAGTGATGGCGGTGGGAGGGATGGGATGAGGCAGAGGGATGGCGGCGGGAGAGATGGGATGAGGCAGAGGGATGGCGGTGGGAGAGATGGGATGAGGCAGAGGGATGGTGGTGGGAGAGATGGGATGAGGCAGAGGGATGGTGGTGGGAGAGATGGGATCAGGCAGAGGGATGGTGGTGGGAGAGATGGGATCAGGCAGAGGGATGGCGGCGGGAGAGATGGGATCAGGCAGAGAGATGGTGGTGGGAGAGATGGGATCAGGCAAAGGGATGGAAGTGGGAGAGATGGGATCAGGCAGAGTGATGGCGGTGGGAGGGATGGGATGAGGCAGAGGGATGGCGGCGGGAGAGATGGGATGAGGCAGAGGGATGGCGGTGGGAGAGATGGGATGAGGCAGAGGGATGGCGGTGGGAGAGATGGGATGAGGCAGAGTGATGGCGGTGGGAGAGATTGGATCAGGCAGAGGGATGGCAGCGGGAGAGATGGGATCCGGCAGAGAGATGGCGGCAGGAGAGATGGGATCAGGAAAAGGGATGGCAGTGGGAGAGATGGGATCAGGCAGAGGGATGGCGGCGGGAGATGGGATGAGGCAGAGGGATGGCGGTGGGAGAGATGGGATGAGGCAGAGCAATGGCGGTCGGAGAGATGGGATGAGGCAGAGGGATGGCGGCTGGAGGGATGGGATGAGGCAGAGTGATGGCGGTGGGAGAGATGGGATGAGGCAGGCGGTCACATCATATGTAACAAGCAAACTGGCATGCCGCACGGCACATGTTTTCTAGCAGCAGTGACTCACTGCTGCTAGAAAACATGTGCCATGCGGCATGCCAGTTTGCTTGTTACATGTGATGTGACAGCCAGGTGCACATTTTCAAGTTGAAAATGTGCACCTGGCTGTCACATCACATGCAACAAGCAAACTGGCATGGCATGATGGCACATGTTTTCTAGCAGTGACAGTCAGTTCCAGACCAGTCTGACCAGAACACTGCTCTGCGGTGGAGGCCAGCCCAGAACCACAAATCCCAGCGGTGACACACGGTGTGTTGTTTCCTTTCCTTACCTTGTTGCAGCAGCCGGTGTTGTTCTTGTCTCTCCCTCTCTCCCTCAGTGTCTGGCTGTCTACGGTGCGGTGCCGGCGAGTTCCTTCCCGCTTCTTCCTGACAACAAGCAGGGGGTCCCCGGCCTCTAGCTCCACCCCCTTCAGCCTTCAATCCCCTTACGCCGGTCCACCCCTCCTGAGCGCTTATGATGGATGCCGCTGCGGAGCCGACCGCAGTGAGCGGCGCTGGGCTCAGCTCAGCATCAGCACGCCTGCCAGCTGAGCCCAGTGCTTAGGAGTGAGTGGCGGGGAGTCGGGGACAGCAGCGGACGGCCTTCAGTCTCCGCGGAATCGGCCGCGGAGAGGCCAGCAGCGGCAACCGCCGGCATCGGTACACAGTCCAGACATAGTTACACTGTCTGTCTGTGACTGCACTTCATGCACCCGGAGCGGAGGCCTCGGCCCACCGGGCATATGCCCGGTCTGCCCGATGGTCAGTCCGGCCCTGCATTAAAGTTCATGTGCATGTAAAGGCAGGTGTCCCAATTCTTTTGGTAATATAGTGTATATTCAACAATTGCTTTATCGTCCAGTTCTGTTTTTCTCATCTGTTTAATTGCTGCTTGTTTTCAGTATGTTTAAAAATACATAACTGGATAAGTGTGATGGTATTTATTTGTCTTTAGCAGTGTTTTCTTGGAAGAAGTCGCAGGCCCTTTTCAGATATTTTGGAGGTATCACTGTGTCAGTTTCTTAAGAAGAAACAGTGCCTATTTTTCTTTGGCCAGTTGAGCCACAGATTGACAGATAAGCACAGCAAGTGTAAGGAAGATCAGAACATTCTGCTCTCACTTTCCCATGACACAGATATACATACTTATTTGGTGACTGGAGGGCATCCAGTGGAACTGGAAGCTGTGCTGAGAGAGAGAAGTCGGAAGCTGTGTGCTGTGTGCGTGCGGACGAGCGGCGGCGGCGAGGGAGCTGAGTGCTGTGCTGAGCCGGATGCTGTGCTGTGTGTGCGAGGAGGAAGAGGAGCTGCGGGGGACAAGTGCGGGGGACCGGTAACCGGTAACTGTGACTGAGCAGCGGTGGAGGACGGCCAGAAGGAGGGAGCGACAGCAGCAGGGACGTGTGAGTCAGATACCGGAAGCCAGGCAGGGGTGCAGAGGACCCCAGGGACCGGGACAGAGAGGGCAGAGAGCAGGGGTAGGACGGACACCGCACGATACTGAGGAGAGTGTTCCCGGAAGCAAGGGAGGAGGAGAGTAGGAGGAGACCGTCCCCAGTGTGTGAGGCAGAAGCTGCAAGCAAGGCAGGGGAGAAAGCTGTGTGACTGGGCTCTGAGAAGCAATAGCCTTGTGACTGTGCTCTGCGAAGTTAGCCGGGTTACTGTGCACTGCGACTGATAGCTGGGTGACTGTGCTCTGCGACTGATAGCCGGGTGACTGTGCTCTGCGACTGATAGCCGGGTGACTGTGCTCTGCGACTGATAGCCGGGTGACTGTGCTCTGCGACTGATAGCCGGGTGACTGTGCTCTGCGACCGATAGCTGTGTGACTGTGCTCTGCGACTGATAGCTGTGTGACTGTGCTCTGTGACCGATAGCTCTACCTCCTCCACATCGTGGATCGGGTAGACAGATTATTGGGCGGGGCTGGGGATGACCCAGCGGTCATGGTGCATGTGGGCACTAATGACCAAGTAAAAGGAAGGATCCTAAATAACGATTTCAGGGACTTAGGTAATAGATTGAGGAATAGGACCTCCAAGGTTGTTTTCTCTGAAATACTGCCGGTACCTCGAGCCACACAGGAAAGGCAGATGGAGATTAAGGTAACTTAACAAGTGGCTGAGGAATTGGTGTAGGAAGGAGGGATTTGGGTTCCTGGAGAACTGGGCTGACTTCTCAGTCGGCTACCGGCTCTTTAGTAAGGATGGGCTGCACCTTAATGGGGACGGTACAGCTCTTTTGGGGAGAAAGATGGCCACCAAGTTGGAGGGGCTTTTAAACTAGGAGATGGGGAGAGGGCTAAGATGTAGAGTCTAAGAGGGGTATATGCTAATGCTTGGAGCCTAGCTAATAAAATGGATGAGTTGGAAATTTTAGTACATGAGGAAGACAGACCTTGTGGGAATAACGGAAACTTGGTTCGACCCCTCACATGACTGGCTTGCCAATATCCAAGGGTATTCGGTGTACCGGAAGGACAGGGTAGGAAAAAGAGGGGGAGGGGTATGTCTCTATGTCAAGGATAATGTAAGGGTGATAGAGAGGAATGATATTATGGAAGTATGGAGTATGGAGTTAGAATCTGTGTGGGTAGAAATCCATAGGGAAGAAAAAAGGGGAAAAGTAATTGTGGGGGTTTGCTATAGGCCACCCAACCAAAGGGAGGAGGTAGAGCTTGAATTTATATCACTGTTGGGTAAAGTGGCAAAACTGGGATCAGTCATCATATTGGGGGACTTCAATTATCCTGACATTGACTGGGAAGAGGGGACAACACACTCAGAGAAGACCCGTCTATTCATGGAAACCTTACAGGACAACTACATGTCACAGTTGGTGGATTCTCCTACTAGAGAAAATGCAGTCCTGGATCTATTGATTACTAATGACCCAGACCTAATCTTGGAGGTAGGAGTTCAGGACAACCTGGGCTCTAGCGATCACAGGATGATCACATTTAACGTAAATAACAATATAACAAGGCAAGTGGGGAACATAAGAACCCTAAACTTCAGAAGGGCAAACTTTCCAAAATTGTGCTCATTGATGGAAAGGGTAAACTGGGACCAAACCCTGGGATCAATGACCATGGAGGAAAAATGGGAATGCGTTAGGAACATATTAAACAAATGCATCTTGCAGTGCATTCCTATGGGAAATAAATTGAGAAGAGACAAGGCCAAACCTGGCAGGCTAAACCGTAAAGTTAAAAAACTTTAGGGGAAAAAAAATGGCCTTCAAGAAATATAAATCAGAGGGCACAGTATCGGCTTTCGAGCAATACAAGGAGGCAAATAAGAAAAGTAAATACGAAATCAAAATGGCTAAAATCAACTTTGAGAAACAAATAGCGGAGGATAGTAAAAAGAACCCAAAGAAATTCTTGAAATATATCAACAGCAAAAAAGCTAGGGCAGAGCATATTGCACACATAATTAACGAAGATGGGGGGATGGTTACAGAGGACACTGAAAAGGCAATCGTGCTGAACGCCTTTTTCTCATCAGTCTTTACTCAGGAAAAGGAGGGGTACATTGACCATGACTGTATGGTCAGTAGTATTACACAGGACTTGCCGCTATGGCTAACGTAGGGTGAAATCAGGGAAAGGCTGGATAAAATGAACACAAACAAATCACCAGGCCTGGATGGCGTACATCCAAGTGTACTCAAAGAACCCAGTAAGGTTATATCTAGACCGCTGTTCCTGATCTTTTCTGACAGTATTATGACAGGAAATGTACCAGGGGATTGGAGGAAAGCTAACGTGATACCAATATTCAAAAAAGGGCAGAGGCATGTCCCGGGTAATTACAGGCCTGTCAGTCTGACATCGATAATATGTAAACTTCTGGAGGGGATGATAAGGGACTATATCGTAGAGTTTGCTAAAGACAACAACATCATCAGCAGTAATCAGCACGGGTTTACATATGGGTGTTCTTGTCAAACCAATGTCTTAACATTCTATGAGGAGGTGAGCTGTGAGCTAGATAGGGGCAGACCAGTGGATGTGGTGTACCTGGATTTCGCCAAGGCATTTGATACAGTTCCCCACAAGCGCCTAATTTATAAAATAAGGTCTGCAGGTATCGACCGCAGGGTTTGCTCTTGGATACGGAATTGGCTAAAAGGGCATGTCCAAAGGGTGGTAATAAACAGCGCATACTCAGACTGTTATTCAATGAAAAAATGCCATCAGATAGCAGCAATCTGAGCATATAAGTTTAATATTAAACGTGCCAATCCTAGAGTTTACTACATAGGGAAATGTGGAAGATTGGGAAGAAAGGATTTTCCAGGCACATAAGTTACTTAAAAAAACAATTTTATTCAAATTCCATAACACATAAAATTAGAGGAGAAAAAAAAGGACAAATGAATCACAAAACGAAAAAAGGTCTCATAAAATTGACTGAACCCAGAATTGGCTGAGTAGTCAAATAGGTAACATATATATACATATTTATAATGGTGACAAAAAGTGGCGGTGGTTCCCCATCCGGAGCGGACATCATGGAGGTATAGGACAGAGCTGACATAAGGATACTTATACACCATTATCTGCTGGTATATTTTGCTGGCTTTTTTTTTCCACTGAATATATGGAGATATGCTTTCATAGTGCAATATTTGGTGGTACCCAGGCTCTACTACCCCTGGGCTAATCCTTCCTTTTTAGTATCGAGCTCTGTACCTATCCATGAATGTCCCTTCGTTATTCACTATTATGTTTCTGCGGTGACGTTTGTCCTGCATAACAAACATACAGAATTATCCATTCTAATTACAAGCAGGCTCCAGACGAAGCCTCTATATGAGGCGAAACATGTTGAGCAACTTGAGCAATCGAACTACTACTTTTTGTCACCATTACCTTAGTATATAAATATGTATATATAGTCGCAATTTGTGACTATTAGCATTCAATTATGCATGACTATATCTAGTAGAACTGCTGTATGTTACCTATTTGACTACTCAGCCAATTCTGGGTTCAGTCAATTTTATGAGACCTTTTTTCGTTTTGTGATTCATTTGTCCTTTTTTTTTCTCCTCTAATTTTATGTGTTATGGAATTTGAATAAAATTGTTTTTTTAAGTAACTTATGTGCCTGGAAAATCCTTTCTTCCCAATCTTCCACATACTCAGACTGGTCTGAGGTGGTAAGCGGTGTCCCCCAAGGCTCAGTCCTGGGACCAACCTTGTTCAATTTATTCATAAACAGCATTGAGGATGGGATCAGTAGTTCTAAATCAGTTTTTGCAGATGACACAAAATTGGGCAGGGCAATAACTGCACAGCATGAAGCAGATATCCTACAGAATAACCTGGACAAAATAACAGAGTGGGCTATGACATGGCAAATGAGGTTTAATGTGGAGAAGTGTAAGGTTTTGCACTTGGGGACTAAAAACATAAAAGCACAATACACGTTAGGGGGGGAACCCTTGGGGAAATCAAAAATGGAGAAAGATCTGGGAGTCTTGGTAGATGATAGACTAGGCAATAGCATGCAATGTCAAGCGGCAGCTGCCAAAGCCAGCAGAATATTAGCATGCATAAAGAAAGGGATGTATTCCAGAGATAAGACTATAATCCTTCCACTTTATAAAACTCTGGTCCGACCACACCAGTATTCTGTCCAGTTCTGGTCGTCAGTCCTCAGGAGGGATATGTTGGAGCAAGGCAACTAAACTAATTAGGGGATTGGAGGACCTTAATTATGAAGAGCGTCTGCAATCGCTTGATTTTTTCTCCTTGGAGAAGACACGCCTGAGAGGGGACATGATAGCAATTTATAAATATCTCAATGGTGATCTCGGCATAGAAAAAAAGCTATTCAGTTGTAGGGAGTGCATGAGGACTCGAGGGCATACATTGCGATTAGAGGAGAAGCATTTTAACCTCAGGCAACGGGGGGGGTTCTTTACTTTTAGAGCTACAAGACTGTGGAATTCTCTACCACAAGAGGTGGTTTCTGCGGGAAGTGTGGTGGCTTTCAAAGGACTCTTAGACGTATATCTCAAGGATCAGAACATTCAGGGGTATGTGAGATGATTAGGGCCACACACACCTACACAGGTTGAACTGGATGGACTATTGTCTTTATTCAACCTCACCTACTATGTAACTATGTAACTATAAAAGTGCTATGGTTGCAATGCATATTTGTTTCATTGCTCACTCTACTCTCTTCTTGGTCACACTGGAAGGTTGCAGAAGGGTAAACTAAAGGTCCTATAACAATAAAGCCTGGATACAAAAATATTTTGCTGACAACCCTGTAAAATGTCACTAGGGTTCATTTACTAAAAGAACAGTATATTTACTTTGCAAAGGGAATCTTCGCTTGGATTAGTGAGTGAGGTAAAACTGTGAATACTTCAATCCACTCGTATATATATATATATATATATACAAGAGTTGTATTTTTTAGATGTTCTTACACAGTATTGGGTTGTCTTTGCAAAGTGAATTTTCTCTTAGCTTAACTCACATCACTAAGCCTAGAGAAAACTAATTTTGCAAAGAATACCTAATCATGTGCAAGAAAAAAAAAATATCTTTGCAACATGAACATTCTCTACTTCTTTAAACAAGTATATTGTATTCTATCAATATCATGTCAAAAGCATTAGGACAAGAGTTGAGCGGACACCTGGATGTTCGGGTTCAAAGGGTTCGGCCGAACTTTGCAAAAAAGTTTGAGTTCGGCACCCGAACTTAACTCCAAACCCGGACTTCATTGAATTCAATAGGGACCCGAACTTTTGAGAACTAAAATGGCTCTAAAAAAGTAATGGAAATGGCTAGAGGGCTGCAAATGGCAGCAAAATGTTGTTAAGAGCATGGCAAGGGCTCTGCAAACAAATGTAGATAGGGAAATAACTTAAAATAACATAAAATACATTAAAATAAAAAATAATAATCTTGATCAAGGAGGACAAGGTCCATATGGAGTAGGAGAAGTGGCGGTGGATGTGGCGGTGTAGGTGGAAGCGGCGGTGGAGGAGGATGAGGTAGCCAACACTGGTTTTTGTTTTTAATTTAATTTTTTTTTAGAAGAAAGGAAAAGAGTCATCATTTTCTGCCCCCTTTTCCTCATGGGATGGGGACAGGGATTATAACTTGGTGTAGGCTAGTTATTAGCAGTCACAGGGTGTGGTAAAATTGTTGCTGGGGAAAGTTTAGTTGACCTTTATGACCTGGGGTTATTCAGCCACTGTTCCCGCTCAAATTTGTCCCTGTATCTGGGAAGATTGGGCCGGTTCCCCCTCTTCCCGCTCAAATTCCCTTGTATCTGAGGATATTAGTTGAGTTTTCCACACTTCCCGCTGAAAAATCCCACCTAAACCCCTGGTTTAGGGCTTTTTAAGAGGGACCCCCGCAGCTAAGGGCTCAGCCACCTCACTGGAATGGAGCTGTGGTGTTCCCCTCCCTCCCTCCCTTGTTTTGTCGCAGTCAGTATTATTATTTGTAGGGTCACCTTTGTGTTATTCAAAGGGGGACAATGTATGTATATATATATATATATATACAATTTGTTCTGTGTAATAATGTTGTTCTGGATAATTTTATTAAGTTGCATTTGTTTATTCTTACAACCTGGGTCATAGTGACTGGGTTGTTTTCAGTGTTTTATAATATTGTTGAAAATCTATTATCACGTTTTGTTTAAATAAACAAATAATAAACGGCCGCGGCCTTAAAAAGTTTCCAACCAGATGTTGTGTGGTGTCTAATTATTGAAAATTTATTATCTGTTATTTATTAATAATCTAGGGAGTCCTGTCTACTATCCCATTAGGGTACACCCCAAAAGAGTGAGAAAGATCAAAAATACAACAATGGCTGGGTAAGGCTGGTATTCATGTCTATACTGCACAAGGTACGGACAAGTCCTGTGGGATCCATGCCTGGCTCATTTTAATGAACGTGAGCTTGTCCACATTGGCTCTGGACAGGCGGCTGCGCTTGTCTGTGATAACGCCCCCAGCCATGCTAAATACACGTTCAGATAATACACTGGCTGCAGGGCAGGCCAGCACCTCCAAGGCGTAAAGGGCAAGCTAAGGCCATGTGCCCAATTTGGAGACCCAGAAGTTGAAGTTTGGAGACCCGTAATTCAGTACATCTAGGCGTGTGCACACATACTGCTCCACCATGTTGGTGAAATGCTGCCTCCTGCTAAGACATTCCATATCAGCTGGTGGTGCTGGTTGTTGTGGCGTGTTGACAAAGCTTTTCCACATTTCGGCCATGCTAACCCTGCCTTCTGAGGTGTTGGCTACCTCTTCCTCCTCCTCTGCCTTTGCTTTGTGCTTCCTCTGTCAGGTGGGAATGCCAACAGCAGCGCATCTACCAGCGTGCGCTTGTACTCGCGCATATTATGGTCACGCTCCAGTGAGGGAATTAAGGACGTTACATTGTCCTTGTAATGGGGATCCAGCTACGCGGCCAGCCAGTAATCAGCACAAGTTATAATGTGGGAAACTCGGCGGTCGTTGCGGAGACACTGAAGCATGTAATCGCTCATGTGTGCCAGGCTGCCCAGAGGCAAAGAAAAGCTGTCCTCTGTGGGAGGTGTATCGTCTGTGTCCTTTGTATCCCCCCAGCCACGCACCAGTGATGGCCATGAGATGGTCTGGGTGCCACCCTGCTATGAACATGGTTCCTCATCCTCCACCTCGTCATCCTTCATAACTGTGCACGTGCTGGACAATTGTGTACCTGGCATTTGTGGGTGCAGGAACCCACCCTCGGAACCACTTGTGAATGACTGCCCTGAAAGCCTTGGAAAAGATCCCTCTTTCTCCTCCTCCTCCTCCTGTGCCACATCCTCTTCCATCATCGCCCGAATCGTTTTTTCAAGGAGGCATTGAAGTGGGATAGTGACGCTGAGAATGGCGTCATCGGCACTGGCCATGTTGGTGGAGTACTCGAAACAGCGCAATAAGGCACACAGGTCTCGCATGGAGGCCCAGTTATTGGTGGTGAAGTGGTGCTGTTCCACAGAGCAACTCACGCATGCGTGCTGCAGCTGAAACTCCACTATGACCAGCATGTGCAAGGTGGAGTTCCACCTTGTGGGCACGTCACATATGAGGCGGTGAGTGCGAAGGCCGAAGTTACGCTGCATCGCTGACAGGCGAGCAGCAGCAGGGTGAAAAAGCCAAAAGTGCACACAGACAGCCCGCACTTTCTGCAGCAGCTCTGACATATCGGGGTCATTTTTAAGGAACCTCTGCACCACCAAATTCAGCACATGCACCAGGCAAGGTATGTGCGTCAAACCAACTAGCCCCAGAGCTGCTTTCGCCCAAAAAACAGAAAATTATAGCTATATAGCTTACAATGCTCACTGAATAATGCGGCAGAGGCCCCAGATGGAGGGTATTGCCAAAAATGGGTGTTTTTTCAAAGCCTGAAAATTCTTGAAGTATTTCAAGCTTGTTTTTATCACAGATGCACCAAGCAAGGGCTGTAAAATTGTGTATTTTGCCCAAAAAGGGTGTTTTTTTTACTAACACAATATGACAGCAGTATGTAATGCTTGAATTCTACATGTACAGCAGATGCAGCAAGGGCTGTAAAATTGTGGATTTTAGCCCAAAAAGGGTGTTTTCAAAAACCCAGAAAATTATAGCTATATAGCTTACATTGCTCACTGAATAATGCTGCAGAGGCCCCAGATGGAGGGTATTGCCAAAAAAGGGTGTCAAAAATGTCACAAAAGCACATATGCAGTGCTGGGGCACTGAGCTTGCATAAAATGCACTGCACCCACACAACAAAATCTATGTAGATCATACGCTGACTAAGTTCTGATTAAAGAATAAAGCATCCAGGTGTCCACTCAACTCTAATTCTTTCCACTCCCATTCTCTCCCTCAAAGCAGCAGCCGCAGCCTTTCCCTACACTAGATAGAGAAGAATGACGTGCAGCGCTACGTGACTCCAGCTTATATAGAGGCTGGGTCACATGCTGCACTGGCCAATCACAGCCATACAATTAGTAGGCATGGCTGTGATGGCTTCTAAGGGCACGCGAGTTAAACGCTTTGTGATTGGCTGCCCTGCAGCTTTTTTTAACGGGCCATTTAAATTGCAGAACACCGAACTTGATACCGAACATACAGTAAAATGTTCGGGTCCAGGTACGAAAAACCCTAAAGTCTGGTACGAACCCAAACTTTACAGTTCGGGTTCGCTCAACCCTAATTAGGACCTGAAAGTGGTTCAGTTATATAGTGAGAATGTCTGAGAAGAAAAATAATTTATGGTCACAAAAAAAGCCATTGCTGCAGGTATACAGTATATTTTGAAAGCATGATAACTGGAGCAGTTCCCATTAAAGAATTACACCTTCAGTAAAAAAGAGACTGTGTATTTGAAGTGTGTTCATAATAGACCACATGAGACATAAATTTAATTACTCCAGAAGTGTGTTTCTTCAAAAGGCTTGCATTCACCATTATGATATTTTAATGAGTTATCTAAAGAGTTTTTCTGAACAAACTGTTTATGTGTAGTGTTGAGCGAACACGGACTGTAGTAGCCATGCCTACTAATGTATTAGTAGCTGTGATTGGCCATCTGAAGCATGTGACCATGTCTTTATAAGTTCGAGAGCCCCAGCGCGCCACGTCATTCTGCTGTAGTTTAGGGACAGAGCACATATTATACGTGCTGGCTGCTGATTAGGGACAGACAGTGATTCTGTGAAAAATTGTTTCCGAAAAGAATGCAGGGACAGGTCGGAGTGCAGGCAGGGAAAGTTATTAGAGCATTTTAGGGCCAGGCTGGAGATTAGGCAGGGTCAGTCTACATCGATTTTGCTGTGTGGGGGGTGGTGCAGTGAACGATCTTATTGAGCATATTAGGGCCAGGCTGGAGATTAGGCAGGGACAGTCTACATCGATTTTGCTGTGTGGGGGGTGGTGCAGTGAACAATCTTTTTGCCCTCACTTGAGCCGACTGAGGAGGAGGGAGAAAAAAATCTATTTTTATCAGTCTGTTGTGTGCAGCGTTCAGCTATATTTCACTACAGATTGCTGTTCTAATCTGCTATTAAAAAATTTATTTAACAGGGAATTTTTTTTAAGAGCACTTGCCATGCTCTTAACTACATTTTGCTGCCATTTGCAACACTCTAGCCCTTTCCATTGGTGTTTTAGAGCCATTTTAGTGCCTGAAAGTTCGGGTCCCCATTGACTTCAATGGGGTTCGGTGTCCGGGTAAAGTTCGGAAAAAGTCCGGGACACGGACCCGGACTTTTTTTTCAAGTTCGGCCGAACCCGCCGAACACGGACATCCAGGTGTCCGCTCAACTCTATTTATGTGTAAACATAGTTTTGTGTTGTATTCCTAAACTGAACTCAAGTTTGACAGCTTTTTGGCTATAAAGAGAAGAACATGGAAAATTGTATCAAATACTTATCGTAATTTTCCTTTCCTGACGCCAATACATGGCAGCATACATATGATATAGCTCCGCCCCTACATCCACCCACAGGACCTGTTTAAATCTATTAAAGTCAAACTGAGAGCAACCTCCCCCATTCTACGTATAAAGCACAAAGATCAGAGGAAGGGTTTGTATGCTACCATGTATTGGTGTCAGGAAAATAAAATTATGGTAAGTATTTGATACAATTTTCCATTTTCCTGACGCCAACATGGCAGCATACATATGACAAATAGCGAGCTAAACAGGGAGGGGTATAAATAAAACTTTACTACAGTGTACAAGGAAGCCTAGACCATAATTCCATTGAAGTTCATGATGTACAAGCCCCTGGATCTTCCCTGTAGCGCTGTAGGCAAGTGCACCATGCCAAACAGCCTGCTTTTCTGCAGAGGTCTCTATAGGCAAATGCCCACATTTAAAGATGTAAAAATTGACCTAGCTGAATGAGCAAGTATCACTTCTGGAGGCTCATGCCTGGCCGCACTGTAAGTTTTCTGGATGACCTTGACTCTTCAAGATGACAAGGTTTTGCAGTAGGTTTCTCCTTCGAACTTGTCTGATGGAAACACAATCAGCCTTCTGGAGGATTTTACCTAGTAAGCTGCTTGAAGGTAGGCATTTTAGACACACTGGTACATCCAGTGTAGATTAGGCGGTGTCTCTGTCGGAAAGGATAGAACTACTACTTTGTAAGATGAAAACAGAAGCCACCTTGGGAACAGAAGTGCTCGAGGAGCATAGGCCCTAATTTGTCTGGAAGAAATAAGACGTAGGACCCTATAGCTCCAAGTGTTTGCAGAGCCGATATTCTGCCACTTGAAGTTATTGCCTGAAGTTAACAAGGAACACTGTCGCTCGAGTAATATCTCACTGAGGACTGCTTTATGATGATGCAAACAGAGTCCTGGCAAGAAAGCCAGGACCAGAATAAAAATCTACTGGGGAACGTTATCCCTCCTCAGGGCAAATTCTCAGGACTGACCTCGTGAAGCATTTCCCTGGCAGCTCACATGCCCATTTTCCCTGGTGAAAGCTGAAATGTGAGCTCTTACAGGACTAGGCTGAGTAACAAATCCAAAACCATGTGAGGAAAGGATAGCAATCTCTGGGTTGCAAGGATCAAAATTCTGCTCAGGCTGTGAACCTTTTCCAGACTTTGGAGTAAATAGATTTGTTAACGTCTTTTCTGGAACCTTGTCAGCATTTCACCACATCTAGAAGATGTCCCAAGTCCTTTAATTCTTCCCCCTCCATTTAGAGGCCATCATGGGACAGGTGTTTGTGGAAACACTGGTAGCTGAAGTGCCTTGTCCTGCCTAGATTCCATGGCTGGGGTAATCCCAAGGCCTGTGGGCCAATAAGCATGCTTGCTATCATAGTGAGACCCTCAGACAACAGTCTCCACTGGAACCTCAGGACCAAAGGCAGTAAAGGAAAGGCATCTGTAAGGTGACTATTTATTGGGAGAGTGAGGGCATCCACTTCCTCCACCAACAGGTGATGGTAGGAAGAGAGGTACCTTGTGAATGGATGGTGATGCAAACAGACTCCGCTGAGGGTGGCCCCATACCTGAGGGATATGGACAAGATCTTCCAATTAAAGACCTATTCATTGGGAACCAAGTCCTGGCATCAGTGGTGACAATGGTCCCGAATAATGAGCCTATCGGAAGGGATCAAGTGAGGGTCCCCTGACATATCCATCACCAGAGGCTCCTGCACATCTGGGAAGAAGCACTTTGAATTGACTGCCTTTTGCATTGCAAAAATAAAATTAGTGCCCAGGGTAGCAGAGGGATGCAAGACATCATTATTTCCAAAAGACCCCATGCATTGGGAAGCTGACAACTGCTTGGCCCATTCAAAAATTAGGAGAAAAGGTGCTTGCATGAGCATTGAACTAGGGCTCCATACAGATGACTAGTCAGGTCTGCTCCAACTGCTTTGACACCTCCTATCCAGCCAAAAACTTCTCAGGCTGGCCAGAAGAACCCCCTTTTGAACTAGTAGGTCACCTGGACTCTGAGCCAACAGTAGAATACTATCCTAATAATGGTGGAATTTAAGCACTCCTGTTTCCCCAGAAGGGCTACACAGAGATTAGTTACATAGTTACATAGTAGGTGAGGTTGAATAAAGACAATAGTCCATCCAGTTCAACCTGTGTAGGTGTGTGTGACTGTAATCATCTAACATAGCCCTTTATCTCCTGATCCTTGAGATGTAAGTCTAAGAGTCTTTTGAAAGTCACCATACTACCCGCAGAAACCACCTCTTGTGGTAGACAATTCCACAATCTTGTAGCCCTAACAGTAAAGAACCCCCCACGTTGCCTGAGGTTAAAACGCTTCTCCTCTAATCACATTGTATGTCCTCGAGTCCTCATGCAATTCCTTCGAATGAACAGCTTTTTTTCTAAGCTGAGATCCCCATTAAGATATTTATAAATTGCTATCATGTCCCCTCTCAGACGTCTCTTCTCCAGGGAAAATAAATCGAGCGATTGCAGCCGCTCTTCATAGGTAAGGTCCTCCAATCCCCTAATTAGTTTAGTTGCCCTTCTCTGGACTCTCTCCAGCTCCAACACATCCCTCCTGAGGACTGGCGACCAGAACTGGACAGAATACTCCAGATGCGGTCGGACCAGAGTTTTATTAGAACTTCCATAAAAGGTCATCAGTGAGAAGGATAGCCGGAAAGGAAGACCCACAAACTGGAAATGTCTAACTCACATTGAGACTCGGTTTCTTTAAATTCAACAACGGTCTTCTTTGTAGGAGGAGAAAAAAAAGCCTGTAAATCTCTCTGAGGGAGGACTTTGAATAATTCCCCATTGCAGTCATATAATATTGATGTAATCAGAGAGGACACCCATCTTCTGAGGGGAATGTGCTATTCTGGTCAGGATGAAGAAATGTTCTGGAGAGTGATGTCTAAAGCACCAAAAGTAACAATTTTACTGTAGATGGTACCCCCGGATCCCAAAAAATGGGCATTACCATTTGTGCACACATTCGGCCACCCTAGTCTCCACACTAGCCTGGGGGGGGGGGTGGTTTCCATCAACCAGACTCCTGTAGGGGATAGTCTTGTGAGTCAAGACTATCTACAGCGCTTGCTAATGTTACTATGTGCAATATTCAAATAAATAATTTATATATAAATAACTAGTGTTGATAAATTAATGTGCAAACAAGTAAATAAATAAATAAAAGGTTGCATAAATGTATGCAATATTACATATAATAGGTGAGTATTCCAGTGTTAAACCATACAATAGTGCAATGATCAATAAATATAACAATAGTGCAAATAAATAAAAAAAATATGTTTAATTAAATAGAGTGCAATTAATTGAAAGTCCATCAAAATTGTGACAATGGTTAGTAGAGTCCAAATGATTTATTATGAAAATCTTCCAGCTCTTAAATCAAAGTACAGGTGCTCTGTGCTCAAATTATCCAATACGGCTTGTGACTATTGGTGGCATGGGTTCCTTTTTTCCAGTGAATTTTTTAAAGATGGATCACTTACCAGAAGTAGTGGGTCTTATGTGCCATATAGCACTAAGACCGATCACGCTTGTAGGCCCTCCGGGACAAGATAGATTACCTTGTGCCACTCCTACAATAGGGTAAAGGATGGATTCCTCCTCATCTTTTTCCTCTCATCAGTATGGGGCCAGGGTATGCAAAGAAAGAGTGCTCTGATAGTGTAGTACAGTTAAAAATGTTTATTTCCCATCCATGGGTAAAAAACAGCATCAATATACAGGCTCTGTGACATACAACCGCTATCATGCAGAGTGGCGACCGGAGTGTTACAGCTTGCATTCCAGCTGCTCGGTTACGTCACCTAAGGTTTGGAACGCACGGCGTGACGTAACCACGCAGCTGGGACGCAACTTCTAGTCAGAGGGAAAATTGTCATCATACAGGCACTTACGACCACCCTGTTGACCTAGAACTGGGCTTTAAAGCCCCCTTTATTATCGCTGAATGCAGCATTGCCTTAGGGGAACATTGATAACAACAAATGTTACTTCATCCACAAAATCCACTGATCACTTAAGCTCACCAAGAGCACTAATAATCTGCTCTTTCAGCAATTCAAGGGTGATGGAGACCTCCACTCTGGATCCCAACTGTGCTGCACTTGCAACAAAGTATGATCACTGGCTTACGAGCACCCCCTGCGTCTTGACCTGAATCTCTAAGATATCCATCAGTTCATTGATCGTAGTCGATACAGCCAATGTAAACTTAATTTTCCCTGGGAAGAATAACACTACTGTAAAAAAGGCATAATGGTAGTGTGCATACCTTTGCATTCAGGTGCAGTGCTGTAAAGTGTGTGCTATGTTAAGTGCATTAGCTCGATGCAGTACCATTCTTTTGAGCAGAGAATTGGCACTTCCCTCTGGAGTAGGGTATAATTTTGCCACTGCTTACTTCTGTAAAACTTCATATCACTACTGCCACTGCTCTTGAATCAGCCTGTTCACCTTTCCATTCATTGAAGTGTATGGAAAGACATGTCTTGAAAAAGTGATGTACTGACTTGGAAGGCAGTGATCTGGGTCATCCCATTCTGGGCTTGCTTAACTGCCCTAATGAATAACTGGACCCAAGAGGCACTCAAAACCTGCTTAGCCTCTTCAAGGAGGATGACCGACCCTCTTCTACCTCTGGTGTAGCCAGGTGTAAGGCAGGGGTGAATGGCTTGAAAAAAAAGTGACCTCGGAGCCGGGAACAAAGTTTGTTGTAATAGGCTTGGGGCCTCCTTGGTTAGAAGGGCTAATTGTGATGCCCTGAACTCATCTGCAGGGCTGCGTCCTTGACGTTGAGCCCGAAGTCCACTGGCATAAGTGATTGGTGAACTCAGTTAGAGACTTGCCCACGAATGGCCATGACTTGCTGGCTTTCAGCATTCTTTGTCCTTACAAAGGTCTTAGCATCAATATTCACAGAAATGTTAGTCTGGTAATAGCTCTGCATTGAAGTCCTAGCACTTCTTACCCTTTTGTTGCTATTAGCACCCAGGGGGAGAAGTTATTCTGACACTCACTGGTAACTTTCTGCACCTCCTGGATGAGAGCTGTGGGGATTGATGAGCCACTGTCCACATTGGACTTGTCATGACATGGCAACGCTCTTTTAGCTTGACCTAAAGCAAGAGTGAGAGCGGGCTAAGTTGCATCTGAAGATGAAGGCCATGCTGATGGAAAGACACCCTTTTTCTCTTCTTACTTACCAGACTGATGGTCCCTACCTGAGTACATGATGGTCTTGGCTATGTGGCAGAAAGTTTATTTTGGAGCAAGGATGTCAGCACTGCGCAGAAAGGAAAATAAGCAAACAGATTATGGACATGTGCCTGAATCACCCCCCTCCCCTCCCCCATTCACCTGCAGCATAAGAAAAGGAAAACAGAAGATGTTTCCAGTGCAAAAACCACCTCATGCATACGTGAGCCTATACATGTCATAGCAAAGCTGGCTGCCACACGCCATCTGTACAGTGCATGTATGGATGCCATAGCCAGCCCTGAGATCGGAAACAGCCACAAAATCTGGACCAGATTGTGCACACATGTACTTTGGTCAAAAGAAAAAAACACAGATGGAAGAAAAAAACTGCAGACAAAAGAAAAAATAGAAAAAAATTACTAGAACTAGCACATTGTGAGATTATCATCATGTGAAAATTGTACAGTGTGTGGAGTGAACTTTTCAATCAGATGTGAAGCGGAAATCCGACCCCAACTAATGGAATATGTGCAGTATGTGTTGTGAATTATGAACTGAAATCTCAGAGAACACATTTCACCAATAATAGTGCATGAGTGTTAAGTGGAAAAATGACAAGGACAGAACTAATCTTGTGGTGTGTAGGCGGCACAGAACAACAAACAGAGGGAGATCTGCAATCACATCATGAAAAAGATCAAAGAACAATAAAATGTACTAAATTAAAAAACAACTCTACAGTGTAATTTATGTTTAAGAATTTTAAGGCTGATTTTCACACCCATGTCACACCTATAGTTTAAAACATCTCAAGTAACAACTTTCTGTTTTAATTTCTAAAGCTCACAATTAAGCCTGTATGGCTCAAATCTATATCAGGAAGGGCTCTTTCACACCAACGACCTGTAAAAACAGGCGACAAAGCTGTGGCCCCCAGCCACCCCACTGAAATTATGACATTAGAGCCTGACAGAGCTGAACATGTACCACAGCTGGGATGATCCGATCCATGAAAATTTTACCTCAAGCTACAGAGTTTGACAGGCAACACCGTCTATCAAACTCGCCCATTGAGATAAATGGGAAAGCACCGTAACCGTGAGCCAAACTTTACGCTTGCACTTGCAAAGTGGTTCTGCACTGTAAAATTGCCAAACTGCTGAAAAAAAAGGTACCAGGAGGTAGTAGTAGTGTCTCCTTAATACCTGCCTGCCAATGCTATACTGTTCTCTAAAAAGCCATCCACTGTGTATCGCTTTTCAGATGAATGTAAGCATTATCACCAGTATAAAAGGGCCCTTCAGAAATGCAAATGACATAGTAATAACATGTAACAAAAATGTAACACATTGAAGCCTACTAGGTCTCAGACATGGTTCCTGCATAGTTTTCTTTTATCACGTTTTTTGCCCTTCATTTTGACCCAGTGGTTCTGCCAGTGACACACTTTCTGTCCTATGGACAGAATACTTTCTGTATTGTACCTATGGAGGAGCAGTGTTGTCGCTACAGAAAGTGTATCAGGACTACGGATCACCTCCCCTTTTCCTCAGCTCCACAACAGAAGGTAGGCGTTCTGCAGTCCATAAAGGGAACTGGAAACGATGCTAACTAATAACAGCACAGGGAGTAAAGAAAGTTAGCAACTCATTGGATTTATGGCAGGCTCAACACGCATTTATTCAATGGTTTTAAATGTATATTTAAATATTTAAAAAACAAAAGGGAGAAATTGAGAGAGAAATGTGTTGTTAGGTAAAGTTAAAGTACTGTATATGTAAATTCTATTGTCAAAAATATTTAATTAGGAGATTTTAAGTATTTGGAGGGGCCTATTCTACAGTTTAGTTGCATCTACAGTATAGTAACTTATTCTAAAAAAAAATCCTAAAACTCTAAAAAACACCAGATGGCACTTTCACTTTAAAGACATAACAAAGCTGAAGTAGTACATTCAGCCAAAAATCTAACTCCATAATGTTGCTTAGTAAAAACAGCTCATATACCTAAAAGAGAATCTGAAATGGCTGAAAAACATTTTTATGGTGTAGTAGTACTGCCTAATAAAAAAGCTCTTTAAGTTCTCCATTAAAATCTATTACCTTTATGGGAGTTAGGAAAAAGCTCAATGAAAGAGAGAAAAAGTGAAAATAACTGGTGGATGTCAGGGTAGAATAAAGGAGAAATACATGGGTGGAAGTTAGTTAGAATACGTGACCATAAAATGCATTTTAAATGCACCTGAAGCAGCTGCAGTATGCTATGACTGTATGTATAGTATGAGCTGTACATGCAAGATAATTGTTAAGGTTATCTTCATCCTAAAGTAATAATATGTTTCTGAATGGGGCTTTTGATTAAGGATGAAATACTAGAACTAGAAAATATTACATATTTGCATATCTTGGTTTGTGGTGTCCAACACCCACACTCAGTCAGTGGCCAGCCTAAGGCCTCCCTGCATTAATTTGCAAAATGTATTTGACATAACAGTAAGACGTCACTGACAATTAACTGTGCAAAACTCTAAATATTCAAAGCACCTAACACAACGCTTTCCCACAATGTGTACAAATAAATTAATGTATTTTTGAAAGCATCCCAGTACTTTATATGGGAAGCACAGATAACATATAAAAAAATACAGTATATATACAATGTGTATGTATATATATATATATATATATTTTTTTTTTATAATAAGGAATTTGTATGCTGCCACATGCATATGATGCTTTTTTTTTCTACACAGCGCATATGATTTGGTACAATTAGAAAGGCAATTTTTCATCCCTGACCCCTTCTTTGCCCTTAAAGTTGGTATATCAATTCTAGAATTATGCAGGTATGTTATCATATATTATGATAAAAAAAAAAAATACCAGATTTTCTTTCTATTCTAGCTAACTACCTCAATTAACTCAGTAAGTCTTGCACCTTAAAGTTAATCTAATCCTAATCACTAAAATCTCATGTATGTAATACAATGTTAATGAAGCTCTAAAAGACACTTTTAATGTTTTTAAATCTTCAGCTTTAATGCATTTATTAATACCTGATGAACCTGCCATGAAGGTCCTTCCTTGTTCAGGCACTTCCTGTTATGGAATAACCTCTGCCTAGAAATTGTTTCACTTCATTGTCACCTTGTCACATAAGCCCCTGATGAGGAATATAAGCAGCCATTCTGACATACATAGAGCAGGCATTATGCACTATTGATGCCTAAGTACCAGCAATAAAGAAAAATATTGTGTTTTTAAAAGGGACTGTATTTAATATGTGGACTGCTGCTGAAGTGAAGGTGTAGTGGTCCCTTTAGGAAATCTATATTCAGTTCCCAGTGCTTTCCTTTCAAAATATACAATTCATATCTTTATGACTATAAATAAATACCAATGCAAAATTCCATATAGTTTAAGTGTGAATAAATCAAGTCTTGAAAACAAAGTGCAATAGTGCTTTCTTCAAAAGTACAAAAGTGCTCCAGTTCTTCTCTGTGCAGTTGATAAAGTGCCGTGCTCCCCTCCTATGTGCTCTCACTCAGCAACTTTGAACTTATATTGCACCTATTGATAGGGTAATGCTCCTCTAATGCTGCTGCTCATCCAGCTCCTCTCTTCCTCTCAATATAGTGGAAGGTTGGAATTAAGTTTTTTTTTTCTCTCATGTAAAAAGAATTAAGAGATCTTCATAGTGTAATTCCATTATTTTATTTAGCATATAAAGTTTACACTCACAAATTGTGAAAACAAGCATGTAATCCCAACTCAGAAGCAGCTCTATGGCGTGCATTCCAAAGACTATACGTGATGTCCCCGAAAGTTCTCATCTAATGGCTTTCACTCCTCCCACAGGGCATCTTCTGAGGCTGGAGATGCCAATAATTGGTAGTTCTTTTATGCCCGTCACTCCTCCTTCTACTCCCATGTAGCCACCCACTACACCCAATCCCTCAGTTTTCCTACTACTGTCACCAAACTAGGAGTGAAATCTGGATGCGCTCTAGCTGATCTCACTTCCACTTACTTGCCACCATATTAGAGGTGGAAATTTGATTCCGGCAAATAACTTCCTCTTACTCTGTTCATTATCTCTATTGTGTGGGTATAACTTAAAAATAAACTGTTAGCATTTAATATTTATTTATTTATTTTGTTTCTTCTATATTTGTTACACCTCCTTAACCCTTCTTAGTTTAATAATAATAAAAATAAAAATGTAAACATTTTAATTGAATTTGAATAATTTAATTATAATTTTTAATATAACTTTTTACTAGAAGTATGAGTTATAGAACTTAATTTATTTTAGCATATAAGAATGATGATAAAAATGGGTTTAAAGGGTATAATAACGTATATTAAACTACTCAAAATTCCACCTCTAATATGGTGGCTTAAGGAAGTGGAAGTGAGATCAGCTACACCGCATCCAGATTCTACTCCTAATATGGTGACAGTAGTAGGAAAACAGAAGGAGGAATTAGGTGTAGTGGATGGCTACATGGGAGTAGTAGTAGTACTGGCTTAAAATAATTACCAATATGAATATGCCCTGTGGGAGGGGTGAAATGCGTGAGTCAGGAACTTACAATGATGTCATGTCCGGTCTTTGGAACGCACGCCATAGTGCTAGTTCTAAGTCGGCACTACATGCTTGTTTTCACAATTTGCTTGTGAGTGTAAACTTCATATGCTTTTAACCTTTTTTAAATACAATAATGAAATTACACTATGAAGATCTCCTTAATCCTTTCCACATGAGAGAAAAAATCATTCCAACCTGCCACTATATCGAGAGGAGGAGGGGAGCTTAGAGGAGAATTACCCTATCAATATACCTTTAATGTTGGTGAGTGAGGGCACATAGGAAGGGAGCACGGCACTTTATCAACTGCACAGAGAAGAATTGGAGCACTTTTGCACTTTTGATGATACACTATTGCCACTATCATTAAGCTGACACTGCATTTGGACAGGAGGGTGAAAAAGGACGGAGAAGATTAGTAGCACTGAGAACCACAAAAAGTGGAAAAATGTGAAAACAGTATTTTATAAAAAAAATACTATTTGTTCATGATGATGCATAGTACTTTAGCATACTAAATGTAATCCATTTATGGTTTCTATCTAAACAGTAATTAATGGCTCTAGCATTTCCAAGAGGTAGAAACTCTTCTCAATGCAAACCCCTGATCTATTTCTGCAGCAACAATCATGCTACTCACAAAAATATGTTGCTGCCAATTCCCTAAGCTTTATGAGTTATTCAAACTTTATTATTTTATCTTAGAATTTTCTAACCAAATTTAAAATGTCTCTTATATGAACACTGGAAAGTTATGCAACCATTCTTTGCATGAAATAGTTATCTAAAAAAATGCAAGCATTTATTTCTCATGAGTACACTTTTTATCTTAGAAAATATTATTTTATCACCACCTCATGTCGCTTTTTTTCTGCTTTCCTTGGTACACAACACAAAGAAGCTCACAGCAATAAGCTGTAGATATTTTAAAGCAGAACTCCAGTTACATTTTCACTCTGAAATGAAGGAAAAGGAGGCACCTGAACACAAAGCAGAATCACTAATATCCACATTAATTAATATAAAGTGTTCACAAACATGCCTATGTCTCCCACTAATGCATTTCACCTAATAGGGTGTACAGTTCATACCCTATTGAGTAAAATGGAGGTGGCCCTGAGGCTGGGATTGTCATAGGCATGTTTGTGAACTCTTTACATGCTGATATCAGTGATCCTCCTTGGTGTGTGGTGGTTTCCTCTCCCTGCATTTGGTCTGTGAACATGGACAGTTGCTCCCTGCACCTAGTGTCCAAGTGGTGGTGGGGTTAAAAGGCTTGGAATAGAGACACCACATGTTATCATACATTTTCACCCCCTTCAAAAAGAAAAAAAAATGAAAGAATAAAAACGGTTGAAAAGCAGTAATTAACCTCTCCATGCTCCATTTTTGTACACTGCATCCTCCTTCGGTCATCATGGATGCAATTTCCTGCAGGATAGCTGTCTGCCCATACCTTATATGGGGAGGCAGTTACATGAGAGCAGGAAGATTAATAGACTACGAAAGATCTCCCTAGGGCCCCCATAGTTCATTGAGAACTACAAGCCACTAGCCGCAATGGATAGTGGTACTTGTAGGCATTCAATCACAGATAACTGTGAATGAATAACGTGGCCTTGTGGGTGGCGCCCCGCATGGCTGAGCTATTTTCAATTTATGACAGCGGGTGCAGGGAGAGGATCCCATGCCTGCTGTCACAGGGAGGGGGGGATGGGAAGAGGCTGCAGATGCTGAAACATGTTACATGTTCCACCCTAAAAATGTGTGTAACTAGGAACATGTCCCAAAGGTTAACTTATCCTTTAGGAAAGTAATGCAGGTAGGGGCTCCAAGGTAGGGGAGAGGGGTGCTTTATTGAGGAGTGGAGGGATTTGCCTACACTTGTTAAGGAACAAAACCCTGTCCATGCATTTACAATAATTGACTTTTAAATACAAAATTTTGCACAAATTATTAATACAGTATGCACGCAGTAACTATAAATTATTCAATGCTTTATTTTGAATAAAATAGCAACTAACACATGGTAACACTAGTGTATTGACCCTGTCATGGTTAAAAATTTAGGAAAAGAGGTTTAAATTTACATTATTTAGAGTGCTTGTAAACATCAGCTATAAAATATAAACACAGCATATCTCTCTATAGTATGTACTTGTCTCAATTAAGAGCACTAAGTGTCATTTCTGCCTGCTGCTTCATTACCCGGCTACAAGTTTTCCTGACACCAAGAGAAAAAAGGTGACAAGGGAGGCTGATTGACAGCCTTGGCTCTGTTTCTGTGTGTTGTGTGAAAGGGGGGGGGGGTTCCCTTGCCTCTAAACAGGTCTTAGAGTTCTCTTCAGTGAGCTCTGCAGAGTGTCATTTCAGCTCCCCGTCCCCTTTTTTCTGACAGTTCAGACAAGCTTAATAAATTCTGCACTTTAAATGGTTGTAGAGGAGAGAACTGCATATAAATAGGTGCAGCATATGTAGGAGGACTTGTTTTATCTCTGTGTATCACCTGAGGCCAGTCACTTCTCGGTATATATACAAAACAAAAAACCCACAGATGGCAATTGAAAGAATTTGTTTACCTACCTGGTTTGACTAGACTTTGTGTTCAGTGATGAACTTTGGATTCAAACCAAACTTGAATTCAGTTTGAATTTTGCCTGTTCACTAAATGGCTGAAATAAATGGGGTGTGGGGTGTTCACCTGCTGAACCTCCACTGCAGCAGGAAGTAGAGCATTGTGACAGCTTTCCACTCAGGCCGGTTGTTAGGGAACCAGAGGTTACAAAAAAACTTGTGAGTCATATATGTTGGTCATTCAGCTGTCAGCTGGGGATTCCTGGCTTACAAGTGAATGTAAAGATCAAAATAAGGGGAAGGGATGGTGGCTGACATCACTAGCTAAATTGAGCCATGACTATATTTGGTCAATGATATTAGCCAATATCTCTGCCCCATTTTCCTATAAAATTAATGTTATAATACAAATTTATATTTTGTATTACACAATAATACCCCGCGCTCAGTAAATAGATATAAAGCACATAAATATATATATTCTATACTATGCAATATATATATATATATATATATATATATATATTGTGACAGGAAGTCAGGTAAATCTGGGAATGTAGTCACTGAGAGGAGACACATTCCCACCTGCTTTGAAAAGTTCACTGATACTATAGGGTGTTGGCTGCAAAAAGAGCCAGCAGGAAGTTGAAAACCATTCAGCTGTTCAGAATGAGGAGATCAAGGCCTCTATAATTTGTCCAGAGAAAATCTATTGAGTGCTGCCTCCTGTCGCCGTGTAGGCTGGGAGAGGAGGACAGACATACGTGTACCTCCCGACGCCGTGTGGGCATGGGAGAAGGACTGCTGCCGCCTGTCGCCGTGTGGGCTGGGAGAGGGGGACAGTCGGATGTGTGCCTCCCGACAAGCTGGTGAGCATGGGAGAAGACCCCCTACAGCGATGTGAAGCTAAGGAGGGTAACCACGAGTGAAGACGTCTCAAAGGTGAGAAGACAAAGTGTTCCATGTGAAGAGTGTGAAGAGTAAAGGGACCTGTTAAATGAACTGTGTTCAATGTGAAGAATCTGAAGAGTAAAGGATCCTGTTATAAATGAACATGTGTTGATGTGAAAGAAACAAAGGGACATGTTCAATGGACAATGTTTGTGCTGTGTGAAAAGCAAACAAATGGACATTTGAGTGTCTGCTGTAGGATCAGCAGTGTCGGCCCAACAGTAGGTTGGAAAGACTTCTTAGGTAGGTTCCAGCGTGAGAAGGTAGCCGCCCACAGAGGCAAGGATTTATTTTGTCTTTTATTTTATTTTGGCTGTTTTGACGCTTGCAATTGTGTGAAGTAAATTGCATGAATAAATCAGTCTTGTTTTCAACCTCTGCTCGGCTATCTCTCTGTGAAAACGCACCCCCAAAGGGGTCATCCACACCCGCCACCGAGCTAATCCCTTACATATGGTGGAGGTATGCAGTGGGCATAAGCAGAGATCCCTGCAAGGAAGTGCAAATGTTTGATGAACTTTATCTGGTGCATGAGATTGCACAATCTATGTGTGCAGGAGAGAAGATCCTGACAGAAAAAAAAAAAAAGTGTTTTAAAGAGACAGCGGTCTCAAAATTATTTGATGAACTTTGTTGTGTCTGGTGCAAGTGACTGCACAAACTGTGTGTGCAGGAAAAGAGATCTTGCAAGAGAGAGAAAAACTACATGTGTTAAAGAGACAGTGGTCTGAAAATTTTTTGCTGGACTGTGAAAAATTTGTGGAGTTATTGAAGATGGGGCGATCCAAACGCCTGAAAAATGCAAAGATAGATGAAATGAGAGACCGGATTCTATGGATGGAGGGGATGTTGCCGTCTGAACCAGCCCCATCCATGCCTAAAGAGAGTCTACTAAAGAGGAAGGTTGTTGTCCCTAGCAACACTGATGAAACCGCTATGGAGACGCAGTGTGCTCAGATGAAAAGTAAACTCAAAATGGAGGAGATGTTGAAACATCTGATTATATCAAATGCAGCTCAACAGCAAGCAAATGCAGCTCAACAGCAGGCAAATGCGGATTTTCAGCAGAGCTTTGCAGCTCAACAAAAGGCTCATCAAGAGAGCATGGCAGGCTGGAAACAGAGACGCCAGCAGCCAATGGAGGCCATCGGTTTGGAGGAAACAGAGTATGTGTGCAGGGCTGAGTTGGATGCCTTGCAACGGAAAATGGAAGAAAAGGAACAAGCCTTGGAATTGCTTAAAATGGAGCATAGAAACTTGCAGGAAATGAATGAACTACTCAAGTCTCATGTGTTACAGTGGGAAGAATCCACTGCTCTTCTTTTGGTCGAGTTGCAAAAATGTCAAGACACTATAAAGGAGAAAGATACCATCCTCATGGAAAAGGAAATTGAAATTCAGACTTTGCAGAAGCAAAGTATGTGTGAAATGTTGGAGTTGCGTAATCAGCTGGAAAAAAGTCTTCAGTGTTTGGAAGTTACAAAAATAGACCTGCAGGAGTCGCAGGAACAGAATGTTGCTCTGAAAGCGACATTGTCTCTCAGCGACAACGAGAAAAGTGAAAGAGAGGCTAAATTACTGAGTACTGTGTATGAGCTCACCACTTTGAGCAATGTGGTAGATGAATTACGTGCAGACTGTGAAAGTTGGAAAGGTGAAGCCCAACGTTTCCAGCAGCAGTTAAAGGAGAAAGAAGCCTGTGTGGCAGAATTACAGTCTCATTCCCAGAAACTAGCCAATGAGGTGAAGGCTCTTATGCAGGGAAAAGGAGATTGTGAACATAAGAGGGAAAAAGTAGAGGCACAGCTTCTGGAATCGCAAGTCAAGGTGTCAGAAGGTGACCGATTGTGTGCTAAGCTGTCAGAGAAGGCAAACCGACTGCAGGTTGAGTTGGACAATGTTACAAATCAGCTTTCTCAAGCAGACAGAAAATCTAGAGAAATTGCGGAAGATTTTTCTATCTTGGAATCGCAGCTGCAAGACACGCAGGAACTCTTACAGGAAGAGAGGTGTCAAAGGCTGAGTTTTAGCACAAAGCTCAAACAAATGGAAGATGAGAAAAATGGCTTCCTGGAACAATTAAAAGAGGAGGCGGAAGCAAAGAAAAACCTATCAGAGCAAGTCGCAACATTGCAAGCTCAGATAGCGGATATGAAAAAACGCATGGAAGAAAGCGTTGGTTCATTACAGTGTGTTGAAGATGTGAAAAAGAAGTTTGATCAGATGCTTGGTGAAGAGAAGACTGTGTCTGCAAAATATGCAGAAGAACGCGCACGTGCAGAAACGGAGGTGCGTGATAACGAGAGCAAAGCCCTGTTCTTGGCTCGCTCTTTGGAGGAAGCTCTAGAGTGTAAGGCTGAACTAGAAAGTGTTAACAAACAGCTGCGTACAGAAATGGAAGAATTGGTCAGCTCCAAGGATGATGTTGTGAAAAGCGTTCAGGAGCTAGAAAAGTCTAAGCGAGCCTTAGAACAGCAAGTAGAAGAGATGAAGATTCCGTTGCAGGAACTGGAAGAGGAATTCCAGGCAACAGAGGATCTGTCCCAAAGAGGGGATAGTGTGCCTGATGCAGTTTTTAAAAGGATCAGTGTTTTGGGGTCTGTCCTGAGTGAGCCTCAGAAATGTGATGACACGTGGCTTGAATCACCCCTTTGGAATAAACCGTTCCTTCAAAAACTTCAAGCATTGGAAAATGTATCATTAGAGCTTCAGCAAACAAAAGAGTTGTGTAAGAAATGTGATGATTTCTCAGTTCAGGCTGAAAACCTAGTGGAGAAAACTAAAGCGGAGAAAACTAAAGCAAGTGATATAAATCTGGGAGAAAAAGGCAAACGCCACCTAGTGGAGAAAACTAAGGCTGTTGGTGAAAACGTGAAGCAAATGAATAAGTGCCTTTCAGGGAGTGTTTCCAAAATGGAACTGGTGAAAGACGGGTGGCAGAAGTTTGATCGTGATCTTGAGATACATTCCATGTGGAATTCAGATAGAGAAAAGGAACTAGGTGACCTTGAGCGGTCAAATAGTTCAGCAGAAAGTGCATTGAAGAAACCTGTAAAAGAATGTGTTGCAGTTCCATGCTTCTTCACTGATGCAGAGAGGAGGTCTATAATGGATACCACCCAGATCGCTGGGTTCAACTGTGTTGTTGCCTTTAACCCCTATGTTGGTGGAAGGAAAGTTGATGATGTTCTGGTTGGCTACTTCTGTGAAGAGTTTGGCAAGAAATATAAACTGAATATCAAATCAAATAGTAGGCCTTTACTGCGACTCGCTCAGGAGGGCGAAAAGTTTAAGAAGTTGATGAGTGCAAATGCTTCAGATCTGCCTATGAATATGAAATGTTTGAATGATATTGATATCTCTGGGAAAAGGAACAGGGGTCACTTTGAAGAAATGTGTGACAGCCTGTTGTCTCAATTGGAAAATCCTCTGCACAGCATCTTAGAGCAAGCAAAGCTCAAGAAGGAAGATCATTCCCTTTTACAACAAAAAGTCAATGATTGTGTACAGCTGTATGGAGAGGCAACTCAAGTCACAGAGGGATGTCAAGAGTCCCTACTTGGAACAAAGCTTAGTGAAGCAAAGGTTCTCAAAGTTTTGTGGAAAACATTTATGGATTGCAGAGAGAGGCGTCTTAAGAATGTTGAAGACCTTAAGACTAGCCCAATTGAGTTGCCTATGGATCACGGTCCTCCATGGTGGATTGGACAGACGGTTATGAGGGACAAGCTGTCTGACATTTATGAGAAAGCTGTCAATGAAGATGACAGAAACGAGAAGGAGCAAAATTATGCCAAAAATGCAGTTGAAGAATGTGTATATGAGATGAGAGACAAACTGTGTGGCATTTATGAGAAATCTGTCAGTGAAGATGACAGAAACAGTTTCATCCGGAAGCTTGAGGATAATAGGAGGCTTATCAGTGAGTCAGCAGTGCCTGACACATGCGTGCCTGGAAATATGTGTCCCAACCCTAGGGTTGAAACAAGAGGGGGGGGTATGTGACAGGAAGTCAGGTAAATCTGGGAATGTAGTCACTGAGAGGAGACACATTCCCACCTGCTTTGAAAAGTTCACTGATACTATAGGGTGTTGGCTGCAAAAAGAGCCAGCAGGAAGTTGAAAACCATTCAGCTGTTCAGAATGAGGAGATCAAGGCCTCTATAATTTGTCCAGAGAAAATCTATTGAGTGCTGCCTCCTGTCGCCGTGTAGGCTGGGAGAGGAGGACAGACATACGTGTACCTCCCGACGCCGTGTGGGCATGGGAGAAGGACTGCTGCCGCCTGTCGCCGTGTGGGCTGGGAGAGGGGGACAGTCGGATGTGTGCCTCCCGACAAGCTGGTGAGCATGGGAGAAGACCCCCTACAGCGATGTGAAGCTAAGGAGGGTAACCACGAGTGAAGACGTCTCAAAGGTGAGAAGACAAAGTGTTCCATGTGAAGAGTGTGAAGAGTAAAGGGACCTGTTAAATGAACTGTGTTCAATGTGAAGAATCTGAAGAGTAAAGGATCCTGTTATAAATGAACATGTGTTGATGTGAAAGAAACAAAGGGACATGTTCAATGGACAATGTTTGTGCTGTGTGAAAAGCAAACAAATGGACATTTGAGTGTCTGCTGTAGGATCAGCAGTGTCGGCCCAACAGTAGGTTGGAAAGACTTCTTAGGTAGGTTCCAGCGTGAGAAGGTAGCCGCCCACAGAGGCAAGGATTTATTTTGTCTTTTATTTTATTTTGGCTGTTTTGACGCTTGCAATTGTGTGAAGTAAATTGCATGAATAAATCAGTCTTGTTTTCAACCTCTGCTCGGCTATCTCTCTGTGAAAACGCACCCCCAAAGGGGTCATCCACACCCGCCACCGAGCTAATCCCTTACAATATATATATATATATATACAGTATATATAGATAGATATAAAATGCTGCTACTTAAAACATATATTCACATAAAAAAAAAT
Organism: Pelophylax lessonae; assembly: GCF_965119305.1. Taxonomy (NCBI): domain Eukaryota; kingdom Metazoa; phylum Chordata; class Amphibia; order Anura; family Ranidae; genus Pelophylax; species Pelophylax lessonae. Next base: position 146,835,626 of record NC_138779.1, on the reverse strand, counting down.
ATCTCTAACATTAAATAATGAGTCAGAAATCAGCAGCGCAATCCAAAATACAGAACAGTATATATAGATAAGCAATACATTAGTCCATCTTTCTATCAAGAATCTTTCCCACAAAGTTTCTTCTGTTTAGTTTGTTCCTTGCTTTTTAGCCCCCTTTGTCCAGAATCAATCCAGTTACTTATAAATGATCACTTCCATCACATCTTCATATCTCCATTTCTTTCCATGCCTCATTACTGAGGCCAATGGATTATCAACCAATTTGCCAGACCAGTTCGCCCTTCCTGCTTTTCTTTTGGAGTCTTATTTGGACTGAAAAATCCAGGAACAACAGGTTGTATTAATTTATTGATTGGAAGAGCTTCAGCCCAGAGGAGAGACATTGGACATTTCTGCCCAGCACCTCACTTGAAAGTGTAATTAACGATTTCCTTTAAGTCTGGTCCCTGACATTTGGAAGGGCTCTGTAAGAGGGAGAAAACCATCACAGATCAACTATTACCTTGTATTCCTACAGACATGTGGACTGCTGTGGTCCCATTTAGACAGGTGCGGTTCGCCATGAATAAGTATTTGGACTAATTTTTCACTTTTGGGAGATTTGGATATATTCGAATCCCCAAATTACATTACAAACAAATTTTACTAAATTTTCAGAATAACTAAATTAAATTAGTCCGAATTTCCGAAATGTCAGAATAATGCTGTTTTTGTTAAGCCAAAGATGATTTAAAGAGTCATTGTAATCATTTGTTGAAAAATTTATTAAAAAAAAAAAAAAAAAAAAAAGTAAAATATAAATATTTAAAAGCGGTTGTACTTAACATTGTTTTTTCTTAGCTGGCTAAAACTTCTGTTCAGTATTGTACATAGTAAAATGTTGAAAGTTACATACTACTTTTATTAATTAGAACACTTCACATATTTTGAATAAACGTATTATTATTACAGACAAGATCAATGTGTATACAGTAAATAAACAGATGTTTTGTTACTTGGCTGCCGAATTCTATTCAGAAAAAAATCAAACATTTTAGATTTGACCGATTCTAAATTTATAGTTTAGAACGTTTCTAAAGACAATCAAAACGGTAAATTTGAAGAAAATTCAAAAAATACATATAACTAATTCCAAATACTAATTACAAATATGAATCCTGAATAGGGTTGAGCGAACACGGACTGTATTATTCCTGTTCGTACCGAATAATTGGATTTTTGTTACCCGAACACGGACCCGAAAACTTTACTGTATATTCGGGTAAAAATCCGTGTTCGGTCGTTTTATTTCCGGGTTTTGCATGCATTGGCGCGCTTTTCATGGCGGGCTTTCAACAGCCAATCAACAAGCGTTTAACTGGTGTGCCTAAGCCATCCCAGCCATGCCTACAAATGTATTAGTAGCTGTGATTGGCCATCTTAAGCATGTGACCAAGTCTTTATAAGTTCGAGGCAGCGCCGCTGCGGCGTCATTCTGCTGTTTAGTTCAGGGACAGAGCACACATCAACGTGCTGGCTGCTGATTAGGGACAGACAGGCAGGCAAAACTCATTTGTGTCTGCATAGAATTGAGAGACAGGTCGGAGTGTGTTAGGCAGGGCGAGTTGTAGGCATTTTAGGGCGAGGCTTCTGCTGATTTTTAGGGTCAGACAGTGTGTTCTACAAACTACAATCAATATTGCTGTGTGGGGTGGGGTTTGCAGTCACCCGATCTACGATCTTATCAATCCTTTTAGGGAGAGAGTCTGCTGATTTTTAGGGTCAGACAGTGTGTTCTACAAACTACAATCGATATTGCTATGTGGGGGGGGGGGGGGGTTTGCAGTCACCCGATCTACGATCTTATTAATCCTTTTAGGGAGAGGCTGGAGATAGGCAGGTGTCAGTGGTCCACATGCATTTTGCTGTGTGTGGGGTGCAGTGAACACAATCTTTTTGGGGTGCAGTGAACACAATCTTTTTGGGGTGCAGTGAACACAATCTTTTTTGCCCACTGAGGAGGAGGGAGAAAAGTATTTTTCTATCAGTCACTGTGTGCAGCATTTTTCCTTCAGCTGTGCTGTGCTGACTGATCATACACTGCTGTGTTCAGTGTTCAGTTCACATGTGCTATTATTGAGTGGTTTCAAAAATCATACACTTTTTTCTATTCCACTATTCAATATACAGCCTTGGGTTAAAAAAAATTAAATTGTGGCCTGCAGCAGAGCTGAATGATATTTGGGGTTTTTGGGGTTCATCTCATACTTCTGAAGATTTGAGGGTGCTGCCTGTTCCAAACTCCTCCTACTCCTCATCCAGCCTTTTAGGGGTACAAACAATAGTAGTTGGGGCCTAGTGTGGTTTTGTACGTGTGAGATACATACACTTTTTTGATCATATTTTCTATTCCGCTATTCAATAAAAACCTTTGGGAAACAGTTAAATTGCAGGATAGTCTGTGTTGGTACGTGTGAGATCCACCTTTCCAAGTTTTTGGGGTTCATCTCATACTTCTGAAGATTTGAGGGTGCTGCCTGTTCCATACTCCTCCTACTCCTCATCCAGCCTTTTAGGGGTACAAACAATAGTAATTGGGGCCTAGTGTGCTTCTGTACGTGTGAGATACATACACTTTTTTTGATCATATTTTCTATTCCGCTATTCAATAAAAACCTTTGGGGATCAGTTAAATTGCGGGATAGTATGTGTTGGTACGTGTGAGATCCACCTTTCCAAGTTTTTGGGGTTCATCTCATACTTCTGAATATTTGAGGGTGCTGCCTGTTCCAAACTCCTCCTACTCCTCATCCAGCCTTTTAGGGGTACAAACAATGGTAATTGGGGCCTAGAGAGGTTTTATACGTGTGAGATACATACACTTTTTTTGATCATATTTCCTATTCCGCTATTCAATAAAAACCTTTGGGGAACAGTTAAATTGCGGGATAGTCTGTGTTGGTACGTGTGAGATCCACCTTTCCAAGTTTTTGGGGTTCATCTCATAGTTCTGAAGATTTGAGGGTGCTGCCTGTTCCAGACTCCTCCTACTCCTCATCCAGCCTTTTAGGGGTACAAACAATAGTAATTGGGGCCTAGTGTGGTTTTGGACGTGTGAGATACATACACTTTTTTTGATCATATTTTCTATTCCGCTATTCAATAAAAACCTTTGGGGATCAGTTAAATTGCGGGATAGTCTGTGTTGGTACGTGTGAGATCCACCTTTCCAAGTTTTTAGGGTTCATCTCATACTTCTGAAGATTTGAGGGTGCTGCCTGTTCCATACTCCTCCTACTCCTCATCCAGCCTTTTAGGGGTACAAACAATAGTAATTGGGGCCTAGTGTGGTTTTGGACGTGTGAGATACATACACTTTTTTTGATCATATTTTCTATTCCGCTATTCAATAAAAACCTTTGGGGATCAGTTAAATTGCGGGATAGTCTGTGTTGGTACGTGTGAGATCCACCTTTTCAAGTTTTTGGGGTTCATCCCATACTTCTGAAGATTTGAGGGTGCTGCCTGTTCCATACTCCTCCTACTCCTCATCCAGCCTTTTAGGGGTACAAACAATAGTAATTGGGGGCCTAGTGTGGTTTTGTACGTGTGAGATACATACACTTTTTTTGATCATATTTTCTATTCCACTTTTTAATCAAAACCTTTGGGTATAAACAATTCAATTGCGTGATAGTCTGTGTCGGTACGTGTGAGATACACCTTTCCAATTTTTTAGGCGCATCTCATACTGCCGAGGATTTGAGGGTGCTTCAGTCTGCCTCCTGCCTGTTCCGAACTCCTCCTACTCCTCATCCTGCCTTTAGGGTAGAAAAAATTGTAATCGGGGCCTAGTTTGTGTTTGTATGTGTGAGATACACTGTTTTGTAAAATTTGTCCTATTCCGCTATTCAATATACACCCCGTTTGAGTGTAAAAAATTAAACTGCGGGATAGTCTGTATCGGTACATGTGAGATACACCTTTTTAAATTTGTTTGGCGCATCTCCTTCTACCGCCGAGGATTGCAGGGCGCTTCAGTTTGCCTCCTGTTCCCAACTCCTCCTACTCCTCTTCCTCATCCTGCCTTTAGGGTACAAAAAATTGTAATCGGGGCCTAGTCTGTGTTTGTACGTGTGAGATACACCGTATTATAAAATTTTTCCTATTCCGCTATTCAATATACACCCTTTTGGAGTGTAAAAAATTAAATTACGGCATAGTCTGTATCGGTACGTGTGAGATACACCTTTTAAATGTGTTTGGCGCATCTCCTTCCCCCGCCAAGGATTGCAGGGCGCTTCAGTTTGCCTCCTGTTCCCAACTCCTCCTACTCCTCTTCCTCATCCTCCCTTTAGGGTACAAAAAATTTTAATCGGGGCCTAGTCTGTGTTTGTACGTGTGAGATACACCGTTTTATATCCTTTTTTCTATTCCGCTATTCAATATACACCCTTTTGGGGTGAAAAAAATTAAATTTGCGTCATACTTTGCATATTTGACTGTGAGATACACCCGTGCGATACTGTTGTTGTTTTGTTCCGCTATTCAATAAACACCTTTCTAGGGCAAGATCTTAAATTACAGAAATACGAGGAGATCGTCAAATAGGGGCCGTGGCCTGGGTCGTGGTGCTGCTGGTAGAGCTCCTGTTGCAAGGAGAGGACGTGGTCGATCTGTGCCAGCTACACACACAAGTGAAACACCTTCCTCAAGTGTTAGTAGGCGACAGAACCTGCATCAGTATTTGGTAGGGCATCTACGCCTCTAGAAGTGATGAGGCCAGAACACAGAGAGGCGATAGTAGATTGGTTTGCTGCTGACAGTGCCTCCAGTTCCTTCACATTGTCTCCCACCCAGTCTACTGCAGAAAGGTCAGAGTTGGCACCTGCAGCCGATGTCCAACCGTCTTTCACCTCACCCCCTTGCAAATCAGGCAAGCAGTCTGAGCCCCAAGCCATACAGCAGTCTCTTCTTCTTTTTGATGACTCTGTCAGCAGGGTTTCCCAGGGCCATCCACCTAGCCCTGCCCCAGAAGTGGAAGAGATTGAGTGCAGCGATGCCCAACCACTTATTTCTCAAGATGAGTACATGCAAGGACCATCGCAGCACATCTCCGATGATGACGAAACGCAGGTGCCAACTGCTGCGGCGTTCAGCATTGTGGAGACCGACAAGGAGGGCAGGGGTGAAGACTGGGTGGAAGATGATGTGGAGGACGATGAGGTCCTCGACCCCACATGGAATGAACGTCATGCAGGTGACCTGAGTAGTTTGGAGGAAGAGGCGGTGGTTGCACAGAGCCACCAGCACAGCAGAAGAGGGAGCAGGGTGCAGAAGGGGAGCGGCCGTGCCCTAGACACTACGCCTGCTACTGCCCAACGCAGCAAGGGAACGGGCGCACCAAAGTCAGCTCAAAGGAGTTCTCTAGCGTGGAAGTTCTTTAGAAAATGTGCTGTTGACAGGACACGAGTGGTTTGCACCCTGTGCAATCAGAGCCTGAAGCGAGGCATAAACCTTCTCAACCTGAGCACAACCTGCATGATCAGGCATCTAAGTGCAAAGCACGAGCTGCAGTGGAGTACACACCTTCAAAACCAAGAAACGTCTCTGGCTCATCCTGCTTCCTCTTCTGCTGCAGTCTCGGCCGCTCCAGCCACATCTGTAGTGATACCGGCACCTGCCACCCCGCAAACAGAGGATCTGTCAGCAACACCACCACCTGGGTCACCAACCATCTCCACAATGTCCCGTGGAAGCGTTCAGCTTTCCATCTCCCAAACATTTGAGAGGAAGAGGAAGTACCCCCCTACCCACCCGCGATCCCTGGCCCTGAATGCCAGCATTTCAAAATTCTTGGCCTTTAAAATGCTGTCATTCCGTCTGGTGGAGATGCACAGTTTTAAAAACCTTATGTCGGTGGCTGTCCCACAGTACGTCGTGCCCAGCCGCCACTACTTTTCCAGGCAAGCCATCCCTTCCCTGCACAACCAAGTGGGGGAAAAAATCAGGTGTGCACTGCGCAACGCCATCTGTGGCAAGGTCCACCTAACTACCGATACGTGGACCAGTAAGCACGGTCAGGGGCGTTATATCTCCCTAACGGCACACTGGGTAAATGCAGTGGCGGATGGGCCTGAGGCGGATAGCAATTTGGCGCATGTCCTTCCACCACCGAGGATTGCAGGGCGCTTCAGTTTGCCTCCTGTTCCTAACTCCTCCTACTCCGCTTCCTCATCCTCTACCGCCTCCTCATCCGGACAGCGTAACACCTTCACCACCAACTTCAGCACGGCCAGGGGTAAACGACAGCAGGCAGTTTTAAAACTTGCCTGTTTGGGGGACAAACCACACACCACGCAGGAGTTGTGGAGGAGCATAGAACAGCAGACAAATGAGTGGTTGCTGCCAGCGAGCCTCAAGCCCGGCCTGGTGGAGTGCGATAACGGGCGAAATCTCATAGCAGCTCTGGGCCTAGCCGGTTTGACGCACATCCCTTGCCTGGCGCATGTGCTGAATGGTGCAGAGGTTCCTTAAAAACTACTCTGATATGTCAGAGCTGCTGCAGAAAGTGCGGGCCATCTGTGCGCACTTTCGGCGTTCTCACCCTGCTGCTGCTCGCCTGTCAGCGCTGCTGCGTAACTTCGGCCTTCCCGCTCACCGCCTCATATGTGACGTGCCCACAAGGTGGAACTCCACCTTGCACATGCTGCAAAGACTGTGCGAGCAGCAGCAGGCCATAGTGGAGTTTCAGCTGCAGCACACACGCGTGAGTCGCTCTGCGGAACAGCACCACTTCACCACCAATAAATGGGCCTCCATGCGAGACCTGTGTGCCTTGTTGCGCTGTTTTGAGTACTCCACCAACATGGCCAGTGCCGATGACGCCTTTCTCAGCTTAACTATCCCACTTCTATGCCTCCTTGAAAAAACAATTTGGGCGATGATGGAAGAGGATGTGGCACAGGATGAGGAGGAGGAGGATGAAGAGGTAACATTTCAAAGGCTTTCAGGGCAGTCATTCGCAAGGGGCTCCGAGGGTGGGTTCCTGCACACACAAACGCCAGGGACACAATTGTCCAGCAGGGGCACAGTTCTGGAGGATGAGGAGGAGGAGCTGGAGGAGGAGATGGAACCATGTTCACAGCAGGGTGGCACCCAGGCCAGCTCATGGCCATCACTGGTGCGTGGCTGGGGGGATACAGAGGACACGGACGATACACCTCCCACAGAGGACAGCCTTTCGTTGCCTCTGGGCAGCCTGGCACACATGAGCGATTACATGCTGCAGTGTCTCCACAACGACCGCCGAGTTGCCCACATTCTAACTTGTGCTGATTACTGGGTGGCCACACTGCTGGATCCCCGTTACAAGGACAACGTACCGTCCTTAATTCACTCACTGGAGCGCGATCGCAAGATGCGCGAGTACAAGCGCACGCTGGTAGACGCGATGCTGCTGGCATTCCCACCTGACAGCGGGGCCACAGTGGAAGCACAAGGCAGAGGAGGAGGAGGAGGAAGAGGTCGCCAACGCAACCAGGGCACCGCCAGCACCTCAGAAGGCAGGGTTAGCATGGCCGAAATGTGGAAAAGCTTTGTCAGCACGCCACAACAAACAGCAGCACCAGCAGCTCATATGGAACGTCTTAGCAGGAGGCAGCATTTTACCAACATGGTGGAGCAGTATGTGTGCACACGCCTACATGTAGTGAATGACGGGTCTGTCCCCTTCAACTTCTGGGTCTCCAAATTGGGCACATGGCCTGAGCTTGCCCTTTACGCCTTGGAGGTGCTGGCGTGCCCTGCAGCCAGTGTATTATCTGAACGGGTATTTAGCACGGCTGGAGGCGTTATCACAGACAAGCGCAGCCGCCTGTCCAGAGACAATGTGGACAAGCTCACGTTCATTAAAATGAACCAGGCATGGATCCCACGGGACTTTTCCGTACCTTGTGCAGAATAGCGATGGATACCGACCTTGAGGGTACACCTTTTGGGGTGTACCCTCATTTAAAATTTCTGAAAAGAAGCAGTGTTGGCTACCTCGTCCTCCTCAGGGCCAGATTAACGTAGGGGCTATTGGAGCTGCAGCTCCAGGCCCCTACCTTTATATAGGCCCTGGGTTGGCCATATTCACTGTTACCGCTCTTCTGTCACTTGTAAACACAGAAGTCTGGCTTTTATGCTCGCTTCCCCAGGCAGCTCCCTCAGAACCTCCCCACACAGCACGAAGGCCGGACAAGGAGGGACAGTTGCCGATGCATGGATGTGTTTATGGGCTTCAGAGACAGCATCCCATGTTGAATTAGGCATGCATGGCTGCACCCTTCCTCCTCTGGGTGCATGCCAAGGCACGGCCCTTAAGGCCCTTCAAAATCCTCAGCACCAAGCCCATGATGCTCTTAATCCGGCCCTGGTCCTCCTCCACCGCCGCTTCCACCTACACCGCCCATAGGTGTGCACAGCCTATTGCATTAGGGTGTGCACCCCAAAGTTGAAATACACATGCATGTGTTTGCCTACATGTACATGGCCCCGATACATTACTCTCCCTGCTGGCAAAGAGAAATAGAGCAGAGCAGGTCCCAGGGAGATCTTTCCCATCTCCTCACTGGCAAACAGAGCGATAATGCTATGTGCCCTAGGTGATTAGGGTGTGCCCAGGCACATCCGGCACACCCTGTGCGCACGCCTTTGAGACCGCCACATCCACCACCACCTCAACCTCCCTCCTACTCCATATGGGCCTCGTCCTTCAGAGATGAAGAACATTGTTTTATTTTTCTGTTTTTTTTTGCTGTTTTAAGTTATTTCCCTATCCACATTTGTTTGCAGAGCACTTGCCATGCTCTTAACAACGCTTTGCTGCCATTTGCAGCACTCTAGCCCTTTCCTTTGGTGCTTTAGAGCCATTTTAGTGCCTGAAAGTTCGGGTCCCCATTGACTTCAATGGGGTTCGGTGTCCGGGAAAATTTTGGCAAAAGTCCGGGACACGGACCCGGACTTTTTTTTAAAGTTCGGCCGAACCCGCCGAACACGGATATCCAGGTGTCCGCTCAACTCTAATCCTGAATACTTATTTTTTTGTCATGCACATGTCTAGTCCTATTGACTAATGGTCTGTATTTCCCTTACTCTTGCTCTGATCTGGCAGCCTTAGGAGCCACCTGATTCCATCTGCTGTCTGATATAGGACCGGTCTCCACCAAGGCTGGCAATTACTTGATTTAAGCTGTGCTCAAATAAGCCATCCTTGCCCAAGCAATGTGTCCATGTGTTGAGGTCTGTACTTTGTGACTACTTGTCCATAGGAGTCCTGATTGTCTGTTGCTAGAAATTCAACATGCTGACCCTGTTGCTTGAAGTTCGACTGTACACTCTTAGCCAAGTTGCAGAGTAACAGGAATATATTGTAATTGAAGTCTGGCAATACACAACAGGCTTTCCAGGAAGGCAACCCAACACTCACAGGATGTGACAGAAATGTGTCAGTAGAAGAAGGTCAGCATCTGTCTCAAGGAGTGGAATGTGGCCTGGCTGGTCTGTACCCAAGTGGGGAGACTTTCAGATAGGATGATGTGTCCCTGAACTTTCCCCACTCCTTTCCCTGACACTAAACACTGTCACTAACAGGTGGGAGACCTGTCCCTACTCCAGTCACAGGCAAAATGCGTGCCAAGCCAAGGAGCCATGGTCTTTAGTAGACTCTGCCTGACCCAAGATCACATTGGGCACCAGCATCCAACCGGATAGCTGGCCCCTGTGACCCAGGAAACCACACTGCACTTACCTACACACTGAGGAGTACTCTGCCCCTAGAAGTTCCTTGGAGGGCTCCACCCACTTGATCCTTTCACACTGAGCAGCGTCTTCATTTTAGATGTTCTGCTGTGCTTACCTTGTTCTGAAAATCCTATACATTGAGTTATAACCTGTTCCTTGAAATCCTGTTAGCCATGCATTCTCTTGCCCCTTGGGTTCTCTGTGCGCTGCACTATACTGAGCCCCTCAAGCCTGTGTGCCTTACTGATCCACTACTCATTATTTCAAGGGTCGATAGCCTGCTGGAGCCTCTAACTGACCTTTCATTGGCTAGTAGAAGCTGGGTTAGCGTCCTGGGAGTGGGAAGCAGCCAACCCATCTCTATCATCCGGAGCTCTGGCGAAGACCACTCATCCTCATAGTTTGCTCTCTGGTGAACCAAGTTGTATTGTGTTGAGTGTAAGCTCTCTCTGGCTGTGGTCGGCAAGTCCATGACATTTACAATGCACTATTATCTGTGGTTATGTTGTACAAAGTAAGTGATATAAAAAAGGGTATTATAAATGAAACAAATAGTTTACAATGACCAATAAAAATACCTGTTTATGAAGGAAAAAAAAAATACATATATATAACAACAACCTGATATAATAGAAGAGAGAACCATGCCCTTACAACTTAGAGGGGTAATTACAAATCCTTTTACAGGCCAAATGTCCCCCTGCTTTCCCCCTGCTAGTCCCCCTGCTTTCCTATTTTCCTAAGTTTTTCTCACTTTTTATTTAATGAAACTAAAATAACACTTTCAAACCAATATGGTTTTTGTTAAATATAACAGATTTTTCTTGCAATCATTGGAACAAAGTGTTTGCCCTTGGCTCACACATGTCATAGGTGGTCCTGACAATAGCCCAAAAAAAAAAAACTAGTAAAACAATTTACACACCTTTAAAGGCATTAAAATTTTGGTCCCCCCCCCCCCCGTAAACTGAAGTGAACTGAACCATCCCTAAATTAAATAAAAAGGAATGTGGCTTGAGCACCAGCCAAAGAAACTTTCTAAAAAGACAGATAACTTAAAATGGATTCCTACTTACAAGGAGAATTTCACTAAACTAAACTAAATAAATAAATAAATACATAAATAAATAATATAACATATGCTGTACATTTGCAACACAAGCTTTTTTGTAATTTAATGTTGATGAAAATTACCTAATTTCAGTCTGCATTTGCTGCAATGTTCTAAGCCTGTCAGAAAAAAAAACAATCCTAACCTAACAGTGTTCTGTACACTGCTAATGTATAGAATGCCGTCCTCCGCCCAGATATCCTGCATGTGATTGGGTCATTGCTTCTCTCTGAAATCTGCACTGAGATACAAGAAAAATTAGTTGCATCCCCTGAAATAAGAATATTGTCTTTAATGAAATAATACTCTCTATGAGCCACCTACTTCTAAAGTGGTGTTAACACGGATGTTTTTATCCTCTTATTCCAGATATTTGCTCAGTTGGGTATAATTAAATCAGATCTTCATATTTAGAAGTGATAACCTTAAAATAAGGTGCAACAAATACAGATTGTATGAATCAATTTGTAACACTAGCAGCGCTAAAACATGACATAAATACTTGAAAGATATGGCTCGAAAGAAAATTATACAATAAATTTAAAACATCTAAAGTCCATCAGTGGTTAAGAACCTTGCTGATGTGCAGGTAAGCATTCGGCCAAAGTGTAGTCCCATGTACCAGTGTGAACATAACATGGAAAAGAGTGCGGCTAATAATCGTAATGTCCGTGTGCCACCACCAGCCGTGCTCAACCGTCAGATGGAAAACTCACCGGATCAAGGAAAGAAACAGGCATGTAATTATTACTGCTAGCTCCTCCACTTCAGACCAATAGCCGCCTCCAGCTGGCTCCTATTTTGAACCTTAACTTAGTCACTCGTGTTGCCATGTGAATATAAACATAATGAGGAGATACATAGAGTAATTCCGTAAAGAATGTTTATTGAAAACCACCCCCGTTCCCCACACATATGTACTCACAAACACAAGAATTAGTCTGGCATAAGCAAATGTATGTAAGCGTCCATCCACCTCTGTCGCTTTCAAAACCAGCCGCGTTGGCGCCAAGTGGACCGGATCCGACAGTGCGGCGTGGCGTCCTCCGTTGCTAGGCGACCGCGCACTCACGCTCTGAAGCGTTTCGTTATTAAAGACTTCCACTGAGGGCGTCTTTGATGACGAAACGCGTCAGGGCGTGAGTGAGCACGGCTGGTGGTGGTACACGGACATTACTATTATTAGCCGCACTCTTTTCCATGTTATGTTCACACTGGTACATGGGACTACACTTTGGCCGAATGCTTACCTGCACATCAGCAAGGTTCTTAACCACTGATGGACTTTAGATGTTTTAGATTTATTGTATAATTTTCTTTCCAGCCATATCTTTCAAGTATTTATGTCATGTTTTAGCGCTGCTAGTGTCACAAATTGATTCATACAATCTGTATTTGTTGCACCTTATTTTTAGATTTTCTTTCAGTATAGCAGCAGCTTTTACCTTTAAGGTTTTTGATTGCAAACAGTTGTTCTATTAGTGGATTTTAGCGCTGGGTGAGTAAGTGATTTTACACTTGGCAGTGTTCTGAACTCTTGCTCCTTGATTTGTTGATATTTAGAAGTGAGTTTAAGAATGAAAATAAACACCAGTTTCTTCAGACAAAATTTGGCTTTATATCTCAGCCTGACCTTTCTTCAGCAGGTCAGGCTGAGATATTATTTTCATGGTTATATGCAGGGTAAAGCAACAAGTTCACCTTACTGCCTTTATTCTCAGTATGAAGGAGCAAGCAACTCACTCCCCTTCGTTTAATTTGACAGTGCTAGTGCTTGGTGATTGGCCCAGTGCTGTTCTCTTAACAGCTCAACTCATCTGTGAACTGTGCAGTATGAGGATGAATCACCCCTCAGTGACTACAGTTACAGAGGTAAATCAGTGCTTGTTTTAAAGCTCAATTACAGTGTGTTAAGAATTTAAACATATGTAAAAACGTACATTTCCATAGCCTGACAGTGGCTATGGACCTGACAGCACATTTATCCTTTAAGGCTACATTCGCATCTTGGCGTTGCTATTTACAGGCGTTTTTCCAGGCGTTCTTATGGGCTTTTTTTCAGGCGTTTTACAGACGTTTTTACAGGCGTTTTTGTGCAGGCATTTTTAGGTTGACAAGTGACCAATGGAAAAAAATAAAAACGCCTGGAATCTGTCCAAAAAGAAGCTCATGTACTTTTTTGAGTGTTGGGAGTTTTGCTTAAAACGTCAAAATGCTCAGATGTAAACAGGGGCCATTGAAATTAATAGGGTTTGTCTTGTTGGGTGTTATTTGAGCTGATCCTAGAGCAGAAAAACGCCCCAAAAATGCCCCAAAATGCCTACATGTGAACTTAGCCTTAACGTTTCTTTGGCCGAAATGACTTAAGATAATAACCTAAAATGATCAAGATAAACCAATGTATAATTTCCACTAAAAAGTTATTTTTACCTCAAATATAGGGTATGCTTAGGATAAGATTTAAACATCAAGTCAAGTATGAATTAGTTAGTGAACCAACATAGCTGATTAATATGTCATAAACATGAACAATATGTTCTCTTGATTTCTAATAATGACACATTTCTATTACAATAAATAGTATTTTGCCACAAGGCAGGAAAAGGTATCTTGGGACAGGTTAGAAAATGCCCCCATGGTTGTGATTTGATTAGAATTATAATTTTACATTTCTTTATTGAACCCAACATCTACATTGTTAGAACAATTTTGTCTGCATGCGCTCAAGCTTTGCTCTTAAAGCTGAGTTCCGGGCACAAAAACGATATTTTTTTTTTGTGCCCCTCCGCTAGGTAGACCTCACCTGAAAAGGAATTGGATAGTTATTTTTTTTGTTTACTTACCTTGCAATTGAAGATCGAAGATACTCCCCTCAGAGTACTTCCTCCCTCGGAGCCGCGGCTCACCCCGTCACTTCCTGTCTCGCTATGATTCCTGGGAGCTGAACGTCATAGCTCCCAGGAATCAATGCGACGGCACCGGCCCCGCTCGTCATTTCCGGGCGACGCCGCATTCCCCTGCTAAACAGCTTCTGGGCATGCCCAGAAGCTGTGGAGGAATGCTTCGCCGCACCGGAAGTGACGAGAGGGGCCGGTGCAGGCGCATTCTGGGACAAGAAGACGCGGAAGAAGACACAGAAGAGGACCGCGCCGGCTTCAGCTGCCCACAAGAGAGATGGAAACGCTGTGGAAGAAATTTTATAAGTAAGTATTTCTTCTAAAAGGTAAGTGCGAACCGGGACAGATCAGAGGCTAGCCATTGTGGAATGTGCTAGCCCTGACTGTCACGGGGGTATGTTTAGTAAAAAATGACTCCTGTGCCCGGAACTCCGCTTTAAAACAGGTTTACTGCAAAAATAAAAAGATATATTTCAGTTCTCTTATATTACATTATTAAAAGCTAAGTATCTTTCTTTGTAAGGAGGTGAAAAAAAACACAACTATGATTTATAAATGGATAAAAGGAACAAAGAGTGCTGCACTAAGATATGGTAAACGTCCTCCTATTCTTATACAGTTTGCGATTCATGTACAAATTCTCTTTTGATTTGATTAACCACAGCATTTTTAACCACTTCTGGACCGGAAGATTCTCCCCCTTAATGACCAGGCCATATTTTGCGATTCTGCATTCTGCAATATTTTAATGGACAATTGCGCGGTCGTGTAACCAAATAAAATTGATGTCTTTTTTTCCCCACAAATAGAGCTTTCTTTTGGTGGTATTTGATCACCTCTGCAATTTTTATTTTTGCACAATTCTGAAAAAAACAAATTTTCACTTTCTGCTATATAACATTCCCCCAAAATTTTTTAAAAATCTAAATTTTTTAACATTTTAGGCAAATTTGTTTTCTGCAACATATTTTTGGTGAAAAAAATTACAATAAGTGTATTTTGATTGGCTTGCACAAAAGTTATCGCATCTACTTAACTATGGGAAAGATTTATGTCATTTTTATTGTGTTTTTTTTTACTAGTAATGGTGGCGATCTGTGATTTTTAGTGGGACTGCGACAGATCAGCAGACAAATCGAACCCCTAACTGACATTTTTGACACTTTTGGGGGGACAAGTGACATTACTACAGTAATCAGTGCTAAAAATATACACTGTTACTGTAATAATGACACTGGCAGGGAAGGGGCAAACACTGTGGGTGATCAAGGGGTTAAATGTGAGCCTAGGGTAGTGATTCTAACTGTATGGGGGTGGGGATTATGGAACGACCATAGAGACCTGTAATCCTATATAGAAGGATCACAGGCGCTCTGTGATCATTCTAGAGAGAAGAACGGTCAGCTGTGTTTACAACAGCTGACCGTTCTTCTCTCTCAGCAGGGAGCGATCGCGGGTGCCAGGCAGAAATCGGAGCCACCTGCCCCGTGCATCGGAGTCCCCGCTGCTGATTTGGAGGATGGGAGCGCGCCGTCGGCAGCGTGCGCTCGCCCCCTAGCTGCAGGCCCTACGTCGGTTCGCGCAGGAGGGCCAGCCTGCCCCAGTATTTATGCGGTGGGCGGTCCGGAACCAGTTAAACATACAGTATTTGTGATTTTTTTTTGTTTGATTATGCTGTGTTGACTCAAACCCTTTGGAGATCTATGTACTTGATTCCAATGTCAGATTAATAAATCGGTGCACTGTATACTAAATTAGACTTACATTAAATTTGATTTATTTCTTCATCATGTTGGGACTGTAAGTGCAAGAACTAGTACCAGAATAGGTATTCATTGGAAAAAGTAAGTTTGACTTGACCAAATATGGTTACATTTAGAACAGTCAAGGCAGAGCCTTCCAATAGATTAGGGGAAGGATTGGTTGGGTCTGTGCACATTAAACATTTCTTTTTGACCAGCTAAATAAATAGTTCATATATATATTATTCTTTGCAAGAGTTTCACTTGTTCATTATTTTTAATTTGAGATTGCCTAGAGTAAAGATGAAATAAAATGATGGACATTTAGATTATGTATAAGAGACAGAAGACAGTGAACTGAAATAGGTGTAAAGGACAGGAATTGTCAGAACGAGTTAACAGTAATGTTAAAAGATATTGGGAATAGACAGGTATATAGATAAGAGACTAAAATGGGAAAGAAGGAAAACATGTAGTGTTCTATAATGAAGATGGGCTGATGCTTCAGGCCTAAGGCTGAATTCACTCACAGGAGGCAGATATAGCTCTGTGTGTTTACTTTATTGTACATCTGATCTAATAACCCTGGAGTTAAATATTCCCACCGAGACCTGGTAATGACAGAGTAAGGGAGAGGAATGAATGGGGGAAGGGGGTGCATGTCGTGCAAAGCTGTAACTAATCAGATCTTCTCACTGTCCTGTCTGACATTAATTCTTCTGTCTATTCCTGTTTTTCTGTAGAGGGAGAACACTAAATGGTCATTATCCTACCGGGAGAAGGGATATAAGGGCTTGGGATGCAATGAAAGATCCTCTCTGCACTCAGCAATGCAATGACATCTTTATATTGCATGCATATCCATCTTCTAACCATAATAACACAGCCTTTTATTATTGAAATGAGCGTAAGAGAAAAGCAGGAATGCAGCACTTTAAAGTATGAATTTCTTACTAGCACAATGTCACACAATTTCCTGTGTGTTTACCAAAAACACTGACTACAATAATATGTTTAAATGTGTTTGCTATTATTAATCTTTAGCATCAACCTCCGTTTGTTCTGCTTGAGGAACAAAGGTATTGATCTTTATAATTAGCTATCAAAAACAATAGAAATACTCTACCTTGCTCTTTGTCTAGTTTGGATTTATTTTATCCAGTCTAACCAGGTATGACAGTCACATTAGTGGGGAATTTAATAAATAGCAACCTAAAACAAGTGCAATAAAATAGAATTCTAACTAGCGGAGTCTATGTAATACGTAAGTAGAGAATTTAAGGAACTGCAAAAGTACAAAGCTGTTCTGTATGTGTTAACCACTTGCCGACCGCCGCAAGTACATATGCTGCGGCGGCCAGCCCTGTGCAGGCAAAATGACGTACCGGTACGTCACTAGCCTGTGAGCCAAAAGGGGGCGAGTGCGTGCGCACCGCTGGAGGCACGCTCCCGCCCCCGCTCGTTCACAGACACCTCCGCTCGAATGACCGGTGGACCCGATGTCCGATGTCTAACGGACGATTGTTCTGTCCTGTGTCTCATGATCTCTCCCTGCCTAATCTCTCCAGCCTGTCTCTAAAATGCTCAAATATCTTTCCCTGCCTACACTCCGACCTGTCCCTGCATTCTTTCGACCTGTCCCTGCATTCTTTTCGGGCACAATCGGGCCGAGATGTATCCCGGGTAACTATAGGCCGGTCAGCCTAACATCTGTAGTCTGCAAGATTTTGGAGGGGATGTTAAGGGACCACATACAAGACTTTAGTAATGAAAACTGTATTATTAGTAGTTATCAGCATGGATTCATGAAAAATTGTTCTTGCCAAACCAATCTATTAACCTTCTACGATGAAGTGAGCTGCCACCTAGATAAAGGTAAGCCAGTGGATGTGGTGTATCTGGACTTTGCAAAGACCTTTGACACCGTTCCCCACAAACGCTTACTGTACAAACTAAGGAAGGTAGGTATGGACCATAGGGTGAGTACCTGGATAGAGAACTGGCTCCAGGGGAGAGTCCAGAGGGTGGTGATTAATGGAGAGTACTCGGATTGGGCGGGTGTGGAAAGTGGGGTCCCCCAGGGTTCTGTCCTGGGACCAATCCTGTTTAATTTATTCATAAGTGATCTAGAGGAGGGGATATCTAGTACAATCTCAGTATTTGCGGATGATACTAAACTAAGCATGCCAATATCTTCTATGCAGGATGTGGAAACCTTACAAGCGGACCTGAACAAAATAACGGGGTGGGCAACTACATGGCAGATGAGGTTTAATGTTGAAAAATGTAAAGTAATGCACTTGGGCGCCAGAAACCAGAAAGCAAGCTACTCACTAGGGGGGGAACCTCTGGGTGAGTCTAGGATGGAAAGGGACCTGGGGGTACTGGTAGACAACAGGCTTGGCAGTGGCATGCAATGCCAAGCCGCTGCAAGCAAAGCCAACAGAATTCTGGGATGTATAAAAAAGGGGATTCACTCCAGAAATAAAGAGATTATTCTCCCGCTCTACAAGACTCTGGTCCGGCCACATTTGGAGTATGCTGTCCAGTTCTGGGCACCGGTCCTCAGGAAGGATGTGCTGGAATTGGAAAGAGTCCAGAGAAGGGCAACAAAAATAATTAGGGGAATGGAGGACATCAGCTATGAGGAAAGACTACAAGCACTGAACTTATTCTCTCTGGAGAAGAGACGATTGAGGGGGGATATGATATCAATGTACAAATACTGTACTGGCGACCCTAGCATAAGGAACAAACTATTCAGAGAGAGGAGATACAATAAGACACGTGGCCATTCACTAAAACTAGAGGAAAGGCGGTTTAACCTTTAAATGCGTAAGGGGTTCTTCACTGTAAGAGCGGTAAGGATGTGGAATTCTCTTCCACAAGCAGTCGTATCAGCTGGGAGCATTGATAGTTTCAAAAAACTATTAGATGGGCACCTTGGAGACCACAACATACAGGGGTACACAATGTACGGTTAAAAGCAAACACACACACATCATAGGTTGAACTGGATGGACTGATGTCTTTTTTCAACCTCACTAACTATGTAACTATGTAACTATGTAATGTTGTTTTACCCTGTCTGTCCCTAATCAGCAGCAGCCAGCACCTTTATGTGTGCTCTCTCCCTACACTATAGCAGACTGACGCAATGTGCGCTGTGTCTCGAGCTTATAAAGACCTGGGTCACATGCTTCAGCTGGCCAATCACAGCCATGCCATTAGTAGGCATGGTTGTGATGGCTTCTTTGGCACACCAGTTAAATGCTTGTTGATTGGCTGTTGAAAGCCCGCCATTAAAAGCGTGCCATTACATACAAAACAGGAAATAAAATTACTGAACACGGATTTTAAACCCGAACATAAAGTAAAGTTTTCGGGTCCGTGTCCGGGTAGCAAAAATCCAATTATCCGGTACGGACCCGAATATTACAGTCCGTGTTAGCTCAACACTAATCGTTACCGCATAAAAAGTCACCAGATAGTGATGGGTTTCCAGCTTAATATTTCAAAACGTATAAGGAAGTGTTGATTGCTCATCTGACTACACTGTTCAATCAGGCAGCCTCTGTGGCATCTTTCCCTCCAGAGATTTTACAGGCCACGATAGTGACCTTGTCTAAACCTGGAAAGAGTCCGGATTGACCACAAAACTTCTGGCCCATATCCTTGCTAAATGTAGACCTTAAAATTTATGCCAAATTGGTAGCCAACAGACTAGCTAAAATCACCCCTAAATTAGTAAAGGCAGACCAGGTTGGATTTGTGCAGGGTAGGCAGGCACCTGATGGCACTGGTCGTATGCTTGATCTTGTAATTGTAGTTGAAAAGCAAAAAGTGCCAGCAGTATTTTTAACCCTTGATGCTGAAAAGGCATTTTACCGGGTACATTGGGGCTACCTGCAAGCTGCCCTGTGCAGGTTTGGACTTCCAGGCTTTGTCTTGTCAGCAATATTTGCACTTTACTCCCTCTGCAAACATCTTCACATCAAACGTACTCTCTGATAAATTTCAAATTACAAATGGCACAAGACAGGGGTGCCCTCTGTCTCCCCTAATATTCACACTAGTAATGGAACCCCTTGCTGAAGCAATCAGGACCAATCAGGAAATTTCAGGCGTAGAGATAGCAGGGCATCAGCACAAGATTGCGTTGTTGGCCGATGACGTAATCCTCACTCTCACCAATCTGGAGTCTTCCCTGACGGCAGTACAAAATATCATTGGTAAATTCAGCAAAGCCTCTTATTACAAACTGAATACAACTAAGTCCACTATCTTACCAATCAAAGTCTCAAAACCCTCCTTACTATCTTTAAAATCACAATTTAATTACTCCTGGACACAAAATAAATCTGGGGATAATTTTAACCTCTCCTTCAATTAACACATATACAACCAACTTCATCCCTTTAATCCAAACAGTTTCCCAGGATCTCCTACACATTGCAAAATTTAAACCAACTGGTTAGGGTGCATAGCTGTCTTTAAGATGCTAGTGCTCCCTAAATTTCTCTACCTCTTCAGAACCATCCCTACCAAATTACCTCCAAGCTTTATCTACAAGATAAATTCACTTCTCAAACAATTTATATGGCAGGGGAAAATCCCAAAAATACCATTCTACATATTAACCAAACATAGAAATAATGTAGGAATAGGCCTCCCGGTGTTAGAGAACTACCATACAGTAGTGTTGCTAGAGCAATTACATGCCTGGTTCGACTCTTCTTGTGAGAGATTTGGGTTGCTATAGAAAGGACCCAAGTGGTCAACAAAGATCTCATCACGCTTCTACTGGCCTCAAAGACAGACCTTCCCATAACTATACCCAAACTCCCCGCCATCCAGGCGTCTGTACAAGCCTGGAACTCTATCCAAAAATATTTACGCACTTACAGCCTGCTGACAACTGCTTTAAAATGGCCAACAAGCTAGCTTGGGAAAGGGATCTGGGGAAAAGCTTTGATTATTCAGATTGGAAACAAGCTGGGGGAATTATCTTTAAAACCTCAACATGTGTAAATCATTGGGACAATTCTCTGAAACTACTCCATAGGAGCTACCTTGTGCCCTATAGGATATTGAGGATTTTCCCTGATTCCAATTTCCAATGATGGAGGGAATGTGAGGCTACAGGCACATTATTCCATACGTTCTGGAGCTGCAAAAGTCTCCAAAGTTTCTGGAATGGAGTATTTACTTTAATATCTAGCGCTACAGGAGTCCTTATTTTCCCCACACCGGAAATGGCACTTTTACATCTTAAGTTAGGTAAAACCCCTAAACAAATCCATATTTTGATAACCCAAATACTCACAGCAGCTCATGTGACTATCGTATCACATTGGAAAATAAACATAGCACCAAAAGTTTTGGAGGTCATTAAAAGGGTACAGACTTCTGCGCAATATGAAAAGCTGCTAGCATACAGCTTAGATACAACACAAAGTTTTGACAATAATTTGAAATGTTGGAATCGTTTATTCCCTATAAGGGACATATAATCTAGTGATTTGAGTTAACTCTGAATGGTCCTCCAGACCCTCTATTTTGGTTAAAAATGATGTTTAAGTTATGTTACTGTTTATGTGTTTAGTTTCTCCTTTGTTTTTCCTTCCTTTTGTATGTTTTTTTTTTTTCATTTTTTATTGAGATCAATACAATTATATTCCCCACACTGGGAAATAGGTTACAATGTAAATGATTATCGAGACGGAAGCATGTTTTACTCGACTAAGCTAGATCTCCATCCTAATGTTCTGTATGTAAACTAAAAATTTGTATGATGTACACTATAAGTATACAATTTGTAATATATATACACTGAATCAAGCTGAATACATGTAACCGGTACTGAAACTTAATAAAAAAACAATTGAAAAGAAAAAAATGACTGCACTCCCATCTCCAATCTCCAGCAGTAGAATGTCTCGGACGCTTCCTAGAGTGGTACATCTTACTAGTGTAGTGTCCCTGCAAATCTCACTCCCTTCCATCCCTGACTCAGCAGAGTCCCTTTAGATACCAGTGCCCCTCCATCCCCAGTATTTTATTTATTTATTATTATGTACCTAAAAAGGAAATTCTCACATCTGGTCCAAAGCCCTCAAAGGGTCAATTGGCATGATACAGCTTCCTGGACTCCCAAATCTTAATTAGGAGAAGCACAGCAATAATGCAGGTGATAGCCACAACAATCAAACATTACTTCAGAGTTGACTACAGTAAAGGATCACCATTGTAAGAGAGAATAATTCTTCCAGTTTTACTGGTGTAACTTAACCTAGTGTAGATTATAGTGACAATGTGGGTTCTTTGCTAAAAGTGAAGTGTGCAAAATATTTTGCAGCTCTTCATAGAATCTAATCAACTTCCAGGTTTTATTGTCAAAGCTTAACTGAACAAGTTGACGTTTTCGAGCTGACTGGCTACCATACACAGCACACAAACACTTACACAGTTACATAGTTAGTCAGGTTGAAAAAAGAAAGAAGCCCATCTATTTCAACCAATAAAAAATAAATCATACAATCCCATATGCACAATCCTCTGCCCACAGTTGATCCAGAGGAAGGTGGAAAAACCCAAGCAAAGCATGATCCAATTTGCTACAGCAGGAGAATAAAATTCCTTCCTGATCCCCTGAGAGGCTTTCGGATTTTTCCTGGATCAACTTTACCTATAAATGTTATTACCCAGTTATATTACTATTATATTGGAGATTGGAAGTATTAGTCAAGGGGGAAACTGTTTTACCAGTAGATTTACAATCTTTGCAAGTTTTCCAATTTTCATGTTTAGATTGTTTGGTCTCCGGGGATAATCAAAACTATAAAACAAGTTACACCTGTTACAGTGGGGTTGTATGATATTTTTTTGGCCACATATAAACTCATTTTACAATCCACTTTAGATTTATAAAAGATAATGTAGTGAGAGTGCCTACCTAAATAATCCACTTTGTATATATTTAGTCAGGTAGGCCCTTGCACTACAGCTAATGGTAAATCTAAAAGATAAGCCCTCATGCTTTGAAGTCGCTTGTAAATTTTAGGAAAGGTATTCAATCAGATTATAATATGTCCATGGCTATCTTCTTAAAGATGGCATTCTGATGGAGCAACATGGAGGCTAATGAATACTTTATGTCATATGTCATCTGATTTTACACAATAACTAAAAAAGCAAAGCCCCAACTCAAACATTGGAATTTAATGCCAAAATGTTTTTTTTACCTTAATGCCTTCCTTACATTACCCCACTTGACCTCCAAAAGGCTTTACCCCTTTCATGACCAGGACATTTTTAGCTATTCAGCCCTGTGCTATTTTATGTTCAATATTTTTATTGAGGTTTATCAAAGTGAACAGAACAGAAAAAAAAAGGAAGTAAACATTGTTTGCTATACCATAATACATAGTGAGATGATCATCTAAATGTATTCATATGTCAGAACAGAAGTGACAACAAAAGCAAGCAATAAAATCAGTTTCAAGTGCTAATTGTGAGGTGGTGGTTATTGTCTTAACCCCCCAGACACCCTATCTGGGAACAAACTGTGTCATAGAAAGGAGACAGCACAACCATCTTAAAGTTTTGATCACTTCCCATTGATGTTTTAACAGTATAATGAATTGGCTATTGGTAAATCGAACCATGGTTATTATAAGCGTGTTCATCGTGGTAAGTGCATATATCAGTTTGATCTAGATTGTATATGTTAGGAAATGTTTGTCTTTCCCTGCCACTTTAGCCAGTGTGACCATTTCTTGTAAATTGAGGGAAGACGTCCCTTACATGAGGCAAACATGCATTTATAGGAACCGTGTGTATGTACTGGGGTGATTGCTTCATGTTTGGTTCGAATATCAGGGGTTTTCCAGTGGCGAATGATAGTTAATATGGTAGCCAATAGGATGAGGGTCGTTATACAGTAATCCCCCGCTACATCGCAGTTCAGTTTTTGCGGTCCCGGTAATTCGCATTTTTTTTGTAATGTTATTTTACTATATAAATCATTAAAAATGAAAGATTTTTGTGTTTTTCATAGCTCTTGCTCTGTCTCTAAGTATCTTTTATTATGTGTTTAAATGAGTTTCTATTGTTTTAAAAGTGTGTTTAACCACTTACCGCCCGCCCGCCGTCATATGACGGCGGGACGGTGCGGCTATTATCCTGGGCGGCCGTCATATGACGTCCGCCCATTCAAGCAGGGCAGGCGCGCGATCGCGGGCGCGCCGCCGTGCATTGCCGGTGTCGGCGTGTCCCGGGACACAGCCGATCACCGGCAGGGGGGAAACAGTCAATAGGCATGGCTGTTTCCCACGTGATCGGCTGTGTTCCAATGACACAGCCGATCACAATGGAGGCGCCCGGGAGATGACCGCGCATGCGCGATCGGGAGCGCGCAGCGCGGTCATGTCGGTGGCACTGTGTTCCGTAGGAACACAGCTGTCACCGGCGGTAGTAAACAGTCACTGACAGTGACTGTTTACTATGTGATCGGCTGTGAATCCATTCAAAGCCGATCAGAAAATGTAAACAAAGAGCAGTAACTCACTGTTACTAGCTCTTCTCTCCTCATACAGTTTCCAGTACGAGGGGAGAAGAGCTAGAAATAGTGAGTTACTGCTCTGTACCCCTGTAAAAAGTAAAAAGCACACAAATAAAGGTCCCCCACACACAGTCCTCAGCCCCCCCCAATGTCCCCTGTCACCCAACAGTCACCTCATCAGTGCCCAGAAATTGACACCCATAACGTTCACATGTGAGAGTAGCGATCGCAGGCAGAATAACCGCGATTCTGCCCGCGATCCAGAAATCATTGCAAATTGCGGGACGCCTGTGCGCTGCCCGTGATTTGCAATAGCACCCCAAACGCTGTGCGATGTTGCTGCCATTTCCGCCTGCCGAATCACGGTAACATCGCACAAACATCGCATGACGCCCAAAAAAGGTACAAGAGTTTCTTTGGGGCGTCATGCGTTGTTTGCTTGATGTTACCTCGATTCGGCAGGCGGAAATCGCTGCAACATCGCACAGCGTTTGGGGTGCTATTGCAAATCACAGGCAACGCACAGGCGTCCCGCGATTTGCAATGATTTCTGGATCACGGGCAGAATCGCAGTGATTCTGCCCATGATCGCTACGCTCACATGTGAATGTAGCCTAAAGTTCACCGGTCACCAGAGACTGCCATCAGTGCCGCCGTGCACCGTCACCTGTCACCCATCAGTGACCATCGCCCGTCACCTGTCACCCCATCAATCACCGTCACCTGTCACCCCATCAGTCATCGTCACCTGTCACCCCATCAGTCATCGTCACCTGTCACCCTATCAATCATCGTCACTTGACACCCCATCAGTGATCGTCACTTGTCACCCCATCAATCATCGTCACATGTCACCCCGTCAGTGATTGTCATCTGTCACCCCATCAATCATCGTCACTTGTCACCTCATCAATCATCGTCACCTGTCACCTCATCAATCATCATCACCTGTCACCCCATCAGTCATCGTCACCTGTCACCCCATCAGTCATCGTCCCCTGTCACCCCATCAGTCATCGTCACCTGTCACCCCATCAGTCATCGTCACCTGTCACCCCATCAGTCATCGTCACCTGTTTGCCATATACATGCAATCACTTACTGACCGCCTAACGACTATATGCGTCGGCCATTAAAAGCTAAATACTGGGGTTATGGCAGCAGATAGCCCCCATAACCCCGGTATTTTTTGAAACGGCGGGCGGTCGGCTTTCAGATAAGGGTGGTCCCAGTGGCGGATTCACCGCGGAATTACCCTTACGGTGCAGGGGAAGAGGTGCCCCCCCCCCTCCTGCCACGTCCCAGACGTTTTCCCAGCTTACCGGACCCGCCGGCAGCGGGGAAAACTATCCGGTCCCGGATCCTCAGAGACAGGAAGTCGAGTGAGGGCAAGATGGCCCTCACTCAACTCTATGGTCTTGGAGGACCGGAGCTACGTCAAAAGACGTTGCCTAGCAACCGGTTTAAAGGGCCGCTTTTTTTTTTTGCTTTTTTTTTTTTCCTCTTTCAACAATTTTTTTTTTTTTTTTTTTGCTTTTTTAGTGTAGTTGTGAGGTGTGAGGTCTTTTTGACCCCAGATCTCACAATAAAGAGGACCTGTCATGCCTATTTCTATTACAAGAGATGTTTACATTCCTTGTAATAGGAATAAAAATGATCAAAACATTTTTTTTTTTAAACTGTGTAAAAATAAAAAAATAATAAATAAAATAAATAGGAAAAAAAAAAATTAAAGCGCCCTGTCCCCGTTAGCTCGCGCGCAGAAGCAAACGCATACGCAAGTCCCGCCCACATATGTAAACGGTGTTCAAACCATACATGTGAGGTATCGCCGCGATCGTTAGAGCGAGAGCAATAATTTGAGCCCTAGACCTCCTCTGTAACTCTAAGCTAGTAACCTTCAGAAATTTTTAAAATGTTGCCTATGGGGATTTTTAAGTACCAATGTTTGGCGCCATTCTGTGAGCATGCGCAATTTTGAAGCATGACATGTTGGGTATCTAATTACTCGGCGTAACATTATCTTTCACATTATGGAAAAAAATTGTGCTAAATTTACTGTTTTCTTATGTTTTAGTTCAAAAAAGTGAATTTTTTTTAAAAAAAAACGCATTTGGAAGACTGCTGCGCAAATATGGTGTGATAAAAAATATTGCAACGATCTCCATTTTATTCTCTAGGGTCTCTGCTAAAAAAAAATATATAATGTTTGGGGGTTCCAAGTAGTTTTCTAGCAAAAAAAATGATTTTAGCTTGTAAACACCAAGTGTCAAAAATAGGCCCAGTCTTAAAGTGGATAAATGGACAACTTTGTGTAAAGCGCTACTTGGATGTTAGGCCTATGTATGTGGCCAGGCTGTGAAAAAGTGTTACAAATGTGGTATCGCCATACTCAGGAGGAATAGCAGAATGTATTTTGGGGTGCAATTTTTGCTATGTACATGCTATGTGTTAGAAATATTGCATAAATGGACAGCTTTGTGTAAAAAAAATTTGTTTTCATTTTCTTTCCACATTTTCCAAAAACTTGTGGAAAAAAATGACATATTCAAAAGACTCATTATGCCTCAAAAATTATACGTTGGGCTGTTTGCTTTCTAAAATGGGGTCATTTTATGGGGGTTTCCATTGTCCTGGTGCTCCAGGGCCTTCAAAAGTGCGATAGGTTGTCAGGAAATTATATGTGTAATTTGTGCTCCTAGAATGCCGGACGGGGCTACTTGAATGTTAGGCCTTTGTATGTGGCCAGGCTGTGAAAAAGTCTCACACATGTGGTATCGCCATACTCAGGAGGAGTAGTAGAATGTGTTTTGGGGTGTAGTTGCAAGTATACATGTGCTGTGTGAGAGAAATAACCTGTTAATACGGCAATTTGTAAAAAAAAATAAAAAAAAAATAAAAATCTTCATTTTGCAAAGCATTGTGGGAAAAAATTACAACTTCAAAAAACTCACCATGCCCCTTATTAAATACCTTGGAATGTCTACTTTCCAAAAAGGGGTCATTTGGGGGGTATTTGTACTTTCCTGACTTTTTAGTGTCTCAAGAAATGAGATAGGCCTTCAGTACATCAGGTGTGATCAAGTGTGATCAATTTTCAATGATTCGCACCATAGCTTGTGGACTCTATAACTTTCACAAAGACCAAATAATATACACTTACTTGGGTTATTTTTACCAAAGATAAGTAGCAGTATAAATTTTGGCCAAAATTTGTGAAGAAAAATTACTAATTTGCAAAATTTTACTTGCAAAAGTTTTTTATTTTGTAAGACATATGTAGATTAATAACATACAATCTCAGGAAATATTGCATAAGAAAGGTATACAATGTGTCAAATACAGAGCCCTCTCGGAAAGGGACTTTGTAATGATAACAATGGCAACAATGCAATACGAGATAGGCATGGTTACTAAAACAGTAGTACTAAAACGTCTGAGGATCAGAACAGAATCCCAGCCCGCAAGCAAAGCACAGAAAAATATAACCGTGGACCTCCATGTAAGTTACAAATGCCCTCTGTAAACCAGGAAGGGGAACCCCCCCCCTGAATCTTATGAACTGGGGTTGCATATAATCACCCTCTGAAGATATAGGTCCTGAGAGAGGTAGATACCCTATAAGCCACAAGAAAGGAAGAAGTATGGAATATCCGAAAGGAAGAAAAGGAAAGGAAAAGAAGGAAAGAACACAAGAAGAGAAAGGGGATAGGAGAAAGGATGGAGATGCTGGAGTGGATGCAAGAAGGCTAATTTGCAAAATTTTATGACAGAAACAAAGAAAAATGCGTTTTTTCACAATATTTTCAGTCTTTTTTTATTTATAGCACAAAAAATAAAAAACCCAGTATTGATCAAATACCATCAAAAGAAAGCTCTATTTGTGTGAAAAAAAGGACACAATTTTTGTATGGGTACAGTGTTGCATGACTGAGTAATTCTCAGTCAAAATGTGAGAGCGCTGAAAGCTGAAAATCGGTCTGGGCAGGAAGGGGGTGAAAGTGCACTGTAGGCAAGTGGTTAAAGACCTTAAAATGCTTCTACACGTACAGTGACAGTAAAAAAATCATGCCTACAATGCATTTTAATAGGGTTTTTCTATTTCGCGGAATTTCACTTTTCGCGGCTGGGTTCCGGAACGTAACCCCCGCAATGGAGGGGGGTTTACTGTAGTGTGAAAATAGTAGGAAATTTTTCCATGCCAATGCCCAATAGAGCAAGCTTCCAAGAAGGGGTTAAGGTTAATCCTATTACTTCTGCAAGAAGTTGAAACACATCTTGCCAAAGTTTAGTTACCAGGGTGCATTACCAGAGAAGGTGGAACAAGTTCCCTATTTCCCCATAGTGTCTCCAGCATAGTGGCTGTATGGTAGAATCAAAAGTGTAAATCATGGATGGGGTGATGTACCATCTGAGGGAAGTTTTGTGTACCAATTCCCAGAGGTTCAAGGATTTCGTGGCTCTGAAGCTGTTTTTAAAGGCTAATACCATTGGGATTTGCTAAAAGAGTGGCCAATATCCTTTTCCCACTTTAGTAATGGTAGGTTGTTAATAAAGGAAATCTTGTCTCCTAGTATGTTATAAAATAGTGTGATGCCCTTTGTGTTCATTTTAGGTGATGAGAGGTATTTCCACACTAGTGGATGTACCTCTTTGTTTAGGTGGGGATTGCGGAGCAGGCAGTGAGTTAGTTGTATGTATTGGTAGCATAGAAAAACAGGAAAGAAATCCCTCTAAGGGATTTCCCCAAGAAGATGGGGGGAAGGGGATGCTTTAGATGCCTGGAAAGTGGAAATCTGTATGAAATATTTGAAGCAAAAGATATATTACAAAAATAATCTTATATATGACTTCCAAACCCAATTTTTATAAAAACAAAATATATTAGTAAAAAACCTCAGAACACGGTCAAAAAAGAGATGACAAGGCAAATATCACATAAACATATATGTAAAGGCAAGGAGTAAAATTTGTATAGGACACCAAACCCCTACGTGTTTCAACTTAATAAAGTCTTCCTCAGGGGTGTATGGGTCCGCAGCTCCTTTAACGCACATCTGCGTGCATAGTACAGAAAACAAGTGAGTAATATACATATACATCAAACAGAAGATATATCTGACGTACAAACACAGATAGATGAAAAACATACATATATATGTGGTCCACCCAAATTTACATCCTGAATTTAACAACTGGGTTAAATATATATGGGTTATACGATCCCAGTGGCCCAGGGACATACCAGGACGGTGGTCCCCACCCAGGAACCACAAGGGGCAGGGGCAGAACCGGACAGGAGCAGACCTGGCGGGAGAAGAAAGGGGAAGAGAAAAAGGAAGAAAAGAAATGCAGCAAGAAAAAAGAGAAAACCTTATGAAGTAATCCCAAAACGAAAAAAAAAAAAGGAAAAAATGTATATATTGTATGAAAAAGTAAATAAAACGTTTTTATTTGGTGCATCACATACCTGTTCTCTCTTAGCTAGAACCCCATGATAAAAATAAAAAGAATCATGCTTTTTATTTTTTTTTTAATTATATTTTTTTATTTGTTTTGAGAAAGAATAATGTACAAACAAGGGACAAATAGCCCCTAATAGGGTTGAGCGGACACCTAGATGTCCGTGTTCGACGGGTTCGGCCGAACTTTAAAAAAAAGTCCGGGTCCGTGTCCCGGACTTTTACCGAACTTTTCCCAGACACCGAACCCCATTGAAGTCAATGGGGACCCGAACTTTAAGGCACTAAAATGGCTCTAAAACACCAATGGAAAGGGCTAGAGTGCTGCAAATGGCAGCAAAACGTAGTTAAGAGCATGGCAAGTGCTCTGCAAACAAATGTGGATAGGGAAATAACTTAAAACAACAAAAAAAAACAGAAAAATAAAACAATGTTCTTCATCTCTGAAGGACGAGGCCCATATGGAGTAGGAGGGAGGTTGAGGTGGTGGTGGATGTGGCGGTGTCATAGGCGTGCACACAGGGTGTGCCTGGTGTACCTGGGCACACCCTAATCACCTAGGGCACATAGCATTATCGCTCTGTTTGCCAGTGAGGAGATGGGAAAGATCTCCCTCGCACCTGCTCTGCTCTATTTCTCTTTGCCAGCAGGGAGAGTAATGTATCGGGGCCATGTACATGTAGGCAAACACATGCATGTGTATTTCAACTTTGGGGTGCACACCCTAATGCAATAGGCTGCGCACACCTATGAGCGGTGTAGGTGGAAGCGGCGGTGGAGGAGGACCAGGGCCGGATTAAGAGCATCATGGTCTTGGTGCTGAGGATTTTGAAGGGCCTTAAGGGCCGTTCCTTGGCATGCACCCAGAGGAGGAACGGTGCAGCCATGCATGCCTAATTCAACATGGGATGCTGTCTCTGAAGCCCATAAACACATCCATGCATCGGCAACTGTCCCTCCTTGTCCGGCCTTCGCGCTGTGTGGGGAGGTTCTGAGGGTGCTGCCTGGGGAAGCGAGCATAGAAGCCAGACTTCTGTGTTTACAAGTGACAGAAGAGCGGTCACAGTAAATATGGCCAACCCGGGGCCTATATAAAAGGTAGGGGCCTGCATGGAGCTGCAGCTTCAATAGCCCCTACGTTAATCTGGCCCTGAGGAGGAGGACGAGGTAGCCAACACTGCTTCTTTTCACAAATTTTAAATGAGGGTACACCCCAAAAGAGTGAGAAAGAGCAAAAATGGAACAATGGCTGGGTAAGGTCGGTATCCATTGCTATTCTGCACAAGGTACGGAAAAGTCCCGTGGGATCCATGCCTGGTTCATTTTAATGAACGTGAGCTTGTCCACATTGTCTCTGGACAGGCGGCTGCGCTTGTCTGTTATAACACCCCCAGCCGTGCTAAATACCCGTTCAGATAATACACTGGCTGCAGGGCACGCCAGCACCTCCAAGGCGTAAAGGGCAAGCTCAGGCCATGTGCCCAATTTGGAGACCCAGAAGTTGAAGGGGGCAGACCCCTCATTCACTACATGTAGGCGTTTTCACACATACTGCTCCACCATGTTGGTAAAATGCTGCCTCCTGCTAAGACGTTCCATCTGAGCTGCTGGTGCTGCTGTTTGTTGTGGCGTGCTGACAAAGCTTTTCCACATTTCGGCCATGCTAACCCTGCCTTCTGAGGTGCTGGTGGTGCCCTGGTTGAGTTGGCGACCTCCTCCTCCTCCTCCTCTGCCTTGTGCTTCCACTGTGGCCCCGCTGTCAGATGGGAATGCCAGCAGCATCGCGTCTACCAGCGTGCGCTTGTACTCGCGCATCTTGCGATCGCGCTCCAGTGAGTGAATTAAGGACGGTACGTTGTCCTTGTAACGGGGATCCAGCAGCGTGGCCACCCAGTAATCAGCACAAGTTAGAATGTGGGCAACTCGGCGGTCGTTGTGGAGACACTGCAGCATGTAATCGCTCATGTGTGCCAGGCTGCCCAGAGGCGACGAAAGGCTGTCCTCTGTGGGTGGTGTATCGTCCGTGTCCTCTGTATCCCCCCAGCCACGCACCAGTGATGGCCATGAGCTGGCCTGGGTGCCACCCTGCTGTAAACATGGTTCCATCTCCTCCTCCAGCTCCTCCTCCTCCTCATCCTCCTCATCCTCCAGAACTGTGCCCCTGCTGGACAATTGTGTCCCTGGCGTTTGTGTGTGCAGGAACCCACCCTCGGAGCCCCTTGCGAATGACTGCCCTGAAAACCTTTGAAATGTTACCTCTTCATCCTCCTCCTCCTCCTCCTCATCCTGTGCCACATCCTCTTCCATCATCGCCCGAATTGTTTTTTCAAGGAGGCATAGAAGTGGGATAGTTAAGCTGAGAATGGCGTCATTGCCACTGGCCATGTTGGTGGAGTACTCAAAACAGCGCAACAAGGCACACAGGTCTCGCATGGAGGCCCAGTTATTGGTGGTGAAGTGGTGCTGTTCCGCAGAGCGACTCACGCGTGCGTGCTGCAGCTGAAACTCCACTATGGCCTGCTGCTGCTCGCACAGTCTTTGCAGCATGTGCAAGGTGGAGTTCCACCTTGTGGGCACGTCACATATGAGGCGGTGAGCGGGAAGGCCGAAGTTACGCTGCAGCCCTGCCAGGCGAGCAGCAGCAGGGTGAGAACGCCGAAAGTGCGCACAGACGGCCTGCACTTTCTGCAGCAGCTCTGACATATCGGGGTAGTTTTTAAGGAACCTCTGCACCACCAAATTCAGCACATGCGCCAGGCAAGGGATGTGCGTCAAACCGGCTAGGCCCAGAGCTGCTATGAGATTTCGCCCGTTATCGCACACCACCAGGCCGGTCTTGAGGCTCGCTGGCAGCAACCACTCATTTGTCTGCTGTTCCATGCTCCTCCACAACTCCTGCGCGGTGTGTGGTTTGTCCCCCAAACAGGCAAGTTGTAAAACTGCCTGCTGTCGTTTAGCCCTGGCCGTGCTGAAGTTGGTGGTGAAGGTATTACGCTGTCCGGATGAGGAGGCGGTAGAGGATGAGGTAGCGGAGTAGGATGAGTTAGGAACAGGAGGCAAACTGAAGCACCCTGCAATCCTCGGTGGTGGAAGGACATGTGCCAAATTGCTATCCGCCTCAGGCCCATCCGCCACTGCATTTACCCAGTGTGCCGTTAGGGAGATATAACGCCCCTGACCGTGCTTACTGGTCCACGTATCGGTAGTTAGGTGGACCTTGGCACAGATGGCGTTGCGCAGTGCACACCTGATTTTTTCCCCCACTTGGTTGTGCAGGGAAGGGATGGCTTGCCTGGAAAAGTAGTGGCGGCTGGGCACGACGTACTGTGGGACAGCCACCGACATAAGCTTTTTAAAACTGGGCGTCTCCACCAGACGGAATGACAGCATTTCAAAGGCCAATAATTGTGAAATGTTGGCATTCAGGGCCAGGGATCGCGGGTGGGTAGGGGGGTACTTCCTCTTCCTCTCAAGTGTTTGGGAGATGGAAAGCTGAACGCTTCCACGGGACATTGTGGAGATAGTTGTTGGTGACCCAGGTGGTGGTGTTGCTGACAGATCATCTGTTTGCGGGGTGGCAGGTACCGGTATGACTACAGAGGTGGCTGGAGCGGCCGAGACTGCAGCAGAAGAGGAAGCAGGATGAGCCAGAGACGTTTCTTGGTTTTGAAGGTGTGTACTCCACTGCAGCTCGTGCTTTGCACTTAGATGCCTGATCATGCAGGTTGTGCTCAGGTTGAGAAGGTTTATGCCTCGCTTCAGGCTCTGATTGCACAGGGTGCAAACCACTAGTGTCCTGTCATCAGCACATTTTCTAAAGAACTTCCACGCTAGAGAACTCTTTTGAGCTGACTTTGGTGCGCTCGTTCCCTTGCTGCGTTGGGCAGTAGCAGGCGTAGTGTCTAGGGCACGGCCGCTCCGCTTCTGCACCCTGCTCCCTCTTCTGCTGTGCTGGTGGCTCTGTGCGACCACCGCCTCTTCCTCCAAACTACTCAGGTCACCGGCATGACCTTCATTCCATGTGGGGTCGAGGACCTCATCGTCCTCCACATCATCTTCCACCCAGTCTTCACCCCTGCCCTCCCTGTCGGTCTCCACAATGCTGAACGCCGCAGCAGTTGGCACCTGCGTTTCGTCATCATTGGAGACGTGCTGTGATGGTCCTTCCATGTACTCATCTTGAGAAATAAGTGGTTGGGCATCGCTGCACTCAATCTCTTCCACTTCTGGGGCAGGGCTAGGTGGATGGCCCTGGGAAACCCTGCTGACAGAGTCCTCAAAAAGAATAAGAGACTGCTCTATGGCTTGGGGCTCAGACTGCTTGCCTGATTTGCAAGGGGGTGAGGTGAAAGACGGTTGGACATTGGCTGCAGGTGCCAACTCTGACCTTTCTGCAGTAGACTGGGTGGGAGACAATGTGAAGGAACTGGAGGCACTGTCAGTAGCAAACCAATCTACTATCGCCTCTCTGTGTTCTGGCCTCATCACTTCTAGAGGCGTATGATGCCCTACCAAATACTGATGCAGGTTCTGTCGCCTACTCACACTTGAGGAAGGTGTTTCACTTGTGCGTGTAGCTGGCACAGATCGACCACGTCCTCTCCTTGCAACAGGAGCTCTAGCAGCAGCACCACCACGACCCAGGCCACGGCCCCTATTTGACGCTCTCCTCATATTTCTGAAATTTAAGATCTTGCCCTAGAAAGGTCTTTATTGAATAGCGGAACAAAAGAACAACAGTATGGCACGGGTGTATCTCACAGTCAAATATGCAAACTATGCCGCAATTTAATGTTTTTTACACCAAAAGGGTGTGTATTGAATAGCGGAATAGGATAAAAAACTGTGTATCTCACACGTACAAACACAGACTAGGCCCGATTAAATTTTTTCCTACCCTAAAGGGAGGATGAGGAAGAGGAGTATGGAACAGGCAGCACCCTCAAATCTTCAGAAGTATGAGATGAACCCCAAAAACATGGAAAGGTGGATCTCACACGTACCGACACAGACTATTCCGCAATTTAATTGAGCCACAAAGGTTTTTATTGAATAGCGGAATAGGAAATATGATCAAAAAAAAGTGTATGTTTTTCACACGTACAGAAGCACACTAGGCCCCAATTACTATTGTTTGTACACCTAAAAGGATGGATGAGGAGGAGGAGGAGGAGGAGTATAGAACAGGCAGCACCCTCAAAGCTTCAGAAGTATGAGATGAACCCCAAAAACTTGGAAAGGTGGATCTCACACGTACCGACACAGACTATTCCGCAATTTAATTGAGCCCCAAAGGTTTTTATTGAATAGCAGAATAGGAAATATGATCAAAAAAAAGTGTATGTTTTTCACACGTACAGAAGCACACTAGGCCCCAATTACTATTGTTTGTACACCTAAAAGGATGGATGAGGAAGAGGAGGAGGAGGAGTATAGAACAGGCAGCACCCTCAAAGCTTCAGAAGTATGAGATGAACCCCAAAAACTTGGAAAGGTGGATCTCACACGTACCGACACAGACTATTCCGCAATTTAATTGAGCCCCAAAGGTTTTTATTGAATAGCGGAATAGGAAATATGATCAAAAAAAAGTGTATGTTTTTCACACGTACAGAAGCACACTAGGCCCCAATTACTATTGTTTGTACACCTAAAAGGATGGATGAGGAGGAGGAGGAGTATAGAACAGGCAGCACCCTCAAAGCTTCAGAAGTATGAGATGAACCCCAAAAACTTGGAAAGGTGGATCTCACACGTACAGACACAGACTATTCCGCAATTTAATTGAGCCCCAAAGGTTTTTATTGAATAGCGGAATAGGAAATATGATCAAAAAAAAGTGTATGTTTTTCACACGTACAGAAGCACACTAGGCCCCAATTACTATTGTTTGTACACCTAAAAGGATGGATGAGGAGGAGTATAGAACAGGCAGCACCCTCAAAGCTTCAGAAGTATGAGATGAACCCCAAAAACTTGGAAAGGTGGATCTCACACGTACCGACACAGACTATTCCGCAATTTAATTGAGCCCCAAAGGTTTTTATTGAATAGCGGAATAGGAAATATGATCAAAAAAAAGTGTATGTTTTTCACACGTACAGAAGCACACTAGGCCCCAATTACTATTGTTTGTACACCTAAAAGGATGGATGAGGAGGAGGAGGAGGAGGAGTATAGAACAGGCAGCACCCTCAAAGCTTCAGAAGTATGAGATGAACCCCAAAAACTTGGAAAGGTGGATATCACACGTACCAACACAGACTATTCCGCAATTTAATTGAGCCCCAAAGGTTTTTATTGAATAGCGGAATAGGAAATATGATCAAAAAAAAGTGTATGTTTTTCACACGTACAGAAGCACACTAGGCCCCAATTACTATTGTTTGTACACCTAAAAGGATGGATGAGGAAGAGGAGGAGGAGGAGTATAGAACAGGCAGCACCCTCAAAGCTTCAGAAGTATGAGATGAACCCCAAAAACTTGGAAAGGTGGATCTCACACGTACCGACACAGACTATTCCGCAATTTAATTGAGCCCCAAAGGTTTTTATTGAATAACGGAATAGGAAATAAGATCAAAAAAAGTGTATGTTTTTCACACGTACAGAAGCACACTAGGCCCCAATTACTATTGTTTGTACACCTAAAAGGATGGATGAGGAGGAGGAGGAGGAGGAGTATAGAACAGGCAGCACCCTCAAAGCTTCAGAAGTATGAGATGAACCCCAAAAACTTGGAAAGGTGGATCTCACACGTACCGACACAGACTATTCCGCAATTTAATTGAGCCCCAAAGGTTTTTATTGAATAGCGGAATAGGAAATATGATCAAAAAAAGTGTATGTTTTTCACACGTACAGAAGCACACTAGGCCCCAATTACTATTGTTTGTACACCTAAAAGGATGGATGAGGAGGAGGAGGAGGAGGAGTATAGAACAGGCAGCACCCTCAAAGCTTCAGAAGTATGAGATGAACCCCAAAAACTTGGAAAGGTGGATCTCACACGTACCGACACAGACTATTCCGCAATTTAATTGAGCCCCAAAGGTTTTTATTGAATAGCGGAATAGGAAATATGATCAAAAAAAAGTGTATGTTTTTCACACGTACAGAAGCACACTAGGCCCCAATTACTATTGTTTGTACACCTAAAAGGATGGATGAGGAGGAGGAGGAGTATAGAACAGGCAGCACCCTCAAAGCTTCAGAAGTATGAGATGAACCCCAAAAACTTGGAAAGGTGGATCTCACACGTACCGACACAGACTATTCCGCAATTTAATTGAGCCCCAAAGGTTTTTATTGAATAGCGGAATAGGAAATATGATCAAAAAAAAGTGTATGTTTTTCACACGTACAGAAGCACACTAGGCCCCAATTACTATTGTTTGTACACCTAAAAGGATGGATGAGGAAGAGGAGGAGGAGGAGTATAGAACAGGCAGCACCCTCAAAGCTTCAGAAGTATGAGATGAACCCCAAAAACTTGGAAAGGTGGATCTCACACGTACCGACACAGACTATTCCGCAATTTAATTGAGCCCCAAAGGTTTTTATTGAATAACGGAATAGGAAATATGATCAAAAAAAGTGTATGTTTTTCACACGTACAGAAGCACACTAGGCCCCAATTACTATTGTTTGTACACCTAAAAGGATGGATGAGGAGGAGGAGGAGGAGTATAGAACAGGCAGCACCCTCAAAGCTTCAGAAGTATGAGATTGTGTTCACTGTACCCCACAAAGATTGTGTTCACTGTACCCCACAAAGATTGTGTTCACTGTACCCCACAAAGGTTTTGTTCACTGCACCCCACAAAGATTGTGTTCACTGTACCCCACAAAGGTTTTGTTCACTGCACCCCACAAAGATTGTGTTCACTGTACCCCACAAAGATTGTGTTCACTGCACCCCAAAAGGATTGTCTTCTCTGCACCCCACAAAGATTGTGTTCACTGTACCCCACAAAGGTTTTGTTCACTGTACCCCACAAAGATTGTGTTCACTGCACTCCAAAAGGATTGTCTTCACTGCACCCCACAAAGATTGTGTTCACTGTACCCCACAAAGGTTTTGTTCACTGCACCCCACAAAGATTGTGTTCACTGTACCCCACAAAGGTTTTGTTCACTGCACCCCACAAAGATTGTGTTCACTGTACCCCAC
This sequence comes from Pelophylax lessonae, assembly GCF_965119305.1. NCBI lineage: Eukaryota > Metazoa > Chordata > Amphibia > Anura > Ranidae > Pelophylax > Pelophylax lessonae. The sequence continues at coordinate 146,797,913 of NC_138779.1, read as the reverse complement.
AAAGGTTTTGTTCACTGCACCCCACAAAGATTGTGTTCACTGTACCCCCCAAAGATTTTGTTCACTGCACCCCACAAGGATTGTTTGTCTTCACTGCACCCCACAAGGATTGTCTTCACTGCACCCCACAAGGATTGTCTTCACTACACCCCACAAAGATTGTGTTCACTGCACCCCACAAAGGTTTTGTTCACTGCACCCCACAAAGATTGTGTTCACTGCACCCCACAAAGATTGTGTTCACTGTACCCCACAAAGATTGTGTTCACTGCACCCCAAAAGGATTGTCTTCTCTGCACCCCACAAAGATTGTGTTCACTGTACCCCACAAAGGTTTTGTTCACTGCACCCCACAAAGATTGTGTTCACTGTACCCCCCAAAGATTTTGTTCACTGCACCCCACAAGGATTGTCTTCACTGCACCCCACAAGGATTGTCTTCACTGCACCCCACAAAGATTGTGTTCACTGTACCCCACAAAGATTTTGTTCACTGCACCCCACAAAGATTGTGTTCACTGTACCCCACAAAGATTTTGTTCACTGCACTCCAAAAGGATTGTCTTCACTGCACCCCACAAAGATTGTGTTCACTGTACCCCACAAAGGTTTTGTTCACTGCACCCCACAAAGATTGTGTTCACTGTACCCCACAAAGGTTTTGTTCACTGCACCCCACAAAGATTGTGTTCACTGTACCCCACAAAGATTGTGTTCACTGTACCCCACAAAGGTTTTGTTCACTGCACCCCACAAAGATTGTGTTCACTGTACCCCACAAAGGTTGTGTTCACTGCACCCCACAAAGGTTTTGTTCACTGCACCCCACAAAGATTGTGTTCACTGCACCCCACAAAGATTGTGTTCACTGTACCCCACAAAGGTTTTGTTCACTGAACCCCACAAAGATTGTGTTCACTGTACCCCACAAAGATTGTGTTCACTGCACTCCAAAAGGATTGTCTTCACTGCACCCCACAAAGATTGTGTTCACTGTACCCCACAAAGGTTTTGTTCACTGCACCCCACAAAGATTGTGTTCACTGTACCCCACAAAGGTTTTGTTCACTGCACCCCACAAAGATTGTGTTCACTGTACCCCCCAAAGATTTTGTTCACTGCACCCCACAAGGATTGTCTTCACTGCACCCCACAAGGATTGTCTTCACTGCACCCCACAAAGATTGTGTTCACTGCACCCCACAAAGGTTTTGTTCACTGCACCCCACAAAGATTGTGTTCACTGTACCCCCCCAAAGATTTTGTTCACTGCACCCCACAAGGATTGTCTGCTCTGCACCCCACAAAGATTGTGTTCACTGTACCCCCCAAAGATTTTGTTCACTGCACCCCACAAGGATTGTCTTCACTGCACCCCACAAGGATTGTCTTCACTGCACCCCACAAAGATTGTGTTCACTGTACCCCCACAAAGGTTTTGTTCACTGCACCCCACAAAGATTTTGTTCACTGCACTCCAAAAGGATTGTGTTCACTGCACCCCAAAAAGATTGTGTTCACTGCAGCCCACACACAGAAAAATGGATGTGGATCACTGACACCTGCCTATCTCCTATCCCACACCACACAGCAATATCGATTGTAGTTTGTAGAACACACTTTCCCTAAAATTCAGCAGACTCTGTCCCTAACAGGATTGAGAAGAGATCGTAGATCAGGAGAACTAAGTGCAGACCCCACCCCACACAGCAATATCGATTGTAGTTTGTAGAACACACTGACCCTATAATTCAGCAGACTCTATCCCTAAAATGCCTACAACTCGCCCTGCCTAAACACTCCGACCTGTCCCTCAATTCTATCCGGACACAAATGTTTTTTTCCTGCCTATCTTTCCCTAATCAGCAGCCAGCACGTTGATGTGTGCTCTGTCCCTGATCTAAGCAGCATAATGACGCCACTGCGGCTGCCTCGAACTTATAAAGACTTGGTCACATGCTTCAGACGGCCAATCACAGCTACTGAGACATTTGCAGGCATGGCTGGGATGGCTTAAGGCACACCAGTTAAACGATTGTTGATTGGCTGTTGAAAGCCCGCCATGAAAAGAGCGCCAAAGCATGCAAAACCCGGAAATAAAACGACCGAACACGGATTTTTACCCGAATATACAGTAAAGTGTCCGTGTTCGTGTTCGGGTAACAAAAATCCAATTATTCGGTACGAACACGAATAATACAGTCCGTGTTCGCTCAACACTAGCCCCTAATTATTTATAACAGTACAAATATAACAAAAGGAACAAGAAATAAAACATAATAAAAATAACAATAGTGCTAAGACACACACAAAAGGAAAGTAAGAGACATCAAAAAAGAAGTCAATGAGTAACGTTCTCTGTAAGGGATGCCAGAAATATGCAAGAAAGGAGAGAACATCTTGATTAATAATTCAAGTATAGAACATTTTCAGAAGTCCTGGATCCAACCCAGGCTCAGTGGAAACCTGCACAAGCAAAAAACCTGATGGCGTAAGTATGTATAAAGCTCCCTGAAAAAAAGGAGGGAATCTCAAAAATTAAGTAATACTAAAGTCGGACAGGTCCCATCTTTCCCAACTTATATTGAACCGAGGGACCTCATCATAAACAGTGGCCGTTAAGAATTCCATCCTCCGATCTCCGCCACCAGTCAGAGAAAAAGAGATCTATCAGGAGCCTCTGTTGACAGCCAACAGAGCGGAATAGCCCTCCTGGCAGCCAAGAGAAGATATGAGATCAAGCGTTTGACAGGCCTGGAGACACCAGTGAATGGAAGACCCAATAAGTAATGAATGGGATAAAGAGGCAAGGATAAACCTGTCACCGTCTGAATCAATGACATCACCTCAGTCCAAAAGGGCTGTATGCAAGGACAAAGCCAAAATATATGGTAGAGGTAGCCCAAGTCTAGGCCACACTGCCAACACCTGTCTGTACACGACAGATCTATTTTGTGTAGGCACTCAGGGGTCCTATACCAAAACATTAAAACTTTTAAAGTTGTCTCTCTCTGCACCACGCATCTGGAGGATTTACAAGCTGAGGTCCATATCTTATCCCACATCTGTAAAGATATGGGTCGTTGCAACAAGCGTGTCCACTGACGCATATAAGAATGAGACTCTTCATTAAGGGGAACCACATCGTGAAGAATGCAATAGATGGATGACGCTAAGTGTCCCTGGTTAGCACAACAGCACACAAATACTCAAATGTAGTAGGTCTATCTAAAGTCAGGGACATTGACAGTGTCGAACTTGTAAGTAAAAATAAAATGTGTGTTTCGGGATGGCGAACTTCTCCTGCAACGTCTTGAAAGGGTACAGAGTTCGAGACACAGGGTGAACCAGGTTACAGAGTTGAAACAGGGGAGCCTGCGACTATGATCATGTGCGACTAAACTGTAGACTATCTGGTAGCAGTGGATTAAACAAAATATTTGTAGGGGGGGGGGGACATGGCAAAGAGAGAGAGAACTTACGAAAACACTTGCGCCATATCTCCAAGGTGAAAAGCATAGGGGCAAGACACATGTAATGCCTCAGACCACACCAAAGAACATGGATGAACCGGATACACAGAACCCCTCTCCGACCACTGATTGGGAGCTGCCAAAGAAGACCAGGAGGCCACTGATTTGAGGTGGGAAGCATAATATTATTTAATAATATCAGGAGCTCCCAGACCCCCCAGCTTCTGTGCAGAAAATACCACTGAGCTAGCAATGCGATGTGCCCTATTATTCCAAATAAATTTAAGAAAGCCCTTGTGAAGGGCCTTAAGTTGCGACATGGGGATGGCAACTGGCAGAGTCTCAAAGAAGTAAAGTAGCTTAGGCAAAATTGACATTTTCAAAACATTGATTCTTCCCAAGAGAGATAGGGGATACCCAGTCCATTGGTGCAAAGTGAAAAATCTCCCGAAACAAAGGGGAATAATTAGCTGAGTAGAGAGTGGAGTAAGAGGGGGTAAGTTTAATACCCAGGTAAGTAAGTGAAGAAGGGCACCACCTATATGGGTATCCTTGCTCAAGTTGGGTCAATAGGGATTGTGGCATGTGTATTAACCTTATACCCTGAGATAGCACTAAAGGAGGAAAGTAGGGAATGTAAGAAATGGAGAGATAACAGGGGGTTGGTCAGAGTCAACAAGATGTCGGCAGTAAATAAAGATAACTTATATTCTCTATGTCACATCAAAACCCCACTAATATCCAGGTGGGAACGAATGACCTTGGCCAGCGGTTCCAGACATAAGATAAAAAGCAGGGGAGAAGAGGGACATCCCTGCCGAGTGCCATTGAACATGGAGAATGGAGGCAACAGAAAGGTAGACAACATCCAGACCTGAGCAGTAATGGGCGAGTACAGTGCCTCCAAGACCCTAAACAAGGGGCCCCGAAAGCCAAAGTGGGACAGGGTGGAGAACATATAAGGCCATCTCAGCCTATCAAAGGCCTTCTGGGCATCTAAACTCAAGACTAGAGCTGGACGAGGGAACCTGTTGAGGAGGTCAATTAAGTCAATGGTGCACCTAGTGTTGTCCCCAGCATGTCTAGATGTAACAAATCCCACCTGGTCTTCATTAATCAGTTTGAGGATACATTTTGATAGTCTAGTGTTCAAGATCTTGGTGAATATCTTGTAGTCTGAGTTCAACAGGGCAAAAGGCCTATAGTTTTCTGGCAAGGAAGCATCTTTACCAGGTTTAGGGATTACAGAGATATGGGAATGCGTAAATTGGGGATGAGGGACAGTCCCCTCAAGCAAAGTGGCATAAAGATCTAATGTGTGCGGTGCTAGAATGGGTAGGAAGGTTTTGTAATATATATAAGGAAGACCATATGGTCCTGGATATTTACGTGAGGGCAGGTCTTTAACTGTGGCCGGAAGTTCCTCAAGGGAAATATCAGCATTCAGCTTGGCCAAATTTGACACAGACAACTTAGGCAAGAGAAGGTCCTTAAAAATCTTTCAAAGTTTTCCTGTGTAAAAGTAAAATGATTCTCAGGGGTTAAACTATTATAAAGCTTACTGTAAAACGTTCCAAAGGTTCTAGCCATAGTTTAAGGGCAGTAGGTCGGAGTGCCGTCAGTCTGTATAAGGAGGTCTGGGATTGAGTGAAAAGGGTGTGGACGGAGTTTATTCACCAACATTCTTTGTGGTTATTGGAAAATTCATGAAACTTTTATTTAGCCCACAATAGAGACTTGGCAACCTTAGTCATATCTAGCGTCTTAATACATTCCCCGAGGCACGTGACCCTTTGGAGGTTCGACACTGAGGGAGCACCCCCAAGCCGACATTCTGCCAACTTCAAACCGGCAAACAAGGAATGTTTAAGTCCATCAGCCTCCCTCTTTAAGTGGTTGCTCTCAGCAATACAAGAGCCCCAAAAAAAGGCCTTGTGGGCCTCCCACAGCGTGGAGGTATCCTGGACCGAACCCTTTTTTAAGGCAAAGAATTCCACCAAGCTCTCAGCCAATCTGTTGTAAACAACTTGGGACTGTAGGAGATGGTCGTTAAGGCGCCAGTTACACATCTTGCAGAATGATGAAGACAGAGTAACATCCAGAATAATAGGTGCGAGGTCAGACCAGGTAATAGGGAATATGTCTGAATTTACAATACATGAAATAAGAGGGGCAGAAACAAGGAAATTATCTAATCTAGAATGCATTTTATGAGCAGCTGAGTAGAAGGAGTACTGCCTATGCAGGGGATGTTTGATCCTCCAAGAGTCAAACAGTCGGTGAGACCTAACACACTTACGAAACGAAGTCGCTTGTGACAACACTCTGCAGGAAGGAGTTTCCTGGCTCAAGGTTTGGTGTCTCTGTTAGGGGACATTACCATATTGAAATCACCACAAACTATCATGAATGGCTGAGAATAGCGTTGGATGGAATCAAACACCCCATCAAGAAATTCTAATTGCCCGGAATTCGGTGCATATACATTCACCAGTGTAAACGAGGAAGACATGTAGTCACAAACAAGAACAATAAACCTTCCATGGGGATCAAGGTAGGTTTCCTTGATGCGTAAGGGGCAGGATTTCCTAATGAGGATTGCCACTCCAGCCTTCCCAGTAGGGTCAGAGGCAAGGAATGAGGTTGGAAAGTACCTGGAAGCAAACGTCAATGTGCCCCCAGAGCGGAAGTGCGTCTCTTGAACCAGGACCACATTCGCCCTGGAGGACCTAAACTCCCTGAGAGCCAGCCACCGCTTTTGTACTGAATTCAAACCCTTCACATTATATGAAAGAAACCTTAATGCCATATCTTTTGGAAATATGAATAGCGGTCAGAAGCATAAAATAATTAAAAATAATAATTGTACATAATAAAACAACAATATGAGTGACCACACCCCAATGGGGTCTGTAGCGAGCCAAGGGGCAAGAAAAAAGAAGAAAGAAAAATATTAGCCATAAAAACATCAGTAGGAAGCCTGAGAGGAAAAAAGCATCTCAGGAATCCAAAGCCGAAGCCTTGGGCTAGATGCAGGCAACACAGGGGCCTCAAACATGTGAACTCCAGAGGAGGGACCCATCTACTCTCCAGCAAAAGAAAAACCTGTGAGTCAAAAAAGAGGTTAATAAAGGCTAACAAAAAAGGGCCAATGTTCCATATCGAAAATGTTAAGCAACAACAAAACCCCATGGGTAGGGGAATGGCAGCCCAAGCTAGGGCAGCAAGAAGCCTGATATCAGGCCACAGAGGCATCAGGCCTGAGTGGAGGAAAAAAAAGAACACAAAAAATTCTCAGAAGATACTCAGGTCTCATCAGGTAGGAAGTTTAGGAAAACGGGAGCACTGAGGAGTGGCTGTAGATTTCCGAGGCTGTCCTTTCGCAGGAGTTCAGAGTCGACTAGGGGTAATAGGAGCAGGACTCCCCAAGTGTTGCGACTGAAGCAGATCATCTTCAGGAAGAGGGGGAAGTCCTAGACCTTTTATAAAGGCATCTCCTTCGTGCAGGTCACGTAAGCTGTGTTGGGTGCCATCACGGATGACCATTAGGTGAAACAGGAACCCCCAGTAGTAAGGAATACAATGTCATTGTAAATGAGAAGTTACAGGTCTCAGGTTTCTCCGCTTGGTGAGGGTTATTGGGGACAAGTCAATAAATATTTGAATCTTAGCCCCTTTATATTCAACCTGTGATTTATTGAGAGTGGCCAGAATCAGAGCCTCCTTACTGTCATAATAGTGGAAATGCACAACCACATCTCTGGGCCTTGACCCTGCAGGTGGCTTGAGGCCTAAGGATCTGTGAGCACGATTCAAACTCCAATCAATATCCACGATGTTGAGGGCTAGAGTGTTGAAAAGCCCCAGAAGGAAAGACCGAAGGTTATTATCACTCACATTTTCTGGGATACCCCAAAAACTGAGATTTTGGCACCTCTCACGATTCTCCAAGTCCTCCTGTTGCAGTTGTAGTTGCGAAACCAAGTGTTTCAAAGCAGAATTTTCCTCCTCCAGCACCTGAACATGCTGTACTAGATCATCAAATTTAGTCTCTAAAGCACCTGTGCGTTCACCAATATGAGTAATTTCCTCCCTAAGCTCCAAACAGCTGGCACCATACCTGTCTGTAGACTATCCTTAAAGATCAAGAATAACGGTCTGGCAATCACCTGGCTGAGCTCTTTAAGAACCCTCGGGTGCAAGCCATCCGGTCCCGGTGATTTATTTAAGTTAAGTTTCTCTAGTTTAGTTCTAAGTCTATCTTCTGTTAGCCATGGTGGTACTTCCTGAGGTGTATTATTTAGTTTAGCCTTACAAGCTGGGTTAGTGTAGCCCCCCGATTCTTTTGTGAAGACTGAAGAGAAGAAATTATTTAACATTTCTGCCTTTTCTCTGTCCTCTGTGGCCATATATCCCTTGTTGTCTTTTATGGGCCAATGTGTTCTGGCCTCGCTTTCTTACTGCTTATATACTTAAAGAATTTCTTGGGGTTATTTTTACTCTCTTCCTCTATATGTCTCTCGTGTTCTATTTTAGCCGCCTTGATTTTGTCTTTACATTTCTTATTGCACTCTTTGTAATGCTTGAATGCTGCCAATGACCCCTCAGTCTTGTATTTTTTGAAGGCCTTTTCTTTAGTATTAATATGCATTTTTATGGTGGAGTTTAGCCTACAAGCACTCAAATCAAAAATATTTTATTCAAGCCTCCTTTAATTTAAGATTGTGTATTTATGAAGAATCTAATCTCATACTGAATTTGTTTTTTATACATCATTATTCTGGATATGTTATCAATGTATTTATCCCTACTTATATGATTTGTATATGTGATCTGATATGGTTATTTGTATATGTCATGCTTTAAAGTATGAATGATGAATTAGAATATTGAATATGTGTCAACTTCCTATGGGTCCCCATTTTCTGAGTTATATTAAATTTTGTGTATCAAAATTTTATATGTTTTAAGACTGAGTACCCATAGAATATTTGTTGTCACAATAAATCTGTTATTTATGAATAGTGATTTTGGATATGTTATCATTACATTTATCCGTACTTATACCAATTATATGGATGTCTTTTTATTGATACTCATATTTGCCATGCTATTAATTATCAAACACATGTCCAATGTTCAATTCTTGTTGGGTCCCCACTTTTGGGGTCTTATAGATTATCCATGCCATGTACTTAATTAAACACACGTGTCCAGCTGCACTAAATTAGAGTCCCACATTCCCTTTCTTCTACGCTACATACAATTAGGGATGGAGAAACCTGGACATCTCTTCAATTATATCACGTGGCAGATCTATTCCCCACATTTGCCCTTTTAGCCACCCAGGGTTTGCTCTTTTAAATTTATTTCCCTTTGGAATGCACTGGCCAATCCCTTTGTTTAGTATGCTCTTGAAGCACTCCCATTTCTCCTCCGTGTTCTTTGTTCCCAGGGTTCAATCCCATTTGATATTTTCTAGCAGAGAGTGCAGTTTTGGGAAATTAGCTCTTTTGAAATTCAGTGTCCTTATATTACCCTTGTGTTTCCTATTACTATGATAAATACTGAAACTAATTGACCTATGGTCACTGTTTCCTAAGTTGCCCCGTATTTCTATATCCGTGAGCAGGTCTGTATTGTTGGTAATCAGTAGGTCAAGTACCACATTGTTTCTTGTCGTGCGTTCACTCTCTGACCCATAAAATTGTCCTGCAAAATATTTAGTAACTGCCGAGCCTTGGCTGAATGCGCTGTTCCTTCTGCCTAGTCTATATCTGGATAATTAAAGTCTCCCATTACAATGACATTTCCCATCCTTGCTGCCAATCCTATCTGTAAAACCTCTGGTTGGGGGGTCCTATAGCATATGCCCAATATTACCTTCCCTATAGTGCCCTCCCTTTTAAGTTCTACCCATAGGGATTCCGCCTCATCCATAGCTCCATTATTAATATCATCCCTCATATTTACCTGTACACTTTTCTTAATATACAGACATACTCCTCCCTCTTTTTTACCTTCTCTATCCCTGTGATAAAGGGAATACCCCTGAATGGTCGCTATCCATTCATGAGAGCTGTCAAACCAAGTCTCTGTTATCCCCACAAAATCTAAGTCCTCCTCAAACATCAGTAGCTCCAGCTCTCCCATCTTGTTGGCCAGGCTTCTGGCATTGGTAAACAAACCTCGTAATTTTGACCGGTTGCATATATCCTCGTTTGATGTGGTTTTTAGGCTGCTCTCGTGATTTTTCCCCATACCCACCTTGGGTTTAGGGGCTCTGAACACCCTACCACTAATGTCCCCCTTTGTGCCCTCTGAATCTTGCTCCCCGCTGGCTAATTCTACATCTGTTCCCTCCCCCCATCACCTAGTTTAAAAGCCCCACTAACTTTATGGCCATCCTCTCACCCAGTACGGCTGCACCCTCCCCATTTTGGTGCAATCCGTCCCTACCAAAGAGCCGGTGGCCGACTGAGAAGTCGACTCGGTTCTCCAGGAACCAGAAACCCTCCTTACTACACCAGCTCCTCAGCCACTTGTTAACTTCCCTAATCTCCCGCTGCCTCTCTGGTGTGGCTCAAGGTACAGGTAGTATTTCTGAAAATAGATTCAGGACCTGAGCTTTTAGGGAAGTAACGTGCTTACATTTTGTGCATTTGTATTCGCCCTCAATCGCATGATCAAGGAACGCATATATATCACAAGATTTACACCGAATCGCATCTCCACACCCGTCGGGCATTGTACCTACTAATCTAATGGGGATTCAGGAATTTAAGTCTATCCTGTGTGGCTGTTTCCTAGCTTCCTATCTCTACTTTCTCACCCTCTGGTACTCTGCTACACTCACTGACACTCCCAAACACTCAGGTACTCACAGGTATTCCCAGACACTCACAGGTACTCCCAGACAAGCAGGTACTCCCAGGTTCTCCCAGACACTCACAGGTACTCCCAGACACTCACAGGTATTCCCAGACACTCACAGTCACAGAGCACGGTCAGTCACAGAGCACAGTCAGTCGCAGAGCACAGTCAATCGCAGAGCACAGTTAGTCTCAGAGCACAGTCAGTCGCAGAGCACAGTCAGTCGCAGAGCACAGTCAGTCGCAGTCAGTCGCAGAGCACAGTCAGTCGCAGAGCCCAGTCAGTCGCAGAGCACAGTCAGTCGCGGTCAGTCGCAGAGCACAGTCAGTCGCAGAGCACAGTCAGTCACGGTCAGTCGCAGAGCACAGTCAGTCGCAGAGCATGGTCAGTCGCAGAGCACGGTCAGTCGCAGAGCACAGTCAGTCGCAAAGCACAGTCAGTCACAGAGCACAGTCAGTCGCAGGTCACAGTCAGTCGCAGGTCACAGTCACTCGCCTACAGTCCCTAGCTATGCCCCTCTGGCCCCCCCCACCAGCTGCCGAACAGCTGATCAGTCACCTACTCACGTCCCTGCTGCTGCTGCTGCTGCCGCCGTCATTCAGTATTTTACACTGGTGGTCACAGGCTTCCCCCGGAGGTTTCCCGCACGTCTCCCGCACCTCGGCTCCTCACACCGCCTCTGCCTCCTCACAGCGCCTCCGCCCAGGGTATATGGGATTTAATATGTTGCACTTTGATTTGTTGAATGTAATGTTGCTGAGCTGTAAAAGTGCATCTTGTTGCCCTTTTGGGTTTTATCATAGTTTTCTAAAAGAAAAGATCTCAGCTCTAGGTGCAATTGGATTAGTTTGGATGCGGTTGTTATTTTTTTTAGTGAATTAGTATCATGGATGTCTTTAAGGAGTTTGTCAATGTGCTGCTTCCTTTGTGTTCTGCCCCTAGCACATAATTGAATAAACATGCCTCTCATAAAGGCCTTGTGAGAAACCCACAGTGTTGAAGTATTAGCAACTGAACCTTCATTTAACTGGAAAAAGGCTCTAAGTTGTTTGCAAAGGGATAGTGAATCTTTAGGGGATTGGAGGATCCTGGTGTTTAGTCACCATAGATAGGTGGGAGGAGGGCTAGCAATGTCCTCTACGGTTATGCACACCGGTGAGTGGTCAGACCATGTAATGGGAAGAATGGTAGATTCTGACACTTTTTGTAATGTCCATGGGTCAAGGAGGAAAAGGTTGATAAGCGAATAAGACATATGGCATGGTAAGAAAAATGTATAGTCTCTTTCTTCTGCATGTTGGCACCGGCAAACGCTGTACAGCTGGAAAACAGGCAGGAGGGATCCCAAAGCACCTCAGAGAGGTGGAAGAAGAGTCCAGGAGAAGTCGCCACACCATATGGTCACTCCTTGTTGTATGGTACCGACTTTTTTGTGGAGTTTGCGAAAAAATGTAGCTGGTGTGTATTTGGGGCATAAACTGTAACAATGGTGAATAATAGTGTTGAGCGAACACGGACTGTATTATTCGTGTTCGTACCGAATAATTGGATTTTTTTTACCCGAACACGGACACGGACACTTTACTGTATGTTCGGGTAAAAATCCGTGTTCGGTCGTTTTATTTCCGGGTTTTGCATGCTTTGGCGCTCTTTTCATGGCGGGCTTTCAACAGCCAATCAACAATCGTTTAACTGGTGTGCCTTAAGCCATCCCAGCCATGCCTGCAAATGTCTTAGTAGCTGTGATTGGCCGTCTGAAGCATGTGACCAAGTCTTTATAAGTTCGAGGCAGCCGCCGCAGCAGCGTCATTCTGCTGCTTAGCTAAGGGACAGAGCACACATCAATGTGCTGGCTGCTGATTAGGGAAAGATAGGCAGGAAAAAACCATTTGTGTCCGGATAGAATTGAGGGACAGGTCGGAGTGTTTAGGCAGGGCGAGTTGTAGGCATTTTAGGGATAGAGTCTGCTGAATTATAGGGTCAGTGTCTTCTACAAACTACAATCGATATTGCTGTGTGGGGGGTGGGGTGAATCTGCACTCAATCCTGATCTACGATCTCTTCTCAATCCTGTTAGGGACAGAGTCTGCTGAATTTTAGGGAAACTGTGTTCTACAAACTACAATCGATATTGCTGTGTGGTGTGGGATTGGAGATAGGCAGGTGTCAGTGATCCACATCCATTTTTCAGTGTGTGAGCTGCAGTGAACACAATCTTTTTGGGCTGCAGTGAACACAATCTTTTTGGGCTGCAGTGAACACAATCTTTTTGGGCTGCAGTGAACACAATCTTTTTGGGCTGCAGTGAACACAATCTTTTTGGGGTGCAGTGAACAAAATCTTTTTGGGGTGCAGTGAACACAATCCTTTTTGGTGTGCAGTGAACACAATCTTTGTGGGGTGCAGTGAACAAAATCCTTTGTGGGGTGCAGTGAACACAATCTTTTTGGGGTGCAGTGAACAAAATCCTTTTTGGGGTGCAGTGAACAACATCCTTTTTGGGGTGCAGTGAACACAATCTTTTTGGGGTGCAGTGAACAAAATCCTTTGTGGGGTGCAGTGAACACAATCTTTTTGGGGTGCAGTGAACACAATCCTTTTGGGGTGGAGTGAACAACATCCTTTTTGGGGTGCAGTGAACAAAATCCTTTTTGGGGTGCAGTGAACAAAATCATTTTTGGGGTGCAGTGAACACAATCTTTTTGGGGTGCAGTGAACACAATCTTTGTGGGGTGCAGTGAACACAATCTTTTTTGGGGTGGAGTGAACAACATCCTTTTTGGGGTGCAGTGAACAACATCCTTTTTGGGGTGCAGTGAACACAATCTTTTTGGGGTGCAGTAAACACAATCTTTGTGGGGTACAGTGAACAGAATCTTTGTGGGGTGCAGTGAACACAATCTTTGGGGGGTACAGTGAACACAATCTTTTTGGGGTGCAGTGAACACAATCTTTGTGGGGTGCAGTGAACACAATCTTTTTGGGGTGGAGTGAACAAAATCATTTTTGGGGTGCAGTGAACAACATCCTTTTTGGGGTGCAGTGATCAAAATCCTTTTTGGGGTGCAGTGAACACAATCTTTTTGGGGTGCAGTGAACAAAATCCTTTGTGGGGTGCAGTGAACAGAATCTTTGTGGGGTGCAGTGAACACAATCTTTGGGGGGGTACAGTGAACACAATCTTTTTGGGGTGCAGTGAACACAATCTTTGTGGGGTACAGTGAACAGAATCTTTGTGGGGTGCAGTGAACACAATCTTTGGGGGGTACAGTGAACACAATCTTTTTGGGGTGCAGTGAACACAATCTTTGGGGGGTACAGTGAACACAATCTTTTTGGGGTGCAGTGAACACAATCTTTGTGGGGTGCAGTGAACACAATCTTTGGGGGGGTACAGTGAACACAATCTTTTTGGGGTGCAGTGAACAACATCCTTTTAGGGTGCAGTGAACACAATCTTTGTGGGGTGCAGTGAACAACATCCTTTTAGGGTGCAGTGAACACAATCTTTGTGGGGTACAGTGAACAGAATCTTTGTGGGGTGCAGTGAACACAATCTTTGGGGGGTACAGTGAACACAATCTTTGTGAGGTGCAGTGAACACAATCTTTGTGGGGTGCAGTGAACACAATCATTGTGGGGTGCAGTGAACTCAATCTTTGTGGGGTACAGTGAACACAATCTCATACTTCTGAAGATTTGAGGGTGCTGCCTGTTCCATACTCCCCCTACTCCTCATCTAGCCTTTTAGGGGTACAAACAATAGTAATTGGGGCCTAGTGTGGTTGTGTACGTGTGATATACATACACTTTTTTTGGATCATATTTTCTATTCCGCTATTTAATCAAAAACCTTTGGGGATCAGTTAAATTGGGGGATAGTCTGTGTTGGTACGTGTGAGAGAGATCCACCTTTCCAAGTTGTTGGGGTTCATCTCATACTTCTGAAGGTTTGAGGGTGCTGCCTGTTCCATACCCCCCCTACTCCTCATCTAGCCTTTTAGGGGTACAAACAATAGTAATTGGGGCCTAGTGTGGTTGTGTACGTGTGATATACATACACTTTTTTTGGATCATATTTTCTATTCCGCTATTTAATCAAAAACCTTTGGGGATCAGTTAAATTGGGGGATAGTCTGTGTTGGTACGTGTGAGAGAGATCCACCTTTCCAAGTTGTTGGGGTTCATCTCATACTTCTGAAGGTTTGAGGGTGCTGCCTGTTCCATACCCCCCCTACTCCTCATCTAGCCTTTTAGGGGTACAAACAATAGTAATTGGGGCCTAGTGTGGTTGTGTACGTGTGATATACATACACTTTTTTTGGATCATATTTTCTATTCCGCTATTTAATCAAAAACCTTTGGGGATCAGTTAAATTGGGGGATAGTCTGTGTTGGTACGTGTGAGAGAGATCCACCTTTCCAAGTTTTTGGGGTTCATCTCATACTTCTGAAGATTTGAGGGTGCTGCCTGTTCCATACCCCCCCTACTCCTCATCTAGCCTTTTAGGGGTACAAACAATAGTAATTGGGGCCTAGTGTGGTTGTGTACGTGTGATATACATACACTTTTTTTGGATCATATTTTCTATTCCGCTATTTAATCAAAAACCTTTGGGGATCAGTTAAATTGGGGGATAGTCTGTGTTGGTACGTGTGAGAGAGATCCACCTTTCCAAGTTGTTGGGGTTCATCTCATACTTCTGAAGGTTTGAGGGTGCTGCCTGTTCCATACCCCCCCTACTCCTCATCTAGCCTTTTAGGGGTACAAACAATAGTAATTGGGGCCTAGTGTGGTTGTGTACGTGTGATATACATACACT
This sequence comes from Pelophylax lessonae, assembly GCF_965119305.1. Classification (NCBI taxonomy): domain Eukaryota; kingdom Metazoa; phylum Chordata; class Amphibia; order Anura; family Ranidae; genus Pelophylax; species Pelophylax lessonae. The sequence continues at coordinate 146,782,744 of NC_138779.1, read as the reverse complement.
TTTTTTGGATCATATTTTCTATTCCGCTATTTAATCAAAAACCTTTGGGGATCAGTTAAATTGGGGGATAGTCTGTGTTGGTACGTGTGAGAGAGATCCACCTTTCCAAGTTGTTGGGGTTCATCTCATACTTCTGAAGGTTTGAGGGTGCTGCCTGTTCCATACCCCCCCTACTCCTCATCTAGCCTTTTAGGGGTACAAACAATAGTAATTGGGGCCTAGTGTGGTTGTGTACGTGTGATATACATACACTTTTTTTGGATCATATTTTCTATTCCGCTATTTAATCAAAAACCTTTGGGGATCAGTTAAATTGGGGGATAGTCTGTGTTGGTACGTGTGAGAGAGATCCACCTTTCCAAGTTTTTGGGGTTCATCTCATACTTCTGAAGATTTGAGGGTGCTGCCTGTTCCATACCCCCCCTACTCCTCATCTAGCCTTTTAGGGGTACAAACAATAGTAATTGGGGCCTAGTGTGGTTGTGTACGTGTGATATACATACACTTTTTTTGGATCATATTTTCTATTCCGCTATTTAATCAAAAACCTTTGGGGATCAGTTAAATTGGGGGATAGTCTGTGTTGGTACGTGTGAGAGAGATCCACCTTTCCAAGTTTTTGGGGTTCATCTCATACTTCTGAAGATTTGAGGGTGCTGCCTGTTCCATACCCCCCCTACTCCTCATCTAGCCTTTTAGGGGTACAAACAATAGTAATTGGGGCCTAGTGTGGTTGTGTACGTGTGATATACATACACTTTTTTTGGATCATATTTTCTATTCCGCTATTTAATCAAAAACCTTTGGGGATCAGTTAAATTGGGGGATAGTCTGTGTTGGTACGTGTGAGAGAGATCCACCTTTCCAAGTTGTTGGGGTTCATCTCATACTTCTGAAGGTTTGAGGGTGCTGCCTGTTCCATACCCCCCCTACTCCTCATCTAGCCTTTTAGGGGTACAAACAATAGTAATTGGGGCCTAGTGTGGTTGTGTACGTGTGATATACATACACTTTTTTTGGATCATATTTTCTATTCCGCTATTTAATCAAAAACCTTTGGGGATCAGTTAAATTGGGGGATAGTCTGTGTTGGTACGTGTGAGAGAGATCCACCTTTCCAAGTTGTTGGGGTTCATCTCATACTTCTGAAGGTTTGAGGGTGCTGCCTGTTCCATACCCCCCCTACTCCTCATCTAGCCTTTTAGGGGTACAAACAATAGTAATTGGGGCCTAGTGTGGTTGTGTACGTGTGATATACATACACTTTTTTTGGATCATATTTTCTATTCCGCTATTTAATCAAAAACCTTTGGGGATCAGTTAAATTGGGGGATAGTCTGTGTTGGTACGTGTGAGAGAGATCCACCTTTCCAAGTTTTTGGGGTTCATCTCATACTTCTGAAGATTTGAGGGTGCTGCCTGTTCCATACCCCCCCTACTCCTCATCTAGCCTTTTAGGGGTACAAACAATAGTAATTGGGGCCTAGTGTGGTTGTGTACGTGTGATATACATACACTTTTTTTGGATCATATTTTCTATTCCGCTATTTAATCAAAAACCTTTGGGGATCAGTTAAATTGGGGGATAGTCTGTGTTGGTACGTGTGAGAGAGATCCACCTTTCCAAGTTGTTGGGGTTCATCTCATACTTCTGAAGGTTTGAGGGTGCTGCCTGTTCCATACCCCCCCTACTCCTCATCTAGCCTTTTAGGGGTACAAACAATAGTAATTGGGGCCTAGTGTGGTTGTGTACGTGTGATATACATACACTTTTTTTGGATCATATTTTCTATTCCGCTATTTAATCAAAAACCTTTGGGGATCAGTTAAATTGGGGGATAGTCTGTGTTGGTACGTGTGAGAGAGATCCACCTTTCCAAGTTTTTGGGGTTCATCTCATACTTCTGAAGGTTTGAGGGTGCTGCCTGTTCCATACCCCCCCTACTCCTCATCTAGCCTTTTAGGGGTACAAACAATAGTAATTGGGGCCTAGTGTGGTTGTGTACGTGTGATATACATACACTTTTTTTGGATCATATTTTCTATTCCGCTATTTAATCAAAAACCTTTGGGGATCAGTTAAATTGGGGGATAGTCTGTGTTGGTACGTGTGAGAGAGATCCACCTTTCCAAGTTTTTGGGGTTCATCTCATACTTCTGAAGATTTGAGGGTGCTGCCTGTTCCATACCCCCCCTACTCCTCATCTAGCCTTTTAGGGGTACAAACAATAGTAATTGGGGCCTAGTGTGGTTGTGTACGTGTGATATACATACACTTTTTTTGGATCATATTTTCTATTCCGCTATTTAATCAAAAACCTTTGGGGATCAGTTAAATTGGGGGATAGTCTGTGTTGGTACGTGTGAGAGAGATCCACCTTTCCAAGTTGTTGGGGTTCATCTCATACTTCTGAAGGTTTGAGGGTGCTGCCTGTTCCATACCCCCCCTACTCCTCATCTAGCCTTTTAGGGGTACAAACAATAGTAATTGGGGCCTAGTGTGGTTGTGTACGTGTGATATACATACACTTTTTTTGGATCATATTTTCTATTCCGCTATTTAATCAAAAACCTTTGGGGATCAGTTAAATTGGGGGATAGTCTGTGTTGGTACGTGTGAGAGAGATCCACCTTTCCAAGTTGTTGGGGTTCATCTCATACTTCTGAAGGTTTGAGGGTGCTGCCTGTTCCATACTCCCCCTACTCCTCATCTAGCCTTTTAGGGGTACAAACAATAGTAATTGGGGCCTAGTGTGGTTGTGTACGTGTGATATACATACACTTTTTTTGGATCATATTTTCTATTCCGCTATTTAATCAAAAACCTTTGGGGATCAGTTAAATTGGGGGATAGTCTGTGTTGGTACGTGTGAGAGAGATCCACCTTTCCAAGTTGTTGGGGTTCATCTCATACTTCTGAAGGTTTGAGGGTGCTGCCTGTTCCATACTCCCCCTACTCCTAGCCTTTTAGGGGTACAAACAATAGTAATTGGGGCCTAGTGTGGTTGTGTACGTGTGATATACATACACTTTTTTTGGATCATATTTTCTATTCCGCTATTTAATCAAAAACCTTTGGGGATCAGTTAAATTGGGGGATAGTCTGTGTTGGTACGTGTGAGAGAGATCCACCTTTCCAAGTTGTTGGGGTTCATCTCATACTTCTAAAGGTTTGAGGGTGCTGCCTGTTCCATACCCCCCCTACTCCTCATCTAGCCTTTTAGGGGTACAAACAATAGTAATTGGGGCCTAGTGTGGTTGTGTACGTGTGATATACATACACTTTTTTTGGATCATATTTTCTATTCCGCTATTTAATCAAAAACCTTTGGGGATCAGTTAAATTGGGGGATAGTCTGTGTTGGTACGTGTGAGAGAGATCCACCTTTCCAAGTTTTTGGGGTTCATCTCATACTTCTGAAGATTTGAGGGTGCTGCCTGTTCCATACCCCCCCTACTCCTCATCTAGCCTTTTAGGGGTACAAACAATAGTAATTGGGGCCTAGTGTGGTTGTGTACGTGTGATATACATACACTTTTTTTGGATCATATTTTCTATTCCGCTATTTAATCAAAAACCTTTGGGGATCAGTTAAATTGGGGGATAGTCTGTGTTGGTACGTGTGAGAGAGATCCACCTTTCCAAGTTTTTGGGGTTCATCTCATACTTCTGAAGATTTGAGGGTGCTGCCTGTTCCATACCCCCCCTACTCCTCATCTAGCCTTTTAGGGGTACAAACAATAGTAATTGGGGCCTAGTGTGGTTGTGTACGTGTGATATACATACACTTTTTTTGGATCATATTTTCTATTCCGCTATTTAATCAAAAACCTTTGGGGATCAGTTAAATTGGGGGATAGTCTGTGTTGGTACGTGTGAGAGAGATCCACCTTTCCAAGTTGTTGGGGTTCATCTCATACTTCTGAAGGTTTGAGGGTGCTGCCTGTTCCATACTCCCCCTACTCCTAGCCTTTTAGGGGTACAAACAATAGTAATTGGGGCCTAGTGTGGTTGTGTACGTGTGATATACATACACTTTTTTTGGATCATATTTTCTATTCCGCTATTTAATCAAAAACCTTTGGGGATCAGTTAAATTGGGGGATAGTCTGTGTTGGTACGTGTGAGAGAGATCCACCTTTCCAAGTTGTTGGGGTTCATCTCATACTTCTGAAGGTTTGAGGGTGCTGCCTGTTCCATACTCCCCCTACTCCTCATCTAGCCTTTTAGGGGTACAAACAATAGTAATTGGGGCCCAGTGTGGTTGTGTACGTGTGATATACATACACTTTTTTTGGATCATATTTTCTATTCCGCTATTTAATTTAACTGGGCCTCCATGCGAGACCTGTGTGCCTTGTTGCGCTGTTTTGAGTACTCCACCAACATGGCCAGTGGCAATGACGCCGTTCTCAGCTTAACTATCCCACTTCTATGCCTCCTTGAAAAAACAATTCGGGCGATGATGGAAGAGGATGTGGCACAGGATGAGGAGGAGGAGGAGGATGAAGAGGTAACATTTCCAAGGCTTTCAGGGCAGTCATTCGCAAGGGGCTCCGAGGGTGGGTTCCTGCACACGCAAACACCAGGGACGCAATTGTCCAGCAGGGGCACAGTTCTGGAGGATGAGGAGGATGAGGAGGAGGAGGAGCTGGAGGAGGAGATGGAACCATGTTCACAGCAGGGTGGCACCCAGGCCAGCTCATGGCCATCACTGGTGCGTGGCTGGGGGGATACAGAGGACACGGACGATACACCTCCCACAGAGGACAGCCTTTCATTGCCTCTGGGCAGCCTGGCACACATGAGCGATTACATGCTGCAGTGTCTCCACAACGACCGCCGAGTTGCCCACATTCTAACTTGTGCTGATTACTGGGTGGCCACGCTGCTGGATCCCCGTTACAAGGACAACGTACCGTCCTTAATTCACTCACTGGAGCGCGATCGCAAGATGCGCGAGTACAAGCGCACGCTGGTAGACGCCATGCTGCTGGCATTCCCATCTGACAGCGGGGCCACAGTGGAAGCACAAGGCAGAGGAGGAGGAGGAGGAGGTCGCCAACGCAACCAGGGCACCGCCAGCACCTCAGAAGGCAGGGTTAGCATGGCCGAAATGTGGAAAAGCTTTGTCAGCACGCCACAACAAACAGCAGCACCAGCAGCTCAGATGGAACGTCTTAGCAGGAGGCAGCATTTTACCAACATGGTGGAGCAGTATGTGTGCACACGCCTACATGTAGTGAATGACGGGTCTGCCCCCTTCAACTTCTGGGTCTCCAAATTGGGCACATGGCCTGAGCTTGCCCTTTACGCCTTGGAGGTGCTGGCGTGCCCTGCAGCCAGTGTATTATCTGAACGGGTATTTAGCACGGCTGGGGGCGTTATAACAGACAAGCGCAGCCGCCTGTCCAGAGACAATGTGGACAAGCTCACGTTCATTAAAATGAACCAGGCATGGATCCCACGGGACTTTTCCGTACCTTATGCAGAATAGCAATGGATACCGACCTTACCCACCCATTGTTCCATTTTTGCTCTTTCTCACTCTTTTGGGGTGTACCCTCATTTAAAATTTTTGAAAAGAAGCAGTGTTGGCTACCTCGTCCTCCTCCTCAGGGCCAGATTAATGTAGGGGCTATTGGAGCTGCAGCTCCAGGCCCCTACCTTTTATATAGGCCCCGGGTTGGCCATATTCACTGTTACCGCTCTTCTGTCACTTGTAAACACAGAAGTCTGGCTTCTATGCTCGCTTCCCCAGGCAGCACCCTCAGAACCTCCCCACACAGCGTGAAGGCCGGACAAGGAGGGACAGTTGGCGATGCATGGATGTGTTTATGGGCTTCAGAGACAGCATCCCATGTTGAATTAGGCATGCATGGCTGCACCCTTCCTCCTCTGGGTGCATGGCAAGGCACGGCCCTTAAGGCCCTTCAAAATCCTCAGCACCAAGCCCATGATGCTGTTAATCCGGCCCTGGTCCTCCTCCACCGCCGCTTCCACCTACACCGCCCATAGGTGTGCGCAGCCTATTGCATTAAGGTGTGCACCCCAAAGTTGAAATACACATGCATGTGTTTGCCAGCAGGGAGAGTAATGTATCGGGGCCATGTACCTGTAGGCAAGGAGAAATAGAGCAGAGCAGGTCCCAGGGAGATCTTTCCCATCTCCTCACTGGCAATGCTATGTGCCCTAGGTGATTAGGGTGTGCCCAGGCACACCCAGCACACCCTGTGCGCACGCCTATGTCACCGCCACATCCACCACCACCTCAACCTCCCTCCTACTCCATATGGGCCTCGTCCTTCAGAGATGAAGAAGAACATTGTTTTATTTTTCTGTTTTTTTTTGTTGTTTTAAGTTATTTCCCTATCCACATTTGTTTGCAGAGCACTTGCCATGCTCTTAATTACGTTTTGCTGCCATTTGCAGCACTCTAGCCCTTTCCTTTGGTGTTTTAGAGCCATTTTAGTGCCTTAAAGTTCGGGTCCCCATTGACTTCAATGGGGTTCGGTGTCCGGGAAAAGTTCGGTAAAAGTCCGGGACACGGACCCGGACTTTTTTTTAAAGTTCGGCCGAACCCGTCGAACACGGACATCTAGGTGTCCGCTCAACCCTAGTGAATAAGGCTTGATTAATAGAGCAAAGCAGAATAAGGTTTATACCTTCTTGATCTGCTATACAATTCTGGAGATGGAAAGTAAGAGAGTTTTTGATGGCAACAAGAATGCCTTTCTTTTTAGCTGGAGCTTTGGCGGTAAAGATGTTGGTGAAATTCTTGTTTGTGCAATGTGGTGGATTAGATGCCTGCAAGTGAGTCTCTTGTACACAGAGGATATCACATTTAGATTGTTCCACCAATTTCCATAATGAAGACCTTTTTGCAGGGCGATTAAGACCTTTGGCAATAATGGTTACAATTTAATGGTCATTTTAGTGGTAGATCAGTTGGCAAGGGTTATGTTTAGTGGGGTTACTAGAGCTTGGAATGCTATGTGAGGAAAGAACTTGCTGGTGAAAGCACTTGGTAATATACCTGAGGTTGTGTCGTTAATGCTATACTGTGTCTGGAAGTTATCAAATGAGATAGTTAGGAAAAATGCTAGTTCCACTTGTATATAAAGAAATTCTGAAAAGTTAGTGTTCCGTGGTTTGTCCTAGGTAGTATGATGAGTTTGAAAAAAGAAAAGAAAAAAAAGAACAAGAATATAAACAAGAACGTCTAGGTCAATACCTACAAAAAGGCTTCCTGGAGATAGGCACAACTGGTGCCAAGGAAGTAAAATAAAATTGGGTTGAAATGTCTCTGGGACCGAGTGAGGACTTACACTACACAGGACTACTTGAGTTAAGATATTCCTGTGGCTGTTGTTTAGCAAGAGTGGTGGTTGCTGGATCTTTGGGGTAATGGTTGATTCCATCGATTACTTTCATTGTTTTGATCCATAGGTGTGGCAGTGGAAGAATCAGGAATGATATTCCATCATTGCAAGATATGCAGGCCTTCTTTTATTGACACTACATGTTTAGATCCATTGTATGTAATAGACATTTTGGCTGGCGCTATCCATTAGTACTGGATGTTGTGATTGCGCAGGGCTTTGGTAATCATGTTGAGTTGTCTGCGATGACCTAGAGTGTGTTGGGAAAGGTCTGAAAAGATTTGCAGTTGACCATAAAGATCAGGTAGCGCTCCAAATGCTTTCAGTTTTTGCATGAGCTGCTGCTTCACATGGTAAAAGTGAATTCTGAGAATCACATCCCTTGGGACTGCAGCAGGCAAGAAGGATGGTTTGGGAAGCCTATAAATGCAGTCGATTACTAATTCAATATTTTTTAGATCGGGCATTAAGGATTTGATCAGGCCACGTGCATATGTGGAAAGGTCAGAGGGCTGCAGCGATGTCGCTATCCCGCTTATCTTGATATTGTTAGGACGGGATCTATCCTCTATGTTTGCCAATTTATCTTTCAACCATTTAGTGTCCTGCATTTGATTCTCTTGAGTATCAATGATGTCATAGACAGTGGTAGTAATGCCACTAATGTTTGTTTTTACATGGGAGATTCTGTCCTCCGTTAGATTTATGCTATGACCAAGATTGTGCATAAGGGATAGCATGTCAGCTTGGAGAGAGCTTCTTAGGGACATTAACATGTCCTTAAGTGTAGTATCCATCACAGGTTGTCACATAGTAGGGAAAGAGGTGGAATCATTCTGTCAATTTTGCAGTAGTAGAAGGAAGGTTGCTCACCTCATTGCTGGTTGTAGAGGAATCCAGTCTCATGTTTGCCTTAGCTGGGATGCTGGAAGCAGGGGAGCCTGGAGGAGACAGTGGGGATCCTGTCCTGGAGTTTAGAGGACCCTTGGGGTTGTGCTGGGAGCTCGCTGTTTGTCCAGGCTGTAGATGAGGGTAAGCCACTGGTGCTGCTGTGGAAGGTTCTGCCACGGCGCCATCTTGGCCGGGCCTTGTAGCCGGCTGGAACATGTATTACGCAGGCTTTTGTGGCAGCCGATCATCCTTTCCTTTCAATGCCATGGCTCCACGAGTGTAGCTGGAGTGCTGGAGCAGCTCAAAGGGGTAAAATCACCATTGGAGAGCAGGCAGACTCTGAGGTGTTCGGTCCTGTGTGTGGAGATCTCTTCTTACGCAGCCATCTTGTCCGCATGCCGGTCACGCCCCAACCCTGTGCTATTTTAACTGGCAATTGCTTGGTCATCCAACACTGTACCCAAATTAAATTTAGATACTTTTTTTCACACAAACAGAACTTTATTTTGGTGGTAATTAATCATCACTGGGTTTTTTTTATTATTTGCAATATAAATGAAAAAATACTGAAAATATTGTTTCTGTTATAAAATTTTGCAAACAAAAAACTTTTTTCATAAATTTAGGCCAACATGTAGTCTGCTACATTTGTTTAGAAAAAATTACCCAAATTACTGTTTATTATTTACAGTAGTCTATGTGAAAGCCATAGAGTCTACAAACTTCGGTATATACAGTATATGTTTGAAAATTGATTAATCTAAATGTACTGATCTAATTTCCTAATGCCCTAAAATGCCAGGACCCCCACACATAACTCCTTTTTGGAAAGTAGACAGTCCAAGTATTTAGTAAGAGGCATGGTCAGTTTTATGAAGTTATAATTTGTGGTCACAATTTTTTTGGAAAATGAAGAAATTAAATAATTTTGTTTAAACATACTGTCACCAGAGTAGTACTGTGTCATCATATGACTGGTGTGACAGTGATCAGGGATATTGACTGGTGACAGTATGCAAAAATAAATAAATAAATAAGTAAATCATTTTTTTTACATACTGTCATTTGAGGCCTTCAGTGTCACCATTGTGACACTATGCTACTCTGGGGGCATGATCAGGGATTTTGTTTTCTACACTGTTATTGCTTATAATAGTGATAATCACTATTAAAAGCAATAGTTTTAATTATCATGAATAGCTTTTATTCATGACAGCATGCATACTATTATGATGCTATGATTGGCTACAGCTAATCACATGGCACAGGGTATCAGGTACCATGTGATAGCTGTGAGCCAATTACAGCATTGCAATAGTAAGCAAGCTGTCATGAATAGAAGCCATTTAGTGAGTATTTGATCCTCTTTGCTTGAAGTTAAGCTCTGATAACTTTCTAACTCTTCCTCTTTTTCGGAACTTCGACTTTTCTGAAATTTTATGAGGTCTTTAAAAAATAGAAGGCTGGTATTGAGCTTGTGCAACAGGGCAAAGGAGATCTACAGGAACTTTAGGTACCAGAGGCCTGAGAGTTTCTGGTAAGTGGCCACTACCTACTGGGTGGAGGATCAGAGAGTTGGATCTACCACTGAACCACATCAAGGGAAGAAAGACAGCACAATCATTTTGATATCGCCCACCAATTTTTTATGGACACTATTTATTTCATCATCATTTATTTATTTCTTTATTAATATTTTTTGCTTGCCACACATTTTCTAGGCTGATTTTTTAAGGCTATTTATGTCTTGATATTGCACAGAGCACTTTATGGTCCTCAGCTATTTGATATTTACATGACACCAGTTTGTACCTTTGATCCAATTTTTCAACAGTGCACTTCCTTTATCCAGCACATATTGTAAATAACTGCACAGTTTATTATTAGCAATGTCACACTTTTATCTGGACGTTTATATTAATTTTTTACCATCGTATTGATTGATTTATCGCCGTACTTAACCACAGTAGGTGAAGCCCTAGTACTGTTAAGATAGCACGTTTTGGTCACTGGCACTGGTATATTTATTCTTTAGATCTACACTATTTATTCCACTTTATTTATTGTCTCACTATAGCACAGTGGGTGAAGCTCCCTGACTGCTACCGGTGCCTATCTTGTATTATTACCTGAATTTTATGATATTTTGTGTTCTATTATATAAGTACTAGCGCCTCATTACATCACCTAGTTCATAAAAGCCTGTAGGAGGGTAGCCATGCTGGGTTCGTTTTTATTAGGTTCTTCTTCCATTCATGTGCTACTCTATGGGGGAGATTTACTAAAACTGGTGAACACAGAATCTTGTACAGCTGTGCATAGTAACCAATCATCTTCTAGGTGTTATTGTCAAAGCGGAATTGAAAAAGCTGAAGTTAGAAGCTGGTTGATTACTATGCACTGTTGCACCATATTCTGTGTGCATCAGTTTTAGTAAATCTCACCCTATGTCTCTGAGCATCAGGTATCTGTGGATTTTTGTTTGTAACCCCTCAGACCCTCTGGTGAATTGAACAGGAAATGTTGGTTGTAAGCCCAATGAGGTAAGAATCTAAGGCAGTATACTCACAATGTGCATTTAAAAGCAGTGATGCTCTTGGATTGTGTCAATTCAGCTCAGGGTCATAGAAGCATTGATGTTTAAACTTGCAGTTAGTGTACAATTTAATGAAATACACACTGCTGATAGATACACATACCCAAGTGGAAGAAATTGTAAGTACTGTGGAGGTATACACATAATCGTAGAACAAATGTACTCTTTTAAAGTGGTTGTAAAGCCTTAAGGTTTTACACCGAAATGCATTCAATGCATTAAGGTGAAAAACCTTCTGTGCTGCAGCTCCCCCCAGACCCCCCCCCCCTTTTTCTTACCTGAACCTGATCTGTTTTAACAATGTGCAGAGCACAGCAGTTTCAGCCACTGTCGCTCTCCTCATTGGACAGATTAGTGGCAACAGGAGCCATTGGCTTCCACTGTGGTCAATGAAAAATTGTGCAGAAAAAGAAAAACGTTACCAGTCCTAGGCTAGAGTTTCAGGCTCAGGGTTCTTTAAAGCAAAATTGATGGCGGTGAAAAAAATGGGGGGGGGGGTTGTTTGCAGCTCTCCTGACTCTCCACTGGGTAATAGACCAAAACTGTACAAATAAAAAACAAGGAGAGAGCGCACAGCCGCCCTAGCATAACACCGTTTTATTAAATAAATGAAAATCCTTTAAAATATAACTCACAAGTGTAAGTAAGAGTCATGCAGATCAGTTCCCTGTGTCCCCAGGGAGAAGGTGATTCTCCCCTCCAGGTCTCGCCAGCCACTCGTCCTACACTTGCCGGAAGCTTCCTCCAACCTGTGACATCTGGGAGTGTACACTTCCGCCTCCAGGTGAGCCGTCCGATGTGCGCATGTGTTTGGACCAGCCGGCCTTCTCGGCTGTGCACTCTCTCCTTGTTTTTTTAGTTCAATCTGATTTTATTGAGAAAGAGGTTTTTTACAGAATATGAGTGATGACGAAGGTGCAAGTAACAAACAGAAAAAAAAACAATTTTCCACAGTCATATCACATAATGCGCTTCAAGTAAGTGTCTACTGCAGTTATTATTAGTGTCGGAAGGCAACATAAACTACCAAGTCCGTTGGAGGATAATGATAATGGTGTCGCAACTTAACAAACAGCAGCTTGGTGTAACATGGGTCAACATAAGCAAGAGAGAGGACAACTAAAGGATAACACTGGTAGAGATGTAGCTACAGTTGTCATCATCTGAGAAAATGATGTGAAGTGTGCAAGGCACTAGCAAATACTCAGGTCTTACGCTGAGAAGCATTCAAAAACAGCAAGGTAGCACAAAAAGGACAGCCGTGTGGCGCCAGTGGCATAACTAAAGAGATAAAGAGAAGGAAGGTGAGATAAAGCAGGAGAGCGAAAACAGAGATAAGCCAAGAGGATGAGGAAAGCAGAGAAGATCAAGAGGGACCGCCCACGTCCTACTGCCGCTCCCCATCACTCGGCAGTACAGGTGATTCGAGCCAGGATTTAAAGTCATCCGAACACCGGAACATGTCCCAGGACATCCATGCAACAGAGAACCGATCCTCTCTGCCCCCTTCCCGCGCCAGCAGGTTTTCCATATCCCTAAGTCTGTCCAGTTCCAGAGCCCACTCAAGTTTAGAAGGTACGTGCTTGGTTCTCCAGTGTCTGGGTATTACCGTCCTAACAGCCGCCAAGAAAAAACGCAGAACGTCTCTCTTGATCGACCGGAAGGAACCGGGCAACAGGGACAACAAGGCCAATTGCGGTGTCGCGGAGACTGTAGTTGCCTGGAGCCTGCAGTAGAGAGCTATAATTCCAATCCACAATTCATGGATCTGCGGACATTCCCACCAAATATGTAGGAGCGTCCCCCTAGATGACGAGCAACGCCAGCACTGGTCCGACTGAAGTGGGTCAATATAGGAAGTCGAGGAAGGGCATCTGTACCATCTGCTCAAGAGTTTGAACCCCTTCTCTTGAACCTGTGTTGCCGGAGACAGCGAGTGAGTCAACGCGAAACATTTGAACCAATCGCTGGATGAAAGAGCTCGCCCCAGGTCCCCATCCCAGGCAGCAGTATAGTTCGGCAGGTCAGGGCGAAGGGCGCGGAGGAGTAGGGAGTATAAGAGAGACACCGTGTGCGTGGGGGGATCATCCTGGAGCAGGATAGAGTCAAATTCCGAAGGGTCACCACTAACAGCAGTCAGTGAGGGCAGGGAGCGTAAATAGGAGAGAGCCTGGCCGCGCTGCATCCAGCTCACAGGAGCACTGTCGGATGTGGTGGAAGTAGGAGTCATCAACAAGGACGGGTCAGTCCGTAGAATTTGGGAAACCCGTCGGTGGTCCGTCGCAGTCCAGGGTCCAAATCTAGAACACGAGGCTGCCGGGGGGAACGCTGGAGTGCCAAAGAAGGGCGTCATGGGCCCCTGAGGACCCGAGAGTCGGCCCGACCTATTCAGGCAATCCCAAATCCGTAAGGTCTGGCGTGTTAAAGTGTTGAAAGAGGACACGTGGCCACGAAGATGTACCGGAGTCCAGGGAAGTGCCCTGAGATCAAAAGGGGCGAGAAAACGTTCAAGTTGTACCCATAATTTAGTGGGAGCATTGTGAAACCAATCCACCAAGCGCGTCAAGGTCGCCGCTCGGTGGTAGAGAGCGAAGTCCGGGATACCGGTGCCTCCTCTGGATTTCGGAAGGGTGAGAGTCGCATACTTTAGGCGGGGTCGGCTATGGAGCCATACAAATCTCGAAAGCGTTCTACGCAGCTTGTCAAAGAAGGATGCAGGTATGTGAACAGGAAGCGCTTGGAAGAGGTATAAGAAACGAGGCAGGATGTCCATCTTTAGAACATTGATCCTCCCAAACCAAGACAAGCGTTTCGTGGAGTACGTAGACAGGTCAGATAGGGTTTTAGTGAAGAGTGGAACAAAATTGTCGGTAAAGAGGCGTGTCGGGTCAGAAGGCAGATTGACGCCCAAGTAGCGAACGGAGGAGGATCCCGTCTTAAAGAGATACGTGTCCGAGATACGCTTAAGGGTCGAATCAGGCATGGAGATATTTAGTATCTCAGATTTAGAATGATTAACCTTAAAGTTGCTCATAAGACCAAAGTCGCGGAACTCGGCTAAGATCGCAGGGAGGGACTTTTGAGGAGAGGTAACGTATAGCAGTAAGTCATCTGCGAATAGCGCTAGTTTAGAATGTATGGGGCCAATGGTCAGTCCGCAAACATTGGGGTTATTACGAAGAGCAACAGCCAGATGTTCCATCACTAGTACATAGAGAAGCGGAGATAGGGGGCAACCCTGACGTGTACCGTTGTGTATACTGAAGGTAGGAGACAAGGAGCCGTTAATCCGAAGCCTAGCGGAAGGTGACTTGTAGAGGGCCATAATTCTAGCTAGCATAATCGGGCCGAGACCGATTTGTTCCAGGGTAAGACGCAGAAATTGCCAATCAACACGGTCAAAGGCCTTCTCTGCGTCCACCGTCAGCAGGCACAAAGGTATATCTCGGGAGCGGGCATAATCAGTAAGTAGGAGGGTTTTCAGGGTATTGTCCCTAGCTTCTCGGCCGTGGACAAAGCCCACTTGGTCCATATGAATAAGGTCCGGCAATAATGGTTTCAGTCGGGTCGCCAGGATCTTAGCATAAAGTTTGAGGTCGATTCCAATCAAAGAGATAGGTCTGTAATTGGCACACAGTGTGGGGTCTTTCCCTGGTTTCGGAATCAGGGATATGTGGGCCTCCAACGTCTGAGGGGGAAAATCCGAGCCGTCAGAAATGGAGTTAAAGACCCGAGCCAGAAAAGGGGCCAGCAGAGTGCCGAACACCTTATAGAACTTGGCAGTAAAGCCGTCAGGGCCAGGACTTTTGCCGGAAGGGGTAGATGCAATAGCCGCCATAACCTCGTCAACTGAGATCGGCACTTCCAGGTCCGAGACGGTCTCATCAGGCAGGCATGGGAGGGCAGTAGTCGACACGTACGTAGCCTTGTCATCGAGGGAGGCCCCAGGGGCACCCTGGGGCAAGTCCGCAGACAAGTGGTAAAGCGATTGATAGTAAGTCGCAAAGGATTGACCAATTAGCTTCGGGGTCGACGCTAGGGATCCTGTGGTGTCACGAATCTGGTCAATAAATGTAGAGGCAGTGCGTGGGTGGAGAGCGCCAGCTAAGGGTCGACCACATTTGTCTTGAAACTTGTATCTGTGTAGAGCCAACTTCTGGTCATACGTGTGGGCGGAGGCCACATATAGGTCCCTAAGTTGGGATCGAGCCGCAGAGAGGTCGGCTAGAGTTGCATCAGAGGGGGTTCGGCTATGCTGTGTTTCAAGATTGCGCAGCTTTAGAGTCGCGGTCGCAATAGAGGCCGACCTGTCCTTTTTAAGACGGGAACCCAGCTGAATAAAGGAACCCCGTAGCACTGCTTTGAGCGCTTCCCATTGTAGGGGGAGGGACGTAGTGTCGTCAGTGTGATCCAAAAAGAAATTGTTAATGACAGCGGAAATCGTGTCTACGCAGCCCGGAGTCGCCAGTATAGAGTCGTTAAGCCTCCAGGTCCATTCTCTCAGCGGAGTATCCGGGGGAGAAAGCGTGAGGAAAATCGGGGAGTGGTCGGACCAGACCGACGTCCCAATGTCAACCTCGGGGGACCAGTCAAGACAGGCATGGTCCACAAAAAAATAGTCTATCCGGCTGTACGACTGATGGGCAGATGAAAAGTGAGTGTAGGTCCTAGAGGTCGGGTGGAGGATTCGCCACACATCAGCTAGGTGCAAGTCATGAAGGACACGCTTCAGGGCACGCAACTTCGTATAGGAAAGAGTTGAGCGGGAGGAAGAGGTATCTAGCGTCGGGTCTAAGGGAAGGTTGAAGTCGCCACCCAGGAGGACCCTCCCCTCCGCAATCTCCTTGTTTTTTTATTTTTAATCAAAAATTGTGACACGGGAACGGGGAGCGGAGCCGAGTCTCACTGTCTGTATCAATGGACACAGCAGCAGGAAAGCATGGAAAGCAGCTTTCTGTGGGGGAACCCGATGAAGAGGAAGGGGCCTGGAGCACCTACAGGGGACCCCAGAAGAAGAGGATTGGGGCTGCTCTGTGAAAAAACATTGTACATATCAGGTTAGTATAGGCATAATTGTTTTTTTGTTTTTTAAATGAACATTTATAATCACTTTAATACTTTGCATGACGTGATAACATAAAAAAGGAAAACAAGGGCGCCAAGTCACAAGGATGGATGAACAAAAAAGGCAATTTTATTAAGACAACTTACATGTAGGTAAAACAGGATCAGCCACTGTGGTGTCGGAGGAGTGAAGCCAGATGATGTGTTGTGGGCTGTAAGGTCCGAAGCTGCCTTATGAAGGAGGTGGTCCTCCGAAACTACATTGCGGCCTGCCTTCCATGATTTGCCCAGCGTTTTGATCCCTGTCGGTCTCCGTGGAGGAGCCGACAGGTCACCATTGTGTCACTTCTGGTTACTTCCGGTTCCGGTCTCCGGTCACTTCCGGTTCCGGATACCAGCGGACGCTAGTGAGGCTGCCCATCCAAGGAGCCTTTGCTATTTGCAGGCCACAGCCCAGTGCCAGGACTGTGAGTTCTTCACATCACAGAACAGGCATCCGGACCTTACAGCCCACAACACATCATCTGGCTTCACTATGGAGATACTCCTCCGACACCACACAGGCTGATCCTGTTTTACCTACATGTAAGTTGTCTTAATAAAATTGCCTTTGTTGTTCTTCCATCCTTGTGACTTGGCAACCTTGTTTTCCTTTTTTATTGCATGCCTGGAGGGATTCCCTACCTCTTAAGGAGCTGCCAGTCTTAATACTACATCCCAGCCCCTCTTTGGACTTTGTGACTTTCATAGCAGAAGGACTTTTTGCTGTTATGTACAACATTGACTGAAGAGTCATGATTCTTGGATGAGGTTCTATATAATTAAAGTAATTTCACATTAAATGCTTCATGAGCTAAAGTAGACAGACATCTTGACACATATTTAAAAGCATGCAGTTTTGAATTTCCTTCTGTTCATAAATGGATCGATTTATTTTTTAAATTGATCTGGAAATTGATCAATACATCCTTATTATAATTCAAACAATAAAAAAACTGTAGAAACGTTATCTCTTATTTGACATTCTCTTATTTGACATTCTAGCAGTTCAGCGACTGTCCTCGCACAACAAAGAAAATATTACAAATTCATCTTATTTTTTTTAAAGCATCCTTTTATTTATTTATTTACCTTTTCTAACAACCAAAGATCTTTTTAGCCTTCAAAGCAACTTCTTTTGAAATGTAATTTCTTCACTACATTCTCTTCTTTTCAGTACTTTTTTTTAAAACGTGTTTCAATTATTTGCACCTATTATTATCCTTTTCTTTCTTTTTGCTAACTTTTTTTTCCCACCCAGCTTATTTGTTTCCATACTTTAACCATCTTTCCCTCACCTCTCACAACCACTGTTATTTCTTCTTTCTAAGGCTTCTAACTAGCCTTTGGTCATAGGCTGCATGCTGTATTTAATATAGTGGGGACTTACTAATACTCAAGCCCATCCTGCCTGAAGGAAAGCACTGGATCTCATTGACATACAGACTTTCCCAGAATAGGAGCCTGCTAAAGCTTGCAACTGAGGATACTTTTCGACTGTTTTGCAACTCAGTTTCTAGATAGTATTGTCATGCATGACAACCTGATTCCTTTATTACCTATGCACCGCGCTATGTAATTATATGAACTCTAAATCACAAGTTAGATAAACATTTCTAAAGTGCAAAACTGAATTCTTAAATTTTTATAAAATATAAATGAAAAACTGAAACGTGAATAAAAACAATAATCTCAATCACAAAATACCAGCGTGATCCTTAAAGTGGTTGTTACCTTTCAAATCCCTTATACTGGCAGCCCCTGTTTTATCCAGGGATAATGCACTGTATAAATGTTTTTTATAAACAATGCCTCTAAATACTTTTTTTACAGCTACATTCAGGCCAGTCACGTGACTCCCGGCAGCTCTGCTGCTCTGATCCAGGGCTACAGCGGGAGGGGCCGAGATCTCCCGCTGATGCCCCTGTGGTTACTGCTTTAACACAGAGATACCGGATCTCATACTGCATTTTGGTCTGTTGTAGCCTGGTGCTCTGTAAGCACCAGGTAAATGTGAATGATGTCTGCATTGTGGGATTTAACATTTAAAATATTCGATGGACTGCACTTTTGAATATTTTTGTGCATATCAGTTTATGCACTGGTATTGCATGTTTTTTTTCAATATTAAGGGTCACGCAAGTATTTTGTAAATGGCAGTATTGTTTTTATTCACGTTTCAGTTATTCATTTATGTTTAAGAATTTTTTTTAGCAATGTGATTTTGAATATTTTTATTCAACTTGTGATTTAGAGTTTGTGGAATTATACTGCGCAGCACATAGGGTAATATAAGTATATTTTGCACATCATATGGGATTGTGATCAGTGTCAGCAGTGATCTTAGTTACCTTGTGAATACACACACTAGCTTTCAAGATTTTGTTCATATTCAAACCTGATTCTGTCTACCCTGTTCTGAAGAAAGTACTTTTTCTTAATAACATATAGTACTCCCCAAAATAGCTGCCATGCCCACAATCATTTACACTATCTGACTGCATTTTCATGCTATAGCCTTTACATTGGAGATCACAAAATCACCACTATACTGTCTCATAATTGGCAATAAATGCAATGTTAAGAGAATAACGAAAAAAGTGACAACTCTGTATGTGAATAAAAAAAAAAAAAAAAAGTTAAAGCCATGATGAGGAGTGTTCATTATCATTAATTATTATAACATTCATTTATATAGTGCATAGCACTTTACATACTGTACATTCACATGAGTCCTTGCCCTAAAGGAACTTACCATCTGTAAGGGAACCTCAACACACACCGTACTTGTGGACTTCCATCAGTATATGGCTTCCTCCCAGTCATGAACATGGAAATCAGATTTTCCCAGCCACCCCATACAAAGCTAGCCGACAACTTAGCTTGTAGAACTTGTATACAGCATGGACCCCCCCTGATCAGATTACCACACACAGGTCAGGGGTTGCCTGATTACCTTATCATATGCACATGAAATTGTAAACAGAAATAGAATTAACCTGAACTAATTATCTAGCCATCTGGACAGAAACAATGTGAGGTCATCAACATATAACAATGAAACAGACAGACTCCACAACACACCTCAATAGACAGACAATAGGGAGAGCCTGCCAGTGACAGTCTGTCCATCTCCTACATTGAATTACATGAAATACACATCTGAGCATTGCTTTGATTATTTAGGAGTCACAGACTTTATGGCAACGGGCTTTAGGTCTCATAGTGTAAAGTGGGATTAAATCTTCATATTTCTTGAGTGATATTGTTGATAAATATTACTCTCCCATTTTAAGTTATCCAAACCATTTTCTCAGTGTCCATTAAGTATCTGTCTTTCACTCCCCCTGATGGTGAGTACCCTCGCTCCTATCTCACATACATACATGCACACACATATTTGGGCCAATTTAGACAAGAGCCAAATTACCTACCAGAATATAATTGGAGTGTGGGAGGAAATCTTAGTACCTGAAAGAAAACCATGCAAGCACAAGGAAAACATGCTTTCATAGAGGTTACAGGGGACTTGCAGCGAACACATTTATGTTGCGGGTGATTCCACGGATACCTCTACCATCGAAGCTGAAAGCTGTCCAATTCACCAGTAAGAATAATAACTAGTCTGAACATGGTGTGCAAATGCAAGAGACTTTCCATGCAAGGCAAACCATCAAAGCTTTTAAAGATCCATTCTGTGGAAAGGAAGACAAAAATATGCTTTTTATTGTGTAAAAATTATGGAACAAATATTTTATGATTTTTAGGGTAGCTGACCAGTTATCTTTAAAAAATTGTATGTTCCATGATAATACCAAGATCTCACCACTTATGTTGCAAGATAAATCCAGCATGGAAACCTTGGTCCCTTCAGAATTACAGCATATGGAAGCAGATTTTTTTTATCTTACACTGACCAGGTCGTAGGAAACAAGGGGGACAAATAAAGAGCAGGCCTGCCAAGATTACAGCGAAGATCACATGTTACCATGACTGACGGGTCTAGATTGACAATGTGACACTTTCAATGAATACGCAGTACTAGATCAAACATGAAACAAGCATTCAACTTATCAGAAAGTGGCTTGTTCACTGAAAACAATTCATTTGATAGTGATACAGCACACACAGCAAGCACTACATAAGCATTACAATCTGAATCCTATTTTCAAGGAGTCTGTAAAAGTGCAGATCCAGGATGGATGGCAGGAAACACAAATTAGAAGACCCCAAGGTCAGAAAAGAAACCACCAAAAGCCAACAAACAAATGCAGCAATCAAGCTCTTCAGCAGCCAACTAACGACGGGGGAGTGTAAGCTTCTGAACAGTGTACTCTTATTATATCCTGACAATCATCTTAATGCATTTAAACTTGATGTAGTACTATGTCATTTTGAGAGACAGCTCAAGCTAAAATAACATTTTTCTTCTTATGTGGCTCTGCATAAATAGGTAGCATAAAATTTAACATGAAAAGTATATGTATTCCACCTGCACATTTTTCATCCATTGCTCTTTTACTTAAACAGTCCACGTATATATTGCACAGTAAGCTAAACAAATTAAATTGTTCTCCAGTTTGGGTATGAAAAAGAAAGTTGCTCTAACTGTTCTAAGGGCATAAAAGGGAATTATACTCAAACCTGCAGGCAAGAGAGGTGCAGTAGTCCTTTTAGACTACACAGATCAATGGCATGGTATACTATATCTACTTGAGGATCATTCCACTTGGCAATAAATCTAAGTAGATCCAACATTCAATATTTTAACAACAAATTCTTATGAGGTCTGGTGCAGCCAGTCTGACTGGAAGAACACCCCCAACCTCCATCCACAAATTGTGACATCACACATTTGGAAGTATCTCTGGGGTCAATGCACTCCACTGCTCACCCATTTGTCCGGATGGTTACTACATCCACAACCCCCTTCCTAACCAGGCCAATTTTCAGCTTCCAGCCCTCACAAACTTTGAATGACAATCATTTCAGTCATGCAACACTGCACCCATATGAAATGTGTGTCCTTTTTTCACACAAATAGAGCTTTCCTTTAATGGTATTTAGTCACCACTAGGTTTTTATTTTTTGCTCTATAAATAAAAAAAGACCAAACATTTTGTAAAAAATAAATAAATAAAAAAAAATGCATTTTCCTCCCCTTAGAAGACAATGGGTGGCCCGATTGGGTCTGCCTGAAAAACAGACAGGCGGACCAGATCAATCTGATCGTGTGAAAAGGGCCATAGAGTTTACAAGCTATGGTGACGATCATTGAAAATTGATCACACTTGATATACTGACGTCTTATTTATTTTCTTGAGACACTAACAAGTCAGGACCAATACCCCCCAAATATCCCCCAAATACCCCCCAAATTACCTCTTTTTGGAACATAGACATTCCAAGGTATTTCGTAAGAGGCATGGTAAATTTTTTTAAGTTGCAATTTTTTTCCAACAATTCTTTGCAAAATGAAGATTTTTTTCACAAAATTGTCATATTAACAGGTTATTTCTCTCAAATGGCATGTGCATACCACAAATTACACCCCAAAACACATGCTAGTCCTTCTGAGTATGGCGATACTCAATTAATATTCTGACTATCTATTACCCTATTGAAAGCCCTGGAGCTCCAGGACAATGGAAACGCCAACAAAATTACCCAATTTTTGTAAGGCAAATACCAAACTTATATTCTTTGAGGCAAATTTAATCTTTTGAACACGTCACTTTTTTCCACAAAATGTAGAAAGAAAAAGAAAACATTTTTTACACATTTTTTTTGGCACTGATCGGCGCTGATGAGGATCCACTGATAGGCAGGAAATTAGATGTGTAATTTATGTAATTAGAACACCTGACAGTGCTCCCTGCATGTTGGGCCTCTCTATGTGGCCAGGCTGTGAAAAAGTCTCACATTAACCAGTCAAAGGTGTGTAGAGGGTTCAAGCTGACACAAATCTTCCAGTCATGAAAGGATTCCCAGGGGCAGGAGAGGGAGGATGGATGATCTCAGCGGTGCCGATACCTGACCGGTTTCGCCGGACAAGCCGGCTGGTTGATGCATTCTGGAGTATGGACTTCCTAGGACTTCAGCTTCAGTGCTATCTTGTGGGACAGATCCCTGGATCCATCCATGGATGAGTATGGCTAAATAGTTGTCTCTACAATGGTTACTCTGCATGCTTGAGGATTTATATACCTGTGCTCTACTGACCTGTCTTGTGCGAGGATGGCAAATATGTACCTTACTTACTGACTGCTATATGTTACATTGTGCATTTGCTAGCCCCCTCTAGACCATATACATGAGCACGTGTATTATCCCCTTTCACATCTATATTTGACAACTGCTGCACTGATCTGCACTACATCTGATCTGTCCCATATGTTTCCACAATGTTTCTAACTGCAGCCATATGGACTGGACTCTTTGCTTGGACAACATCCTAAACTTTTCATGCATCTGTTAAGGATTATTTCTTTGATTATAAGCAACCTGTTTTATTCAAGGATTCAAGTGCATCACCAACCAGCCTTTTTCATCTTTATGGCCATTTCACACATTTTTTCCACATACTGTTACATATGGGGCTCATTATCTATTTAGGGGAGAAGGAGTTATTCATACATTAATGTGTGTGTCTTGTCTTTTGTAGTGTTTGTCTTTGGCATGTTTTAATATCATGTTGGAACCCATCAGGGTCATCATTTTTTTGATATTTTTGACATTCTTGACCTCTTCTGTTTTTCTTTGAATTTTTTCAATAAAGTATAATTTTTCTTATTTGGTGAGTTTTTGTATTTTCACTGATATGGTTTGGGTGGTTGTAGTAACTGAAACCAGTGTTCTTATTCAGACTTTCTCACTTGTACTTTGACTGGTTTACTCCCCCCTCTCCTGTTTCTAATTGTTTGATTACAAAAGGATTTTTTTCCTTTGAGGTACAAGTCCTTGAGGGCCCATTACTGAGTTTTCAATTTTCATTAAGAGTACCTCAATAAGGTTACAGTGGGAAGGCACCATCGACACCCATAAAACAATTTCTCCTACGTCCTCTGACAGTCGCAGCCCGTTCAGTATACCTTCACGAGTGGGTAATGGCACCCTCTGCAGGAATAAGCTAGGCAGTGAAAGGTTAATAAAAAAACTTCACACTGAGGCACACCTCTAGGGGGCCATCCCTTAGCCCTTATCCTGACACAGTGAGCACTCTTCTCCAGTTTCATGCTGCCTAGCGTCAGGAGTAGGTCTAGGTCTTACCAGGTGGGACCTATGTCTCAGTTCTTTTGTTTTTTTCTTTTAAAAAACAATTTTTTTCTTTGAAAATAGTATTTTATTTATCTTTCACTCACTATCGCTAGTTAGTCAGGGGGATCCCTGGAGAACTACAAGCGGCAGCAGAGCTGGGTTTCACACTGGATAATCTAGATCCTTATTGAGTCCCAGCCTGCCAACTATCGTTGCAGGTCACTGATGCACCCAGGCCTCACAATGACAGTGCCCCTGAGGATGGGGACGAGCCTACGGAGATCCATCTTCGCCGGGATGTCTCAACTTCGGAACGCCTGTGTGTTGCTAGCATCACTCAGGGTGGGAGGTGTTCTGTATCGGAGCGGAGCCCGCTATCCATGGAATGGTGAGTGATGCTACCCCCGTGTCCCTGGGACAGTTGTCTGTGGGGTGTTATGTGGGCCCACTCCTGGGGGGTGGCAGGAAAAGGTGGTCTCTGTGGTATCCCCCCTTCTGGCAGTTTTGTGTGGCCCCTACCTCCCTGCCCCTGCTGATGGCGCACTGTGGTGTACACTGCTATGGATGGGGGGTGGGGTCAATTCTTGGAGGTATCTCTGAGGTTCCCCGCGGTGGCCAGCTCCTGGGTTTTACACTACCTTGGCGCTGATTGCTTGGCCACCATTTTGGGTGAGGGCAGGCTGTTTTGGCTTCTTTGTGTGGGGTAGCCATTTTTTCTGTCTTTCTGGCGCCAGTTGCGGCACCATCTTTACTATGGGTGGCCATTTTGCGAGGGCTTCCACCCATTTGTTTCATTTAGGCACCATATAACTGTTGCTCAGGGCATGCATCGGCCTCTAGTGCATTGGGTCACTTCTTTTTTACTTCTATTCACTGCAGCAGCGTGTGTGGAGGTCTGGGCAAGTACACTGTGACACTGTGGGGTGATTTTTGGCTGTTTTTTTGGGCATTTTCCTGAAAAACTGTACTTTCTATGTGGCTATAGCTTTTGTTAAGGGGTCTCCACCGGTGGTACAGATTTTCCGTGTGGACCACGGGAACCGCCGTTTTAAAGGGCCAGTGTCCCAGAAAAATTTTACAAACTTGATGTGATGGCATCCTCAGGTGCTTCCTTTGGCCGCAAAGTTTTGAGTGTGGCTCTTGTTTGAAGAGACCTGTTGTTACGTCTCTTTTCTGGGGTGTTTTTTGTTCTAGGTTAGCTCCTGTTGAGCTGTTGTTGCCCTGTTGGCTCAGTTTTTTTCTCTGACCTGGTTGACATGTTGCCTTTTCTGTAGGTTGTGTCTTCCCACCCCTCACACCTGCACTGCTTTGGGACATCCCACGCGTGAAGGTAAACTGAACTGGCTGCGACTGTCAGAGGATGTAGGAGAAAACAGAGATTTTGTAAGAACTTACTTTAAAACTCTTTTCTCCGAGTCCTCTGACAGTCGCAGCCCCCGCCCCTCTGTTTTTTTTCTTTGGGGTTGATGCCTTCTGGTACTGCTTGCTAGGAAACTGGAGAACAGTGCTCACTGTGTCAGGATAATGGCCGAGGGATGGCCCCCTAGAGGTTTTTCTCAGTGTGAAGTTTTTTTTATTAACCTTTCACTGCCTAGCTTACTCCTGCAGAGGGTACCATTACCCACTTGTGAAGGTATACCAAACGGGCTGCGACTGTCAGAGGACTCTGAGAAAAGAGTTTTACGATAAGTTCTTACAAAAACTCTATTTTTGCCTCACCTGTTACTTCTACCAGAAGTCTGCCAAAGAGACACCAGAATCTATTCAAAAAATGTCTATTTTTTTTTCGAGTGTATTAAAATGTGACCTAATCAGACAGACTGGCTTCTGAAGCCATTGTTTACAAAATGAAGAACGCTTGAATGGAAAATCAATTTAATTGTAGATTTTTTTTTCTTTATACATGCCAGTTTTGCTGCAGCAGGCTCTATACACTGTATAGATGTGCCACTTTACAGGCAAACTAAGAGGACCAACAGGCACTATATTTAAAGGAATTTTTCATTTTTATTGCTTCACTTTAAGGCCCCTTTCACACTTGTGTGACTTGTCCTGCAACTTGGGACTACAAAGTCGCATGACAAGCCGTACTTCATGAATTCCAACGAGTACTGTTTATATCTGTGAGACTTCAATTTGCAATGACTTCAAAGTAGTCAACAGGCATTGATTCAAGTACAGTCAATATCGCTGCAAAATAATGGCAAATCACAGCCAAAAAATTTTGGCATAAGCATGCGACTTTTAGGTCGCAAAAGTGGGAAATAGGCCTTAGCATCATTAAAATCACTGCTTCTTGAAAATAATCTTTTTTAAAAAAGAAAATTTGCATTGGCACATGTCCCTCAGGGCAGTGTCTGTGCCCCATACCCTTTTTGCTGCCAATAACTTGCATATGAGCCTTCAAAATGGGGACTTTTGATTTTTTCAAGGTCGGGCCTCAAAGACTTTAGTAGGGTTTTGCGGTTCGGGTACAAATTTTTTCCATGTTCGAGAGTTCGGCCCATCACTACTAAGGGGAAATCCTCCAATTCTGTTTTGGTGACAACTGTATAAGAGGAGGATTTTCCTAATTTTGGAGAGATTTTCTGTTATCTCCAGGACAGGAAGTGAAGAGAAATATCAATACTGGGACAGAAATAATAATAATAAAAAAAAAAAAACGTACAGACCTTAATTTAATCCTTCTCTACTCTGTCCTAAACAAAGAAGGTTTTTGATAATTTGTCTATGGGGAGGTGCAGTGTGGTGCAGTGGTAGTAAACAGACATTGCGGAGAGCAGAACTTGTAATAAAGCAGAATCCAGTAATTCATAACAATCCTGGAGGGACCATCATGGAAATATTAGCAATGTGTAGTAGATTAGGTCTAGTTATACCGGAAGCATCTGTCTTGAAGGGTGGAATGCAGCCTGGTCAGTCTAAGCCCGAATGGGGAAGTTTTCCAGAATGATTGCTTTACCTACTCATCTGGAACCTCTCCCTGTGGCTAGTTGCTGTCCCTGTCAGATGGATTTGTCCCAACACCGCCAAGCTTGGGAGCCAGGGTCTTAAATAACTTCTGTCTGACCCAAGATAGCTGTTAGAGTCACATGGGACAGTGGCATCCAATTGGATAGCTTCCCCAGTGCTACAGGAAAACCATAGAGGAACCATGTTCTTCTTGACTTCCTCTTCTCCTACAAAGCAGCTACAGCCACCTGCAGTGGCGAAAGTAGACTGCACCTGCCTATATGTACACCTTGGGGTGGATTTACTAAAGGCAAATAGACTGTACACTTTACAAGTGCACTTGCATTCATTTTACCCAGAGTCTAGTAAATGTATTAAAGCTCTGCTGTTTTCAATCATCCAGTCATGCTTGGCTATTCCTTGCAAGATTGGCTATTCTTTACAAAGTCAAGCTTTACCAAATTTACAAAGGAAAATGAGTGCAACTGCACTTGCAAAGTGTTCAGTTTATTTGCCTTGAGTAAATCAACCCTAATTAGTGTCTGGGGATGGAGCTGCAGCTCAATGACAGCTTCAGCTCTCAGCCCAGTGTGCTGTTTGAAGGAGGGGGGGGGTGTCCATCCCCTCCAATCATCTTTAAGAGCTTTAACCACTTGCCCCCCTGCCCGACTATATACGGCGGCGGTCAGCCCCTCCCAGGCAAAGTGACGTACCGGTACGTCACTAGTCTGGGAGCGAATAGGGGGCGAGCGCGCGCCGCCGGAGGCGCGCTCCCGCCCCCCGGAGGCGCGCTCCCGCCCCCGCTCGTACCCGAAGAAGCCGGCGCGTGTGACCGGCGGACCCAATGTCTGCCAGACACTCGCGATCGTCGGGTAGAGAGGGAGAAAGGCAGGCGGCTAATGTAAACAAAGCCGCCTGTCATTCTCCCCTGTGTAAAAGCACAGATTACTCGGTCCTGCTATGTAGGACCGTTGATCTGTGCTGTTACACACACAGCCACAGCCAATGACAGTAAGAAACACGCCCCTAGGGACACACTTAACCCCTCCCTCTCCAATAAAGTTAACCCCTTCCCTCCCAGTGTCATTTTTACAGTAACAGTGCATATGTATAGCACTGATTACTGTAGTAATGTCACTGGTACCCCCAAAAATGTCAGTCAAGGGTCCGATCTGTCCACCGCAATGTCGCAGTACCACAAAAAAAATCGCAGATCGCCGCCATTACTCGTTAAAAAAAAAAACAACAAAAATTACAAAAATCTTTCCCTTAGTTAGTAAACGCAATAACTTTTGGGCAAACCAATCAAAATACGCTTATTGTGATTTTTTTTTTACCAAACATAGGTAGCAAAAAACAAATTGGCCAAACATTTTAAAAAAATTAGATTTTTACATTTTTTGGGGGGAATTTCATATAAAAAAATGTGAAAAATATTGTTATTTTTGCAAAACTGTCGCTCTTTTTTTGATTATAGCACATGATCAAAAAATCGCACAGGTGATCAAATACCACCAAAAGAAAGCTCTGTTTGTGGGGAAAAAAGGACATCAAATTAATTTAGGTACAGCTTTGCACGACCGCGCAATTGTCCGTTAAAGTCACGCAGTGCCGAATCGCAAAATACCCCCTGGTCAGGAAGGGGGTAAAATCTTCTGGGGCTTAAGTGGTTAAAGAGTGTAACTTAAGCTCTCTGCCCCCTTTTTTCTGAACACTCAGGCAAGCTTTATAAAGTTTGGACTTTAAATGGACTTTAAATGGCTGTAGAGAAGAGAAGACTGCAGATAAACTTAACAAGTCAGTCATTTCCCTTGTTATATGTAAGGGTTTCAACCCCTTCTATTGCTATTAAGCTTAAAACTGTCTGTAAAATTCTAGCATTTGACCTTTGAATAATCAGTACAAAGCATCAAAAAGACATGTTCCATGTACACCTGGGACTAGGAATTATGGGGTTCCACAGGGACATCGGGATTTATTTGAAAACTAACACTGGTGCTTGCAGGCACCTCAGCATGGTAAGTATCTTAGGAACATTTAGGCTTATTAATGTTTAAGGACTAGTGCTAATGCTTTGGTTAAGATTTAGTAGTTCATTTTATGGATTTCTTTGAGCAAGGGTTTAGATGAGCGTAAATGTTCAGTCTTAGGGTCAAGTTATAGGTATGGGCTAACTTAGAGGTCAGGGACTTTTTTGAGATATGTTTAACTTTGTACAGTTTTGCTGTCAAAACTTTGCACTTGGAAAGAAACAAGGCTCTATTTCCTGCAAAATAAATAAATAAAATATACACTTAAAGTGTTTGTAAAGACAAAAGGTTTTTTTTTATCTTAATGCATTCAATAGATTAAGACAAAAAGCTTTCTGTGTGCAGCAGTCCCCCTCAGCCCCTCCAATACTTACCTGAGCCCATCTAGATCCAGCGATGTTGCATGAGTGCCTCAGCTACCCGGGACTCCCCTCCTCAAATAAAAATGTATGTTTTTATCAATGGTGCCTAGAAAGTCCATATTTCCTTTTCTATTTATACATACTATAGTCACTAGAATGTGGCACTGGTCATTACCATTCATACACCCACAGTACCACTCTGTGATGGTATAATTGTCAATTTTCATCCCCTTCTCATTGGCTGAGACAGCAGCGCCAATGAGGAGAGAAAGGGGGTGGGGCTGGACCTCGTCTTCATGTCTGAATGGACACACAGAGCTATGGCTCAGCTTGGGTGCCCCCATAGCAAGCTGCTTGCTGTGGGGGAACTCAACAGGAGGGAGAGGCCAGGAGCACCGAAGAGGCACCCGAGAAGAGGAGGATCTGGGATGCTCTGTGCAAAACCACTGCACAGAGCAAGTAAATATAACATGTTTGTTATTTTTAACAAAAAAAAGGAGACTTTTGTATCAATTTAAGGGTCTATATAAAAATGATTTCACTCAAGATTCACATAACTTTTACCCAAGATTAAAACTTTTTAAAATTGGATTCAACAGGAAAAAGTGTGTGTATTCTAAGTGAAAACTGTGTTAATCTTCTTGGAAAACATTTATAGACATCCTAGTATTTAATACATAACTTTTGAGAAGTATTCTAAAATAATTTAAAGAAATAATATAACAGAAAAATGCTAAGGTTCATTTAGTCTGTTGTATGAAGCTTTAAACCAACAAGAATGACTGGTAGTGTATAATTTATCCACTGGTAAAGGTTGGGGAAATATCAATAAATATGTATTTATGTCTCCATTTTACTTCTCCCTTGGTTTAGACAATTTCTTTACTGTCAGAGACCCACACTGTCCCTGAGTTGTCCCTGTGTCAGTTTTACAGCTCCGCGTTCCCAATGTGCAACACTTTTATATGTTAATATCAAGTACTAGGAACTCCCTAGAGTCCAGTCTCCGGCCTGTGATTCTCTTTCATGTCTTCCCTTTCAAATTAATGTTACACACAGTGCCTGTCTCATTCCCTTTCTACATCTCATTTTCTGTCCCTGAACATCTAAATTTCACTTTTTCTTGCCAGACTACTTTATATATCATCGCTTTTTCTCTCTGTATCTTTTGGCTTGCCTTGCCTCTTCACCCTTATACAGACATTAAAGCACAATTAAATTCTTTACATACCTTATGTGCATGTGTCTCTTCTTTGAACAAGTGTATAAAAAAATAACCTATAAGCTGATTTTTTTTTGCACTCCTTTTTATCTTATTTTCTGCTTCATCATTATTACATCTCTAAAAAATCTCCCTGTGCTCCTATAGCCTTAAGAATACTTCAATTGCAGGTCAAAAAGTATCTGCCATGACCGTTATAACAGCCCTTATTGCTACCTTAAAGTGGAACTTCACTCTCCCAATCAATATTGATTACTTTTAATCTGCATACTGTTAGCATTATTAAATTGATAAAAAAGTATATTATATTTACTTGTTTTAAACTTTTTTTTGTTTTTACATTTCTTCAATTACTTCCTAGACAAATGATGTCATACATCCCAGGAGTCTTCAAGGAGGGCAGGAGAGGAGGAGGGATTGACTCAGCTAAGCAAACTCTCCTGCATGCATGCTTTAACTAAGGATTTAAGTCCAGGAAGTAAATGCAACATGAATCATTTGCCCTTATTTAAGATGGCCACAGCCAGAAATGCTAGGGGCTGTTTTTCAAAGTGATTTACGTGGTGTATATTTGTATAAAAATTCACACACACACGTTGCTATAATGTGTCATTTACTAGAGGGTCTGCAGGTTGATGCCAGCAGTACAACAGTAGATCCAAGAAAGGACTTGAGTCTGGGAGGTTGTTGGGATTCATAGGAGGCAGTGTGATAGAAAGGACCCAAGGGCATTAGATGCAGCTAAAAACTTGTGTAGCACCCTCTAGTGTGCTACTAGTGTTAGTGTAAATACATTTAGGTGTATGACTCATGGTAAGTTATGCAAGTCAAAATATAGGTTGTTATTGCAGGTCAAGCTGGATGGCTTTAGAGATTCAGGTTTCTAGTACCTCCCCCTGGATCTAGAAGCTTGTAGAAGCTTCTGGAAGTTAGCGAGTGGAGACCAGGAGATCCTGATCTGCATACCTTGTGAAAATCTGGCCGATCCCCAGGCTAAATGTCCTGCTAGGCCAGCCCATAGATATGGATGAGCCATGCTAACAGTGGAATCGGGTGGAAAATAGAGTGCGCTGGAGGCTGTCGGTGGCCTAGGAGAGTTCCTTTCAGCAGAACATTTTTCAGCACACCCGGGGATTCACAAGGGGAGAGACTGCCACATGTAGTAAGATTTCAAAAGGACAGCGCTGTGTTTAACCCTTTTATCCCTTGCCTTGGGAGATCTTAAGAGCAGCAGTCAGGAAGGCTGGTAGTACCTGCAAGCAGTAGAGCTGGGAGCAGTTCTACAGAGGAAAGGAGATACTCCTGCATGCAATTTTGCAACCTGTTGTGCTATTTTCCAAAGAAGACTAAGATCTCCTAGTCCGTAAGGGACTTTTGCTACTGATCTTTAAAGAGAGAATGTGTCCAGAAAAGAGAACAGTCCAGGACCCTATTTCTGTACATAGGAAGGAATTTGTCTCCCACATATTATTTTTGTCAAGTTGGGCATCCCATAAACTCCTCTACCCCATCCATGTTGTTACCCCTAATAAAACATCAAAAACAACGTCAAGGGTCTTGTGCCTGGGTGAAAGTGGAAAATGTGTGTTGTTGGGCGGTACAGGAATAGGGGAGCCAGTTACCAGCAGCCCTTGTGGGGTAGTACTACACCTGTAAACACTGCCATCCACTGACTGAATAATTCATCTGTAGTTGTTGTAAAAAAATAAATAAACAACGTATTCTAACACCCCCACTCAGCAACTATTCTTTATATTAGTACCATTTCAAATCTCAGTTCTATAAATCTGTTTCTTGTAATTGGTTTTGTCAAAACATCTGCAATCTCCATCAGCAGCTCTGATCCACTTTTGTTTCTCATGAGTTGGAAGTCTTTGCATCTCATCCCATGAATCCATATATAACTTTTAATGCTACGCGAGCAACATAGAACAGACGTTTTGCTGGGATTTATTGCAGGTGATGGATTTCCTTATTGAAGCCTCCTGTGGCCTGAATTTGTCTTTTACAGCATTTGGATTGTCTGCGTTAATTTCTACTTCTGTGTCAGTTTGTTGCTTATCTTCACGTGACACTGATGTCAAATATCCTACAGTTTAAAATGTTTGTGTTAGTTCATGAAATTTTGAACACAAAAGTTTCATCAAAAATTTTACTTTTACTAATGGTTACCTTGTTTGTGTCTTGGTGTATAATTTTTTTGAGATTCACTATACCCCACAAGTACACCTTGCTTTGTGCAAGCATCCCATTGTGTATGCTTTTCTTTTGGGATGTGCACATACTGTAGGCATTGCTTCCAAAAATGTGTAGATGGTTCTCAAATTCGGGGTTTTTTCATTCCACAGTCCATATGGAGTTTTCTAAGTTAATTTCTTTATTATGTAAGGACTTCTGTGCCCAAGTCCTCTGTGCCATGTGTGAATGAAGTCTGAATGTTTTTTCTCCTTGACAGTATTAACCACCTCGTTGCAGTTCAGCTTCCCCTTTTGTGATAGCACAACTGTCATCTTTGAAGTTACTACATTGCCTTGTTTTGTGAGCTTCTTCGCTGACAAAAGATTTGTTTCAAGAGCAGGGGCATTTCTGGTGACACTCTGGGAAAAAGGACAGTAAAGAAACCGGGGTATAGGGGCTTGGAGTGTGTTTACAGGAGTATCAGAGAAATGTGAAATAACAGCAATCCATATGGGGTAAATTAGAACAACAACTTGTCCCCAAGGGGGGGGGTTTGTTATAGGCCACCCAACCAAAGGGAGGAGGCGGAGTTGGAATTTATATCACTGTTGGGTAAAGCGGCAAAGCTGGGATCAGTCATCATATTAGGGGACTTCAATTATCCCGACATTGACTGGGAAGAGGGGACTACACACTCACAGAAGGCCCGCCTCTTTATGGAAACCTTACAGGACAACTACATGTCACAGTTGGTGGATTCTCCTATTAGAGATAATGCAGTGCTGGATCTATTGATCACTAATGACCCAGACCTAATCTCGGAGGTAGGAGTCCAGGACAACCTGGGCTCTAGCGATCACAAGATGATCACATTTAACGTAAATAACAATGTAACAAGGAAAGAGGGGAACATAAGAACCCTAAACTTCAGAAGGGAAAACTTTCCCAAATTGTGCTCAATGATGGAAAAGGTAAACTGGGACCAAACCCTAGGAACACTGACCACAGAGGAAAAATGGGAATGCTTTAGGAACATATTAAACAAATGCATCTTGCAGTGCATTCCTATAGGAAATACATTTAGAAGAGACAAAGCCAAACCTGGCTGGCTGAACCGTAATGTTAAAAAACGAATTAGGGGAAAAAAATGGCCTTCAAGAAACAGAAATTAGAGGGCACATTATCGGCTTTCCAGCAATACAAGGAGGCAAATAAGAAAAGTAAATACGAAATCAAAATGGCTAAAATCAACTTCGATAGACAAATAGCGGAGGATAGTAAAAAGAACCCTAAGAAATTCTTTAAATATATCAACTGCAAAAAAACAAGGGCAGAGCATATTGCACACATAATTAACGATGAGGGGAGGATGGTTACAGAGGACACTGAAAAGGCAACCGTGCTTAATGCTTTTTTTCTCCTCAGTCTTTACACAGGAAAAGGAGGGATACACTGACCATGACTGTATGGTTAGCAGTAATTCACAGGACTTGCCGCTATGGCTAACAGAGGGTGAAATCAGGGAAAGACTGGATAAAATTAACACAAATAAATCACCAGGCCCAGATGGCGTACATCCAAGAGTACTCAAAGAACTTAGTAAAACTATATCTAGACCACTGTTCCTGATCTTTGCTGACAGTATTATGACAGGAAATGTACCAGGGGATTGGAGGAAAGCTAACGTGATACCGATATTCAAAAAAGGGCAGAGGAATGTCCCGGGAAATTATAGGCCGGTCAGTCTGGCATCGATAGTATGTAAAACTTCTGGAGGGGATGATAAGGGACTATATCGTAGAGTTTGCTAAAGACAACAACATCATCAGCAGTAATCAACACGGGTTTACTAAAGGGAGTTCTTGTCAAACCAATCTCTTAACATTCTAGGAGGAGGTGAGCTGTGAGCTAGATAGGAGGAGACCAGTGGATGTGGTGTACCTGGATTTCGATAAGCTGTTTGATACAGTTCCCCACAAGCACTTAATTTATAAAATAAGGTCTTCAGGCATCGACCACAAGGTTTGCTCTTGGAAATGGAACTGGCTAAAAGGGTGTGTCCAAAGGGTGGTAATAAATAGCGAATACGCAGACTGGCCTGGGGTGGTCCCCCAAGGCTCAGTCTTGGGACCAACCCTGTTCAATTTATTCATAAACAGCATTGAGGACGGGATCAGTAGTTCTATATCTTTTTTGCAGATGACACAAAATTGGGCAGGGCAATAACTGCACAGCATGAGGCAGATATCCTACAGAATGACCTGAACAAAATAACAGAGTGGGCAACGACATGGCAAATGAGGTTTAATGTTACATAGTTACATAGTTTGTGAGGTCGAAAAAAAG
The DNA here is from genome assembly GCF_965119305.1 of Pelophylax lessonae. NCBI lineage: Eukaryota > Metazoa > Chordata > Amphibia > Anura > Ranidae > Pelophylax > Pelophylax lessonae. Next base: position 146,748,424 of record NC_138779.1, on the reverse strand, counting down.
ACACCAGTCCATCCAGTTCAACCTATGATGTGTGTGTGTGTTTGCTGTTAACCGTGCATTGCATACCCCTGTATGTTGTGGTCTTTAACCACTTAAGCCCCGGAAGATTTTACCCCCTTCCTGACCAGTGCCTATTTTGCGATTCGGCACTGCGTGACTTTAACGGACAATTGCGCGGTCATGCGACGCTGTACCTAAACAAATTTGACGTCCTTTTTTTCCCACAAACAGAGCTTTCTTTTGGTGGTATTTGATCACCTGTGCAATTTTTTGATCATGCGCTATAAACAAAAAAAGAGCGTCAATTTTGCAAAAATAACAATATTTTTCAAATTTTTTATATGAAATTCCCCCCCCCCCCCAATAAAAAAAGTAAAAATCAAATTTTTTTTAACATTTTAGGCCAATTTGTTTTATGCTACCTATGTTTGGTAAAAAAATCGCAAAAAGCGTATTAGCGGCGATCTGCAATTTTTTTTGTGGGACTGCGACATTGCGGCGGACAGATCGGACCCTTGACTGACATTTTTGACACTTTTGGGGTTACCAGTGACATTACTACAGTAATCAGTGCTATACATATGCACTGTTACTGTAAAAATGACACTGGCAGGGAAAGAGTTAACTTTATTTGAGAGGGAGGGGTTAAGTGTGTCCCTAGGGGGTGATTCTTACTGTGATTGGATGTGGCTACTGGTGTAAGAACAGAGATCAACGGTCCTACATAGTAGAACCGTGTGATCTCCATTCTTACACAGGGGAGAATGACAGGCGGCTGTGTTTACATTAGCCACCTGCCTTTCTCCCGCTCTAACGGACGATCGTGAGTGCCCGGCGGAAATCGGGTCCGCCGGGCACACGTGCGGGGGCTTCCGTGAGCGAGCGGGAGTGCGCCTCCAGCGGCGCGCTCTCGCTCCCCAGAGCCTCAAAGGCTAGCAACGTAGAACTGGACAGCATGCTCCAGATGTGGCCGGACCAGAGTCTTGTAGAGTGGGAGAATAATTTCTTTATTTCTGGAGTGAATCCCCTTTTTTATACACGCCAGTATTCTGTTGGCTTTTCTTACAGCGGCTTTGCATTGCATGCCACTGCCAAGCCTGTTGTCCACCAGTACCCCCAGGTCCTTTTCCATCCTAGACTCACCCAGAGGTTCCCCCCCCCCCCCCAGTGAGTAGCTTGCTTTCGTGTTTCTGATGCCCAAGGGCATTATTTTACATTTTTCAACATTAAACCTCATCTGCCATGTAGTTGCCCACCCCATTATTTTGTTCAGGTCCGCTTGTAAGGTTTCCACATCCTTCATAGAAGATATTGGCATGCTTAGTTTAGTATCATCCGCAAATACTGAGATTATACTCGATATCCCCTCCTCTAGATCATTTATGAATAAATTAAACAGGATTGGCCCCAGGACAGAACACTTTCCACACCCGCCCAATCTGAGTACTCCCCATTAATCACCACCCTCTGTACTCTCCCCTGGAGCCAGTTCTCTATCCAGGTACTCACCCTATGGTCCATACCTACCTTCCTTAGTTTGTACAGTAAGCGTTTGTGGGGAACTGTGTCAAAGGCCTTTGCAAAGTCCAGATACACCACATCCACTGGCTTACCTTTATCTAGGTGGCAGCTCACTTCATCGTAGAAGGTTAATAGATTGGTTTGGCAAGAACGAATTTTCATGAATCCATGCTGATTACTACTAATAATACCATTTTCATTGGACAAACAAGGGGAGTAGATCTGCCACATATTGTACTGAATAGAATGTCTAGCTAACTCCATCCCTGGTTTAATGTGGCAAAAAGGGGAGAGAAATATGGGACTTTAAATGAGTATAGCTAGACATGTATATTTGATGAATTCTGTAAAAAGAGTGTCCTAATAGGACCCCAAAATGGGGACCCATAAGGGGTTATCAATGTATATGTAGTTTGTACTAGATGGTATGGCATGTATAAATGTAAATTCTCCTCAATATATCTATTCCAAATATTTATTTAATTTACATATATATTTTCAGATCGCGTTGATTCCCAATGTGTCTTTGCCATCATTCTTTGAGTGATATCTGTGAAGCCCCCTTCATTCGTTTACTTATGACTTTTCCATCTCTGGTCCTCTCCTCCGCATTGCCCTTGTGGGCTGGCGTTGTACCATGCCTCAGCCCCGGGTCAGGCGTCCCCTGGATCAGCTTGGGTCTTTTCACACCAGCCTGGATTGCTCTTGGATTCATGACACCGCTTAAGACAGAAATTATAATGCTCCTGATGAATGGACGGAGGTCCATGAAATGCGTTGAGCCGACAATTACTCAGATAACCTTACCCAAGGCCTCCCATAATGAGCCGACAATCACTCAGACAATCCCATCTGATCTTTTCATATTATAAGATTGTGTATTCTTAGCAAATATAGCCTCATATTAAATCTGTTTTTTTTTATCAATTAATGATTTTGGTTATGCTATCTATGTATTTATTCTTATTTATATGACCTGTGTATGTAATATTTATTATTATCTTTTAATATTATTCAGATATATTGTGGTATACATTATAAATGATAAATCAGATATTCGATTTTGTGCCAGCTCTCTATAGGTCCCCATTATCTGGGTTTTATAAAGTTTATTACATTATAAATTTGTGTACCTATAGAGAATTCGTTGTCACAATAAATCTGTTATTTATTATTAATGATTTTGGATATGTTATTTTTGTATTTCTTTTGATGTATATGAAATATATGGAAGATTTATGATTTACATTTATACATGCCATACCATCTAGTACAAACTACATATACATTGATAGCCCCTTTGGGGTCCTATTAGGACACTCTTTTTACAGAATTCATCAAATATACATGTCTAGCTATACTCATTTAAAGTCCCACATTTCTCTCCCCTTTTTGCCACAATACCGTTTTCATTACTAAAGTCTTGTATGTGGTCCCTTAACATCCCCTCCAAAATCTTGCAGACTACTGATGTTAGGCTGACCGGCCTATAGTTACCCGCAATATATCTCGGTCCTTTTTTAAATATTGGTACCACGTTGGCTTTTTTCCAATCAGCTGGCACCATACCCGTCTGTAGACAATCCTTAAAGATCAAGAATAATGGTCTGGCAATCACCTGGCTGAGCTCTTTAAGAACCCTCAGGTGCAAGCCATCCGGTCCCAGTGATTTATTTATGTTAAGTTTCTCTAGTTTAGTTCTAAGTCTATCTTCTGTTAGCCATGGCGGTACTTCCTGAGGTGTATTATTTAGTTTAGCCTTACAAGCTGGGTTAGTGTGACCCCCCGATTCTTTTGTGAAGACTGAAGAGAAGAAATTATTTAACACTTCCGCCTTTTCTCTGTCCTCTGTGGCCATATTTCCTTTGTCGTCTTTTATGGGGCTAATGTGTTCTGGCCTCGCTTTCTTACTGTTTATATACTTAAAGAATTTCTTGGGGTTATTTTTACTCTCTTCCGCTATATGTCTCTCGTGTTCTATTTTAGCCGCCTTGATTTCATCTTTACATTTCTTATTACACTCTTTGTAATGCTTGAATGCTGCCAATGACTCCTCAGTCTTGTATTTTTAAGGCCTTTTCTTTAGCATTAATATGCATTTTTATGTTGGAGTTTAGCCACCCAGGGTTTAGTTTTGCTCTTTTAAATTTATTTCCCTTTGGAATGTACTGGCCAATCCCTTTGTTTAGTATGGTCTTGAAGCACTCCCATTTTTCCTCCATGTTCCTTGTTTCCAGCGTTCTATCCCATTTGATATTTTCTAGCAGAGAGCGCAGTTTTGGGAAATTGGCTCATTTGAAATTCAGTGTCCTTATATTACCCTTGTGTTTCCTATTACTATGATTAATACTGAAACTAATTGACCTATGGTCACTATTTCCTAAGTTGCCCCATATTTCTGTATCCGTGATCAGGTCTGTATTGTTGGTAATTAATAGGTCAAGTACTGCATTGTTTCTTGTCGTGCGTTCACCATCTGACCCATAAAATTGTCCTGCAAAACATTTAGGAACTGCCGAGCCTTGGCTGAATGCGCGGTTCCTTCTGCCCAGTCTATTTCTGGATAATTAAAGTCCCCCATTATAATGACATTTCCCATCCTCGCTGCCAGTCCTATCTGTAAAAGGAGGTCCGCCTCCCCCTCCTCCCTCTGGTTGGGGGAGTGGAGAAGTGTACATTTTTGCACTTGGGGCCTAAAAACATAAAAGTACAATACACTTTGGGGGGGTAACCTTTGGGGGAATCAAGAATGGAGAAAGATCTGGGATTCTTGGTAGAGGATAGACTAAGTGATAGCATGCAATGTCAAGCGGAAGCTGCCATAGCTGACAGAATATTAGCATGCATAAAGAAAGAGATGTATTCCAGAGTTAAAACTATAATCCTACCACTTTATAAAACTCTGGTGTGACCGCATCTGGAGTATTCTGTCCAGTTCTGGTCTCCAGTCCTCAGGAGGGATGTGTTGGGGCTGGAGAGAGTCCAGAGAAGGGTAACTTAACTAATTAGGGGATTGGAAGACCTTAATTATGAAGAGCATCTACAATCGCTTAATGTATTCTGCTTGGAGAAGAGACGCCTGAGAGGGGACATGATAGCAGTTTATAAATACCTAAATGGTGATCTCAGCATAGAAAAAAGCTATTCAGTCGCAAGGAGTGCATGAGGACTCGAGGACATACAATGCGATTAGAGGAGAAGCGTTTTGACCTCAGGCAACGCAGAGGGGTTCTTTACTGTTAGGGCTACAAGATTGTGGAATTCTCTACCACAAGAGGTAGTTTCTGCGGGAAGTATGGCTACTTTCAAAAGGCTCTTGGATGTACATCTCAAGGATCAGAACATTAAGGGGTATGAGTGATGATTACGGCCACGCGCACCTACACAGGTTGAACTGGATGGACTATTGTCTTTATTCAACCTCAACTACTATGTAACTATAATTAGGAAATATAAATATGAAAAAGTCCATGTATTAAAATGGTTTGTAGCAAAGTTCATAGGGTGCAGAGTTGGACCTAGTGCTGTAGGGTCCCAGAGATAATCAGTGTATAGGCAGCCAGCTGTCAGAGTGGAAGGTGGCTCTGTAGGCAGATACAGGAGAGAAAAAGCGGTGGCAATCTGAATGTAGCATTAAAGTGGTTGTGAAGGGACAAGGTTTTTTTACCTTCTGTTTGCAACAGCCTCCCAGTCCCCCCCAAAACTTACCAGAGCCCCCTCTCAATCCAGTGATTTCCACAAGAGCCTTGCCTCTCCAGGGACTCACACTGCTGATTGGCTTTTTGCAGAGCGGGAGCCATTGGCTCACTGCTGTCAATCACACCAAGTGAGCCAATTAGAAGATGGAGGGGGCAGGGTCTAGATGCAGCTCTGTGTGTGAATGGACACACAGGACCGTGGCTCAGGAGCTCGCCTGCTTGGGTGTCCTTATAGAAAGCTACTTGCTGTTTGGGCACCCAGTGAGAGGGCGGAGCCAGGAGCGCTGGCATGGGACCTGAGAAGAGGAGGATCTGGACTGCTCTGTGCAAAATCATTACATAGAGCAGGTAAATATTACTTGTTTATTATTATAAAAAAAATGCTTTTATATTGATTTAAAAAGCACCAAGTTTAATGAATAGTAATGAACTCACAAGATAACAAAAGATAAAGCACATTTGGAATAGTAAACCCCGCTGTTGGATGTCTGTCCAGGTTGATGCAGTTTGTATTGCTGATCCTGAGGCCTACTTTTTAAAGAGAGAGTGTTATAATACACCATACTTTTATCATCTCCCTAAAATTCAGCTTAGAGAATCCCCTTGGATGTCCGATTGTGGCAGCTATGTCACTAGCTTCTTCTCTATTTATATTGACCATTTCTCCAGCCTCAAGCCCAGAGCCTGCCTGCTTATATATGGGATGGTATCCATTTATTAGATATCCTGGAGACGTACGGTTGGGAGAACACATATCTGTGGGTCTCCCTGGACGTCAACACTTTGTACATGCCTATTCCTCATGAAGTTGGACTCAGGACTGTACAGCATTTTCTTACTCAAGATCCCCATTAACCACTTAAGCCCCGGAGGATTTGGCTGCTAAAAGACCAGGGGGTATTTTGCGATTCGGCACTGCGTGACTTTAACCGACAATTGCGCGGTCGTGCGATGCTGTACCTAAACGAATTTGACGTCCTATTTTTCTCACAAACAGAGCTTTCTTTTGGTGGTATTTGATCACCTGTGTGATTTTTTGATCACGCGCTATAAACAAAAAAAGAGCATCAATTTTGCAAAAATAACAATATTTTTCACTTTTTTTTATATGAAATTCCCCAAAAAAAAAAAGTAAAAATTTAAAATTTTTTAACATTTTCGGCCAATTTGTTTTGTGCTACATATGTTTGGTAAAAAAAATTGCAAAAAGTGTATTTTGATTGGTTTGCACAAAAGTTATCGCGTTTACTAACAAAGGGAAAGATTTTTGTCATTTTTGTTGTTTTTTTTTTAACGCGTAATGGCGGCGATCTGCGATTTTTTTGCGGTACTGCGACATTGGGGTGGACAGATTGGACCCTTGACTGACATTTTTGACACTTTTGGGGTTACCAGTGACATTTCTACAATAATCAGTGCTATATATATGCACTGTTACTGTAAAATTACACTGTCAGTGAAGGGGTTAACTTTATTTGAGAGGGAGGGGCTGTGTGTGTCCCTAGGGGCGTGATTCTAACTGTGATTGGCTGTGGCTTGAGCTGTAGGAACACTGATCAACGGTCCTACATAGTAGAACCATATGATCAGTGTTTCTACACAGGGGAGAATGACAGGCGGCTTGTTTACCCTAGCCTTCTCCTTCTCCCCCGACGATCGCAGAGTGACCGGCGGACATTGGGTCCGCTGGTCACACACGCGGGGGGGTCCGTGACCGCGCGGGAGCGGGAGCACGCCGCCGGCGGTGCGTGCTCGCTCCCCAGAGCCTCCCAGGCTAGTGACGTACCGATACGTCACTCTGCCTGTGAGGGGCTGACCGCCGCAGTATATGTACTTGCGGCGGTCGGCAAGCGGTTAAAAATCTGCAACTTTAGAGCAATTTCCCATCATGTCATGTCCCAAGGGGAAATCCCTCCATTCAAAGCAGAGATAGTAATAAAGCCTGACAGGGGCTCAAACCTTTCTTACTCTATTCAAAATGAAAAAAAATCTTTTGGGTGTTGTTAGGTTTACTCCTTCCCCTAACCGTGAAGTGACTGGTTAGAGAAAAATTACAGATTTCATCGCGTTAAAGGCAGTGCCTCCTATTAACCTCTGTTTTGGGCCCCTGCCACTAAATTCTGCATGTTCCAGCTCACCATGTGAAAATACTTGAATCCAGCTCTTAGCCACCTAGGCACCTATGTATCTGCAGACAGAGAAGAGAAAGAGGCGCCTCTAAGTGCAGACTATAAAAACAAATTTATTTAATAAAATTATGCACTCACATCTGTGCGTGTCAAAAAGGCATATGACATAAATCCTCCTGGGAAGTTCCAAGATCGGTCAGTGGGAGAGTAGTCATCCGGATTCGATGAATTTTGTTGCTTCATTTTCTGTTTTTACTGACCATCCTCCTAGCATCTTGGTAATGTTTCCTAATTGCAAAATTATCAAGTCTTTGAATCAGGTTAGATGTCAGGTAGGTATGCTAGAGCTTTATTTTTCAAAATGAGGTAAACACTTGCACATATAGCGTTACCCCCACAGGAGCCCATGGTAGTTTGGTCATATTTCCCCCCCCTCAGTGCTCACACTTGAGAACTGCTTGGCCTCTGGCTGCTACAGTATCTCACAAAAGTGAGTACACCCTTCACATTTTTGTAAATATTTTATTATATCTTTTCTTGTGACAACACTGAAGAAATGAAACTTTGCTACAATGAAAAGTAGTGAGTGTACAGCTTGTATAACAGTGTCAATTTGCTGTCCCTTCAAAATTACTCAACACACAGCCATTAACCTCCCTGGCGGTCTGATTATGTCAGGATTTCTGTGCTAAAAGCGGTATATTGTTTTGCAAAGAAATCTGTTGTTTTACATTTTAAAACTCACTTTCCCCTGCAATCTCCCGCCTTCCCCCCCCTGCCATCCTTCCGCTGTCCTCCTGCTGTGTGTACATGGCCGATTGCCAGCACTTGCCTTCCGGTTTCCTCCCTGCGAGCGTTGCGACGCAGGGGGGGTGGAACCGACAGCAAATTCAAAAGTATAAATATAATAAATGATATGAAACAAAGCTGTGATCCTAACGGAATACACTATATCATACAGGATTTCACCTGGTGACTTTTCCAGTGCCCTGCATGTGCTTTTTCAGTTCTTTGTGCCTGGAAAATAGAGAATGACCATGGCGCCCAAAAAGCGTTCTTTTTGCGCAAAAGCACTTTTAGATGAACTGGAAAACAGCGACATCGAAATGGAGTTAATTGAAGAACAGACAGTGACGATTCTGATGTCTCTTTCTGGCACATCGCTCTGTTGGAAATTCTGAAGAATCATTTGATATACTTTCCAAATTCCACAAGCTATGTGCCAGAAAGAGACATCTTGTCGCTGTCGCTGTCATCACTTTCTGTACCTGATGACGAATTTTCCCTTGAATCGCAATCGCTCAGTTCTTCAAGTAACTCAGTTTTGCTGTCATCGTTTTCCAGTTCGTCTAAAAGCGCTTTTGCACAAAAAAAAATGCTTTTTGGACGCCATAGTCGTTCAAAAATTTCCAGGCACAAGGCACTGGAAAAGCACAGGCAGGGCACTGGAAAAGTTACCAGGTGCAATCCTGTGCTGAAATGGCATGATACAGTGTAATCCATTAGGATCACAGCTTTGTATCATGTAATTTGTGTATTTACACTTTTGAAATTGCCGCCGGTTCCACTCCCCTGCGTCACAACACTCGCAGGGAGGGAACCGGAAGGCAAGTGCCGGCAATCGGTCATGCACAGATCGTGGAGAGACTGTGGGGAGGATGGCAGGGGATCGCAGGGAAGGTGAGTAACGTTCTGGGGTAATCCCGAGTGTGGCTCGGGATTACCGCTTTTGATACTGAAAGTTAACCCCGAGCCACACTCGGGAATACCGCCAGGGAGTTAATGTCTACACCCCTGGCAACAAAAGTGAGTACAACCCTAAGTCAAAATGTCCAAATTGGGCCGAAAGTGTCAATATTTTGTGTGGCCACTATTATTTTCCAGCACCGCCTTAACCCTCTTGGGCATGGAGTTCACCAGAGCTTCACAGGTTGCCACTGGAGTCCTCTCCCACTCCTTCATGACAAATCACAGAGCTGGTGGATGTTAGAGACCTTGTGTTCCTCCACCTTCCATTTGAGGATGCCCCACAGATGCTCAATAGGGTTTAGGTCTGGAGACATGCTTGGCCAGTCCACCCTTACCCTCAGCTTCTTTAGCAAGGCAGTGGTCCTCCTGGAGGTGTGTTTGGGGTCGTTATCATGTTGGAATACTGCCCTGCGGCCCAGTCTCTGAAGGAAGGGGATCATGCTCTGCTTCAGTATGTCACAATACATGTTGGCATTCATGGTTCCCTCAATGAATTGTAGCTCCCCAGTGCCGGCAGCACTCTTGCAGCCCCAGACCATGACACTCCCACCACCATGCTTGACTGTAGGCAAGATACTCCTCACCTGGTTGCCGCCACAGATGCATGATACCATCTGAACCAAATACGTTTATCTGGGTCTCATCAGACCACAGGACATGGTTCCAGTAATCCATGTCCTTATTCTGCTTGTCTTCAGTAAACTGTTTTTGGTCTTTCTTGTGCATCATCTTTAGAAGAGGCTTCCTTCTGGGATGACACCCATGCAGACCAATTTGATGCAGTGCGGCAAATGGTCTGGGCACTGACAGGCTGACCCCCCCCCCCCCCACCCCTTCAACCTCTGCAACAATGATGGCAGCACTCATACATCTATTTTCCAAAGACAACCTCTAGATATGATGCTGAGCATGTGCACTCAACTTCTTTTGTCCACCATGGTGAGGCCTTTTCTGAGTGGAACTTGTCCTGTTAAACCACAGTATGGTCTTGGCCACCATGCTGCAGCTCAGTTTCAGGGTCTTGGCAATCTTCTTATAGCCTAGGCCATCTTTATGTATCTTTATCAAATCTTTTTTTCAGATCCTCAGAGAGTTCTTTGACATGAGGTCCCCCAGGAGGGGAACCCTTGGGGGAATCAAAAATGGAGAAAGATCTGGGAGTCTTGGTTGATGATAGACTAGGCAACAGCATGCAATGTCAAGCGGCAGCTGCCAAGGCTAGCAGAATATTAGCACGCATAAAGAAAGGGATGTATTCCAGAGATAAGTCTATAATCCTTACACTTTATAAAACTCTGGTCCGACCACATCTGGAGTATTCTGTCAAGTTCTGGTCGCCAGTCCTCAGGAGGGATGTGTTGGAGCTGGAGAGAGTCCAGAGAAGGGCAACTAAACTGATTAGGGGATTGGAGGACCTTGATTATGAAGAGTGTCTGCAATCGCTTGATTTATTCTCCCTGGAGAAGAGACGCTTGAGGGGGGACATGATAGCAATTTTTAAATATCTCAATGGGGATCTCAGCTTAGAAAAAAAGCTGTTCAGTCGAAGGGATTGCATGAGGACTCGGGGGCATACAATGTGATTAGAGGAGAAGCGTTTTAACCTCAGGCAACGTGGGGGGTTCTTTACTGTTAGGGCTACAAGATTGTGGAATTCTCTACCACAAGAGGTGGTTTCTGCGGGAAGTATGGTGGCTTTCAAAAGACTATTAGACGTACATCTCAACGATCAGAACATTCAGGGGTATGTGAGATGATTACAGCCGCACACACCTACACAGGTTGAACTGGATGGACTGTTGTCTTTATTCAACCTCACCTACTATGTAACTATGTATGTAACGTTAAACTTCCAGTGACCAGTATGAGAGAGTGAGAGTGATAACACCAAATTTAGCACACCTCCTCCCCATTTACACCTTGGACCTTGTAACACAAATGAGTCACATGACACCGGGGAAGGAAAATGGCTGATTGGGCCTAATTTGGACATTTTCACTTAGGGGTGTACTCACTTTTATTTCCAGTGGTTTAAACATTAATAGCTGTATGTTGAGTAATTTTGAAGGAACAGCAAATTTACATTGTTATACAAGCTGTACACTCACTACATTTTAGCAAAGTGTTATTTCTTCAGTGTTGTCACAAGAAAAGATATAATAAAATATTTACAATAATGTGAGGGGTGTACTCACTTTTGTGAGATACTGTAGCAGCCAGAGGCCAAGTAGTTCTCAAGTGTGAGCACTGAGGGGGGAAATATGACCAAACTAGCAGTGACCATGAGCTTATATCAGAACTCTTCAGCAGACTCTGCTGAACAAAACCTTAGCTCTGATCATCGGATGACAATTTGCTGATCAGAGTTATAACCCCAAAAATCCATACAGCGCCTCTCACTAACTCTGTACACTAACTCACCCACACCCCTGGTAAATATGTGGGTAAATATGTTTAGCGGACTGTCATATTCTAATAAGGCAGATTTTCCCCCCTGGTTTCTTCAGGCTGGTGTGTGTGTGGGGGGGCCTTTATGACTGCTTCCAGCAGAGGTCAGCCTCTCACAGGAAATAGAAGAACAGGATTGTGTGAAATGCAGTTCTGAACTGTGAGCAGACTGTTGTTTGGACTGCAGAAGAAACTACAATCCCATGATGCAATGGGGGAAAGGGAGGATCAGAGCAGAGCTAGACACTTGCCTGTGTAGCGTGAGAATTACCTACCCCGTGAGAATTACCTACCCCTCGTCACTTCCGGCCAGGAACAGCTGAGCAGCGCAGCAGTGCGCATGCTCACAGGGCCGGATACCTAAAGGGACGACAGAGGAGCTGACTAGTGCGCATGCGCACTAGTATGGAAATAGGACGGTGTACCGTGGGAAAAACCTACCCACGCGGCGGTTAAATAAAACAGCGGGGTTGCAATACGAATCATCTCCGCTCCTGTGGCTGTCACTTCCCTGCTCTCGGCAAGTAAATATAAAAGCGGCTGGCGTCTCCGTGATTTATGTTTACATACACCCGCCGCCGCTTTTATATTTACTTGCCGAGAGCAGGGAAGTGACAGCCACAGGAGCGGAGATGATTCGTATTGCAGCCCAGTTGTTTTAATGTAACGGCTGCATTCCATACAGTGCCGTGAACCGGAAGTGACGAGGGGTAGGTTTTTCTCACGGGTAGGTAATTCTCACGGAACACCTGCTTCAAGCATATCTCTCTCTTAGCTTCCTTCACTGAAGGAGGACAGATCAGCCTGCAGGTGTGCTGAGACACAGACTGTGTTTGAGGCCTAGTGCATAAGGCTTCAGCAGCGCGGATGCTGGTGATCGCACAGTGGTGGATGTTACAGCAGCGTAACCGGCCGGGTGTGGAGGATTGCTGAACAAGGACACTGATGGATTGGGTGAGAGACATCTGATTGCAGCACACACTGTAGTTGATAGAAACAAAGCAAGGAAAGGCCTGTGACACAGTTTAGCTTGGACAGAGAACTGCACTGGTCATAGGACGGTTGCCACAGGACACTGTAGTGCTGATTAGTGCGTGGCAGATTATAAGGCCACTCTTCATACATTCAACTTTACCAGATGGTACACTTTTTTAACTGAGTACAGAAGCCTATTTTTCCTTATAGTTTGGATTACAGTTAATCATTACTTTGCAGTGGATTACAATTGATTGTTACCTCTACAGTGGATTACAAGTGATCGTTACCTTTACAGTGGATTACAAATACTATTCCTTGGATGACCAATGATCCCTTGGCGGGCGAAGACTAGCAAGGCCTTGCTCATTCAGGAGACGCTTGCAATCTAAAGTAAAGGGGGCCCCCATAGGATACAGAGTGCACTCAGATAGCATAGCATTGGGTTAATACTAGGGTTGAGCGGACACCTAGATGTCCGTGTTCGACGGGTTCGGCCGAACTTTAAAAAAAAGTCCGGGTCCGTGTCCCGGACTTTTACCGAACTTTTCCCGGACACCGAACCCCATTGAAGTCAATGGGGACCCGAACTTTAAGGCACTAAAATGGCTCTAAAACACCAAAGGAAAGGGCTAGAGTGCTGCAAATGGCAGCAAAACGTAATTAAGAGCATGGCAAGTGCTCTGCAAACAAATGTGGATAGGGAAATAACTTAAAACAACAAAAAAAAACAGAAAAATAAAACAATGTTCTTCTTCATCTCTGAAGGACGAGGCCCATATGGAGTAGGAGGGAGGTTGAGGTGGTGGTGGATGTGGCGGTGACATAGGCGTGCGCACAGGGTGTGCTGGGTGTGCCTGGGCACACCCTAATCACCTAGGGCACATAGCATTGCCAGTGAGGAGATGGGAAAGATCTCCCTGGGACCTGCTCTGCTCTATTTCTCCTTGCCTACAGGTACATGGCCCCGATACATTACTCTCCCTGCTGGCAAACACATGCATGTGTATTTCAACTTTGGGGTGCACACCTTAATGCAATAGGCTGCGCACACCTATGGGCGGTGTAGGTGGAAGCGGCGGTGGAGGAGGACCAGGGCCGGATTAACAGCATCATGGGCTTGGTGCTGAGGATTTTGAAGGGCCTTAGGGCCGTGCCTTGCCATGCACCCAGAGGAGGAAGGGTGCAGCCATGCATGCCTAATTCAACATGGGATGCTGTCTCTGAAGCCCATAAACACATCCATGCATCGCCAACTGTCCCTCCTTGTCCGGCCTTCACGCTGTGTGGGGAGGTTCTGAGGGTGCTGCCTGGGGAAGCGAGCATAGAAGCCAGACTTCTGTGTTTACAAGTGACAGAAGAGCGGTAACAGTGAATATGGCCAACCCGGGGCCTATATAAAAGGTAGGGGCCTGGAGCTGCAGCTCCAATAGCCCCTACATTAATCTGGCCCTGAGGAGGAGGACGAGGTAGCCAACACTGCTTCTTTTCACAAATTTTAAATGAGGGTACACCCCAAAAGAGTGAGAAAGAGCAAAAATGGAACAATGGGTGGGTAAGGTCGGTATCCATTGCTATTCTGCACAAGGTACGGAAAAGTCCCGTGGGATCCATGCCTGGTTCATTTTAATGAACGTGAGCTTGTCCACATTGTCTCTGGACAGGCGGCTGCGCTTGTCTGTTATAACGCCCCCAGCCGTGCTAAATACCCGTTCAGATAATACACTGGCTGCAGGGCACGCCAGCACCTCCAAGGCGTAAAGGGCAAGCTCAGGCCATGTGCCCAATTTGGAGACCCAGAAGTTGAAGGGGGCAGACCCGTCATTCACTACATGTAGGCGTGTGCACACATACTGCTCCACCATGTTGGTAAAATGCTGCCTCCTGCTAAGACGTTCCATCTGAGCTGCTGGTGCTGCTGTTTGTTGTGGCGTGCTGACAAAGCTTTTCCACATTTCGGCCATGCTAACCCTGCCTTCTGAGGTGCTGGCGGTGCCCTGGTTGCGTTGGCGACCTCCTCCTCCTCCTCCTCTGCCTTGTGCTTCCACTGTGGCCCCGCTGTCAGATGGGAATGCCAGCAGCATGGCGTCTACCAGCGTGCGCTTGTACTCGCGCATCTTGCGATCGCGCTCCAGTGAGTGAATTAAGGACGGTACGTTGTCCTTGTAACGGGGATCCAGCAGCGTGGCCACCCAGTAATCAGCACAAGTTAGAATGTGGGCAACTCGGCGGTCGTTGTGGAGACACTGCAGCATGTAATCGCTCATGTGTGCCAGGCTGCCCAGAGGCAACGAAAGGCTGTCCTCTGTGGGAGGTGTATGGTCCGTGTCCTCTGTATCCCCCCAGCCACGCACCAGTGATGGCCATGAGCTGGCCTGGGTGCCACCCTGCTGTGAACATGGTTCCATCTCCTCCTCCAGCTCCTCCTCCTCCTCATCCTCCTCATCCTCCAGAACTGTGCCCCTGCTGGACAATTGCGTCCCTGGCGTTTGCGTGTGCAGGAACCCACCCTCGGAGCCCCTTGCGAATGACTGCCCTGAAAGCCTTGGAAATGTTACCTCTTCATCCTCCTCCTCCTCCTCATCCTGTGCCACATCCTCTTCCATCATCGCCCGAATTGTTTTTTCAAGGAGGCATAGAAGTGGGATAGTTAAGCTGAGAACGGCGTCATTGCCACTGGCCATGTTGGTGGAGTACTCAAAACAGCGCACACAGGTCTCGCATGGAGGCCCAGTTATTGGTGGTGAAGTGGTGCTGTTCCGCAGAGCGACTCACGCGTGCGTGCTGCAGCTGAAACTCCACTATGGCCTGCTGCTGCTCGCACAGTCTTTCCAGCATGTGCAAGGTGGAGTTCCACCTTGTGGGCACGTCACATATGAGGCGGTGAGCGGGAAGGCCGAAGTTACGCTGCAGCGCTGCCAGGCGAGCAGCAGCAGGGTGAGAACGCCGAAAGTGCGCACAAACGGCCCGCACTTTCTGCAGCAGCTCTGACATATCGGGGTAGTTTTTAAGGAACCTCTGCACCACCAAATTCAGCACATGCGCCAGGCAAGGGATGTGCGTCAAACCGGCTAGGCCCAGAGCTGCTATGAGATTTCGCCCGTTATCGCACACCACCAGGCCGGGCTTGAGGCTCGCTGGCAGCAACCACTCATTTGTCTGCTGTTCCATGCTCCTCCACAACTCCTGCGCGGTGTGTGGTTTGTCCCCCAAACAGGCAAGTTGTAAAACTGCCTGCTGTCGTTTACCCCTGGCCGTGCTGAAGTTGGTGGTGAAGGTGTTACGCTGTCCGGATGAGGAGGCGGTAGAGGATGAGGAAGCGGAGTAGGAGGAGTTAGGAACAGGAGGCAAACTGAAGCGCCCTGCAATCCTCGGTGGTGGAAGGACATGCGCCAAATTGCTATCCGCCTCAGGCCCATCCGCCACTGCATTTACCCAGTGTGCCGTTAGGGAGATATAACGCCCCTGACCGTGCTTACTGGTCCACGTATCCGTAGTTAGGTGGACCTTGGCACAGATGGCGTTGCGCAGTGCACACCTGATTTTTTCCCCCACTTGGTTGTGCAGGGAAGGGATGGCTTGCCTGGAAAAGTAGTGGCGGCTGGGCACGACGTACTGTGGGACAGCCACCGACATAAGGTTTTTAAAACTGTGCGTCTCCACCAGACGGAATGACAGCATTTCAAAGGCCAATAATTTTGAAATGCTGGCATTCAGGGCCAGGGATCGCGGGTGGGTAGGGGGGTACTTCCTCTTCCTCTCAAGTGTTTGGGAGATGGAAAGCTGAACGCTTCCACGGGACATTGTGGAGATGGTTGTTGGTGACCCAGGTGGTGGTGTTGCTGACAGATCGTCTGTTTGCGGGGTGGCAGGTGCCGGTATCACTACAGATGTGGCTGGAGCGGCCGAGACTGCAGCAGAAGAGGAAGCAGGATGAGCCAGAGACGTTTCTTGGTTTTGAAGGTGTGTACTCCACTGCAGCTCGTGCTTTGCACTTAGATGCCTGATCATGCAGGTTGTGCTCAGGTTGAGAAGGTTCATGCCTCGCTTCAAGCTCTGATTGCACAGGGTGCAAACCACTCGTGTCCTGTCATCAGCACATTTTCTAAAGAACTTCCACGCTAGAGAACTCCTTTGAGCTGACTTTGGTGCGCTCGTTCCCTTGCTGCATTGGGCAGTAGCGGGCGTAGTGTCTAGGGCACGGCCGCTCCGCTTCTGCACCCTGCTCCCTCTTCTGCTGTGCTGGTGGCTCTGTGCGACCACCGCCTCTTCCTCCAAACTACTCCGTTCACCTGCATGACGTTCATTCCATGTGGGGTCGAGGACCTCATCGTCCTCCACATCATCTTCCACCCAGTCTTCACCCCTGCCCTCCTTGTCGGTCTCCACAATGCTGAACGCCGCAGCAGTTGGCACCTGCGTTTCGTCATCATCGGAGACGTGCTGCGATGATCCTTGCATGTACTCATCTTGAGAAATAAGTGGTTGGGCATCGCTGCACTCAATCTCTTCCACTTCTGGGGCAGGGCTAGGTGGATGGCCCTGGGAAACCCTGCTGACAGAGTCCTCAAAAAGAATAAGAGACTGCTGTATGGCTTGGGGCTCAGACTGCTGGCCTGATTTGCAAGGGGGTGAGGTGAAAGACGGTTGGACATTGGCTGCAGGTGCCAACTCTGACCTTTCTGCAGTAGACTGGGTGGGAGACAATGTGAAGGAACTGGAGGCACTGTCAGCAGCAAACCAATCTACTATCGCCTCAACTTGTTCTGGCCTCATCACTTCTAGGGGCGTTTGATGCCCTACCAAATACTGATGCAGGTTCTGTCGCCTACTCACACTTGAGGAAGGTGTTTCACTTGTGCGTGTAGCTGGCACAGATCGACCATGTCCTCTCCTTGCAACAGGAGCTCTACCAGCAGCACCACGACCCAGGCCACGGCCCTTATTTGACGGTCTCCTCATATTTCTGTAATTTAAGATCTTGCCCTAGAAAGGTTCTTATTGAATAGCGGAATAGAAAATATGATCCAAAAAAAGTGTATGTATATCACACGTACACAACCACACTAGGCCCCAATTACTATTGTTTGTACCCCTAAAAGGCTAGATGAGGAGTAGGGGGAGTATGGAACAGGCAGCACCCTCAAACCTTCAGAAGTATGAGATGAACCCCAACAACTTGGAAAGGTGGATCTCTCTCACACGTACCGACACAGACTATCCCGCAATTCAATTGATCCTCAAAGGTTTTTATTGAATAGCGGAATAGGAAATATGATCAAAAAAAGTGTATGTATCTCGCACGTACACAACCACACTAGGCCCCAATTACTATTGTTTGTACCCCTAAAAGGCTAGATGAGGAGTAGGGGGGGTATGGAACAGGCAGCACCCTCAAACCTTCAGAAGTATGAGATGAACCCCAACAACTTGGAAAGGTGGATCTCTCTCACACGTACCGACACAGACTATCCCGCAATTCAATTGATCCTCAAAGGTTTTTATTGAATAGCGGAATAGGAAATATGATCAAAAAAAGTGTATGTATCTCGCACGTACACAACCACACTAGGCCCCAATTACTATTGTTTGTACCCCTAAAAGGCTAGATGAGGAGTAGGGGGGGTATGGAACAGGCAGCACCCTCAAACCTTCAGAAGTATGAGATGAACCCCAACAACTTGGAAAGGTGGATCTCTCTCACACGTACCGACACAGACTATCCCGCAATTCAATTGATCCTCAAAGGTTTTTATTGAATAGCGGAATAGGAAATATGATCAAAAAAAGTGTATGTATCTCGCACGTACACAACCACACTAGGCCCCAATTACTATTGTTTGTACCCCTAAAAGGCTAGATGAGGAGTAGGGGGGGTATGGAACAGGCAGCACCCTCAAACCTTCAGAAGTATGAGATGAACCCCAACAACTTGGAAAGGTGGATCTCTCTCACACGTACCGACACAGACTATCCCGCAATTCAATTGATCCTCAAAGGTTTTTATTGAATAGCGGAATAGGAAATATGATCAAAAAAAGTGTATGTATCTCGCACGTACACAACCACACTAGGCCCCAATTACTATTGTTTGTACCCCTAAAAGGCTAGATGAGGAGTAGGGGGGGTATGGAACAGGCAGCACCCTCAAACCTTCAGAAGTATGAGATGAACCCCAACAACTTGGAAAGGTGGATCTCTCTCACACGTACCGACACAGACTATCCCGCAATTCAATTGATCCTCAAAGGTTTTTATTGAATAGCGGAATAGGAAATATGATCAAAAAAAGTGTATGTATCTCGCACGTACACAACCACACTAGGCCCCAATTACTATTGTTTGTACCCCTAAAAGGCTAGATGAGGAGTAGGGGGGGTATGAAACAGGCAGCACCCTCAAACCTTCAGAAGTATGAGATGAACCCCAACAACTTGGAAAGGTGGATCTCTCTCACACGTACCGACACAGACTATCCCGCAATTCAATTGATCCTCAAAGGTTTTTATTGAATAGCGGAATAGGAAATATGATCAAAAAAAGTGTATGTATCTCGCACGTACACAACCACACTAGGCCCCAATTACTATTGTTTGTACCCCTAAAAGGCTAGATGAGGAGTAGGGGGGGTATGGAACAGGCAGCACCCTCAAACCTTCAGAAGTATGAGATGAACCCCAACAACTTGGAAAGGTGGATCTCTCTCACACGTACCGACACAGACTATCCCGCAATTCAATTGATCCTCAAAGGTTTTTATTGAATAGCGGAATAGGAAATATGATCAAAAAAAGTGTATGTATCTCGCACGTACACAACCACACTAGGCCCCAATTACTATTGTTTGTACCCCTAAAAGGCTAGATGAGGAGTAGGGGGGGTATGGAACAGGCAGCACCCTCAAACCTTCAGAAGTATGAGATGAACCCCAACAACTTGGAAAGGTGGATCTCTCTCACACGTACCGACACAGACTATCCCGCAATTCAATTGATCCTCAAAGGTTTTTATTGAATAGCGGAATAGGAAATATGATCAAAAAAAGTGTATGTATCTCGCACGTACACAACTACACTAGGCCCCAATTACTATTGTTTGTACCCCTAAAAGGCTAGATGAGGAGTAGGGGGGGTATGGAACAGGCAGCACCCTCAAACCTTCAGAAGTATGAGATGAACCCCAACAACTTGGAAAGGTGGATCTCTCTCACACGTACCGACACAGACTATCCCGCAATTCAATTGATCCTCAAAGGTTTTTATTGAATAGCGGAATAGGAAATATGATCAAAAAAAGTGTATGTATCTCGCACGTACACAACCACACTAGGCCCCAATTACTATTGTTTGTACCCCTAAAAGGCTAGGAGTAGGGGGAGTATGGAACAGGCAGCACCCTCAAACCTTCAGAAGTATGAGATGAACCTCAACAACTTGGAAAGGTGGATCTCTCTCACACGTACCAACACAGACTATCCCCCAATTTAACTGATCCCCAAAGGTTTTTGATTAAATAGCGGAATAGAAAATATGATCCCAAAAAAGTGTATGTATATCACACGTACACAACCACACTAGGCCCCAATTACTATTGTTTGTACCCCTAAAAGGCTAGGAGTAGGGGGAGTATGGAACAGGCAGCACCCTCAAACCTTCAGAAGTATGAGATGAACCCCAACAACTTGGAAAGGTGGATCTCTCTCACACGTACCAACACAGACTATCCCCCAATTTAACTGATCCCCAAAGGTTTTTGATTAAATAGCGGAATAGAAAATATGATCCCAAAAAAGTGTATGTATATCACACGTACACAACCACACTAGGCCCCAATTACTATTGTTTGTACCCCTAAAAGGCTAGGAGTAGGGGGAGTATGGAACAGGCAGCACCCTCAAACCTTCAGAAGTATGAGATGAACCCCAACAACTTGGAAAGGTGGATCTCTCTCACACGTACCAACACAGACTATCCCCCAATTTAACTGATCCCCAAAGGTTTTTGATTAAATAGCGGAATAGAAAATATGATCCCAAAAAAGTGTATGTATATCACACGTACACAACCACACTAGGCCCCAATTACTATTGTTTGTACCCCTAAAAGGCTAGGAGTAGGGGGGGTATGGAACAGGCAGCACCCTCAAACCTTCAGAAGTATGAGATGAACCCCAACAACTTGGAAAGGTGGATCTCTCTCACACGTACCAACACAGACTATCCCCCAATTTAACTGATCCCCAAAGGTTTTTGATTAAATAGCGGAATAGAAAATATGATCCCAAAAAAGTGTATGTATATCACACGTACACAACCACACTAGGCCCCAATTACTATTGTTTGTACCCCTAAAAGGCTAGGAGTAGGGGGAGTATGGAACAGGCAGCACCCTCAAACCTTCAGAAGTATGAGATGAACCCCAACAACTTGGAAAGGTGGATCTCTCTCACACGTACCAACACAGACTATCCCCCAATTTAACTGATCCCCAAAGGTTTTTGATTAAATAGCGGAATAGAAAATATGATCCCAAAAAAGTGTATGTATATCACACGTACACAACCACACTAGGCCCCAATTACTATTGTTTGTACCCCTAAAAGGCTAGGAGTAGGGGGAGTATGGAACAGGCAGCACCCTCAAACCTTCAGAAGTATGAGATGAACCCCAACAACTTGGAAAGGTGGATCTCTCTCACACGTACCAACACAGACTATCCCCCAATTTAACTGATCCCCAAAGGTTTTTGATTAAATAGCGGAATAGAAAATATGATCCCAAAAAAGTGTATGTATATCACACGTACACAACCACACTAGGCCCCAATTACTATTGTTTGTACCCCTAAAAGGCTAGGAGTAGGGGGGGTATGGAACAGGCAGCACCCTCAAACCTTCAGAAGTATGAGATGAACCCCAACAACTTGGAAAGGTGGATCTCTCTCACACGTACCAACACAGACTATCCCCCAATTTAACTGATCCCCAAAGGTTTTTGATTAAATAGCGGAATAGAAAATATGATCCCAAAAAAGTGTATGTATATCACACGTACACAACCACACTAGGCCCCAATTACTATTGTTTGTACCCCTAAAAGGCTAGGAGTAGGGGGAGTATGGAACAGGCAGCACCCTCAAACCTTCAGAAGTATGAGATGAACCCCAACAACTTGGAAAGGTGGATCTCTCTCACACGTACCAACACAGACTATCCCCCAATTTAACTGATCCCCAAAGGTTTTTGATTAAATAGCGGAATAGAAAATATGATCCTAAAAAAGTGTATGTATATCACACGTACACAACCACACTAGGCCCCAATTACTATTGTTTGTACCCCTAAAAGGCTAGGAGTAGGGGGAGTATGGAACAGGCAGCACCCTCAAACCTTCAGAAGTATGAGATGAACCCCAACAACTTGGAAAGGTGGATCTCTCTCACACGTACCAACACAGACTATCCCCCAATTTAACTGATCCCCAAAGGTTTTTGATTAAATAGCGGAATAGAAAATATGATCCCAAAAAAGTGTATGTATATCACACGTACACAACCACACTAGGCCCCAATTACTATTGTTTGTACCCCTAAAAGGCTAGGAGTAGGGGGAGTATGGAACAGGCAGCACCCTCAAACCTTCAGAAGTATGAGATGAACCCCAACAACTTGGAAAGGTGGATCTCTCTCACACAAACCAACACAGACTATCCCCCAATTTAACTGATCCCCAAAGGTTTTTGATTAAATAGCGGAATAGAAAATATGATCCCAAAAAAGTGTATGTATATCACACGTACACAACCACACTAGGCCCCAATTACTATTGTTTGTACCCCTAAAAGGCTAGGAGTAGGGGGAGTATGGAACAGGCAGCACCCTCAAACCTTCAGAAGTATGAGATGAACCCCAACAACTTGGAAAGGTGGATCTCTCTCACACGTACCAACACAGACTATCCCCCAATTTAACTGATCCCCAAAGGTTTTTGATTAAATAGCGGAATAGAAAATATGATCCCAAAAAAGTGTATGTATATCACACGTACACAACCACACTAGGCCCCAATTACTATTGTTTGTACCCCTAAAAGGCTAGGAGTAGGGGGAGTATGGAACAGGCAGCACCCTCAAACCTTCAGAAGTATGAGATGAACCTCAACAACTTGGAAAGGTGGATCTCTCTCACACGTACCAACACAGACTATCCCCCAATTTAACTGATCCCCAAAGGTTTTTGATTAAATAGCGGAATAGAAAATATGATCCCAAAAAAGTGTATGTATATCACACGTACACAACCACACTAGGCCCCAATTACTATTGTTTGTACCCCTAAAAGGCTAGGAGTAGGGGGAGTATGGAACAGGCAGCACCCTCAAACCTTCAGAAGTATGAGATGAACCCCAACAACTTGGAAAGGTGGATCTCTCTCACACGTACCAACACAGACTATCCCCCAATTTAACTGATCCCCAAAGGTTTTTGATTAAATAGCGGAATAGAAAATATGATCCCAAAAAAGTGTATGTATATCACACGTACACAACCACACTAGGCCCCAATTACTATTGTTTGTACCCCTAAAAGGCTAGGAGTAGGGGGAGTATGGAACAGGCAGCACCCTCAAACCTTCAGAAGTATGAGATGAACCCCAACAACTTGGAAAGGTGGATCTCTCTCACACGTACCAACACAGACTATCCCCCAATTTAACTGATCCCCAAAGGTTTTTGATTAAATAGCGGAATAGAAAATATGATCCCAAAAAAGTGTATGTATATCACACGTACACAACCACACTAGGCCCCAATTACTATTGTTTGTACCCCTAAAAGGCTAGGAGTAGGGGGAGTATGGAACAGGCAGCACCCTCAAACCTTCAGAAGTATGAGATGAACCCCAACAACTTGGAAAGGTGGATCTCTCTCACACGTACCAACACAGACTATCCCCCAATTTAACTGATCCCCAAAGGTTTTTGATTAAATAGCGGAATAGAAAATATGATCCCAAAAAAGTGTATGTATATCACACGTACACAACCACACTAGGCCCCAATTACTATTGTTTGTACCCCTAAAAGGCTAGGAGTAGGGGGAGTATGGAACAGGCAGCACCCTCAAACCTTCAGAAGTATGAGATGAACCCCAACAACTTGGAAAGGTGGATCTCTCTCACACGTACCAACACAGACTATCCCCCAATTTAACTGATCCCCAAAGGTTTTTGATTAAATAGCGGAATAGAAAATATGATCCCAAAAAAGTGTATGTATATCACACGTACACAACCACACTAGGCCCCAATTACTATTGTTTGTACCCCTAAAAGGCTAGGAGTAGGGGGAGTATGGAACAGGCAGCACCCTCAAACCTTCAGAAGTATGAGATGAACCTCAACAACTTGGAAAGGTGGATCTCTCTCACACGTACCAACACAGACTATCCCCCAATTTAACTGATCCCCAAAGGTTTTTGATTAAATAGCGGAATAGAAAATATGATCCCAAAAAAGTGTATGTATATCACACGTACACAACCACACTAGGCCCCAATTACTATTGTTTGTACCCCTAAAAGGCTAGGAGTAGGGGGAGTATGGAACAGGCAGCACCCTCAAACCTTCAGAAGTATGAGATGAACCCCAACAACTTGGAAAGGTGGATCTCTCTCACACGTACCAACACAGACTATCCCCCAATTTAACTGATCCCCAAAGGTTTTTGATTAAATAGCGGAATAGAAAATATGATCCCAAAAAAGTGTATGTATATCACACGTACACAACCACACTAGGCCCCAATTACTATTGTTTGTACCCCTAAAAGGCTAGGAGTAGGGGGAGTATGGAACAGGCAGCACCCTCAAACCTTCAGAAGTATGAGATGAACCCCAACAACTTGGAAAGGTGGATCTCTCTCACACGTACCAACACAGACTATCCCCCAATTTAACTGATCCCCAAAGGTTTTTGATTAAATAGCGGAATAGAAAATATGATCCCAAAAAAGTGTATGTATATCACACGTACACAACCACACTAGGCCCCAATTACTATTGTTTGTACCCCTAAAAGGCTAGGAGTAGGGGGAGTATGGAACAGGCAGCACCCTCAAACCTTCAGAAGTATGAGATGAACCCCAACAACTTGGAAAGGTGGATCTCTCTCACACGTACCAACACAGACTATCCCCCAATTTAACTGATCCCCAAAGGTTTTTGATTAAATAGCGGAATAGAAAATATGATCCCAAAAAAGTGTATGTATATCACACGTACACAACCACACTAGGCCCCAATTACTATTGTTTGTACCCCTAAAAGGCTAGGAGTAGGGGGAGTATGGAACAGGCAGCACCCTCAAACCTTCAGAAGTATGAGATGAACCCCAACAACTTGGAAAGGTGGATCTCTCTCACACGTACCAACACAGACTATCCCCCAATTTAACTGATCCCCAAAGGTTTTTGATTAAATAGCGGAATAGAAAATATGATCCCAAAAAAGTGTATGTATATCACACGTACACAACCACACTAGGCCCCAATTACTATTGTTTGTACCCCTAAAAGGCTAGGAGTAGGGGGAGTATGGAACAGGCAGCACCCTCAAACCTTCAGAAGTATGAGATGAACCCCAACAACTTGGAAAGGTGGATCTCTCTCACACGTACCAACACAGACTATCCCCCAATTTAACTGATCCCCAAAGGTTTTTGATTAAATAGCGGAATAGAAAATATGATCCCAAAAAAGTGTATGTATATCACACGTACACAACCACACTAGGCCCCAATTACTATTGTTTGTACCCCTAAAAGGCTAGGAGTAGGGGGAGTATGGAACAGGCAGCACCCTCAAACCTTCAGAAGTATGAGATGAACCCCAACAACTTGGAAAGGTGGATCTCTCTCACACGTACCAACACAGACTATCCCCCAATTTAACTGATCCCCAAAGGTTTTTGATTAAATAGCGGAATAGAAAATATGATCCCAAAAAAGTGTATGTATATCACACGTACACAACCACACTAGGCCCCAATTACTATTGTTTGTACCCCTAAAAGGCTAGGAGTAGGGGGAGTATGGAAC
This sequence comes from Pelophylax lessonae, assembly GCF_965119305.1. Taxonomy (NCBI): domain Eukaryota; kingdom Metazoa; phylum Chordata; class Amphibia; order Anura; family Ranidae; genus Pelophylax; species Pelophylax lessonae. The sequence goes on along the minus strand of NC_138779.1, from coordinate 146,722,814 downwards.
AGGCAGCACCCTCAAACCTTCAGAAGTATGAGATGAACCCCAACAACTTGGAAAGGTGGATCTCTCTCACACGTACCAACACAGACTATCCCCCAATTTAACTGATCCCCAAAGGTTTTTGATTAAATAGCGGAATAGAAAATATGATCCCAAAAAAGTGTATGTATATCACACGTACACAACCACACTAGGCCCCAATTACTATTGTTTGTACCCCTAAAAGGCTAGGAGTAGGGGGAGTATGGAACAGGCAGCACCCTCAAACCTTCAGAAGTATGAGATGAACCTCAACAACTTGGAAAGGTGGATCTCTCTCACACGTACCAACACAGACTATCCCCCAATTTAACTGATCCCCAAAGGTTTTTGATTAAATAGCGGAATAGAAAATATGATCCCAAAAAAGTGTATGTATATCACACGTACACAACCACACTAGGCCCCAATTACTATTGTTTGTACCCCTAAAAGGCTAGGAGTAGGGGGAGTATGGAACAGGCAGCACCCTCAAACCTTCAGAAGTATGAGATGAACCCCAACAACTTGGAAAGGTGGATCTCTCTCACACGTACCAACACAGACTATCCCCCAATTTAACTGATCCCCAAAGGTTTTTGATTAAATAGCGGAATAGAAAATATGATCCCAAAAAAGTGTATGTATATCACACGTACACAACCACACTAGGCCCCAATTACTATTGTTTGTACCCCTAAAAGGCTAGGAGTAGGGGGAGTATGGAACAGGCAGCACCCTCAAACCTTCAGAAGTATGAGATGAACCCCAACAACTTGGAAAGGTGGATCTCTCTCACACGTACCAACACAGACTATCCCCCAATTTAACTGATCCCCAAAGGTTTTTGATTAAATAGCGGAATAGAAAATATGATCCCAAAAAAGTGTATGTATATCACACGTACACAACCACACTAGGCCCCAATTACTATTGTTTGTACCCCTAAAAGGCTAGGAGTAGGGGGAGTATGGAACAGGCAGCACCCTCAAACCTTCAGAAGTATGAGATGAACCCCAACAACTTGGAAAGGTGGATCTCTCTCACACGTACCAACACAGACTATCCCCCAATTTAACTGATCCCCAAAGGTTTTTGATTAAATAGCGGAATAGAAAATATGATCCCAAAAAAGTGTATGTATATCACACGTACACAACCACACTAGGCCCCAATTACTATTGTTTGTACCCCTAAAAGGCTAGGAGTAGGGGGAGTATGGAACAGGCAGCACCCTCAAACCTTCAGAAGTATGAGATGAACCCCAACAACTTGGAAAGGTGGATCTCTCTCACACGTACCAACACAGACTATCCCCCAATTTAACTGATCCCCAAAGGTTTTTGATTAAATAGCGGAATAGAAAATATGATCCCAAAAAAGTGTATGTATATCACACGTACACAACCACACTAGGCCCCAATTACTATTGTTTGTACCCCTAAAAGGCTAGGAGTAGGGGGAGTATGGAACAGGCAGCACCCTCAAACCTTCAGAAGTATGAGATGAACCCCAACAACTTGGAAAGGTGGATCTCTCTCACACGTACCAACACAGACTATCCCCCAATTTAACTGATCCCCAAAGGTTTTTGATTAAATAGCGGAATAGAAAATATGATCCCAAAAAAGTGTATGTATATCACACGTACACAACCACACTAGGCCCCAATTACTATTGTTTGTACCCCTAAAAGGCTAGGAGTAGGGGGAGTATGGAACAGGCAGCACCCTCAAACCTTCAGAAGTATGAGATGAACCCCAACAACTTGGAAAGGTGGATCTCTCTCACACGTACCAACACAGACTATCCCCCAATTTAACTGATCCCCAAAGGTTTTTGATTAAATAGCGGAATAGAAAATATGATCCCAAAAAAGTGTATGTATATCACACGTACACAACCACACTAGGCCCCAATTACTATTGTTTGTACCCCTAAAAGGCTAGGAGTAGGGGGAGTATGGAACAGGCAGCACCCTCAAACCTTCAGAAGTATGAGATGAACCCCAACAACTTGGAAAGGTGGATCTCTCTCACACGTACCAACACAGACTATCCCCCAATTTAACTGATCCCCAAAGGTTTTTGATTAAATAGCGGAATAGAAAATATGATCCCAAAAAAGTGTATGTATATCACACGTACACAACCACACTAGGCCCCAATTACTATTGTTTGTACCCCTAAAAGGCTAGGAGTAGGGGGAGTATGGAACAGGCAGCACCCTCAAACCTTCAGAAGTATGAGATGAACCCCAACAACTTGGAAAGGTGGATCTCTCTCACACGTACCAACACAGACTATCCCCCAATTTAACTGATCCCCAAAGGTTTTTGATTAAATAGCGGAATAGAAAATATGATCCCAAAAAAGTGTATGTATATCACACGTACACAACCACACTAGGCCCCAATTACTATTGTTTGTACCCCTAAAAGGCTAGGAGTAGGGGGAGTATGGAACAGGCAGCACCCTCAAACCTTCAGAAGTATGAGATGAACCTCAACAACTTGGAAAGGTGGATCTCTCTCACACGTACCAACACAGACTATCCCCCAATTTAACTGATCCCCAAAGGTTTTTGATTAAATAGCGGAATAGAAAATATGATCCCAAAAAAGTGTATGTATATCACACGTACACAACCACACTAGGCCCCAATTACTATTGTTTGTACCCCTAAAAGGCTAGGAGTAGGGGGAGTATGGAACAGGCAGCACCCTCAAACCTTCAGAAGTATGAGATGAACCCCAACAACTTGGAAAGGTGGATCTCTCTCACACGTACCAACACAGACTATCCCCCAATTTAACTGATCCCCAAAGGTTTTTGATTAAATAGCGGAATAGAAAATATGATCCCAAAAAAGTGTATGTATATCACACGTACACAACCACACTAGGCCCCAATTACTATTGTTTGTACCCCTAAAAGGCTAGGAGTAGGGGGAGTATGGAACAGGCAGCACCCTCAAACCTTCAGAAGTATGAGATGAACCCCAACAACTTGGAAAGGTGGATCTCTCTCACACGTACCAACACAGACTATCCCCCAATTTAACTGATCCCCAAAGGTTTTTGATTAAATAGCGGAATAGAAAATATGATCCCAAAAAAGTGTATGTATATCACACGTACACAACCACACTAGGCCCCAATTACTATTGTTTGTACCCCTAAAAGGCTAGGAGTAGGGGGAGTATGGAACAGGCAGCACCCTCAAACCTTCAGAAGTATGAGATGAACCCCAACAACTTGGAAAGGTGGATCTCTCTCACACGTACCAACACAGACTATCCCCCAATTTAACTGATCCCCAAAGGTTTTTGATTAAATAGCGGAATAGAAAATATGATCCCAAAAAAGTGTATGTATATCACACGTACACAACCACACTAGGCCCCAATTACTATTGTTTGTACCCCTAAAAGGCTAGGAGTAGGGGGAGTATGGAACAGGCAGCACCCTCAAACCTTCAGAAGTATGAGATGAACCCCAACAACTTGGAAAGGTGGATCTCTCTCACACGTACCAACACAGACTATCCCCCAATTTAACTGATCCCCAAAGGTTTTTGATTAAATAGCGGAATAGAAAATATGATCCCAAAAAAGTGTATGTATATCACACGTACACAACCACACTAGGCCCCAATTACTATTGTTTGTACCCCTAAAAGGCTAGATGAGGAGTAGGGGGAGTATGGAACAGGCAGCACCCTCAAACCTTCAGTATGAGATTGTGTTCACTGTACCCCACAAAGATTGAGTTCACTGCACCCCACAATGATTGTGTTCACTGCACCCCACAAAGATTGTGTTCACTGCACCTCACAAAGATTGTGTTCACTGTACCCCCCAAAGATTGTGTTCACTGCACCCCACAAAGATTCTGTTCACTGTACCCCACAAAGATTGTGTTCACTGCACCCCAAAAAGATTGTGTTCACTGCACCCCAAAAAGGATGTTGTTCACTGCACCCCAAAAAGGATGTTGTTCACTCCACCCCAAAAAGATTGTGTTCACTGCACCCCACAAAGATTGTGTTCACTGCACCCCAAAAAGATTGTGTTCACTGCACCCCAAAAATGATTTTGTTCACTGCACCCCAAAAAGGATTTTGTTCACTGCACCCCAAAAAGGATGTTGTTCACTCCACCCCAAAAAGATTGTGTTCACTGCACCCCAAAAAGATTGTGTTCACTGCACCCCACAAAGGATTTTGTTCACTGCACCCCAAAAAGATTGTGTTCACTGCACCCCAAAAAGGATGTTGTTCACTGCACCCCAAAAAGGATTTTGTTCACTGCACCCCAAAAAGATTGTGTTCACTGCACCCCACAAAGGATTTTGTTCACTGCACCCCACAAAGATTGTGTTCACTGCACACCAAAAAGGATTGTGTTCACTGCACCCCAAAAAGATTTTGTTCACTGCACCCCAAAAAGATTGTGTTCACTGCAGCCCAAAAAGATTGTGTTCACTGCAGCCCAAAAAGATTGTGTTCACTGCAGCCCAAAAAGATTGTGTTCACTGCAGCCCAAAAAGATTGTGTTCACTGCAGCTCACACACAGAAAAATGGATGTGGATCACTGACACCTGCCTATCTCCAATCCCACACCACACAGCAATATCGATTGTAGTTTGTAGAACACAGTTTCCCTAAAATTCAGCAGACTCTGTCCCTAACAGGATTGAGAAGAGATCGTAGATCAGGATTGAGTGCAGACCCCACCCCCCACACAGCAATATCGATTGTAGTTTGTAGAAGACACTGACCCTATATAATTCAGCAGACTCTATCCCTAAAATGCCTACAACTCGCCCTGCCTAAACACTCCGACCTGTCCCTCAATTCTATCCGGACACAAATGGTTTTTTCCTGCCTATCTTTCCCTAATCAGCAGCCAGCACGTTGATGTGTGCTCTGTCCCTGAATCTAAGCAGCATAATGACGCCGCTGCGGCTGCCTCGAACTTATAAAGACTTGGTCACATGCTTCAGACGGCCAATCACAGCTACTGAGACATTTGCAGGCATGGCTGGGATGGCTTAAGGCACACCAGTTAAACGATTGTTGATTGGCTGTTGAAAGCCCGCCATGAAAAGAGCGCCAAAGCATGCAAAACCCGGAAATAAAACGACCGAACACGGATTTTTACCCGAACATACAGTAAAGTGTCCGTGTCCGTGTTCGGGTAAAAAAAATCCAATTATTCGGTACGAACACGAATAATACAGTCCGTGTTCGCTCAACACTAGTTAATACAGTCACTGATATCTAAGTTAGATAAAATGCAGTGCTATTCTTTATCACAGTTAAACACTATTTCTGTGGTCACTCTCACAATTCATTTGAGGGATGATTTATTGACAGATTATTGATACATCAGTCCTCAATTATAATAGCATAACATATATGTGCATTGGTGTTTTCTTTATTAGATCCTGAGTGCTGGATCCTATGCAACTCTGGGTTGAAGATTCAGGATCTTCCATTTGGTTCTCTTTATCTTTGAATTCCTGTTGTGTTGAATTGTAACTGTTACACTTTAATTGTCCAGTAAACGGTTAAACTGGTGCTTCATTGTGTCAAAGTGTATTCTTAAAGGCACATACACCCAGAAAATCACCAGATGTGCCAGAGGGTTGGCGCTTGATCTTGGGGGTTGAAAGGCAGAGCAGGGGACCTGTTTCACTTCAGCGGCTCCTGAGGTGGTAGCGCTACATATGTGTTTACCAGCCCCCTTTTCCTTTAACACAATGAGGGATCAGTACCTATCGCACCTATGTTCAGCTGTCATAGTGCCATTGCCAACAGTATTTACTAAGCTACCTTTTATAAATGAATGGGAGCCTCAATACAGATGGATCGGTCTGCTAATCCCGCGCAGATGACAGGTTCATCTCTGCTCTGCTTACGTCCTGCTCTACTCTATGGGGAGATCTGGTAAAAATGGACATTTTCATTTGATCATATCCAATCCACCAGTCGGATGGAAAATAGGACCACCATCTGTCTGTTTTTTTGTGGGCAGGATCGGACAGCGGACATGTCACCGCTGACATCCGCTGCTCTATAGGGGAGACTGGAGGGTCCAATCAAGTCCTCCTGAAAAACTGACAGGTGAACCTAATTGGACAGCCTGTGTGAAAGGACCCTAAGGGCTCTTTCACACAGCCCATCCGTCGGACGGACTCCGTTTAACTCAGCGGAGGATAGATCCGCCGATCCCCCGCTGAGCAGGAGGATGACAGCTGTTCTTCCGCACTGTGTGTGGAGACACAGCTGTCAGTTCCCCATACATCTCTATGGGGGAATCGGATCAGAACGGACTGTCTGGATGGGAAAAAAGGGTTTCCATCCGTCCAGATTTGACGGATCGGATCAGATGTCAGCGGACATGCCTCCGCTGACATCCGATGCCCCAGGGATGCATGGGGGGACCGTTCAAATCCGCCAAAAAAAAACGGACAGGCGGATCTGAACGGTCCGCCTGTATAAAAGGGGCCTTAAGGTAGATTTAGACATGCATCTAAATCAACCTAGCCTCTGAAGCTTGAGGCTACGCTCCAGAGGTTACTGACAGGTGGTGAGGAAGCAATACCTCCTTTCCAAATGTTTTAACCTCATTTTTGCCAACAAATGCCCCACAACTGCCTGCATTACATGTAGTTGCAGGGTGTTTGCGACTCTCCCCCATTCATTTGAATGTGTAGCATTCAGCAGGCGGCATCACTACAAGTCAGGTCAACTTTGCCATGGTGCAAAGCATTACAGCCCCAGCATGTAAACACCCCAGTCTGCTACCTATTGCAGCTTGAGGGGTGTGGTTGGTGGGGTGGCAGAAATGCAGCTCAATCGTGCATCTGTGTGGGTGCATGTCCCTGAACTCACATTACACAGTCTCTGTGTATTTCCTGATAGGCAATAATATCTGGAAACTTGCAGTGTTTGATGCACATAGAGTGCCTTGCGAAAGTATTCGGCCCCCTTGAACTTTGCGACCTTTTGCCACATTTCAGGCTTCAAACATAAAGGTATAAAACTGTAATTTTTTGTGAAGAATCAACAACAAGTGGGACACAATCATGAAGTGGAACGAAATTTATTAGATATTTCAAACTTTGTTAACAAATAAAAAACCGAAAAATTGGGCGTGCAAAATTATTCAGCCCCTTTACTTTCAGTGCAGCAAACTATCTCCAGAAGTTCAGTGAGGATCTCTGAATGATCCAATGTCGACCTAAATGACTAATTATGATAAATAGAATCCACCTGTGTGTAATCAAATCTCCGTATAAACGCATCTGCACTGTGATAGTCTCAGAGGTCCGTTTAAAGTGCAGCATCATGAAGAACAAGGAACACACCAGGCAGGTCCGAGATACTGTTGTGGAGAACTTTAGAGCCGGATTTGGATACAAAAAGATTTCCCAAGCTTTAAACATCCCAAGGAGCACTGTGCAAGCGATAATATTGAAATGGAAGGAGTATCAGACCACAACAAATCTACGAAGACCTGGCCGTCCCTCTAAACTTTCAGCTCATACAAGGAGAAGACTGATCAGAGATGCAGCCAAGAGGCCCATGATCACTCTGGATGAACTGCAGAGATCTACAGCTGAGGTGGGAGACTCTGTCCATAGGACAACAATCAGTCGTATACTGCACAAATCTGGTCTTTATGGAAGAGTGGCAAGAAGAAAGCCATTTCTTAAAGATATCCATAAAAAGTGTCATTTAAAGTTTGCCACAAGCCACCTGGGAGACACACCAAACATGTGGAAGAAGGTGCTCTGGTCAGATGAAACCAAAATCTAACTTTTTGGCAACAATGCAAAATGTTTTGTTTGGCGTAAAAGCAACACAGCTCATCACCCTGAACACACCATCCCCACTGTCAAACATGGTGGTGGCAGCATCATGGTTTGGGCCTGCTTTTCTTCAGCAGGGACTGGGAAGATGGTTAAAATTGATGGGAAGATGGATGGAGGCAAATACAGGACCATTCTGGAAGAAAACCTGATGGAGTCTGCAAAAGACCTGAGACTGGGATGGAGATTTGTCTTCCAACAAGACAATGATCCAAAACATAAAGCAAAATCTACAATGGAATGGTTCACAAATAAACATATCCAGGTGTTAGAATGGCCAAGTCAAAGTCCAGACCTGAATCCAATCGAGAATCTGTGGAAAGAACTGAAAACTGCTGTTCACAAACGCTCTCCATCCAACCTCACTGAGCTCAAGCTGTTGTGCAAGGAGGAATGGGCAAAATTTTCAGTCTCTCGATGTGCAAAACTGATAGAGACATACCCCAAGCGACTTACAGCTGTAATCGCAGCAAAAGGTGGTGCTACAAAGTATTAACTTAAGGGGCTGAATAATTTTGCACGCCCAATTTTTCAGTTTTTTATTTGTTAAAAAAGTTTGAAATATCCAATAAATTTCATTCCACTTCATGATTGTGTCCCACTTGTTGTTGATTCTTCACAAAAAATTACAGTTTTATATCTTTATGTTTGAAGCCTGAAATGTGGCAAAAGGTCGCAAAGTTCAAGGGGGCCGAATACTTTTGCAAGGAACTGTATCTCTGGATCTCCCCCTAACTGGAACACATTCGACAAAATTTGGCCTACCTTGTTTTTATTTGTGGTAGGCATTTTACCACCCCCCCTCTCTTTTTTTGTTCATATGAATTGCATTTATAGGTACATTGTATTTGGATTTTGTATCTGCTCATATACAGTCAGGTCCATAAATATTGGGACATTGACACAATTCTAATCTTTTTGGCTCTATATACCACCACAATGGATTTGAAATGAAATAAACAAGATGTGCTTTAACTGCAGACTTTAATTTGAGGGTATTTACATCCAAATCAGGTGAAAGGTATAGGAATTACAACAGTTTGTATATGTGCCTCCCACTTTTTAAGCGACCAAAAGTAATGGTGTGTGTTATTCCCTCATTATCCCATTTAAAATGAGCAGATAAAAGGTCCAGAGTTAATTTCAAGTGTACTATTTGCATTTGGAATCTGTTGCTGTCAACTCTCAATATGAGATCCAAAGAGCTGTCACTATCAGTGAAGCAAGCCATCATTAGGCTGAAAAAACAAAACAAACCCATCAGAGAGATAGCAAAAACATTAGGTGTGGCCAAATCAACTGTTTGGAACATCCTTAAAAAGAAAGAATGTACCGGTGAGCTCAGCAACACCAAAAGACCCGGAAGACCACGGAAAACAACTGTGGTGGATGCCCGAAGAATTCTTTCCCTGGTGAAGAAAACACCCTTCACAACAGTTGGCCAGATCAAGAACACTCTCCAGGAGGTAGGTGTATGTGTGTCAGTCAACAATCAAGAGAAGACTTCACCAGAGTGAATACAGAGGGTTCACCACAAGGTGTAAACCATTGGTGAGCCTCAAAAACAGGAAGGCCATATTAGAGTTTGCCAAACAACATCTAAAAAAGCCTTCACAGTTCTGGAGCATCCTAGGGACAGATGAGACCAAGATCAACTTGTACCAGAGTGATGGGAAGAGAAGAGTATGGAGAAGGAAAGGAAATGGTCATGATCCAAAGCATACCACCTCATCAGTGAAGCATGGTGGTGGTAGTGTCATGGCGTGGGCATGTAAGACTGCCAATGGAACTGGTTCTCTTGTATTTATTGATGATGTGACTGCTGACAAAAGCAGCAGGATGAATTCTGAAGTGTTTCGGGCAATATTATCTGTTCATATTCAGCCAAATGCTTCAGAACTCATTGGACGGCGCTTAACAGTGCAGATGGACAATTACCTGAAGCATACTGCGAAAGCAACCAAAGAGTTTTTTAAGGGAAAGAAGAGGAATGTTATGCAATGGCCAAGTCAATCCCCTGATCTGAATCCGATTGAGCATGCATTTTATTTGCTAAAGAGAAAACTGAAGGGAAAATGCCCCAAGAACCAGCAGGAACTGAAGATAGTTGCAGTAGAGGCCTGGCAGAGCATCACCAGGGATGAAACCCAGCATCTGGTGATGTCTATGCGTTCCAGACTTAAGGCTGTAATTGATTGCAAAGGATTTCCAACCAAGTATTAAAAAGTGAAAGTTTGATTTATGATTGTTAATCTGTCCCATTACTTTTGGTCCCTTAAAAAGTGGGAGGCACATTTACAAACTGTTGTAATTCCTACACCATTTACCTGATTTGGATGTAAATACCCTCAAATTAAAGCTGAAAGTCTGCAGTTAAAGCACATCTTGTTTGTTTCATTTCAAATCCATTGCGGTGGTGTATAGAGCCAAAAAGATTAGAATTGTGCCAATGTCCCAATATTTATGGACCTGATTGTATGTATTCTGTATATTGTCCTTTTGTGATGTCTATGTTTTTTTGTTTCTCTTTATATGTATAAACTATACATCTGTGACATACATGCAGACAGCAAGAGCCCTGAGGAAGCGGAATATTTTTACAGTGAAACATGTTGACGTATTTTGTACCTACATTCGTTGTACACTATTGTTGCCACTGTATGTATTAGGTATATTTTGTACCTGTACTTGCTGTACATTATTGATGCGGCTGTATATATTTTGTCCCAGGGACACCCTTTTTTTCTTGTGGCCCTGGTTGCAACTAGGCTATGTACAGGATTTTGGATGTTTAATAAATATATTTTTGTATATTTTTAACAAAAAATATTCGTATTACTATATATTCTGTGGGAGTTACCATTTAAAAGCCCACTTCCTAGTGGGGATAGATTACCCTTTCTTCCCCTCCATTTTGTTGGTACAAACACATATAGGGCTGGTTTCTCCCAAACTTCTTTGACTCACACTGTTTTACCACAGGGATATATCGCCACTGCAGCTACACTGCCGTTCCAACCAGGGAATTTCACAGGTCAGAACGGCTGTGGTAGCCTACATTGACAAGCCAGGCAAACGCACCCATAGAGGAATTCTGGGACAATTGTTTAAACATGGTTGATGGGTGCAGGGTGTGTGTGCTAATCAGGTCAGCTGGCGAACTACTTCCTGTGTCTTACCGGTTCTCACGTCCCATATCTACATACCAGGAAGTCATTAAGCTTTCTATGGAACACATCAGGGGCTTAGGTAAGGCCTTGTTCTAAAAATCAGAGAAAGCTTTTATTTTTCTGCAATAGAGGTACAGTACATTAATAGTTTATTAGTACATAGGGGGAGCTGAAATTTTTGGCGAAAAAAAAAAGTAAACTTAGCCTTTAATGACCGTCAATGCGTGCAGTCTCTGTTGTCACAGAACTCTTTCTTTCTATATACTGTATACCTTTCAACAGAATGGCAGAGAGCTATGAAATACATATTTATTTTGCAAAATATAGTAATTTGTTTACTTGTGCAATTGTGTGTGTATTTCTATATACAAAATCTTCTCATCTCTGTTTTTCTCTTATCCCCATAGGTCTCACAGTGTTTTCTTCTGCTTCATTTAACCTTCACTACACCTTTTCTCCTCTCACTCACCGTGTTTTTTTCCCTCTAGACTGAAGCAGTTACGCCACAGTTATTTGTACAGTGGATGAAAAACTTTGTCTTGGGAATTCTACCGTTCTTAGTATCTTTGCTTTCATGTAACTACTGCAGTGGCTAAAAGTACTGGACATATGACCAGGTATTTGGTTCATGGGATGGTTACCCAAATGATTGATATGGAATAGAATAGTTGAGTACAAATAACCTTTAGATCCATTAATAGAACTATTTTCATGCAACAAAATAGTGTCATTTCTGGGCTAATGCAGCAAACATTTTTCCTGTTTATCGGGACATTTCACCCCCCCCCCCCCCCATTAGTGCCTGTGTCCCCCTGTGCATGTATCCCACCATGTTTCTGGGCTTCATAAGGCCATTGGTAGAACCAGAACCAGCATGGCAGGTACTGCCGGGTAGAGGGGAGGGGGATCAGCAAACGTCCATTCACTGATCTCCATTTCCTAGCTAATGACTGATATTTTGTGTTTAATAAACTGGTGCACTAATATCATGTGACATAAACAATTGGGGTTTTTAACTATTCTTCAGGTCTAAAAATATTTTTAAATTGTGTGCAAAAAGCATACAACCAGCTCTGGCAGTGAAATAATTAAATCAGCCCAAATCACTTCTACATTACAGCCTTCACCTCACTGTACAATTTTAAACAAGCTTGCTACTGCCATTTCAGCCCAAAAGGTGGCCAGTGAAAGGGTTGAGAGGGCCTAATGTGGTATAAAACTGAATACCAAAAAACATATTATATTGCAGCTTACCAATCATTAGATGGTATCTGCATTTGTTTTCTTGTTTTAGGGCTCTTTCCCTTTTTTTACTCCGTGATCTGATTATAGTGCCCCCATTCTGGATGAAGTAGCACAGGAAGCACCCTTGGACAGAAGCATTGTTAGTTTGAAGGGAGGGGAGTGTTAGCTGTACTAGCAGATTTAGATACACTAACAAAGTAGAGAATGAACTCCAGGAGATAACACTTTATACAGCAAATGTTTTTTTTTTCTTCATTTTGGGACAAATGTTTTACATACATAAATAAAAACTGATCATTGCACCCTTGTCAGAGTTAAATTGCTTGTTGGTTCTGTTGAAAAAACAGACTTAATGGCCAGATCTTCGGGTGAAAAAAAAAAGCCAAAAAAGAAAAACGAATGCAGCCCTCACATTGAATAATTAGTGACCTATAATATAATAAATGTTTGGGTTTAATACTGCTTTAACTCCAGGAAAGCAGCTAAATACAAAGATGAAATACCTATAAGGAAGCTATTTACTTGCCAAATGATCTGTGTTTCTTTTCATCCAGTCCTAAGATTTACACAGCTCTGACACACAGCACAACCCAATCTGAATGGGCCAGAGACAGTATTATTTTTGCTGCAGTTAAAGTGAAACTAAAATTAAAAAAAAAAAAATTGAATAAGCAGGCTCTTTATGTAATGTCTCTTCTGAAATAAAAGACACTTACCTCCTCTGTTTGCAATTCCCGGTCAAATGTACACTTGAACAGCTTAATTTATATTTAGACACACTGCCCTTGTGCCAGGATAACTGCGCCACACATGCATTTAGGTGATGTCATCCCGCACTGCCCAATCAAGATGGCTGAAGACTAGGGTTGAGCGAACACGGACTGTATTATTCGTGTTCGTACCGAATAATTGGATTTTTGTTACCCGAACACGGACCCGAAAACTTTACTGTATGTTTGGGTAAAAATTCGTGTTCGGTAATTTTATTTCCGGGTTTTGCATGCATTGGCGCGCTTTTCATGGAGGGCTTTCAACAGCCAATCAACAAGCGTTTAACTGCTGTGCCTAAGCCATCCCAGCCATGCCTACAAATGTATTAGTAGCTGTGATTGGCCGTCTGAAGCATGTGACCAAGTCTTTATAAGTTCGAGGCAGCGCCGCTGCGGCGTCATTCTGCTGTGTACTAGTTCAGGGACAGAGCACACATACGTGCTGGCTGCTGATTAGGGACAGACAGGCAGGCAAAACTCATTTGTGTCCGCATAGAATTGAGGGACAGGTCGGAGTGTGTTAGGCAGGGCGAGTTGTAGGCATTTTAGGGAGAGAGTCTGCTGATTTTTAGGGTCAGTTTTCTACGATCGATTTTGCTGTGTGGGAGGGGTTTGCAGTGACCGATCTATGATCTTATCAATCCTTTTAGGGAGAGAGTCTGCTGATTTTTAGGGTCAGACAGTGTGTTCTACAAACTACAATCGATATTGCTGTGTGGGGTGGGGTTTGCAGTCACCCGATCTACGATCTTATCAATCCTTTTAGGGAGAGAGTCTGCTGATTTTTAGGGTCAGTGTGTTCTACAAACTACAATCGATATTGCTGTGTGGGGTGGGGTTTGCAGTGACCGATCTACGATCTTATCAATCCTTTTAGGGAGAGAGTCTGCTGATTTTTAGGGTCAGTGTGTTCTACAAACTACAATCGATATTGCTGTGTGGGGTGGGGTTTGCAGTGACCGATCTACAATCTTATCAATCCTTTTAGGGAGAGAGTCTGCTGATTTTTAGGGTCAGTGTGTTCTACAAACTACAATCGATATTGCTGTGTGGGGTGGGGTTTGCAGTGACCGATCTACGATCTTATCAATCCTTTTAGGGAGAGAGTCTGCTGATTTTTAGGGTCAGTGTGTTCTACAAACTACAATCGATATTGCTGTGTGGGGTGGGGTTTGCAGTCACCCGATCTATGATCTTATCAATCCTTTTAGGGAGAGAGTCTGCTGATTTTTAGGGTCAGTGTGTTCTACAAACTACAATCGATATTGCTGTGTGGGGTGGGATAGGAGATAGGCAGGTGTCAGTGGTCCACATCCATTTTGCTGTGTGTGGGGTGCAGTGAACACAATCTTTTTGGGGTGCAGTGAACACAATCGTTTTGGGGTGCAGTGAACACAATCTTTTTGGGGTGCAGTGAACACAATCTTTTTGGGGTGCAGTGAACACAATCTTTTTTGCCCACTGAGGAGGAGGGAGAAAAGTATTTTTCTATCAGGCACTGTGTGCAGCGTTTTTCCTTCAGCTGTGCTGTGCTGACTGATCATACACTGCTGTGTTCAGTTCACATGTGCTATTATTGAGTGGTTTCAAAAATCATACACTTTTTTTCTATTCCACTATTCAATATACAGCCTTGGGTTAAAAAACAAAATAAAATTGTGGCTTGTGGTTTTGTACGTGTGAGATACATACACTTTTTTTGATCATATTTTCTATTCCGCTATTTAATAAAAACCTTTGGGGATCAGTTAAATTGCGGGATAGTCTGTGTTGGTAGGTGTGAGATCCACCTTTCCAAGTTTTTGGGGTTCATCTCATACTTCTGAAGATTTGAGGGTGCTGCCTGTTCCATACTTCTCCTACTCCTCATCCAGCCTTTTAGAGGTACAAACAATAGTAATTGGGGCCTAGTGTGCTTCTGTACGTGTGAGATACACACACTTTTTTTGATCATATTTTCTATTCCGCTATTCAATAAAAACCTTTGGGGATCAATTAAATTGTGGGATAGTCTGTGTTGGTATGTGTGAGATCCACCTTTCCAAGTTTTTGGGGTTCATCTCATACTTCTGAAGATTTGAGGGTGCTGCCTGTTCCATACTCCTCCTACTCCTCATCCAGCCTTTTAGGGGTACAAACAATAGTAATTGGGGCCTAGTGTGCTTCTGTACGTGTGAGATACAGAAGGGGGGAATTTCTTTTGAACACATGTACTGAAGTAGGTTCTGCCACCGTCCCTATATGTATAATGTATAAGGAGTTGCTGGTGCCTCAGACCAGATCGAGTGGGACTTATGGGCAAGTAAAAGGTATATAGAGCAATTAGCATTATATCACTCGAAAAGAATAGTAGATAAATATTAAAATACAATAGTATTTAATCTGTAAATACCAGTAGTATATACAACAAGCCTTAAGTGACAGTAGTGCTTGGGACAGAGGCCCAAGTGTGAGGAAAAGAAAGATGATTCCGTGGAATCAGTGACAATGGTGTTATCGGGTGACTAAACCAATGGATTTTTTCTTTGTCCCTTGAATGTTGAAATGGGACATAATCCCAGAAAAAATCCTAAATTGCTGACGCGTTTCGGCTCTCTTGTGGGCCTTTCTCAAAGCGTTCAGTCACTCAGTCTGTGGTCTACAAAAGTAATATAAAGTATAATATGTAAGGATAATTTAAAACAAATCCTTGAGATAATTCATTCTTAGTGTAATAATTACATACATGGGTGCAGCCATTACTTCCGCGCAGAGGCCCCTGTATCCGTTCACAGTCACAGCGGGAATCGTGTAATGCAGGGCCTAGGATTATAATTGTATTGTTTCTTACAGTATAATTCAGATAGATCATGTAAATATATATGTATGTATTTTTATATATATATTCCTCCACTTACAGTTTGAATGCACTGGTGGGAGGGTGTTCTCTCCGGAATCTAGGGGGTTAATTCCCCTCTTTTTTGCCGGGCTCTGATCTAGAGTATAATAAATAAATATTGTGGATAGTATTTGGGGATGAATCCAGACAGGAGCAAAACTGTCCAGTAAATATCCCAAAAAAAGCCAGTATTTCATAAATGCTTAAAACTTGTAGGTGCTTAACAACTTCCAGAAAGTGGTATGGTACAAAAGTATAAAGTGACTTTTATTTCTTGGTGCCAAGTTTATTGAGAAAAATCATAATGGGGGCTTTGCAGTCCGTTACACTTACATGGATAGAGTTGTCCTTTAGGCTGGCGCTGTGTTAGAGGTCCATCCTCTCCTCTCCGCTGGAGAGAAGTGAGGATTACCTAGCGTTCCCCGGCCTTATGAAGCCCTTGGCGCATGCGCATTGCGCATTGCACGTAGACGGGCTCCATGACGGCGTGACGTGGGCACCAATGTCTGCGCCTGCGCTAGCTGGATGCGCGCGCAGGCTGCAACCCCGTTGCTGGGAACGCCGTTCTGGCCGCCGACACAGAAGGAGGAGCCATCTTCTCCCCGAAGGGATTGGTTGGTCCTGATAATCCCCTACAGAGGTAGGGGTTACCGTGCCGGGTGCGGTGTACCTGGACCGATCCGCGGAATTGTGGCACACACCCCTGTATTCACAATGCATATATAAGTCATATACAATAATATACATGGGTCATCACATTGGATTCAAACAATGTTATAATGTTATATTATAAGCTTGTAAAATTAAATGAATGTTATTCTTAACAGCAGTATTACACACAGCTCCACCATGGGTAGCCGTGGGTTAAGGAGGGACAGCCCTGATTGCCGGACAATACTACAGATCGCCCCAGGGCCATGTCCATATGGAATCGGGTTCCTAAAGACTAATGTAGGAACAGTATTTATCCAGTGTGTTATTTCCAACACTAGAAACTAAGGAAGGGGGAAGGAAGGGAGGGGGGGGGGTTTTAGTGTATATTGAGTCATATGGGAGATATATGACAGTCACAGTAATGGAGACGTTGGGATGGATGGATGGGTTGTTAGTCTGTCTTGCCTGAAGCGAAGCCTTCAAGAAACGGGCGGAAACTTTCATTTTCGTTCAGGCCAGGAGATTTTGTGGCATGGAGGCGTCTAATCCACCTCATTTCCATCTGAAGTAATCTCTTATTCCAATCCCCCCCACGATGTGGTATATGAATTCTTTCAAGTGCCATAAAAGTAACTTTAGGCATTCGGTTTTTGTGATCGTGGGCGACATGCCTCCCGAGGGGTACATAGAAATTACACAATTGCATGCTGTTGATGTGTTGGTTTACTCGTTTGCCAAATTTTTGTTTGGTCTTTCCTACATAGTAGGACCCACATTGACACCGCATAAGGTAGACGACTCCTCTCGTCCTGCAATTTGTAAAATGTCGAGGTTTAAATGACTCCCCATTGGGGAGTATTGTATTGACGCATTTTTGTATAACACTGCATTGTCCACAGATTCCGCATGGGAATGTGCCCATGTGTTTACAGGGGTCCTTTCTAGTTTCCTTGTACTCACTGTGCGTGAGTGCTTACTTCATTGATCCTGCTTTGCGGAATGTTATTTGTGGATTCTCTGGTATGAATGGTTTTACCACGGGGTCTTCTTTTAAGATCAACCAGTGTTTAGAAATGATTTTCCGTATTTTTTGGTGGTCGTTTGTAAACCTCATTATTATCCGGGTTTTATTATCCTGTTCTTTGAGTTTTTTGGTGTTTTTATTTTTGAACAAAATATTGTGTCTTTCTTGCTTCTTGACTCTGTTGAAAGTTTTTCTGAGTGTCGTCTTTGTGTAACCCCTTTTTAATAGCCTTGCGGTGAGAATGTCGGCCTCTCTTTGAAAATCTTGTTCAAGTGTGCAGTTTCTTTTAAGCCTAAGAAACTGGCTGTATGGAATAGCATTCTTCAATGGGGTCGGGTGGAAACTTGACGCATGCAGTATGGAGTTGCCTGCTGTCTCCTTCCTATATAAAGTTGTCTTTAAGAGTCCGTCTTCACCTTTGATGATACAGGTGTCCAAAAAGGAAATTTTTTCTTTATCATAGTTAAGGGTAAAAAACATGTTATACTCGTTGTTGTTCATCGATTGCAGGCATTCTTGGATCATACTTTCTGGTCCTGTCCATATAATGAATATATCATCTATGAACCTTTGCCATAAGATGATATTATTGGCAAAGGCCCTGTTTTCTTCTTTAGCAAGGAAGTCCTGTTCCCAGGCCCCTAAGTATGTATTGGCATAAGAGGGGGCACAACTTGTGCCCATTGCTACCCCACATATCTGCAAGTAGTATCTACCATTGAAGACGAAAAAATTGTTGTTTAGTATGTAGTCCAGCATCATAACTATAAAGTCATTGAACTTTATATCATGTCCTCTTTGTTCCTCCAGAGTTTTTTTAATTACTTCCATTCCCTTTTTGTGCGGAATGTTATTATATAAGGCTTCTACATCAATCGTAATGAGAAACGCTTCATTGGGTATGGTGATACAGTCGATGATCTGGAGGAGGTGTACCGTATCTCTTGTGTATGAGGGTAGTTTGGTTACATGGGGCCTTAAATAGGCGTCAATGACTTTGCTGGTATTTTCGGTGAGATTGCCATTACCTGATATTATGGGCCTACCTGGTGGGTTGTTCCTGTTCTTGTGGATTTTAGGTAGTGCATAGAACGTCGGGGTTCTTGCATGTTTGGTCCTCATGAATTGCCACAGTGTTTTTGAAATGATCCCTTGGTTCAATGCTCCATCAATTTTTTTGTAGAAATCTTCTTTGTATGACTCCACCATAATGGGTAGTATCTTCTTATAACATCGTTTGTTGTCCAGGATCTTCTGGCACATCTCTTTATAGTCCTCATTGTCCATTAGCACAATATTCCCCCCCTTATCGGAGGGTTTAATTGTAATTGATTCATTACTTTCTAGTTCTTTAAGTGTCGCTTTTTGTTTTTCAGTAAGATTGTGCCTGGTGTTGTCTCCTTTTAGGTTCTCCAGCTCTCTGGTGGTTTCCCTCACAAAGAGGGCTATTGCCGGATTTTCATTTAGGGATGGAAAAATGTGTGATTTTTTCTTGAAGGTTGGGCATTGCGCTCCAGGGGTTTCTTCTGCTTCATCGTCTTCACTTTCAACGGTTGTATCTTCATCCGTCCAATCATCTATGGCCCCTTCTTCCAGCAACAGATTCAAGTCTCTAATAGCCCTGAATTCGGCTGCGGTTAAGTTGGTAGGTGGCGCTTCATTAGTTGTTTTCTTACTGAATTTTACTTTCAGTAATAAATTCCTAGCAAACAAATTCACATCCTTTATTATCTCAAAACTGTCTGTGCCCCTGTTGGGGCAAAAGGAAAGGCCCAATGAGAGTACTTCCCTTGTTTGGTCAGTATGTGTGTAGAAAGATTTATGATGGTCAGGCCTTCTGGGTCCATGACCTCTTCTTGTGTTACTTGGTCAGTTTTTTTGTTTTCGTCTTTGTGCCTAAAAAAGGCCTCTGTGATTTTTGGCTCCCATCCTTCGCCTGTTGTGACCTAGTAAAGATTTGATGATGTTTTTTTGGCGCTGTGGCACCTTCATCAAGTTGTGTACTAGATTCGATTATAGTTGGTTCCTCTGTATCTTGTGAGGATGGGTCCTCATTTTCTTCTGTTTCTTTTTGCTGATTAGTCCAGGGTTTGTCTCTGTATCTATACTGGTGTTGTTCCACTCCCGATGTATTGGCTGATGAGTCCGAGGAATACTGTGGACCCGTGTTCCTCGATGTTCGATATGTGGCTCTTCTTGTCTGTCTGTTGTTTATCCATTTGTATGCACGATTTTGCGAGAACGCATTTTTGTCTCTCCAATATTTCCTTTCTTTTTTCTTTAGTATGGTTTTACTGAAGTCTTCAATTGAGAGATTCTTTGAGATTCTTTTCCTGCTCACTGAACAGTGGTGCGTTTTTGAGAGGGGTAAGTTTCTCATAAATGTGTTTTATTTCTTCATCTAAGGTTTCCATTTGTCTAGTATATTCGTTTTGCAGAAGAATCATAAGTTTTTTCGAGCATTCATTTAGGACTTCTTCCCATTCTTTTTTCATCATGGTGGTGATATTGTCCATGGTCGAACAATATTCAAGGGACAAAGAAAAATCCATTGGTTTAGTCACCCGATAACACCATTGTCACTGATTCCACAGAATCATCTTTCTTTTCCTCACACTTGGGCCTCTGTCCCAAGCACTACTGTCACTTAATGCTTGTTGTATATACTACTGGTATTTACAGATTAAATACTATTGTATTTTAATATTTATCTACTATTCTTTTCGAGTGATATAATGCTAATTGCTCTATATACCTTTTACTTGCCCATAAAGTCCCACTCGATCTGGTCTGAGGCACCAGCAACCCCTTATACGTGTGAGATACATACACTTTTTTTGATCATATTTCCTATTCCGCTATTCAATAAAAACCTTTGGGGATCAGTTAAATTGCGGGATAGTCTGTGTTGGTACGTGTGAGATCCACCTTTCCAAGTTTTTGGGGTTCATCTCATACTTCTGAAGATTTGAGGGTGCTGCCTGTTCCAAACTCCTCCTACTCCTCATCCTGCCTTTAGGGGTACAAACAATAGTAATTGGGACCTAGTGTGCTTCTGTACGTGTGAGATACATACACTTTTTTTGATCATATTTCCTATTCCGCTATTCAATAAAAACCTTTGGGGATCAATTAAATTGCGGGATAGTCTGTGTTGGTACGTGTGAGATACACCTTTCCAATTTTTGGGGCGCATCTCATACTGCCAAGAATTTGAGGGTGCTTCAGTCTGCCTCCTGCCTGTTCCGAACTCCTCCTACTCCTCATCCTGCCTTTAGGGTACAAAAAATTGTATTCGGGGCCTAGATTGTGTTTGTACGTGTGAGATACACCGTTTTGTAAAATTTCTCCTATTCCGCTATTCAATATACACCCTGTTTGAGTGTAAAAAATTAAATTGTGGGATAGTCTGTACCAGTACATGTGAGATACACCTTTTTAAATTTGTTTGGCGCATCTCCTTCTACCGCCGAGGATTGCAGGGCGCTTCAGTTTTTGCTCCTGTTCCCAACTCCTCCTACTCCTCTTCCTCATCCTGCCTTTAGGGTACAAAAAATTGTAATCGGGGCCTAGTCTGTGTTTGTACGTGTGAGATACACCGTTTTTTTATCCTTTTTCCTATTCCGCTATTCAATATACACCCTTTTGGGGTAAAAAACATTAAATTGCGGCATAGTTTGCATATTTGACTGTCAGATACACCCGTGCGATACTGTTGTTGTTTTGTTCCGCTATTCAATAAACATCTTTCTAGGGCAAGATCATAAATTACAGAAATATGAGGAGACCGCCAAATAGGGGCCGTGGCCTGGGTCGTGGTGCTGCTGTTAGAGCTCCTGTTGCAAGGAGAGGACGTGGTCGATCTGTGACAGCTACACGCACAAGTGAAACACCTTCCACAAGTGTGAGTAGGCGACAGAACCTGCAGCAGTATTTGGTAGGGCATAATGCGCCTCTAGACGTGATGAGGCCTGAAGAAGTACAGGCGATAGTAGATTGGGTTGCTGACAGTGCCTCCAGTTCCTTCACATTGTCTCCCACCCAGTCTACTGCAGAAAGGTCAGAGTTGGCACCTGCAGCCAATGTCCAACCGTCTTTCACCTCACCCCCTTGGAAATCAAACAAGCAGTCTGAGCCCCAATCCATACAGCAGTCTCTTGTTCTTTTTGAGGACTCTGTCAGCAGGGTTTCCCAGGGCCATCCACCTAGCCCTGCCCTAGAAGTGGAAGAGATTGAGTGCAGCGATGCCCAACCACTTATTTCTCAAGATGAGTACATGCAAGGACCATCGCAGCACGTCTCCGATGATGACGAAACGCAGGTGCCAACTGCTGCGGCGTTCAGAATTGTGGAGACCGACAAGGAGGGCAGGGGTGAAGACTGGGTGGAAGATGATGTGGAGGACGATGAGGTCCTCGACCCCACATGGAATGGACGTCATGCAGGTGACCTGAGTAGTTTGGAGGAAGAGGCGGTGGTCACACAGAGCCACCAGCACAGCAGAAGAGGGAGCAGGGTGCAGAAGCGGAGCGGCCGTGCCCTAGACACTACGCCCACTACTGCCCAACGCAGCAAGGGAACGAGAGCACCAAAGTCAGCTCAAAGGAGTTCTCTAGCATGGAAGTTCTTTAGAAAATGTGCTGATGACAGGACACGAGTGGTTTGCACCCTGTGCAATCAGAGCCTGAAGCGAGGCATAAACCTTCTCAACCTGAGCACAACCTGCATGATCAGGCATCTAAGTGCAAAGCACGAGCTGCAGTGGAGTAGACACCTTCAAAACCAAGAAACGTCTCTGGCTCATCCTGCTTCCTCTTCTGCTGCAGTCTCGGCCGCTCCAGCCACATCTGTAGTGATACCGGCACCTGCCACCCCGCAAACAGAGGATCTGTCAGCAACACCACCACCTGGGTCACCAACCGTCTCCACAATGTCCCGTGGAAGCATTCAGCTTTCCATCTCCCAAACACTTGAGAGGAAGAGGAAGTACCCCCCTACCCACCCGCGATCCCTGGCCCTGAATGCCAGCATTTCAAAATTCTTGGCCTTTGAAATGCTGTCATTCCGTCTGGTGGAGACGCACAGTTTTAAAAACCTTATGTCGGTGGCTGTCCCACAGTACGTCGTGCCCAGCCGCCACTACTTTTCCAGGCAAGCCATCCCTTCCCTGCACAACCAAGTGGGGGAAAAAATCAGGTGTGCACTGCGCAACGCCATCTGTGGCAAGGTCCACCTAACTACCGATACGTGGACCAGTAAGCACGGTCAGGGGCGTTATATCTCCCTAACGGCACACTGGGTAAATGCAGTGGCTGATGGGCCTGAGGCTGATAGCAATTTGGCACATGTCCTTCCACCACCAAGGATTGCAGGGTGCTTCAGTTTGCCTCCTGTTCCTAACTCCTCCTACTCCGCTTCCTCATCCTTTACCGCCTCCTCATCCGGACAGCGTAACACCTTCACCACCAACTTCAGCACGGCCAGGGGTAAACGACAGCAGGCAGTTTTAAAACTTGCCTGTTTGGGGGACAAACCACACACACCGCGCAGGAGTTGTGGAGGAGCATGGAACAGCAGACAAATGAGTGGTTTCTGCCAGCGAGCCTCAAGCCCAGCCTGGTGGTGTGCGATAACGGGCGAAATCTCATAGCAGCTCTGGGCCTAGCCGGTTTGACGCACATCCCTTGCCTGGCGCATGTGCTGAATTTGGTGGTGCAGAGGTTCCTTAAAAACTTATGTCAGAGCTGCTGCAGAAAGTGCGGGCCATCTGTGCGCACTTTCGGCATTCTCACCCTGCTGCTGCTCGCCTGTCAGCGCTGCAGCGTAACTTCGGCCTTCCCGCTCACCGCCTCATATGTGACGTGCCCACAAGGTGGAACTCCACCTTGCACATGCTGGAAAGACTGTGCGAGCAGCAGCAGGCCATAGTGGAGTTTCAGCTGCAGCACGCACGCGTGAGTCGCTCTGCGGAACAGCACCACTTCACCACCAATAACTGGGCCTCCATGCGAGACCTGTGTGCCTTGTTGCGCTGTTTTGAGTACTCCACCAACATGGCCAGTGCCGATGACGCCATTCTCAGCTTAACTATCCCACTTCTATGCCTCCTTGAAAAAACTATTCGGGCGATGATGGAAGAGGATGTGGCACAGGATGAGGAGGAGGAGGAGGAGGAGGAGGATGAAGAGCTAACATTTCCAAGGCTTTCAGGGCAGTCATTCGCAAGGGGCTCCGAGGGTGGGTTCCTGCACACACAAACGCCAGGGACACAATTGTCCAGCAGGGGCACGGTTCTGGAGGATGAGGAGGATAAAGAGGAGGATCTGGAGGAGGAGCTGGAACCATGTTCACAGCAGGGTGGCACCCAGGCCAGCTCATGGCCATCACTGGTGCGTGGCTGGGGGGATACAGAGGACACGGACGATACACCTCCCATAGAGGACAGCCTTTCGTTGCCTCTGGGCAGCCTGGCACACATGAGCGATTACATGCTGCAGTGTCTCCACAATGACCGCCGAGTTGCCCACATTCTAACTTGTGCTGATTACTGGGTGGCCACGCTGCTGGATCCCTGTTACAAGGACAACATACCGTCCTTAATTCACTCACTGGAGCGCGATCGCAAGATGCGCGAGTACAAGCGCACGCTGGTAGACGCCATGCTGCTGGCATTCCCACCTGACAGCGGGGCCACAGTGGAAGCACAAGGCAGAGGAGGAGGAGGAGGAAGAGGTCGCCAACGCAACCAGGGCACCGCCAGCACCTCAGAAGGCAGGGTTAGCATGGCCGAAATGTGGAAAAGCTTTGTCAGCACGCCACAACAAACAGCAGCACCAGCAGCTCATATGGAACGTCTTAGCAGGAGGCAGCATTTCACCAACATGGTGGAGCAGTATGTGTGCACACGCCTAGACGTACTGAATGAGGGGTCTGCCCCCTTCAACTTCTGGGTCTCCAAGTTGGGCACATGGCCTGAGCTTGCCCTTTACGCCTTGGAGGTGCTGGCGTGCCCTGCAGCCAGTGTATTATCTGAACGGGTATTTAGCACGGCTGGGGGCGTTATCACAGACAAGCGCAGCCGCCTGTCCAGAGACAATGTGGACAAGCTCACGTTCATTAAAATGAACCAGGCATGGATCCCACGGGACTTTTCCGTACCTTGTGCAGAATAGCGATGGATACCGACCTTACCCAGCCATTGTTCCCTTTTTGCTCTTTCTCACTCTTTTGGGGTGTACCCTCATTTAAAATTTGTGAAAAGAAGCAGTGTTGGCTACCTCGTCCTCCTCAGGGCCAGATTAACGTAGGGGCTATTGGAGCTGCAGCTCCAGGCCCCTACCTTTATATAGGCCCCGGGTTGGCCATATTCATTGTTACCGCTCTTCTGTCACTTGTAAACACAGAAGTCTGGCTTCTATGCTCGCTTCCCCAGGCAGCTCCCTCAGAACCTTCCCACACAGCACGAAGGCCGGACAAGGAGGGACAGTTGCCGATGCATGGATGTGTTTATGGGCTTCAGAGACAGCATCCCATGTGGAATTAGGCATGCATGGCTGCACCCTTCCTCCTCTGGGTGCATGCCAAGGCACGGCCCTTAAGGCCCTTCAAAATCCTCAGCGCCAAGCCCATGATGCTCTTAATCCGGCCCTGGACCTCCTCCACCGCCGCTTCCACCTACACCGCCCATAGGTGTGCGCAGCCTATTGCATTATATTATATTAAATACACATGCATGTGTTTGCCTACATGTACATGGCCCCGATACATTACTCTCCCTGCTGGCAAAGAGAAAGCAGGTCCGAGGGAGATCTTTCCCATCTCCTCACTGGCAAACAGAGCGATAATGCTATGTGCCCTAGGTGAATAGGGTGTGCCTAGGTACACCCGGCACACCCTGTGCACACGCCTATGACACCGCCACATCCACCACCACCTCAACCTCCCTCCTACTCCATAGGGGCCTCCTCCTTCATAGATGAAGAACATTGTTTTATTTTTCTGTTTTTTTTTTTGTTGTTTTAAGTTATTTCCCTATCCACATTTGTTTGCAGAGCACTTGCCATGCTCTTAACTACATTTTGCTGCCATTTGCAGCAGTCTAGCCCTTTCCATTGGTGTTTTAGAGCCATTTTAGTGCCTGAAAGTTCGGGTCCCCATTGACTTCAATGGGGTTCGGTGTCCGGGAAAAGTTCGGCAAAAGTCCGGGACACGGACCCGGACTTTTTTTTAAAGTTCGGCCGAACCCACCGAACACGGACATCCAGGTGTCCGCTCAACTCTACTGAAGACTAGCGCTTTAAAAAAGCCAGAGAGTAGATGCCCCAGACTGTTGCAACTAGGGTAAGTATTTTTACATTTAAGTAAACTTTCAGTTCATATTTAGGATGCCATTAACTACTTCAATATTGGCCACTTTCACCCCCTTCTTGACTAGGTCAATTTTTAGCTTTCAGCGCTGTCACACTTGGAATGACATTGTGCCCATCTGACATTTTTATACATTTTTCACACAAATAGAGCGTTCCTTTTGGTGGTTTTTAATTACCACTGGCTTTTTTATTTTTTGTTGAATAAACAAAAAAAGCACAAATTGTGAAAAAAAAATACATCTATTATTGTTTCTATTAATTTTTTTACATAAATTGTTCTTTATAAATATAGGCAAAAATGTATTCTGCTGTAGTTCTTTGGTAAAACTAACCCAAATCAGTGTATATTATTTAGTCTGTAGAAATGTTATATAGTCCAAAAACTATGGTATGCTGTAAATGTCTGAAAATTGATAAATTCTGATGTACTTACTGCCTATCTAATTTCTTGAGGCCCAAAAATGCCAGGGAAGTACTCCTTAATGACACATTTTTGGAAAGTAGGCTGTAACGGAACCGCCGACCCACACTGTACTTGTGGTCTTCAGTCAGTATACAGCTTCCTTGCAGTCATGAACATATATACCAGATTTTCCCAGCCACCCTCATACAAAGCTAGCCAACAACTTAGTTTGTACAAGTTTTGGAACCTTCTCCTTTATTGAACAGTTTCACACTCAATGTATACACACATGAGCACATCCCCCTCCTGATCAAAATACCATGCACAGGTCAGGGGTTACCTGATAACATTATCATATGCAGATGAAATTTTATACAGAAACAGAATTAACCTGAACTCATTATCTAGCCATCTGGACCGAACAATGTGGGCTCATTAACATTTAACAATGGGACAGGCAGACTTAACACAATCCACATCCCACCTCAAAACAGACAATAGGACAAGACTGCCAATGACAGTCTGTCCGTCTCCTACATTGAAGTACGTGGAATACACATCTATGTATTGCTATGATTATTTAGGAGTCAGACATCATGGCAACAGGCTATAGGTCTCACAGTGTTAAGTGGGATTAAATCTTCATAGTTCTTGAGAGATATTGTTGACAAATATTACTGTCCCACTTGACGCAATCCAAACCATTAAGTATCTGTCTTTCACTCCCAGTGACGGTGAGTACCATCACATAGGCAGTCCAAGGTATTTAGTAAGAGGCATGGCAAGTTTATTGAATTTGTAATTTTTTATCACAATTTTTTGGAAAATGATGAAATAAAATGTTTTTTTTTTCTCTTCAAGATACTGTCACAAGTGCAGTACAGCATCATCATATAACTGGATTGGTGATCAGGGACACTGACTGGTGACAGTATGAAAAAAAAATGTAATAATTATTATAAATGTTCTTAAAATGTTTTCCTTTTTTTATTACATACCATGACCAGAGCAATACAGTGTTACCATAGTAACTCTGTATTACTCTGGGGAGGCGGTCATATTTTATTTTATTTTTTACACATTATCATTGCTTAACACAATATCAGTAAATAAGTATTACTAATCCTAGCGCTCATGTAAAATTCAAAATAAACAGATAGTAATAGGAGTTTATCACACCATTAGCTGCTGCTATAAACAATATCAGTCATTTCACATCCTATGCCTTAAATCCCATTCAATCATTGCAGCATTAGCAGTGTTCCTCCAGTGTGTTACACAACGTGTGCTTATAAACAGTTCAAGGTGTATCACTACTTTTAGGTGTTGGTATCCCTGGAATAGCTCACACAATCTAAATCACCATAAGAATATTTAGGAGAGTTTAAATCCTTAAATCCCATCAACACATCTTATGAGATCCACTCCCCTTAGGTAATGAACTCATCAGATCTCCAAATACAGTGGGCCTTGTATCTATGATCTCTTGGTTTTGCATGTATTCTCGCCAAGTACGGAATCCTCCTTTAATCAAAGTCTCTCTCATACCATGAAAAAAGGGGACAAGCTACATAGCGTAATCCTGTTATAAAATGTATTCCCAATGCATGCCCCCCTTTAAAATGCACTTATAGAAAATAGTAAAAACCATAGCATTGATCATCACAACTAGTACTGTTCAGCCCGCGTGTACACTCACACCGCTCCCTGGTATTCCCTGATCGATGTGGTTCCCGGGTAGAATTACAAGCTCCCGACAGTATGAAAAGCCGTGTGGTCATGCCCTTATGCGTTTCGTCACCACATCTTCGTTCTTCGATCATTGCTTATGACAGTGATATTTACTGTTATAAGCAACCATTTTTTTCTGAAAGAAATGTATTTATTTAGTGTGTATTGTTGTAATTAGCTGACCACTGCTAATCACATGATGCAGATAGGCTGTGATTGTCCCTGTCTGTACCATGTGATTATTGTGACTAATCACAGCGAGCAACACAATATTACACAATGAATGGCATTCATTGAATCCATCCATTGTGTGAAATTGTCATGTGATCACATGGTACTGGCAGCGCGTTCCAGAGAGGACATCGCATGACGTCCACCTGGATCTATTGGGTTCCCACCCAGCCTATAAAAAAATGATGGCTGGGCGGGACCACAAGAGGTCCAGGTAAACGTCATATGATGTCCTCCCTGGAACATGCCTTGTGCGGGCCCCACAGACCACGCTGCGGCACAATCTGTCACCAGCTAACTGGTTAATATGAATAGAATATGAATACAAATAAAAATAAGTACATATAAACATTAAACATGAGTGACTACAGTAAGTTAAATATGCATCTTGATCACATGCATATAATAAAGTAATATCCAATAGGCACTGTTATGAAACTGAATAAAACATGTACCAATAGACAACATACAGTAAGATAGGAAAATAAATAGTCTGCTGTAAAGAGAACAGGGATAGTATAGTAGGAAAGGAACATAGTGCTAGTCAGACCAGTAAGCATCATGAGGACTCAGTGGTCATCCAGAAACATGTTAAAGAAAGGGTTGCATTTACAGTGTTGAGGGTGTGCCTTCATGCACAATTGGTCTAATTTCCCTTCTTGGTGACCTATTGCAGTGTTCTATGCCCATCCCTCTCAACCTAAACAGATATACACTGTAATTTACATTGCTGTTACAATACTCCTGTGTAGCACTGTTACTGTAATGCAGATTCCCAAAAGTTCCAATACAGAAGAACATAGACTGCTAGACAGTAAAGCTGAGACTAAACTACAAAGTCCAGAAACAATCACCAGGTGGCATGAGCATATATAAGAACGGAAATACAGAGGGGAGTTTAGTAAGGATTTGCTGCTGGAAGGAAGTGTGTGGGATAACTGTGTATAGCTACATGGGCCTGGAACAGACCAGATTAGGCTGGGAAGCTGCAATCGCCACCGGAGAGCCGGGTATGCTGAGAGAGGCAAATTGGTGGAGACCTGTTTGATGCAGGATCGGGATGTCATCATCATCATTAACCCACATCTATACATACACATACTTGAGCCAATTTAGACAGGAGCCAATTAACCTACCAGCATGTCTTTGGGAGGAAACTGGAGTACCCAATCCAGGCACAGGGAGAATATGCAAAATCATACAGGTGGTGCCATGGTTGGGATTTGAACCAACAACCTTAGTGCTGCCAGGTGGAAGCACAAACCACTTTGCAACTGTGCATTTCTACAAAAAGGTTTGATAATTGGGCAATACCACCAGACACCAGATCTGGGCTGTCGTATCACATCCTCTTCGACATTGAGGTGAGGCATCCAGGAACATAGAATGGAGTTAAATTGAAGTATCATGCCATCAAGTCAAGAGTTTATAGTTGAAATCTTTTTGTTTATCTAAAATGTGTTCCTTTGAATCAGATTTCCACTGGGACAGTAACGTCTGGTAAGATATCCTATTGATGCATAGAAGACCTCCGGCAATTATCAACTTAGAGAAAGTATTAATTTTTGATTAAGAATTGCACTTCAGAACTGCATCATCTGAGCATGTCTTCTCTATCTATCACAGGTAACCTATGCTGCCTTCAACACCCACCTCCAACTGAATTTAACTAATTACTATGGATGTGCATCATGGTAACCTATGATGCTTTCAACATCTGTAAACCTGTTCATATTATTGTGATGTTATTTATTTATTTTCTTACCATTGATTTTTTTTTTCCCATAGCTTTTTTGCATGGTGAATATAAACACCACCTATAAGACGAATCCGAGTATAACAACAAATTGAAGAAGAAAAACATTGAAGTGCAGCACGTAGGGACCTTGGTAATACAGAATCGACAAATGTAAAGCTTCTTCATGAGTAGTAAAACAGTCTTAAAGTATTAGTCCTTTCTCACCCACAGAATTCATGACTTCCATGTCTTTCAAAAACTGGGTAGTTAGCTCACCTTAACACTAGCAATTTGTCATAAGATGTCCGATGGATTGGGCGCCAATTGTTTTTTTCCAGTATATAGTTTTCATTATTTTAACAACCAGGAGAATATGAGTGACAACTGTGCGCAAAAGGACAGGATACTTGTCAATCTCTAAATTTAGAATTGCTAGGGCTGATGACAAAGGGACAGGTACACTGATGACCTGTGCCATCATTTCAAAGATTTTTCTCCAGAACCTGTTGAGGTGTTTACAATTCCATAAAATATGCATTAGCATACCCATGGAGCTGCAACTTCTCCAGCAAACGGGAGACTATGAAGGGTAGATTTTGACTAATCTAAACAGAGTTTTATATTACTGTAGGGTAATTTCTTAATACCCAGTGTTCAATTATAAATGGAACTAAGGGCTAGGGTGGAGAGATCTAATTCCCTTTATAAAAAAGATGTGCATTTATCATAATAGTCTTGTTGTGTAAGATATCAGAAAATAGATATACCCTTTTTGGCAGGTATAGTAGATGCATAACATTGCCAGCTTTAGGATGAATATACAGTGTTTACAGATTTCTTGTAAGAAATGTGCAATTCAGATATATTTGAAGAAGTCAAAATTGGATAAGCCAAATGATTTCATTAGTTCCTCAAAGCTTTTGAGAGTTCTCCCTTTATACTGTATCTGTGACAACAGAGATATCATCATGATGCCAGTAGAGAGTAGAGAGATGAGGTATAAAAATTTCCCAAGTACGTTCAATATCCACAACTTTGTGCATTGTATGCAATTGTGGCACAGTGATGCTGCATTTAGTGGGTTAAAGTAGGTGAGGAGGAAACAACATACTGCCTCTTCACTGCCTGTCAAATGCCTCTGAAAAGAGATATAATCATGGATCGCTTTTAAGATTAGTGGCAGTCCTTGCTGCTATTATGAACAAGCCCTAAAAGGCATGCATTCATACATTGACACGCACAAATATGCACACACACACACACATATAGATACACGTACACAAACATACATATGTAGCACCCTCCTAGGTTGGTGCTAGAGAGAGAAAGTATAGTTTTGAAACCTTTCTGCTTACCAGAGGGATTGCAGGTAAATCTATATTGTTCTCTTCCTTCCCGAGAGAAGGATCTGCTAGTGAGGTCTGCTCAATGTGTTTAGGTGCAACTCAGTATGTCTGAAGAGTGTTTCACACTGGTCCAATAGGAAGGCATATTGGACAGTGGGAGAAAACCAGACAAATGAGTGCACAGACATTTGGTACAGCCCTGGTGATTTGGCAGAGGAGAATGCCTTGGTGCATACTGGGATACTTTATAAAGGCCAGGAGCAAATGTACTCAAAGTCTTTTGTCTGGATAGCGGGCTTCCGGAGGGAGGGGGCAGCTGCCTCCTCCTCTGTAGAAGTGCCATAAAGGCTCAGGTGGCCAACCTGAGGGCCTAAAGAGCTAGAGAGGAACTGAACCCAGAGGTCCTGTAAAGCTGACTGGAAGGGGAGACACTGGAGGATCTGATTCTGTAGTACAGTGAGTACGGATCTGTGTCAAGAGGCCTGACCTGAGGGTGGCCACCCCTGCAGCTAGAAGAGTCAGTGGATGGATGTCAGTAAAGGGGATGCTAGTTAGTATCCTGAAGAAAAAAGTAGATAACCAAGTCTTTTGCTGGAGAAAGAGCAAGGAGACTTAACCCTTTGCATACATGTGACAGTATGATTTAAGCAGTGTGACTGCGTCCACAAGCAACCTGGTGAGACCAAGTGAGAGTTGTCCTTGTCCAATGTACATCATTTAAGTTGTAGTACCCCACTATTCCCTTCTCCTATCCAAGTTTCACAATAAATACTAAAAACCAACACCCCTTGAC
The DNA here is from genome assembly GCF_965119305.1 of Pelophylax lessonae. Taxonomy (NCBI): domain Eukaryota; kingdom Metazoa; phylum Chordata; class Amphibia; order Anura; family Ranidae; genus Pelophylax; species Pelophylax lessonae. Next base: position 146,690,567 of record NC_138779.1, on the reverse strand, counting down.
TGTTTATTGAGCAACCAGCCATTGGGAGTAAGGATAAATGTGTGAACTATACCCTAAGTGACTGTTTGCTGGTAATCAGAGGAGGCCTAACAAGTCATCATACAGCAAGCCCTACGGGAACAGTGCTACACATACATACACACATACGCACATACACACATAGGCACACACACCCACATAGACATACAGTACACACACAGCCTTTTTAAAAACTGCAGTACTGTACCTGCACTTGCACCAGGCACCACACTGCTGGATACAGCCCTGTAGTGGTAGGTGGAGAGCTCAGAATTTAGGAAGCCGCCTCGCCCTTCAGTTGCTTCCACTTCACTATCTTGACTGAGCTCCTGCTATGATAATGTACAGCTAGGTGGAGGAGCAAGAGCTTGGTCTGATCTGACAGTCTTTCTCTTCCAGGATGCCACAGAACCCTCTGACGAACTCATCTTGGTTGAGAACACATCGCGGCACATCGCGGATCGGGTGAACAGATTATTGGGTGGGGCTGGGGAAGACCCAGCTGTCATGGTACACGTGGGTACCAATGACATAGGCAGAGGAAGACGGAGAGTCCTAAACGATTTCAGGGACTTAGGCGCTAAGTTGAGGACTAGGACCTCCAAGGTAGTATTTTCCGAAATACTACCTGTACCTCGAGCCACACCAGAGAGGCAGCGGGAGATTAGGGAAGTTAACGAGTGGCTGAGGAGCTGGTGTAGTAAGGAGGGTTTCGGGTTCCTGGAGAACTGGGCCGACTTCTCAGTCGGTCACCGGCTCTTTGGTAGGGACGGATTGCACCTAAATGGGGTGGGTGCAGCCGTACTGGGTGAGAGGATGGCCAAAAAGTTAGAGGGGCTTTTAAACTAGGGAATGGGGGGGAGGGTACAGATGTAGAATTAGCCAGTGGAAAGCAAGTTTCAGAGGGCAGAAATGGGGGCATTAGCGGTAGGGTGTTCGGAGCCCCTATACCCAGGGTGGGTACGGGGAAAAATCAAGAGAGCAGCCTAAAAACATCAAAATTACGAGGCTTATATACCAATGCCAGAAGCCTGGCCAACAAGATGGGAGAGCTGGAGCTGCTGATGTTTGAGGAGGACTTAGATTTTGTGGGGATAACTGAGACTTGGTTTGACAGCTCTCATGACTGGATGGCGACCATTCAGGGGTATTCCCTTTATAGCAGAGATAGAGAGGGTAAAAAAGGGGGAGGGGTATGTTTGTATATTAAGAACAGTATACAGGTAAATATGAGGGATGATATTAATAATGGAGCTATGGACGAGGCAGAATCCCTATGGGTAGAGCTTCAAAGGAAAGGCACGGTGGGGAAGGTAATATTGGGCGTATGCTATAGGCCCCCAAACCAGAGGGAGGAGGGTGAGGTGGACCTCATGTTACAGATAGGATTGGCAGCAAGGATGGGAAATGTCATTATAATGGGGGACTTTAATTATCCTGATATAGACTGGGCAGAAGGAACCGCGCATTCAGCCAAGGCTCGGCAGTTCCTAAATGTTTTGCAGGACAATTTCATGGGTCAGATGGTGAATGCACCGACAAGAAACAATGCGGTACTTGACCTACTGATTACCAACAATACAGACCTGCTCACGGATATAGAAATACGGGACAACTTAGGGAACAGTGACCATAGGTCAATTGGTTTCAGTATTAATTACAGTAATAGGAAACACAAGGGTAATATAAGGACACTGAATTTCAAAAGAGCCAATTTCCCTAAACTGCGCTCACTGCTAGAAAATATCAAATGGGATAGAACCCTGGGAACAAAGAACACGGAGGAAAAATGGGAGTGCTTCAAGAGCATACTTAACAAGGGGGTGGGCCAGTGCATTCCACTGGGAAATAAATTTAAAAGAGCAAAACTAAACCCTGGGTGGCTAAACTCCAACATAAAAATGTATATTAGAGCTAAAGAAAAGGCCTTCAAAAAATACAAGACTGAGGGGTCATTGGCAGCATTTAAGCATTACAAAGAGTGTAATAAGAAATGTAAAGATGAAATCAGGGCGGCTAAAATAGAACACGAGAGACATATAGCGGAGGAGAGTAAAAAGAACCCCAAGAAATTCTTTAAGTATATAAACAGTAAGAAAGCGAGGCCAGAACACATTGGCCCCATAAAAGATGATAAAGGAAAAATGGCCACTGAGGACAGAGAAAAGGCGGAAGTGTTAAATAATTTCTTTTCTTCAGTCTTCACAAAGGAATCGGGGGGCTACATGAACCCCGCTTGTAAGGCCGAACTAAATAATACACCTCAGGAAGTGCCGCCATGGCTAACAGAGGATAGACTTAGAGCTAAACTAGAGAAACTTAACATAAATAAATCCCCGGGACCGGATGGCTTGCACCCAAGGGTTCTGAATGAGCTCAGTCAGGTGATTGCCAGACCATTATTCTTGATCTTTAAGGATAGTTTACAGACAGGTATGGTGCCAGCTGATTGGAAAAAAGCCAACGTGGTACCAATATTTAAAAAGGGGCCGAGATATATCCCGGGTAACTATAGGCCGGTCAGCCTAACATCTGTAGTCTGCAAAATTTTGGAGGGGATGATAAGGGACCACATACAAGACTTTAGTAATGAAAACGGTATTATAAGTAGTAATCAGCATGGATTCATGAAAAATCGTTCATGCCAAACCAATCTATTAACCTTCTACGATGAAGTGAGCTGCCACTTAGATAAAGGTAAGCCTGTGGATGTGGTGTATCTGGACTTTGCAAAGGCCTTTGACACCGTTCCCCACAAACGCTTACTGTACAAACTAAGGAAGGTAGGTATGGACCATAAGGTGAGTACCTGGATAGAGAACTGGCTCCAGGGGAGAGTACAGAGGGTGGTGATTAATGGGGAGTACTCGGATTGGGCGGGTGTGGAAAGTGGGGTCCCCCAGGGTTCTGTCCTGGGACCAATCCTGTTTAATTTATTCATAAATGATCTAGAGGAGGGGATATCTAGTACAATCTCAGTATTTGCAGATGATACTAAATTAGGCATGCCAATATCTTCTATGCAGGATGTGGAAATCTTGCAAGCAGACCTGAACAAAATAACGGGGTGGGCAACTACATGGCAGATGAGATTTAATGTAGAAAAATGTAAAGTAATGCACTTGGGGGCCAGAAACCAGAAAGCAAGCTACTCACTAGGGGGGGAACCTCTGGGTGAGTCTAGGATGGAAAGGGACCTGGGGGTACTGGTAGACAACAGGCTTGGAAGTGGAATGCAATGCCAAGCCGCTGCAAGCAAAGCCAACAGAATACTGGGTTGTATAAAAAAGGGGATTCACTCCAGAAATAAAGAGATTATTCTTCCACTCTACAAGACTCTGGTCCGGCCACATCTGGAGTATGCTGTCCAGTTCTGGGCACCGGTCCTCAGGAAGGATGTGCTGGAACTGGAGAAAGTCCAGAGAAGGGCAACAAAAATAATTAGGGGAATGGAGGACATCGGCTATGAGGAAAGACTACAAGCACTGAACCTATTCTCTCTGGAGAAGAGACGCTTGAGGGGGGATATGATATCAATGTACAAATACTGTACTGGCGACCCGAGCATAAGGAACAAACTATTTAGAGTAAGGGAATACAATAAGACACGTGGCCACTCACTAAAACTAGAGGAAAGGCGGTTTAACCTTAAAGTGCGTAAGGGGTTCTTCACTGTAAGAGCGGTAAGGATGTGGAATTCTCTTCCGCAAGCAGTCGTATCAGCGGGGAGCATTGATAGTTTCAAAAAACTATTGGATGGACACCTTAAAGACCACAACATACAGGGGTATACAATGTACGGTTAAAAGCAAACACACACACATAGGTTGAACTGGATGGACTTGTGTCTTTTTTCAGCCTCACTAACTATGTAACTATGTAACTATGTAACTATGAGAAAGGCCTGCCTACATAAACCGATATAAAGCAATAGGTATTGTAAGAAAGGATAGCTGTGCAACTTCTTTGGACAGTTTGTCTATAAGCAGTTTATAATTTACATCAGCTAACAAAGCTGTTTAGGCCTTAAAGTGATACTTAAGTAAGGGACACCTCTTTTATTTCATGTATAGGGAAAGGAGTTTTGTATAAGGCTTTTGGATGACTGGTCTATACCTAGATCAGAACTATACACAGACATATGGAGGAGGCAGAACTTTTGAGGCACCACACAATTTACAAATAAGTTTAAAAAAAAAAAAAAATAATTTGTTAATACAAATAAAAAAATAATGACATAAAATAATGCAAAGATAAAAGAGTAGATTCGACCCTACATTACTTACACTACCATAATCCATTAGACTGGAGCACATATAATGATTCTTGGGGAAAAAAATAATATTCCCTCACTTATAGTATCCATACACTCCTATTCTAATATTCTGCTCAACCAGCAAAAAAAAAAAAAAATACTAACAACTTACAAAGCCATTCACAGATCTGCCCTCAGCTACATCACTAACTATGTCTCAAAATACAAAGTAAACCATTCCTTTCAGTCCTCGCAAGACCTCCTGTTCTCTAGTTCCCTATTCACCTCCTCCCATACTTGCTTCTGGGACTTCTCCAGAGCCTCTCCTATCTTCTGGAGCTCCTTACCGGAATCTGGTTGACTATCTTTTTCTCCATCCACCTTTAGGCAATCCCTGAAAACCCATAACTTTAAAGAAGCGTATCCTGCTTCCTTTTTTTTTTCAAACTTTTTTTATTAAAAATATTTAGTAAAAAAAAAAAAAGAAAACAAGTACACAATCCAGTGACAACATTATAACAATGGCACATTATACATAAAAATAAAAAAAGTTCAGTATAAAATACCGATAATAGATCAATATAGTACTATACTGGTTTGGAGATCAGAGAGAGCATGGTATCCTGAGTATCAAGCCAGGGACCTTAGAGCTTGTAAAACATTTTTGGACATCCTCTAGCCTCATACATCAATTTATATAATGGCAGGTTTTGATTAGTATAGCGTAACTCCACCTTTGTTGGGAAAAAAAACATTCCCCTCTGGGTGATCTATGTGTATTACAAGGATTGTAACAAACATTGTTACAGATTCCTACCTTTTGTTATTCCGAAGAAATCATTGTTTGCCCTCTGTGCTTCTGTGCTGAGTAAGTCAAATGGGAGGGGTTTCATAATTATCTGTCAGCTGTGAAAGCTGCAGGGCTCTAATGAAGAAAACTGCTGGGCCTGCATCCCTTTAGATGTGTCTCTATTGGAAGTATCTCAGCAAAAATGAAATTTTTGTTGCAGGGGATCCCATAAATCTGACTTGTATCTTAGGCAGACTCCTGGTAAAGTTGGTGAGCCAATCACACAAGCAGGAAATGATGTATCTAGGGTGTGATCAGTACACATTCTGTGTACAGAACAGCTCCAGGTAGCCATGTTGCATTGCATTTTAAGAAAATTACAAAAGCTGTAAATTGAAAAGGAAAGGTAATTTTTAATAACATGCAATTACAATATGTTTTGTGTCGCAATTCTATACATTATATTGTTTTTTCTTCATTTGCTATTTTTTTCCCCATGCAAGTGGAGTTACCCTTGTTGCTTTTTTACCTATCTTGCTTCTAACTAATAAACTGTACTTTTACTTTCTCTGTTAGCTCACCCCCTGCAGTTATTACATTTTGTATCTCTTGACCCTCCCTCTTAGACTATTTTCACTATATAAACCCTTTACAATAATAAAATACTGATAAACAAAGCTGGTATATACATTTCAGCAGAGTAGTGGTTCTCAACTCCAGTCCCCAGGACCCACTAACAGGCCAGATTTCAGGTATCCTCTTGGGGAGATGCAGATTAGAATACTGCAATCACTGAGCAGCAAAATATATCACCTGTGATGTATTTCAGTTATCTTGCAAACCTGGCCTGCTGGTGGGTCCCGTGGCTCGGAGTTGAGAACTACTGCACCAGAGGGTTAGGAGAAGACAGAATGGTCTCACGGCTAGTTCACATCAAAACGTGGTGCGGTAAACCTGCTTTCATGCATTTCCCACGCTAAATTCAAAACTGCAATGCAATATGAAATGACACTCCAAATGCAGGTCATAAACACAGTGCGTTTGCCCCCACCAGATTGCTTGGTATAGAAGTACCATGCAATGCAGTTATAGTGAGTTTACAGTTACAGTGAGTTTCCAAACGTAGTGCAGGCACTACTTTTGGAGCAGTGCGGTGCAGTACAGTTTTAGCCCATTCAAAAGGAATCGGCTGAATTTGCACCACATAAAACTGCATATGAATTGCACAGAAAAGCACAACATGTTCCTATGTGATTGCCGCTGTGAAATGTTCCTCAATTGGATTTAGGTCTCAGAGGTTTGGGAGAGATCTTACAAGTTGGGATAATAGAGTATAACTTCATGTATCCATAATTATTATTAGTAATGTTCTCACTAGGGATAGACCGATATGGTTTTTTTCAGGGCCGATACCGATATTTTGGTCACAACGTATCGGTATCGACCGATATGGGCCGATATTTTGTACATTTAAAGTTTTGAAAAATAAAGACAATTTTTGACACAAATCTGGTACTGAACATGTAAATTTTTGTTTAATGCTTTATGGCTGGCTTGTTGACACCCTGTGGTGGGTGGCTGGCTGTCTGGCACCCTGTGGTGTGTGGCTGGCTGGCTGGCACCCTGTGGTGTGTGGCTGGCTGGCACCCTGTGGTGGGTGGCTGGCTGGCACCCTGTAGTGGATGGCTGGCAGCTGGCACCCTGTGGTAGGTGACTGGCTGACACAGGGGCGGTGGGTCTCTGGCTGGTACAGGGCCTTTGGCTGGCTGGTACAGAGCCTGTGGGTGGCTGGCTGTCTGGCACCCTGTATGTGGGTAGCTGGCTGTCTGGCACCCTGTGGTGGCTGGCTGGCACCCTGTAGTGGGTGGGTGGCTGTCACAGGGGCTGTGGGTGGCTGGCTGGTACAGGGCCTGTGGGTGGGTGGCTGGCTGGTACAGTGCCTGTGGGTGGGTGGCTGGCTGGTACAGTGCCTGTGGCTGGCAGGTACAAGGCCTGTGGGTGGCTGGCTAGCTGGTACAGGGCCTGTGGGTGACTGGCTGGCTAGCTGGTACAGTGCCTGTGGGTGACTGGCTGGCTGGCTGGTACAGGGACTTTGGATGTGGGTGGCTGGCTGGCACCAGGCTGCTGTGGATGGGTGTATGGCTGTGATACACTCCTGCGAGACTAGTCCCGACTCCAGACGAGGCTGTCCAAGGAGAGGGAGGCGGCCTAAGAAGGCAGAATGACGTCACAAAAATATCGGCAATATCGGCCAGTTCTGGGACTGATACCGATATATCGGGGAAAGTGCATATCGGCCTTGCCGATAATCGTTCCATCCCTTGTTCTGACAAGATTTTCCAGTGGCAGTAGGGTTGAGTCCTTAAGTACATGGTGATGAAAGAGAGGTTGAAAGGGTAACCAAATGTGATAATGTTGATCCAAAAAGTCCTAGGAGAAAATACTGCTGATCAAGTAAAGGAATTCATGTTGAATTATAAGCCTAATTGTGTTGGGATTGGAGAATATCTCAAATAGTCAAATATGTTGATGTCAGGAGAGATGTTATAGGTTCACTAAAATAATATTAATAATAATTAGTTATTTCACTCAGTTAAAATCATAAGGGAACCATTCCAGGTGTTAATAATGCCAACAGTTCATATCGGTTTCATAAACCAAAGAATGTTATAACAAGCTATAATATCAAGAAAGGGTGCAGCGCCAAAAAATTGATAATAACAGTAATGCAATTGCACAGTCCTCAGAAGATGTAGATGGTGCATGTAATCCGATGAAAAAGTCCTTTAGACACATATGAAGATTCCCACACCAAGTGACATGATGGATGAGGAAAAACACTTCACCACTGTGCTCTGGATAAATGGGCTGCTTACCAGAAGCATTTGCTCCTTAAGTTATAGAGCGGTCAAATAAGCATGTAATGTGTAGATAACAGTCAGCAACCACAGGGACGATGGTTAGGCTGGGTCACCCCCTTCTCCCAGTGTCAAACCGATCCAATGCACACAGATAGGTAGGCAAACCTCAAAAAATAAAGGACTCCAATTGTGTAATATGTCAAACATTTAATGAAAAGTAAAGCATAGTAACACTCACATGCGAGCAGATCAATAAAGGCACACATACAGGCCTCTGATGATGTCTTACTGATGACGAAACGCGTCATGTGCACGGATACGCCCTCCACACCGTGGCCATCTTGGTACACCTCTGCCTGCATTGATCTGCTCACATGTGAGTGTTACTATGTTTTACTTTTGAAATAATGCTCACATACAGCCTATGTTATATAAGGGACTGCAGCCGTGGGGTTGCCTTTGCCTGAGAGGAGGCCAAATTATTTGCTGTCAGTTCTTGCTTTTTTTGGGGTGAGGGGGGTGATATTGTGCATAATGGCTAACACCCCACTAAGGCTTTTTTGATGTTTGTTTTCTGTGTTTGCTGTAATTATTGTGCATGTTGCCAATACTAGAAATGGGCGCATCCGACGCATTCCCATGCACACTGGAGAAAGAAGGGCAAATCGGCACACATTTGCGAACATTGCGCGCATACTACGCGACAGATGCAGCCACTTATTGGCCTATAAAAGATGCTGCTGTGTTCACCAGATTGCTGGATCATCAGTCTTCCTGTGTTCCTAAGCTTCTGTGCATATTTCCTTGAATTTCTTGTTATTGACCCAGCTTTCCCTTGACCTGTCAGATCTCTGCTTCTGGCTTTGACCCCTGGCTTGTTTTAACAACTTTGCTGCTGCTTGATCACCTGTGTATGGCCCCAACTTGCATTACAAACTTTGTTACTATTTACTTGCTACTTACCTGTCCTCCTGTACATGACCTCGGCTCGTTCTTGTTCCTGCTACCTACTGCCGCTACAGACTGATCACCCGCCTATGACCCCTGGCCTGGCTTCCACTACCGCCTCCTGTGTTCACTACTGGAGTTCCTGAGAGACATCTGCCTTACTGTACATCCTGCCTGTCTCAGTATTCTTCAGGTGACCACTGGTCCAGCTCTTCAGTGCACTACTGTGAGAGCTGTTGTACCCTAAAATGTGTTGCCTAGTTATTATTAGCCTTATTTTGTTCCCTTCTGTCCAGTGGCGGCTGGTGCTCAAAATTTTTGGGGGGGAGCGCAAAAAGAAAAATGTAATAGGTATTGCTTCGCGTCAAAAAACGCAGTAAAAAAATTGCGTGACTTTGAAGTCATAATACAGGCATGGCACAGGTGATGGTACAGGCATGGCACAGGTGATGGTACAGGAGATGGTATAGGCATAGCACAGATATGGTATAGGCATGGCACAGATATGGTATAGGCATGGCACAGGTCATGGTACAGGGGTGGTATATGCCCCCTTTCAATGCAGAGACCAGCGTACATACCCCCTTTCAATGCAGAGACCAGCGTACATGCCCCCTTTCAATGCAGAGACCAGCGTACATGCCCCCTTCAATGTAGTGACCAGCGTGCGTGCCCCCTTTAATGCAGAGATCAGCGTGTGTGCCCCCTTCAATGCAATGAACACTGTGCTGTGCCCCCTTCAATGCAATGAACACTGTGCTATGCCCCCTTCAATGCAATAAACACTGTGCTGTGCCCCCTTCAATGCAATAAACACTGTGCTGTGCCCCCTTCAATGCAATGAACACTGTGCTGTGCCCCCACAATGCAGAGTTCAGCGTGCATGCCCCCTTCAATGCAACTGTGCTGTGCCCCCTTCAATGCAATGAACAATGTGCTGTGCCCCCTTCAATGCAATAACCACTGTGCTGTGACCCCCTTCAATGCAATAAACACTGTGCTGTGACCCTCTTCAATGCAATAAACACTGTGCTGTGCCCCTTCAATGCAATAAACACTGTGCTGTGCCCCACAATGCAGAGTTCAGCGTGCGTGCCCCCTTCAATGCAACTGTGCTGTGCCCCCTTCAATGCAATGAACACTGTTCCGTGCCCCCATCAATGCAGAGTTCAGCGTGCGAGCCCCTTTCAATGCAGAGCGCCACAGCATTGTCCCCAATCACTGCAGAGCGCCACAGCATTGTCCCCAATCACTGCAGAGCGCCACAGCTTTGTCCCCAATCACTGCAGAGCGCCACAGCATTGTCCCCAATAACTGCAGAGTGCCACAGCATTGTGCCCAATCTTTGCAGAGTGCCACAGCATTGTCCCCAATCATTGCAGAGCGCCACAGCATTGTCCCCAATCATTGCAGAGCGCCATAGAATTGTCCCCAATGATTGCAGAGCGCCACAGCATTGTCCCCAATCATTGCACAGCGCCACAGCATTGTCCCAAATCACTGCAGAGCGCCACAGCATTGTCCCCAATCACTGCAGAGCGCCACATCATTGTCCCCAATGATTGCAGAGTGCCACAGCATTGTCCCCAATGATTGCAGAGTGCCCACAGCATTGTCCCCCAATAATTGCAGAGTGCCACAGCATTGTCCCCAATGATTGCAGAGTGCCACAGCATTGTCCCCAATGATTGCAGAGTGCCACAGCATTGTCCCCCAATCAATGCAGAGACCAGAGTGCGTGCTCTCTTCAATCCAATGCACTTACCTGGTGGCGGCTCGGCTACCGGTGGCGGCTTCTCCCCTCCTCGATACTTCGTCCTCTTCTGCGGGGGTGGGAAGGTGAGCGGCTTCTCCCTCTCGGTCTCTCCTCTTCTCTGCGGCGGGCGGCGGGAACCGGCAGGAAGGTGAGCGGCGCCGGCTTCTCCTCTCCTCGAGACTCCTCTCTGCGGCGGCGGGAAGGTGACTGGGCAGTGACGGTGAGTGACTGATGCACGCACCGGCACCGCCCCCATTGCGACGTCAGTGGGATGTCCTGGATGATGATTGGTCCAGGCTTGGGACTGAACCAATCACAGCCAGGATATCACGGAAGTGGGGGTGTCCTAGCGCTATGACCTGCGCCCAGGTTGCGTCCCCAGAAGGCAGCCAATCGGCGCCTCTTCTGGGTCGTAAACCCCACCCCCCCCCCCACATAGGCCGGCAAACGCAATTTAAAAAAAAAAAAAAAACTTTAATTGTTCTTTTTGTAATTTTTTTTTCTTTCCTTTTTTGTAGGGGGGGGGGGCGGCACCCTGGCACCCCCTATGCACAGGCCGCCATTGCTTCTGTCTATTGTGAACACTGTGCTGTGCCCCCACAATGCAGAGTTCAGCGTGCATGCCCCCTTCAATGCAACTGTGCTGTGCCCCCTTCAATGCAATGAACAATGTGCTGTGCCCCCTTCAATGCAATAAACACTGTGCTGTGCCCCCTTCAATGCAATAAACACTGTGCTGTGCCCCCACAATGCAGAGTTCAGCGTGCGTGCCCCCTTCAATGCAACTGTGCTGTGCCCCCTTCAATGCAATGAACACTGTTCCGTGCCCCCATCAATGCAGAGTTCAGCGTGCAAGCCCCTTTCAATGCAGAGCGCCACAGCATTGTCCCCAATCACTGCAGAGCGCCACAGCATTGTCCCCAATCACTGCAGAGCGCCACAGCATTGTCCCCAATCACTGTAGAGCGCCACAGCATTGTCCCCAATCACTGCAGAGTGCCACAGCATTGTGCCCAATCATTGCAGAGCGCCACAGCATTGTCCCCAATCATTGCAGAGTGCCCACAGCATTGTCCCCAATGATTGCAGAGTGCCCACAGCATTGTCCCCCAATGATTGCAGAGTGCCACAGCATTGTCCCCCAATGATTGCAGAGTGCCACAGCATTGTCCCCAATGATTGCAGAGTGCCACAGCATTGTCCCCAATGATTGCAGAGTGCCCACAGCATTGTCCCCAATGATTGCAGAGTGCCCACAGCATTGTCCCCCAATGATTGCAGAGTGCCACAGCATTACATAGTTACATAGTTACATAGTTAGTGAGGTTGAAAAAATACATCAGTCCATCCAGTTCAACCTATGATGTATGTGTGTGTTTGCTTTTAACCGTACATTGTATACCCCTGTATGTTGTGGTCTTTAAGGTGTCCATCTAATAGTTTTTTGAAACTATCAATGCTCCCTGCTGATACGACTGCTTGTGGAAGAGAATTCCACATCCTTACCGCTCTTACAGTAAAGAACCCCTTACGCACTTTAAGGTTAAACCGCCTTTCCTCAAGTTTTAGTGAGTGGCCACGTGTCTTATTGTATCTCCTTTCTCTGAATAGTTTGTTCCTTATGCTCGGGTCACCAGTACAGTATTTGTACATTGATATCATATCCCCCCTCAATCGTCTCTTCTCCAGAGAGAATAGGTTCAGTGCTTGTAGTCTTTCCTCATAGCTGATGTCCTCCATTCCCCTAATTATTTTTGTTGCCCTTCTCTGGACTTTCTCCAGTTCTAGCACATCCTTTCTGAGGACCGGTGCCCAGAACTGGACAGCATACTCCAGATGTGGCCGGACCAGAGTCTTGTAGAGCGGGAGAATAATCTCTTTATTTCTGGAGTGAATCCCCTTTTTTATACAACCCAGTATTCTGTTGGCTTTGCTTGCGGCGGCTTGGCATTGCATGCCACTGCCAAGCCTGTTGTCTACCAGTACCCCCAGGTCCTTTTCCATCCTAGACTCACCCTGAGGTTCCCCCCCTAGTGAGTAGCTTGCTTTCTGGTTTCTGGCCCCCAAGTGCATTACTTTACATTTTTCAACATTAAATCTCATCTGCCATGTAGTTGCCCACCCCGTTATTTTGTTCAGGTCCGCTTGCAAGGTTTCCACATCCTGCATTGAAGATATTGGCATGCCTAATTTAGTATCATCCGCAAATACTGAGATTGTCCCCAATGATTGCAGAATGCCACAGCATTGTCCCCCAATCAATGCAGAGACCAGCGTGCGTGCTCCCTTCAATCCAATGCACTTACCTGGCGGCGGCTCGGCTCCCGGCGGCGGCTTCTCCCCTCCTCGATACTTCGTCCTCTTCTGCAGCGGCGGGAAGGGGAGTGGCTTCTCCCTCTTGGCCTCTCCTCTTCTCTGCGGCGGGCTGTGGGAACCGGCGGGAAGGTGAGCGGCGCCGGCTTCTCCTCTCCTCTAGACTCCTCTCTGCGGCGGCGGGAAGGTGACCGGGCGGTGACGGTGAGTGACTGATGCACGCACCGGCACCGCCCCCATTGCGACGTCAGCGGGATGTCCTGGATGATGTTTGGTCCAGGCTGGAAACTGGACAAATCACAGCCAGGATATCATGAAAGTGGGGGTGTCCTAGCGCTATGACCTGCGCCCAGGTTACGCCCCCAGAAGGCAGCCAATCGGCGCCTCTTCTGGGTCGTAAACCCCCCCCCCCAGCCACCACATAGGCCGGCGAACGCAATTATTTTTTTAAAAAACTTTATTGTTCTTTTTGTAATTTTTTTTTTCCTTTTTTGTAGGGGGGGGCGGCGCCCTTGCGCCCCCTGTGCACAGGCCACCACTGCTTCTGTCTATTGTTAAAGTTAAGTTATGATCCCTTTTAGATTGTAAGCTCTTATGAGCAGGGCCCTTCTAACCCTATTGTAAAGTGCTGTGCAAAATGTAGCACCGTACATACCATTAAATCTTTTTACACAAGTAAATGAATGTACTTAATTGTCTTACTGTTGTCAAAATAAATGTGGAATATTGAACTATTTATGCATTTGTTGGATCTTTTTTTTTTTTCCGTCTCAAGTGGAATGTATTGTTAACACCCATACAAATCAAGATATAATAATCTACAAAATTAGAATGTTATACAAGACATTAAAAAAAAAAAAAAAAACACCCCCCAAAAAAACCTTTAACAACTACAAAACTGAATTTCTGGGACCATTGAATTTAGCTGGTGGATAGGTAGGAGTGTTCAACATGTCAACCTGGAACTTCCTTTTTGAAATCACCAGTTGCAATCCCAGGAACACCAATCAATTTGTAAATAAGTCAAATAGTTTTTCGAATAAATCTATTGCACACAAAAGAAAATCTATTCTCATTGGTGTGTTTTAGCTGGATCGTGCATACAAATTCGCTATCACGTGTGGTCTCAGGGCTGGCTGCCAGGCTGGAAGTGCATCATTACATTTGCGGAAGAATGTTCACATGCACCTGCAAGTGCTGCTACTGCTCTGGGAATTCATCCAAGTGAACATGGCGAGGTAACTGTTTAGTAAGGAGGAGTTGTGCTGATTTGCAAGGTGTGGAATATGTACTAGTGTTCACTAGGTTTTTTTTTTTGGGGGGTGGGGGGTGGTAGTTAGGTTTTTTTTTGGGGGGGGATGTTGATTTCTGTGTTTAGTGATCATCAGCACTAATTCACTTCATGCTCATGCACACATACATGTCACTTCCTGCTCATGCACACATACATGTCACTTTCTGCTCATGCACACATACAGGTCACTTCCTGCTCATGCACACATACATGTCACTTCCTGCTCATGCACACATACATGTCACTTCCTGTTTATATGCACATTAGTGTGGAATTTGTATAAATATATATCTATATATGCATTTTGTAAAGCATTGCACCAATACTGTATACTAATAATAGCGTATACACGCACACACACACATATTGTCCCGCCACAGTACATATACTGTGGAAGAGTGGCATGTGCTGGCACAATTATGTACTTACATATCATGGTGCCTACTGGGAGTAAGGGGGTCACTGCATGCCTACTGGGGTGTGCAGCATGCCCCTCGCAACTGCTGTGCCCACCAGACACAGCGGATTGTGGCTCACGGTACTGTACACATAATCACAAGGATTCCATACGTGTCATGAATGAATCTCATTTATAACAGCTTTGCTCTCTATACTAGTGAGCTGTGATTGGCCCAGAGCTATAACATGGTACCTGGGCTTATCACAGCACCCTGTACAATGTAATTAGCTTTAGCCAATCACAGACCAGTAGTAATCACAGCTGTCATAAATGAAACTCGTGCATGACAGTTCAAAGTATTGCTGGTACAAAGATTTTCATTGTATCACCAAACAAAATGTTAACAACATAAAAATATTTTTGTACACACATTTATGTTTTTTTTTCCATTTTTAACATACTGTCCCCAGTCAGTGTCTTCATTACCTACCACACCAATCATATGCTGATGAACATAGGTCATTTGCTTGGGCTAAGGGCTGGTTTGCATGACAAAAGCGCACTCCAGATCTCTTCCAGATGCATTTCTGCATGAGCATTTTTACTGCATGTTTTACATTCTTTCTGTGCGTTTTTGATGTTTTTAATACTTTTATGCATTCAAATGCAAATCTGAAAGCATTCCAGATGCTTTTTCTTCTTCTTGTTTCTTGTTTTGTTTTTCACTGTACTGGGATCTGGTGCATTTTTTATGCATTCCAGTGCATTCTGGTGCATTTTTGATGCATTTTGCTGCGTTCCTGTACAGTCCAGTGCAGGAAAAATGCAGCATGTTCTACTTTTTTTTACCTGGAACTGAACCACATTGGAACTGACAGCACTGGTGTGAACTATGCCAATGAAAACCAAATAACCTACTATCCATGCATTTTTGATGCAGAGAAAAATTCACTAAACTACATGTGCTGTGAACTGGCCCTTAGAGCACACTAGAGCAGCTGCAGGCAGTTAAGGTTAAGGCTTCTGTTAAGGTAAGAGAGATGTGGTTAAATCTATAGTTTGTTTTAATATACCATTAACGTTGAGAGACTTCTGTTAGGTAATAACATTGTAAACTTGCCTTACCAGAATGTTGAACAGGAACATGTTAGACAGGAAGTAATCGCTGGCAATGCTGGCGAGCTCAAAACACAAAGAAAATGTATAATTGCCATATGCCTATAGTTTACAGTATAGTTAAATTGGTGCACAAGCCTAAATTATCCACACACGTATTTAATTTGCAGCTACGACCACTTCTGCCTCATTCTTTGCAATCATGGCTGAAGAGGAGAGGGTGCTGCTGCTGGCTGTGTTTGTCAGAGCCTTCTGTGAAGTGCCAGAGAAGGTATTCAACCAAGCTGCTGCTCCTATAGCCTGCAGCCATAGCTTTTTTCACCACATGCATACTTGGAAAACATGAGGGATTCAAGATATATAATTATAAGTAGATATCCTAATAAAATTTAAATTGGACAAGAACAATTATTTGTCATATACCAGAGATATAATTAGAATTTTCATAGAGATATTTAGCATTAGTAAAAAGTAAGCATTGCATTCATTATCTGGTAAGAGGCTGTATGGTTGGGTGCCGGTGGTGGTTATTACATACAGATAAAAAAATACTCACACTTCTTTCCACTGGGACTCTATCTCTGGATGTGGACTTTGGTTGATTTTTAATTAGCGCTGCCCCATTCTTATATTGCATTCAATAACTACTTCCGGACCACCCGCCACAGTTTTACGTCACTACTTTGATGTTAAATACCGGGGTTATGGCAGCAGATAGCTGCCATACCACCAGTATGTTTTTACAGGGTGGGCGGTCCTCTTTCACAAGTGGTCCCAGTGGCTGATTCGGGTCAACTTTTATGGGCGGCGGGAGAGGTGCCCCCCCTCCCACCACTTCATGGTCATTTTCCCCGCTTACCAGAGCCTTCAGTAGTGGGGAAAACCATCCCTTCCTTTCCCCTCCTAGGCAAAAATTTGAGTGAGGGCAAGCTGACCAGAGTGACGTCATATGTTACTTCTTCCCAACAGCCTTAAAGGGCCCATGTTTTTTCCCATGATATAAAAAGTCACATTTCTTTTTTTTTCTTGCTTTTTAGTGTATATGTGGGATCTGAGGTCTTTTTGACCCCAGATCTCACATTAAAGAGGACCTGTCCTGCTTATTTCTATTAAAAGGGATGTTTACATTCCTTGTCTTAATATATTTATTGATATATTATTGATGTCTGAGGTATTTCTTAAATTGTCATTAACAAAAAGCCATGATAGATTTGTAATACATTTCTAGATCATTGTGTGCCTTTTTTAATCAATTCATTTTGGATAAAAATACCAGTTGATTCTGCCAGTGACCTCTCATGGATGTTAGAGGCCTCAATGATCTGCAGGGTCATCTACCCCTTTCAGTGTTGCCACCTCATGTACACATGCTCCAAAAGTCATGTATATGGCTTACTCTGCTTTTTATCTTTAGATTCGAACAGCCTGGGCAGTGGGTGGGACCGTGTAATTCTATGAATAGCTATGACAGGAGGAACCAATGTCAATCAAACACTCTTACCCACCCTATCAGTTGGTGTTGCTGGTGATGTAGGCAGCTGAGATCATAACAGGGTAGATGAGATTGATTTCCAGCAACTCTTCATGTCATTAACTTTGTCAGAAGGGCAGGTTGGTCCCACCCACGCCATTTGGCTTCTGTAAATGTTAGTGTAGCACCCTCCTAGATAGGTGCTAGGTTAAAAGCATTGTTATGCTCCATCTGCTTATCAGGGGAGCCTGATCTGTTAGTTATGCCTGTTACATGTGTCCAGGCGTGAGTCACTTGGTCTGAGGGAGTGTCCCCCCTGTATCCAATAGGGGAGCCTGTTGGACAGTGGAGGAAACCTGGCCAGTGGCAAACTGACTCTTGTGGCAGTCCCAGTGGGAGGGCAACACTGCAGTGCATCCTGGGTTTGGCCATAAAAGCCAAGGGTACATGTGACTGGGCATCTTTGGCGGGAAGCAGAGTCCCAGGAGGAGGCCGGCTGTCTCGCCTCCTGCTGTCTGAGGAAGGTGGTCGCGGGCAGTCGTCCTGGTGAGCCAGGTATGGAGCTGAGCCTGAAGGATCCTTGAAAGCTGACGGTGGAGCTGCTGGCAGAGTCATCTGGGATAAACAGTGTCCATGAGTACCAGGGAGCTTGCCAAAGGGTCTGCCCAGGAAGGGGGACCACTCCAGAGAAGTCAGAGGATAGAAGGTCAGCTCACACAGTTAGCAAGAGTAAAGGGGGTGCCAGGTATAACCCTGAAGAGTAAGGGTAAAGGGGGTGCCAAGCGGGGCCCTGAAGAGTAATTCACTATACAGTTTGCCAGTCAAGTACTTCACTACAGTGGCAAGGTGAAGCAGCAGCCTTGCCGCAATCAACATAGCTAGAAGTCCTCAAGTTGTGCATAGTTCATCCAGTTGGAGTATACCATTTATCCCTTCTCCTATCCCAAGTTCTAAAATAAAAACAACAAAAACCAAATCCCCTGGACTGTTTCCTGACTGAGCCAAACACTTAAAGCACTAAGAATTGATAAGTTGTTGCTATGGGCAACCCAGGGGAATCCGCTTCAAGCAGCTCCCAAGGGAATAGTGCTACATTAGCAACACAAAATGAACCTGAGTGGGGAGGAATAGAAATCAGAAGAGAAGAAAGGTATTGAGTAAGGATTAAACATTTTTAGGGTCCTTTCACACGACCGCTCCGCTGCTTAAGTCCGCTGCGGGACTTTTTTTTTTTTTTTTCACGGAGCGGATGACATTTGTGTCATCCGCTCCGTGTGCCCGCATATCATCCCATCCGTTTGCAGATGATATGCGGACATAATGTAAGTATATGGCACTGCGGATGTCAGCGAATGACACCGCTGACATCCGATTTTCCTTCCTTTCCGTTTTTTACATGGAAGAAAAAATAGGGTTCTGTTCCGTTCCAAAAAACGGAACAGAACTAAAAGGAGGAAAATCGGATGTCAGCGGATGGTATTCCGCTGACATCCGCAGTGCCATTCCCTTACATTATGTCCGCAAATCATCCGCAAACGGATGGGATGATTTGCGGACACACGGAGCGGCCGTGTGAAAGGACCCTTAATAGGAGCCTGTAATGACATTATAGAGAGTTGGACTTTGGGTTTTGTATAAACTGTTTAGTAACACTTTAACTGCAAAAAAAAAACATCAGATATTCTGCCTTGCCAGTCAGGGCTGTGTTGTGTGACAGGGCTGTGTACATCTAAGGACTGAATGGACAGAAATACAAATCCAATTGGCTGGAAAAACAGTTCTCTTATATTTATTTAATCTTTGTTTTGAGATGTTTGCCTAGCTCTGAACTTTAAACTGGTATGAAAATACAAGGAAAAGAAAAGATAATTCATGCTTTTATATAGAAAAGTGGGTATGTAGGAACTTCATTCGGCTGCAGCCTTCTTTCTGCATTTAAGAAGAAATAAAAGGTTAAAAATGCATTAAATTAAAGTAAAACATTTGTTTTGTCACATACACATTTACCCATAAAAAATGATAGAATAAATTACCGTATATGGTCATTCTCATTTGTTTTAACCTATTATTTGATTTCTCTTCACAACTTTGAAGTCAACCATCTACCTAATGCTATTAATATTCTTCTCTCCATTTCCACACAGTACTTCAATTTCAATGCATATTTTTCTAAGTTATTATCACAAGGACATTTTAGTGGTTGTAGATGGAATAATACCAAACTTAAAGGGATAGCCTGTTGATGATTTCATTATCCACAATTATTATTACACACTTATCCAAAAACAAAATGTTGTGACCATTTCAACAAATATTATGCAGGCATGGTCCACTGTTGTCACCACTAGAAAACGCTAAAACAAAAATCTGGCAAATACTCTTATTTTCTATAGTTGTATGAAAGGTTTCTTGGAGACATTTTTCATGGTTACAGAGGTTCTTATAGCTTGTGAACTTTTGAGCTAGCAGCCATACAAAAAAATTGTCATGTACAAGACCATGGCTGGGCAATTCATTTTCCCCAAGGGCCCACATGAGAATCTGGAACTGTTGTGGAGAGCATCACTAAATTCTGCTCCATATTAATTGTGGACCTGGGAAGGTCCTTAAGTACAAGACATATGAAAAACCAACACCTGACACTGGGAATAATAAGTACAACCGCTCATGAAATAGGTCTCTTTCAGATGAGTGGTTGGGATGGGATCAGGTAAAAATGGGTTGTTTTACTGCCCCCAGCCAGCCACTTGGACTGTAAAACTACAGCTGGATTGGGCTGTTTTCACATGCCATGGGTGCCACATTTTTAACTTGGGCTGCAGAGTTTGACAAGGGTCACCTCCTCTCAAGCTCACCCATTGAGTTCAATAGGACTACACTGCAACTGTGTGCAATACACTTGATTGCAACATGATAGCGTGGTATTATAGGGTAAAATCAGGTTGTGTCTGTCTGTCAAATGGCCTCTAAAAAGCACTGTGAGCAGAGAGCCTGAGATTGGTACAGCAGGGATTTCTACAGATCCTGACCTGGAGTGAAGAACAGGTACATGGCTCCAGTTGTTTGCAGTGTGCAGGTTCACAGGGAGAGCTTGTCCTGACAGCAGAGTGGCAGGAGAGTGTCGGAACCTTTCCTATGCAACGCATTCCCACCACAACCGAGCCTTTAAGTTCTGTGAGTTGCAAGGTGGGGCCTCTTTGGATCAGAAATGTTTTCCCATTACACCCAACAGGTGCTTGTTTGGATTGAGAGCTGGGCAATTTGGAGGTGAAGTCAACATCTCAGAATCATTATTGTGTCTTCAATCCATACCTGGACTATTTCTACAGTGTGGCAGGGCACATTACACTGGACATTTTCAGCAGAGAATACCATTTTAATTAAATTAAAGCATATACCTGGTCAGCAACAATGTTTAGGTAGGTGGTACCTAACATATAACATCCACATGGATTGCAGGACCCAAAGTTTCCCAGTAGAACAGTGCCAAAAGTATCACTCTCCCTCTACTGGCTTAGCGTGAAACGTGTAAAGTTTATTTCATGCTCCCGCAGTGCCTGGTATTCCAGTTTATCTGATTAGGTTTCTTCCACTAAACAGTGTATTGAGTATCTTTAACCACTTAAGCCCCGGAAGATTTTACCCCCATTCCGACCAGGGGGTATTTTGCGATTCGGCACTGCGTGAATTTAACGGAAAATTGCGCGGTCGTGCAACGCTGTACCTAAACGAATTTGGCGTCCTTTTTTTCCCACAAACAGAGCTTTCTTTTGGTGGTATTTGATCACCTGTGCGATTTTTTGATCACGCGCTATAAACAAAAAAAGAGCGTCAATTTTGCAAAAATAACAATATTTTTCACATTTTTTTATATGAAATTCCCCCCCAAAAAAATGTAAAAATCAAAATTTTTTAACATTTTCGGCCAATTTGTTTTATGCTACCTATGTTTGGTAAAAAAAATTGCAAAAAGCGTATTTTGATTGGTTTGCACAAAAGTTATCGCGTTTACTAACAAAGGGAAAGATTTTTGTCATTTTTGTTGTTTTTTTTTTAACGCGTAATGGCGGCGATCTGCGATTTTTTTTTGCGGTACTGCGACATTGCGGCGGACAGATCAGACCCTTGACTGACATTTTTGGGGTTACCAGTGACATTTCTACAGTAATCAGTGCTATATATATGCACTGTTACTGTAAAAATACACTGGTAGTGAAGGGGTTAACTTTATTTGGGAGGGAGGGGCTGTGTGTGTCCCTAGGGGCGTGCTTTCTACTGTGATTGGCTGTGGCTTCAGCTGTAAGGACACTGATCAACGGATCTACATAGTAGATCCATGTGATCAGTGTCTTTGCAGCGAGGAGAATGACAGGCAGCTTGTTTACACAAGCTGCCTGACATTCTCCTTCTCCCCCGCCGATCGCCGAGTGGCCGGCGGACATCGGGTCCGCTGGTCACACGCGCGGGGGGGTCCGTGACCACGCGGGAGCGCGCCTCCGGGGGCGTGCGCTCGCTCCCTAGACCCTCACAAGCAAGCAACGTAGCCCTACATTAGTTTGCCTGTGAGGGGCTGACCGCCGACGTAGATAGTCGTGCGGTGGTCGGCAAGTGGTTAAGATAGTGCAAAATGATCAAGAGTTCTGTCATTTGAAAAGAATGTGGTTTACCACTTGAAGACCAAGCCTTATCTGGTACTTTTTTTTTCAAATCAGTATTTTTTTGTTAGAAAATTACTTATAACCCCCAAACATTAAATATTTTTTTTAGCACAGACCCTAGGGAATAAAATGGCAATTGGTGTAATTTTTTATGTCAAACGTCATTTGCGCAGCAGTTTTTCAAAGGCATTTTTTGGGGAAAAAAATGAATTTTAATGAATTAAAAAACAAAACAAAACAGAATATACCACAATTTTTTTATAATATGAAAGACGATGTTAATCCGAGTAAATAGATACCTAACATGTCAAGGTTTAAAACTACGCATGCTCGTGGAATGGCAAAAAACTACAGTACCTAAAAATCTCCATAGGCGATGCTTTAAACCCTTTTTCAGGTTACCTGTTTAGAGTTACAGAGGAGGTCTAGCGCTAGAATTATTGCTCTCACCTAACGTTTGTGGCGAAACCTCACATGTGTGGTGTGAACACGATTTATATATGTGTTTGCTTCTGCGTGTGAGCACGGAGGGATGATGGGGGCACTTTACATTTTTTTTATTATTTATTTAATATTTTATTTTTACACTGTCCCTTTTAATTAATTTTTTATCACATTTATTCCTATTACAAGGAATGTACACATCCCTTGTAATATGAATAAGGACAACAGGCCCTCTTTATGGAGAAATCTGGGGTTAAAAGGCCCCTAAATATCTTTGATATTTTGCTTTTAAAACAAAAAAAAAAAAGACTTCCACCCTGGACCGAAAGTGACGTCATGATGTTCCTCGGGTCCTTCAAGGCCATAGAGGTGTTCAAAGATGATCTAGTTTCAGCCCTAATCCTGGTAAACCATACTTGCAAACCTCAACGTATATACATTTTACGGTGAGCAATTGGTTAAGCTCTGTAAGGAAAAAAAGAGAAAGTAAGCAAGTGATTTATTGGTGGTCAATTGCCATGGCGGTGAATGGCCACATTAGTTTGCAATGGAAGCATATTCATGCTCTACCCAAACCTAAATCTAGTGTTGATGTACCTTTTAAACACATTGCATTGATGTGTAGGGATGATCGAACTTTTCAAAAGTTCAGTTCGACCAGAACACCCGAACTTCCCGAAAGTTCAGCCCGGATTTCAGAACCCCATTGAAATCAATGGGACCCGAACTTCGGTAATCAAAAAACACCATTTTGAAGCCCTAAAACCCAGTAAATGCCCCTAAAAAGTGCCTAGGGTTCTGGGTCATGCCCTAGGGACTATTAATCACACAAAAAAAGTTCTTAAAAATTGTCATTTTTGATAGAGAGCCAATTATTGAAAAAATTATTGAAAAAAAAAATGAGATTTCTTTGGATTTAGTTTCTGGGGGGTCTAAAACGTGTACCTGTGAAGTTTAAGCTCTGTAGCATGTCCAGAACCAGAAAAAAAAAAGTTTGTTTGTATTAGAATTGCAATAGAACAGGATAGTGGCTCCGCTATTTTCACACCTTGCCTTTTTGTAGCAGGCGTTTCTTTGGGCATTTTTTGGGGGTCTTTGGAGGCAAGCATAACATCAGAACTTCTGTGTAGGGGTATATATACACACACACACATGTATGTATATATACACATACACATATATAGGTGTGAAAGTAGCAGAACACTATGCTTGCGCTAATGAAATAATTAACACCCATATGGCTTCTCTCCTTTCACACCTATATGTGTGTATGTGTATAAATACATATAAGTGTGTGTGTATATACCCTATACAGAATTTCAGATGTTTTGCCTGCCTCCAAAGACCCCCAAAAATGCCCCAAAAAAACGCCTGCTGCAAAAACACACCTGGGCATTTTTGTAGCTGGCTTTTTTTTGGCATTTTTTGGGCGTCTTTGGAGGCAGGCATAACATCTGTACTTCTGTGTAGGGGTATATATACACACACACGCATGTATGTATATATACACATACACATATATAGGTGTGAAAGTAGCAGAAACCTATGCTTGCGCTAATGAAATAATTAACACCCATATGGCTTCTCTGCTATAACACCTATATGTGTGTATGTGTATAAATACATATAAGTGTGTGTATATATACCCCTATACAGAATTTCAGATGTTTTGCCTGCCTCCAAAGACCCCCAAAAATGCCCAAAAAAACGCCTGCGCCAAAAAAAAAAACTCCCAGGTGTGTTGTTGCAGGCGTTTTTTTGGGGCATTTTTTGGGGGTCTTTGGAGGCAGGCAAAACATCTGAAATTCTGTATAGGGGTATATATACACACACACTTATATGTATTTATACACATACACATATATAGGTGTTATAGCAGAGAAGCCATATGGGTGTTAATTATTTCATTAGCGCAAGCAAAGGGTTTCTGCTACTTTCACACCTATATATGTGTATGTGTATATATACATACATTTGTGTGTGTATATATACCCCTACACAGAAGTTCAGATGTCATGCCTGACTCCAAACATGTCCTCAAAAAAGCCCTATAAACACCTGCAACAAAAAGCAGGGTGACAGGGGCGAAGCCACTATCCGGTTCTATAAGTTTTCTAAGAGAAACAATCTTTTCTCTATAGCGGTCACCCTGACATGGAAGGGTTTTGTCACCCTGCCATAGCAGTCAGAGTCAGTTAACCCTACACTACACTACGGTCCCCTTACACTTAACACTTTCCCTACAGAAACTAGATTATTAAATCTAACTATAGTGGAAAATAGTACCCTAACTACACTAGATATCCCTTTCCTCACACTAATAATTGCTAAATGACACTTTGAGAGCAGAAGTAACAGAACTGCTTCCACTCTCTTCCACAGCCCTGTATTAAAATGGTAGAGATTTGGCGGGGCTATCTAATATACTGGGGGGGCGTATTCACTAATGATTGGCCTCTGGACCCCCTAGTCACTCCAATCACATTCCTAGCATTCTCCTGCCCCCTCAATTGGCTTTTACTGATGGTTCTGGTCCAATCATGGGCTTTTAAAGCCCAGTTCCTGTCCCATTGCATTTGGTCGGTTCTGGTTTTCGGGTTGAACCGATGGTCCCCCCGAACCGTTCGATCATCCCTATTGATGTGCAGTTTTTTGTTTTGTTCTTTCTATAATATCAGTGCAATGCACTGTGATACACAATCAGGGCCGGTGCTACACTATTTTACACCCTAGGCAAGACCAGCTACTTGCGCCCCCCCCCCCCCCAAAATAAATAAAAAGGGAAGGGGTTAAAAACTCCTCTATGTCATATCCATTGACCCTGATCTGATGGTTCCTCCATGTAATGCTTTCATACCCAGGGACCCCCATATTCCTCCATGTCACACCTGGGGACCCTGATGTCCCCCTATATCACACCCAGGGACCCTAATGTTTTTCCATGTCACATCCTGGGACCCCAATATTCCTCCATGTCATGCTGTCATACCCAATGACACAGATGTTTCACCATGTCACACCCAGGGACCCCTGGGTTCCTCCATGTCATGCTGTCATACTCAGTGATCCCAATGTTCCTCTATGTCACACCAGGAGCCCCTGATGTTCCTCCACGTCATACCCGGAGACCCTGATGTTTTTCCATGTCACACCAAGGGGACCCTGATGTTCTTCCATGTCACACCTGGGGACCTCAATACCCCATGGCACACCCAGGGATTCAATACCCCATGGCACACCCAGGGATTTCAATTCCTCATTGCACACCTGGTGACCTCAAACCCCTGTTACACTCATGACCCCATCCCCCATGTTACACCTGGTGACTCTGATTCCCCATGGCACACCTGGTGACCCCGATTCTCTTTCACACCAGGGATCCTCCATGTCACACCCAGGGACCCTGATCCCCTGTTCTGGGGATACTCACTGGGCAGTATGAAGAGAGTGGCCCACACTCTGCCCTCCTTGACCATGATTTTGCTGATTCCTTCTCCCAGGATGCTCCTCTCCTGGACCACAGTGCTCACCACAGCTTCAACCGGCTCCTGGTAGAGGGAGAAGCAGCTCCGCACATCCTTCATCACCAACCTCCTTAGACCATTCTGGTGCCTTGTCTCTTCTGCTTCAGTAAAGGTGCCGCCCTCCAGTGCCCAGCTCCGGCTCAGGTTCAGCTCTCCTCTGCTCCCTGCTTAATACCGACCCAGGGAAATGAATGGCTGCCCACCAGCTCAGTGTAGAGAGTTACATCCTGCCCAGGGTTTATGCCACTCAGCTCCAGACAAAGAGGATCATCATGCAGGCATCACTCCGGTGGGCTCCCTTCCCTTCCTCATGGCTGCGCCCCTAGGTGGCAATGCGCCCTAGGCGGCTGCCTAGTTTGCCTAGTGGAAGCACTGGCCCTGTACACAATACATTAGATTAGAATTACAATGTGAATGCAGGTACAATTTTACAAAAAACACCAACACAACCCCTTGAAAAGAATGGATTTTGGCTTGTTATTGTATTGCAACTGAACAACATAGCCCAGTGCAGCTCAAAGCATGTGGTGTGAATGGGTCCTTAAAAAATATACATCTACATCTACATATTGTAGTATATAACCATATCCTTTGACAAAAAAAATCTAACTAAAGTTTTATTGCATATAATACTTTGATGAACCGCCAAATGTGTTGGTGTCAAGCCTTAATCCAAGTTTAACCTCTCTGGCGGTATTCCCGAGTGTGGCTCGGGGTAAAATTTCAGTGCCATTAGCAGTCACCCCGAGCCACACTCGGGGTACCGCCAGGGAGCATCACTGGATCCTGAAAGAGAGGGTACTCACCTTGTCCCGGGATCAAGCGATCTATCCCGGCAGTGTACGGCGGCCGGAACTTCTGCCCAATGCTCTGTTCCCCGGCTTTCGTCTCCTGCGAAGTGAGGTGGAACCCGCGGCAAATTCAAAAAGTTAAAAAGACAAACACACTGATATATTGTAATCCTATTGGATTACATTACTAAAATAAAATAAATTGACCTTAGCTTGCCCCCCAGTGCTTTCTCTTTTGCCCTTCCTGCATTTTCCTGTACTTTGTGTCTGGAAACTGCAGAGC
The DNA here is from genome assembly GCF_965119305.1 of Pelophylax lessonae. NCBI lineage: Eukaryota > Metazoa > Chordata > Amphibia > Anura > Ranidae > Pelophylax > Pelophylax lessonae. The sequence goes on along the minus strand of NC_138779.1, from coordinate 146,663,645 downwards.
GACCATGGCATCAAAAAGGCGCACCGCCACCTCAAAAGCGGTATATGACCTGCTGGAAAACAGTGACAGAGATACAGAATTGCTTGCAGAATGGAGTGATAGCGATTAGTGGGGAAGTTCATCATCGGACGCAGAAAGTGATTTTAGCGATGATCCTGCGACTGTGCCCAGCGATGTGCGGACTTGGTGCTCGATTGACTGCGGTACGGAGCACGTATCGCCCCCAAGGTTCACATTTACTGGAGCACCTGGTATCAAAGTGGATGTTGAGGATGATTGGCATACCTCCAACTCTTTTTGACCGATGAGGTTATAGAAAAGATTGTTATGGAAACGAATCGGTACCAGGAGCAACAAGCTGCAGCGCATCTGAGGTTTTCAAGGAGCAGAATGTGGGAACCAGTGACCAAAGCGGACATCTGGAATTTTCTGGGCCTAATTATTCTGCAGGGAGTGGTGGGGAAACCCCTGCAGAAGTGGTATTGGACCACCAAGAAATTACTAGTCACTCTTTTTTTTGGCACGGTCATGTCGGAATACAAATCTTCGCTCATTATGAAATATTTGCACTTTGCAAATAATGATGAATTTGACTAAACTTCTCATTCAGCTCCGAAACTCAAAAAGATTTGGGACGTTTATCAAATTATTTTGAAAAATTTCCAGCAGTCCTATGTACCAGATAGAGACATTTGTATCAACGAAAGTCTAATGGCCTACAAAGGAAGACTCAGCTGGATACAGTATATAGGGTCAAAGAGAGCACGCTTTGGCATAAAGTCATTCATGCTATGTGAATCCAGCACTGGTTACATATGCAATTCGGTCCTATACACTGGGAAAGGAACCAAATTCAATGAAATATTCAGCAGTTATGGAATGGCAACCGCTTAGGTTCTTACGTTGATTGAGCCATTGCTGAATCAGGGGTTCTGTGTAACCACAGACAATTTTTACACGTCTCCAGAACGCTATGAGTTCCTTCTTCAAAACAAGACGGATGCATATGGTACTGTTAGAGCTTACTGGCGTGACATGCCGCCAACCTTTGCCAAAAAAAATCTCAAGGCAGGAGAAATAGTTGCCTGGCAGAAAGGCAAAATGATGGCACTGAGATGGCGTGACAAAAAAGATGTGTGCCTAATGAATACCTTTTATAACACCTCTACTCTCATGGTACACACAAAAGGTGGAAAAGACGTAATGAAACCACAACTGGGGATGGATTACAACAACACCATGGGAGGTGTGGACAGAGCTGACCAGGCCATGACTTTTTATCCGGCAATGCAGAAACAACAAAAAAAATATTACAAAAAAATCTTCAGGCATCTTCTTGAACAATGTTTGTGGAACAGATTTATTCTACTAAAAAAAAAGAGTGACAGGCCTGTGGTTCATGTGGACTTTGTTTGTAAAGTTGCCAAACTTATATTTCTCAGGCACCAAACACCAACAGCTGTAAATAGATCCGGACGCCATGCTGCTGGTGTTGTGAACCCCGAACGCTTGACCGGTCGTCACTTTATGGACTACATTCCACCAACAGAAAAGAAGCCTGCACCCACAAGGATGTGTGTGGTTTGCTGTTCCAAACCTGACGACACTGGAAGGAAAATCCGTAAAGAAACACGGTATTATTGTCCTGATTGTGACGTTGGACTTTGTGCTGTACCCTGTTTTAAAATTTTCCATACTGGGACGTTTACTGAATATGACTACTAATATTGCATCCTTGTTTGGCCAAAAAAAATGTCAGTGTTTTTGATTATGTTATTTACTATAATTTATTGAATAAAAAGTATTTTTATTATTATTATATTATTATTTGTTATTATTTATAGTTATTTATTATATTATAATTTATGAATTTGTGTTTCAAACTTTATCATACCAGAGATGTTATAAAGAAGAACGCATGGTAAAAAATAAATCATAGGTAGTATAGTTCATTTGGGCTGCTCATCCTTGAGAAATACATGCAAAATAATGGTGCCGCTGTCAGCACCTAAAATCTGAAATAATCATACCGCCAGGGAGGTTAATTTGTGGTCTTCCTGTGACTTGCACCTAAAGAAGACAAAGGCATGAGACATTTATATTGGCCTCTCATATGCTTAGTCTTTGGGGACGTATTTTCTATAATTTCCTATCGGAGATAAAGCCCCGTACACACGTACCGATCGTCGGCCGACAGAACGTCCAACAAATGTTCGCGGCTGGTGTGTTTGTTGTTTGTCTGTTGAAAAGTGCTCTAAACTTGCCCAGGACATTTGTCTTCCGACAGAAAATGACGTCACTACGTTCCACGCACGTTCGCCGCTACAAAAGAGGAAGTGAGTGTTTGGCCGTGACCCTTCTGGGCATCTCGCGCTGATTTCGGTAGCATTTGTTTGGTTGACGACATTTCGCTATTTTCCGAGACATCGTTCGAGAATTTATTATGGCGACCGTGAATTCGTCCGTTGCTGTCGTTAGTGTTGGAGTTTTGGCTCTGAGACGACGTACGAGCAATAGGAAGAAGAAGCGGACCTCCTGGACGAAAAATTGGTTGCTTAACCGTGATCAATTTTCTCATATGTCCTTGCTGAGGGAGCTCCAGGAAAATAATCCTGATGACTTCAGGAATTATTTGAGGATGACGGATCCCATCTTTTACCGTCTTCTTGCCCTGGTGTCCCCCTATATTCTGAAGCAGGATACTTGTATGCGGCTTGCAATTACTCCTGAGCAAAGGTTAATTGCGACGTTGAGGTATCTTGCAACAGGGAGAAGCCTGCAGGATCTGAAGTTCACCACAGGCATCTCCCCCCCAAGCTCTTGGTATCATCATCCCTGAGACCTGCTCTGCCATCATCAAGGTCTTGCAGAAGGACTATATCAAGGTATGTTTGATTTTTTACATTACATTACATGTATTACTAGTTTCACCCGAATTATGATGTTTTTGGATGTACAGCAATTGACACAGGCCATTATTTGTAAACTACCCTCTGTCCGCATGCACATAGTAGTAAAGATGTAGATTATCTTTAACCATTTGTAAAATTACCCACTAACCACCCCACCATTCTCTCCTATGTGTCCCTAAACGCATTGCCTGTTAACAGTATTTTGAATTTGGGTCATTTTATTGCTTTCCCTCAAACAATTATTCCTTGGCCAATGTTTTAGTACCTAGTTAATGATTTATCTAAAATACATCAGTCCATCCATTCCCACCTATGATTCTGTATGTTTATGTAATGATGTTAAAACCTTCACTGACCACAAGCCCTTATTGATGTATAAATGCCCAGTTGTACTTACCCATCCCCCACCCACATGCTAAATCTCAAAGTCAGCATATACCAAAGCTCAAGTTCAGAGGTCTTCAAACTATGGCCCACCAGTTGTTCACGAACTTCAATTTCCATCATGCCTAGTCATGTCTGTGAATGTCAGAGAATTACAAGGCCTCATGGGATGTGTAGTTCTGCAACAGCTGGAGGGCCGTAGTTTGTAAATCTCAGCTCTAGCTGGTGAGTATAATGGGCCATACACACTAGAAGATTGTCAGAACAATTTATCCTTCCGATTTACCAAAACCAAATAATATGAGGTCCAACAAACACTTTCAAATCCTATGCAATCTGGTAGGCCCTTGCACTACATAGAAAAGGTAAATCTGCACGAAAAAGTCTTCAGAGAATCTTCTAGTGTGTATGGCCCTTTACAATATAAGAACAATAGGAGTTTGAAAATAAATGTATGTAGATGTTACATCCCCATATCCAAACCTTTGCCTTCCTGTTGTATATTTTTTTAGCAAGTTGCATAAGCATTTAACAGACAACTGTGTGTGTAATTAATAATGTGATGTGCTCAAGCACTAATTTTATTTTTTTTATTTTTTCCCCACAGTTTCCTTCAAACGCAGAGCAATGGCTGGAGATTTCTGATCAATTTCTGGAGAAGTGGAATTTTCCCAATTGTGGGGGTGCTATTGATGGGAAGCACGTCCGCATTGTCCCCCCTCCAAATTCCGGCACATTTTATTATAATTATAAAGGTTTTTTTAGTATAGTCATGCTAGCCATAGTTAATGCAAACTATGAGTTTATTTTTTTGGATATTGGCAAAAATGGCCGCAATTCGGATGGGGGAGTTATTGATCAGACGGAGTTCGCTCGTCGTCTAAAGAACGGCACTCTGAACCTGCCATCCAGGGAGCAAACTGTTGAGGGTATGAGCTTTGTGTTTATCGCAGATGAGGCTTTTGCGCTTGGGGAGCATCTCATGAAGCCCTACCCTCAGAGGAACCTCACCCCAGACCAAAGGATTTACAACTACCGGTTGTCCAGAGCTCGCAGAGTTGTGGAGAATGCCTTCGGGATAATGGCCAACCGGTTCCGGATATTCCTGACGTCCATAAACCTGGCACTGTACAAAGTGGATAATGTGGTCTTGTGTTGCTGCATTTTGCACAACTTCCTACGCAGGAATGCACAAAATTATGTATTGCAGCAACTGGATACTGACCCTGCTATGCCAGGTTCAAGTGGAGAGGCCCAACCTTCTAACCAAGTGGAGTCCATGCCGTCAATGGAAGTTGGACGGTCAGCATTGGCATCACACAGGGCCCGTCAGATCCGCCAGGAATATCTGGACTATTTCGTGGGGAGAGGAGCTGTGTCCTGGCAGCAATCACTGTCACACACCCATTAATCTTGTTAAAGATTGGACACACAAGATAAATGTCAGAGATATATTATTTTTCAACACATTAAACAAAAATTGCAATGATTCTGTATTGTGGATTATAATCATTTGGGCACATATGCCAAACACAATTATTTGGGTTAATCATGTGTTATATATGTGTGACTTTGGAAGGGTTAATACATTCATCAGTGTGTTTCTTGACTGTAGTCTCTCACCAGCTGATCCAAAGTGATGATGGCCATGTGTTATTTTTTAGCCAGTGGTGTAAATACAAGGGCCTTCTGCACCCCACAAAATGTACACAAACCCTGTCACATTGAGAACTAGGTCACACCCAAGGTTCATCTAATGTCACCTTACATTGGTGTTCATTGTCCAGAAGTTGCCCATACTATATATTTCATATAATACATTAGGGTATTAACAAAGTACCTACACCTGTTATGTTGTGTTCATTTATGACATCCTTCTCACTGCCCACCAATGTTAGGATATGTCAGTGTTATGTGAAACTTGATCATTGTTCATCTCAAAGTGTTATATATATAGGTAATGGAAAGTGAACTAGAGCAACGAACAAGCAATACACTATAGATTACACTGATCTCCCTACACTGATTGCTACTGGCAATATCAATGCCATATTGAATCCTAGGACTGCTAGTACCTTGAGTGTTGAGTCACACTTATGCGATGCGGGAAGTCTGCGACTTTGCAGCCTTCCAGCATTGCATAAGGGTGACCCGCCACTTACTTTTTGCACAGGATTGTATTCCACAAGTGTTAAGCACTGTGCGATCCAATCCAGATACATCAGAAATAAAGGGTCATGTGCGACTTGTACGCGTGTTCAGTGCGAATGTAGCCATACAAAGTGTATGTCTCAATTCACACTGCACATCTGATGGCATGTAATATCGTAGCGCACTGCTCCTTTATTACATGCGATCAGATGTTCATGCGAAAATCAGCTATACAGTTTGTATGGCTCAATTCGCACTGCACTCGCACAAAAGTCGCACATGATGCATTTATTCAGCCGCATCAGGATAGGATCGCACAGTCGTTCAAACTTGTGTGATCCGATCCTGTGTGAAATGTCAGATCGCACTGTGATATGCGTTAAAACTGGGGGTATCTTTAACATTTCATTGACACCTCCAGCAACTCGCATATGGCAGTGTCCAAAATGCGTTCATTAACATGTAAATATGTGAATAGGACAGCCATCATACATTTAGTGCTTCTTTACACAGCTTTAGACCTCGACCCCCCAACGAAAGTCTAATAAAGAATTGAACACACATTGTTGAATGTAAAAATGTTTTAGTATCAAACATTCACAGGGTTAGGGTTAGGGTTAGGGTGTTGTAAAGTGCTTTTCCCAAACTTGGGTACACTCTTTAACATCTGAGTGTAATTAAAATGCCATAAAACATTATAAAAAATTTGTAACATCAGGAACATCCCAATACAAACATTAAAAACGTAGGAAAATTGTGGCTTAAAATTTGCCAATCATGTCCACAAAATTGCGCATTTTGATTTGTAATGCCGTTGCAGTCTCCTTTATTTGTTCCAGGTCTGCGCAGCATTGGAGAGCCTCACGGGTCAATTTGGCTAATGTGCAACTATGTAAAACATGGTCTGTAAAAAAAAAAAAAAAAAGAGTCAATGTGAATCACCTACATGAGGTCATAATAATAGAGAAACATTTGGTGTCCAGGTAATCTTAAATTCCCCTCGAGTTAATACCTACCCTGTTCTTATGCTCTTTTGCCCTAGGCTCTTCTTCTTCCTCCTGTCCTCCTCCGATGCTGTTGCTGATGATTCTGCCGGTCTCCTGAGCTTACTATAGATTTATTAGGGGTGTGAACGCATGATGACGTCATTGTGAGGGCATGGTCGTAATGTATATATATTAAGATGCAGAGACCAGAGACGGGCAGAATGCACGGCAACAGCATCGGAGGAGGACAGGAGGAAGAAGAAGAGCCTAGGGCAAAAGAGCAGACAACATAAGAGCAGAAGATTGGACAGCAGAAGACTGGAGAGGAGAAGATCCAAAGAGCAGAGTGGAGAAGACCGGATGAAGATATTTAAGAACATTTCATAAACGTCTCCTGTCGTTATTCACATACACTTCCATTTATGTGGTTAATGTGTAGGGGTACTATGTACCCCATACCCATTCACATAGGGATTGGGGTCTGGGATCTGGGGGCCACCCTTTGTTAAAGGTTGCTTCCAAAGTCCTAGGAACCCCCTGGCCGCATGACCCCCCAAAACCACCAGACAGGGTTGTGGGGATGAGGCCCTTGTCCTCCTCTACATGGGAGCAAGGTGCTTTTGTGTGTGCGGTGCAGAGGCCCCCTGGCCCAAAGCAACAAAACCCCCCCATGTTGAGGGCATGTGTCCTGCTGTGGTCCAGGGGGTGTTTGGTCCGCTTGCTCGTTCTCTTTCCTGGCCTGACAAGCTACATGCTTGGATAAGGGTCTGGTAGGGGTTTTGGGGGTAACCCACGCTGTCTTTTTGTTGTGGGCATACCCTCAAACTCAATAACACACACAAAAGGCCTGGTTGTAAACTTGGGGTGGACACCCACGGTGGGTTCTTCAATTTTTTGGTGTAGTTCCCCCTCAAAAATCTTCACAACGCAAGTGGCCCCGCAAGTCAGAGCATCCTGATCCGACTTACGGTGCGACTTCCATTCAAATAAAGAGGCTCCCATAGGGAACTAGTGTTGTAAATTGGAGGCTAAAAATAACACTGATAAAAATCATTCTGAAAAAACCTACGTGGGCACACAATTGGCTCTTGGACACTTGGTCCTGGTTCCTCCACAGTTTCGGAAGTGGCTTCCACGCTGCTTGCCAAGTTGCCAGGAGATCGGGGTTCTGACATGGCTGGGGATGCCACATCCTGGCATGATGCAACATCTGCAATGTAAATTTGTAAGGGAATACAAGAATATAAGGTTAAACAATCATTGCAAATACACATATTTCTATGATCCCACTACACAAAAATCTGTGACTACCAACCTTCTTGTTGCTCTGGTGTCTGGTCACTTGTTGGCTCCACCAGAATCACCTCAGGCATAATGTCTTCATCTACATAATACAAAACATTGGCCATATCATAAAAGTCACAAGAGGTACATTTGTTAGGACATGGTGCCCTGCTTGATAGCTCTTTTAGTAACAAATATGAAGACATGTACATGGTTATCTACGAAAAATATGGTACATTAATGTTTGACAGTGCATAGGAACCAATTACCTTTAGTGGAATCTGTGCCACCATCTGGGCCCATGTCCTCCTCTTCTTCCACAACTGCCGATGGAGCTGCCAAACCTCTCCTCCTCCTTTCCCATAGTTTGGCACGGAGTTTACGTTTTTCTCCTATTTAAAGGTTTGAATAATAATCTGTGATTAATAGGAATGTTTGCTGAGAAGATTCGTGCAGGAAAGAACGTTCGTTGCAACACAATACATATATTTTTAACTATGGCTTCCTGACTTTTAATGTCATATACTAAAACATCAACAATAGATCGATCTAATCACGACATGACAACTAAAATGAGTAATCTAACTTTTTACATAGACATTATAATCTAGACATGTTAATACAACATACACCAAATTATAAAAAACATATTGCATGATTAAAAAAAAAAATAATAAATAAAACTTACTTTTTTCAAAATCCGATGGATTTGGGAAAGCTGATCCTGCTCACGGTGTTTGAGGTCAGACCACCGTTTCCGAATCTGATCTTTCGATCGCTCCACACCGAATTTTTTTAACAAACAGGCCACCACCTTGTCCATGATGCCATCTTTCCTGGCATTGGGCCGATCGTAATTTGCCAACTTGCCATCATAATCCATTTTTTCTAAAATGGAGACCATCTCCACCATTTCTGGCTTTGACATGGGTGTAGCCCTTGATTTTCGGGTGGCCCAATCACTTCGGCCCACACTAATTGAGCTCCCAGATTGTTGAGACATTATTCTTGATTACAAGATTTTTCCACTGCTTCAGGTGTGAGTGTCGCATGTAGGCCTGATCTTCGGCACGTACACACCCCTGCACAAGCCCGCCACTGGAGGAGGAGTTGACGCCTGCGCTGTATTTAAAGGACGCCAGATCGTTCGGCCGACGATTCGCTAGCGGACATATCGAGAGTTGGAGCACGATCGAGCGGCGAATCACGACTTTTCCCCACAAACAAAGGTACGACTCTTTTAATAGAAAGTGTGTGTTTTGGGCCCTATACAGCTTTTATTAGGAATATCTTTATTATGTGCCAAAATACATGCTATTTTAATATGTTTTGTGTTGTTTTGTGTCTTGCAGGCATATACTGTCCTGCAATATGGTGGACAATTTCACCAGCCATAATTTCCTCATCAGCTTCATTGATGAATTCAGGCAACTGCCGTGTTTGTGGCAAGTCAAGTCCGCAGATTATAAAAATAGAAAACTCAGAAAACAGGCCATGGAACATTTGGTGGCCTTCTACAAGCCCGTCTGTCCTGGGGCAAATTTTAATTATATCCGCAAAAAAATAAACAGTATTCGCACTGCCTACAGACGGGAGTTAAAAAAAATAGAGGAGTCCACCCAGTCTGGAGCAGGTGCACGGAATGTATATGTACCACGGCTGTGGTACTATGATAACATGCGATTCCTGGCAGACACCATGGAATCCAGGCCGTCAATTTCAACACTGCCTTCTACTTCGGCAGAGGGCTCAGTGTCGGTTGATCCAAGCCAGGATGAGGATTTCCTGGAGGAGAGTTTTACTCAGGTATGGCATTTCACAATATATTGTCTGCTAAAATGTAATCATGTAACAAAATTATAAGCTAAACCATAATTGACCCTTTATGTAAACGGGCATAGCAAGGGGTTAGCATGACAGGCAACCGCCAGGGGCGCAGGCCAAGGGGGGTGGGTCACAAAAACATTGGCATTGTTTTATTGTTTATTTTAACAATCCACTCAGCCTGCACACCCCAGAACCCCCAGTTTGCAGGCGGATTCATGCAGGTGTAAAACATTGAGAGCAGCTGAGCCAAAAGACCAGGAGACTGAGACTGCCTCTCACTGCATCCCCAGCACACCTCCGGTCTTACAAACACTGCTGCATCCCCAGCACACCTCTGGTCCTAACAAACACTGCTGTAGCCTCAGCATTCCTCTGGCTCAACCTTTTTTAATACAAAACTAACAGCTCCTGCAAATGATACATCCATCCTTGCTTCCATTTCTCTGGTCTCTCACTCTGGGTCAGCAAGGCAGGTGGCTTCCTTATTCCTGTTTCCCTGCACTGCTTCACCCTCAATGCCCTACATCAAGCCCTCTGCAAGTTCAGGCCCCTCTCTCTCTGCAACCCCCTCCTCTCTCTCTCACACCCCCTCTTTCTCTCCCTCTCTCTATCTCTCAACCCTCTCTTTCTTTTTCACACCTGAGACAATGATTGCCCACTAGAGAGCTCTACACTGGGCAAACAAGGGGCAAATTAGAAACTTTTAATGCCCTTTAATTTTTTTTTTGGGGGGTGGGTTACAGTTTTACATTGATCTTGGGGGGGGGGGTTGTTGCCAAATACAGCTCCTCAACAAGGGCACTGGAGACCCTAGATACGCCACTGTATGTAAAGTCTGCTATTTGTTCACAATAATATAACAAACATGCATTTTTATATACACTATAACATTCTAATCAATTGTTCATTTCATCAACAGGGAAGTGTCACTGAGGAGGAGCCAGGTTGCAGCCAGGAGCCTGGGGAGCCTGCGGAGCCTGCGGAGCCTGAGGAGCCTGTGGAACTATTTCCACCACCACCTCCTCCTGCCAAACGGAGGCAAAAGAGGAAGCACGTGGATGACATAACCGATGAATTTATCCAGGAGGCCACCATAGCCCTACGTCGGAAACCGGAGGCCAATGAGCCCTTCGGCAACATGACGGCAAAAATTTTGGATAAGGTGGACCTCAGGCAGTGTCAGTATGCCAGAAAAATTATTCTTGATGTGCTGCAAAAGGCTGAAAACGGCATACTTACTGTGTACAGCCATGCATGCCAGGAGCACCCGTGCCCTCCACCTCCACCTCCACCTCCACAACACCCACCACCTCGCCAAATGCCACATGGCCAGTGGCAATATGGCCAGCAGGATCCAAACCTGCCCTCATGGCAACCTGATTACAGTTACCAGCAACTTTAATTTTTGTAACCCCCTATTATTTATTTTACCCCTGTTTGCCAGTTTCTATTTTAATTTTGTCCAAATGGACCTTTTTTATGTTTAGTTTATTATACGGAAAGTATTGATGTTTGCTTTGGTTTTTTTTTGCTGAGATCCAAAAAATAAAGAAAATGAAAATAAAAAATGGCCTATCTGAATTTGTTAACATGTTTAATATTGTGCATAACCTGAAAAATATGTTTTAGACATTAATTCATACAAGAATAAAGGGTCATATCAATAGTTAGATCTTTGGTGTGAAAATACAAAAATAATGGTGAAGAGTTCAAATTATTTAATTATAAAATTTGATAGAACAGATAGAATAGACAAACATTATCTTCATCATAACAGAACACATGCCTTTTTATTAGAAAAGTATGGCATTATGAGCAGCATCTTCCTTCTTCTCACATTTATCAAGATGAGCATGTGCTCCGCATTTCACCTATTTCTTGGACTTCCGCGAGCCGAAAGTTCTTTCTGAATAAAATGTTGAGTTTACTAGAGAAAATTCTTCCGGGAACTCATTTGGTTTGATCATGCGTGTTGGGATTTGTAGCTGTGTGTCGGCCGAATTGTGTACTGACAGGCGAACAATCGTCCGTTCTGGTGTCGGCATACAAAAATTTTCATGTTTGCAAGAAAGACTTTTGTCCGCGGATTGTGCGCAGACATCTGTCGGAGGCACCATACTAACACGCGTACAATCGGCAGATCCTTCGTCCACCGACGTTTGTATGCCGACGATCGGTACGTGTGTACGGGCCTTAAGTGTGCATCTGTGGAGAAGTTGGAAATAAATCTCAACACGAAAGACTTCAAAAAAGACATTACTCCGAGTCCTAGTGGTATGTAGCCACCAGAATATAGTATAATGACTCTGAGGCTTATAACAAGGGGGAATTTCAATGCCAGGGAAAGTAAAGGAAAGGACTATGGCAATATGCATCAAATCATCAATGATGTTTCAATCTCTAAATCATATTCTTGGGTGTGGAGGGTAGAGGTGTGCTAGTCTTGATGGTACCATGTACCAGTTGATTTTGTGGTGGTTATTTTGACGGACCAAAAAGGGACAGTAGACAAAATTTGCTGCCGCTCTTCCTTAAGTGTGGTACTTTTTTGGTGACTTACCAACTTGGAAACACAAGTATAAGCTGTGTGCGTAGTTAATTGCTTGAGCTGGGAATAAATTATAGAGATCAATTTGGAAGGAAAAAGTGTATGATATAAAGTGTGTTCAAAGATGTTTAATTTAGTTGTGATATCTGTGTGAGTTTAAAAAAGGAATCCAATGTTTGATCTGCATATAGTATATCTAAAAAATTCTGAATGGGGTGCTTGTAAATGTATCTCTGATCTTGCATCAGCTAAAGGAGGAGTTTCTACAGTATTAAGAAAAGAGTATAAATGTTTTAAGTTTTGAAATCCCCACCAAGTGAATATCCCTGGAGATTCGAAGCTAAGTCGGTTGGCCAGAGATGAAAACAAAGCTAGCTGAAGGCATGGTATTGTCAGAGGTTGTGGTGAATTAAGACATTTATGCATTGGGGTCTTGGCTGGGTTGGGAGCCAGGGAAGGGCCCAGAAGGTTCACAGGTGTTCAGCAATTGGCTTATAGATCTACCAAAAGAAGGATTTTCTTGCTGGTGAAGAGAGATATTAGGGGAATAATTTGCACGGCTGAAATATTTGTAAAAATGTGGAACCCCAAGTCTTTCTTGATGTTTGTGTATGTACATTGAATGTTTGGTAATTCCTGATCTTCTGTTATTCCAGATAAATGGCATGTCTTAGTTCTTAAATGATTTAAGGGTTAATGATGGAAAAAGCATAGGTAGGTAGGAAATAGATAAGAGAACTTTTACAGTATGGTAATTTAACCTATCTAGGAGATGTTGGGTTTGGACCAAAAAGATATTTGTTTTTACAAATTTCAGTAACTACATTTTTTTAATTAAAACATGGTAATTGTTTATAGGGCTTTAGCAAACTAGTTACCATTCAGTTATGGTTTACATCTATTTTAAATACATCTTGTTATAATATGCATTATCATCAGCATCCTAACAGAAATTCTATGATCATTTTGAAAAGAAGGATGTCTTTAAGATCCAGGCAAACTTAGTGTATTTAGATTACACTGCAGTCTACTTTACTTGCATCCCTCACATACTCTAGACTGACTCAGTCGTCAGTGGTGTCAAAACTGAGCCATGGAAAATTTTTGAAATGATGTGTTTACTAGCTATAATTGTGTTCAACCTATGTGCAGATTAACTTTATATATGCATCAAATACAAACAATAAAAAACTTTCTGCCAATAAATGAAGTTTAATATTAAATTCTATGCTAGCCTTTGGGATTTATTTGGCAGTAATCTGTATGATAAAACTTCTTTCAGGGTGAATATTTGTCCCTGCTGTTTCTGCTGATCACCAGCTGCCTGTGGTGTTTGCTACAAGGTAACACGCAGAGGACACAAATTGTCACTGTGACATTTGCAAGCTGTGTCCCTCCTTCATTGTTCTGGCAGACTCATTGTCCCACATGACTCTCATACAGGATCATTGTACCATCAAATCTCTTCTGCTGCCCTTCAAGTGTGTGAATGGGAGCTGATCTACAGGGACTTTGCATTGTCACCTTATCTAGGCTAGGACATTTTGGTTTCCAACATCTTATCTTCTCTTCTCAACACTCATAGAGAAGAAGAAATTAGGAAGCAGAATATGCTATGCTTTAACCCTGTAGTATTTGCAAAAGCAAAATGCAGCTGATCATAGTTTACGACAACAAATGCTTTCAAGCTACACTTTGAAACCATGATCTTGAGCTTGCTTTTAGTAATAATTTATCAAATGAGATTAAATATATTTATAATATATTTTATTTTTATACATTTTCATTAATTAAATATATATATCTATATATATATATATATATATATATATATATATATATATATATATATATATATTTTTTTTTTCTCCAGCATCATGTTGTAGAAATGTGAGAGTGGTGCATTTTGCATTTCCTGTGAAGCACCAATTTTTTAGAGCCGGATATTATAACCATATTGTTGTTCATCTCTTGCTGTGTAAAAAAGAATATGTGCATTATAACAATTATATTAACACTTATTCAGACACAGCAAATTCATAGATTCACCTGAAGTGCTGGCATTAGTTTATTTTGCTACTTTTTTTTCCCCATTGTATTATGTTTTGACTTGTTTTTAATTTTTTGTATCAAGAAGACTTTTGTGAGTAGACTAGCAAAGTTGCTAACTGACTTTCAGTTCACAAAGTGCAATTGAGAAAGAAAGGACTTATAAGTGCCTATTAATTGTTTCTTGTTTTACATTTTAGCACAGTGTCGCGCGACCGTGCAATTTTCCATTAAAGTAACGCAGTGCTGAATCGCAAAACATGGCCTGGTCATTGGGGGCAAATCCTTTCGGTTCAGAACTGGTCAAGTCTTCCTTATTTGGATTTTTATTTCAGTTCACGACTAGTTAAATACTTTTTATGCAATGACTTCAATAAGACATATCTCCTCATTGATCTGATATACATCTGTATTGTATGTGTTTATTATTATTATTTGCTGTTCTCTTTTATTGGGTTCCTTGAGTGAGACTTCCATCTCCATTGAAACATCGGTGTCCACATTTTCATTTACATTATTAGTACCCTTCACATTGTCAGAGGGGTGAAGGGATCCAGTTAGGGCCAAATAGAAAAGCTATTTTACATTACAGAAACAAGGTCCAATGGGGTGTTTGGGCCTAAGACAATTTTTTTTTTCAATGTAGTACTCAGGTTACATTGCTGTCCCTTCCCATGTTTTCTCAACAGGAACGGCTTTACAATGGAAATATATATAAATAAATAAATAAATAAATAAATACCAATGATGCATTAAAAGCATGAAAAAATACAATTGCAGATACAAAATATTAATTAAGCAAAATCCTACTACCTCACCATTCAGACCTCCTTGATCTCTCATTTCCATTTCCTCTTCGCATTCCTAAATGTATTGGCAGCTATTGAAATAGGGGGGATAAACATGAGGTGATTTGGTGCATGCAGCTGTACTGCACATGTATTCAGTGTGGTGCTGCAAACAAAGAGTGGCTGCCAAAGTTCCTCTGTGTAAGAGTGGCCTGCCTATGCCCCTAGGTTATCCCCTATAGCAATACCTAAATTGCAGGGGATCCAGCCACCATCAAAAAACAAAAGGTGTTTCTAAGTGCAGTACAGCATTGATTTATTCAAGGACACAGTTGAAGTGGTTGTAAACCCACTTTTTAATTACTTTTACCTATAGGTAAGCCTATATTAAGACTTACCTATAGGTGCTGTAAATATCTTCTAAACTTGTACCGTTAAGGAGATATTTGCAGTGCATGCAGCCGATGAGGTCATTGGCGCATGCGCTCTGAAGAAATGGCCGCCCGTGCCACGACTGGCGGCTCCCACGCGCATGCAATTTTTCCTGCGTAATGCAACTCTCTGTCAACCAATGTAAACTGTCTCACTGCTATACTGACACTCTGCTATATCTAGGGTAAATAATCTAAGAATGATTCTCACCTCCTTGTGATCTAAGAGTCAATCATCTCACAATAGAATGCCTTATAAAATGAATACCAACGCATGCTAAATCAAATGTATTTAGAGCGCATCAATATGCACTAAATGCAATGAAGGTGGTGTGAATCCATCCTTACTAGACTTTCTCCAAGTCTAATTAGTAAAATTAGTCAGTGGAGTGATTAATATGGAAATGGTTACACCTGTCAGTGACCAAACCAAACCTACTATGAAGATAAATTAGTAGCTATTAATCTAGAGTTTAGTTTTGCCTGCTTTTGCCAATGGCATCACAGCACTATTAAAAATAACATAAGATTAAGGTGGTGCTAAAGTCAAAAGTTACTTGCATTAAGGTAAAAAAGAAAAAAAAATCCACTAGTTGCTTCCCATAACCACCTCCCGAAATACTTACCTGAGTTCTGTATCAGTCCAGCAGTGTTCCTGCCTGCAGTAGCACTTGTTCTCTCTCTCTCCTATCACAGGCTCAGATTATCAAGTATTGATTATATCCTTTCATACTCCAAGGTTACAGGCTTATTTCATACTCCAAGGTATTGATTATATCCTTTGACACAACTATTTTTCTTTTAAAACAAGTTCTATATTCCTACAAGAGGGACAGCAATGGGAACACCCAGTTATGCAAACCATATATGGGAGTCTTCGAGCAGGAGTTGATCTATACCAACAATCCTTTCCTCAAGCATATCAGATTCTACAGGCATTATATATATATGGCTTAATCTTCATCTGGGACAATGACACTTGTAAAATGGGTGCATTTATCCAACATCTAAATGACTATGAGTGGGGTCTGTCTTTTACCAGCAACACCCATCCTAATCAAATTGACTACCTGGATGTCAACCCAATGGGTGACAAAGATGGAACTATAACTAGCAAAAACTACTTCAAGTATGTAGATGGGAACAGCTATTTAGATTTCACCAGCTGCCACTATAAACCTTTGCTTAGGAATATTCCTTCTGGGCAATTTCAAATGATTAAAAAGGAATTGCATTGCACTGCACTGCACAAAAAAAAAAAAAAAAGCTGACACTTTCAAAGATCTGTTTCATGCAAAAGGATACCCCAAAATATAATTGAAAGTTCCTATCTGAGAACAAGAGTGTTACACACATGCCAATTACCTCAAGCCCACTTCAAGAGAATCGACTGAGAGACAATAAATGTTATTGGCATTCATCACACAGTAGAGCAGGAACTATATAAACATCTGTAGCATGTACTGGCAACTGGTAGCAATGATGGCATATGCTGCTGGTGGATCCATTATTAAAAAAATAACTTCCCTCTAGACCCAGACTCATCTGCCTTAGAGCCAAGACTCTTAAGAACCTGAAGCCCCAAACTGTGGTCAATGAAGGACCTCTCTGGTCACCAAAACAAAAACATCAGAATGCTACAGATGCAACCACACCAAATGCCTCTGTTGCAAGACAATCTCTGACAAAAGTCCTTCAATAATGTCATAAATGTCAGGGCCATCAAAGTCCGGGTGGACTGTTTTCAGTGAATATGTTATCTACATGATCACTTGCCCCTGTAAATTACAATATGTAGGTAGAACCATGCAAACCTTTAAGTACAGGCTTAACAAACCCCGCTACAATATCAAAATTGGATATAATGCTCATAGTCTATCTCACCATTTTGCAAATATGCAAAAAAGAGACTTTGTTCTATATATAGAAACCATCATCTAGCCAGTATCTCCAAGTACAACAGATTCAAGAAACCATGCCAAAGAGAAACATTTTGAATTTCCCAATGCAATACACTTACCAGTGCTTTAAGTGGCCCAAAAGAGGTGCCGGTACTCTATCATAGCCTATAAATTCCAACCCCCCCCACCCCACATCAGGGTCCCCACAGAGCACCCCTCCTGGCCTGGGCTGGGACTCCGGAGCAGGGAACTCACTGGTGGTGACTGGTCTGGCTCTGGAGCTGGAAATATTCTTGGGGGGGGGGGGCAATTGAGGGCGCAGATGTCCAAAATGAGCGTACTGGTATGCTAAGGCGCACGGAGAGGTGGCGGAATGCTCAAGAGCCATATTTGGAAGTGGCGGTACTGAGTACCAGTGCATACCAGCCCAATTAAAGCACTGCTTACACCTGATGATTTATCAACTTCGGCTCCAGAAGGTTTACCCCCTTCATGACCAGGCCATTTTTTACTATGTTTTACTTTAACTGACAATTTCGTGGTTGTGTGACGCTGTACCCAAAGTAAATGTAATTTTTTCCCACAAATAGAGCTTTCTTTCTGTGGTATTGGATCACCTCTGCGTTTTAAATTTTTTGCGCTATAAACAAAAAAGACAGACAATTTAAAAAAAAAAAAAATGTTCATGTTAAATTCATCAATTTAGGCCAATATGTAATCTGCTACATATTTTTGATTAAAAAAAAATCCCAGTAGACGTATATTGATTGGTTTGTGCAAAAATTATAGCACCTACAAACGATGGGATATATGCATGGACTTTTTGATTTATTTATTTACTTTTACTAGTATTGGCAGTGATCAGCGACTTATAGCGGGACTGCTATATTGAAGCAGATAAATTGGACACTAACTGACACTTTTGACACTTTTTTGGAACCAGTGACAGTAATACAGTGACAGTGCTGAAAATATGCACTGTCACTGTGCTAATGCCACTGGCCTGGAAGGGGTTAATATTAGGGGCGATCAAGGGGTTAAATGTGTTCCTATGGAGTGCTTGCTAACTTTGTGGGGGTGCTTATACTGTGGGAAGGCAGAGATCCGTGTTTCTGCTTAGCAGAAACGCAAGATCACTGCCTCTCCTTATCACAGAACAGTGAACTGCCTTGTTTACATTCTGCCTGTACCTCGAACGATCTTCAGGTCGCTGATTGGCTCCCGCTGTGTCCAATCACAGCAGGGGCAGGTCGCTGGCAGCGCTCGTGCGGGCCCCAGACCCGGAGGTGCAGAATCACATACCTGTAGGTGATTCTGCGAAGAGGTGCCACGTAAATGTACGTCGGGTGGTCAGCAAGAGGTTAAACATAGGCATAGAAACTCTCTGCTGATTTTATTCCACACTTTGAAGGTTCAGTGAATGAATGTATCCATTAATTTCCTTTTTTTTTTTTTTTGTTTTTTTTTGCTTTATAGTTTTATTTTTTGCCCTGCCCCCAATCCCCTGACCACTTTTTTAGTATGGTCTTCTTCACACCCACTGTTTCCTTGCCCACGGTGTTGCTGGCACAGCATAGTTTCCTTTTTATATGTATTTTTTTTTCCTGCCCCCAATCTTCTGACCTACTTAGCCCCAGTATCATTTTTCTCTCACCAACCACTCCTCCACAGTGATACAGGCATATTATGCCTGCTCATACGCATACATTTTCCACAGACATATATATACATATCTTCCTTTGCCCCATCCCCAACCCTCTGACTCTTTCATCCCCAGTATGATCTTCCTTATACTGTACTTACCACTTCCCTCCCAGCAGTGATGCTGGCATAGCATAGTTTTTGCTTTCATGCATTTTTTCATTTTTTCTCTTTATCTCTCTCTTTTTGATCCACCCCCAACCCTCTTTTCCAGCCCCAGTATGGTCTTCCTTATATCAAGCCCACATCCAACCTTCACTTACACTGGCTGCCCAGACTCTGTCCCTGTTTAACCCCTTCCTGTGTAATGGGGGATTTAAGCCTAAGGGTCCTTTCACACGGGCTTTCTGCCCAGGGGACTCTGCTTTGCTCAGCAGGGGACAGGATGAGCAGAGACAAACCTGTCAAAGCTACATCCTCCTCTATGGGAGATCAGATGAAAATGGACTGCCTGTCCATTTTCATCCGATCCCATCCAATCCAATCCTCCAGATGGATGGAAAATAGGCATACCATCCGTCTGGATTTCACGAACAGGATGGAATGGGATAGCGGCGGGTGTCAGTGGACATGTCACCACTGACATCCACTGCCCCATAGGGATGCATAGAGGGTCCGATCAGGTCCACCTGAAAAACTGACAGGTGGACCTGATCGGAAAGCCCGTGTGAAAGGGGCCTACCAAACACACACACGTCAGGTGCTTTTTCAATCAAAGTGCCGACATTATCTGGGTGAGTCCGATTTGAATCTTTTTAACTGTATCTCCTCTTTTAGTCCCACTCCCCTCCCTCTTCCAGCTGAAATTATAACAAACACCCTGTGTCTACCATTTCCAGTTGAATCTGTAGCTTAATTTTTGCCTTTTTCTGCTTCCTTTTCTTCCTCCTCTCTGTTTTGTCATACAAACTTTGTTCTCATTATTCTTGGCTGTCAACTCCACATGGACTCGGACTGCCCTTTTTTCAGCCTCTGCTCCACTGTTCCTTCCTTTAATCTGCAGCTCACTCACATATTGGGTCCATATACTAGAGTCAATGCCTCGTAGACATGTTACGATAAAACTCGCTTTCGACCTGATCGCACGATAATCTGATCGTTCATACACAACTTTCGACAGCCGATCACAACAGTTGGTCCAACAAAATCCGAAGGGACAAACAGGAAAACTTCTGTCGTACAATAGCCCCTCGAACGACAATCGTTTCATCAGTACACTATGCGTCCGCTAAAAATCGATCGACAAAGACCTCGCATGATCAGAAACACTAATATAGCACGGAAAAAAACCTGGCTGCCATTGTTTTTGTTTTGCACCATCTGATACGTAGCTAAGCAACCAGGAATCGTACGACAAAAATCATACGGTTTGTACGCATTGTTGAATTCGATGTTAGTATCATGCAACAAAATGCGAACAATAAGTCATCTGATTATCTGAACGTGTATACAGGGCTTAGGAAAAGGACCTACAAGAACCCCAAAAGTGACAAAAATGTCAGTTAGGAGTCCGATCTGTCCGCCGCAATGTCACAGTCCCGCTGCCATTACTAGTAAAAAAAAACATTAAAAATGACATAAATATAGTTATTTTTGCAAAATTGACGCTCTTTTTTTGTTTATAGCGCATGATCAAAAAATTGCACAGGTGATCAAATACCACCAAAAGAAAGCTCTGTTTGTGGGAAAAAAGGACATCAAATTCGTTTAGGTACAGCGTCGCACGACCGCGCAATTGTCCATTAAAGTCACGCAGTGCCGAATCGCAAAATACCCCCTGGTCAGGAAGGGGGTAAAATCTTCCGGGCTTAAGTGGTTAAGTGGTTAATATATTATGGTTTCATCACTGCACTTATCTGTTTAGGGAATGTCCTACAATTTTAGTAGTATTGTGCTTTTCTTAATGGTACGTTATGAAAACACAGTCTTTTAGCTTAAAATCCTGTAAACAACAACAAAACTTCAAATATACTTTTCTGGCTCAGAATCCTTTGTGCTGCCTATTTTCTTTTTGCCACAAATTGCAACAAGTTCACATTGATCTTATAAATAATAATTAAATATGCCAATCAATAAATATTAAATGTTCCTAATGTTACAAAACGTGTAATTAGTTAAAATCAAAAATAATTTTATGCAACAGGATTATAATTTAATGAATTCTCCATTTGCCTTTGAATTATTTAAAACCGATGATATTTGTCTTTTCCCCTCTGGTCCTTTGATAATCGAATCGTGAGATGGGTGGCAGTACTGTATGTACACTGGCAAGATTTTCTAGAGTCGGGGTCAGTGACTCATAAGATGCATGTGTAAATCAGTGACAATGAGTTTGAAATGAGGTGGATGAAGGTTTGTTTATTGGTGATTCAAGAGAATGCCTTGAGTATTTTGGCCATGAGCTACTGTATGTAGTATAAAGCAGACAAGGAATGTAGAAAAAGTGATGGGTCAGGTCTTCCAGACATTTTTTAAATTAGATGTAAGATCTATCTGTATATGCTACATGAGACCCTCTAAGATTTGTCTGTCAGTATTTAGCTTTTAGACGACAGATTTAATGCTAGACGTCCCTGCGGTTTATAATTATGAATTTGACAAGTTCATGTGTTTGCTGTTAATTATTATAATTAGCTTTCGCTTCGCACAGACGCATCCGTTTAACAACAATATTAGCAGCAGGAGGAGACCCCATGACAGATTCTGGAAGATAAGAGAGCAATGGGCTCCCTAGATCATCTAGAACTGATTTAACCTCTTCTATTCATTCACCTTTTACGTTGTTTCTTTTTGTAGTATTAGTTAATGTCAGATTTGTGAATATAGTAAATCTCTGTATTATATATATACACAGTAAATCCCCCTCCATTGCGGGGGTTACGTTCCGGACCCAGCCACGAAAAGTGAAATTCCGCAAAATAGAAAAACCCTATTAAAATGCATTGTAGGCATGTTTTTTTTACTGTCACTGTACGTGTAAAAGCATTTTAAGGTCTTTAAACACACTTTTAAAACAATAGAAACTCATTTAAACACATAAAAGATACTAAGAGACATAGCAAGAGCTATGGAAAACACAAAAAATATTTCATTTTTAATGATTTATATAGTAAAATAACATTACAAAAAAAAACGCGAATTACCGGGACCGCAAAAACTGAACCGCGATGGAGCGGGGGATTACTGTATACAGGAAAATGTCTAATATTTGCATTGCTCCATTTTTAAGAAGGAGCTTAGTGATACCTACAAACCTGTCTTATAAAATGTAGGTTATTTTTCTTTGTCTAAATGTTTATTAGTGGAATATATAAATTAGACTGTAATACAGAAACAAATGTTATATGCAGAAGGAAAAAAATCCAATTAGTTAACCTTTTGCTTGACTTTTGCCAGTCAGGTGAACAAGATTATCTAAAATACAGCTGTTTTCAGTGTGTTGTGGTTCCAGCTTCAAAAACCTTTTTATTATCAATGAGTTTCCAGTTCCACAATTTTGTATCTCTAAAACAGCTTTAAATTGAGCAACTTTCTTGAGGATGAGGTAGTTCTAAAGTATTCTCATCCAGCACTACCTGGGATTTTGTGACAAGGAAACACGACTGAACCAACAATGGGTGCACAACTTTCATGCGTAAATCCAAAAAGATCAGGAGTAAAGCCCTGTACATACGAGTAGAAATTCGGCCTGGAAATTTCGTCCGACGACCGATCTGCCGATTTCCGGCTTGTTAGTATGGTGCTTCCGACAACCGACTCCGACTTTTCGGCTGAAAAAATCCTGGTGTGCAGGCTATATAATTTTTGTCGACCGTCAAAACACGACCGATTTTCGTCTCATTAGTACAGATTTCGATGGGGAAAAATCTTATGAGCAAGACTAGGCATGCTCAGACATGAAAGAACACAAAGAAAGCAATCCAACACATGACATCACTTCTGAAGTAGAATTCTGTCATGCGGGAAAATTTGTGTGCAGTCTAGAGCACATTCCAACCAACAAACACCACTCTGGACAAAAGACGGACGACCGGTCGGCGGAAATTCGCTGCATGTGTACGAGGCTTTAGTAAGAGGTCAGAAGTAATAATTTCTCACCACCATGCAGCAATGGTTCTGCTAGATATCTGATTTCATTCACATGTGTTGCTGGTTTCCGCCGTCACCAATGTGAGTCGTCTGCTTTTCTCTGGGTTTAAATTTCCTTTCCCTTCCATCAATTCTTAGCCCACCATTTGTTTCCCTATATATACATATTCTCAGTCCAGCCCGTGTTGCCTGAGCAACTTCACAGTGCCTTGAGCTCCCGTCTGTGTACTACTTGTGTATCCTATCTGTACCGATCTCGGCTCCAATAGTATATCCATATACAGTACATACATATAGTAAATCTCTATATTATATATTTAAGGTTTACAGGATAATTCCTATTTGCATTGCTAAATTTTTAAGAAGGTGCTTAGTGATACCTACAAACCAGTCTTATAAAATGTAGGTTATTTTTCTTTGCCTAAATTTCTATTAGTGGAATATATAAATTAGACTGTAATACAGAAAAAAATGTTATATGCAGAAGGGAAAAAATCCAATTAGTGACATACATTAAAAAAAAAAAGAAATTGGACCTGCTAACCGATATTAATTACAGCACAGTGGGCATTTTTAAAAAGCAGGAAGCATTAACTGTATTGCACGCAGTAATTCACACCTATATGTGTTAAGAGCACATACATATGCAAAGGTTAGCCATAACCTTTAATGACGCTGTTTCTCATCTATGTAGTGCATTGACATGTAATAACCAAAAACACCTATTTTTAAACTGTTAACTTGTTATATGAGCTTTTGTATTGGAATGGCAATGGACATTAATGCAAGACTTAGGTGTGAAGCCAACCTTGATAATAATTATATCCACCAAAAACATGGATGTGCGCCACATTCATTCACATTTTTAAAAGGATGTTGCTTCACATCTAATATTTATTTCTCATTAATGTTTTTCCAATTTTATACTAATATATGGATTACATGTGTATATCTATTACATTGCCCTATATATATTTTTTCACTTATTCACCTTTCACAGGAATAAAATATTTTTTTCTCTGAGATCACGTTAATGTATAATTTATTGGTCATTTTAGTTATTACACCTAGCCAAGTGGCTAGTGCCTTCACATCTATTTTTATTTCACATTTTTTCTAAAACGTCCTTTATAATATTCACCTATATATTTATATGGTGACATTTTTTATAGTATATTTATATATGGTCACATTTATATATATTTATATAGGCACATCTTTTATATCATAATTTATTCATATTTATAGGATCACTGCCACTTTATTTACACTCATTCACTATATTTATGATATTTATGTATTTATTTATTTATTAATATTTACAATTGGGCTTTTTTACATTGTATTATATATTGGTTTTAAGCATTGGTTCACTATATTTATTCTCTATATCACATACCACATCCCATTGATGGTGACATTACATCTGGCAGCGCCATATTACCTCCCTAATTTATTATATTTCTGAATATAGCTCCACACTATATTTTGAGGTAGGCAGCAGCCATTTTTTTCATTTTTCCATTAGCGCAGAATTCTTAACCTTAAATACATACCATTCCTACTGTGAAACATGGAGGTGGATCGCTAATGTTTTGGGGATGTGTGAGCTATAAAGGCACAGGAAATTTGGTCAGAATTGATGGCAAGATGAATGCAGTCTGTTATCAAAAAATACTGGAGCAAAATTTGCATTCATCAGTCCAGGAGCTGCACATGGGATGTACTTGGACATTCCAACATGACAATGATCCTAAACACAAGGCCAAGTTGACCTGTCATTGGCTACATCAGAATAAAGTGAAGGTTCTGGAGTGGCCATCTCAGTCTCCTGACCTCAATATCATTGAGCCACTCTGGGGAGATCTCAAACGTGCAGTTCTTGCAAGACAGCCCAAGAATTTACAGGAACTGAAGGCTTTTTGCCAGGAAGAATGGGCAGCTTTACCATCTGAGAAGATAAAGAGCCTTATCCACAAATACCACAAAAGACTTCAAGCTGTCATTGATGTTAGATGGGGCAATACACGGTATTAAGAACTGGGGTATGTAAACTTTTGACCAGGGTCATTTGGGTAGTTTCTGTTCTCATTATGATTTACAAAGCATAAAAACAATTGAT
Organism: Pelophylax lessonae; assembly: GCF_965119305.1. Classification (NCBI taxonomy): domain Eukaryota; kingdom Metazoa; phylum Chordata; class Amphibia; order Anura; family Ranidae; genus Pelophylax; species Pelophylax lessonae. The sequence continues at coordinate 146,638,472 of NC_138779.1, read as the reverse complement.
TGATAATAAATGGCTTCAGCCAAGCACTAAACATGAGTGAAAGAAAAGTTTTTTGTGTTTATCATTCATATTGCCTGAAAAATAGTTAAGAATTTACAAATTCTGCCAGGGTATGTAAACTTATGTGCACAACTGTTTGTACAGTATGCACATATATGTACACACGTGTATATAATTCATGATGTTCTGTGATTGTTAAACCTATGATTTTATCAGTCGCATTTACATTATATAGTGTTTTGTTGTATCCATGATGAAGGTGTGTTTTTATGAAACACCCCCCTCATATGTGATGGCTGTATTTTTTTTTTAAATCAAATGGTTCTTTATTGAACAAAAAAGTGCAAATAACAGTAACAGGATAATACAGTAATCCACAAATAATTAGCCAAGCAGTGACCAGAACAACAGGGTATGAGCATCAGAAGGACATATTTGCAAGTACATATACATTAAAGTAACCCGAACAAGTATCAATGGCATGGAACAATTACATGACAGCGTGAGGCGTGAGGACCGAGGAACACTGTGGATGGCCTGCGGACCAGGGAACTATGTAGGGGAGGGAGACGGGGCACCGGGTCCAACACACGTCTCCGGGGCCTGGATCCACCTGTCCCATATCCACGATGAGTATACAGAAGTTTCTTTTACGGAATAGTGGCATTAACTTCCCTTAGCCAGTCATGAAAAGTAGGAGGCTTATCTCGCATCCAACTTCTCGCAATCAACTTTCGGGCAGAGAACAGGGTCTCATGAAGAAAGATAGTGGTAAACTTATTCACACTGGTGTCAGGAAATATTCCCAATAGACACGGTTTGGGGACCAGTGAAAGAGGAGAGCCCATGGTGTCATGAAGGAATTTAACTATCTGTGCCCAGTAGCCCTGAACCTCTGGGCAGCTCCACAACAAGTGATAGAAAGTTCCCCGCTCCCGTTTACACATAGGGCAGGTGTCTGAGGTGTCACGTCTGTATTTGGCTGTCAGGACAGGGGTAAGATACGCACGGTGAAGGATATATATTTGCGTTAAGGCCGTCGGACAATTTAGGGGAAGCCAGTTTACAAGTATCCAGGGCGTCGCTCCACTTGTCATCTTCCAGGTCTCCCATATTCTCCTCCCATCTAGCCTTAGGGACATAAGCAAGGACCGTGGACGCCGGCTCGTGCAACATAGTATATAAAATCGAGATGAGGTGACTAGGGTCCGAGCAGCTAACCACTTCCAGCACAGGAACTGGAGGAAGGGCAGGCAAAGGCTGAGGGAATTGTGCCTGGAAAGCGTGTCTCAGTTGAAGGTATCGATAATGCATATGAGGGGGAAGATGGAACCCATTGGAGAGGGACTCAAAAGTTCCTAATATTACCATTCGTAAGGAGATGAGACAAGAATAGGATTCCGTGTCGGACCCATACATGCACATCCGGTATAGTCTGAAACTCAGGAAGGGAGGCATTACACCACAAAGGGGTGTATTTGTGAAGGTCCGGGAGGGCCAGCTTGCTCGAGACCACGTCCCACAGCCTTCGATAGTGATACAACATTGACGTTCTGCTGTCCCTGTTATCCGCCCCCCTTATACCAGAGACAATGAGAGACAGTAAATCTGTGAGTGCCTGGGTCCGAGACGGCGCAAGGAGCGCTAGGAGCGCTAGGAATCTATCCCTATCAGAGGAATGAAAATGGAAAAAGTGGGACAACTGCGCTGCAATATAGTACAAATTAAAATCGGGGAGAGCCATCCCCCCTAGATTGGTAGCATTCTTCAGTTTCCGCCAGGACAATTTGTGCCTGGAGGATCCCCAGACAAACGGTTTAAGAAGAGATTCCAATTGAAGAAAATACCGGAATGGGAGATATATCGAGGAATGCCACAGGATATAAAGCAATTTTGGGAGTAACACCATCTTTATCAGATTGATGCATCCCATGACCCCAACGGCAGTCTAGCCCAAGTCTGAGTCCGTGTTTTGACCATGGTAAGGAGAGGCAGTAAGTTGTCCGGGACATAATCAGATGCTTTCTTCGTGACTTGTACACCCAAGTATTTAATGCGGTCCACCCTACACAAGGGGAACTCCAGGCTGTGGGGGACCGATGAGATATCGTCAATGGGCAGGATTTGGGACTTGTCCCAGTTAATTTTTAAGCCCGAGAATTTGCCATAGCAGCCAATCAAGGACAGTGCTGTATGGAGAGAGGCCTCTGGGTCCGCAAGAAACAGCAGTGTGTCGTCCGCGTACATGCTAATCTTCTCCTCTAAGGGCCCTACGCGCAGGCCACCTATGTCCGGGTGGGTCCTAATAGCAATGGCCAGGGGTTCCGCCACTAAAGCGTATAACAGTGGGGACAATGGACAACCCTGCCGTGTCCCCCTACTAAGAGGGAAGGCATCAGATGTCCAGCCGTTGGCCAACACTCTGGCCACCGGGGCCTGGTACAGAACCTGCACCCAGCGGACAAAATGCAGGCCAAAGCCAAACCCCTCCAGGCATCTCCATAGAAACCTCCACTCAACGGAGTCGAAAGCTTTGGCGGTGTCCAGGGACACCACCACTCTGGCTCCCACATTATCGTGCGCGGCCTGTAAATTCATAAATAGCCTTCTCAAATTGAAGGAAGTGTTCCTACCGGGCATAAAGCCCGACTGGTCAGTGTGGATCAGAGAGAGGATGACCTTATTAACCCGGATGGATAAGAGTTTTGCCAAAATTTTCACGTCCACCTGGAGAAGGGATATGGGTCTATAGGACTCTGGACGTTGCGGATCCTTACCGGGCTTAGGTATTAGAACCACCAGAGCATCTCTCATGGACAGGGGCAGAGTAGAGGTCTCAAAAATATTCGTAAATAACGCCAACAAGCGGGGGGCCAAGTCTTCAGCGTATGCAGAATAGAATTCTATTGGGAGGCCGTCCAGGCCGGGCGATTTGGCTCTCGAGAATTGCGAAATGGCCTCCACGATCTCCTCCACCGTAAGCGGGGCCTCCAAAGACTCTACCTGCTCGACCGACAATTGGGGGAGTTCTATAGAGGCCAAAAAGCATTCATCAGAGAATCATCCTCCGGGGCCAAAAGATCCTGGAAAAACACCCTGAACAAATCAGCTACCTGCTTAGGATCAGCGGTCAAAGAACCCTGACCGGGGTTAATCACCACCGGGGGCCTATCTTCGCAATGCACCAGATACGCTAAGAGCTTACCTGCACGCTCCCCGTGCTCAAACAGTTCCTGCTTCTGGAAAAATAACTTCCTACGAGCCCTTTCGTATTCCATCTGCGCTAGCATTCTAGTAACTAGCTTAAGCTGCGCGGCTCCCTCCGGCGTTGGAGCCGCCTGGAAGGCCTGCTCCGCCGCGGCCAAATCACGCAGAGCGCCATTATAGCTCTCCAAAGATTCAGTCTTGATTTTATTGATTGCCTGTGTTAAGTGCGACCTGACATGTAGCTTAAACATTTCCCAGACCACTGACGGGGAGGCAGAATGGTTATTCTCCGCAAAAAACTGTCTCCAGACCGACGACACATCTGCCTCCTCAGGAAGAAGCCCAAGCCAATGTGGGTTAAGCCTCCACGCTGGGGGGGACGGTCACGGCCAAAACTAATCCTCACCCAGTAGGGACAGTGATCCGACAAACCACGGGCCGAAAATCCAGTGTCCAGCAGGCGTGGGAGAAGGGAAGGGGAGACCAGGATAAAATCTATGCGAGACATGGACTGACGAGCAGAGGAGTAACAGGAGTAGGCCAGTTTATCAGGGTATTTAGCTCTCCAGGTGTCAAATAGGTTAAATTCCGTCAACAGTCTAGCAAATCTAGTCGAGGTGGGTAAGGGAGAGGACAGGGGCACCGTATGAAGTCTGTCTAAACTGGGATTCAGGGTATTATTAAAATCCCCTAACCAGAGTACTGGTATGTGGGGGTTTGACATCATGAAATCCAGGCCCTCCATAAGGATAGTGGATGAGAATGGGGGGGGGGGGCACATAATACGCCATAATTAGGAAGGGTTCCCCGTACAGCATCACAGAAAGAAACACAAACCTACCCTGAGGGTCTACTAGGGACCCCCGGAGCTCAAAATGTACAGTCTTGGCCACGAGTATAGCCACACCTTGCGAATGGGAAGTGAACATAGAATGGAACGTCCAGCCGAGCCACGGGCGACGGAGTGCCATCTAAAGTCTGCCCTCAAGGTGGGTCTCTACCAGCACCACTACGTCCGCACGCTGGCTTTTTAGAAAGGTAAACGCTGCCGAGCGTTTAATCCTGTCGCCCAGGCCCCGGACGTTCCATGTTAGAAATTTAAGTTGGGCCATTGATTGTCAGTAGCAACAAGCTGCGCAGGAGCCCCGGGAGTCCTGTTTGACCCACAATAATGAGAGGCACAATGCGTGTTAAGGGAGTAGCCTCGGTCAGGCACAGAGACAGTTGTTCCATAAGTACTGCAAATAGCCGTAGAAAGCTTAACAGGGTAAACAATACACATTGCCACAGGTACTGATCATTTGTGAACAATAAAGAAAACAGTTCCCCCCACCCCGCCCTGCACCAACCCAAACATGTGTGGGCATTCAAATCCCATATCCAACCACAACAGAATCCGGACCTGTAAAACTTAAGGAAATAAGGACCATAAGAAAAAACCCCCGCACAAAAATGAGGGGAAAAACAGGTCCAGCATCTGGCCCAGGAAAACAACAGCCTGAGCATATGCCCCCACTGACCACACAGACAGTGGAGGGGTGGTTGGTGCGCAGCTCTGCCTAACACAGAGCCCTCGGGCGAAACTACGCTGGGTAGCAAAGGCACAATCGTAGGAAAGCTAGAAAACTAGATAAGGGATACCAAAAGTAAGGTAAAAGTGAGAAAAAGAAAAAGGGGGAGAAGAAAGCCAGAAACAGGAAAAGGAGAAATAAAAAGGGGGGGGGGAAGGACACGGGTAGAGAAAAGGGGAGAGAAGAGAGGTTGGTAAGAGAGAAGAAGAAGAAAAGAGGACTAGGGCCCACCGGCCAAAAAGCCCACGGGCAGCAGTAGTCAAAGACACCCATGGGGCCATAGGAGGAGATAGAGGAGAAGGTAGACATAGATTATGATCACCGAGGCTAAGACAGAGGGGAGAAAGAAACACAGAGAAGTAAATTCAAGCATTTAAGGATATCAAGGCACAAAGGAGAATATTGTGGTCTTTCTCCAGACCAGGGGATGGTTCGTGGACCGGGCAGGATAAAAGTGAGGCAGTTTAAGGCAGCACTGGAGCAGTCATAGTCACCTTCCAAACAGGGGTATAGGATGCACAACCCGAAAAGGGAGCTGCCAGGTGAGTGAATTTGCCAAAGAGCCGGTCACCAGCGGGTAGCAGAAAAGAGGCAGGGGGGGAGTTCAGTTCCGAGCATCCAGGCGTTCCAGCCACGATATGGCAGCCTCAGGGTCGTCAAAAAAATTAACTCTGTCTCCCCCTCCACTCTCAGTCGAGCTGGGAACAACATAGCATATTTTATGTTCTTGACACGTAGTCTACGTTTGGCTTCAAGGAAGGTCTTGCGCTTTTTTTGTACTTCGGCCGAAAAGTCAGGGAATATCGCAATCCATCCATTTCCAAAAGGGATATTGCCCTTTTCCCTGTTCAATCACAGTATGGTGTCTCTGTCTCTATAGTTCAACATTTTAGCAATAAAGGTGCGGGGGGGCGCCCCCTGAGGAGGGGGCTTCCCCGATAAACGGTGGGCTCATTCCACGGTAAATGTGGGGGAGAAGGCCTCGCGCCCATAAGTATCGGCCAGGAGCCGTTCCAGGAAATCCGCCGGATCTCTGCCCTCTGCCCCCTCCGGGAGACCAATCAGCCTGACATTACACCGCCGCAGTCTATTCTCCATGTAGTCTTGTTTGAGTAACAGCTGGCTCACCAGGAGCTGGAGCCGATCAGAGACATGCTGCAGGGGGGCAGGGAATCCTCCACTCCGCTAATCCGTTGTTCAGCCTTGCCGACCCGGTCTCGCAGCTTTTGTTGGTCCTGGCGGATCAGGGAGATGTCAACTTTGATCTCCTCGATTTTGGCCGTGAGGGAGGTCTGGCAAAGCAAGATCGCATCCAGGACACGGACCGTGTCCGCAGCCGCCACGCTGCCTCCTGCTCCCGCCTCGGCGCCATCTTGGGAAGAGCCATCGTTCTCCTGTCGGCGGAATTTGTTGAGCTTAGCCACGATGTCCGTGGGTTTCTTTGGCGGGCGACATGGTGCCTGGGTACTAGGGCACAAGGAGGGTGCCGTGGAGCCAAAAGTAAAGCCCGGGGTGCAGGATAAACGGGGTTCAAGGATGATCGGCCGGCGGAGCTCTAGTCACTAGCATCCTACTCCATGCCGCTCCAGGCCACGCCCCCGTGATGGCTGTATTTTAGAACCAAAAATTCATTAATTTGGGCTCTTTTATCTTTTGGTCTCACATTCCTTCAATATGTGCATGTTTTTTTTTTCAGTACTGTTGGAACTACATAGTAACATAGTTAGTCAGGTTGAAAAAAGACACAAGTCCATCTGGCTCAACCAATAAAAAAAAAAAAGTAATGAAAACCCAACCATACAATCCCATATACACAATCCTATACCCGCAGTTGATCCAGAGGAAGGCGAAAAAACCCCAGCAAAGCATGATCCAATTTGCTACAGCAGGGGAAAAATATTCCTTCCTGATCTCCTGAGAGGCAATCGGATATTCTATAATGTCACAATGACTGGCTGGGAGGAAAGGGGATGCATGTCCTGTGGGCAGCAGCATAAATATTATCTGCTAACAAATCTTGCATCTAGCAGGTGAGGTACACTTGAGAAAGGGTCTCCACTTCCCAAACATTGGGTTTTGATGTTTTTTTATTGTCTGCTGTTTGTCTCATAACATTATTTTTTCTTTTTACTTTGATATGTTGTACTTTTTTAGAGGAGCATCCACAAACTATAGTTACATAGTTGGTAAGCTTGAATAAGGACACCAGTCCATCAAGTTCAACCTGAGTGTGTGTGTTTGTGTATATTGCTACCATTTTGAAATATCCTTGTAGATTGTGTTTGCTAAGAAACTCATCTAACATTTTTAGAATGCATCTGCACTCCCACCAATATCACTAATGGGGCATGAAGTGCAACATCCTTACCGCTCTAACAGTAAAGAACCCCTCATCCAGTTTAAGATTGAACCACTTCTCATCCAACTTCATTGTGTGGCCACATGTCTTCTTTAGGGACCTTAGATAGTTCGATAGTTTCCTCTAATGCAAGTACCCATTCAAAGATTTGTTTATTGTGATGAGGAATCGACCGATTATCAGCAAAGCCAATATATCGTGGGCCGATATGCACTTTCCCCGATATATCGGAATCAGCCCTGGAGGTTACCGATATTGCTGATACCTCAGGAAAGTGCTTGTACCGAAGTGATGCCTGCAGCTAGAGGCATCACCCCGGTACCGGCATCCATAGCTGATGGTCGGCTGTCTTGCAATGACAACCGATGCGGCTGAGAAGCCGCTCGGCTGTCATTACAAGGAGCGGGAGGGGAGGTCCCTCTGCTCCCACCGCCTTCCACGGCTCCCCCGGGTCTCCCGTCCCACCAAGAGACCCGGGCAACCAGCCTGCACAGCCACCGAAGACCCAATCAAAGCCGCATTTGGCTCTGATCGGGTCTCCATGAAAAAACCCGGAAGTAATGTCATGACATCACTTCCGGAAGTTCCAAGTACTGGCGCCAGATTTAAAAAAATGACAGCATTCAAAACAGCCAAACTTGGCATTTTGAATGCTTTTAAGTGCAGCGGAGGGGTTTGGGGGTCTTTTAGACCCCCAGATCCCTCCACTAGAGTACCTGTAAAAAAAAAAAGATGGTAGAATACCAGATGGTAGAATACCAGGCTTGCAAAGACATGGCTGTGGGGTTTGAATCCCCCAGCCAGCAGGTGATTAATTGAGGTCAAAGTCCATGATAATGCAGGAAATTTGAAGTTCATCCGAAGAAGCCCATTTATTTGTCATTCCACGAACAGCCAATTCGAGTCAAACTGGAAGCTCAGCCCTGCTTGGGAGCTAAAAATATGAATACAAGTTAGGTGCAAGGAGAATAACTTCTTGGGAAACTGAGGATGGAAAATTATCCTAGGGGGGTCCTAGTAGAGCACAGACTTAGTAGTAGCATGCAATGCCAAGCTGCAGCAAGCACGGCCAGGAGGCTATCAGCATTTATTGAGGGTATTTACCCAAGAGATAAGACAATAAATCCTATCACTTTACAAAACTGTGGTTTGTCCACATCTTGAGTATGCCATCCCCAGTTCTGGCCACCAAAGGAAGAATATTATTGAATTGAAGAGAGTCCAGAGAAGGACAACAAAGCTAATAAGGGCTGAAGTCAGTAATTTTTTTACTGCACCTGAGCAGTGCATTGTGAGGTGGCTTGTGATGTCAGATCCCTATAAAAGAGCTGTCAAAATCAAAGCAGCTCAGAGCGCGGAAATCGTCCGGAGAAGCAGAAGCTTCTTCTTTTTGTATTTCTATTTTTCGGGTGAACGGGTGACTGATCATCGGGGGACACTATTTTTTTATTTTTTAATAAGCCCCCCCGCAGACCCCCACAACCACAGCCCACGGTTGTCGGGAAGAGACCCCTCTCCCCATCAACATGGGGGCAAGGGGCTTTGGGGTGGGGGGCAGAGCCCCCTTGCCCCAAAGCACCCACCCCCCCATGTTGAGGGCATGTGGCCTGGTATGGCCATCCTGGCCAGCCAGGCTGTGTGCTCGGATAAGGGTCTGGTATGGATTTTAGGGTGACCCCGCGCTGTTTTTTTTTCTTTTGTTTTTTACCTGTAATGGTGGGAGCCGACAATACATTACAGCCGCGAGCAAGTTTAGATGACATTTTTTCCTTTAGAAATGTCAGTATTGCTGCAGCAGGCTACATACATCACACAAATGTGCTACTTTACAGGCACATTAAGGGGGCCCCCCAGGCACGATATTTAAAGGAGTTTTTCATTTTTATTGTTTCACTTTAAACATTATTAAAATCACTGCTCCTGTAAAAACAATTGTTTAAAAAAAAATTGTTTGCATTGATTCATGTCCCCCAGGGCAGTACCCAGGTCCCTATACACTTTTTTTGGGCCAATAACTTGCATTTAAGCATTTAAAATTAGGACTTTTGATTTTTCATGTTCGTGTCCCATAGACTTTAATGGAGTTTGCATGTTCACTAGAACATTTCCCCTGTTCGAGATGTTCTGGTGCGAACCGAACAGGGGGGTGTGTTCGGCTCATCACTACTCCCAAGTACATTACCCTACATTATTGTACATTATGTACATTGTACATTTTGTGAAGTTTTTGCTGTGTTTAGCTGTGTATCATCAGCAGACACTGAGATTGAGCTATTTATTCCAACCTCTATATGGTTTATGAACAAATTAAACAGAACCGCAATAAAGGCCCGTGGGGACAGGCTTTGGACTTGTGTCAATGGGCATATGCCTAATGCAGAATTCCTGTCAGCCAAACTTTGCTTGCTTTCATCATTAGCTATTGTAGAAATAATTCTTAGATCAGTTAGTGTACATTTCAGGTGCATTTGATTTGAACTTGAAGTTTGCTCCTTCTGACCTGAATTTGATCTACTAAAGTTGCATCAACCTGCTTTGACCTATTTTTATTATAATGCAAACAAAAACCCATCAACATTGGAGCATACTTATGACCTAATCTAAATGTTGATTACCTATTAAAAGAATACTATTGTATAAGGATAATGTGATCCTCACTTATACCTACATCATAGTGTATGATAATAACATTTTTATATACAATTAATCTATACAGCGGTGATATTAAGAGTTATGATAAGTTAGGGTGACGGATATATATATATATATATATATATATCTTTTAATGTATTTCTATATTAATAAGTGCAAGCTTAAATGGCGTTTGGAAGTTTGTTAAAAACATGTTTTCAATAAGATGTTATCAGGAGAGAGCTGTAATGGGCAAGTTGCCATGTATCAAAGTGCCATACCCTAAATGTGTGATAAGAAACCCTATAAAAGGGGGGATCTGAGATCTATCAGATCAGAGCATACAGGGCAGCATTAGGTGTGCTCTCACGTAGCTAAGTCTAACAATAAACCTTTCAATTTGGAACTTTCTCAGTCTGCAGGTTGATTTCTTATAAAAAGTCAATTTCCTTACTCACTATACCTGATATATAACAAGTTAATGGTACATATCCATATTCCCTTATATATTACTTTATTATAACTAAAAGATTATTCCAAAACTGCAACTGTATCTATCTACTTAAGGGATTTATCCCTTTCTATATTATCTGTCTATGTAGTTTCTACTAACCTTTGCCGGCATATCTTTTTCATTCCACGCATTCAGACTTCAGGGCCCTGGAAGTAACTCACACCCAAGAGCATAGCGAATGGGTTACTTAATTTTATTTTCAGTCTTTGGGTCTTATATACAGTATACAAAACAGGAAATATTTCCAGTCTATACAATTCATATTCTACATATAATAAAAATAGAATCGTGCATAACAGGAAAAGGTCTTTTACAATAATCGTCAGCAAGGGACCCTTTAAAATATGCCTTTACATATAGGAAACAGATGTGTATGCATCAGGAAAGCAAACTCAAGAAACAACTTTTCAGAATAGCAAAATATCCTGCAAACAAAACTGTTCTCACAACTTAGATAGCAAAGGGAGGAAATTTACATCATCAACAGCAAAAATGTCTAAGTTGCAAACTGAGAGATTTTCAGTAAAATTTTAAAGTTAAAGTAAAACTCCAACATTCAATTAAGCATGACTATATACCATTTAAAAAATGCATAATCCTAACACCTATGTTAAATGTTATGAATGGACTAGAATAACTAGAAAGATCCTGAATCTTTCTTTTTTTTTTTTTTTTTTTTTTTGCAGAATTGAATTTTAATGCAGAACACTAAACATTTGAAACCAACACATTTAAATAAGTGCATTAACAGCATATAAACATATAAGCAGTATATAAACACCCATTACATACACATTTTCTCTTTTATAGCAATTTTAGTGGATCTGAAAAGGCACAACACAGCAATCAAAAACTTCAAAAGCACCGTTAATTGCAAAAGTGTTGCTAGAACATATAAAAAGGGATTTTATTTTAAATTAACTCTTGGAATCCCTGATCCACAATACACGACAAGCTGCAATACTTTATTTTCTTACTGTGCTTCTTGCAAGCCAGTCAGTCATTTAATATCCCACATGGCCAGCATGTCCTTGTGACATCAATATTTTTACAGGGGTTGTCCAATTTTAAAAAGTCTTCCTTGTTGATGATGACATCCCCACCATTGTATGTTTTCCAGCCATTCCAGCCATGTTTCCATCTAGGAGGAGTACCTGAAGGAAACCCACACATGCACAGCGAGAACATGCAAACTCTAGGCAGGTAGTGCCATGGTTGGGATTCAATCTGATGACCCTAGTGCTGCTATGGGGAAGTGATAACAACTTAGCCACTGTGCTGTATTTTGTAGTGAAATTTAGAAATCCGCATGTGCACTATTGCATGAATGATTATGTATTTTAAAACTTTTAGTCAGATTTTGAACATTCCAAAATTAAACATATAGAACGCTTAAGATTTTTACTGATTTATACAGTCAAGTTGCACAGAAAACACCAGAGCAAGATTTGCAAGGTATTATGGGAAAAAACTTTTACAGCATTCTGTCACAAAATCGATTGACAGCTCTTGATTGTCACACCTGTGTATTCAGCTCATTCTGAAGAAAAATTATGTATGCATGCGATCATTACACAGTGGCTTAATGAAGCCACTCTATGGAATTTCTCTCTTTTTCTATGCATGTATAGTATGTATATAAATAGAAATGTATGGTATATGTAGCACATATGATGAGATAGCATGATTAAATTAGCTACACTAGGTAATTAAGAGAAAATTGCTAGAAGGGATGGCGTGGGTCAGATTTGATGAGTGTAGAGTTTTTGGATGTGCATTACAGCAGAATTCTTAGTCATTTTATCTGGTGTGAACCATGGCCATTGTGGTTATTAACAATAGGTTACATCTCAAAACGAAAGGCAAAACAAGTGGTATTATGAAGCTCTTGTGGAATCTGCAGCAGCTATAATGATTTCCTATTTCACATCAGCTATTCCAGAACTTCAATTGAGACTTCCATCTTTGGAAAATACTGATGCGCATTGCATTCTACAGGCAGGAAAGGTGTGGAAAGGTCAAAGTTTTAATATGTTGAACTTATAGTAACACAGCAATAGCCTCCATGTCATGTTTTCAATTTATTTTTGCACACTTTTTAGCTCAGTTACTTTTATAAACCTTATTTAACAAACTGAAGGGAAGAACTGTTTTAGACTCAGCAAGTTTATGAAAATCTAAATAGTTTGTTTTTAATATGATGTAGACTGTCTGAGGCAGTTATAGGCTCACATAGCAGTCACAATAGCTCACACTATACTATACACTATATACTGTATTTACACATGATAAGAAGCTTTGTAAAGCTGTTACATGATCAATACTTAGTAACAAACTTTACCTTTGTTTTGGGTCAGTTTACTTAACCACTCGAGTCCCAGGTGCCGTTATTAAAGGGCTCAGGTACGGCTGCTGTTTTCCCAGCATTGTTTTTAACCCCCTCCAGTCGGCCTATTGTAATATGATGGCCGAGTGGGAGGGCTTTTATCTTGGGAGGACATTTATATGACTCCCTCCCAGGATTCCCTGCTTACAACTGAATGAAAAAAAAAAAACATTGCTGGCAAAAGAAAAATGTAAAACAAAAATGGTGTGAGGGTCCCCTCCCAATCCACACCAGGCCCATTGGTTCTGGTATGGATTTTAAAGGGAATCCGACACTAAAATAAAATAAAAATCTGGTGTGGGGTCCCCCTCAAAGTCTATACCAGACCCTTAGTCTGGTATAGATTTAGAGGGGGACCCTCATACCAAGATTCAAAAAAAGGAAAATGGCGTGTGGTCCCTCCCAAAATTCATACCAGACCCTTCACTGAGCATTCAGCCTGGCAGACCAGAAAAGGGGGGACAAGCGAGCGTCTACCTGAATCATACCAGGCCACATGCCTTCAACATGGGGGGGGTGCTTTGGGGCAGGGGCCCCCCACCCCAAAGCAACTTGTCACTATGCTGATGGGGACAAAGGTCTCTCCCCTTGGCTGTGGGGGTATGCAGGAAGGGGGCTTATCAGAATCCAGAAGCTCCCAGATCTCACCCCCCCCCCACTATGTGAATGAGTATGGGGTACACTCATTCACCAAAAAAAGTGTCAAAAAGAAATAAAACACACACACTGTTTTTGGCAATTCCTTTAATAAAAAGAAAAAAAAAAAAACAATGTTCCCTGATGTTGATCCATCCACAATCATGACGCCTGCCTCCATTGTCGGACATCAAAAAAGAAAAAATAAACCCTTTACCCGTGACTATCAGCTCCATTGTTTGACAGTTCATATATAGGTAGGGGACAGGGCCACCTGACAAAATCATGGGTGAAGAAGGTTTGTTTTCTTTTTTCGGGTCTGGAGGTGGTGACAGGCATCGTGATTGACAATGGATCATTATCAGTGGACATTGTTTTTTAATAAAGGAATTGTCAAAAACTGTGCATTTTTATCCCTTTTTGGACACTTTGTTGGTGGCTGGGTAGGGGTACAATGTACTCTATACTCATGTACATAGAGGATAGCCGAGATCTAAAGGGAGCTTCCAGATTCTGATAAGCCCCCTGCCCCACGGACCCACACAGCTACCACTCAGGGTTGTCTGGAAGAGGCCCTTGTTCCCATCAACATGGGGACAAGGTGTTTGGGGTGGCAAGGTCAGAGCACCCCCCAACCCAAAGCACCCCCCCCATGTTGATGGCATGTGGCTTGGTATGGTTCAGGAGAGGGGGGGTGCTCATTTGTCCCCCCCTTTCCTGACCTGCAAGGCTGCATGCTCAGATAAGTGTCTGGTACGGATTTAGGAGGGGACCCCACACAATTTCTTCTAATATTTTTGTATTGCCAACAATGGTGTGGTATTGTCGGCAATTTAAATGTCCTTTTTGTTTCTTTAAATATGTCAGTTTTGCTGCAGCAGGTTCTATACATGGAACAGATGCGCCATTTTACAGAAAGAGTAAGGAACCCCTTAGGCACTATATTTAAAGAAATGTTTCATTTTTATTGTTTCACTTTATGTTTCACTTAAAACCACTGCTCTTATAAAAACTATTTTTTAGAAAAAAAATTGCATTGATACATGCTCCCCAGGGCAGTACCCAGACCCCAAAACCTATTTGTTCAATAGTTTTTTTATTAGATTTCCAAAAAAAATAATGAACAATACAGAGAGAAAAAAAGATAACATACAGTAGGTGATATATAAACGACTGTCCTTGCAATCTGGAAAGCTTAAGGTACATGTCAGATAGTTACTGGAAAAGGACAGTAATATAACCTATGTCTTTATTAATCAGATAATAAGAGCAAGGTATGGTATCATTGAACCTCGTGTCCCTATGCCCCAACACCCCTACTGGGTACAAACTGTCCAAGGGCGCAGGGCAGTACACCCCCAAAACCTTTTTTATGGCCAATAACTTGCATATAAGCCTTCAAAATGGGCACTTTTGATTTTTCAAGTTCAGGTCCAATAGACTTTAATAGAGTTCATGTCTCGGGTCCGAACTTTTTACAAGCTCAAGAGTTCTGGTGCGAATCTAACAGGGGTTGTGTTTGGGAAAACTCTAATTGCAATTAAGTTATTGTACTTTGTATGTCATTCAGCTCTATTTTATTTGTGTTTATTTTGTTAGGGTATTTCATTTATATTAAAAAAGAATAGCGCGCAAATGCAAAAGAAATTACTACCAAATCTGAAGAGAGTCCATAAATAAAAATGGGGGTTTGGTCCCACCATATGGCCATATCGTGCTCAAGCCCACTACTGCGTCAAAGTACCCCATTATCAGTGGGTCCTACACTATCCATGAAAAAGAGATGAATCCAGCCCTTCTAACCCTTGGAGATAACACTCCTTGCTGGGGAAGATGTGCAAATGCACTACAGGGGACTCCTCCTATATCCACTTGATGGTGGACATTGATTGAGTACAGGTGTGTGTGGGGGGTGGGGAGGGCTGCTCAACCTCGATAGTCTGGTCAGACCGAATACATAATAAACAGGCAAAAAATTTGGGGGAGCATACCCATGTATTTCCAAAGCTGCTGCAGCTATGAACCAAAAGACATGTATATTAAAAAAGAATAGCGCGCAAATGCAAAAGAAATTACTACCAAATCTGAAGAGAGTCCATAAATAAAAATGGGGGTTTGGTCCCACCATATGGCCATATCATGCTCAAGCCCACTACTGCGTCAAAGTACCCCATTATCAGTGGGTCCTACACTATCCATGAAAAAGAGATGAATCCAGCCCTTCTAACCCTTGGAGATAACACTCCTTGCTGGGGAAGATGTGCAAATGCACTACAGGGGACTCCTCCTATATCCACTTGATGGTGGACACTGACTGAGTACAGGTGTGTGTGGGGGGTGGGGAGGGCTGCTCAACCTCGATAGTCTGGTCAGACCGAATACATAATAAACAGGCAAAAAATTTGGGGGAGCATACCCATGTATTTCCAAAGCTGCTGCAGCTATGAACCAAAAGACATGTATATTAAAAAAGAATAGCGCGCAAATGCAAAAGAAATTACTACCAAATCTGAAGAGAGTCCATAAATAAAAATGGGGGTTTGGTCCCACCATATGGCCATATCGTGCTCAAGCCCACTACTGCGTCAAAGTAGTAATTTCTTTTGCATTTGCGCGCTATTCTTTTTTAATATACATGTCTTTTGGTTCATAGCTGCAGCAGCTTTGGAAATACATGGGTATGCTCCCCCAAATTTTTTGCCTGTTTATTATGTATTCGGTCTGACCAGACTATCGAGGTTGAGCAGCCCTCCCCACCCCCCACACACACCTGTACTCAATTAGTGTCCACCATCAAGTGGATATAGGAGGAGTCCCCTGTAGTGCATTTGCACATCTTCCCCAGCAAGGAGTGTTATCTCCAAGGGTTAGAAGGGCTGGATTCATCTCTTTTTCATGGATAGTGTAGGACCCACTGATAATGGGGTACTTTGACGCAGTAGTGGGCTTGAGCACGATATGGCCATATGGTGGGACCAAACCCCCATTTTTATTTATGGACTCTCTTCAGATTTGGTAGTAATTTCTTTTGCATTTGCGCGCTATTCTTTTTTAATATACATGTCTTTTGGTTCATAGCTGCAGCAGCTTTGGAAATACATGGGTATGCTCCCCCAAATTTTTTGCCTGTTTATTATGTATTCGGTCTGACCAGACTATCGAGGTTGAGCAGCCCTCCCCACCCCCCACACACACCTGTACTCAATTAGTGTCCACCATCAAGTGGATATAGGAGGAGTCCCCTGTAGTGCATTTGCACATCTTCCCCAGCAAGGAGTGTTATCTCCAAGGGTTAGAAGGGCTGGATTCATCTCTTTTTCATGGATAGTGTAGGACCCACTGATAATGGGGTACTTTGACGCAGTAGTGGGCTTGAGCACGATATGGCCATATGGTGGGACCAAACCCCCATTTTTATTTATGGACTCTCTTCAGATTTGGTAGTAATTTCTTTTGCATTTGCGCGCTATTCTTTTTTAATATACATGTCTTTTGGTTCATAGCTGCAGCAGCTTTGGAAATACATGGGTATGCTCCCCCAAATTTTTTGCCTGTTTATTAGGGTATTTCATTTATTTATTATTTTTTGTTACTAGGACAACAGCAGCAGTATGACGTTGTTGGTGACAACGCAAAAGCTATTCAATACCAATAGATTTTTATTAATAAAGTTAAAAGAGCAAATCCACAAGTCAGAATACAAGCCTAGTTGGCTTATAGTGATAGGCCGAACATCCCCCTGTTTGTTTCTCACCAGAACATCTTGAACAGGGGAAAAGTTCTAGCGAACATTCAAACTCTATTAAAGTCTATGGGACACGAAGAAAAAAAAAATCACAAGTCCTAATTTTAAAGGCTTATAAGTAAGTTATTGCCATAAACAGTGTATGGGGACCCGGGTACTGCCAGGTACTGCATCAATGCTAAATTTTTCTTTTTTAAAACAATTGTTTTTTTTACAGTAGCAGTGATTTTAATGATGCTTAAAAAAATGGCATAGCCCCCCCCCCCCCCCAGTCCATACTAGGCCCTTCAGGTCTGGAATAGATTCGGAGGGGAACTCCACGCCAAAATTTAAAAGAAAACGGCATGGTTTCCCTCCCAGAATCCATACCAGACCATACCAGTGATTTTAATTATGCTTAAAAAAATGGCATAGCCCCCCCCCCCCCCCACCCAGTCCATACCAGGCCCTTCAGGTCTGGTATAGATTTGGAGGGGAACTCCACGCCAAAATTTAAAAGAAAACGGCGTGGTTTCCCCCCCAGAATCCATACCAGACCAAGCACGCAGCCTGGAAGGTCAGGAAAGGGGAGGGGATGAGCGAGCACCCCCCCCCCCCTCCTGAGCCATACCATGCCCTCAACAAATAAGAACTGTCAAAACGCAAATAGGCAGTCCGCAGGATATTTTCACCCAGAGCGGAGCTTTTTTTTTTTTCCTTTTTCTGGGTTGGTGGGTGCAGTGGGCGGCGTAATTTATGATTGATTTACATCGGGGGACACAATTTTTTATTTCTAAATAAAGGATTTGTCAAAAGGTGTTTTTTTTTGTACACTTTTTTGGTGAATGGGTAGGGGTGTGATGTCCCTGATACACATTCACATGGGGGGAGGAATCTGGGGGTCAGATAAGCCCCCCACCCACAGACCCCCACAACCCCAGCAATATTTAGGCCAAACTTATGCTCGGCCCAAACCGTTCAAATATCCCTAGTGGGACTTGAACACTGTAACCCCTCACAGTTACTCTTGCTGGGCACAGGAACTGACCCTGCTGTTAAAAATTAGAAACAAAAATTGAAATTACCTGTACTTACTGTATCATACAGGTGCAGACAAATTGGGTCTTGGGTGTTGATGGTGCCTGAACACTGTAAACCCTCACAGTTACTCTTGCTGGGAGCAAAAACGAGCCCTGCTGTTAAAAAATAGAAACAAAATTGAAATTACATGCTCTTGTCATACAGGTGCAGAAAAATTGGGCCTTGGGTGTTGGTGATGCGTGAACACTGTAACCCCTCACAGTTACCCTTGCTGGGCACAGGAACGGGCCCTGCTGTTAAAAATTAGAAACACAAATTGAAATTACATGCACTTGTCATACAGGTGCAGAAAAATTTGGCCCTGGGTGTTGGCGGTGCCTGATCACTGTAACCCCTCACAGTTACTCTTGCTGGGTGCAGGAACAGGCCCTGCTGTTAAAAATTTGAAACAAATATTGAAACTACATGCACCTGTGATACAGGTGCAGAAAAATTGGGCCTTGGGTGTTGGTGGTGCTGTAAACCAAAAACATTGTTGAAAGCTAGCATAATTAAGATTCAGGAATAGGATAGGCAGCATAGGCAGTCTTCAGGGAATCCCAGATCCCAAGCAAATTCAATCCGTTACATAAGCATCAGGGGCTTGATAGCTGCTGTTGATCTTGGACTGATTCATTTTTATAGACGTCAGCCAGTCAACAGAGTCTGTGGACAGACACACTCTTTTATCCGTCACAAAACCTGCAGCAGCACTGAATGTCTGTTCAGAAAGCACGCTGGAAGCAGGACAGGCCAGTAGCTCGATTGCATATTTAGAAAGCAAGTTCTGGCAAGTGGCCCATCTTCAAGACCCAGTAACCCAGTGGATGCTCAGTTGGAAAGGTCTCCTGCACCATATGCTGCAGACGCTGCCGATGGTTTCTTAAACCTAACAGCCCTGGGCGCTGAGAACTAAAGAATTGTTTAAAGGCATCAGTCAGCCGGCTTCCTTCTCCACCACTCCTCCTTTGACCGACCCAAGCCTCAGAAACACATTGTCCAGGAAATGGTAACCTCCTAGTGTCTGGAAAGGTGTTACATGCAGGATGAGCTCTGCAGCTTTACCCTTGTAACGTGGATCAAGAAGGGTTGCCAACGAGTAATGGTACCTCTCCTTGATACCACAAATCTTCAGGTCCTTTCACAGGCTTTGCAGCATCAGTGAACCCATGCAGCATATGTTTGAGGAGGCATGAGCTTCTGAGTCCTCTGGGTCACTAAGAATGACATTGTCAGGAGCAACCTCTCACCAGCCCCGTACAACTCCTGGGGTTTCTGGGAAATGAAAACCATCCCTTGAAGACTGCTGTATGTTATCCTCTACATCCATGCTGCTACAATCCTCCTCCTCTTCCTCCTGTTTGTTTTGTGGCCCCATAGGAATGTTATCTGCATAAAGGGTCCTTGCGAGGAAAGGAAGTCCTCCTCTTCCTCCTGCTGTTCTGCCTCAAATGCCCCGTCCATGATTCCACGAAATGTGTCATCCAGCAGGAAGACTAGAGGGACAGTGTCACTGTTGCATGCATCTTCACGGCTCACCATCCTTGTGGCACCCTTAAATGGTGACAGGACAGTGCAAGCATCCTTTATCAACAGCCACTGGCATGGCGAAAAGAAGCTAAGCTCCCCTGAGCCTGTCCTTGTGCCATACTTACACAGGTACTCATTGATGGCCGCCTGCTACATGTGCAGCTGCTGCCGCATTGCCAATGTTGAGTTCCACCTTGAGGGCATGTCACAAATGAGGCAGTTGGTGGGCAGGTTAAATTCCCGTAGAATGTCAGCCAGCCGAGCATTGGCATTTTATGACCGCCGAAAATGGCCACAGACTTTTCTAGCCTGCCTCAGAAGATCTTGTAAGCCCGGGTACCTAGTCAAAAAATGCTGCACCACCAAATTCAGGACATGTGCCAAGCATGGGACATGTGTCAAGTGTCCCTGTCGGAGGGGGGAGAGAAGGTTGGTGCCATTGTCGCATACAACATTCTGGCTCAAGCTGCCGAGGCGTCAACCACCTCTGAGCCTGCCCCTGCAAAGCTGACAGAATATCTGGCCTGGTTTGGCTCCTGTCCTCTAGACAGACCAACTGAAGCACTGCATGACATCTTTTAGCCTGACTCCTTGCGTAGCCCCTTGAATGCTTAGGAAGCACTGCTGGTTCAGAGGGCAATTTAGCAGAAGAGGCCATAGAGGAAGAAGAAGGGGGTGGAGCAGACAGGAGCAGACAGATGTGGCAGAATCACCACCAATGTTTAGAGGCGTGGTGGTGGAACAAGCTCAAGCACTGAACGCTGTCCTGCATCCTTCCCAGCTGCCAGCAGAGTTACCCAGTGTGCCGTGAAGGAAATGTAACGTCCCTGACCATGCCTGCTGGACCATGAGTCACTAGTAATGTGAACCTTCTTGCTGACTCCTCTGTCCAACAAGGCCACAACATTGCCTTCCACACGATGGTAAAGAGCTGGAATGGCCTTACGTGAAAACAAATTTATTTCTAGAACCTTCCACTGGGGTACAGCACATTCTGAAAATTCACGAAAGGGGGCAGAGTCTACCAGATGAAAAGGCAGCAGTTGTAGTGCTAGCAATTTGGCCAAGCTAGCATTTAGACACTGAGCATGTGGATGACTGGAACAGTATTTTTCTTTTTACGATTCAGCAACTGCGGTAGCAAAATTTGCCTGCTGGTAAAATCAACAGGTGGTGTACTGCTAGCAGATTGGATGAAAAGTACCTTTGGCATCCATTGTCATACCATCATCCCTCTCAGTGCAGGTTTTTGAGAGGACTTGAGGTATAATAAGGGAAGAGATACCAGATGAGGAGCAAGGGGAATTCTGCATTTTATTATGATTTGGGTCTTTCAGGTGCTCTTGCCAGGTGCTGTTGGACTGCATTGCAGGTCATCATATGTCTTGTCAAGCATGTGGTGCCCAAGCGGCTGGTGTTCTGGCCACGCTTGACTCGCTTCAGACAGTGATTGAAAACAGCAATGCTGCGGTCTGCTGCACATGTGTTGAAAAAAGCCCACACCAATGATTTTTTTGAGGTCAGCGGGGATTTAGCAGGGCTCTTCTCCTGTGGAGCTCTGTGTTGTGATGCAATAGGGTGGCTGCCCTTTCTGCCCAGTCGGGCCCTGGAGGACATCCTGCCTTGTTGGAGTTGTTCCCCCGCCTCCTCCTCCTCCGCCTCACTTTACTCCTCTATTTCCTCAGGCACCCAAGTACGGTCAGTGACCTCATCATCCACTCCCTTCTCATCACTGGAGCAAACTTGGTAGTATGCTGCAGCTTTTGGAACATGACTGTTAGTTTCTTGCCTGTCATTGTCACCCCCTCTCTCTCTAGGCTCATGTAATTCCCTTCCTCGACCTTGGAACCAACACCAGGGCATTCAAATTGTTGCGCATCTTCCAGCATCATGTAACTGACACTATGATCGAATAATTCAGATGACTCCTCCATACATGATGGTGAGGGTATGGAAGGAGTAGCTGTGGCCAAGGAGCCTGTGGAATAGGCCGATTTGGCAGCTGCGGTGGAACGCAAACTAGTATGAGCATGGGTGACAGAGGATGAGGAGGATGAAGAGGGCTTAGTTATCCACTCCAGTAACTATTTTGCATGTTAAAGCTCAATAACACGGCCAGCACTGGAAAAAAAGGAAAAGCGTGCCCCACTTGCAGAGGATGCACCATGTTTGCGACCACTATTTTTCACTGTGGACACAGAGGCTGCTTGCCCTCTTTCAGTGGCCTGTGAGTGTCTGCCTGTCCTTGTTGGCCTTTCGGACATGATGGGGATTTTTGGGGGGTGCACTACTTTTGTGCTTGGTGCACTATAAACCGTTTTATTATTCATTTCTATTTTTTTTTTGGGGGGGGGGGATTTTTATAACTTTTTATTATAGAGCGTGGGAAGGAAATATGGTGCTTGGGTGCAATACTTTTTTACTTGGTGCACTATAAACAGTTTTATTTTATATTTTTTTTTAATAAAGAAAAACGAAATAAAGCAAAATAACACTGCTGATGCAGAAGGAATAGACCCTCCGACACAAGAGCGGGGACAGCAATTATGCCCTATATAAAATAAGTGCTGCTGCGCCACGCCAAAAAATCCCCTGCTGATGCAGAAGAAATAGCACCTGCGATGCAGAAGGCGGGACAGCAATTATGCTCTAGATATTATTTGTGCTGCTGTGCCACGAAAAAAAAATTCAAAATAAAAAAACCCACTGCTGACGCAGAAGGAATAGCACCTACAACACAAAAGGGGAGACAGCAATTATGCCCTAAATAAAATTAGTGCTGCTGTGCACACTAGAAGACATGAGGGGGGGAAAGAGAGGAAGGGAAAACATTGGAAAAAGGTGAGCGGCCACTGCAGGCAAAGCAACATACTGGTACATCACTGCCTACTTCTTAGTTTGGAGCATGCGCATGTGCCCCTCTGCCCAGCACCCGCTGTGATTGTACACAGGGGGGCTCTGTCAGAAAATCCCGGCCAATGATTCATGGCTGAGACCAGCTGATCAGTTGTGCAATCACAGCCCAGAGCTCTGTGTTGGTAAAAAACACAGAGCTCTGTACAGAGGGAGTAATCTGTCAATTTGTGATTTTGTTGAAACTGAGAGATAGGTTAGTAAAAGCTGCAAACTTTACACACATTACACATAGTTACACACACATTTAACCCCCTACGTCATCCTAGATGTTATTAGTTTACTGACAGCGTATAGTATTCCCAGCATCAGTTGATGTCAGATTGCTTGCCACACTATTGCAGTCCCATTATTATCATACCTGATTTATATAGGGCCAACAGTTTGCGCAGCCCTTTACAAAATGAAGGCAGACATTACAGTTACAATACAATTTGGCACAAAAGGAATCAGAGGGCCCTGCTCGTTAGAGCTTACAATCTAAGAGGGAAGGTCAAGTGATACAAAATGTATTAACTGTGGGGGATAAGCTGATGAAGAGAGTAAAGTGTATCAGTTAGAAGCAGTATAGGCTTCTTTAATGAGAAGGGTTTTCAGGAATCGTATAAAGATGGGTAGATTGGGAGATTGACGGCAGATTGGAGTAGGGAGTTGCAAAGGATAGGAGAGACTGAGGGGAAGTCTTGGAGGTGAGCATGGGAGGAGGTAACAAGGGATCTAGATAGCAGGGGGTCTTGGGAGGAGCCCAGAGAGCAGTTTGGTTGGTATTTTGAGACTAGGTTAGTGATGTAGCTAGGGGCAGAGTTGTGAATGGCTTTTTAAGTTGTTAGTACTTTAAATTTCATTTGTTGCGTGAGTGGAAGCCAATGGAGGGGTTGGCAGAGAGGGGTGGAGGACACTAAATGGTTGGTAAGGTGGATGAGTCTGGCAGCAGCATTCATGACTGAATGACTGAAGGTGAGATAGTCTATGTAAAGGTAATCCAATGAGGAGGGATTTGCAGTAGTCAAGGCGAGAGATGACCAGGGAGTGAATTAGAAGCTTTGTGGTGTCATTGGTTAAAAAGGGGCGTATTCTGGGGATTAGGTTACCCCTAGCACCCCGGCAGGTAAGAACGGACTGATAGTTGTGCCTTTGATCTTTTAAGTCACTGATTGCTGCCATTAGTAGTATAAATAAAAATATTAAAACAACAATTCCAGTATATATACCATAGTTTGCAGGTGCTATACATTTCACATAAATTCATAAATATACACTTATTGGAATTTTTTATGTATCAAAAACATGTAGCAGAATACATTTTGGCCAACATTTATGAAGACATTTGATTTTTTTTTACATTTTATATTGGATATGTTTTATATCAGAAAGTAAAAACTATTGTTTTTTTTTTTGTTTGTTTTAAAAATTTGTGGTGATCAAATACCACCAAAAGAAAGATCTATTTGTGTGACAAAAAATATATATAAATTCTGTTTGGGTACAGTGTTGCATGGCTGATCCATTACCACTTTATGCGGTGCAGTACTGAATAGCAAAAAATGGCTTGGTCATGAAGGGGGTTAGCCAGTGGATGAATATGAATGTGCCAGTGAAACAAAACAAGTAAGGGCTATATGGGCTTTAGTACAACATGTGGGAAGGTGTCTAGATCCCAAGGTGGCTCTGGCTAGCAGGCAGTGATATATAAATAATGTCTAAAAATAGTAATTTGTGAATGTAATAGAGAATACAGTAGAAGCTGCATTGGAGTAAGTGCAATTAGGGTTATGGAGCCAGGGAAACCAATGGCGTTGGAATTTTTCCAGAGTGAGATCATTAAGAAGGAGGCAAGCAGCAGCCATAATTACAGATGAAGGCAGTGGTTGGGATGCAGAATTTAGAAGCAGGTCACATGTGCCTCTATTTCTGGCAGCGGAAGCTCTATACACTTTAAATATGCACAGGAGGCGGTGAAGTGGCAAACCAAACCTTCATTATCCTTCACCTCTGTCTCACAGGCATAGAGTAGCTTTAAGTAATCAGAAGCTGCTAAAATGCCTTATTCTGTCTCTTCTGTGGCTTGCTATTGGGTTGCTCAGCCTGTGGTGGCGCACAAAGCACCAGCGGAGGACCCCAGAAGAGGAGGATCAGGGCGGCTCTGAACCAAAAGCATTGCACAGAGCAGGTAAGTATAACATGCTTGTTACTTTAATATGAAAATTAAAGATTTAGAAACACTTTAATCCCTAGAAAATTGTGACCTGTCCAAAAAGTTCTAATAGCTGTTGTGCTAAACTATAACATTTATCTATCTTCAGTAAATTAATCAATACACTGGGTTTTTTTTTTTATTTTCATGTGCAAAATACCCATTTAGCCACTCGGAAATTTAAGCCTCAGGCTTAAGTTCTGTGGTTCAAAAATGTAAAAAATGTTGACCATGTTAGTCTCTGAATCAAGACACTATTCCAGATGTAACATGCCCACTCAATTGCTATGCAACTAAAGCCTGTGCATACATGCTTAATATCTGTGGTGAAAATCTGTAAAATTTCTCCATCTTCAGTTTCCTACTAAATACTATTTATTTCTATTTTTAGTTACAAGGTGCTTACTTTCTCCCTTCAAAATTCAGGAAAGGTATGAAAGGTGCTGCAAATCTGAAAAAAATGGTCTACAATCCTAGGAAATAAATAATTATTGTTTTACTATATGGACTGATATCTGTCTGCTCTCTCCCTCTAAAATAGCAGACAATCAAAATGGTCTAAACATACTGTTATTTGTTTAATCAAGATTAAAAAAAGCATGCTCTCTCCCTCTGAAATAACAGACAATCAAAATGGTCTAAACATACTGTTATTTGTTTAATCAAGATTTAAAAAAAAGCATGCTCTCTCCCTCTGACATAGCTTCTTCTCTGAAAAGGAGTACATACTGCCCAACAAATCAGTTCTGTTTTTTTTTTTTTGTGCCAACCAATTCTCACCATCTTCCTTTGTGGCCTAGTAAAAACACTTATATTGTGTGCAGCTTGTCCATGAAATACTTTGGGCTCTTGACTGTGACATAAGACGTTTTTTTTTTTTTTTCAGGATAATGAGAACCTCATCTCTTCCTCTAACATACTGGCTAGGTACAAATGCAGCAAGTCTATAACAAGGCCCCAATAAAACTGCTTACATATTCTTCAACGTGTCATATTGTTGGCTGTTGTCTCCAAAGCATGGTGCTATATATATTTTTTTAGTTTTTTCTAACAAATACCTAATCTCTGATGTGTGGTTTGTGGTTTTGAGCTGTTTTGGTGCACTTTGGGTTGACATTTTGTTAAACTTTGTACACAATACAATGCGGTACTTAAAAAAAAAAATCACAAGCTATTATTATTTTGCACTGTTTGGCAGTTTGTATGAAGTTGATAACATTAACTTTTTTTTTATATACTTGAAGTACATAATATATTCATACTGTATACTGTGATAGATTTTAGCTATGCTGTCCCTGATGCTTCCAAGTCAATTATGGCTTATCACTGCTACAAAAAACAATTGTTTTCTTTGAAAAACTACCTAACAAAGCAATTTTATTTTGGAAATCAATCGTATTGGGTCGCTGCTACTGTATGTAAGCCAATAAATAATGAAAAACTAAAATCAAATTATTACACATATATAACGAAACGTATCACAGTATGGTGTCACTGGTCACACAGATTAAAAGCATCCCCAATCATGTAATTTAAAGAATTTTTCTATTTTAAATATTGCTCTTTCTGCCACCTGAAAAGATCCTTTTCCGATTAAGTGATAACTTTGTTTTTTAATCAGTGCATGTCCCCCAGGCCACTGCCCAGTTACCTGTGCCCTTTGTTCAGCAACCCTTGCCTATTAGCCCAGAAAATGGTCATTACTGATTTCTAAGATTTGACTCCCATTGTCAGTAAAGGGATCACGTGCTGGTGGCACTGTGGCTCCCAGTTCTATAGGCTGCAGTTCCGGTGTCCCTCAGCAGCCAGAAGCTGACATCTCATGCAATCAGTCATCACCTAAAACTGGGTGCAGGAAGTGTATTTAAACCCTGTGCATCTTCTTCCCCACTGCCTTGGTGTTGTCTCCATGTGCCCCTTACCTGCGGTCCTGTGTTCCTGCATCCTGATCCTGGACCCTGATCCTGACCCTGCAGCCTGATCCCTTCCCCCCTGCTCTCTCTGTCTCCTATTACCCTCCCCCTGTCCTGTCTTGTTCCCAGTTCCCTCTGCTTGATCTCCCGTGTATGACTTTGGCTCTGTTACAATTACGATTCATTTATCCTTTTTTCTGTATTTACTTGGCTTGGGCAGTTCTTTGTTGTGTGTCACTGTTGTTTGGTTATCTGGTTTGATTTAGACAGTTTTAGTTTACTGGAGTTGCATTTACATTTGTGGTATTCACTTATTTTTAAATAAATTAGGGGTTACCTGTTTTGCCTAAGATTCTTTTTTTAGTTGGCTCCCTCATACTGTATTTTACTCAGATGACCCCAAAGCCTGGTGGTCTGGACATACCCTTCACAATTGGTAGCTACTTTGCCTTCATGACCTTGGAAGTGGTGAGGTCCAAGGGAGTGGCAGAGTACCATTTGTGCCTTGCCATGACCCAAATGCAATTGCCACAACTCCAGGTGCATTAGGGAAACATAGATGGCTGTTGATGTGCAGAACAAGTCATGGAAACCAGGCAAGCTACACAGTTGTAACCAGACATTCCAATATTAGAGTTCCAGCGTTGTCACATGACCCCAGGGCTAAGTTTGTGGACCCATAGTACCCCAGCGTTGGGTTCCTACTGTCTTGAGGGATCAAATGTCATATGTCTCTAAGAATCTTGCCAACAGGATACCTAGCCGTTTGCCCAACCCCTGCAGTGGGGTACCTAGTCAGGCACCAGACCCAGGCAGCGGGACACCTAGCTTGTTGGATCCTGGCAGCAGGGCATCTTATTTGGAACCTCCTTTGGCCTATAAGCAGACTTGTATAAAGTACTCGAAATTTCTACTTAAGTAAAAGTACAAGTGCTCGATCAAAAAGTGACTTGAGTAGAAGTGGAAGTGCTCGCAGAAAAAGTTACTTAAGTAGAAGTATTAAAGTATTCAACAATTTTTTTACTTAAGTATTGCAAGTAGTTTTTTCAAAAAATTTGCTACTTAAGTACTAAAAGTAAAAAGTACCAGTAGTTTTGAAAAAAAATTTCTACTCAAGTACTGAAAGTAGAAGTACAAGTACTGTGTTATGTAGTTATTAAAGAAAGAAGTCAAAAGTTTGAACATCATATTGTTTTTTATTATTTCAAATGATTTATTCAAATGATTAACCTGTGTTTGTTAGTAGTTTCTTGATGCACTTTAAGCGCTGTAGCACCATTTATTTGTTTGTTTCATATTTTCTTTTTATTGGAAAGATTTGGTATAGCAGCTTTTATTATACACAGCCTTTATTTTCCTATGCGCTGATTTACACATGACATTATACACATTTTTTTGAGCTTTATGCAACCTGCCATCTACTGTTCTGGCAGTGGTAATTTTTTTAAAAGTAAAGAGTAACTATGCAGCACAAAAAAAAAATATTGGAGTAGAAGTATCGAAATCATAGAAAAAATGTAGTGAAGTAAAAGTAGAAGTAGGAGAAAAAAATTATACTCTAGGAAAGTACAGATACCGCATTTCGGTACTTAAGTACAGTACTTAAGTAGTTCTACTTCGTTACTATACATCTCTGCCTATAAGACATTTTCCTTCTGGACTTTTGCAGCAACTGGGTAGCATTTATAGATTCCTTTAGCTATGGCAGGCTGGAGTACCTGGAGGTTGCTCCTTAGAGGGGGGATACTGTCAGGAAAGGGTTCACTGCTGGTGGTACTGTGGCTCCCAGATCTATTGGCTGCAGTTCTGGTGTCTACCAGCAGGACTGCCTCAGCAGCCAGATGTTGGCATCTCATGCAATCAGTCATCAACTGATGTTGGTTGCATTAAGTATATTTAAACCCTGTGCATGCTCTTCCTCACTGCTTTGGTGTTCCTGCATCCTGATCCTGGATCCTGATCCTGACCCTACAGCCTGATCCCTTCCCTCCTGCTCTTTCCATCTCCTGTTACCCTCTCCCTGTCCTGTCTTGTTCCCAGCTCCCTCTGCTTGATCTCCCGTGTATGACCTTGGCTCTGTTATGATTACGATTTATTTATCATGTTTTCTGTATTTGCTTGGTTTGGGCAGTTGTTTGCTATGTGTCACTATTGTTTGGTTATCTGGTTTAATTTACTGTACACAGTTTTAGTTTACTGGGAGGTGCATTTACATTTGTGTTATTCATTTATTTTTAAATAAATTATATTATTTTACACCTTACTTGTGCCTGATATTCTCTGTGGCAGTCCACACATTTCTGGTCACACCTGTTACTGACACCTATTGACCTCAATGGGCTTTGAATTTGGGATCAAAACTTTAGTCATTTCACCAAACCTGCATTGAGTTTTCATGGTATTGTGAGCCATCTAATCAGACAGCCTAGCAGTACCTAATCACTTGTGCACAGCCTCAAAGGTTACATTCACACCTAACTCTCTCTCAGGGAAAGCACAGCACGCATAGACCCATCACACATACCAACCAGAGCTATTCATATATGGATAAGATTTGTAAGAGTGTACAACCAGTAGCATTTATCCCTACAAAAAAAAAAAAAAAACTCACAAATAAACACAAAAAGTAGAACTAGCAAAGTAAGGAATAATAACCTAGGTTCACATCTATGCGGTTAAGGTTGATGTGGTTTCCTGGTTTTGCGGTGCGTTTTGATGAGTTTTTGCATGCAGTTTTCATGCTTTTTGTTTTTTTTATTTTCTATTTAATAAACCGTGAATAGCTGGTTGTTAAGGAGCAAGCAGGGAAGCCAGCCGCCACATCCTTAACAACCGATGAGTCATCAGCTGTCAGTAGGTTTTCTCACTGACAGCTGAATGTAAAAACAAGAATTTTCAGCAATAAAAAAATCCAGGAAAAAAATGGCATGGGGTCCTAATCCAATCTACCCCAAGGAGTTAAACAGATTTTGCCAATCTAGTTATGCAGTTACAGTATACAAATACTATTTTACTCATTGGCATATATAGATTTCCCAGCAATAGTGTAATAAGGTGGGTACTGCAGGCCCTCTTTTAGTGAAGCTAATAACACTTTTAGCAAGGCCCTTGATAATTTCCTAATCATCTCTTTGTGGGTACATGCATAATAATTGTTTCAAAAAGATAAAGCAGGAGAAGTGAAATAAATTTTTATCAAGCAAACCTGGTCCATCAAGAAAATAGTATAATTTTTACCACCAATGTAGGTTTGTTTTAATGTCTTAAAAAGGAAGGAGGGGGTCTTTCCAATAAAATGTATGATATGTAGGTGTTAATTGGATACCTTTGAATTTAATAGAATGTAATAGAAGTTTTCCATTTGTAGGGAATACATTTAGTAAAATCTGAAGCATGTCAAATGGAATGCCTATGGGCAGAACTTCAGAGATTAATTCAAACTTTGATTGTAGTTTATGCAGAGTGGAAAGAGATATATGAGGTTGTGACAGGGTTAAGAAGGTATCATCTGCATATAATGATATTTTTACCTCACAAGAGCCTAATTCCACTTTTATAAAATTTGGATGACATCTAAAAACAAATGAAAAAGTTGCATTAATAACATTATCTGTTTAAGACATGAAAAGATCATACGGTACCACATGGCATTTTTACCATATGCATGGGATTGAAGTACAGTTTGTATAAAGAACTTATAATGGAACCATGAAAACTCTTTTGTTGCATGACCAAGTATGAGAATGGCCAACATAAAAGCTTTTTCTGCATCCAGATTTAGGTCTCCTTTGATAGCTCAGCATCAAACTGGTAAAGTTTATAACTATCCAATGTTGTCACCAGCTTGTTGCTTTTTAATAAAGAAAGCTTTGTAGCTACAAGAAGTGATAAAATGTGATTTAATTTTTTTTTGGTCTTATTAGAAGAATGTAGAAATTAAATGGGATGAAAATTCTAAGGGATAGGAGAGACATTTATCTCAATAACCATAAAAATTAACAAAATTAGATTCATTAGACTGTTATTCTTTCCCTTTAAAGCTGAAATCCAGGAAGATAAAAAAAAAATACACAAATTATTGCAGTTCTGTATTATTCAATTCATCTTGAAATGTATTTTTCAAACCAAGAATATAAGCAGGGCTGTTGTTAGAAATCATGGGGCCCCATGCAACCTTCCTGACAGAGCTCCCTCCCCAACCCTACCTCCACCCCTCCAAGATGTAGTCAAACAGCAGCACTGACTTTATCCGCCTACGCCCCAAGAATAAAAAATGTCCCTTCTCTGCTCCTGGCCTTTCTGTTGACATGACGGTACCCGGGGAATTGTAATTTAAGCCCTGGCAAGCAAGTAGGAGTGGGGTGTGGTCTAGTAAAAATCAATATATTAATTTAGGCAGAAATGAACAACAAAACTGTCCTGGCCCCCCCTGTTTAGCTGATAAGGCCTGGGCCCCGTAAAACAGAACCAGTTGCACTGCCTTATCAGCAGCCTTGGGTGTAAGTAAAATAATTTGCCTTGGTATCAGCCTCTTGCAGTACCCACAACAGCACGTAGGAGGCTGTAGGCCCTTTTTAGTTTATACCCTGCCTTCAAGGAGTTGGGAGACATCCCTGTCAATTGAGGGGTTGCACCCTAAGTACATAAATAATAAAGATTCTCATATGAAAGAGTGATTGCTATACCTAATGGCTCGCTACCAGCCTTTGACAAGAAATGGAAGCCGTGGTTTGATTGGTTAAACAACTGAGATAATTATTATCCTGTAGAATGTCATGTCCCCTGTACCTGAAACAGCCATTATATTGTCATCTGTGTCTCTATTATACACTCTACCTGATATCACCGCATTGGAATATTGGCTGTTTCTACATATTGATAAGCTAAAGAGTTCTTACTTGTTTCCTCTTTTTGTTCTCTTCGTTTTTTTTTTTCTTCTCCAACTTGAGTCATGTTCAACTACTGTAATTAGCGTCTCCATCTCTAATGTATCAAAATTGTTCCCTTTTGAAAGGTAATAAAAATTTATTGAACATTATAAATAATGGAGATGGGTGGGAAAAGTGGTTTGTTGAGGTTGGAAAGCAGACATAAGAAGGGACTCTATTCTCTTGCACTAGGCACCTTCAGAGTGAGTGCAGGGGGCGTGGGCGCCCCCCTCCGAGGACTTCTACCCTTGTGGAGTTGGGATTGAAATGTCATACATACTTGAGATTGATATGCAAAGAGACACTATAAGTAATTTGTGCTAACTATGATGGGAACTGAGTTTCTCTTAGTGGAGTAATTTATAGAGATACTTTGCCTGTGATAATATGTTAGGATTAGTAATAAAATTATTGTTTAAACAAGCACCCTTACATTTAAACATTCTTTTATTTCAAGGAAATATTTGCTTGTAAGGAGACCATGTGTAATGGATGTGGTACAAACACTGTGGAAATGTTGGAACTTTGGGAATTTAAATAATTGAGTACTGCCATGCTGTTCAGCTACCCTGTGATGTCTAGGGGACCCCTCATAGTGCATATTGTTGTGTGAGCCCCCTCCAATGGCCATGTTTATGGAGATTTCAGAATTCAGGCACATGGTTTTAGATAGCCCTTAAAGTATATCCTGGTGCATCGGGTCCTAAGGCGTTAACATTCAATGGTGTAAGTATCACCTGGTAGAAACAGAGCTCAGATTAGGTAAAGGAAAAGCAATACATGAAGCCAATCAGGTATAGTTTAGGGAGCATGGTGATAGGAGGAGAGAGCAAAGGCCCAAATATCTATTCACCTGCTGCTTCACCTTTCACTGACCAGTCACAGGGTGGGGGAATGAAGGAGACCTGAAATTGTCATTGAATTGCAGTAGAGAAATAGCTGGTCTCCTTTACTCTCAGACCAGGCTGTTCTGCTTGGCAGAGCTGTGTATATCTCAGAACTGGATGGACAGAAATACACATACTTTGGCCGGTAAAGCAAGTAAAAAAGCTTTTTCATCTGCATATGTACAGTATCTCACAAAAATGAGTACACCCCTCAGAAATTACACTTTGCTACAATGTAAAGTAGTGAGTGTACAGTTTGTATAACAGTGTCAATTTTCTGTCCCCTCAAAATAACTCAACACACAGCCAATAATGTCAAAACCGTTGGCAACAAAAGTGAGTACACCTCTAAAATGAAATGTTCAAATTGGGCCCAAAGTGTCAATATTTTGTGTGGCTACCATTATTTTCCAGCACTGCTTTAACCCTCTTGGGCATGGAGTTCACCAGAGCTTCACAGGTTGCCACTGGAGTCCTCTTCCACTCTTCCATGATGACATCACAAAGCTGGTGGATGTTAGAGACCTTGTGCTCCTCCACCTTCCATTTGAGGATGCCCCACAGATACTCAATAGGTTTTAGGTCTGGAGACATGCTTGGCCAGTCCATCACCTTTACCATCAGCTTCTTTCTCAAGGCAGTGGTAGTTTTGGAGGTGTGTTTGGGGTCCTTATGTTGGAACACTGCCCTGCAGCCCAGTCTCCAAAGCGAGGGGATCATGCTCTGCTTTAGTATGTCACAGTACATATTGGCATTCATGGTTCCCTCAATGAACTGTAGCCTCCCAGTGTCGGCAGCACTCATGCAGCCCCAGACCATGACACTCCCACCTACTCCTACTTATCTTTGTACTCCTCACCTGGTTGCTGCCACACGCGCTTGACACCATCTGAACTAAAGAGGTTTATCTTGGTCTCATCAGGCCACAGGACATGGTTCCAGCAATCCATGTCCTTGGTCTGCTTGTCTTCAGCAAACTGTTTGTGGGCTTTCTTGTGCATCATCTTAAAAAGAGGCTTCCTTCTGGGACAACAGCCATGCAGACCAATTTGATGCGATGTGCGGCGTATGGTCTTAGCACTGACAGACTGACCCCCACCGCTTCAACCTCTGCAGCAATGCTGGCTTACATCTTTTTTCCCAAAGACAACCTCCGGATAAGACACAGAGCACGTGCACTTAACTTCTTTGGTCGTATACTTCCAGTTCCGGCGCCGTATGCTGTGAACGCTCCTGTCCGTGGCTCCCGCGGTGGGACTTACACATCTGCTTGTAAAACCGGCATTTTGCATCCCTAGCCTCCCGGTCACCTGCATCCATCTCCCAGGCACCTGCTGACCACTTCCCGTCACGCTACATGGATCGGTTCCTGGAGAAAAGTGGCGCGCGCGCCCCGCCGTGCACGCCGCAAATAGAGGCTGCGGTCTCGGCCCTCCCTCCTGCATCCAATACATCTTCACAGATGGAAGTCTCCCTAACACCTGCCGCTCTGCATGTCCCAGGGGACCCGCACATTGACCGCATTGCACAATCGGTAGTGGCTCTTCTGTCACCTACTATTAGTGAATCAGTGGAAAAGGCAGTGTCTGCGGGAATGCTAAAGCTGGAAAACCAACTTGGGAAACACACTCATAGGCTGCAAGAAGCCGAACATCGCATCTCAAATTTGGAGGATGAACTTTACCAATCTCACTCCCTGGAACAATCCCAGGAGAAAACCAAGCAATTTATTCTTCAAAAATTGGAGGACCTTGAAAACCGGGCGAGACGAAACAACTTACGGTTCATAGGGGTCCCAGAATCTGTGGCTCCTGCTGCCATCCTGTGCGCCAGGAAAATCCCAGAGGCTCTAGGGCTATAAGGAACCTGCGTGGTGGAAAGGGCGCACCGTATGGGACTTTACTCTTCTGATCGCACAGCACCGCGGCCCATTATCGCCAGGTACTTGAATTACGCTGATAAATCAGCCATCCTCCAGAAATTTAGGCAATCAAAATCATTCCAGATTGATGGCGTCAAGATCCTGATTTTCGCCCATTATTTGGTTGAAGTGGCCAAAAAGAGGAAATCCTTCCAGACCGTGTACTCAAAACTGCACCATCTACAGGTCAAATTCACACTTGCATACCCGGCTGTACTTCGACTTCGATCTCCAAACGGCAAACAGCTCTCATTTCAAGACCCAGCGGAAGCGGAGTCCTTCCTAAATTCTCTACCTGGTGCTGGTCGACACTCACCGACCCAAAACGCATCTCCGGTCCCCTGACTGTTAGTCCAGAGGAGCCCTCGCAAGGAATCCCCCAAACTCCCTAAATATTCCTCAGTGGTCAGTTCAAACCTGCCGGACTCTCGCCGATGAACACTGACCCGGGTAATGTGTGTGCTCTTGCATTTTGGTTCTTGCTTCTTTAATACCTTTCTAATATGCATAGTTGGGGATGGATATGTCTAAGTGCCTTGTGTTTCCCCATAATGTTTTTTCCCAAACTAGTGCTTTCTCGCACTGTTTGAGGTATTGTTGTTCTATTAACAATGCTATGTGCCTTTTCCCTGCATGTTGTCATGGTGTTGGCTGGGGGCGATAGACGTAGGGCCTCATATTTATGCCCTTTTCTCTTACGTTCCCTTGAGGCTTAAGTCTCATAGATCTCCTAACCCGCCTGGGTCCACGCCCAAGGTTATGACCACCCTTCACCTTGGCACCATGCGGAAAAAAGTGAAGTTCCAAGTGATTTTTGGTATGTTATGTTGTATTTATTTTTCACCCCTCTCTTACTATGCCCCTTGCCTCTCCCCTACTGCTCTCATTCCTTGTTTTGTATCCAAATACCCTAGGTCCTCCTGCTTCCTGCCGCTACTCCGAGTCCTTTGGGTATCATCCCTGTCAGCTCTAACTCCATCCACGTATAACGTAGACAGAATGTTCTTGCTAAAGGTTATACCCCTATACCTGCTCATACCTTCATGAGAGTTGTCTCCTGGAATGTCCGGGGTCTGCGTTCCCCCATTAAATGCATGAAGGTGCTACGTCATCTTAAGAGACTTAAAACGGACGTTGCGCTAAACCAGGAATCCCACCTGTCCTCGGCCGACTTTTTCCGTATGCGTAAACTTTGGGTGGGTACGGATTTAGGTTCGGAGGCTCTTGGCCGAAAGGCTGGAGTCCTTCTGCTAATCCACAAGAACATCCAGTTTGAACTATTGTCCCTGGACAGAGATAAGAATGGTAGAATCCTATCCGCCCATGTAAAATTGAATGGCAGGGAACTAGTTCTGACAAATGTATATGCCCCTAATACGCATGACCCTACTTTTTACCGAGAGCTAGCAACAAAGATCCTTCGTCTCCCACAGGCCCCACACCTGATAGGTGGTGACTTTAATTCCACTACTCACCCCATTCTAGACAAGTCTCGAGGCAGTTCCTCCACATCTCATACCCAGGCATCGGCTCCAACGCACCTAGCTTCCTTACTGGACTCCCTGAAACTGACTGACATATGGCGACTCTTTCATCCCACCGACAGAGAATACTCTTTCTACTCCCATCCCCACGGTGTCTTTACTAGAATAGACTATTTCTTTTGCTCTGACAACCTCCTCCCCAGACTGGAAGACTCTGATATTCATGATATTGTTGTATCGGACCACACTCCTGTCTATATCTCTAGACCCCCCTGACCGACAAGCTACCTCTCACATCTGGCGTTTCCCATCTTATCTCCACAACAATGCTGATTTCCAAGGTTTTATAACCCGAGCGTGGGATGAATATTCCCAGGCAAATCTCCCTCATTCATCTGACCCAAATCTTTTCTAGGAGGCTGGCAAGGCTTACCTGCGTGGGCGCATCATATCTTATGCCTCGGCCTTTAAAAAATCGGCCTCTCGTAATTATAAACAGGCTAGTGAGAGGCTTCGCCTCGCTCAACGTACCCTGCTATCTGATGACTCACAGGCTCACAGGGCGGAATGGGCGTTAGCCAAGCAGGCCTTTGACTTGTGGGCAGACAAGATTGAACTTATTAAAAGAGCGCACCTATCTGCCACACTTCATAGATTTGGCAACAAGGCCGGTAAGCTCCTAGCCAGACTCAGTGCGACTCTGTACAAACCTACGCTTATCACATCCTTGAAGAACTCGAGGGGTGACATAGATCATACGGCCGAGGGAGTGAGGTCTATCATGCACTCATTCTACACCTCCCTTTATTCGCTTGACCCTTTTGACGTGACTGCGGCCGAATCCTTCCTATCGAGTGTGTCCTTACCCACGATTTCCCCAGGCCAATTAGCCCTCCTAATAATAAATGCTCCTCTTTCCTTATTAGACATCACCAATACAATCAAAATGTTGGCTCCCAACAAGGCCCGGGTCCGGACGGACTTACAGGGGAGTTCTATAAATCCATGTCATCAGCCATTCCCCCGACGTTACTTGACGTTTACTCGGCTATCTGGTCGGGAGGCCCATACCCTCCTACTGGGAACCAAGCCATTATTAAACTCCTCTCAAAAAAAGGAAAGGACCCCCTTGAACCAGGTTCGTACTGTCCCATCTCCCTCCTAAATCTGGATGTCAAAATCCTCTCTAAAATTATGGCCACCAGACTGGCCGCTATCATGCCTTCCCTGCTCCACCCGGCTCAATCCGGATTCACCAAGGGCAGATCTGCGGCTTCAAACATTCGGAAGGTTCTCATGTCCCTGGAGCATGCCAAGTTACATCCGGAGAGGGACCTAGCCATAATATCCCTGGACGCGGAGAAAGCCTTTGATAACGTGAATTTCGATTGGCTTTCTTTGGTCCTTCTTAAATTGGGCTTCACTGGACCTTTCTCTCATGTCATAAGGACTATGTATGCTTCTCCTGTGGCCAGGCTCTGGGTGGCTGGGTCCCTCACAGATGAATTTCGGTTATACAAGGGCACGAGGCAAGGCTGTCCTCTATCGCCGTTGCTTTTTAACTTGGCACTCAAACCCCTTTCTAGGTATCTCACAGAGGTAGCCCCTCTCCATGGGATTACCATTGGTGATGGGGAACTGAAGGTCTCCATGTTTGCTGATGACGTCCTGATTTTTACCCAAAATCCCTCTGTTGATATGACCACTATAATCTCTACATTTGTTCAGTTTAAACTGTGTTCAGGGTTACGGATAAATTATTCTAAAAGTGAAATCCTCCCCCTGGGTCCCAAATCTATCCCTAGCTGGATGCAAAATCCCTTCTCACTGGCCACTTCCCATAAAACGTACCTGGGTATCAAAATAGGCAGGACCCCGTCCACTATTTACTCCCTAAATTATCACCCTCTCTTTAGCAAGATCACTCAGGAACTGGATGGATGGATGGATGGTCCTGCCACTCTCGCTGCTGGGGAGGGTTTATCTATTTAAAATGGTCAGTTTTGTCTGCCTTCTATATCCGATGCAAACTATTCCAATTCTTATCAAACATAAAGACGTGCAATTACTCCATAAAGCTGTATCCAAATTCATATGGCGGGGCAGGCGACCAAGGATAGCTCTTAGAAAGTTATATCTCCCCAGGAGCGAGGGTGGAACAAATTTGCCAGATGTTAGGATGTATAATTTATCTTGTCTACTAAGGGTAGCTATGGACTGGCTTTCCGGATCTTCTTGTTCCTCGGACTATGCACTGGAATCACAAGCCTCTCGACCTTTTTCATTGGGGGCTCTTCTATATGCCAAGTGGAAGCAAATGCTGCCTCATCTACAACATAATATCCTGCTTAGAGATACAGTCATCGCTGGAGGGAGACACGCAAGCTCCTGCAGCTTCCTTCATCAATGTCTAAGCAGCTGCCCCTGCGAGGTAATCCTGCCTTCTCTCCTGGTCTAACCATTTCAGCTTTTCAGTTATTGGAGCGCAAGGGTCTCCGTTTGTTTTCGGATCTTTACAACCAAGATTCTGGTATGCCACTCACACCCCAGTCAATAATGGCCAAATTTAACCTTCCGGACACACACCTATTTTATCTACTGCAATGCTTCAGCTTTGTCAGGGCCTCAGGCGGGGACCCCAAACGACGGTTCCAAGACCCTTTAATTGATCCCCTCCTGGAAAGGGGACAATACAGTATATCGGACATATACAAACCCTTGCTGACTCTGGCTTCCTCCCATCTTGCATTCACTACTGCATCAAACTGGGCCAAGGAATTTGATGCGGATAATGTGGTGGATAAAATTCACCAGGGATATAAAGCTACTCTATGCTTGACGCCAACTGAAACCTGGAGGGAAACTCAGCTGAAACTCTTCCATCGGGCCTACATACCTTTTGGCCATGGACGTGACAATCCCCTTTCCCACATTTGCCCTCTTTGCTCCTCACCCAGACCGTCTTTAAAACACAGACTGTGGGATTGCCCTTCTATCTCCGTTTACTGGGACCAAGTCCTCTCGTTCATCAGTGGGATTACTCTACTTCATCTCCCCAAAGACCCTCTTCTTTTAATATTCGGTTACTGGGACAAACAACTGCAAGTATGGTCGGGACGTTCCTCTCCAGTCTCCCGTCATTGGATACTGACATGCCTTCTGGTAGCTAGAAGAGCTATTTTTGCGAACTGGATCTCACAGGCATGTCCATCTATCTCTCAAATCAAACGGGACCTTCTTCGCAACCTCCGTTGTGATCAGCTTAATACTGACTTCACCCACAGGATGTATGCTTCATGGTTTTTCACTAAATCCCAGGACTTCCTCATGTCCCTACCTAAGGATGACAACACGGACACATTTCACGGTACCTTTACTTATTCGGACGTTCTCTGAGTCTACGGTAGTACCAGGTTCAGGACCATCCCCTCCCTTCCCTCCCCCCGGATCCATCTCTCCTTCAACCATTTTGATTGGTGTAGGGAACACTTGTTACAGATCCATCCATATAGGATTGTGGTTTTTATTGTCCTACCCTACGATCATTCCTTCCCCCCTCCCACCTTTTTCTGTTCTTTTGCAAATTGTACTATGGTTGTGTTTGCTGATTGTTTTTTCCCTGTTTAACATTAAAATTTAAAAAAAAAAAAAACTTCTTTGGTCGACCATGGCGAGGCCTGTTCTGAGTGGAACCTGTCCTGTTAAACCACTGTAGGATCCTTGCCACTGTGCTGCAGCTTAGTTTCAGGGTCTTGGCAATTTTTAGATCCTCAGAGAGTTCTTTGCTATGAGGTGCCATGTTGAACTTCCAGTGACCAGTATGATAAAGTGAGAGTGATAACACCAAATTTAACACACCTGCTCCCCATTCACACCTGAGACCTTGTAACACTAACAAGTCACATGACACCAGGGAGGGAAAATGATTTATTGGGCCCAATTTGGACTTTTTCACTTAGTGTG
Source organism: Pelophylax lessonae (assembly GCF_965119305.1). NCBI lineage: Eukaryota > Metazoa > Chordata > Amphibia > Anura > Ranidae > Pelophylax > Pelophylax lessonae. The sequence continues at coordinate 146,598,631 of NC_138779.1, read as the reverse complement.
TACTCACTTTTGTTGCCAGCAGTTTAGACGTTAATGGCTGTGTGTTGAATTATTTTGAAGGGACAGCAAATTTACACTGTTATACAAGCTGTACACTCACTACTTTACCTTGTAGCAAAGTGTAATTTCTTCAGTGTTGTCACAAGAAATGATATAATAAAATATTTACAAAAAATGTGAGGAGTGTACTTACTTTTGTGAGATACTGTAGTTGTTTGCCTTGAGTGTAGCTTTAAATTCTGTTAAATAATGAGAGTTTAAAGGGTGCTAGAACTACACAATTACATACAAAATATGGTGAGCTAATATAAATATGACTAAATTCTTATTACATTAATACATTATGATAAATATCTATTGGTCTGTTACTTTTTTTGTCAACAAAGTTTTGTGAACTTTATCACAGAACTCATAAAATAACTGTTTTGTTTTTGAACTGAGAGCATTCTATTTTTCTCATCTGGAGTTTATGCTTAGCTTTCTAAAGCTCCTGATAGTTTTTCGTAATAGGTTTCTGTTTACTGAGTCATTCTCAAAGCTTTAATTGCTTGGTTAATTCAGCAAGCGAGGCTTGTAAAATCCATTTATTTTTAAAAGATTCAGTGATTCAGATACATCTGATATAGACCTCGTGGATCTCCTATAGGTTACTTGGATCCTGAACTGAACTTTTATAGAACCACTTCAATATTGGGCACTTTCACCCCCTCCCTGCCCAGACCAATTTTCAGCTTTCAGAGCTGTAACAGTTTGAAAGACAATTGCGCAGTCATGCAAAACTTTACCCAAATTAAATTTTTATATATACCGTATTTTGTTTAAACACATAGAGCTTTCTTTTGGAATTTAATCATAAACAGGTTTTTTTTTTTTTTTTTTTGCTAAACAAAAAAAATGAAGATAGGACATTTAAATAAAAAAATGTTTTCCATAGTTTCTGTTATAACATTTTGCAAATAAGTCATTTTTCTTACTCACTGATGGGCGCTGATGAGGCTGCACTGATGGGCACTGATGAGGTGGCACTGATAGGCACTGCTTTTCAGGCTGCACTGATAATCAGGGTAAATGTGCCATGTCAGCCTTGCCATTTATCGTCCCTCTTTTCCTCACACTGTGATAATATGTGAGGAAAGGAATGCCGATAACCAGCAAGTTTGTTTACATGTGATCAGCTGTAATTAGACACAGCTGATCACATGGAAAAAGGGCCACTGTGATTGGTCCTTTACCTCGAACTGTGATCAGCCATGTCCAAAGAACACATCAGTCACACAGCACATGCGATATGCACCCCAGGGGTCGCGCAGGAGGGGTGTTCTGGGAAGTCATCCAAAAAGACTTCTTTTGGTATTGAGGTGGTTAATTTAAGGAAATGTAGCTGGGTGCGGGCTACCACTATCTGACACTGCCGACTTATTCTCTGCTCTCTCTGACTGTCTCTATGCTCCCCTAGTGTTGGTCTCAAATTTCATGCATCATACTCCTGAAACTGGAAGAAAAGCATTGTGGGAACTGTAGTCTTCTAAAAGAATATTACTCCACTGTTGAACAGTTTAGGAACTACACATCCCAGCAGGACATTAGCTCCAGGAGAGAATTGTGGGAGAGACGATAAAGGGGTCTTCTGAACAGGCCCACGCTCTCTTGCTTCCCGGGATCCATCATGTGTGCACTGGTCTGCTGCAGAGAGAGAAGACTGCAGCTTACTGCACACCACCCAGCTGTCTGCAGACTCATCCCAGATGGGACAGATGACAATCGCTACATCGCCAACATCCCTGCCGCATCTCTGATTGAGTGGAGTTGGCGGAACTCACTAAAACAGCAGGGCACAGCCATCTCAGTGTCTCACATTGTGAAGAGTTGCCGTTGCCTGTTCTTCCAGAACTCATAAGAGGGAAATCAGGAATGGTGAGAGAGCACCTGCTCAGATTCCAGTTACTAGGTGCTACAGTTTCTCTTAAACATTGAACACAGATACATTTGTATTAGTTAGTGGTTCATCATTAATCAGAACCAGCTATCCTGCATTGCCTGTTTCACACTGTGCTACATCTTGGAATCACTTGTTCTTTGAGCTCCAGCTGCCGGTGAAGATACTAGCAAGGCCTTGCATGCTGAACGTTGCTATACCAGTGCTCTTAAAGGGGACACGTTACTGCTATCTAGATTACCTCATCTCTCATTAGGATACAGTTACTATAGGTCAGCCCAGGGTTCCCCTTTAGTAGGAGTGTTTCTCGTAGCATTGTATAGCTTTTTGAGGGATTCATTCACTTACTGTAAGATACTGTGTATATTTAGTGTATTCACTTGTTACTATAACTGGTTATTAACTGTTTTTTAGTTTTATTTCAGCTGAGCCCTGGCTGTGTATCCAGGGCCTAGTTTATTAATACTCCTTTTTAAGCCTTCGTTTTGAGTGAAGCTAAGCTAAATAGTTAAAACCTATCTGCATTGTGTCAGTGTGTCATTTAAAGGTATACACAACATGTCTGAACCTAGAGTGTCAGGAGGGCTAGACAGTTCAGAGCGTCAAAGCGGCACAGGAGAACATACAATTACAAGCAACCCCCAAAGGGGCAGTGCTAAATTTGGGGGCTCGTCTGGGATGTTCTTCACTGCTGCAGGTCCTATTTAGCCCATTTACGAGCCAATGAGAGAGAAAGAGATGCACTCAGTTGTGGCAGCTGCCTGGGGAAGGGCTCAAGGAGCTTGGATAGAGTGAAACACTGTCCTCTAGATCTCAGGAAATGAGGGTACAGAAAAGGAGATCCTACAGTGGGTGAGGGTCTTAGTGCCAGAGGAGAGGGATCACAGCTTGGATGTGAAGGCAGAGTTTACTTTGGACTATGTGTGGGTGTTGATGGAGTGGCAGGAAGATATACCTGCCTGTTTCTGGGAAGAAGAGGTAAACTTGATAGAAGGAGTAATTGCTTGTTGAGTCTCGCTGCAAGAGAGGCTGCCATTACCGCAAGCCATTGCGGGGATAATTAGGTCAGTTGGTGCAGACTCCTGTAGAACTGGTGCCCCCGCCTGTTTCATTCTTTAGGTAAATGACCCAGTTAGTCGAGAGCTTAGTGAAGAATGGTTCCAGGTCTTCTCAGGGCAATTGCCGACTCTGGCTGAAGAAGAAGAATTTGAGACCTGGATGAGTCAGGTCACACTCAGGCAGCAGGGTAGTAGAAGAGTGGAGTTTGACCAGTGGCCAAAGTGATTCGTAACCTGCGGATGGGAAAGAAGGAGTGTGTAGCAATGGACTACATTGATGCTTTGTATGCTGTTTTTGGAAGGGTAGAGAAGACCCCAGATCTTTTGTACAATTTTAATCACACTCACCAACAAAGAAGGGAGAGACTTTCTGAATACATCTCTCGAGTTGATAGGATGTTACACTAGATCATCCTCAAGAGGGGCATAGACCCCAAGGATGCTGACCAAGCTCGACTCGATCGGGTCCTACAAGGGGGCCATGCAAATAATCCCATTGTGTTGAAATTATTGCTGAAAGGAGCATCTGGAACTGATGAGAGAAGTAAGGGAGGAGGAAGCTTTGTTGGAAGAAAAGAGCCAAGGAGCGAGATTGCTAATGGCAGGAGGAGGGAAGAAGAAGAGACATTCTGCCTGTGTTGTTCATGCAGAACCTAGTTTCTCAGATGAGGACACTGAGACCAAATCAGATCCAGAAGGGTGTGAGAGCCCAGACAGCAAAAAGTCAGTTGACACTTCGAAATCATCAGAAATTATGACTCATAATTAGTTCCTCAAGTTCAAGCAAAGATATATCAAGCGCTGATGCGAGTGATGGGGACATAAGAGAAAACTCAGGAACAAATATTTAACCTTGGAAAAAGGGCTATTCCCCACCAGAGAAAGGAGATGTTTTGAATGTGGAGGGATTGGACATTTCAGGGCTTAATGCCCCAAGAAGGGACAAGTCACGTGCAATCTCCATTTACAGGAAGGTTTCCGCAATTACATGTCTTTCCTCAATGCCAGTTAAAGCCATATTCGCTGTGTATAGCAATTACTGGTAAACTGACACTGGGAGACATAATGGCAATTTAACTAAAAACACATCCTAAAAAAGTCCATAAAAATATGAATACAATTTCCACAACATGATAGACTACAGGCACAATGTGAAAAAGCCAGACCTGAAGATGGGCAACACATGAAACACGTCATTATGATGACAGCCTTCCTAGAGATTGCTCCACTGAACATTGTTGCTATCCCCTGGTGTCCCAACATGCTCTGCATCCAGTGATCACAGCGGGTGTGACATTGCATCATGTGCGCCGTCTGGAAGCTTTGGCTGCCCATCCTCTGCCTGAGTCTTCCAGGATCATCCTGGGATCGATCAGCGAAACCGCAGCCTGGCTGCACAGCCTCATGCCATCTTTGGCTGCCATACACATCCCTGTTTTTTTGTACTTTTTTGCATTCTTGCCTGCAAAATACATTCCTGGCTTTTCCACATTGTGCCAGTAATCCATCATAGTTGTACATATTGGGCTTTTCATCATATCCTTTATACAGCATCTGCTTTTTTCCATCTGGGAGAACGAGTGGTTTTACCTGGGAAGACGATCTCCTCTCTTCCCTCTAGCACCTGCTTGATTCATGGTATGCGATTTCAGGTTTTCAAGCCACGTCCATGTGGGATTGCAACATGTGATTGACACTTACACAGTCCAGTCTGTTCACAAACGAGCCTTTTTATCTTTTTGTTGTACCAATGAACATTTTATTTGTTTACATTGGAAGAAAATAGTCCTATTTTGAACTATCTACAGTGCGTGCTAGTATTTGTAAATATTCAAATTGTGCAAAATACTGTGCAAACAATATATAACAAAGTGATCCCAATGTTTGGTAAAAATATATAAATATTGTAAAATAAATAAATCATGTGAAATATGAATCAAAATGTGACATTATATATAAAAGTTCATCACGTGATATAAATTAATAAGTGACAGTGAAAGTTCCCATTTTGTTGTTTTTCTTCAGTGCAAGATGATTTCTTCAAATAGTTGGATGATAAGGTGAAAGTGCTCAGTGATATTTTCCACAATTTATGGTGATTTTTCTTAAAAGTGCAGGTGCTGATTTCTTTTATCCTGTGATATATTTAGAAGGTGGGTGACTTACCAGATGTAACGGGTCTCATATATCATACGATATTGAGACCAATCACGCGTGTAGGCCCTCAGGGCCACGGTAGGTCCCCTTGTGGTGCCTTCTGGATGTGCAGGTGATGATTCCCTCCTCACCGCTCCATAGGTCAGCATACAATGAAGGTATAAAAGAGATAAAAGCTCCAGATAGCGTAATAAAGTTTTAAAAGGGTTTTATTCCCATAAATAGCAAGATTCCAATTTAAAATAGGCAGCAATTATCGGCAAAAAGGTTTAAATTCCCGTGACTTGCTTGTATAACTGTGCAGAGTGGCGAGCAGAGGTGATTCCGTCTTGCGCTCCAGTGTACGTCACGTAGTGCGTTCCACAAATCTGACGCGTTTCGTCACATCCGGTGACGTTTTCATTACCTGTGTTTTTGGTCTTTTACCCATGTGGAACAACAATTACCAGTCACCAGCTTTCGCAACATTGTTTTGTGGCTGTACAGACTTATAGAATCTGTGTATAGCACTTTCATTGAGGATCTTTGTGGTTAAATTGGGAAAGACACAAAAGGTCAATGCACCCTCTCCTAAATGAAAGAAAAAGAGGGCTCTATCACCACAGATGAAGTTAGTAAGGTCTCAGTGGGGAGGAGTACCGCGCTTCAAAGGTGCATCTGTGCTCTTTTAAATATATATATAAAAGGTAAATATAAATAATTGTGCAAATCTATATAAAACGTGTCTCAGTGTTAAATAGATAAATATAATATCCCTGGAAGAAGCTGCGTGAGTACGCAGCTTAAAGCGTAGGATCAAGCACCGGAAGTGACGTAGCGGCAATCGGACCCGCATTTGATACATGCTTTAAACAAAGAAAGATACATGTGAGTGTTACTCTATTGTTTAAATAAATAATCTGGCGGTACTTTACCATTTGAGCCCGTTTATTTTTTTGGAGATTGAGAGGTCATTTCTGAGACCCAGCCACATCGATCCCAAATATAAGGAGAAAGAGATATCCAACTCATCTAACGACCCTGGAGGCATAGAGGAGTATGAAATATACACTTCAGATATAAGGCTTTATACTAAAGAAATGGAGGTGAGCGCATAGGACACCTAGTGGTCACAGCACTGAAGAGCACCTGCATGTGTATTTAGAAGGAAGTTTTTTTGAGCACTATCAGCACTATTCCGCTGTAGTCCATGATTACAATAGCATGGTGAATAACTCTACTGGGTACTCCCCCTACTAACTGATGTTCAGGAGGGAGGCCCGTCTGCCAGTGGATTTAGCTTTCGGAACATCTCCAGCTTACACCTCTCAGGCTTCTTATCAAGGCTATGTTGATAGACTTAAAAGGAATTTGAAGCTTGCTTATGAGAAAGCCCTGGAGGCATCCACTGCAAGGGAGCAATGGAGCAAACTAAATTTTAACCATAGAACGAGAGTACAGGACTTGAGCCCAGGAGATCGAGTGTTATTACAAAATATGGGAGTGTCTGGCAAACACAAACTAGCCAATCAGTGGCATTCCCAACCTTACATCATCTGCAGATGGTTACCTGGACTTCCTGTGTACCAGAGCGGCCCAGAGGGAAAGACCAGTCTGCTTAAAACCTGGTATTGAAAAACATCTTTTGCCCATATCTGAGGCCATTTGGGTGTCTTCACCCCCTTATTCTGATACGACTTGCTCCTCTAATTTGAGGCCTAGAACACATGGGGCACTCAAACCTAAACTCCAAGAGGATGAGGGAGAGAAAAGTGATGAAGAACTAGCTTTTGACTGGTTGTGTATTCCTCCGTCCAAAGACACCACCAGAGTTTTTCGGCCTAAAATGGAAGATGTGCGGGTAGTGTCTCCACCTGAGAGGGTAGAACCTCAGCCTGTTGAGACAGATATACCTGCAACATCTCCTGAAAGAGGGACTGGAGGGGTTAAGCTAGAACCAGCTCACAACCCTGAAATGCCAAATGTTAGAGAAAATCCAATTTCCTCCACCCAAGAAACTGCTCTCAATAGTTTAGGAACCAGAGCCTGGTCCTAGCTTTTGGGGCCTGGGACGTGAGCCTGAAACCATAGAAAATATGTATTCCAGGCTTAGGCGGGAAATCTAACCACCCAATAGACTAACACACAACACCCTTAGAGAAAGTTCTGATGAACTTATTTCTACAGCTCAATGTTCTAGTCAAGTGCCAGCCTCCTCTACCGAATCTTTAGTGAAGGATGACCCTGTTTCACCCTGGGTGGGCCACTAACCTATTATTGGCCTGTTATCAAAATGATTTAATTTGCCTGATGACTTGTATAGTTTACTGTTGGAAAATGCCTCTATTAGTCAGCTATTTGCTACTGTAGGTTCTGGTCAGCAGAATTACCATTTGCAATTCTTTTGAGATATTATTCAGTAGTTCCTTTCATGAAGTTATATTCTGTCTTTGGGGACCAAATACTTTCAAGAGGGGGGAGGATGTAGCGGGGAGCGGACTACCATTATCTGGTAGTTGATTAATACTCTTTTCAAGCCTTATTCTTGAGTAAAGCCAAGCTAAAGAGTTAAAACCTATCTGCATTGTGTCAGTGTGTCATTTAAAGTATACACAACATGTCTGAACCTACAGTGTCAGGAGGGCTGGACATTTCAGAGGGTCAAAGTGGCACAGAAGAACATACAATTACAAGCAACCCTCAAGGGTGCGGTGCTACAGAAATAACTATTTTAAAGTTTGTAGATTCCTGAAATTAACACTCATTTTTGAAAAAAATACTTATTTATAATATAAAAAGTGATTACTTACCCAATACCTGATTATTCACTAGAGTCGCATTAATTTTGTAGCATATTCATTTCTAACTAACTAACTAAAACCTACGTTTAGGTAGCATTTACTTGGCATTTTGTATTTTTAAGATAAAGCTGAACTCCAGTCACAATTACTGTGAGTCATGTATATTCCTCATTTGTCCCAAAATATTTAAATGCAATATATAAGCTCCTAATGCCTGTGTAATGTGAGAAAATGCCTTAAATTGTCCCTGTGATGTTAGCACCGGCAATCAGATAAGAGATGTGGGTGATGTATGCCTGCTGGGAAACTGCAGTATATCCCCAACGGTTCCCTCCTCTGCATTGATTAAGTGGGAAGATTTCATGGATATTTTTTGGGTGGAGCTTGGGTGGGGGAAAAACATCTAACTTTTATTTTGCCTGCAGAAGAATATCTAAGTAAATGGACCCTGAACCCAAATTAGATAGCTGATGGAAAGCAGACCAAAATTGCTGAGAATTAGGGATGAGCTTTGAGTTTGAGTTGAACATTAGATCGAGTTGAACATTGGCTGTTCACCCGTTCATCAAATGATGAACAAATATGCTTCTTTGCGGGAAATTTGAGCGCCCGCATCCATAATGCACTGCGCGCTCGCTTGCAGTGCATTATGTGATTGGCCAAAGCATGCACCCTGACCTCCATGCTTTGGACAATCAAATCATCTCTGCCATGAATGGACAAAAGCAGGCTGTCTTTAGCCAATCATGTCTCAGGGGCTAAGTACACACCCCAACACTATAAATTAGGCTGCTCACACAGCAGCGGTGTGTAGTGTGTGAGGGCGAGATAGGAAGTGGTTGAGGCAGGGAGAGGAACGTGATTGAGGCTGGGAGAGGTATGTGATTTGCAGTTTATCAGATGGTGCAGTGTAGTCAGCAGAGTAGTCTAGTTAAGACATTGCAGTCAGTTAGGCAGGGAGAGAGATTTGCGCTTTTTACAATTTAAGAGATCAGATAGTGAAGTGTATTCAGCAGTGCAGTATATTCCATAGACCATATACCATAGTATAGACTATACACTGATATATATATATATATATATATATATATATATATATATATATATATATATATATATACATACACATAGATAGATATATACATAGATCTATCTATCTATCTATCTATCTATCTATCTATCTATCTATCTATCTATCTATATGGCAATTGAGTATATATTAGGCCATTCAGTATCTATCGGTCAGCTCAGTATAGATCATACTTTGATATCTATATACATATAGGGCAATTGACTATCTATCGGTCAGTTCAGCATAGACCATACATTGATATATATATATATATATATCTATATATATAGCACTTGCATACATATTAGGCCATTGAGTATCAGTCAATCAGTCAGTTCAGTATAGACCATGCACTGATATCTCTATCTATCTATCTATCTATCTATCTATCTATCTATCTATCTATCTATCTATCTATCTATCTATCTATCTATCTATCTATCTATCTATCTATCTATCTATCTATCTATCTATCTATCTATCTATCTATCTATCTATCTATCTATCGATATATATATAGATATATATATATATAGAGATATAGATATATAGATATATAGATATATATGTATAGGGAAATTGAGTATCTATCGGTCAGTTCAGTATACACCATACATTAATATCTATAAATATATATTTAGGACAATTGAGTATCTATCGGTCAGTTCAGTATACACCATACATTTATATCTATATATATATATATATATATATATATAGGCCACTTGAGTATATATTAGGCCATTCAGTATCTATCGGTCATTTCAGTATAGACCATATATTGATATCTACATATATATAGGCCACTTGAGTATATATCTGGCCATTCAGTATCTATCGATCGGTTCTGTATGGACCATACATTGATATCTCAATAGATATATAGGCCACTTGAGTATATATCAGGCCATTCAGTATCTATCTGTCAGCTCAGTACATATCAGCAGTGCAGTATATATATATCAGCAGTGCAGTATATATATATTGATCAACCAGTAATAAAACCCTCCCCAAAATCCACATCATGTCTTAAAGGCCGCCAAGGAGAGGCAGATGCTCACAGGCCATGAAAAAAGGGCAAGCAGCCTGATTGTACTTGAGTGCCTGATAGGATAGAGGAGGAAAGTGAGGGGGAGGAGGAGGAGGCACAACTCCAACGATGCAGGTGGTGCTCCAGGAGCCACCATAGGAGTAGCCAACCTATTGCATCACACCACAGATCTCCACAGTTCCATGCTTGGCACATGTCCTGAATTTGGTGGTGCAGTGTTTCTTGAAGAGATACCCAGGCTTCCAAGATCTCCTGAGGCAGGCTAGAAAAGTCTGTGGCCATTTTCGGCATTGATACAATGAAAGTGCTCAGCTATCTGACATTCAATGGGAATTCAACCGGCCCACCAACCGCCTCATTTGTGATATGCAAACCAGGTGGAACTCAACATTGGCAATGCTGCAGCGGCTTCACACGCAGCAGAGGGCCATCAATGAGTACCTATGTTAGTATGGCACAAGGACAGGGTCAGGGGAGCTTGGCTTTTTTTCCCTATGCCAGTGGCTTTTGATAAAGGATGCATGCACCGTACTGTCACCATTTGAGGAGGCCGCAAGGATGTGGAGCCGGGGTGATGCATGCATCAGTGACACTATCCCTCTAGCCTACCTGCTGGAGCACACACATCATGGAATCATGTACAGGGCTCTTGAAGCAGAACAGCAGGAGGAAGAGGAGGACTTCCTTTCTTCACAAGGCCCCCTTTACGCAGATGATATGCCTGCAGGGACACAAAGCACACAGGAGGAAGAGGAGGAGGAGGATTGTGGCAGCATGGATATAGAGGATAGCATACAGCAGTCTTCAAGGGATGGTTGTAATTCCCCAGGAAACCCCAGGATTTGTACGTGGTTCGGGAGAGGTTGCTCCTGACAATGTCATCTTTAGTGACCCAGAGGACTCAGAAGCTCATGCCTCCTAAAACTTACATTGCATGGGCTCCCTGATTCTGCAAAGCCTGTGAAAGAAGCCTGCGAAAGGACCAGAGGATTTGTGCTATCAAGGAGAGTGATAAGTACTGGTTGGCAACCCTTCTTGATCCACGTTACAAGGGTAAAGTTGCTGAGCTCATCCTGCCTTTGCAGAGGGAGCAGAGGATGAAACATCTTGAGGAGGTCTTGAAGAAAAATTTGTGTACCACCTTTCCAGACAGTGGGAGGTTAACATTCTCTGGACATGTTTCTGAGGCATCATTCAGCCAAAGGAGGAGTGGTAGAGAAGGCGGCCAGCTGACCAATGCCTTTAAACAGTTCTTTAGTACTTAGCAGCACCCAGGGCTGTAAGGTTTAAGCAACCATCAGCAGCATCTCCATCATATGGTGCTGGATTATCTGGGGGCAAGAACAGACTTGGAGACCTTTCCAAGTGAACATCCACTAGGTTACTGGGTCTTGAGGATGGACCACTGGCCAGAACTTGCTCAATGTGCATTAGAGCTACTGGCTTTTCCTGCTTCCAGCGTGCTTTCCGAATGGACATTTAGTGCTATTGGAGGTTTTGTGACGGACAAAAGAGTGCCTCTATCCATAGACTCTGTTGACCAGCTGACTTTTATCAAAATGAATCAGTCCTGGATTAACAGCAGCTATCAAGCCCCTGATGCTGATGTGACTGATTGAATTTGCTAGGGGTCTGTCATCCCTTGAAGATTGCATATGCTGCCTATCCTATTCCTCAATCTTGATTCTGCTAGCTTCTAACAATGTTTTTGGTTTAGGTCACCACCAACACCCAAGGCCTAATTTTTCTGCACTTGAATGACAGGTGCATACAATATACATTTTGTATGTAATTTTTAACATCAGGCCCTGTTCCTGTGCCCTGCGCCCAGCAAGAGTAACTGTGAGGGGTTACGGTGTTCAGGCACCACCCACACTAAAGGTCCAATTTTTTGCACCTGTATAACAAGTACATGCAATTTCAAATTTGTATGGAATTATTACCAGCAGGTCCCATTCCTGCACCCAGCAAGAGTAACTGCGAGGGGTTGCAGTGTTCAGGTACCACCAACAACCAAGGCCCAATTTTTCTGCACCTGTATGACAAGTTCATGTGATTTCAAATTTGTATCAAATTTTTACCAGCAGGGCCCGTTCCTGCGAGCAGCAAGAGTTACTGTGAGGGGTTGCGGTGTGCAGGCACCACCAACACCAAAGGCACAATTTCAGTTTCAGTTCCTGCCGATGCTAACCTTCCAGGTTCCCATCATTCCAGAAGGTTTGCATAGCTGCCACCCAGGCTTGGCCAGGTCAGATGAGAGCAAAGCACCCCCACTAGATCACTGATAGAAACAGATAATACACTTGATCTTTGCCAATTTCGAATTTGTATGGAAGTTTTACCAACAGGGCCCGATCCTGCACCCAACAAGAGTAACTGCGAGGGGTTACTGTGTTCAGGCACCGCCAACATCCAAGGCTCAATTTTTCTGTACCTGTATGACAAGTTAATGCGATTTCAAATTTGTATGGAATTTTTACCAGCAGGGCCCATTCCTGCGACCAGCAAGAATAAATGTGAGGGGTTGCGGTGTTCAGGCACCACCAACAACCAAGGCCCAATTTTTCTGCACCTTTATGACAAGTACATGCAATTTCAAATTTGTATGGAATTTTTACTAGCAGGGCCCGTTCCTGCGCTCAGCAAGAGTAACTGTGAGGGGTTACGGTGTTCAGGCACCAACAACAACAACCAAGGCCCAATTCTTTTGCACCTGTATGACAAGTACATGCAATTTGAAATTTTTTATGCACAGTATATTTGTATATGACATTTTTTTCTTTAGAAATGTCAATATTGCTGCAGCAGGCTACATACATCGTACAGATGCGCTACTTTACAGGCACATTCAGGGGACCCCCCCCCCGGGCATGATATTTAAAGGAATTTTTCATTTTTATTGTTTCACTTTAAGCATCATTCAAATCAGTAAATCACTGCTCCTTTAAAAACAATTGTTTTTTAAAAATGTTTTTGCATTGCTACATTTTTCCCAGGTCAGTACCCGGACCCCCATACTCTTTAATTGGGCAATAACTTGCATTTAAGCCTTTAAAATGAGAACTTTTGATTTTTGATGTTCAAGTCCCATAGACTTCAATAGAGTTTGTTTGTTCGAACAAATGTTTCCCCTGTTCGCGGTGTTCTGGTGCGAACCAAACAGGGGGGTGTTTGGCTCATCACTACTGAGAATGCAGCAGACATATTTGTGTCAACGGGAGGAAAATTGGGCTAGCTTATTGCAGTGATCATGGGCACATATTGAAGCAGCACTTTATTATACTATGCATGAAGCATTACATTGAAGACCTTTTTTTCAGTGGGGGGAGATCCTTTGTAATCCCTGCCTTTTGTTTACTTTTATCATTTATTCACTGTCTCGTTTATGAATTCACTTAATCATGAATCATTTAACAGCCATATTGTGTTTTATAGGGATGAGGATTGTTTTGAGACAATGTGCAGAACGTAAAAATGTGTTTTGTTTCATTTTGGATAGATTTGTTATGTTACTAATTTTATTTTGTTAAGTCGTTTCGGAATTTGTTTAGTTTCAATTAACCACTTCAATACTGGCACTTTCACCAATTTTCTGCTCAGGCCATCTTTCAGCTTTCAGCATTGTCGCACTTTGAATGACAATTTTGCAGTCATACAATGCTGTACTCAAACACAGTTTTTCTTTTGTTTTGAGACAGAGCTTTATTTTGGGTATACTTAATCAGTTTTCTTTTTTGCTAAACAAATGAAAAAAGACAGAAAATTTAGAAAAAATGTGTTTCTTAGTTTCTGTTACAAAATGATAATTCATTTGTCTAATGTGCGCTGATGAGGCTGCACTGATGGGCACTACACTGTGGGGAGGCACTAATATGAAGCACTATGAGCACTGATAGGCATCAGTGATATACAGCACTGATGGGCACTGAGAAACGACACTGATGACAGGCACTGATGGGTGGCACTGATGAGGAGACACTAACAGGCATTACTGAGACACAAAGGAAGTTAACCTTGCTTGTGACAGCAATAAAAGTGAGCATATTTTTTTTTTTATTTAAATAAAAAAATAAATAAAATAAATAGGAAAAAAAATAAAAAAAATGTAAAGTGCCCTCATCCCCTTGAGCTTGCGCATGAAAGAAAATGCATACGTAAGTCACGCCCGCAAATGCGATCCCTAGAGTGAGAGCAATCATTCTAGAAAAATACCTCATAAAATAAAAGTGCAGCGCTTAATTGTTATGCAGTCAAAGAAGTATTTTTGACCTTTATAAATAAACCTAATTTTAGCAGTTTTACACTATGTTTCTGCACTTTGGCTTATTTCCACATATCGGTGTGCTGCCAGGAGACAAAGCCCTCCCAGTCCAGGAATATACTGATACACTTTGATCAACCATCCCTCGCAAGCAGACCTCTATATCCCATGAGGATCATTTGGCTAGATTGACCTGTTTGCTATAGGGTACATGGGTCCATAATTTCTGGTGAGCACATTTATTTTTCCATAATGGTGTTGGGTCCTTTCTCACTGACAACTTTGGATGTTTAGAGACTACAGCTTTATGTTTGGTTTTTCAGCATTTTTTTCACGTCATATTATGAACTTTGGATTCACCATTGGGATTTAAATGTATTTATTGACTTTCACCATTTTATACACAATTCTTTGACTGCATAACAATTAAGTGCTGCACTTTTATTTTATGAGATTCTTGGACAATTATATATGTCAATTGTTGTGCTGGCAGCTTCCATTTTATTTATAGTTCAGTGTTTTCCTCTACTGTTTATATTTTCCCTATAAAATACCTCCTCTGTAACTCTAAAAAGGTAAAAATGTTAAAAATGTTTAAAGTGTCGCCTTTGGAGATTTTTAAGTACCAGAGTTTTTCGCCATTTCACGAGTGTGTGCAATAGTAAACTGTAACATATTAGGTTTCTATTTACTCAGCGTGACATCATCTTTCACAATATATAAAAAAGTTGGGCTAACTTTACTGTCTAATTTTTTTAAATGTAGTGAAATGTATTTTTCCACAAAAAATTGCGTTTGAAAAGCCGCTGCATAAATATCGCGCAATAAAATATATTGTAACGACTGTCATTGCATTCTCCAGAGTCCTTGTTAAATAAATATATATATTGTGAGGGATTAGCTCGGTGGCGGGTGTGGATGACCCCTTGGGGGGGTTAGTTAAACAGGGAGATAGCCAAGAAGTGGTTGCAAACAACAGTGTATGGTTTTATTCTTGCAATTTTCTTCACACAAGTGCAAGCATCAAAAATAGCATACTTCAAAATAAACATAAAATAAAATAAACCCTTGCCACATTGTTCTCACACACAGGAACCTACCTAAGGAGTCTGTCCCCAACCTACTGTTGGGCAGACTTTGCTGATCCTACAGCAGACCATCAATAGTCCATTTATTTTCTCTTCACATAGAAATAGTTCATTTTTTCTTCACATAGAAAACATCCATTGGTTTTTCTCTTCACATAGAAAATGTTAATTGACCTCTTCACATAGAAAACATTCCTTTGTTTTTCTCTTCACATAGAAAACAATCCATGACCTCACCTTGAGAAGTCTTCACACTTTTTACCCTCCTCAGCGCACATCGCTTCAGGAGGCATTTCCTCTCCCATGCTCACACAGCGTCAGGAGGCACACATCTGACTGTCCTCCTCTACCCACACAGCGTCAGGAGGCACCAATCAATAGACTCCCTCTGGACAAATTATAGAGGCCTTAATTTCCTCATTCTGAATAGCTGAAGGTTTTTCAACTTTCTTACACCGTCCTGCTGGCTACCTCTGCAGCCGACACCCTATAGTAATTGGTGAATTGTCTAAACCAAGCAGACATGTCTCCTGTCTGTGACAACATCCACAGATTTACCTGACTTCCTGTCACAATATATATATATATATATATATATATATATATATATATATATATATATATATATATATATATAATATTTAGGGGTTCTAAGTAATTTTCTAGCAAAAAATACTGATTTAACTTGTAAACAACTTGTGTCAGAAATAGTCTTGGTCCTTAAGTGGTTAATTTGCACAAATGAAAGTCTTAGAGATATGTACACTGTATACCTCAGCAAAAATGATATATATTTTTTATTTTTTTTTTTCGACTCTTTCATTACAAAAGTTACTTGACAGCATTTTTTACTTTGTTTAGATGTTATTAATGACTTAGACTGCCCATAGCAGCAAGTCCTGCTCCCGAAGTATTTCAACAAAAGCAAAGTCAAGCCCTTTTGAGTCCCTGCAATAAAAACAATAGCAGATGATATACTAATATTTGGAGAAGGTGATGATATAGAATTCAACAAATGATCATGATCAGAAGATGAAACAATTCTATGACCGATGTAGAGAAAAGCAAATCAAACTAAACCTGGAAGAATTTTAAATGAAAATGGCTGAGGTTCCATATATTGGACATCTGCTAACTTCAAATGATTTAGAAGTAGAGCCAAGAAAAATTACAAAAACTGACAACTTCTACAGATATATGAGTAGTTCTGTGATTCCTGGTTATGGTTTGTACCCTTTCCAAAATGTATAAATACTGTATGTGTATGATATGTGCAAATCTTTGTGGGAGTTAGCCTGATGTCCCCTGGGAATGGACAGACAAACATTTTGTTTTTGCAAGCAGAGTTCTAACAGCTACTGAACAGGGCTTTGCTCAGATTGAAAAGTATCTACTAGAAGTAATGTGTTGAAATGCATAAATTCCACAAATACACCTATGGATAACATGTTGTAGTGCATTCAGATCATAAGCTTTTGGAAAGTATTACAAAGAAGCCAATTTTAAATGCCCCAAAACAATTGCAAAGCATGTTTCTTGGAATTCAAATGTATAACTTTGACATCAGCTACTGTCTAGGGAAAAATTTACTTATTGCAGATGCCTCGAATAGGTCTTATTTGTCCACTGTAACAGAAAGAGAATGACATTGAGAACAATAATATGTGTGAATACTAAGCCGTATCAAAAGATAGATTTAAAAAAAAAAACACACAGAGCTGCGCGCAGGCCGTTATAGCCAGTTTTTTTTTTTTTGCAGGAGCTGGGCAGGTGCTAGGGGTATACGTGGAGAAGCTAGATCTCAAACCACAAGATTCAAGTTAAATTATAGACAGTCACACTAAATAAAAGCTTATTATGAAAATTACACATTGTCTTAAACTGATAAACACAATAATTCCAAAATCATAAATTAGGCAAAAAGAAAAAAAGAAAAACAACACATTTAGTACAACTCTGCAATATATGCACATTCTTTCATGTTTTATGCATTTAAATTAATGAAAGCATAGGAAATATCTGTTGATGTATCAGAAAAACAGCGTGCTTCTTCCAGTTTAAGCTGACAGCAATCACAGGTGGACACAAATTGGCCCATTAACCTCTCCATGAGAAAATGGACAGAGGTGGAATGCCATTACGCTCTGCCTAGAAACAGCATTTAGTAAGCATTCATAGTAAAGTACAAAGTGACCCTTCAAGGGATTAGTCCCATTGCTAACTGTACAATAGTCCTCAGTGCAAGACAAAGTGACCTATGAACAGCTGCAGAGGCAGTGTGAAGGCAAACATGTCAAGCATCGTACCATCACATGAGAGAGCATCATGCTGGAAAAAACGGTAGAAGAAAAAGTAGCCTATCACACCCAAGAGAGGGGATTCGGTGTTATGTGAAATCAGGAAAGTTATACCAGCAATCTGTGGAACTCTCAAAGTTTAAACCATGGAAGCCAAGGCCAAAAGGAAATGTCAGTCAACAATTATATGTTAGACAAACTGGAATATCAATCTCATTAAAGGTTGTTGGCATACATAAAGCAATTCTATGTGTAAGGCATGACTACATGAAAAAATGAAAATTCATGATGGTTATCTTAGGTCCAGATGGCTGCTGTACATGGTAAAAATCATATTTTTAATAATGACGGATACTACTTTCAGTGCTGACATTTTTTAGCTGAGAGTGGCAGCTCCCATACAGTAAAGGAAACTTGTAATTGGGCTCGACCCTTCTCTCTCCTTGTACATTTGCAGAATGCCTTTTGCTGTCTTCTAATTCATTCTTAGCCCCAGACATTTGGCACTGACAGTAATATAGTATCTGTTGTGAATTTTACTTAGATTTTTACCTTACACAACAGCCACGCAGATCTATGATGACCATAATTACAGGGAGTGCAGAATTATTAGGCAAATTAGTATTTTGACCACATCATCCTCTTTATGCATGTTGTCTTACTCCAAGCTGTATAGGCTCGAAAGCCTACTACCAATTAAGCATATTAGGTGATGTGCATCTCTGTAATGAGAAGGGGTGTGGTCTAATGACATAAACACCCTATATCAGGTGTGCATAATTATTAGGCAACTTCCTTTCCTTGGGCAAAATGGGTCAAAAGAAGGACTTGACAGGCTCAGAAAAGTCAAAAACAGTGAGATATCTTGCAGAGGGATGCAGCACTCTTAAAATTGCAAAGCTTCTGAAGCGTGATCATCGAACAATCAAGCATTTCATTCAAAATAGTCAACAGGGTCGCAAGAAGCGTGTGGAAAAACCAAGGCGCAAAATAACAGCCCATGAACTGAGAAAAGTCAAGCGTGCAGCTGCCAAGATGCCACTTGCCACCAGTTTGGCCATATTTCAGAGCTGCAACATCACTGGAGTGCCCAAAAGCACAAGGTGTGCAATACTCAGAGACATGGCCAAGGTAAGAAAGGCTGAAAGACGACCACCACTGAACAAGACACACAAGCTGAAACGTCAAGACTGGGCCAAGAAATATCTCAAGACTGATTTTTCAAAGGTTTTATGGACTGATGAAATGAGAGGGAGTCTTGATGGGCCAGATGGATGGGCCCGTGGTTGGATTGGTAAAGGGCAGAGAGCTCCAGTCCGACTCAGACGCCAGCAAGGTGGAGGTGGAGTACTGGTTTGGGCTGGTATCATCAAAGATGAGCTTGTGGGGCCTTTTTGGGTTGAGGATGGAGTCAAGCTCAACTCCCAGTCCTACTGCCAGTTTCTGGAAGACACCTTCTTCAAGCAGTGGTACAGGAAGAAGTCTGCATCCTTCAAGAAAAACATGATTTTCATGCAGGACAATGCTCCATCACACGCGTCCAAGTACTCCACAGCGTGGCTGGCAAGAAAGGGTATAAAAGAAGAAAAGCTAATGACATGGCCTCCTTGTTCACCTGATCTGAACCCCATTGAGAACCTGTGGTCCACCATCAAATGTGAAATTTACAAGGAGGGAAAACAGTACACCTCTCTGAACAGTGTCTGGGAGGCTGTGGTTGCTGCTGCACGCAATGTTGATGGTGAACAGATCAAAACACTGACAGAATCCATGGATGGCAGGCTTTTGAGTGTACTTGCAAAGAAAGGTGGCTATATTGGTCACTGATTTGTTTTTGAATGTCAGAAATGTATATTTGTGAATGTTGAGATGTTATATTGGTTTCACTGGTAAAAATAAATAATTGAAATGGGTATACTGTATATTTGATTTTTGTTAAGTTGCCTAATAATTATGCACAGTAATAGTCACCTGCACACACAGATATCCCCCTAAAATAGATAAACCTAAAAACAGACTAAAAACTACTTCCAAAAATAGTCAGCTCTGATATTAATGAGTTTTTTGGGTTCATTGAGAACATGGTTGTTGTTCAAAAATAAAATTAATCCTCAAAAATACTAATTTGCCTAATAATTCTGCACTCCCTGTATAGGTTATTTATGAATTTAAGTTTTAATTTCTTCTTTTTTTTTTCCATGTAGTTCTGGTTTAACCGCTTGCCGACTGCGCACAGTATATTTACTGCGGCAGTCGGCCCCGGCCAGGCAGAGTGACGTAGGTCTACGTCGCTCGCCTGTCACTCCTTCCAGAGCCAATAGCGGGCGGGCGCGCGCCCGCTGAGGCGCGCGCCCGCCTCGGCTCATTAACGGAGGAGTGCGGGAGTGTGACTGGCGGACCCGATGTCCGCCGGTCACACTACGATCGCCGGTACAGCGGGAGAAAGACAGAGCGGCTTATGTAAACAAGCCGCCTGTCAGTTCTCCCTGTGTAAAAGTGAAGATCAGACAGTTCTACTATGTAGAACTGTTGATCTTTGTTTTTACACTAGTAGACCTGTCCCTGCACAGTTAGAAACACGCCCCTAGGACACACTTAACCCCTCCCTGTCCAATACTGTTAACCCCTTCCCTGCCAGTGTCATTTTTGCAGTAACAGTGCATATATATAGCACTGATTACTGCAGTAATGTCACTGGTACCCCCAAAAGTGTCAAAAATGTCAGTCAAGGGTCCGATCTATCCGCCGCAATGTCGCAGTACCGCAAAAAAAATCGCAGATCGCCGCCATTACTCGTTAAAAAAAAACCACCAAAAATGACAAAAATCTTTCCCTTTGTTAGTAAACGCGATAACTTTTGCGCAAACCAATCAAAATACACTTTTTGCGATTTTTTTTACCAAACATAGGTAGCGTAAAACAAATTGGCCGCAAATTTTAAAAAATTTTGATTTTTACATTTATTTTTGGGGGAATTTCATATAAAAAAAAGTGAAAAATATTGTTGTTTTTGCAAAAATTACGCTCTTTTTTTGTTTATAGCGCGTGATCAAAAAATCGCACAGGTGATCAAATACCACCAAAAGAAAGCTCTGTTTGTGGGAAAAAAAGGACGTGAAATTCGTTTAGGTACAGCGTCGCACGACCGCGCGATTGTCCGTTAAAGTCACGCAGTAAAAAATCGCAAAAAAACCCCTGGTCTTTTAGCAGGAAAATCCTCCGGTGGTAAAGTGGTTAAACAGTATTCTCTTACATTCTCCAACAATCTTTACTAAGGTTTATATGTCATTTTTGCTCACAGTACAAATTCGATTTTAACATTATGCAACACATTTTTTTCAAATACCTTCTACAGACTATGTATTGCAAGAGAATGCAGTTTCTATATATTGTAGGTGGCAAAGGGTAATGCTGTAAGTAATGCAATGCATAATTTACAGTTCATTTTAGAACACACCCCCTTATTCTTATTGTAACTCCTACACAACGTTCTCCTCCTTATTCAAAACTCAGCCACTGCACACACTATATTCTATGCTAAACCTGCCTTGAAAATGTAGGGAATAAGAAATGCTGCAAGACAGCTTTTATACAGAGAAAAAAATTAACACAGAACCTGATACATCCAAACAACCTAAAGCCTTCTCCAAAAGATGAAAAAGTTATTGAAGCCACACTGGACCCCTCCAAATTTCTGCAACTAATGTTGACTTTTCAATAGACTAAGTTCTATGCAAGGGTTAATTTAACAAACAAGTTGGAAAGACTAACGAACAGACAATCTCCGGCCTTTACATATTGATAACTACATTTAACAAAGAATACTGCCCGAAGCTCCATATGGCATGCGCTCTCTCTAGCATTATGATATTTAGTTCTACCCACATCCTACCCCTCACTATTTCCCCTTCTCTTGCTCATAGAATCAAGGGGGGGGGGGGGTATGGTGCGGTCAGTCTGCTGCCCCCCCCCCCCCCCGGCCCCTGTAGCACCAGCCGTCACTGCTCTTACATATTCTACTTATCCCCCCCCCCCCCCCAGACACAAGTCACTTGTGTTATTAAGGTATTCTTTTCATTCTTCATCATAGGATATGTAATTTCTGCTGTGTGTTTCCATTTCATTCTGCTTACTAGTGCATGTCCTTCTACTTCTTAGCTCTCCTGAGCTCTGATTATGCTGCCACATTCTCTGCTGTATTTCACATTCCTGCTTACCTCTCATTTTCTGGCTTGCTTTTACTGCATCCTTCTCAGCTGCACCTCTCCTCCCTGCTTTTATTGCTCTAAAGATATGTACGACTAGAGCACTTCTCTAACGATTTGCAAGATTGGAGCAATGCTCTAAAGATAGCCAAGATTGGAGCAATGCTCCAAAGATAGGCAAGATTGAAGCAATGCTCTAAAGATAGGGAAGACTGAAGCAATGCTTTAAAAACATACTAGACTGGGGTACTGCTTCAAGATCGCATCAATGCTCTACAAATATGCAAGAATAGAACACTGGTCTAGCGATGCGTAAGATGGAGCACAGCTCCAAGATATGCAAGAACATTGCTTCAAAGATATGCAAGGCAAGCTTGGAACACAACTCTACAGATATACAAGACTGGTGCAATGATGAAAGCCGTGATTAAATCTTGCACATCCTTAGAGCAGTGCTCCAATCTAGTATACTTATACATCAGTGCCCTAATCTTACATATCTTTAGGACAGTGCTTAACAGTTCAAATTTGTGGTGTAATCCTTCATCTACCCTTGACACGCTCCCTAAAATAGTTACATCTGGCCACCCTGGTGCTTTAGGATGGATTGTATGTAATTGAAAATCTGCAGGTAACAGAATCATTTTGTTTGGGGGCATGGTGTGTAGATTGTAGAGAGGGGAAATTGTAACCCCCTGTATAGAAATTAAGTCATACAGTAAATCACAGTCCATTTTTATTTGGTATCTGCTCACCTAAGTCTGTTTAAGCATTGTAGAATTCCTAAAGTGGTTGTAAACCCACTTTGATGACTTTTATCTATAGATAAGCCTAAAACAAGGCTTACCTATAGGTGCTGTAAATATCTCCTAAACTTGCACAGTTTAGGAGCATTTTACATTGCATGCAGCCGATGACATCATCGGCGCATGCGCTCTGAAGAAACAGCTGCCCGTGCCGTTTCTTCAGATCCCTGTGCCGAGACTGGCGGCTCCCACGCGAATGCGCGGGAGTGACGGCACGCTGCTCCGGCCAGTAATACAGCCGGAGTCCGGAGACCCAGAAGGAAGACTTGTGAAGATGGATGCGGCTGGCAGCAAGGACAACGTGGGCTTCGTTGCAGGTAAGTGTCACATAATGTGCTAGTATGTGATGCATACTAGAAGATTATGCATTTACTTAGCAGGGGGGGAGGGGGAAGAAACATATTTTAGAAAGTTTACTTCCTCTTTAAGCCCTGATGAAGGGGGAGTGTGTTTGGACCCCAAAACACATTGAAGTTATTCTGCTTTAATTCAAATGTATCATTAAATTGTATTTGACAAGCACCCTGCTTGTTCTTGTGTTTAGTCTTGATGTAGGGCTAGTTTATAGTAACATAAAATTAGATCTGTGTATACTCACCTGTGGGTATACTCGCCTGTGACTGTTTTTTTAAGAATGAGAGATAGAGATTTTAATTGGCATAATATTGAAATTACTTTCGTTTATATTAGAACATAATTGCTTTTGGTTTAAATAGTAACATCTACAAACAATTGGGTTGTACAGAAATGGGTACAGCCTGTGCACCCACATACTGTATGTGAAACTATTTTGGGGCTTGGATACAGTGCTGTTTGCTGAAGAAATGCAACAATACACATCTACAATACTATTATAGAATAGAATTATGAATAATGTCTTTATCTTGTGGAATGGCACCAAGGTAGAGTGTTACCATTGTGTGGAGAGAGTGAATGAAAACTCAGTAGAGATATTCTTTACTAGCGAGATCCACGAGAATTCTATCAATTTCCTTGACTTGAAAACAGGGGAAGACAGGCAATTTTAAGCCTAGGGGGCAAATACAAATCAGCGGCAATGGTGCCCCTTCCCACTATCCCTCTTCCCGGCCTCCTCCTGACCCCCATTCCAGGCTGAAGCTCCGCTCCAGGTACTTTCTACTCATTGGCTGAATCCAGGTTCTTGACCTGGCCACCAGGTGGGAGATGGGACAGCTCGGTCGGTGCTGGCAAGTGGAGGAGAGTCTCCAGTGGGGCATGGAACTGGCCTCTGCTCAGATACAGTTTACACCATCCATGTTGGGGGGGGGGGGTGCGCTCTGCCCTTGTCCACATCCCAAACTCAGTAGGCCAGCAGTGGGGACTTTTTACTTCTCTTCTCCAGGAATCCTTTAGGCATTTCTGTGGCAAAAGAGGTGCAGCCATTTTACGGGGCATCAGAGTGGCCCGGGGGGGGGGGGGGGATTGGCCCCCTGCCCCAGTCCTCCCCTGCTTGAAAATCACTAAAGATCAAAATTGTAAGTTACAAATAAGAATTAATACCCACAGCCATAAACAGTCTATTATACTGGAAAAGCCATAATCCAAAATACTTGAGAAGAGGTATTCTAACTGGGGCAATGTATGGAGAGAGCAACCTGTCTGAGTTTTTCACAAAGAGACAATACAAAAAGGTTGGGACTTTGAATGAGAGACATGACAGAGTAAAAAATTGTATCATATTTATTATTGCATAAAGGAATTAGTAGTGATATATTGCACATATAGGCTGAGATGATATGTTAGCAAAAAAGTAGTCAAGTACATGGTGTGCACCCCAACAATTGCAATCTCAAAAGAACCAACATGACAATGAAACAATATTGCAGAGTAATAATATGACATCATAACATCCATGGACTGACGCGTTTCGTGGACTACATCGCCACTTCTTCAGAGTCGGTGTATGATCATATCTAGAAGTAAATAAGTATATACGTATAGGTACATTGCATTGGATGGTAATTAGGAAATTGGGGGAGAGGGGGAGAAAAAAGGGGATGGGAAACAAAGTCCCCATGACCCCAACACTTACACAGTCACTCCAACAGTAATGGATCCTGGAGGCGGGGGCATCAACCCCAAATGTCTCCCCCGGGAGCTGAGGGCATGTGGGGCCCATGGGCCAGGCGAAGGTGTCACATACAAGGTAAGTTATGTAAAGGTATTGTAGAGTAGACAGGGTATATCTAAATAAAGTAATTGATAATGATAAATGGTAAGTAGTTGTATCTAGTACACAACGTGATAATATTAAACTGATGTGTGTGGCAAGGAGAAGAGAGGGGAAAAGATGATGTGAGCATGGAAAAATGGGTGAAGTGGAGTGGAAGGATGTGATGAAAAAATGAGAATTTATGAAGGTTGTAATTTGATTAAATATGTAACTGAGTAGCCAGAGTATGTCTATATATAATGAGTATGAATCTTAACTGTCATAGATGAGTATAGAGAATATAAGGCTACTTGAATAGTATGTATGTTGAATTATATATCTGTATGATTATATACTAATTGAATGTAATAATACTGCTAAATGAGGTGTGTGATGGGGGATGGCAAGGTAGTTTGGACCTAAAATTGTATTAAATAATTTGAAGGGGGAGTGAATAAGTGATAAGGTGACTTGATAAGGCAAACAGAGGGGAGGTAGTGATGTGATGATAAACTATTATAGATGGTGAATGAAGTGATGAATTAAAGTGAAGTCGGATGTGACCCGGCTGACCACTCAGCCTGATTAAAGAAAGTGTGGTGGTGACTAAGTAAGAAAGAAAAAAGAAAAAATAGTGTGAAATGGTAAGGAGTAAGAGGGTAATTGAAAATAACCTGTGAAAGAGTATTCCAGCCAGAGAGCTATTGTAGAGTAGGCAGAGTATATCTGTGAAAGAATATTCCAGCCAGAGAGGAGGAGTGTGACACGTTTGATGGCCCGCCGACCATCAAACGCCCAGCGTCACGAGTTGCATAGACATGTAGCCGCGGAGCGGAGGCAGACGCCATACCGCCCCGCTGGCTTACTCTTATACAACCAGATGGACAAGCAGCCGTCGGCGTACAGCGTCAGATGACGTCACACGTCGGCGCAGAGCGTGACGCCGATGTGCATCGGGACCGCCCACCCGATCCGCCGTGCTCGAGGAGCATAGGGGGAAGGGGAGGGCACCCGTTGCACATCGCAGCTCCCGAGGCAGGCAAAGGGGAGAGAGCCACCACCACCAGCCAGCACAGCTGGAGGAGACTGGAAAGCCGTTTGTATAGTCACATATCAGCCTGCAACAATCAACATTGTATCCAATGTGGAATATATGTAAATATATAAATATAGAAAAGGTTGATACCTGTGACTAAAGTGCAGAGAAACCCCCAGCAAGCCGTAGGGAATCTATATTGACACAACACGTTTAGGCTCAAAAATGTAAGCCAATATGTGCGGTCAGCACACAGTGAAACAAAAATGTATCAACCTGTCATGTCTCTCCATCCCTGATTCGGATAAAGGAGGGGGGAGAGAGGGCGGGACTTTAAATGAAACGCACGGTGGGATTGGCCGTGCGCCTCCATCCCTAATATCAATTATGACAATACAAAAAGGTTGGGACTTTGAATGAGAGACATGACAGAGTAAAAAATTGTATCATATTTATTATTGCATAAAGGAATTAATAGTGATATATTGCACATATAGGCTGAGATGATATGTTAGCAAAAAAGTAGTCCAGTACATGGTGTGCACCCCAACAATTGCAATCTCAAAAGAACCAATATGACAATGAAACAATATTGCAGAGTAATAATATGACATCATAACATCCATGGACTGACGCGTTTCGTGGACTACATCGCCACTTCTTCAGAGTCAATGTATGATCATATCTAGAAGTAAATAAGTATATACGTATAGGTACATGGATTTTCACAATGTCCCTGTCTGGGCTACTCTCTGACTGAATATCAGGCTGGAGTCCAAAGGATAGTAACTATTGCTGTTGGTCGTAGCAAGTATGGTTCAATACTAACCCAGAAAGTGACAATCTCATAATAAAAAAAAAACATATAAAATAAAGTGTCCAGTTCAAATTCCAAACGTGCAAAGGATAAAGTGCAAAAAAATATAAAAATATAAAAATCAAATAAGTGTCCTGTGCTATAAATAAATGTTTTCCAAAGAATTTGGTAAGAAGATATCTTTTCTATGCCAGTATACATTTCCACTCAATAAATTGTCCAGTGCAAAAACTTTTAAATCCTTAAAAAATTGCATAAAACGTCCACCATCTACAGATTATATCTTTGTCCACCACATACAGTATGTGCCATCCAACACCAATCAATCTATTTCTCACCAGAAATAATTGCTGGTAACATGGAACACCAGCTAAAAAGCATCCCAAAGAAACATCACTAGAATGTCACTTATTGGAACTAATAATGCCTTCTGAAGAGCCTCAATTAGCAAAGCGATAACCTCAGTGTATGCTCACAGTGCACAAAGACAGTATGTTTATCCAGAGCGGAGGTTCCAGCACACACTCCATCTTGGTCATCCCACTGCCCCAAGATAAATAAAGCAACTGGAGCTTAAAAAAAAAAAAAACCTGAATGTTCCAAAAAGACAGTAATGAGCTACGTCAAGAAACAGATTAATATTAAAAATATTAACATACATTTTTTTTTTCTTGGATTTCTGTCAATTTCTTTTGTTGCTTATATCCCCATTTGAGGAGATTAACCTGCTGCTGACCGCTCCCACGTGCATTTACTGCGGCAGAGCTGCTGCTCTATGGAAATTCACATAACTGTACGTGATCCGTTCTCACGGTCAGGGGACAGGCACCTGCTGCCACTGCGGTGCTGTGATTTGGTTCAGAACCAAACAATCTTCGGGTCTAGGCCAATGATTTATGGCTTGGACCTGCTGATCTGTTCTGACAAATCACAGAACCCACCCGCTGTGTCTGTGTTTACAAAAAACAGGCACAGGAAGTAATGCTATCACTTCTCACGCTGGAACCGAAAAGGGCTCCAGGGGAGAAGATTGAATCTATTGCGAGTACAAGCACTACACTGACACCAGATCACATAGTTAGGCACATTTAAACCCTTGATCACCCCCATCGCCCCCAAGTTAATCCTTTCCCTTCCTGTCACAGTGTCATTAGGCACAGTGTACAGATATTTTGCTGATCACTGTATTTGTGTCACTGGTGATGCTAGATAGCATTAGTGTAAGTCTAAGATAGCATCAGAGTACCCGCCACATATTCCCTAATAAAGTTTTAACCCCTTGAACGCCCCCAGTTAACTCTTTCACTGCCTTGTCACAGTATCATTAGTACAGTTAACAGATCTTTTTTTTCTGATCACTGTATTAGTGTCACAGGTGACGCCAGATAGCATTGGTATCAGTTAGCTTCAATCTTACCACATATTCATTATCACATTTACCCTTTGATTGCCATTAACACTAACACAGACACACTATACTCCTCCATTACTAGCATAGTCTGAACAGATCAATATCTTTTATCAGATTACAACTATACTAGGGTCCTCAATAGTATAGTGTTCCCAAAATCACAGAGTTATCAGAATCAGCCCTGACACCTGCCAGCACCTGCGTTTAGTGCCCCTCCCCCCAACAAGTGCAGTGTCATAAATCTCTGTCACTTCTGATACGCAGTACAGTGCAGTGCTTTTTTACCAGTCAGTCACACTATATTACCTACAGTATATATTTAAAGCTCAAAATGTCAAACGAAAGGTACACTAGTGAAGAGACCTACAGGATACTGAGCATGACAGATGAGAGCGATGGGGAGTCCTCACTGTTAGAATAAGGCTCAATAAACCAACCTGTAGAAAGCAGCGGCCCCCTGAAAGGTGTTACATGATGATTCCTGTATGCAGCAGAGTGCCATTTCTAGTTTTGCTCTACCTTTTGATGAACTGGTGAGCATCCTGGCTACCGACAAACCACACTCCAGTAACAGTAACACTTGGTGACCTGGTAAGTCCTATAAGTGCAGTTCAAGCCGGTGCAAGTGGCTTACATAGTTACATAATTTGTGAGGTTGAAAAAAGACATCAGTCCATCCAGTTCAACCTATGATGTGTGAGTGTGAGTTTGCTGTTAACCATACATTGTATACCCCTTTATGTTGTGGTCTTTAAGGTGCCCATCCAATAGTTTTTTGAAACTATCAATGCTCCCTACTGATACCACTGCTTGTGGAAGAGAATTCCACATCCTTAGTGCTCTGACAGTAAAGAACCCCTTACGTATTTTTAGGTTAAACCGTTTTTCCTCTAGTTTTGGTGAGTGGCCATGTGTCTTATTGTATCTCCTTTCTCTGAATATTTTGTTCCTTATGCTCGGGTCACCAGTACAGTATTTGTACATTGATATCATATTCCCTCTCAAGCGTCTCTTCTCCAGAGAGAATAAGTTCAATGCTTGTAGTCTTTCCTCATAGCTGATGTCCTCCATTCCCCTAATTATCTCTGTTGCCTTTCTCTGGACTCTCCCCAGTTCCAGCACATCCTTCCTGAGGACCGGTGCCCAGAACTGGACAGTATACTCCAGATGTGGCCGGACCAGAGTCTTGTAAAGTGGGAGAATAATCTCTTTATTTCTGGAGTGAATCCCCTTTTTTATACATGTCAGTATTCTGTTGGCTTTGTTTGCAGTGGCTTGGCATTGCATGCCACTGCCAAACCTGATGGATAAATAAGACTCAATATAAAAAACTATATGCAATTCTTGCAGATGTGAATCTAGCTAGGAAAAAGACATAATAAAAATATATAAACAATATCAAGAACATCTAGGTAGCCCCAAAAGAGGTTAATAAGTGGAGGATATAAAATACTATTTATAGGGGAGAAAGAAGGCCAAAGACACGAGAGGTGAGTAGAAGGAAATAATCCAATAAAAACATAAGTGTACGGGGATATAATAAATCTGAAAAATACTATAAGGAAATGGTAAAAAAAGTAAGATCAAAGTAAAAACTCGGACCACAGTAAGGGGATGTGAGGTACAATAGCAGAAGAAAGGGGGTGATTAATAATCTGAGATGAAGCAGTTTAAGTAAAAATCTATGTTCAATCCTGATGGCGTGAGTGTTTGTAATTCAAAGATCCAGCGAGATTCAGCTTGATTCAAAGTTTTAATTTCATTGCTCCCTCTCCAATGCGGCTTGTATTTTTCTACTCTCCAGAATAGAAGGGATGAAGGATCTTTTTGGTGTACTTCCGCATAGTGTTTGGAGACACTATGTTTTGGGAAACCTTTTTGGATATTTTGTACGTGTTTGCGTAAACGTTTAAAAAGGGGCCTTTTTGTCCTACCCACATATTGAATGTGGCACGGGCATTCTAGCACATATACAACACCCTCTATTTTGCAGGATATAAAATCTTTAATTTTTAGGTTTTTCCTGTACTGGTCTATAGAGATGTATAGAACTGTTCGCCGGCGAACAGTTCCCGGCGAACTTAGCATGTTCGCGTTCGCCGCTGCCGGCGAACATATGCGATGTTCGGTCCGCCCCCCATAAGACATCATTGAGGCAAACTTTGACCCTGAACTTTACAGTCAGCAGACACATTTCCAGCCAATCAGCATACCTCCCTCCCACACCCTCCCACCTCCTATAAATAAGCAAGGGCAGCATCCATCTTAGATCATTCTGAAGCAGTGTGTGTAGTGAGAGTAGGGAGAGAGCTGCTGCTGCTGCTGCTGCTGCTGCTGCTGTTAAGCTAGGGACAGTTAGTCAGTGTTCCTGGTCTTGCAGTGTTCTTGGTCCACTACTGCTGTAATATCAGCACCCCAAAAAGCCCTTCTAAGGGCTGGTATTTGTGTTTTTTTTTTTATATATATATATATATATATATATATATACCTAGCGTCCCCAAAAGCCCTTTTAAGGGCTGGTAATTGAGGATTTTTTTTATTTATATATATACATATATATATATATATATATATATAGTGTCCCCAAAAGCCCTTTTAAGGGCTGGTAAGGTAATAGAGTTTTTTCTTTATATATATATCTATATATATCTATTGTACACTGCAGTTGCCTGCCCGCTGTGTGTGAGAGGCCACAGACCTACCACAGACTGTACTGTGTGCACACCACACTCATTTCGGGTGGCACAGGCACAGTACCTTGCATTTTAAAAAATATTTTTTTTTTCCTCTGTCATAATTGCAGTGAGTGCTGTGTCAGGTCCACAGAGTGCACTGTACCCACTGCAGTGCACTGCCCACCACTGATATATATACGGTGGCACAGCATCTTGTTGCAATAAATTGAAAAAAAAAATATTTTTTATTATTGCAGTTGCCTGGGCTGCCAGTTACTGTCAGGTCCACAGAGTGTACTGTGCCCACTGCAGTGCCACTGTGTGCCCACCCACCACTGATATATAAGGTGGCACAGCAGCTTGCAAAGTAAAAAAAAATATATATATTTTTTAATTGCAGTTGCCTGGGTGCCAGTGACTGCTGTCAGGTCCACAGAGAGTGTACTGTGCCACTGCCCACCCACCACTGATATATAAGGTGGCACAGCAGCTTGCAAAGTAAAATAAAATATATTTTTTTAAAATTGCAGTTGCCTGGGTGCCAGTGACTGCTGTCAGGTCCACAGAGAGTGTACTGTGCCACTGCCCACCCACCACTGATATATAAGGTGGCACAGCAGCTTGCAAAGTAAAATAAAATATATATTTTTTAAAATTGCAGTTGCCTGGGTGCCAGTGACTGCTGTCAGGTCCACAGAGAGTGTACTGTGCCACTGCCCACCCACCACTGATATATAAGGTGGCACAGCAGCTTGCAAAGTAAAATAAAATATATATTTTTTAAAATTGCAGTTGCCTGGGTGCCAGTGACTGCTGTCAGGTCCACAGAGAGTGTACTGTGCCACTGCCCACCCACCACTGATATATAAGGTGGCACAGCAGCTTGCAAAGTAAAAAAATATATATTTTTTTTTAAATTGCAGTTGCCTGGGTGCCAGTGACTGCTGTCAGGTCCACAGAGAGTGTACTGTGCCACTGCCCACCCACCACTGATATATAAAGTGGCACAGCAGCTTGCAAAGTAAAAAAAAATATATATATTTTTTAAATTGCAGTTGCCTGGGTGCCAGTGACTGCTGTCAGGTCCACAGAGAGTGTACTGTGCCACTGCCCACCCACCACTGATATATATGCCTGCAAGAGAAAAAGCCAGCCGCAGAGAAGCCGTATTCCTGAAAATATAAGAAAAATGCTGTTTTTTAGGGGTTCTGGACATGCTACAGAGCTGAAACTTGACAGGTACACTTTTTAGACCCCCCAGACACTAAATACAAAAAATGACATGCCTGCCTAAAAAAATGCCCGCTAAATGCCTGCAAGAAAAAAAGCCAACCTGCAGAGAAGCCGTATTCCTGAAAATATAAGAAAAATGCTGTTTTTTAGGGGTTCTGGACATGCTACAGAGCTGAAACTTGACAGGTACACTTTTTAGACCCCCCAGACACTAAATACAAAAAATGACATGCCTGCCTAAAAAAATGCCCGCTAAATGCCTGCAGGAAAAAAAGCCAGCCGCAGAGAAGCCGTATTCCTGAAAATATAAGAAAAATGCTGTTTTTTAGGGGTTCTGGACATGCTACAGAGCTGAAACTTGACAGGTACACTTTTTAGACCCCCCAGACACTAAATACAAAAAATGACATGCCTGCCTAAAAAAATGCCCGCTAAATGCCTGCAAGAGAAAAAGCCAGCCGCAGAGAAGCCGTATTCCTGAAAATATAAGAAAAATGCTGTTTTTTAGGGGTTCTGGACATGCTACAGAGCTGAAACTTGACAGGTACACTTTTTAGACCCCCCAGACACTGAATACAAAAAATGACATGCCTGCCTAAAAAAATGCCCGCTAAATGCCTGCAAGAAAAAAAGCCAGCCGCAGAGAAGCCATATTCCTGAAAATATAAGAAAAATGCTGTTTTTTAGGGGTTCTGGACATGCTACAGAGCTGAAACTTGACAGGTACACTTTTTAGACCCCCCAGACACTAAATACAAAAAATGACATGCCTGCCTAAAAAAATTAGCGCTAAATGCCTGCAAGAAAAAAAGCCAGCCGCAGAGAAGCCGTATTCCTGAAAATATAAGAAAAATGCTGTTTTTTAGGGGTTCTGGACATGCTACAGAGCTGAAACTTGACAGGTACACTTTTTAGACCCCCCAGACACTAAATACAAAAAATGACATGCCTGCCTAAAAAAATGCCCGCTAAATGCCTGCAAGAAAAAAAGCCAGCCGCAGAGAAGCCGTATTCCTGAAAATATAAGAAAAATGCTGTTTTTTAGGGGTTCTGGACATGCTACAGAGCTGAAACTTGACAGGTACACTTTTTAGACCCCCCAGACACTAAATACAAAAAATGACATGCCTGCCTAAAAAAATGCCCGCTAAATGCCTGCAAGAGAAAAAGCCAGCCGCAGAGAAGCCGTATTCCTGAAAATATAAGAAAAATGCTGTTTTTTAGGGGTTCTGGACATGCTACAGAGCTGAAACTTGACAGGTACACTTTTTAGACCCCCCAGACACTAAATACAAAAAATGACATGCCTGCCTAAAAAAATGCCCGCTAAATGCCTGCAAGAAAAAAAGCCAGCCGCAGAGAAGCCGTATTCCTGAAAATATAAGAAAAATGCTGTTTTTTAGGGGTTCTGGACATGCTACAGAGCTGAAACTTGACAGGTACACTTTTTAGACCCCCCAGACACTAAATACAAAAAATGACATGCCTGCCTAAAAAAATTAGCGCTAAATGCCTGCAAGAAAAAAAGCCAGCCGCAGAGAAGCCGTATTCCTGAAAATATAAGAAAAATGCTGTTTTTTAGGGGTTCTGGACATGCTACAGAGCTGAAACTTGACAGGTACACTTTTTAGACCCCCCAGACACTAAATACAAAAAATGACATGCCTGCCTAAAAAAATGCCCGCTAAATGCCTGCAAGAGAAAAAGCCAGCCGCAGAGAAGCCGTATTCCTGAAAATATAAGAAAAATGCTGTTTTTTAGGGGTTCTGGACATGCTACAGAGCTGAAACTTGACAGGTAAACTTTTTAGACCCCCCAGACACTAAATACAAAAAATGACATGCCTGCCTAAAAAAATGCCCGATAAATACCTGCAAGAGAAAAAGCCAGCCGCAGAGAAGCCGTATTACTGAAAATATAATAAAAATGCTGTTTTTTAGGGGTTCTGGACATGCTACAGAGCTGAAACTTGACAGGTACACTTTTTAGACCCCCCAGACACTAAATACAAAAAATGACATGCCTGCCTAAAAAAATGCCCGCTAAATGCCTGCAAGAGAAAAAGCCAGCCGCAGAGAAGCCATATTCCTGAAAATATAAGAAAAATGCTGTTTTTTAGGGGTTCTGGACATGCTACAGAGCTGAAACTTGACAGGTACACTTTTTAGACCCTCCAGACACTAAATACAAAAAATGACATGCCTGCCTAAAAAAATGCCCGATAAATGCCTGCAAGAGAAAAAGCCAGCCGCAGAGAAGCCATATTCCTGAAAATATAAGACAAATGCTGTTTTTTAGGGGTTCTGGACATGCTACAGGACATGCTACAGAGCTGAAACTAGACAGGTACACTTTTTAGACCCCCCAGACACTAAATACAAAAAATGACATGCCTGCCTAAAAAAATGCCCGATAAATGCCTGCAAGACCCCCCAGATGCTAAATCCAAAGAAATTTTTTATTTTTATTTTTTTTTAATTTTTTCAATAATTGGCTCTCTATCAAAAAATTATAATTTTTAAGAACTTTTTTTTGCGTGATCCCTCTCCGGCATGCCACAGTCCAGTTGTTAGTCCCCTTGAAACAACTTTTCCATCACTATTGTGGCCAGAAAGAGTCCCTGTGTGTTTTAAAATTCGCCTGCCTATTGAAGTCTATGGCGGTTCGCCCGGTTCGCCGGTTCGCGAACATTTGCCGATGTTCGCGTTCGCCGTTCGCGAACGGCGAATTTTAGGTTCGCGACATCACTACTGGTCTATCTAAATTCCTCTTTTCTCTTTTTGTTCAATAATCTTCTTTTGCAGGCATAACAGTTTTTACATGGGAAAAATCCTTTACCTTCAAAAAACTAAAGTTGTTCTTTTTTGGTGCACATTTTGCTTTTTTATTTTTTTTGTCCTACCTAAAACACACAGACATTTATGTTCGACTCGAATATAGAGCCCATCCCTACTGTCCATAGAGCTGTTAAAAGAATGGAATGGCTCCAATTATCTCTATGGCCTAAGAAACCAGAGGCTATGAGCATTTCGTCATTTTGGTTTCGCTGAATATAAACACCACCATTTTGAAATTGGAAAAGTATCTTATCACACCGATCTTGGTGTGGTCAGTTTCTTTAAGGGCAGTGAAGAGATCTAGAGTCCAATAGAGCCCAAATTATTCAAAAAAATAGTACCTGTCACTACCTATTGCTATCACAGGGGATATTCACATTTCCTATAATAACAATAGAAGTGATTAAAAAAAATGAAAGGGACAATGTAAAAATAAAATAAAAAAAGCAAAATAAATAATAAAAAATTAAAAAATGAAACCACCCCTCCCCCCTCCGTGCTTATGCACAAAGGCGAACGCAAACATCAGTCTTGTATTGTATGTAAACAGTAATTACAGTATACATGTGAGTTATCACTGGGACCATCAGATCTAGGGCAGTAAATTCTAGCACTAGACCTCCTCTGTAAATCTAAAGTGGTAACCTGTAAAGACTTTTCAGCGCTTTTAAAAATGTACATAGTTTATCGCCTCAGCATGAGCGAGCGCAATTTATAAAGCATGTCATGTTTGGTATCTATGTACCTATGGTCATCTTATATATTTTACAAAACAATTGGGATATATATATATTTTTTGTTGTGCATTAAAATTCTAAAAACTTTGAAAAATCATTGCGTTTGGAAAATCGCTGTGACAAAAACATTGCAACACCCACCATTTTATTCTGTAGGGCCTCTGCTTTAAAAAATATATAATGTTTGTGGTTCAAAGTAATTTTCTAGCAACAAAAAAAATTATTTTTTTCCATGTAAAAGAAAAGTGTCAGAAAAGGCTTGGTCTTTAGATGGTTAGAAGAGTGGGTGATGTGTCATAAGCTTCTAATGTTGGACATAAAATTCCAGGACAGTTTAAACACCCCCCAAATGACCCCTTTTTGGAAAGTAGATACCCCAAGCTATTTGCCGAAAGGCATGTTAAGTTCATGGAATATTTTATTTTTTGCCACAAGTTTCTGGAAAATGCCAAAAAATACATATATTTTTTTTACACAAAGTTGTCACTTAAATGATATATCGCTCACACATGTCATGGGTATATGTAGAATTACACCCTAAATACATTCTGCTGCTTCTCCTAAGTATGGGGATACCACATGTGTGAGACTTTTTGGAAGTTTAGCCGCACACAAGACCCTAAAAACCAATCACTGCCTTCAGGCTTTCTAAGGGCGTAAATTGCTTATTTCACTTCCTCACTACCTATTACAGTTTTGGAGGCCCTGTGCAATCAGAAAGTAAAATCTAAGTAAATTCCAGTATTTATGCCATACTTTGTAGATGCTTTAACTTTTGCACAAACCAATCAATATATGCTTATTGGGATTTTTCTTTTTTACCAAAGACATGTAGTTGAATACATTTTGGCCTAAATGTATGATAGCATTTGAGTTTATTAGACATTTTTTATAATAAAAAGTAGAACATATTTTTTTTTTTTTTAATTTTTGGTATTTTTTCATTTATATAGCAAAAAAAAAAACAAAGTGGTTGTAAAATACTATGAAAAGAAAGCTCTATTTGTAGGTAAAAAAAAAAAAAAACATACATTTGTTTGAGTACATTGTTACCAAGTAAAGTAGTGCAGTACCAAATTCCAAAAAAATGCTTTGGTCAG
This sequence comes from Pelophylax lessonae, assembly GCF_965119305.1. Taxonomy (NCBI): domain Eukaryota; kingdom Metazoa; phylum Chordata; class Amphibia; order Anura; family Ranidae; genus Pelophylax; species Pelophylax lessonae. The sequence goes on along the minus strand of NC_138779.1, from coordinate 146,561,901 downwards.
AAAGGGGGTAAAACCTTTCGGGGGTCAAGTGGTTAAACTTCTCTTTGTGCTTTTGAAACCAATGTCAGTGGGAAGGAAGTGAAAATATCTTTTTCACCAAGACAGGAGGGGAGGAGAAATTTTCCAATATGGACATCTGTTTTAGTGACAATTGGAAATTTTTCTTAAATTTATAAGGGTTTATAATCACTTCCTATTGTGTTTAAGTGTCAGAAAGTGAATGGAAATCCCCCAGTGAAGTACAGACAGCCATAGATTAACAATAGAATAGACAAAAATGTACAGATATTTTTAATATCCTTTGTCAAAGTTTTAAAAAAATGTGGGTATAGAGGGATAATAATGTTATGAAAAATGTGTGGGAAGATATCAAATATGCAGTGCGTACAAGAAAACCAAGATTATTTCTGAACTAGAATTGCTTTCCAAGGAGAGGCAAAAATTCTTAAGCAAAAAGAAAATGTTTGCACTTGTCAAATTTTGGGACATGCATGTTTTGAAAATAAAAGCTGAATCCAGACATATTTTCATATAGGTGCATTTGTGGGCTTTACTGGCAGATTTATTAGTCACTGTATATTGTAAACCTGTAGTTAGTGTAGAAACACATAATGCTGGAGAATAAAATTAGTTTAGGATGAAAATCTGACAAATATTGCCAACAAATCAAAAATCTTATGTGTATTAAGGCTCATGCGCACTGCAGCTCAGCTTTTTTTTTTTTTTTTTTTTTTTTTAGGTTATTGTTAAAAAAAAAGTAAGCTGGAATTCTTTAAAAAAAAATATATATATATATATATATATATATATATATATATATATATATATATATATATATTTGTGTGTTTTTGCATGCTTACGTGTCTTTTCTGCTTTAAAGCTCTTCTCAAAAATGCGAGTTTGATGGGGGTTTTTTCTCTGCCTGTAAGCTCATATGCCTGTAAACTCCTGAAAACACCTACAGTGTGCATGGACACATTGTCTAACATAGGGGGGAGTTTCCAGGCAGAGAAAAGTGAGAGCCAAAAAAAGCTAAAATGCCTGTAGGAGCAGCCTGTTTGCACTTCTCTGAGCTGCAGTGTACACGAGCACTTATGTATTAATATTTATTACATGTCTTACGATGTTACTGCCACCTGGATTTCCCATTCAGAATTAGCAATTTAGAGACTAACTAAATGTTGACGATGGCTTGTTTGGGCAAATGTGCAGTTTATTGTGAAAGTTGTATGTATTTATTCTGTCACCTTAATGTTTTAGTTTCTCCAATCTGTTAAACAGCACATAAATAGAAAGTGTTTATTAAAGTGTGCAGAAACATGTTACATTTAGATTTGTTTGGTACAGTGGTTGTGTTAATTTATTTTCACTGCAAAAGTTACAACTTGTAGCAAAAAAAAAACAAAATCACACATTACCTTCTTAAACATACACCTGAGTCACTCTTTATAAATTGTAAAGAAACACTTTATGTTATTTTTAATTTTACCTTTAGTATAATTTTAAGGATGCAGTCTGTCACTAGATTTAGCAAAGCTAGCCTTGTCTTTGAGTCCTGAAAAAATCTGGGGTGGTTTTGTATCTCCCCTATTTATTATAAACATGTATTATCTTGCCTATTCCTATGATGGTTTATTAAAGCTCTAACAAGGTTAATGGAGGGTACAATAACAATGCTAGCTATACAAACAAACACACTGCTTAAATAAGCAAGGACCTAATTTATTATAAAGAAAGTAGAAAGGCTAACATAAAACACTAAAAGGATAGTACCGAGCATACAAGACACAACAATCACAGATAATACTGTACATATGGGCGTCCTCGGAATTCAATATCTTTCAGGCTGGGCTCAAGCTCACAAGAGAGGCAAAAGAGACAGAATTCTAGCTGGCGATTGCTTTTAAAGTCCACTATGACACCACCCACATAAACACCCACTGTCTGCTTGTCCAATGACAATTCATAGGAGGCTACCCTTCCTAATCAACAGGAAGTATCTCATCTTTCCAGGAAGCATGGTATATTCTCCACTAGGGGCGCCATCCATCCAATAATTACGGTTTTCATCTTTCAGTAACAGCTGGCCTTTGATGTTGGTATAACCTCTCCATGAGGTCCTATCTGAGGCTCCTCTACTCCCACGCCTCACAACAGGGGGCCTATGCGAGAACATCCTGTGAGGATATGAATTCCCATTATGACTCCTTGTCACAAACACCCTGCTGGCTCTTCTGGCATCCCAGGCCAGGTTTCAACCTTCCAGAAACATCTGATGTTAGAACAAGAAAACATGTTGCATTCCAACAAGTCCCTTCTGTAACTTTTTATTTTTTCTTACCATTTGATCCTGCTATTATTTATTATCTACCTTTAACAGACCAAGCTATCTAAAAAATGAGGCAGTTAGAGGGTTGAGACTAATGGTGGCCATACACTAGATGAAATATCGTTAGAAAATCTGTCATTTGGACAGTTCGTTCATTTTTCGGCCAGTTAATGGGCACAAATTGGTAATCGGTTGTGACGTTTTTGTGGCAAAAAAAACAAGGACAAGATTGGAAAACTTCTGCCGAACAAATGATGAATTGCAAGGTCAATATGTTTATCATCTGTAAAAAAATGAATGGTTGCTACTGCACATGGGTGAATAACATTTACCCAGAAGATAAATACTCATGTCACAGAACGATCACATCAAAAGGTCATGCCAAATAGTACACACCACCAACTATATAACCTGCAACATCGTCAATCGTGATATACCTATCTTTTAAATGTAGCACCCTCCTAGGTAGGTGCTAGAAAAACACATTTGGTGGCTCTGCTCTGCTTATCAGGAGAGCCAGATCTGTTAGTTTAGCCTGTCACATGTTGCCAGGTGGGATTTATTGAGTCTAAGGGAGTCTCCCCACTGTATCCAATAAGGGAGCTTGTTGGACAGTGGAGGACATCTGACCAATAGTACACCAGGGTTTCTGGCTGTCCCAGTGGGTGGGCATTATTGCAATGCATCCTGGGATTGGTAATAAATCTGGAGGGAGCATGTGACAGGGTGTTTTTGGCGGGAATCAGAGTCCCAGGAGGAGGCAGAAGGCTGGTCTCTCCTCCTGCAAGTGTGAGGAAGGTGGTTCAGGCAGTCGTCCTATTGAACCAGGTGTGGAGCTGAGCTGCAGAGGATCCAGAGTGCTGACAAGTGGAGCTGCTGGCAGAATCATCTTGGGAAAAACAGTATCATGAGTAGCAGGAGATCTGCCTAAGGGTCTTCCAAGGAAAGGGGACCACTCCAGAGAAGTCAGGGGATCAAGGAGCTAGCTCACACAGGGAGTGCATCAGTGACAGGGAGTGCCGTGTAGTTGACCCTGAAGATTAGGAACAAAGGGGGTGCCAGGAAGGGCCCTGAAGTTGTTCTGCGGTACAGTCCAGTTTACCTCAGGATACAGTTTACCTCAAAGTTCATTCAGTCCTGCGTCACAGCTTGTGACAGACTGAAGCAGCGGCCTTGCCGTGACTAGCGTTAACATTTTCAAGTCGACCAAGCCTATTGTGCATAGTGTATAAAGTTGGAGTATCCCACTCAGTCCCTTCTCCCATCCAAGTTCCAAATAAAACATAAAAACCAAAGCTACCGGACTGTTTCCTGACTGAGTCATAATCACTTGGAAAATGCCTAATTGTCATGCTGTTGCTAATGGTAACCCAGGGGAACCTGTAACCAGCAGCTCCCATGGGAGTAGTGCTACATAAAAAACAAATAAAGATAACAATAGACTGAACTGCAATATTCAAACTTTATTGCAACATGTATTATGTTATAAAAAAGTAAAGAATAGTTTTCCAAACTTTTTTGTGCATAATTATCTTTTTTTTTTTTTTTTTTTTTTTTAAGCCTCCAAAATGATTAAACATTATTGTCACAATTTACAAAACATTATACATCCATCAAATATTGATTTTTTAATTCTCACTGATTTTAATATCTCTCGCTTTTTCGGCAAACATAAGTAGTCTGGAGATGTTGGCCTGCAGAATAAACCTGGTTTGAAGCTTATCTTTAAAGTTTGTGATGCCCTACCAGTGCTGTATCTTGGCCTAGGCCGACAAGGCCCAGGCCTAGGGTGGCACTTTGCAGCGAGGCAGCAAAAGTGCTGCACCCCACACAAAAAAAAAAACAGCCCCCTCCTGGCTCCCGCACGAAAAGGGTCCCCGCTGGCTTGCGCTACACTTTTAGTATAGTGCCAGTCCTATGGGGCGAATTGGGCTGGAGGGCAGAGGCAAATCACCTCTGTCTGGCACACCCATAAAGCGGTCACACTGCTACCTGCCAGTATGATAATACCGGCCGGTGAGGAAATTCGGACAGACCGCAGGCCACCGACCACACTTAATACAACTGGCCCAATGGCCACCAATGCTAATAAGTGTTGCATTGCAGCCTAATGCTCTGCCTACCCTCTCCACTCCCAGGTATGGCAGGCATCATGTCAATAATATTATTTAATTTCTTTAAACATCCTTGTCCTTGAGTGAGCATATTGAGCTGCATCATATACAATTAAGGCTATCGCAATATGTCACTCGGTTGATAAGATTACTCCAATCTTATCCACTTTACCACCGGAGGATTTTGCTGTCTTACGTCCAGGCCACTTTTTGCGATTCGGCACTGTGCGACTTTAGCTGACAATTGCACGGTCGTGCGATGCCGTACCCAAATGAAATTGACGTCCTTTTTTTCCCACAAACAGAGCTTTCTTGTGGTGGTATTTGATCACCTGTGCGATTTTTACTTTTTGCACTATAAACAAAAAAAGAGCGTAAATTTTGAAAAAATAACAATATTTTTCAAATTTTTTTATATGAAATCCCCCCCCCCAAAAAAAATTTAAAAATCAAAATTTTTTTTAATTTTTGGCCAATTTGTTTTCTGCTACCTATGTTTGGTAAAAAAAATCACAATAAGCGTATTTTGATTGATTTGCGCAAAAGTTATTGCGTTTATTAACTAAGGGAAAGATTTATGTCATTTTTGGTGTTTTTTTTTTTAACGAGTAATGGCGGCGATCTGCAAATTTTTGCGGGACTGCGACATTGCGGCGGACAGATCGGACCCTTGACTGACATTTTTGACACTTGTGGGGGTACCAGTGACACTACTGCAGTAATCAGTGCTATAAATATGCACTGTTACTGTAAAAATTACACTGGCAGGGAAGGGGTTAATTTTATTGGAGAGGGAGGGGTTAATGTATGCCTGGTGCTTACTAACGTGTGTGGGGGGAGGTGACTGAGTGACACAGGGACAGATCGCATGTTCAGCTATGTTGAACCCTGCAATCTGACCCTGCCTGTCACTTCGGAGATCCGCCCGCTTGTGTTTACACAGGCGTGCGGATCTCCACACTCGATTCCCCGACGATTGCCGCTGCTCCTCCCCTGGCCCGACTCCCTCTGTGACTGAATACAGCGGGAGCGCGCCTTTGGCGGCGCGCGCGCACCGCCAAGAAGGGGGAGGGTCTGCCGACGTAGGTCTACGTCGTCAGACCTACAAGAGCCACTTTGCCGCAGTACAGCTCTAGTGAGCAGCGGCAAAGTGGTTATAAGATATTTGGACTTGTGTTTGCTGCCACTGATTATTTCACTTATTTGTATGACTATGGACTTCCTAGTCAATTTACAAATAAGTGAAATAATCCTATGATTACAATCAGTGGCAGCAAACACAAGTCCAAATATCTTAAAAGAAAGGAGTAATCTTACTAATCCGGTGACATAAGGCTGCACTAATGGCCAATAATGAGGTGGAACTGATAAGGCTGCACTGATGGCCACTGATGGGGCTGCACTGAAAAGGCAGCGCTGATATGCTGCACTGATGGGCGCTGATATGCTGCACTGATGGCCACTGATGAGGCGGCAATCGTGGGTACTGATAAACTGTACTGACGGGCACTAAAGAGGCTGCACTGATAAGGCAGCACTGATATGCTGCACTAAAGGGTACCGATGAGGCTGCACTGATGGGCATGAGGTGGCACTGATAAGCTTCACTGATTGGGGCTGCACTTATATTCTGCCCTGATGGGCACTGATATTTTGCACTGATGGGCACTAATAGGCTGCACAGATGAGGCTGCACTGATGGTCACTGATGAGGCTGAGCTGATGCTCAATGATGAGGCAGCACTGATAAGCTTCACTGATGGGGCTGCACTCATAAGGCAACACTGATATGATCCACTGATAGGCTTCACTAATAGGCTGCACTGGTGGCCACTGATGGGGCTGTGCTGATGGCCACTGAGGCAGGATGGGTCATAAACAGGAAGGGGTGTTGCATTTACAGGAAGGGATGGGTCATATTTAAATTAGGGGGTGCACAAGTTTAGTCAGGCCTAGGGAAGCACAAAACCTAAATACACCACTGACCCCTACTATAGTGCAATGAATGCATGTTCACATATGGGATGTTTGGGTGCATGAAAACACTAGCACCATATGTGTCCATGCATATTTGACTTGCCGTGCCTGCATAAAACAATAGTAGAGATGACTTTCTGCACAAACTTTAAAGACAGCTTTGCTCAAACCAGGTTTTTCCTAGGCAGGCTTTCAGCATAAATGTGCATGAAGCACCCACATTACAGATAGGTAAAACATATTATTTCCACAATAAAGTGCTTGTCCTCAACTTTAGAAATCGTTTACCTATGACGTTTTGGTGCAAATTCTTGTAAACAATGACCACATGAACTGAACTGAATTATACAAAAAGTAAAAAAAAAAAACACTGAAAAAAGTGACACGTTAAATTTTACATAGTGTGTCAACTACAACCATAAAACTTTGTTGGACAGAGGTCAAGTGATCTTTGAATTTCTCTAACGGGGATGAGCACTTCAAAAGATCAGCTAGCAATCTTTGTGCAGTGAAGAAATTTAATCCCTGTTCCTCAGACAGATGACATGCTGTTAAAGATAGAAAAAAAACAAATCAGGAGAATATATTTTAACCACATTAAAACCGCCCGCCCGCCGCAGATTTACTATGGCAGGCAGCCTCTCCTGCGTGAACCGATGTAGCCTAGTACTGGGGGGTACTGGGGCAGCGGGGATGCCGATGCACGGGACCAGTGGCACCGATTGCCGCCGGTCACCCGTGATCAATCCCCACTGAGAGAGAAGAACAGTCAGCTGTTGTAAACACAACTAACCGCTCTTCTCTCTGGAATGATCACAGAGTGCCTGTGATCCTTCTATATAGGGTCACAGATCTCTGATCATTTCACAAGTCCCTCCCCCATACAGTTAATAAACACTCCCCTAAGCTCACACTTAACCCTTTGATCACCCCTACCTAGGTTAATCCCTTCCGTGCCAGTGTCATTATTACAGTAATAGTGCATATTTTTAGCACTGATTACTGTAGTAATGTCACTGGTCCCCCAAAAAGTGTCAAAAATGTTAGTTAGGGGTCCGATCTATCCCCTGCAATGTCGCAGTCCCACTAAAAATTGCAGATCGCCGCCATTACTACTGTAGTAAAAAATAAAAAAATAAATAAAAATTACATAAATCTTTCCCCTAGTTTGTAGACACAATATTTTTTTTTTTACCACAAATATGCAGCAGAATACAAATCAACCTAAGCGAATGAAACATTTTTAAAATGTTCCACATTTTTTTTGGGGAATGTTATATAGCAGATTGTGAAAAATATTGTTTTTTTTTTTCTCAGAAATGTTGCTCTTTTTTTGTTTATAGCAGAAAAAATAAAAATTGCACCGGTGATCAAATACCACCAAAAGAAATCTCTATTTGTGAGAAAAAAAGGACATCAATTTTATTTTGGTACAGCGTCCCACGACTGCCCAATTTTCCATTAAAGTAACGCAGTGCTGAATCACAAAAAATGGTCTGGTCATTAGGGGGGCAAATCCTTCCGGTCCAAAAGTGGTTAAATGTAGTTTATGTTACCAGTTCTAGACAGCCCACTGCAATTATTCTGTGGGAGGGTGGCCTGGCTGTGCAAAATCACATGCTCGCCCATGGGTAGGGGGGTGCGCGCACTGTCCCCTCGATGATCTTATTTGATTTAGAACCAATCAGTCATCAGGTCCAGACCAATGATGATTTATGGCCTGGACCTGGTGATCAGTTCTGACCTATGGCAGAACCTCCATCATAAGGAAATGATGCAATCTCCTCTCCTGAAGCCCCTTTCGGTTCCAGAGTGAGAGGAGAGAGCATCACTGTGAATACACAAGCACTACACTGACTCCAGTATACATAGGCACATTTCCTGTCACAGTGTCACTATATACAGTATACAAATAATTTATTGATCACTGTATTAGTGTCACTGGTGACACCAGTTAGCGCAAGCCGAAGTTAGCGGTAGTTATCGTCAGTCCCAGATAGGTTTAGGGTACCTGCCATATATTCCCTAATAAATGTTTATCCCCTTGATCACCCCCAGTTTACCCATTCACTGCCCTGTCACAGTGTCACTATATACAGTGTACAGATAATTTTCTGATCACTGTATTAGGGTCACGGGTGATGCTAGTTAGCGTCAGTGTCAGTCTTAGTATAGCATCAGGGTCCCGCCACATATTTTCTAATAAAGTATTAATCCCCTAATCGCCCCCAGTTAACCTTTTCACTCCCTGTCACAGTGTCACTAGTAAAGTGTACAGATTTTTTTTTCTGATCACTGTATTAGTGCCACGGGTGACACCAGTTAGCGTCAGTTAAGGTCAGTCCCAGACAGCGTCAGATTTTAACCCTTTAATTGCCAGTATTACTAACAAACACACTAAACACCTCCATTACTAGTATAGTGTCTAAACGGATCAATATCTTTGATCTGATCAGAACAATACTAGCATCCCCAATAGATTAGTATTCCCAAAAACACAGCTTTAGCAGGATCAGCCCTGACATCCTGACACCTGCCAACACCTGCATTTAGCCCCTCCACCCAGCCCCCAAGAAATGCATTATCAATCGATCACTGTCACTTCCAATACACAGCACACAAAACCGCAGCATTAGCAGAGTCAGGCCTGATGTCTGCTAGCACTAGCAGTTATTTTTTTTGTAGAAGTTCAAACAGTCCTCGACAACCAGGTGCTTTTTTACCTATTAGTCACACTAGGTACATGTAAATTTAGTGGCCAAAATGTCAAATGAAAGGTACACTAGTAAAGAGGCCTATAGGATACTGAGCATAACAGATGTGAGCGATGGAGAAGCCTCACTGTCAGAATCAGGCTCGGTATATGAACCTGTAGACAGCAGCGGCACCCTGACAGATAGCACTAATGACGGAGTAGAGGTCCCTGCTAAGGTCAGGCGTACCCGACCCCATTCTTCTGTTGCTGAGGTGAAACAACCGCATGATTCTCGTATGCAACAGAGTGTTAGTACTAGTGCCGCTCAACCTTCTGGTGAACTGGCCAGTACCAGCGGCCTAGTATACCCTGGTCATAGATAAACCAACACTGCAGTATCACTTGGTGACGTGCGAGTCCCATAAATGCAGTTCAAGCTACTGCGTCGGCTAGCACAAGTAGCCACGCGCAGCCACCAAGACTTCAAACCCAATCCAGTAGAGCCCATAGTGCACTTCCTGATGTGCTTGCAAATCCTGATTGACAGCCCACAGATTCTGCAGTGCCCATACTTCCCCCATTCACTGGCCAACCTGGAATTCAGGTGGAAACAGCAAATTTTTTTTAGCTGTCTTTCATGGAAGAGGTGTACGGATCTATTGTGGACCAAAGGAATTTGTTTAATCAATTTAATCAATTTATTGCCCCAAAACCCAAATTTTACCCTTTCCAGACAATTTTGCAAGAAACCTATAACATTTTCTGAATTTAAAACCTTTCTGGGCATGATTTTTATGAGGGCTTCACAGGTCTCAGATATAATGCGGCCTAGTGACTGGGCAGAGATTCCAGTGGTGAACTTGAGGTCTTCAAAACTTCGTCCAGTTCCAAGGAAACAAAGTGTTGCTAACAGTCTCTACTCCTCTGTGATGCTTGGTTTTAAGACTGTCTCCTTTTTTGGTATAGGGGTGACACATGACTCAGGAGCAGCTGAAAGGCATCATCAGGCATCCTCAGATAGTTCTGATAATCATGGGGATTATTTTCCTTGAGCTCTTGAACCAATCTCATATGCAAGAAGTTATTACAGTTCTTTAGCCACTTTTTACTCCATAACATTCCTCTGCTTGCTGTATAGCCATCACTCCAAGCATTGCTATGGCAATGGTCCTCTCATCCACATCTATATAAAAGGTGGTGCTGATATAGGTGATGCTAAGGAGATGGTGGAGAGATTCTCACTACGCGCAAGGTGTGTTCTGACGAACGCACGTTGCTCCTCTATGTGTATACGGAAACCACAGAAGGACAAGGTGCAAAGGTCAAATACATTTTGTCACTTTTGTCTTTCTTTTTATTGCAAGAGATAAAAAATGCAGTATACAAGATCAGATAGTGCATCAATATCCATACAAGGTATTGCAATAACAAAGCAACTTAGTACAAACATTGTGTCTCAAAACCATAGAGATCAGTCAAACTTAAAACAGGTCAGGTGCAACAATAAATGTTAGCAATAATTGTATGCATGACAACTTCTCATAAGGCAGTATTTGATTGACCAATTGAATCCACTTGTTTACTGAAGGAGGGGTGAGCTGAATCAAATTAAGAGCTATGGATTTCTTAGCCAAAAAAAGTGTTTCTCTTAATAGCGTTCTCACGTATTGGGGCAGATCTCCTCATCAAGGATACCTAGGAGACATACCTCCGATGTTAGGGGTACTTTTATAGACAGTACTGTAGATAAGACCTCCACCACCTTTGGCCAAAACCTAGCAATAATTGGGCACTGCCATATTACATGAATAAAATCAGCTATAGGGTAATTACATCTTGCACAATTTGGTGAGGGTATACAATGCATAGATTTCAGTCTAATTGGTGTTAGGCAAGATTGATGGAACATATACAATTAGTTGAGCTTATTATTGATGGCGGGCGGCACAAACAAGTGGAAAGAGCATGTTTCCTCCCAATCATCATCTGAAAGGTTGGAAATGAGCACCTGCCACTTGCAAATACAGCTTACACATGTATTTGCAAATGTGTGCAACTAAACCCCTGTTTTTAATGCATACTGTTAGACAGGTTAATTCGGTTGGTGGCTGGCTGGTTGATAAGTAGTGACTGGATATTCCTTGGCTTTTTTTGACATGCGTTTGCCCTTCCAGTGCTCCTTCCTGTTAAGACCAGTTATAGGTGGGGGAGGTGACCACTTTTTATATTGTTTTCTGTATAGGTCAGGCAACGCACTGGCACCTTTGCTGCCACTGTGCAATGTGCTGGGTGTTCAGTGCAACCCTGTGTCTTTAAGGAGGGGTGGGCTCTCTCCAGTCACCTGTCCTCCATCTATCCATTAGAATACATGTGCGCCCACTGTGGAGACTCTTTAAAGGTAGAGTTAGGGTCTGCATATATCAGGGTGCCTTGCCATGGCCTGCAGCTTATGCATGTATTTGCAAATTTGTGCAACTAAACCCCTGTTTTTAAGGCATACTGTTAGACAGGTTAATTCGGTTGGTGGCTGACTGGTTGGTAAGTAGTGACTGGAAATTCCTTGGCTTTATTTACTTAGAAATGAGGGCCTACCACTTATCCCAGACTGTTAGCGGGTTAGCCGTCAATGTAGCATGTACCAGGTGGGAATAGATGTCTAGGGTAGATTATAGGGTATTTAGAGAACATACTACCTGATGCTCAAAATTGTGCAAACCGTGCACGGCAAAGTTGCAGATATCTATAAAAGGCTGTACGTTCTAATTCAATTTTACCCTCTAATCCTGCAAATGAACATAGAACATTATTTTCATATACTGCAGCTGGAGTTAACACTCCTTTGCTTTCCCAAAAACGGTAGTCTGAATATTGTCCTAAATGTGGGAACATTGGATTTCTCCACAATGGGATATCTTCATTACATTAACTTCTTGCCACACTGTACGGGCCAAGGTCAGTATCGGTATGTTTCTCATAGAGGGGGGTATTACAGGCGTCTCCAAGGTTATCAAAAGGTTTTCATCCTTTAGTATGTGTGCCAGATGGGATTCTACCATCAGCGGTGTAATGGGAACTACCCAGTCTGCACGGTGCCTACGTTTGCCAGCAAGATAATACAGGCATAAATTAGGGAGCGCCATGCCAGCTTCAACTTGTGGTCTTTGCAGGGTTGATAGTTTTAGCTTTTGTCTATTTTTTCCCCAGATGAAGGTGGTAAATAAAGCATCTAGGGATTTTTTTATTTTTTTTGCAATTTCTTTTTATTGAGTTTTTAGAAAAGGTACAAAACAAAGCCATAGGGCATACCCCGACTTGAAAAAACAACATAACAGTTTGCGACATATGCAACGTAATATAGAGACATTTAGGCAAAAGTATCATCTTTAGTAGATTAATTCTACCAGCTACCGATAGCGGAAGCTTGGCCCACATAGTCACCTTAGTTTTAATAGTTTGCATTAGTGGATCTAGATTACCTTTTAAAGCCTCATTAGCTACTGCAGTGATAACAATTCCTAGGTATTTGAAAGAAGAGACCACCTTAAGAGCACACAACATTACTCCAGAGTGAAGAGTGTATGCTTTTAAAGGCATTAATGCAGATTTTTGCCAGTTGATCTTGAGACCCGAGTAGGATCCAAAAGATTCTATTGTGTGCATGGCCGCTTGCAAGGAGGTCTGAGCATCATTCAAATAAAGGATTAGATCATCTGCATACAGCCCGACTATATCAGTCCTTTCGCCCAATTTGATACCTGTGAGAGAGGAACACTGCTGAAGTCGGATTGCCAGGGCCTCAATTGCCACTGCGAATAGGAGCGGGGAAACAGGGCAGCCCTGTCGTCTGCCCCTATGTAGCTGTATGGGTGGAGACAATAGACCATTAACTGAAAGATATGACGTAGGTTTGGCCTAAAATATGGTGATCCATTTACAATATATCTCTCCAAAGCCGAAAGCTCGCAGAGCAGCTTGTAAGTATGGCCACTCAATAGAATCAAAGGCTTTAGCTGTGTCCAGGGAGGCCAGTACACATGTTATGGTCTGTGACGGTATTCACCGTCACTGGAGGTGAGGAGCAGATACTTAAGTTTGAATTGCTTCAGATGGGACAGTTATATTTGTCAACCATATCTTCATATAGATATATGAAGATTTAATATCACCTTACACAGTGTATGCCATGTGCTGGTCTGTGAGAGAGACACAGACTGTCATTAGCAGACTTCCCTATTGTTTGTGTATTGGGAGGGAATGTGGATTGTGCCTGTCTCATTGTTAAATGTTAATGACCTCACATTGTTCTGTCTGCCTTAAAATAAGCTTATTATGGGATGTATATGTATATGTGTATGTGGATTGGCTGCTAAGGGGGAGGGGGGTTGTCCCACAGTGTATATCTTTGCTTACACTGTATGAGAGTGCAAAACTCTGTTTTCATTGGATTGTGAATGTTAGGGCCTGTTTTCTACAAGGTCCACCTGGGGGGTAACCTTGTGGGGGGAAAACTGTATAAAAGTATGTTTCTTGTTCAATAAAGTTGAGTTATACTTCACCCCCAATCTAGAGTCCTGTCTCTCATTGGGGGAATATGCTACAAGGGATTGCTATGTCCTTCATACTCCCTTGGATAATCACTAAGCTCTTGTAAGAGCTTGTGTAAGAGCTTGTTCCTGTCCCTGCTTCACTCTCTGGGGAAACCTGTAAGGTTCTGGCACTCTCAGTGCCTCCTATCACATTATTTCCAGGTGATTTCCATCTACCTAGATAGAAGAAACACATATAGGTGTGTTTCCCTTTAAGACTGATGCTGTCATCACTCAGCGCCGGACTAGATGGCTATTTAAATCGCCGGTTCTCACTCACATGTGTTCGTTCAAACACCCTTACCTGGATGCTAACTTGGCTTGAAGCTTTCATGCTTGCAAGCATACCTCGCTGACGGAACCTCGCTGCGCTGATCCCTGTATCCCGCTTCTGGATCATCCGCTCCTCCTGAACCAACCTTCGGCTGTATTGCTATTAGTGCTAAGTACCCCGCAGGGGAACCCTCTATAAACTTATACTAAGCTTACACTATCTAGCTCTGCATAGTAAAGACTATTTATCACATCTGCATATCTAGATTGCTAGCTCTTAAGACTACTGCTACTTATTCCTGCACTGGGTTGATCTCTCTTGTATGTCCACCTGCTACTCTGTCATCTGCTACCATACATGATTGCTAAACCTACCTGCATCCATCTGCTACTGTCTTACCTTCAAGTGTCTGTCACCTACCACCTCCACTCAACCTGTCTCTTAAATCTTCATCACTGTGTTACTACATACATAAAGTCACTCTAGGAACCAGCTTGTTGAGTGTGTGTATCTACTAGCTGAATTAAGACCTTCCACACATGATGAGTCATTGAGGTTGGGAATGGTATCTCAGCATCTCTCTTACATGACTACTGAAGTGGAATATTTCTGCAGCTGAAAATCCACACCATACATGAAACGCAGGAGCGTTACAGATTGAACGAACCCACAAATGGATTCAGCAGAAATAACCACTCAGGTGACACAATTAAAACAGCAAGTAACTGCGTTAATACACGCACTTGCTGAATTAAAAGAAGACAATCAGGCTCTGTCGCAGCAGGTAATTAGACTGACACAACTTACCTCTGCTCAGTCCCCTGAACCCAAAATAAATCCTCCTTTGGTATTTACAGGCGATCGCAAAAAATTTCGCGAATTTAAAAACGCATGTGAGTTACTTTTCTTGTTAAGACCCCGTACCTACCTTACTGATCATATTAAGGTTTGTACTATTATTTCTTACCTAACAGGCGATCCTCGGGCCTGGGCAGACTCTCTTTTTGAGAAAAACGACCAGCTTCTCAGCTCCTATGCCTTGTTTCTAGCAGAACTTACTAGCCTATATGATGATCCCAATAGGCAGAGTACTGCCGATTTTCAATTAAGATCCTTGAACCAAGGTGGGAGACCTGTGGAAGACTTTGTCGCAGAATTCAAGAGATGGACCCTTGATTCAGAATGGAATGATGCATCTCTGAAAACCCAATTTAGGCTTGGCCTATCAGAGGCCGTTAAAGACGAGCTGGCCCGAGCGGATCTGCCAAAAACCCTGGATGCATTGATACAACTCAGTATCACCATAGATAGAAGACTACGAGAAAGGAAGTCTGAAAAAATGGGAATGCCATTATCCAGTTCTTCTCGGATTTCGGCCGTTGACCCCACTCCTAAACCTGCTCCAGGTAACCACAGACCCCGGCTACCTAGGGAAAATAGGAAACCAAATAAATATGGTGATCCTGCCTGGTCATGGTCCAAGCCTGCCTTAAACAGTCAGCCTTGTCACTCTGACACATCCCATTTGAACCCTGATCCTACAGAGATGGGTGAAGAGCCTATGGAGATTGGTGCCGTACATACTAAGTTGTCCTTACAAGAAAAAAGAGATCACAGGAGAATCTGTGGCCTTTGTTTTTATTGTGGTGAAGGAGGACATTTCATTACATTCTGCCCAATCAGACCCCATAGGCCTAAGGCTCTCCCAATGGAGGCCAGGCGAATCCGAAGGGTCTTCCCTGAAAAACAGCCTGGAAATTACCAAGGCTGTTGCCAGCCCTATCCCCGTTCTATATCAGAAAAGGACACCCAGAAATTGGCAGATGTTGGTATAGATACTCCTATTTTTGCAAGCACATTTTTAGCTTCCAATGAAAACATTGAGATTCTTGCACCTGACTGCGTACGCGCTTCTAATGGCACGGTGGTATGTAGGAAGGATCTGAGGATGTTTGAAGAAGCATTGGTTGCTAGGACTACTAGGATTACTTCGGATGGTTATGCGTCCGATTCTAGTGAGGGGTTCATGTAGCAGACACCCTAACAACAAGTGATCCGATTTTCATATCGGCAACAAGTGATCCGATTCTCAGATCGGTTACCAACCTGATCCGATTTTCATATCGGCAACAAGTGATCCGATTCTCAGATCGGTTACCAACCTGATCCGATTCTCATATCGGCAACAAGTGATCCGATTCTCACATCGGTTACCAACCTGATTCGATTCTCATATCGGCAACAAGTGATCCGATTCTCACATCGGTTACCAACCTGATCCGATTTTAATATCGGCAACAAGTGATCCGATTTTCATATCGGCAACAAGTGATCCAATTCTCACATCGGTTACCAACCTGATCCGATTTTCATATCGGCAACAAGTGATCCGATTCTCAGATCGGTTACCAACCTGATCCGATTCTCGTATCGGCAACCAGTCTTATCCGATTCTCATATCGGCAACCAGTCTTATCCGATTCTCGTATCTTCTCGATTCTGGTACCTGCATCCATCTGCTACTGTCTTACCTTCAAGTGTCTGTCACCTACCACCTCCACTCAACCTGTCTCTTAAATCTTCATCACTGTGTTACTACATACATAAAGTCACTCTAGGAACCAGCTTGTTGAGTGTGTGTATTTACTAGCTGAATTAAGACCTTCCACACATGATGAGTCATTGAGGTTGGGAATGGTATCTCAGCATCTCTCTTACATGACTACTGAAGTGGAATATTTCTGCAGCTGAAAATCCACACCATACATGAAACGCAGGAGTGTTACAAAACCCACAGGAACCTGGATCCTTGTCATAGGTCCGGAGTGGGTAGGAGACGGTGAGACCTCAACCAAGCTGCGGCGGTTGGTGGGGTCTAAGGTGCATATGGTGTCTGGTGGAGTGCTTGGAGCCCTCGGGGAGCACTAGGAGCATCCATAAATGGAGGTAGCTGGTTGGGGTGCCAGTTGATCTGTTACATGGTCCCTAAGTTGAGCAACGATTTGGGTCCTACAGAGATTGATAGAGGTGGATTTCGGTCGGCATGAAGTCGGTTTGATCCGGATGAATGATGCTAAGTAGGGATGATCGAACTTTTGAAAAGTTCGGTTCGACCAGAACACCCAAACTTCCTGAAAGTTCGGCCCGGATTTCAGAACCCCATTGAAATCAATGAGACCCGAACTTCGGTAATCAAAAAACACCATTTTGAAGCCCTAAAACCCAATAAATGCCCCTAAAAAGTGCCTAGGGTTCTGGGTCATGCCCCAGGGACTATTAATCACACAAAAAACGTTCTTAAAAATTGTCATTTTTGATAGAAAGCCAATTATTGAAAAAAGTATTGAAAAAAAAAATGAGATTTCTTTGGATTTAGTGTCTGGGGGGTCTAAAAAGCGTACCTGTGAAGTTTCAGCTCTGTAGCATGTCCAGAACCAGAAAAAAAAATATAGTTTGTATTAGAATTGCAGTAGAGCAGGATAGTGGCTCTGCTATTTTCACACCCAGCCATTTTTGTTGCAGGCGTTTATTGGACTTTTTTGTGGACGTCTTTGGAGGCAGGCATGACATCTGAACTTCTGTGTAGGGGTATATACACACACACACATGTATGTATATATACACATACACATATATAGGTGTGAAAGTAGCAGAACCCTATGCCTGCGCTAATGAAATTATTTGCAGGCATAGGGCTTCGCTCCTATCACACCTATATGTGTGTATGTGTATAAATACATATATGTGTGTGTATATATACCCCTATACAGAAGTTCAGATGTTATGCCTGCCTCCAAAGACAAAAAATGCCCAAAAAAAAGGCTGCAACAACACACCTGGGCGTTTTTGTGCTGCAGGATGTGATAGCAGCCAGGAGCTGTGAGTTTACCTGCTCCAGGGTTAATTTGGCTGGTTTATCTGTAGATGTGCCTGATTTCTAAACGTTCGAGGCCAGAGAGCCGCCACTTCACTCCTTCAGTGCGGCAAATTCTTTCAGGTGGTCCATCGCCATGGAGATCCGATCCTTGCTCATATCTACTGTAGGGTGTTTTGGCTATCAAAAGAGCCAATCAGGGTATCGGGAGCTTCTGTGAATTGGCAGGTTTCTGCAGGATGTTAGTGGCGGCTATGGAGCTCTCTCTAGTTACGTCCGGTCATCTTGGCGGTAGCCACGCCCCAAAATTGTCACTTCGTTTTTAGATGCAAAAACCGCACGCCAAACGATTAATTGATGTTTATAAATTATTTACTGTTCAAAAATCGGGCATGATCGTTTGCTTTCACGAACGTGTGTTTGTTTTTCAAAAGTGGGTTCAAATACTTTTTCGAATAGTGTATGGCTAGCATAAATATTTAACGCTAACAGTGTTCTAAAAATGGTCAGCTTTTATTCATTTACTTATATCCCACAAAAAAACATACGTTTCTGTAAAATGCGTTAGCTGGAGTTAGGCTTTAATTTGTTAGACATTTAGGTAAAACCCATCTAAATCTACAAAAGCCATATTATACTACCCTTTCCAGACAGTGCTACTGTCCAAGGGTGACGCCATTGCTCCTCCGTAGACAGTGGAGACACCATAGGACTGACCAGATCACCTAGTGAAAAAAAAAAAAAAGAATTGAGGATTGATAAGCTGCATTATAAAAATGTTTGTTTTTTGGGATTTACCTTTTTAATATTTAATTATTGTTTTTTAATCAAATGACTTTTACTGAAAAAAAAAATATATACATCAATAATCCCCAGTTCTGCAGCTTGACGGCTTGACAAAGGATAAGCCATATACATACATTTCAAGAATCTGACATGTGGTATTTGTGGCATATAAGCAGTGCTGGGACAAGGCTATTTTGAGCCCAGGGCGAACATGCCAAATTGTGCCCCCCAAGATGTATGAGCATCATGTGTCAGCAAAAATCTCCTACCCCCCCCCAAAAAAAATCAAGCACTAATCTGTATGGTTACCCCCTAAACATAAAGTCTCCCTTCTCGCAATTCAAATCCGCCTCCTGCTGAAATCCCCTTCCCAGCACAAATCATTGACCCCCCCCCAACCCTCCAGCCCAAATCCTCTCATTCCCCATATGCCCCCAGGAAATGTACCCCCCCCCCCAAAAAAAAAACAATCCCCTCCGAGCAAAAATCCTCTCCCCCCACTCTAAATCCCCTTCCCAGCACAAATTCTCCACAATCCCCCATCCTAGCACAACCCCTCCTCCCAAATGTCCCCTCCTAGCAAAAATATCCCCAATCATCCCTGCTAGCAAAAAATCCCCACCCCTCAAAAAAAATTCTCTCATAGCACACATCCCCTCACCAAATTACTTGTTCTAGACAGACATCACAATTTAACATCCTAAATCTGTTAGTAACCAGCAGGACTAGCAGTTACAGCTCTAAAAAAACTCAACAGAATTTCAGTAGCTGAGTCGGACAAAGTCAGAGAGAGTACATGAGAGCCTGGGTACAATAATGAGGTTTCCTGGAGATATTCCCTAAGGCACACATAAATGTCATGACACCAAATAGGTAACATATAAAGCAAGGGTCTCCAAATTATGGTCCTCCAGTTGTTCAGGAACTAGAATTCCCATCATGCCTAGTCAATGTCAGAGTTATACAATGCCTCCATGGGGTGTGTAGGTTTGCAACAGCTCGAGAGCCGTAGTTTGGAGATCCCTGATATAAAGTATATAGAAGGTCTATACTTGTAAAAGTCTATAAAGAGTTCATTGTGGGGCGGGGGGGGGGGGGGGGTTGGAGCTATGCCTAGGACATCCAACCAGCAGTGCCGGTTATTCATGCATTTTTTCAAAGAGTTTGTCCTCTGATAAGTGTTTTTCTTTCGTTCAATTAGTTTTTATTAAATTTTAAACAAGGTAAGGAAAAGCTTACAAACAGTCAGTGTCCGACAGCCGGACAATGCAAAAACAAGACAAGATAACAGTGTTCATACATTAGTAGAGACATTTGTCTAGTGCAAATAATCCTAAATAACAGTAGATCAGCAAGACAACAGTGTGACAAGTAAACCGCCGCCCGGAGCAGCAAAATACAAATGCGTCCCATAACTTTCTCTGAGGTTAGTTCAGGATGAAACCTAGATTCAAACACCCCCAGTGGGAGCAATAACTGTTTCCCAATCCAGGTCCCATCTAGCTACCAGGGAGCATTACCAATTTGAAGGTGATGATCCAACAGTGGGCACGGGTGAAAGGTGTGAACACCTAGTCAGTAGTCGACCATTGTATAGAACGAGGAGCAAAAAGATACATGTTTTTCTTTCAAATGAGAATTGTATTCACTTTTCTATTTATTTTTTACAAGTGGGAGGGTGTGAGTGTAGCTATTATTTTTCTCTTAAGATTCTGTAGTAATACGACCGAGGGGCAGTGGCTAGGTGAGAGGGAAGAAGTCAGAGATGAACTGGCAAATATGTCAATGCCCAATATGGTCGCGCTAATTTGCGAATGCACATTAGTGAAAGGTACGCAATGGCGAATTGTCATACGCAACGGCGCATTGGCGTAGCGGAACGTGCTAATTGCCAGTGTTCACTGGTCTATATAAAGACATCAGTGGCTATCATAAATTGCTGGATTAGTTTCAGCTTGTATCCTGTGTTCCAGTGCCTTGCGCTTCTGTTTGATCACCATTTACCGATTCGGCTTATCCCTGACCTGCTCTGGCTTCTCGCCTGGCTCTGAACCCGGCTTGCTTCACGGACCTGCTCCTATCTATTCCAGATTGTCTTCCTGTCAAACACACGCTTAACCTCGACTACTCTACCTGCCTCTGTTCCTGATTGACATCCAGTGTTTGACCCTCGGCTTGGCTTCTGACCTTGCTTTTGCTTATCCTTCTGTCAAGACCCCGACAGCACCTCTAGAGAACCATTGGCTGTGATCACCTTCTCTACCGTGGGTGTTCTCGCATCGTGCTTCATCAGGCAGTTTCACCTGCAGGCAACCCGTGCATCTTTGGGCAAAGCACCCTCTGTCACCACCTTCAGGGGTACTCTGCACTAAGCCGCATGGGGAGCCCTCTCGTCACCTCAGCCTCCAGTCAGGTACGTGACACTAGAGATGTAAGGGAACCCCTTTTTCAGGTGAGAGGGAGCCTTGTATCCCATATCCGAATGCATCATTATTAAACAAATGGGATCACTACTGTCAACAATAGCTTACTAGATTGCTTTAAAAAAAGGCCTGGATTCTTTCCTGGGTGGACTTATTATAAGTAAGTACTAATATTTAAAGGTAAAGTTGATCCAGGGAATGTCAGATTGCCTCTCGGGGGATCAGGAAGGAATTTTTTCCCCTGCTGTAGCAAATTGGATCACGCTTTGCTGTGGTTTTTTTCGCCTGGGTTTTCATTACTGTTTTTTTTTTTTTTTGGTTGAGCCAGATGGACTTGTGTCTTTTTTCAACCTGACTAACTATGTAACTATGTAACTATGGTAACGGCCTGTCTGTCAACCTAGCCTGTCAAGTGTTGTAATTGGGCCACCATAAAATAAAGTTTTGAATGAGGTACTGACACCCCCCCCCCCCCCCTGGTCCTACTTATATTGAGTGTGGTGAGCTTAATTCTGCCAAGGCCCTTTTTCTAGATTCATTCACAAAATTGGTAGACTATGCAATTAAACCACACAAGAGAGTTGTGTGGAACATTAATTGGGGAGCCCAGATCATTTTAATTAGATTAATACGCCCTGTCACAAACAAAGGTCATTTACATCAGGTATTACATTTGAGTTTAAAGGAGTGTAAAATAGGTTTAAGGTTATACTGTAAATAATTGTGTGGATCAGCAGTAATGGTAATACCTAAATATTTAAACTGAGTTACCACCTCTATTTGAACGGCATCCACAGGTAGCTGCTGAGGAGGGTTATCAAGGGGGAGGACAACAGAACTATGCCAGTTGATGGTAAATCTTGAGAACAGGTCAAATCGTATTATAAGTTGCATCATAGCTGAGGAGAATTCTGATATTTCACTCAAATACAAAAGTATATCATCAGCATACAGTCGCACCATGTCCCCTAACACTTCCCTATGGAAACCTACTATATCTGGAGACGAGCGGATCATGGGTGCCAGCCTTTCCAATATGAAAGCAAAGAGCAGGGGTGACAATGGACACCCCTGTCTCGTATCCCCCTGAAGTGGGAAGGAGTCTGACAGTCCACCATTTATCCTAATTTGGGCTGTCAGATCCAGATATAGTAGCTTCATCCAATATGTAAGGACAAGGCCAAGGCCATCTTTTTGAAGAACAGCGCACAAGTACTGCCACTCAACGATGTCAAGCGCTTTGGCAGCGTCAGGGGATAGGATATCTCTATTTTTTACATTTAATTTACCTTTAACCGCTTTACCTTTAATTCTACTTCTACACCACACATTAGGAAGAAAGTAAGGTAATAAATGATCCTTGCTTATTATAATAAATCATTCTCTAGGTAGCAAGACCGTCTTTACAGGTAAACAAGATATGAGTAATTTTGGAAAGTGAATTTGATGTAGAGGGGAATTTTGGACCAGGGTTGGAATCAAATCAAGGTATTAAAGCAGAAATCAATACCGTACATGTTTCTTGCAAGAACCACCAAAACAAAATCCTTCCATCAATCAATTTGTTACTTTTATATTTTCCTACCTTGTCTCTAATTTTGGCTACTCATGGCCGGTCTTGTTTTATATTTAATCTGTCAGATCAGCAAAATTTACAGTGATAATCATGTAGTGTGAACATGCACCTAAGTGGATATAATTGAAATGGATTGTTTAGTTAGGAACTCATGTGACATAATAATTGGAAATGCTTAGAGGAAATCTAAGAGTTATTAACAATAAAAAAAGTGTTTTTTTTTAGATGCTTTTGGTAATAAAAATACAGAATGTATGTCCAGTATATATACAAATAATGCAGTAATGCATATTGTATGATTTTATTTTGTTTATAATAATTATTTTTTTCCAGTTAAGATATAAACTGTAAAAATCAACGGTGCCTTCGTTATTGTGGTGTTTGAACAAAATAAACCTGTCAAGAGAGAAATACAAAGCTGCAATCCTTAGTCTCTTGTGAACATGCTAGTTTCCTGGCTACTTTGCTTACCTACTGACCTAAATATTTTAGGAGTCACTATGTATGGATCAGCTAAATAATGTCCTGAAGTAAGAGGGTTAGCAGGACAGCCAGGCAGCCAGCAAGCTGCCATGACTTTATCATCACAGTTTGTCTTTATTTCTAATTTAGATAAGTTCTGAGACCTTATTAATCTTTTTTTTTTTTTTTTTTTAGAAAGAAATGATAAATGATTAATACCAGGCATACCAGGCTTCACAGGCCCTTCCTATACCCACATTACTTTCAAACCTTCACTCCTACAGAGAAATTAAGTGACATACCCAGTCAGGGCCGCTGATAGAAATCATGGGGCCCCGTACAGCCTACCTGACGGGGCCCCCTTCAGCCCCACCCCCTCCCCAGACTCCACCTTGAAACAAAGTGCAGGTTTGTCTTCAAGTGATAATTTATCATGCCACGCCATGCCATTCATAGTAAATATGTGCAGAGCGCAGTACAATCACCACACCATGCCATATTGCCATCCATAGTAAATATGTGCAGTAAGTGTGCAGTGCAATGCAGTATAAAACTCACAACCGACGGTCAGCTGCTTCTGCCTGCTGCCGCCACCTACCTCACGGCCACACACTCTCTGTCTCGGGCCTAATTCAGAGCTGAGCAGAGGAAGGTCACTCTGCAAGGGAAGAAAATAGGTGGCAGGCGGCCTGCACTTGAAATTGAGCCACCATGAGGATCGGGCCCGGAATACACATGCGTTCAAAATATCTAAAAAAAGTCCCTCCACTCGCACCAGCACAGAGGTCAGAGAGGGTCCCAAAAATGGCAATTACACCCCTGCTAGTAAGAGCAGCAGAGCAGGGGCAGTAGCGTCACTAGGGTTGGTGTCACCTGGTACGGTAAACCATGGTGTCACCCCCCCGAGCTCTCTCCTGCAACAGAGACTGCAAGCATGCTACAGGAGACAGTCAGGGAATGCAGGCATCAAACAGGAGACAGTCAGAGACTGCAGGCATCATACAGGAGACAGCCAGAGACTGCAGGCATCATACAGGAGACAGTCAGGGACTGCAGGCATCATACAGGAGACAGTCAGAGACTGCAAGCATGCTATAGTAGACAGTCAGAGACTGCAGGCATCATACAGGAGACAGTCAGAAACTGCAGGCATCATACAGGAGACAGCCAGGGACTGCAGGCATCATACAGGAGACAGTCAGTGACTGCAGGCATCATACAGGAGACAGTCAGAGACTGCAAGCATGCTATAGTAGACAGTCAGAGACTGCAGGCATCATACAGGAGACAGTCAGAAACTGCAGGCATCATACAGGAGACAGCCAGGGACTGCAGGCATCATACAGGAGACAGTCAGTGACTGCATGCATCATACAGGAGACAGCCAGAGACTGCAGTCATCATACAGGAGACAGCCAGAGACTGCAGGCATCATACATGAGACAGTCAGAGAGTGTAGGCATCATACAGGAGACAGTCAGAAGGCCCGTACACGTACCGATTGTCGGCCGTAAATATTCGGCCAACGTCCGATCGACCGATTGTCGGCTTGTTAGTTTGATGCTTCCGACAACCGACTGCGACTTTTCGGCCGAACAAAATCTGGTGTGCAGGCTATAAAAATTTTTTAGGCCAACAAAGAACGGCCAATTGTTCGTCAGTCAGTACAGATTTCGGACGACAAAAAGCAGATGAGCAAGACTGGGCATGCTCAGAGAAGAAAAAACACACAGAAAGTTAACCATCACATGACATCACTTCTGCAGTCAGTTGTTGTTGGCCGTCCAAATTCGTGTGCAGTCTTTAGCACTTTTCAACCTACACGACAGCACCAGACAAAAGACGGCCGAACGGTCGGCCGACAATCGGTGCGTGTGTACGGGGCTTGAGACTGCAGGCATCATACAGGAGACAGTCAGAGACTGCAGGCAAGTACTGTGGATGGTGGGGTTGCAGTCAGTGTAAATATCTCTGGGGAAGCCTGTCCTCCCTCTCTCTCTAGAATAGACCTGTGTGACCCCCCCACCCCCCTCCTCTGTGTGCATCTATGGCAGGAGCTCTGCTCACTTACCGAGCTCGACAGCAGGGTTTGCTCTTGGATACGGAACTGGCTAAAAGGGTGTGTCCAAAGGGTGGTAATAAACAGCGCATACTCAGACTGGTCTGAGGTGGTAAGTGGGGTCCCCCAAGGCTCAGTCCTGGGACCAACCTTGTTCAATTTATTCATAAACAGCATTGAGGACGGGATCAGTAGTTCGATATCGGTTTTTGCAGATGACACAAAATTGGGCAGGGCAATAACTGCACAGCATGAAACAGATATCCTACAGAATGACCTGGACAAAATAACGGAGTGGGCAACGACATGGCAAATGAGGTTTAATGTGGAGAAGTGTAAGGTTTTGCACCTGGGGACTAAAAACATAAAAGGACAATACACGTTAGGGGGGGAACCCTTGGGGGAATCAAAAATGGAGAAAGATCTGGGAGTCTTGGTTGATGATAGATTAGGCAATAGCATGCAATGTCAAGCGGCAGCTGCCAAAGCCAGCAGAATATTAGCATGCATAAAGAAAGGGATGTATTCCAGAGATAAGACTATAATCCTTCCACTTTATAAAACTCTGGTCCGACCACATCTGGAGTATTCTGTCCAGTTCTGGTCGCCAGTCCTCAGGAAGGATGTGTTGGAGCTGGAGAGAGTCCAGAGAAGGGCAACTAAACTGATTAGGGGATTGGAGGACCTTAATTATGAAGAGCGTCTGCAATAACTTGATTTATTCTCCCTGGAGAAGAGACGCCTGAGGGGGGACATGATAGCAAGGGGACATGATAGCAATTTATAAATATCTCAATGGGGATCTCGGCATAGAAAAACAACTATTCAGTCGAAGGGATTGCATGAGGACTCGAGGGCATACAATGTGATTAGAGGAGAAGCGTTTTAACTTCAGGCAACGTGGGGGATTCTTTACTGTTAGTGCTACAAGATTGTGGAATTCTCTACCACAAGAGGTGGTTTCTGCGGGAAGTATTGTGGCTTTCAAAAGACTCTTAGACGTACATCTCAAGGATCAGAACATTCAGAGCTATATGAGATGATTACAGCCACACACACCTACACAGGTTGAACTGGATGGACTATTGTCTTTATTCAACCTCACCTACTATATAACTATGTAACTATGTAACATGAGCATTGTCCCAGTCCAGATGGCATGTCTCCTCAGACTCCCAGCCCTTCTGTTGTCAGTGAGAAGTACAGCAAAGGTGGAGGTGGAGCAGCTCAAGAGGAGAAAGTTACATCTCCCTAATGCCGGGGCCTCCATGCACCTGATTGGTTGCTGGGATGCTAGACGGGCCCAGCAACCAATCATTTTGACAGGTGGGACTTGGACATTTCGGGAGCTCTGCCACTGGTGCAAGCTTTTATCCGAAGACTACCAGACAACAGTGATTAAATACCACCTAAAGAAAGCCCTATTTACGTGAAAAATATTGTAAAAATTTCACATGGGTGCAGTGTTGCATGACTGCGCAATTGTCATTTAAAGTGCAACAGCGCTGAAAGCTGAAAATTGGCCAGGAAGGGGGTGAAAGTGTCCAACAGCAAGTGGTTAAATGGTTTCAATATTAGGCTTTCTATGTAGTTATCAATCAAGCGACAACCAGTCTGGAACAAAAGTACTCAAAAAATTACCTCAAACTAGACCTCAAACTTTTTAGGCAGATCAAAGTGACATTTAAACAGAAGCTTTGAAAATTGTAGCATGGTTGATTGACATTGATATTGTTTCAACTTAAGGTTGAACTTCTTATTTTCAAGGAAAATTATCCAGTGTGCTTGTCAAAATGTATGAATAATGATTTTGTTGAGAATGAAGACCTCACTGATGTGAACTGTATAGTGTGTGAGAATCTATAGCTTTACGATTTTGTATGACCGTAACTCACAATCTGCTGCATATACAAATGTTTTTGGAGGGCTTTTTACATGTATGTACTCCCAAGTAGGGATGATTGAACTTTTTAAAAGTTCAGTTCGACCAGAACACCCAAACTTCCCAAAAGTTCGGCCCAGATTTCAGAACCCCATTGAAATCAATGGGACCCGAACTTCGGTAATAAAAAAACACAATTTTGAAGCCCTAAAACCCAATAAATGCCCCTAAAAAGTGCCTAGGTGTCTGGGTCATGCCCCAGGGACTATTAATCACACCAAAAAAAGTTCTTAAAAATTGTCATTTTTGATAGAGAGACAATTATTGAAAAAAAAATTAGATTTCTTTGGATTTAGTATCTGGGGGGACTAAAAAGTATACCTGTGAAGTTTCAGCTCTGTAGCATGTCCAGAACCAGAAAAAAAAAGTTTATTTGTATTAGAATTGCAATAGAACAGGATAGTGGGTCCGCTATTTTCTCAACTTGCCGGTTTTGTAGCAGGGTTTTTTTTGGGCATTTTTTGGGGGTCTTTGGAGGCAGGCATAACATCAGAACTTCTGTCTAGGGGTATATATATATATACACACACATGTATGTATATATACAGATACACATATATAGGTGTGAAAGTAGCAGAACACTATGCTTGCGCTAATGAAATAATTAACACCCATATGGCTTCTCTCCTTTCACACCTATATGTGTGTATGTGTATAAATACATATAATTGTGTGTGTGTATATATACCCCTATACAGAATTTCAGATGTTTTGCCTGCCTCCAAAGACCCCCAAAAAAATGCCCCAAAAAAACGCCTGCTGTAAAAACACACCTAGGCGTTTTTGTAGCTGGCGTTTTTTTGGGCATTTTTTGGGTGTCTTTGGAGGCAGGCATAACATTTGTACTTCTGTGTAGGGGTATATATACACACACACATGTATGTATATATACACATACACATATATAGGCAGACTTGTATAAAGTACTCGAAATTTCTACTTGAGTAAAAGTACAAGTGCTCGATCAAAAAGTGACTTAAGTAAAAGTGGAAGTGCTTGCAGAAAAAGTTACTTAAGTGGAAGTACTAAAGTATTCAACATTTTTTTTACTTAAGTATTGCAAGTAGTTTTTTCAAAAAAATTGCTACTTAAGTACTAAAAGTAAAAAGTACCAGTAGTTTTGAAAAAAAAATTCTACTCAAGTACTGAAAGTAGAAGTAGAAGTACTGTGTTATGTAGTTATTAAAGAAAGAAGTCAAAAGTTTGAACATCATATTGTTTTTTATTATTTCAAATGATTTATTCAAATGATTAACCTAAAGGACAATCACAATTCCTTAGGCTGTAACTTTTTGTAAACAAAAAACAGATAAAGTATGTCCCTCCCTTCCCCTTTTAAAGCATTCCTCCTTCTCTTCCCTGCCTGTTTTTTTTTTTGTCCACAGCCTATTGGTGCGCAAAATCATATATAAACCAATGTGATATACAACAATATATTCCAATAATGAAATAAAGGAAGAGTGTATGAAATCTAAGTCAATAAAAAGTTCAAAATATTGTGAATCTTCAAATATATATATGTGACAAAACAAGATGAATATAATTTCATATCTGCTGTTAATGGGAAAGAACCTCCCAACCAGGGTCGGCCTTAGGTGTTCAAGCGCCCTGTGCGAGCTTATCCTGTGGCGCCCCCACCAGCGCCCTGCACATTTTTTCTTGCACTTTTTTTGCACTTCATTTGACTTTTCTTTTTTATGATCACTACAAACTTAGCCCCCCTTACATTAGAGACCCCCCCTTACATCAGAGGCCCCCCTTACAACATAAACCCCCCAACTGAGCCCCCTTACAACAGAAACCCCCCACAGAGGCCCCACTTACATCAGAGACCCCCCACACAGAGCACCCTTACAGCAGAGACCCCCCAGCCCCCACAAAGAGCCCCCTTTACATCAGAGACCCCCACACAGAGCCCCCCTTACATCAAAGACCCCCCACACAGAGCCCCCTTGCATCAGAGACCCCCATACAGAGCCCCCTTTACATCAGAGACCCCCCCACACAGAGCTCCACTTACATCAGAGACCCCCCCACAGAGCCCCCTTACATCAGAGCCCCCCACACAAAGCCCCCCTTACATCAGAGACCCCAACACAGAGCCCCCTTACATCAGAGACCGCCCACACAAAGCCCCCCCTTACATCAGAGACCCCCCATGTTTCCCTTAACCAAGATGGCCGCCAGTACCTCGATCGCACTGCGCATGCGCACGTGCCTCTACTGCGCGGCCGCCGGAATCCCCGCCTCCCAGCGCTGAGATGTCAGCGAATGGAGACAAGGAGGGGAGGAGCGGAGTGGCCGAAGGCCGCCACCCATGTCAGAGCGCCGAGAGGCGCATGTGGGAGCACTCCACGCCGGCCCAGCGGAAGCCTGGAGCGGAACAACGCTACCCAAATGGCCAGAGACCAGGTACCCATGGAAAAGGGGGGTATCTTTACCTTTGCCTTCCTATAGACAAGGGGAGGGGAGGGGGGAAGGCAGAATAGGGAGGATAATTGAAAGAGTAGGAGAGAGCTGTAAGGAGGGAAACCAAACAAAAAAGAAAAAGGGAAAAGTAACGAGTAACGATGCAGCACAAAAAAAAAATATCGGAGTAGAAGTATCGAAATCATCGAAAAAATGTAGTGAAGTAAAAGTAGAAGTAGGAGAAAAAAAATCTACTCTAGGAAAGTACAGATACCGCATTTTGGTACTTAAGTACAGTACTTAAGTAGTTCTACTTCGTTACTATACATCTCTGTATATAGGTGTGAAAGTAGCAGAAACCTATGCTTGCGCTAATGAAATAATTAACAGGCATATGTCTCCGCTCCTATAACACCTATATGTGTGTATGTGTATAAATACATATAAGTGTGTTTGTATATATACCCCTATACAGAATTTCAGATGTTTTGCCTGCCTCCAAAGACCCACAAAAAATGCCCAAAAAAACGCCTGCGCCATAAAAAACGCCCAGGTGTGTTGTTGCGGGCGTTTTTTTTGGGCATTTTTTGGGGGTCTTTGGAGGCAGGCATAACATCTGAACTTCTGTATAGGGTTATATATATACACACACACTTATATGTATTTATACACATACACACATATAGGTGTTATAGGAGCGGAGCCATATGCCTGTTAATTATTTAATTAGCGCAAGCATATGTTTCTGCTACTTTCACACCTATATATGTGTATGTGTATATATACAGACATGGGTGTATGTATATATACACCTACACAGATGTTCAGATGTCATGCCTGACTCCAAACATCTCCTCAAAAAAGCCCTATAAATGCCTGCAGCCAAAAAGCAAGCTGACCGGTGAGAAGTCATATTCCTGCTCTGAATGTGACACAAGAGAAACAATCTTTTCTCTATAGCGGTCACCCTGATATGGATTGCCTTTTTTGCTGCGTTAACTGTACTACACATAGTGACAACAGTTACTGGCCAATTTTTTGTATAACTGGTGTGATAGACCAGTGGCCCCCCAAAACCACAGATTGAAGCGGGGTGTTATCTAACAGTATACTTTCATAACAGTGTATTTGTGTCCTGCAAAAATATTGCCTCTTTTGCTGCGTTAACTGTGCTACACACAGTGCCAAACTTACTGCCCAATTTTTTGTATAACTGGTGTGATAGATCAGTGCCCCCCCCCCCCAATAACACATATTGAAGTGGGTGTTATCTAACAGTATACTTTTATAACAGTGTATTTGTGTTCTGCAAAAAATATTGCCTTTTTTGCTGCGTTAACTCTGCTACACACAGTGCCAAACTTACTGGCCAATTTTTTGTATAACTGGTGTAATAGACCAGTGGCCCCCCAATTCCACAGATTGAAGCGGGGTGTTATCTAACAGTATACTTTTATAAGTGTATTTGTGTCCTGCAAAAATATTGCCTCTTTTGCTGCGTTAACTGTGCTACACACAGTGACAACAGTAACTGGACAATTTTTTGTAGAACTGGTGTGATAGACCAGTGGCCCCCCAAAACCACAGATTGAAGCAGGGTGTTATTTACCTTCTTCCACATATACTGCGCTTCTCTAGAGACTTTTGTCACAGGGTCATTTAAAAAATGACAGGCAGAGGAAGAGGCAGGCCCTTATGCATGGGTGGTAGTGGTAGGGCAGGAGCAGTAGGCCGGAGCCAAAGTGTGAAGTTTCAGAAGGTGCGTTTGATTACATCAAAGGACGCACCAGACATGGTTGAGTGGCTCACTCAGCCTTCCTCTTCTGCACCCTCCTCATCCTCTCTATCTGCACCCTCTTCACTCTCTGCTGTGTGCACCCCCAAAGACACCACCACCTACACCACCACCACAATATACCCTCCGCTTGAGTCACTGGAATTATTTTCTGATCCATTACAAGACATTTGCGATGTGCAGCCATTCTTGGCATCGGATCAGGAAGAGGAGGTAGCAACAGCTGCCACCCAGCAGTCTGACGACAGTACCCAGATCAGCCAAAGGAGGTTGGTCCCCGCTGTTGCTGCCTACTCCGAGATCTCGAATGTTAGTGGTGGGGAAGGTGACGTGGATGATGACGTGTCTATGGACGTCACGTGGGCGGCCACAAGAGAGGAAAAGGAGGGGAGTTCAGAGGGAGAGATGGACCAGCAGATAGGGATTAGAAGCAGGTGGAACTTACATTGCACAAAAGGGACAAAGCAGCAGACTGCTTATGTATCAGGAGCGAACTATCAACCATGTACAGTCACATCTGGCGCTCCCAGGACGCTGGCACATGGCTCCGCAGTGTGGGCTTTTTTTAATGTGTCCGCTGCTGACAATAGTGTTGCCATCTGCACCCTTTGAAGTCAACGCATAAGTCGCGGTAAGCCCAACACTCACCTAGGGGCGACCACCTTAAGAAGGCACCTGGACTCCCATCACCGAGCCCACTGGGAGCAATACGGTCAGAACCCACAAAGCCACACTCCAGGCTCTCACCGTCCAGCCTCTTCTCCGTCTCCTTCTCCTCTCTCCTCACAATTGTCCTCCACTCCACCTTCCATCATGCCATCCTCACATTGTTCTGGAAAAAGGAAGGCTTCCATGGCACAAATGTTGGAGCGTAAAAAAATTATGAGGCCGGATAACCCCCGCCAACTACTGCCATATCAACTGGTGGACTCGGAGGCCTTTCGGAAATTTTTGGCCATTGGAACACCACAATGGAAGGTCCCAGGAAGGAAATATTTCTCACAGAAGGGCATTCCAGAGCTATATGACCATGTTCAGCGGCAAGTGAATGTATCTCTGGCACACAGTGTCGGTGCCAAGATACATCTGACTACAGACACGTAGTCTAGCAAACATGGGCAGGGAAGGTATATAACTTTTACTGCCCACTGGGTGAACCTTCTGATGGCTGTTAAGCATGTAACCCATGGCACCCGTGTAGATTTGGTTTTACCGCCACGGATTGCATGCAGGCCTGCCTCTTCTTCTCCTCCTCGTACTCCATCCTCCCTCTCCTCCTCGGCTGACTCCTCCTTTTCCACTGCTACCGTTTTTTCCGCTGCACTGCCTAAGGTCCCCAGAACCTATTCCACATGCCAGGTGAGAGATTGCCATGCTGTGCTGCGTCTGTTGTGCCTGGAAGCCAAGAGCCACACTGGTCCTGCACTCCTTTCAGCTTTGCGTTCACAGGCAGATCAGTGGCAGTGGCTCAATTTGACAGTTGGTAAAGTGGTGTGCGACAACGGTGCCAATCTGCTGAGCGTGCTGAAACAGGGCAAAATTACACACGTGCCATGCATGGCACACATCCTGATCTTGGTCGTGCAGCGATTCGTTGCCAAATACCCTGGGGTCCAGGACGTCTTGCGGCAGGCCAGGAAAATCTCAGGCCATTTCAGAAGATCTTACACAGCCATGGCTCGCCTTGCTGACATTCAGTGGCGACACAACCTGCCTGTCAGGCGTCTTATTTGTGACTGCCCAACGCGATGGAACTCAACCTTGTATATCCTTGATAGGCTGCTCCAGCAGAAATGTGCAGTTAACGACTACCTCTACGAACTCTGCGGCAGGACAGGTTCTGGGGATCTTGGGTTTTTTTCATCACGCCAGAGGCTGCTCATGCGTGATGCATGCAGACTTCTGCGTCTATTTGATGAGATCACCAAACTGGTCAGTCGCGGCCAGGGCACCATCAGTGACATCGTACCTTATGCCTTCTTTCTACAGCATGCATTGCGTTGTGTCATTGATCAAGCCATCGAGGAGCAGGAAAATGAGGAAGTCGCAATGTTGGATGAATTCCCAGGGGGTGCTACTCCGTCCGAGACAAGTCAACAACAGGAGTCTGAAGAAGAGTCGGAGGAGGATGGTGCTGGGGCAGATGAGGAGGAGCAAGAAGAGCATGCTTTAAACCTTTCTGGGATCCCTGGTGTTGTCCGTGGATGGGGGGAGGAGAACGAGGACGACATTATCCTGGATGATGAGCAGGAGCCAGGCCACTACACCGCTTCCAGTTTAGTGCAAATGGGGGCCTTCATGCTACAGTGTTTTAAGGGGGACCCCCGTATAAAAATCAAAAAGGGCAATTACTAGTACTGGGTGGCAACTTACTTAGACCCCCGGTACAAACTAAAAATGGCGGAAATGTTACCAACATCACAGAGGGCGGTCAGAATGCAGAACTTCCAGGCCTTGCTTCGAGAAATTATGCATTCTGCTTTTGTGTGCGCTGGCAGAGGAATTTCCACTCACAGAGAAACAGTTGCGGGTACCAATCCAACAGCGCCTGCAAGAAGAGGGCGTTTTGAAGATGTGTTGGTCACATATGACATGAGATCACTCTTTCAGCCGACCCATCGACAGCTGTACTCAGGATCCAGCATCAGGGAACGCCTGGACCATCAGGTGTCTGACTACATGGGGTTAACAGCCGATGTGGACGCTCTGAGGAGTGATGAACACCTGGACTACTGGGTGGCCAGGCTTGACCTCTGGCCAGAGCTTGCACAATTTGCAATTAAACTGTTGGCTTGCCCCCTGTCCAGTGTCCTGTCCGATAGGACGTTCAGCGCAGCAGGGGGGATCGTGACCGATAAGCGCACTCGCCTAGCTCATGACAGTGTTGACTACCTCACATTTATAAAAATGAATGAGGCATGGATGAGGAATGGATGAGGAATTCAACACATGTGACCAGTAGACCATGTTTGATTAAAATTCCTCATGACAGGCCACAAATATCCGCCAGACCGCGATCCACCCACAACAATTTATGGTCCTTGTCTTCGGTAAATACAGCGGCATAAAAGGCATTTTATGTCCATTCAATGCCTAATTTTTGGGGCCTTTCATGGCCGACAATTATTTATCCTGTCAATGCCTAATGTACCTCCAGCCACAGAAAACAACGTTCTTAGCTGTCAGGTGAACGCTTGTGGACTAATTTTTGGGGCCTGTAATGGCCGGGCGACACTTACTTCTGTATTCTGTGAATGCCTAATGTACATTCAGCCACAGAATACAACGTTCTTAGCTGTCAGGTGAATGCATGTGGACTAATTTTTGGGGCCTGTAATGGCCGGGCGACACATAATTCTGTATCCTGTGAATGCCTAATGTACCTTCAGCCACAGAATAAAACGTTCTTAGCTGTCAGGTAAATGCATGTGGGCTAATTTTTGGGGCCTTGAATGGGCGACACTTACTTATGTAATTTATCCTGTGAATGCCTAATGTACCTTCAGCCACAGAATACAATGTTCTTAGCTGTCAGGTAAACGCATGTGGGCTAATTTTCAGGCCCTGGAATGGGTGACACTTACTTATTTATCCTGTGAATGCCTAATGTACCTTCAGCCACAGAATACAAGGTTCTCAGCTGTCAGTTAAACACATGTGGGCTAATTTTTGGGGCCTGGAATGGGCGACACTTACTTATTTATCCTGTGAATGCCTAATGTACCTTCAGCCACAGAATACAAGGTTCTCAGCTGTCAGGTAAACACATGTGGGCTAATTTTTGGGGCCTGGAATGGGCGACACTTACTTATTTATCCTGTCAATGCTTAATGTACCTTCAGCCACAGAATACAACGTTTTTGCTGTCAGGTAAACACATGTGGGCTAATTTTTGGGGCCTGGAATGGGCGACAATTACTTCTGTATCCTGTGAATGCCTAATGTATCTCCAGCCACAGAAGACAACGTTCTTTGCTGTCAGGCGAACGCACGTTGGCTAATTTTTGGGGCCTGTACTGGCTGACATTTACTTCTTTATCCTGTGAATGCCTAATTTTTCAGACTGGAATTGAAAATCAATGGGTCTGTAAACGTTCCGCCAAATTGTGGAACGGATGCGGACCCATTTTACAGATGTGTGAATGGACCCTATATGTATTTGACATGTATTTACTGGCTGCTGTCAGTTCTAGCTGATTTATAAAAGAAAAAAATTTGCTGAAAAAAATAAATAAAGAAAATCGAGGGCAACTTTTCCAATAGTAATACATCTGCTATGACAGTGTCCATGTTGTGGGACTATTTGTGCACAGCTAGTAAGTATTTTGTGGCTGCAAATGTGACCTGAAGGTTTTTAAAGTTCGCCTGCCATTAAAGTCAATGGGGCCCGCTGCGAACTTGCGGCCGATGTTCATTCATCACTAGTATATCGTCTAGGTATGGCACCACACCTATGCCTTGCTGTCTTAGGTTTTTCAGAGCTTCTGTCATTATTTTTGAGAAAATCCTGGGTGCTGAAGATATGCCAAAAGGTGGAGCTGCGTACTGCATATGTAGAGTGGTAGTCAGGCTTTGCACTGCAAATCTTAAGTATTTTTGATGGCTTTTTTTTTTTTTTATATCAGCACATGTAAATATGCCGAAAGGTAGAGCTGTGCGGATAAACTCATGCTTTTTCTTCTTCCAGTGGTATGTGACAAATCACTTTTTGTCTTAGTAGGTTCACTATGCAGATAAAAAAAGCCTCTGTGTGGTGTGAGCCTTTCAGGAGTGTCATCACAAGGTACTTGGTTGGGGGACGAGTGGAAAACTCTATCGAGTAACCTTCTGCTATCGTACGAAGGACAAATCCATTTCTTGTGATCTTCCTCCACTGATAAGAAAAGGTAGCCAATCTGCCCCCCAGCTGGAGGCCGTCATTGCTTTTTGTTTTTTGCAATGGAAAGCTTGAGGATAAAGTCTTCCTTGCCTTTTTTGTTTTGTTTTGTCTAGAGATTTTTTTTTTATTAAGTTTCCTGGGCTGATGAAAGGACGTTTCCCCCTGCTTCTTTTTGGTTTGAGGAAACCCTTTATTTTTGGCTGTGATTCTGTCTAGAACCGTTTCCATTGTCCGGTCCAAGCAGTAAATCGCCTGTGAAGGGGATTCCACACATACTATTTTTGGAAGCTATGTCCTCTCCCCACAATTTCAACCACAGAGCTCTCCTGGCTGAATTAAATAGGCCAGTGGTCCTGTGGCCATTACTCTCACAGCTTCAGCTGAAGCATCTGTGAGGAATGCTGCTCTGGTTAGTGTGGGCATGGTCCTTACTAACTCTTCTTTTGGGGTTTCTTCTTCTAGCAGTTCTTGCAGCTGAGTCAGCCAGACTAGCAAGGTCCTAGCCGTGCAAGTGGAGGCTATGGCTGGATTTAGATTCGCTGCTCCAGATTCCCAAGCTCTCTTCATGGGATCACTGAAAAGTTTGGTTCGACCAGAACACCCGAATTTCCTGAAAGTTCGGTTCGGATTTCAGAACCCCATTGAAATCAATGGGACCCGAACTTCTGGAATCAAAAAACACAATTTTGAAGCCCTAAAACCCAATAAATGCCCCTAAAAAGTGCCTAGGGTTCTGGGTCATGCCCCAGGGACTATTAATCACACAAAAAAAAGTTCTTAAAAATTGTCAGTTTTGATAGAGAGCCAATTATTAAAAAAATTAGATTTTTTTGGATTTAGTGTCTGGGGGGTCTAAAAAGTGTACCTGTGAAGTTTTAGCTCTGTAGCATGTCCAGAACCAGAAAAAAAAGATTGTTTGTATTAGAATTAATATAGAACAGGGATATGGCTCCGCTATTTTCACACCTTGCCGGTTTTGTAGCAAGCGTTTTTTTGGGCATTTTGACCCAAACCGTTCGATCATCCCTACTCCTTAACAACCAGCTTATAATGCACCCTGATTGAGCAAAACTTTGTTCAGTCTATCTGAGGAGTATGAGGAACTCATCAATTGATGTAACATTTCGTAGGATACAGGCATTAAATACGAGTATTTATATAACTATCTGGTTCTTCGTCAATAGAGATCAAATTTGAAATTAATTTAATGATATACCTAACCTAACCATAGACCTTTAAGTAAAATAGTTGCTTTACTATTTTCCTAGGTTAAACAGTCCACCCAATTACCATAATGACTAGGCCCTTTTTTTTCCATTATAATTTTTTATTGAAAATAAATCAACAACAAGCAGAAATACAGCAAGAACAAAGATATGCGTTCCAGAAAAGTAACAAACAAAGAACACGTTCATCTAGACATAAAACATCTGGGCTACACAAGGTAGAGTGCACCTACAACAAATATTCAAAATGTCTATACAAAACTACTAAGATTAGAGAAGACAATATCCATAGCAGTTGTGAGCATTAGATCAGCTGGGTAGTAGTGATGTCGCGAACCTAAAATTCGCCGTTCGCGAACGGCGAACGCGAACATCGGCAAATGTTCGCGAACCGGCGAACCGGGCGAACCGCCATAGACTTCAATAGGCAGGCGAATTTTAAAACACACAGGGACTCTTTCTGGCCACAATAGTGATGGAAAAGTTGTTTCAAGGGGACTAACACCTGGACTGTGGCATGCCGGAGAGGGATCACGCAAAAAAAAGTTCTTAAAAATTATAATTTTTTGATAGAGAGCCAATTATTGGAAAAATTAAAAAAAAATAAAAATAAAAAATTTCTTTGGATTTAGCATCTGGGGGGTCTAAAAAGTGTACCTGTCAATTTTCAGCTCTGTAGCATGTCCAGAACCCCTAAAAAACAGCATTTTTCTTATATTTTCAGGAATATGGCTTCTCTGCGGCTGGCTTTTTCTCTTGCAGGCATTTATCGGGCATTTTTTTAGGCAGGCATGTCATTTTTTGTATTTAGTGTCTGGGGGGTCTAAAAAGTGTACCTGTCAATTTTCAGCT
Source organism: Pelophylax lessonae (assembly GCF_965119305.1). Classification (NCBI taxonomy): domain Eukaryota; kingdom Metazoa; phylum Chordata; class Amphibia; order Anura; family Ranidae; genus Pelophylax; species Pelophylax lessonae. Next base: position 146,523,643 of record NC_138779.1, on the reverse strand, counting down.
CTGTAGCATGTCCAGAACCCCTAAAAAACAGCATTTTTCTTATATTTTCAGGAATATGGCTTCTCTGCGGCTGGCTTTTTCTCTTGCAGGCATTTAGCGGGCATTTTTTTAGGCAGGCATGTCATTTTTTGTATTTAGTGTCTGGGGGGTCTAAAAAGTGTACCTGTCAAGTTTCAGCTCTGTAGCATGTCCAGAACCCCTAAAAAACAGCATTTTTCTTATATTTTCAGGAATATGGCTTCTCTGCGGCTGGCTTTTTCTCTTGCAGGCATTTAGCGGGCATTTTTTTAGGCAGGCATGTCATTTTTTTGTATTTAGTGTCTAGGGGGTCTAAAAAGTGTACCTGTCAATTTTCAGCTCTGTAGCATGTCCAGAACCCCTAAAAAACAGCATTTTTCTTATATTTTCAGGAATACGGCTTCTCTGCGGCTGGCTTTTTCTCTTGCAGGCATTTAGCGGGCATTTTTTTAGGCAGGCATGTCATTTTTTGTATTTAGTGTCTGGGGGGTCTAAAAAGTGTACCTGTCAAGTTTCAGCTCTGTAGCATGTCCAGAACCCCTAAAAAACAGCATTTTTATTATATTTTCAGTAATACGGCTTCTCTGCGGCTGGCTTTTTCTCTTGCAGGCATTTATCGGGCATTTTTTTAGGCAGGCATGTCATTTTTTGTATTTAGTGTCTGGGGGGTCTAAAAAGTGTACCTGTCAAGTTTCAGCTCTGTAGCATGTCCAGAACCCCTAAAAAACAGCATTTTTCTTATATTTTCAGTAATACTGCTTCTCTGCGGCTGTCTTTTTCTCTTGCAGGCATTTATCGGGCATTTTTTTAGGCAGGCATGTCATTTTTTGTATTTAGTGTCTGGGGGGTCTAAAAAGTGTACCTGTCAAGTTTCAGCTCTGTAGCATGTCCAGAACCCCTAAAAAACAGCATTTTTCTTATATTTTCAGTAATACGGCTTCTCTGCGGCTGGCTTTTTCTCTTGCAGGCATTTATCGGGCATTTTTTTAGGCAGGCATGTCATTTTTTGTATTTAGTGTCTGGGGGGTCTAAAAAGTGTACCTGTCAAGTTTCAGCTCTGTAGCATGTCCAGAACCCCTAAAAAACAGCATTTTTCTTATATTTTCAGGAATACGGCTTCTCTGCGGCTGGCTTTTTCTCTTGCAGGCATTTATCGGGCATTTTTTTAGGCAGGCATGTCATTTTTTGTATTTAGTGTCTGGGGGGTCTAAAAAGTGTACCTGTCAAGTTTCAGCTCTGTAGCATGTCCAGAACCCCTAAAAAACAGCATTTTTCTTATATTTTCAGGAATACGGCTTCTCTGCTGCTGGCTTTTTCTCTTGCAGGCATTTATCTGGCATTTTTTTAGGCAGGCATGTCATTTTTTGTATTTAGTGTCTGGGGGGTCTAAAACGTGTACCTGTCAAGTTTCAGCTCTGTAGTATGTCCACAACCCAAAAAAAACAGCATTTTTCTTATGATTTTTAGTAGAAAACTAATGCAGTGTCTTTCCAGCTGTCTTTTTTTCTTTCTGGCAAGCTGAAATATGATATGCCAAGGCAAACATGCCTATCAGTTGAGCTATGACACAGACAACACTGCACACATGGGGAAATATGTAAAACAAAAAACAGGAAAAGGAAATTAGGTGACGGTCACAAAACATGATATTGTGATTGGCCAAATAAAAAGTCACCTCGCGATGAGGTCGCGCCAAAGTCGCGCTAAGTCGCGCCAAAGTCGCACTGGAAGCGACGCTACTTTAGTGGTAGCGGCAGTGTAAACCAGCACTAAAACATCCAGTGTGTGAATACGATCAGGTATGATGTTTTATCGGTCAAGTAGTGTAAGGGTTACGCCCGTCGCCCGCTTCACAGTGACAGACCAAACTCTGACAGACCAAACTCCCCGTTTAACAGTCAGTCAGTCCATTTGCACAACCGCAAACTCCCAATTTGCACAAGGTTGGATACCAAGCTAGCCATGTCCCGTTCCTTGTCCTCACTGACATCATTGAAGGTCTCTTCCTCCACCTAGCCACATACAACACCAAGGGTCCCCGAAAGGTGAGAACAAGCCCCCTGGGACGCCTGCTGTGGCTGGTATTCCACCTCCTCAAAGCCACCTTCCTCCTCTGACTTCTCTTCTTCAGACTCCTCTCTCTGCGTTGCCACAGGTCCAGCAATTGACAACGACAAGGCTGCTTCTGGTGGTGATGAGGACCACAACTCTTCCTCTTCATGCTCATCTACAGCCTGATCCAGTACTCTTCGCAGGGCACGCTCCAGAAAAAACGCATATGGGATGAGGTCGATGATGTTGCCTTGGGTTCGACTGACCACCAGGGTTGTCATCTCCGCAAAAGGACGCATGAGCCTACAGCCATTGTTCATGAGCATTCAGTAACGCGGCCAAAAAATACCCAGCTCCGCAGAAAGAATGAAAGAAAATGAATGTTTTTTTTAATGAAAAATTATCCTGCGGATCGCTTTTGGTCTGTACACAATGAAGCAACGACCTTATCATCTGGGGTGTGCCAACACAATCCTAGAGGTGATCGCTTCATTGTGATACGCAAGCCCCTTCACCACGACAAGGTAACGATCACGAAGGGGAATTGACACATGTATGTGCCTTTTTTTTTGTTTTTTTGCAGCCACAGTGTAGCACCAGAGGCCAGAAAAATTAGGCATGTACACATGCATGAAAAAGTAGGTATTGTTGCAGCCGCTGCTGTAGCAGCGGCCTGAAAAATTGAGGTTTTAAGGCAGAAAGTGCACTAAAACATTGCGGCTTGAACCGTAGTTGGTGGCGGAGACGTCACGTAAGTCATCCGGCATGCAGAGAATGATTATATACAGCAGCGTGTGGACCATTTTTAGGCCAAGGCATCTCAGTCATCACCAGGCCTTTTTTAGTCAAATGCATCCTCCACTGTCAGTCCCTTCGGGATCCATGCCTCATTCATCTTAATAAACGTGAGGTAATCAAGACTTTTTTGACCTAGGCGACTTCTCTTCTCAGTGACAATACCTCCTGCTGCGCTGAAGGTCCTTTCTGACAGCACACTTGAAGCGGGGCAGGCCAGAAGTTCAATGGCAAACTGGGATAGCTCAGGCCACAGGTCAAGCCTGCACACCCAGTAGTCAAGGGGTTCATCGCTCCTCAGAGTGTCGATATCTGCAGTTAAGGCAAGGTAGTCTGCTACCTGTCGGTCGAGTCGTTCTCTGAGGGTGGACCCCGAAGGGCTGTGGCGATGCATAGGACTAAAAAAGCTCCGCATGTCCTCCATCAACAAGACGTCCGTAAAGCGTCCTGTCCTTGCCGGCGTGGTTGTGGTGGTAGGAGGAGGATTACTTTCACCTCTTCCCCTGTTGGATTCCCGTTGTGCTGTGACATCACCCTTATACGCTGTGTAAAGCATAGTTTTAACTTATTTTGTAGCTGCTGCATCCTTTGCGACTGCCGGTAATTGGGTAACATATCACAGACTTTCTGCTTATACCGGGGGTCTAGTAGCGTGGCCACCCAGTACAGGTCGTTCTCCTTCAGCCTTTTTATACGAGGGTCTCTCAACAGGCATGACAGCATGAAAGACCCCATTTGCACAAGGTTGGATGCCGAGCTACTCATGTCCAATTCCTCGTCCTCACTGATGTCATTGAAGGTGTGTTCTTCCCCCCAGCCACGTACAACACCACGGGTACCAGATAGGTGACAACGAGCACCCTGGGATGCCTGCTGTGGTTGGTGTTTCTCCTCCTCAAAGCCACATTCCTCCTCTGACTCCTCTTCCTCACACTCCTCTTCCAGTGTTGCCGCAGGTCCAGCAATCGATGGTAAGGCTGTTTCTGGTGGTGGTGATGGTGACCACAACTCTTCCTCTTCCTCTTCACGCTCATCTACGGCCTGATCCAGCACTCTTCGCAGGGCACGCTCCAGGAAAAAAACATATGGGATGATGTCGCTGATGGTGCCTTCAGTGCGACTCACTAGGTTTGTCACCTCCTCAAAAGGACGCATGAGCCTACAGGCATTGCGCATGAGCGTCCAGTAGCGTGGCAAAAAAATACCCAGCTCCGCAGAGGCTGTCCTAGCACCCCGGTCATACAAATACTCATTGACCGCTTTTTCTTGTTGGAGCAGGCGGTCGAACATTAGCAGTGTTGAATTCCAACGTGTCGGGCTGTCGCAAATCAAGCGCCTCACTGGCATGTTGTTTCACCGCTGAATATCTGCAAAGTGCGCCATGGCCGTGTAGGAACGCCTGAAATGGCCACACACCTTCCTGGCCTGCTTGAGGACGTCCTGTAAGCCTGGGTACTTCTGCACAAAACGTTGCACAATCAGATTCAACACATGTGCCATGCACGGCACATGTGTCAACTTGCCCAAATTCAATGCCGCCAACAAATTGCTCCCGTTGTCACACACCACTTTGCCGATCTCCAGTTGGTGCGGGGTCAGCCACTGATCCACCTGTGCATTCAGGGCGGACAGTAGTGCTGGTCCGGTGTGACTCTCTGCTTTCAGGCAAGTCAACCCCAAGACAGCGTGACACTGTCATATCCGGCATGTGGAATAGCCCCTGGGGAGCTGGGGGGGTGCAGTTGGTGTGGAGCAAGACGCAACAGCAGAAGAGGACTCAGCCGAGGAGGTTAGCAAAGAGGATGGAGTAGGAGGAGTAGAGGAGGTGGCAGCAGGCCTGCCTGCAAGTCGTGGCGGTGTCACCAACTCCTCTGCAGCAGAGCCACGCATTCCATGCTTGGCAGCCGCCAGCAGGTTTACCCAATGCGCAGTGTACGTTATATACCTGCCCTGACCGTGCTTTGCAGACCAGCTATCAGTGGTCAGATGGACCCTTGCCCCAACACTGTGTGCCAGACGTGACATGATTTCCTTTTCCACAATAGAGTACAGGTTGGGGATTGCCTTTTGTGAAAAATAATTTCGGCCGGGTACCTTCCACTGCGGTGTCCCAATAGCGACAAATTTTTTGAAGGCCTCAGACTCCACCAGCTTGTATGGTAAAAGCTGGCGGGCTAAGAGTTCCGACAAGCCAGCTGTCAGACGCCGGGCAAGGGGGGTGACTCTGCGAGATTGGCTTTTTACGCTCAAACATTTCCTTCACAGACACCTGACTGTGGGCAGGTGACGAGCAGGAACTGCTGAAGGTGAGAGGCGGAGGGGCGGGTTGTTGATAGGGGGCATGGAGGACAGCAGTGGTTGACGTGGCTGAAGATGCTGGACCAGGAGGAGGATGGTGGCTTTCAGTTTGTGTGCTGCTTTTACTCATGTGTTGATCCCATAGGCGTTTGTGATGTGAGATCATGTGCCTTCGCAAAGCAGTTGTACCTAGGTGGGTGTTGGACTTCCCACGACTCAGTTTCTTTTGGCACAGGTTACAAATGGCATCGCTGATATCAGAGGCAGACACACAAAAAAAATGCCACACTGCTGAGCTTTGCAAGGACGGCATTCTGGTGGTGGCAACAGCTTGCGTTGATTGGCGTGCTGTCTGGCTGACCCCGGGTGCCGAATCTACATGCTGTCTGACTGCGCCACTAGCTCCTTGCGATGACCTCCTCCCCCTGCTTCCAACTCGTCTCCTCCTCCTCTCTGTCTCCCCATCTGAACTTTCCCCCTCTTCTTCTGCTCTTCGAGCAGGCACCCAGGTGACATCCACAGACACATCGTCATCATCAGCCGCTTCACTTGACAACTCAGCAAAGGCAGCAGCAGCAGGTACAACATCATCATCATCACAATGTACGTCCATGTGTATAATGCTGCCTGACTGAGACATATCCCCGTTATCTACATCCTCTGGCACTAATAGTTGCGCATCACTTATTTCTTCAAACTGATGTGAAAATAACTCCTCTGACGGATCAAGTGAAGCGGCTGTGGTGCTAGTGTTGGTGGTGGTGCCGGCGGGCTGGCGAGTGGTAAATTGAGAGGTGCCCGAAGCTGAGCTGGAGGAGGATGGTGCATTAAGGTTCCGAGCGGAAGCTGTAGACGATTGGGTGTCCTGTGTAAGCCAGTCAACTATGGCCTCAGAATTTTTTGAGTTCAGGGTCTGTGGTGGCCTCTGAACACTGGGCATTATTCTAGGGCCTAAGGAAATCACAGCACCACGACCACGACGGCCCTTGCGGGGTGGCCTGCCTCTGCCTGTCATTTTTTTTTTAATGTGTTGTTACTGTTGTACTATGAGTGCAAGCTGCTGTGCCACCTTATATATCAGTGGTGGGTGGGCAGTGGCACAGTACACTCTCTGTGGACCTGACAGCAGTCACTGGCACCCAGGCAACTGCAATTTAAAAAATATATATATTTTTTTTTACTTTGCAAGCTGCTGTGCCACCTTATATATCAGTGGTGGGTGGGCAGTGGCACAGTACACTCTCTGTGGACCTGACAGCAGTCACTGGCACCCAGACAACTGCAATTTAAAAAATATATATATATTTTTTTACTTTGCAAGCTGCTGTGCCACCTTATATATCAGTGGTGGGTGTGCAGTGGCACAGTACACTCTCTGTGGACCTGACAGCAGTCACTGGCACCCAGGCAACTGCAATTTAAAAAAATATATATATTTTTTTTACTTTGCAAGCTGCTGTGCCACCTTATATATCAGTGGTGGGTGTGCAGTGGCACAGTACACTCTCTGTGGACCTGACAGCAGTCACTGGCACCCAGGCAACTGCAATTTAAAAAAATATATATATTTTTTTTACTTTGCAAGCTGCTGTGCCACCTTATATATCAGTGGTGGGTGGGCAGTGGCACAGTACACTCTCTGTGGACCTGACAGCAGTCACTGGCACCCAGGCAACTGCAATTTAAAAAAAAATATATTTTTTTTTTACTTTGCAAGCTGCTGTGCCACCTTATATATCAGTGGTGGGTGGGCACACAGTGGCACTGCAGTGGGCACAGTACACTCTGTGGACCTGACAGTCACTGGCAGCCCAGGCAACTGCAATAATAAAAAATATTTTTTTTTTTCAATTTATTGCAACAAGATGCTGTGCCAACGTATATATATCAGTGGTGGGCAGTGCACTGCAGTGGGTACAGTGCACTCTGTGGACCTGACACAGCACTCACTGCAATTATGACAGAGGAAAAAAAAATATTTTTTAAAATGCCAGGTACTGTGCCTGTGCCACCCGAAATGAGTGTGGTGTGCACACAGTACAGTCTGTGGTAGGTCTGTGGCCTCTCACACACAGCGGGCAGGCAACTGCAGTGTACAATAGATATATATAGATATATATAAAGAAAAAAATCTATTACCTTACCACCCCTTAAAAGGGCTTTTGGGGACACTATATATATATATATATATATATATATATATGTATATATATAAATAAAAAAATCCTCAATTACCAGCCCTTAAAAGGGCTTTTGGGGACTGGGGACACTAGATAGATATAGATATATATATATATGAAGAAACAACTCAATTACCAGCCCTTAAAAGGGCTTTTGGGGACGCTAGGTATATATATATATATATATATATAAATAAAAAAAAAAAAAAACACAAATACCAGCCCTTAGAAGGGCTTTTTGGGGTGCTGATATTACAGCAGTAGTGGACCAAGAACACTGCAAGACCAGGAACACTGACTAACTGTCCCTAGCTTAACAGCAGCAGCAGCAGCAGCAGCTCTCCCTACTCTCACTACACACACTGCTTCAGAATGATCTAAGATGGATGCTGCCCTTGCTTATTTATAGGAGGTGGGAGGGTGTGGGAGGGAGGTACGCTGATTGGCTGGAAATGTGTCTGCTGACTGTAAAGTTCAGGGTCAAAGTTTGCCTCAATGATGTCTTATGGGGGGCGGACCGAACATCGCATATGTTCGCCGGCAGCGGCGAACGCGAACATGCTAAGTTCGCCGGGAACTGTTCGCCGGCGAACAGTTCTATACATCTCTACTGGGTAGTGAGAGGGCAAACTCATGTACCACAGCGGTACCATAGAAGTAAAAAGGGGAGTTGGCCAGGTTGATCAAGCTCGCTCACTCAGGGCAAATTGCATGTAACAGACACGTCAAACTCTGCTGGGGCTATGGGACAGGTGTAACCCCAGGAGTAGCTAGTACTCGTTGGGAGAGAAGAGGAGGAGAAGAGAGTGGATAGGACATAAATCAGAAAAACAGAGCGAGAGGGAAGAGGGTGGCAGCCAGGAGGGACAGACGGACGAAGAGAGGGGGAGAGAGAGGAGAAAAAAAAAAGGGGGGAGGGAAGTTAGGGGAGAAGGGGAGGAGGGAGGCCGAGGTAGTGGGCACTGGCGTACGGAGCCGGGTATATTCCCCCCTCAAAGACCCCTGAGTGTCTTATAGGTTGCAGTTTACTTGAATCGAATCCAGTCGAACCGTCTTGCGGTAATTTTAGATAGATTATCTTTGGAGATAATGTACATATCAGCTCCTCCATCTCTTCTATGTGATTAAGTCTATTGAACCACTCACGGGTTGTAGGGACAGCAGTAGATCTCCAGTGTCTTGGTAAACACAGCTTTTCCGCCATCAGCATGAACATGGCCAAAGATTTCCTGTAGTATCTATTTGGCATGGCATATAAGTGCAGTAGGAATTGAACAGGTGTGTATTCTAGAACGCATGAAGTGACCACCAGATGTGCAGCAGTGTACCTGTGGTGGCGTTGCAACGCCAACAGAGGTCAGAGACCTCCAGAGAAAACTTGTGGATGAGCGATTGCATTCTGTACCAGCGGGAGAGGATTTTGTAGCCATTCTCTTGAATGGTTACGTTCACTGCTGCCTGATGCGTTGTGATGCAAACGCTTTCCCAGTCCTTCTCGGATAGGGAGAGATTCAGGTCTCGTGACTAGGCTTGGCAAAATGAGGGAGGCGGGGGGGCAGTGGTGAGTAAGCCATAAAGTTCCGAAATCAAGTGGCGTTGTGGACTAGAGCGCTTACAGATGGCTTCAAAGTCATTAGAAGGCCTCATCCAGAGGGCTATGCTTTGCTTTGAGGTCAGAAAGTGTCTAATCTGGAAATACGTCCACAGGGGCATTTTATGGGGATGGAGTTTGAGATTTAGCCATTCCCAGGAAAGCGGGGCTCCTTTATGAAAGAAGTGTTTCGCAAGAACATCTCTGTGGGGCCAGCTGCGTTGGAGAAAAGAGTGGGCCATCCCAAGCGGAAAGGCTGGATTCAAGTGTAACAAAGTCAAAGGTCCTTGGCTTGAGCCAGTGTGCATGCGCTTAGACCAACAGAAATAGGCTGTCAGTGGGGGACCGATAAACGGATGTGATTTAAGGTCCTGAGGTAGGTCAGAAGGTGATAGCCGGGGGGGGGGCATGGCTTGCGGGCGTGCTGCATGGACGCTTGAGTTGAGAGCTCTCTGTACCCGGCCAACCTAACACCCAGCAACCGAGAAGCACAGCGGTTACCGCTACTCTTACCCGCTCAGACTAGCTTGCCGAACACTTGGGGAAGATGTCCAGCCAAAAGAGAAAGGACGATCGGGGTCCCAAGAAGCTCACGGCCTTCTTCTTTAAACAGCTCCCTCAGCCTGAGGGAATCCAAGATGGCGCCGACACGCTGTCTGAACGCGGGAGCCCAGCGGCCTACACGGATCTCCCTGATGCAATCCCCTCGCCTGAAGACTCCACATCGCTACCTCCCATGCCGGATTCCTCTCCAGCGACTCCGGTCACATGTAGTCCTGCGAAGTCTCGAATGCGACTGGACCCAGCAGACCCTTCTGACCCTGCAGTGAGTACCTCATTTGCCTCTATGCACTCCATGTCTGCTCTGCAATCCTCTATTGCTGCTTTCCCTACTACTGGCCAGCCTGTCCTGGTCACCACAATGAAAAATATGCTGATTACATTCCAGTCATCTCTTATGGCTTACCTCACCACCATTATGCATAAGTTTTCTTGTGAAATGAAAAATATGGGTAATAGGGTGTCCCGCATAGAACACAGCATGGATTACTGATCTGAAACAGTGAATGAGCTTGTAGATGCATACCATGAACAAAAGGAGGACACTGAATGGACCAAATACAAATTGGCTGATCTTGAAGATCGTTCACGCCGAAACAATATAAAATTGCGTGGGATCCCCGAATCGGTTCAACCTAATGAACTGTTACATCACACATCTACTTTAGGTGTACGTTTAGTAAACTGAGAAGTTTTCTCTAAGTTCACTTCTCGGCAGTTCTCAGAGAAAAATTATCTCCTCTGGCACCCAATTTAGAAGGTGGAGAACCTAACTTCTCACAGGGTGATCAGAGGAGAAGTGTTTTCTCTGAGAACTGCCGAGATCCGTGTATAACTGGGTGGACTGCCTGTAATCTCACAAGATATTTTGAGATTACAGCGCTGCTAAGTTCAAAAAGTGAAACTAAAGTTTAAAAGAACTCATAATGACAAGTTCTGACACATGAAAACATATCTATACACACACACATGCACAGTATATATACATATATACATATATATATACACACACATATATATATATATATATATATATATATACACACACACACATATATATATATATATATATATATATATATATATGTACATACAGTGTATATATATATATATATATATATATATATATATATATATATATATATATATATACCAGTGCATACAGTATATATATATATATATATATATATATACTTACATACACACACCAGTATATATATATATATATATATATATATATATATATATATATATATATATATACACCGTATTTATCGGCGTATAACATGCGCCGGCGTATAACACGCAACTAAATTTTAGGGCAGAAATTTCAGGAAAAAAGCTGAAATTTAAAATATAAAATAAACAGCTTTAAACTCAGAACATTTTTTTTAAATTAAATGTAGTCTTACCAGTGCCCACAAATGCAGCCTCATCAGCGCAGTGTCCTTAAATGCAGCCTCGCCAGTGCAGTGCCCATACATGCAGCCTCGTCACTGCAGTGCCCATACATGCAGCCTCACCAGCGCCCATAATTGCAGCCTGGCCATCAACAGTGCCCATACATGCAATCAAAAAATCAGGGGTGGTGAGAGGGGAAAGACCCTCTCAGAAAGGTTGCATTAACAGGGCTCACAGGGTAATGTGTGCAAAAAATCTAATTTTATTAAGCTGTGCAATACAAAAATAAGTAAATACTCACAAACAAGTAAAAACTACATTGCAACAATTGTGACACATGTAGTGTGGAGCCGACCACTAGGATCAGTGTAGGTGGTGGATGCAGTGTGGAAACACCACCTAAAGCCAGCACTCCACCTGGTGCAGTGACTCTGTCTGTAGTAGCCCAATGGGAGAGGAGTGATATATGAATTAACAACTGAAAATCACTTCTTCAATCCCTAAAAGCTGTAGTGCCTCCATGTGCCTGTTAGGCTGTTAGAAAGTGTAAGGAATGGGTCTGAATGACCCGAGGTAGTAATACAAGGTGGAGGCATGTAATCGCTGGGGGCTGTGTGTGCAGCTATGGACAGGTAGTGTCTAAGAGTGGCAGATACACTGTATATCACTATTTCCAGTAGATAAATGTCACATGGAGAGAATAATAAGTGTACAGAATGGCCACCCAAAGAAAGCTCGCTGGTGCCCTGTTGTGGTCTCACCGAGACCTGTTGTCACCTAGGTGGTGAAGATAGGCAGTCATTCTTGATTGTGGAAGTGGTTTGGGACCATGGAGCAAGTAATGGCATGGCAATGACGGAGCTAGTTGGGGAAGTGTGTGGAAATGAAGAGGATGGGGTACCGGAGGGGGGGGGAGGGGAGCAAAGAATCCCGGTAAAGGGAGAAGTTCCTCACTTGTGGGGGGTGCGCCACCTGTCCTGCTTCGTGAGGTTGATTATGACCTGGGTCGTTACCCTGTGGAGTAGGAGGGGGCTAGACGTCGGTGATCCACCCAACAGCCAAGGCTTTGTAACTGTCCAGTAATGGGTATAGGGAGCGGATCTTACCGGAAGCTTCTCCTCTAGATTTCCCAGTAGTTTGGGGTAAAGTCCAGAACCTCTTGTCCGGTCATACTCACGGCAGGCGGTGTATGGAGTCTCCCCATGTGATGGTGGACTTATCGTCCTATCAGGTGCTCCAAAGTTTCTTCGCCCATCCCGTGTCCTCTCCTGGAAAGCAGTGTCTGCAGGTCCGTGATGCCGGAACGGCGTCACCACAACTTCCTGTAGCGTCCCGCGTGGCCGTGCCTCATTGGTCCGCACGGAGACAGATGACCTCCTGCAATGACGGCGGAGTGTTGGCGTCTGACGTTGACGCATTTCGCGTGCTTGCACACGCTTCTTCAGAACGTGATGGCGTGGCGTGTTGATTCTTTAAATAGCCGGCAACCCAATTATAGGTAATTTGTCACAGCTATCCGAGTAACCATATCAGCGCCATCTAGTGGTAAGCACAGTGTATCACATTGACCTACTCAGGTTAAAAAGGAATTAAAATACTGACATATCGGCCTGTCTCTTTTGTGAAATCTAGTAAGTATTGCAGTAGATATGTATTGTTATCTGTAGAAAAGTGATGAACATGATACCGTTGGGGAGGAGAAAAATTGCAGAGAGCCAGTAAATGCCTTGAAGTTAAATTACTAAGGCTATAGCTACCTTGTGGAAGGACTCATTTTAGTTATACAGAGGAAAGAGTATATAGACTATTGAGAGGGGGATATTTTATTCTGTGCTTGGGAGGAAAATACTTAATATTTGGTTATGGAGCCACGGTGTCTGTGGCCACATTGTACCATGTCGCAGCATACTGTCATGGAGCCCTACACCCCAGACATTGTGTACAGCCATATACTGTCATCTTGGCCTTTCACCTAGAGCGGCATTCCAGTAAAGCGGAGGAGCCAGAAGTCATACGGTGCGATTACTGTCAAAAAGTCAAGGATCACAGAGGGGTTAAAGCTAGGGGAGGGAGCGCACATTGTGCCCTTCTCATTGGGCTATCAGTGTACTGTATTTTTCTTTATAAAATAATTAATGTATTTTAGTGCCCCAATATCTTAGTTTAATTGAGTAGAGGGGAGATGGACCTGGTACCCCCTCGTCAGAGTTGTCCAGCATCAGGGAGGGAATTTTTATATATATATATATGGACCAGGGGGGACTGCCCCAGTTAGGTTCTGTATTGTGGGGTAGAGGGAAATAGGGTACAGATGTAGGAGGTAGATCTATTTAGGGGTCAAGAAATATCTTGAGTTCGTTGTTAAGTCCCAGAGGTGCCAAGGTGCAGAGCCTGAAAATCCAGGCTTTTTCTTGGCTTAAGAGTATTTTGTCGAAGTCGCCACGTCGCGCTTAAATATTTAATGTCCAGAATCCTTTGACCCTAAGCCCTTTTGGGTCACCTCCATGCTCCTCAATAAAGTGTTGGGCGATTGGAGTTTCTTCTTTAAGCCTAATGCTTTTAAGATGTTCACCTATTCTTATGCGCAAAAGCCTCTTTGTCTTGCCAACATAGATCTTGTTGCAGGGACAAGTAATTTGGTAAAGTAGTCGTGATGTACTACAGTTGATGAAAGATGTAATATTGTATTCTTTGGAGCCAAGCGCATCTGTAAAAGTGTTTGTTCTTTCAACATACTGACAGATGTGGCAATGGCCACAGGGAAACATTCCCTTTAATTTGGGGAGATCGGTAAGCCAATTTCTCTGTGAATTATTTTTATTAAATTCGGAGTGTACCAAATGGTCCCCCAGATTTTTTGCCCTTCTTGCGACCATCAGTGGTCTAGGGCCCACAATGTCTTTTAATCTGTCAGTCTTTTGAAGGACATGCCAGTGTCTTTCCAATATTTCTCGGACTTCCTGCCACTGACTACCAAACTTAGTGATCAAGCGAAGTAGTGTCACCGGGTTTTGATCAGTAGGTGTGGCTGTGTTGGGTGTAAGAAGTTGTTCCCTGGTTTTAGATCCTGCCTTCCTTTTGGCATTACAAAGGGTCCGGTGGGAGTAACCACGCTCCCTAAATCTGGTATGAAGCTTTTGGGATTCAGAGAGGTAGTCGCTGTATTCCGAGCAGTTTCTTTTCAATCTGACAAACTGTCCCACCGGGATACCCCTCTTGAGAGGTTCAGGGTGGGAACTGTCAGCCCTCAGTAGGGTATTCGCTGCCGTCTTTTTCCTAAACATGGATGTTAATAATTTACCGTTTTGTAGACGGATATTTAGGTCAAGGAATGAAATCTGGTTTTGGTCAACTGTATACGTTAAGTGAATATTGCGACTGTTTGTATTGAGTCCTTCCAGGAATGTTTCGAGTTGTGGCCTCGTGCCCTTCCAGACCATTAACACGTCGTCTATGTACCTCAGCCATGTCAGGGCATGGCTGTGGTACATAGACGAGGTGCTAACGGTCTCTTCCTCCCACATTCCCAGGTGGAGGCAGGCATAAGAGGGAGCCCAAGGTGCTCCCATGGCCGTGCCTCTCACCTGTTGGTAAAATTGGCCGAGAAATTGGAAGTAATTGTTGCAGAGCCCGAGCTCCAGAATTTCTACTAAGAATTCGTTCTGTGCTCCGTTAAGGGGAAAGCTTTTTTCCAGAAAGTGATATATGTGACCCATACATGCAGCCTTCGCCAGTGCCCATAATTGCAGCCTTGCCAGTGCCCATAATTGCAGCCTCGTCATTGCCCATAATTGCAGCCTCGCCAGTGCCCATAATTGCAGCCTTGCCATCGCCAGTGCCCATACATGCAGCCTTCACCAGTGCCCATACATGCAGCCTTCACCAGTGCCCATACATGCAGCTTTCGCCAGTGCCCATACATGCAGCCTTTGCCAGTGCCCATACATGCAGCCTTCGCCAGTGCCCATACATGCAGCCTTCGCCTGTGCCCATACATGCAGCCTTCGCCAGTGCCCATAATTGCAGCCTCGCCAGCGCCCATAATTGCAGCCTCGCCAGTGCCCATAATTGCAGCCTCGTCAGTGCCACTATACACATCACTTTTAAAAAAATCCAGAGGGCAGCGCAGAGAGGTTGAAGGGGCGGGCGGCGCAGAGGAGAAGGAAGGATGCGCTCTCATCGGAAGTCCCGGCGCCTATGATTAACGTTGGCATAGGAGGCGGGACTTCTGATGACAGCGCGTCCTTCCTTCTCCTCGGCGCCGCCCGCCCCCTTCTACCTCTCGGCGCCGCCCGAACCCTTCTATCTCTCGGCGCTGCTTTCTCTAAAAAATTTTTTATATCGGCGTATAACACGCACAGCTACTTTTTCCTCCATTTTTTATATATACACATAAATACACCCACAAACACACATAGTGCAGTGCCCATACATGCAGCCTCACCAGCGCCCATAATTGCAGCCTGGCCATCAACAGTGCCCATACATGCAATCAAAAAATCAGGGGTGTTGAGAGGGGAAAGACCCTCTCAGAAAGGTTGCATTAACAGGGCTCACAGGGTAATGTGTGCAAAAAATCTAATTTTATTAAGCTGTGCAATACAAAAATAAGTAAATACTCACAAACAAGTAAAAACTACATTGCAACAATTGTGACACATGTAGTGTGGAGCCGACCACTAGGATCAGTGTAGGTGGTGGATGCAGTGTGGAAACACCACCTAAAGCCAGCACTCCACCTGGTGCAGGGACTCTGTCTGTAGTAGCCCAATGGGAGAGGAGTGATATATGAATTAACAACTGAAAATCACTTCTTCAATCCCTAAAAGCTGTAGTGCCTCCATGTGCCTGTTAGGCTGTTAGAAAGTGTAAGGAATGGGTCTGAATGACCCGAGGTAGTAATACAAGGTGGAGGCATGTAATCGCTGGGGGCTGTGTGTGCAGCTATGGACAG
This sequence comes from Pelophylax lessonae, assembly GCF_965119305.1. Lineage (NCBI taxonomy): Eukaryota > Metazoa > Chordata > Amphibia > Anura > Ranidae > Pelophylax > Pelophylax lessonae. The sequence continues at coordinate 146,507,793 of NC_138779.1, read as the reverse complement.
GTAGTGTCTAAGAGTGGCAGATACACTGTATATCACTATTTCCAGTAGATAAATGTCACATGGAGAGAATAATAAGTGTACAGAATGGCCACCCAAAGAAAGCTCGCTGGTGCCCTGTTGTGGTCTCACCGAGACCTGTTGTCACCTAGGTGGTGAAGATAGGCAGTCATTCTTGATTGTGGAAAAGGTTTGGGACCATGGAGCAAGTAATGGCACGGCAATGACGGAGCTAGTTGGGGAAGTGTGTGGAAATGAAGAGGATGGGATGGGGTACCGGAGGGGGGGGGGAGGGGAGCAAAGAATCCCGGTAAAGGGAGAAGTTCCTCACTTGTGGGGGGTGCGCCACCTGTCCTGCTTCGTGAGGTTGATTATGACCTGGGTCGTATATCGGCGTATAACACGCACAGCTACTTTTTCCTCCATTTTTTATATATACACATAAATACACCCACAAACACACATACATACAATATATACATATATATATATTTTTAATATTCATTTTGAACCCACTGGTGCTGATATATAGGAAGAAATAAGTCTTCTTCCTCTGATCACACAGCTTCTCCCCCTGATTTTCTACCTCTGAGCTAGAGAATCTGAAATGGAGATATTTCAGAGTAACGGCTGTGAGATCTTCAGATCTCACTTTTCTAAACTGGCCGTTTGTGACAGAACGGTCATGTACTGTGATGAGAAGAAAAGAACGTGTTCTCTGCTCCTCATCTCAGCTAACTAAACCGTTACACACCGGAGATCAGTCTTGATCCTGAGGATCACGGCTTTTCTCTGTTTATTAAAAGTACACCTTATTCACTACGCTGGTGCCTGATTTGACCCCTGTAGAACTGACTATTAGAGATGTCCCGAACTATTCGCCGGCGAACAGTTCCCGGCGAACATCGCTTGTTCGCGTCTGCCGCTGTGGGCGAACATATGCGATGTTCAGTCCGCCCCCTATACTTCATCATTGAGGCAAACTTTGACCCTGTACCTCACAGTCAGCAGACACATTCCAGCCAATCAGCATACCCTCCCTCCCACACCCTCTCACCTCCTATAAAAAAAGCAAGGGCAGCATCCATCTTAGATCATTCTGAAGTAGTGTGTTAGTGAGAGCAGGGAGAGTGCTGCTGCTGTTAATAGGGACAGTTGTTAGTTAGATAATGTTCTCGGTCCACTCCTGCTGTAAGGACAGCATCCTGACAGCACCCCAAAAAGCCCTTTTTAGGGCTGGTATTTCAGTCATTTTTTATATATATATATATATATATATATATATATATATATATATATATATATATATATAATATATATATACATATATCTATTGTGCAGTTGCCTGCCCGCCCTGTGTGAGAGGCCACAGACCCACCACAGACTGTACTGTGTGCACACCACACTCATATCGGATGGCACAGTACCTTGCAGTTTAAAAAATAATTTTTTTCTCCTCTGTCATAATTGCAGTTGCCTGCCGGCTGCCAGTGAGTGTCAGGTCCACAGAGTGTACTGTGCCCACTGCAGTGCCCACCACTGATTTATACGGTGGCACAGCACCTTGCAAATTAAAAAAATATATATTTTTTATAATTGCAGTTGCCTGGCCTGCCAGTGAGTGTCAGGTCCACAGAGTGTACTGTGCCCACTGCAGTGCCCACCACTCATATATATATATACGGTGGCACAGCACCTTGCAGATTAAAAGAAAATATATTTTTTATAATTGCAGTTGCCTGGCCTGCCAGTGAGTGTCAGGTCCACAGAGTGTACTGTGCCCACTGCAGTGCCCACCACTGATTTATACGGTGGCACAGCACCTTGCAAATTAAAAAAATATATATTTTTTATAATTGCAGTTGCCTGGCCTGCCAGTGAGTGTCAGGTCCACAGAGTGTACTGTGCCCACTGCAGTGCCCACCACTCATATATATATATATACGGTGGCACAGCACCTTGCAGATTAAAAAAATATATATTTTTTATAATTGCAGTTGCCTGGCCTTCCAGTGAGTGTCAGGTCCACAGAGTGTACTGTGCCCACTGCAGTGCCCACCACTCATGTATACGGTGGCACAGCACCTTGCAAATTAAAAAATATATATTTTTTATAATTGCAGTTGCCTGGCCTGCCAGTGAGTGTCAGGTCCACAGAGTGTATTGTGCCCACTGCAGTGCCCACCACAAATTAAAAAAAATATATATTTTTTATAGTTGCCTGCCAGTGAGTGTCAGGTCCACAGACTGTACTGTACCCACTGCAAATAGACTGTTTGCGGTTGTTTACGGTGCATTAAACGGGGAGTTTGGTCTGTCAGAGTTTGGTCTGTCACTGTGAAGCGGGCGTAACCCTGACACTACCTGATTGATACAACATAATACCTGTCGTATACACACACTGGATGTTTTAAAGCACGTTATTCCAAACAATTTAGGAATGTTAGGTGATTTATGCCCTTTATGGATTAAACCCGACTCTGCGTCAACTACGTAATTTTCCATGGGAGTTTTGCCATGGATCCTCCTCCGGCATGCCACAGTCCAGGTTTTAGTCCCCTTGAAACAACTTTTCCATCACTATTGTGGCCAGAAAGAGTCCCTGTGGGTTTTAAAATTCACTTGCCTATTGAAGTCTATGGCGGTTCGCCCAGTTCACGTTCGCCGTTCGCGAACGGCAAATTTTAGGTTTGCGACATCTCTACTGACTATAAGCAGAATCCACAGGATTCCGAAACCTCATCACTTAGAAGATTCAATCCCTAGGGATGCTTCTTCGCATGCATTTTTATCCGGCCAAAGAAAAAATTCTCAAAACCTCCAGGCAATTGGGAACCTTACCAGCGCCTTATGCAGAAGCCCAGCTATACGCAGACTTGTCCCAACACAGGCTACAACAGAGGAGGCAATTGAAGACCCTTACCAAGGCTCTCTTCAATCACAAGATCTTATACAAATGGCGTCACCCTGCAACACTGCTCATCACTTGGAATCCCGCACACCATCTCCACTATTGAAGGTGGAATGAAACTCCTACACTCCTGGGGAATCATCCCGGATCCTCCGAAGAATTTCCACAATGGGCCACGACACTCTCCCCCGCCTCGCTCCAGGGCCCCTCAAGGCTACGGGCGTCAGAAGCATCATTCATGATACTCCAGGCTTCTCTACTTTGACAATCACCAGCCCAGCCGGGCTACGTCTACACCTCTGCCTTTTCTTTAGGTGATACGTTTTTCCACTTCGGTGGAATCCCCCCACCTCTTTATCAGTAAGCCTCTCTGTAGGCTATTCTTTACTGATCCTATTTACCAGTTGGTGACTCAGTTCACCCTTCCAGAGTTCTGTTCCAGCGGCTCTCCTATCCACAACAGCACTTGTACCCTTAGCTCATTGTTGTCGTCTGAGCAGCGGCATTTGTTCTTTTATTTTCTTTTGTTATTTTCTTTGTGTTTACCACTTAGTGCCTTCGTACAGCAGCAGTGACACCTGGACCTTGGGACAGTAAGTGACCTCCAACACATCTCGGTGTGACCATACTTCTCCGTATCTCCCACCAGTGGAGAGTGAACTCCTGCATTTTACACGGCTTAGAAGTTTACGGTAATATCTTTTCATCTCCCCTGGTACTGTCCGCTATCTCCTGTGTTTATCTTTGGCAGCCATGTCTTTCAGCATTCTTTCTCTGAACTCAAGAGGCCTTAATCACCCTGCAAAACGAGCCTCATTATGGTCTACGGCTTTATCTTTACAAAGTGACATTATTTGTGTACAGGAAACCCATTTTTCCCAATCTGCAACGCCCAAATGTAGTCACGCTCAATTTCCAGTTATATACCTGGCATCTGGAAAGAAAAAAAATAAGGGAGTCCTTATAGCCATTAAACAATCCCTGGCTTACCAACATCATGATTCTGTTGTGGACTCCAAAGGTCGCTACATCATCCTGAAATGCACCTTTGACAACTGCAATTACACATTGGTTAATTATTCATATCTTTCCCCTTGTCATGGCACCTACTCACGTATTGACCTATGCAATACCGACAAACAACGTTTGGAACATGTTTCCTCTATAGAGCTCCACACAGCCACCTGGTCAGATCATTCCCCATTAACTATATCAGTGAATCTTGGCGTTCCTAAACTATCCACGTTTGTTTGGAGATTGCCTAATCATTTATTGTCAAACTCTGTGTACACAGCTGAGGTCCAAACTCACCTAGATAACTTCATTTCTGAAAACTTTCTGCCTGATATTGACCCGTTGGTGGTGTGGAATGCTCATAAAGCTGTCCTTTGAGGACTATTTATGCAACTGGGAGCTGGGGAAAGGAAGAGGAGAACGCAGCACCTTGATAACCTTACTAAGTATTTGGCATCCCTGGATGCGCAAAATAAATTAAACCCTTCCCCAGCCCTCCAATCGCAAATTTTTGCGCTCAGAAAAGAACTCAGGGTTTTCTTGTTAGAGAAATATAGCTATTCCCTCAAGAAGTGGAAAGCCACTACCTACGCACTAGTGACAAAGCCATCAAAGCCATGGCCCTTCATATTAAGGGGCAACAAATCAAATCCAAAATACCCACATGATCCACCCCAAGACGAAAGAGAAATTGCTTAAGCCCACTCTCATAGCCAATGCCTTCAGTTCGTATTACAAATCCCTCTATAACCTTAACTCGGACCAAACGACTTATCAACCATCTCCAACTGACATAAATGACTTTCTCTCTCACATCGAACTCCCTTCGCTTGCTCTCCAAGACGTAGACTCCCTTAACAGACCCTTTTCTGATCTAGAAATCAAAAATGCCATCGCTTCGCTCCCCAATTTGAAATCGCCCGGACCGGATGGCTACTCGGCTGAATATTCCAAGAAATTTTGTGACTCACTGACTCCCCTTTTTCGGGAAGTATTTAATTCTGCTGCCTCCTCCTCAACCTTTCCGAAAGAAATGCTAAGCGCATTAATAGTAACACTACCTAAACCAGGGAAGGAGCCTAATCAACCCCAAAATTTTAGGCCCATATCCTTATTGAATATGGATGTAAAGCTTTATGCCAAAGTGATACCCGCAAGATTAGTGGATCTTCTCCCTTCTATAATACATAGAGACCAGTCTGGATTCACCAAGGGACGGCAGGCGTCAGACGCCACAAGGCGAGTGAATAATGCTATCCATCATGAGGGCCTCTGTGGAACGTTTGGATTTCATGGTTTTATCCATGATACCATTATGGCCCTGTACTCCACGCCCTCTGCAGTAGTCCGTACAACGGAAGCCCTCTCTACCCCATTTACTATATCAAATGGCACTAGGCAAGGGCGCCCACTTTCCCCCCTAATATTTAATATGATTATGGAAACCTTAGCTGAACATATCTGCTCTAACCCTAAAATTTCGGGTATACATATGAAAGATCAACATCACAAAATCAGTCTTTTTGCTGATGATTTCGGATCCATCCACGTCCCTCTCGGAAGTTCAAAGGATTCTACAGTGGTTTGGGAAAGTATCTTTCTATAAAGTCAATGAGTCCAAGTCCAATATATTGGGAATTGGTATCAATGCCACAATGAGTAACTTACTGCAACAGCAATTCCCATATGTCTGGGCTGAACAGAGTATATCTTACCTGGGCGTTCAACTGACCGCATCTACTAAAACGCTGTTTAAACATAATTTCCTCTCTGCACGCACTAAACTACAAGACAATCTTAAGCATGTGGCCTCCTTTGAATTCTCCTGGTTGGGACGCTTAGCAGCCTTCAAAATGATGTACTTTCCCCGGCTACTTTATCTTTTTCGGACCCTCCCGATTCCGATCCCAAAAACTTACTTCAGGTCCCTCCAATCTTTGCTGTCCAAATATATATGGCAAGGCAAAAAACCCAGATGTGCACATGCCAAACTAATTAAACATCGATTAGTTCACCCTTCCAGAGTTCTGTTCCAGCGGCTCTCCTATCCACAACAGCACTTGTACCCTTAGCTCATTGTTGTCATCTGAGCAGCGGCATTTGTTCTTTTATTTTCTTTTGTTATTTTCTTTGTGTTTACCACTTAGTGCCTTCGTACAGCAGCAGTGACACCTGGACCTTGGGACAGTAAGTGACCTCCAACACATCTCGGTGTGACCATACTTCTCCGTATCTCCCACCAGTGGAGAGTGAACTCCTGCATTTTACACGGCTTAGAAGTTTACGGTAATATCTTTTCATCTCCCCTGGTACTGTCCGCTATCTCCTGTGTTTATCTTTGGCAGCCATGTCTTTCAGCATTCTTTCTCTGAACTCAAGAGGCCTTAATCACCCTGCAAAACGAGCCTCATTATGGTCTACGGCTTTATCTTTACAAAGTGACATTATTTGTGTACAGGAAACCCATTTTTCCCAATCTGCAACGCCCAAATGTAGTCACGCTCAATTTCCAGTTATATACCTGGCATCTGGAAAGAAAAAAAATAAGGGAGTCCTTATAGCCATTAAACAATCCCTGGCTTACCAACATCATGATTCTGTTGTGGACTCCAAAGGTCGCTACTAGTGTTGAGCGAACACGGACTGTATTATTCGTGTTCGTACCGAATAATTGGATTTTTTGTACCCGAACACGGACACGGACACTTTACTGTATGTTCGGGTAAAAATCCGTGTTCGGTCGTTTTATTTCCGGGTTTTGCATGCTTTGGCGCTCTTTTCATGGCGGGCTTTCAACAGCCAATCAACAATCGTTTAACTGGTGTGCCTTAAGCCATCCCAGCCATGCCTGCAAATGTCTCAGTAGCTGTGATTGGCCGTCTGAAGCATGTGACCAAGTCTTTATAAGTTCGAGGCAGCCGCAGCGGCGTCATTATGCTGCTTAGATTCAGGGACAGAGCACACATCAACGTGCTGGCTGCTGATTAGGGAAAGATAGGCAGGAAAAAAACATTTGTGTCCGGATAGAATTGAGGGACAGGTCGGAGTGTTTAGGCAGGGCGAGTTGTAGGCATTTTAGGGATAGAGTCTGCTGAATTATAGGGTCAGTGTCTTCTACAAACTACAATCGATATTGCTGTGTGGGGGGTGGGGTGAATCTGCACTCAATCCTGATCTACGATCTCTTCTCAATCCTGTTAGGGACAGAGTCTGCTGAATTTTAGGGAAACTGTGTTCTACAAACTACAATCGATATTGCTGTGTGGTGTGGGATTGGAGATAGGCAGGTGTCAGTGATCCACATCCATTTTTCTGTGTGTGAGCTGCAGGGAACACAATCTTTTTGGGCTGCAGTGAACACAATCTTTTTGGGCTGCAGTGAACACAATCTTTTTGGGCTGCAGTGAACACAATCTTTTTGGGCTGCAGTGAACACAATCTTTTTGGGCTGCAGTGAACACAATCTTTTTGGGGTGCAGTGAACAAAATCTTTTTGGGGTGCAGTGAACACAATCCTTTTTGGTGTGCAGTGAACACAATCTTTGTGGGGTGCAGTGAACAAAATCCTTTGTGGGGTGCAGTGAACACAATCTTTTTGGGGTGCAGTGAACAAAATCCTTTTTGGGGTGCAGTGAACAACATCCTTTTTGGGGTGCAGTGAACACAATCTTTTTGGGGTGCAGTGAACAAAATCCTTTGTGGGGTGCAGTGAACACAATCTTTTTGGGGTGGAGTGAACAACATCCTTTTTGGGGTGCAGTGAACAAAATCCTTTTTGGGGTGCAGTGAACAAAATCATTTTTGGGGTGCAGTGAACACAATCTTTTTGGGGTGCAGTGAACACAATCTTTGTGGGGTGCAGTGAACACAATCTTTTTGGGGTGGAGTGAACAACATCCTTTTTGAGGTGCAGTGAACAACATCCTTTTTGGGGTGCAGTGAACACAATCTTTTTGGGGTGCAGTGAACACAATCTTTGTGGGGTACAGTGAACAGAATCTTTGTGGGGTGCAGTGAACACAATCTTTGGGGGGTACAGTGAACACAATCTTTGTGAGGTGCAGTGAACACAATCTTTGTGGGGTGCAGTGAACACAATCATTGTGGGGTGCAGTGAACTCAATCTTTGTGGGGTACAGTGAACACAATCTCATACTTCTGAAGGTTTGAGGGTGCTGCCTGTTCCATACTCCCCCTACTCCTCATCTAGCCTTTTAGGGGTACAAACAATAGTAATTGGGGCCTAGTGTGGTTGTGTACGTGTGATATACATACACTTTTTTGGGATCATATTTTCTATTCCGCTATTTAATCAAAAACCTTTGGGGATCAGTTAAATTGGGGGATAGTCTGTGTTGGTACGTGTGAGAGAGATCCACCTTTCCAAGTTGTTGGGGTTCATCTCATACTTCTGAAGGTTTGAGGGTGCTGCCTGTTCCATACTCCCCCTACTCCTAGCCTTTTAGGGGTACAAACAATAGTAATTGGGGCCTAGTGTGGTTGGGTACGTGTGATATACATACACTTTTTTGGGATCATATTTTCTATTCCGCTATTTAATCAAAAACCTTTGGGGATCAGTTAAATTGGGGGATAGTCTGTGTTGGTACGTGTGAGAGAGATCCACCTTTCCAAGTTGTTGGGGTTCATCTCATACTTCTGAAGGTTTGAGGGTGCTGCCTGTTCCATACTCCCCCTACTCCTAGCCTTTTAGGGGTACAAACAATAGTAATTGGGGCCTAGTGTGGTTGTGTACGTGTGATATACATACACTTTTTTGGGATCATATTTTCTATTCCGCTATTTAATCAAAAACCTTTGGGGATCAGTTAAATTGGGGGATAGTCTGTGTTGGTACGTGTGAGAGAGATCCACCTTTCCAAGTTGTTGGGGTTCATCTCATACTTCTGAAGGTTTGAGGGTGCTGCCTGTTCCATACTCCCCCTACTCCTAGCCTTTTAGGGGTACAAACAATTGTAATTGGGGCCTAGTGTGGTTGTGTACGTGTGATATACATACACTTTTTTGGGATCATATTTTCTATTCCGCTATTTAATCAAAAACCTTTGGGGATCAGTTAAATTGGGGGATAGTCTGTGTTGGTACGTGTGAGAGAGATCCACCTTTCCAAGTTGTTGGGGTTCATCTCATACTTCTGAAGGTTTGAGGGTGCTGCCTGTTCCATACTCCCCCCTACTCCTAGCCTTTTAGGGGTACAAACAATAGTAATTGGGGCCTAGTGTGGTTGTGTACGTGTGATATACATACACTTTTTTGGGATCATATTTTCTATTCCGCTATTTAATCAAAAACCTTTGGGGATCAGTTAAATTGGGGGATAGTCTGTGTTGGTACGTGTGAGAGAGATCCACCTTTCCAAGTTGTTGGGGTTCATCTCATACTTCTGAAGGTTTGAGGGTGCTGCCTGTTCCATACTCCCCCTACTCCTAGCCTTTTAGGGGTACAAACAATAGTAATTGGGGCCTAGTGTGGTTGTGTACGTGTGATATACATACACTTTTTTGGGATCATATTTTCTATTCCGCTATTTAATCAAAAACCTTTGGGGATCAGTTAAATTGGGGGATAGTCTGTGTTGGTACGTGTGAGAGAGATCCACCTTTCCAAGTTGTTGGGGTTCATCTCATACTTCTGAAGGTTTGAGGGTGCTGCCTGTTCCATACTCCCCCTACTCCTAGCCTTTTAGGGGTACAAACAATAGTAATTGGGGCCTAGTGTGGTTGTGTACGTGTGATATACATACACTTTTTTGGGATCATATTTTCTATTCCGCTATTTAATCAAAAACCTTTGGGGATCAGTTAAATTGGGGGATAGTCTGTGTTGGTACGTGTGAGAGAGATCCACCTTTCCAAGTTGTTGGGGTTCATCTCATACTTCTGAAGGTTTGAGGGTGCTGCCTGTTCCATACTCCCCCTACTCCTAGCCTTTTAGGGGTACAAACAATAGTAATTGGGGCCTAGTGTGGTTGTGTACGTGTGATATACATACACTTTTTTGGGATCATATTTTCTATTCCGCTATTTAATCAAAAACCTTTGGGGATCAGTTAAATTGGGGGATAGTCTGTGTTGGTACGTGTGAGAGAGATCCACCTTTCCAAGTTGTTGGGGTTCATCTCATACTTCTGAAGGTTTGAGGGTGCTGCCTGTTCCATACTCCCCCTACTCCTAGCCTTTTAGGGGTACAAACAATAGTAATTGGGGCCTAGTGTGGTTGTGTACGTGTGATATACATACACTTTTTTGGGATCATATTTTCTATTCCGCTATTTAATCAAAAACCTTTGGGGATCAGTTAAATTGGGGGATAGTCTGTGTTGGTACGTGTGAGAGAGATCCACCTTTCCAAGTTGTTGGGGTTCATCTCATACTTCTGAAGGTTTGAGGGTGCTGCCTGTTCCATACTCCCCCTACTCCTAGCCTTTTAGGGGTACAAACAATAGTAATTGGGGCCTAGTGTGGTTGTGTACGTGTGATATACATACACTTTTTTGGGATCATATTTTCTATTCCGCTATTTAATCAAAAACCTTTGGGGATCAGTTAAATTGGGGGATAGTCTGTGTTGGTACGTGTGAGAGAGATCCACCTTTCCAAGTTGTTGGGGTTCATCTCATACTTCTGAAGGTTTGAGGGTGCTGCCTGTTCCATACTCCCCCTACTCCTAGCCTTTTAGGGGTACAAACAATAGTAATTGGGGCCTAGTGTGGTTGTGTACGTGTGATATACATACACTTTTTTGGGATCATATTTTCTATTCCGCTATTTAATCAAAAACCTTTGGGGATCAGTTAAATTGGGGGATAGTCTGTGTTGGTACGTGTGAGAGAGATCCACCTTTCCAAGTTGTTGGGGTTCATCTCATACTTCTGAAGGTTTGAGGGTGCTGCCTGTTCCATACTCCCCCTACTCCTAGCCTTTTAGGGGTACAAACAATAGTAATTGGGGCCTAGTGTGGTTGTGTACGTGTGATATACATACACTTTTTTGGGATCATATTTTCTATTCCGCTATTTAATCAAAAACCTTTGGGGATCAGTTAAATTGGGGGATAGTCTGTGTTGGTACGTGTGAGAGAGATCCACCTTTCCAAGTTGTTGGGGTTCATCTCATACTTCTGAAGGTTTGAGGGTGCTGCCTGTTCCATACTCCCCCTACTCCTAGCCTTTTAGGGGTACAAACAATAGTAATTGGGGCCTAGTGTGGTTGTGTACGTGTGATATACATACACTTTTTTGGGATCATATTTTCTATTCCGCTATTTAATCAAAAACCTTTGGGGATCAGTTAAATTGGGGGATAGTCTGTGTTGGTACGTGTGAGAGAGATCCACCTTTCCAAGTTGTTGGGGTTCATCTCATACTTCTGAAGGTTTGAGGGTGCTGCCTGTTCCATACTCCCCCTACTCCTCATCTAGCCTTTTAGGGGTACAAACAATAGTAATTGGGGCCTAGTGTGGTTGTGTACGTGTGATATACATACACTTTTTTTGGATCATATTTTCTATTCCGCTATTTAATCAAAAACCTTTGGGGATCAGTTAAATTGGGGGATAGTCTGTGTTGGTACGTGTGAGAGAGATCCACCTTTCCAAGTTGTTGGGGTTCATCTCATACTTCTGAAGGTTTGAGGGTGCTGCCTGTTCCATACTCCCCCTACTCCTCATCTAGCCTTTTAGGGGTACAAACAATAGTAATTGGGGCCCAGTGTGGTTGTGTACGTGTGATATACATACACTTTTTTGGGATCATATTTTCTATTCCGCTATTTAATCAAAAACCTTTGGGGATCAGTTAAATTGGGGGATAGTCTGTGTCGGTACGTGTGAGAGAGATCCACCTTTCCAAGTTGTTGGGGTTCATCTCATACTTCTGAAGGTTTGAGGGTGCTGCCTGTTCCATACCCCCCCTACTCCTCATCTAGCCTTTTAGGGGTACAAACAATAGTAATTGGGGCCTAGTGTGGTTGTGTACGTGTGATATACATACACTTTTTTTGGATCATATTTTCTATTCCGCTATTTAATCAAAAACCTTTGGGGATCAGTTAAATTGGGGGATAGTCTGTGTCGGTACGTGTGAGAGAGATCCACCTTTCCAAGTTGTTGGGGTTCATCTCATACTTCTGAAGGTTTGAGGGTGCTGCCTGTTCCATACCCCCCCTACTCCTCATCTAGCCTTTTAGGGGTACAAACAATAGTAATTGGGGCCTAGTGTGGTTGTGTACGTGTGATATACATACACTTTTTTTGGATCATATTTTCTATTCCGCTATTTAATCAAAAACCTTTGGGGATCAGTTAAATTGGGGGATAGTCTGTGTCGGTACGTGTGAGAGAGATCCACCTTTCCAAGTTGTTGGGGTTCATCTCATACTTCTGAAGGTTTGAGGGTGCTGCCTGTTCCATACCCCCCCTACTCCTCATCTAGCCTTTTAGGGGTACAAACAATAGTAATTGGGGCCTAGTGTGGTTGTGTACGTGCGAGATACATACACTTTTTTTGATCATATTTCCTATTCCGCTATTCAATAAAAACCTTTGAGGATCAATTGAATTGCGGGATAGTCTGTGTCGGTACGTGTGAGAGAGATCCACCTTTCCAAGTTGTTGGGGTTCATCTCATACTTCTGAAGGTTTGAGGGTGCTGCCTGTTCCATACTCCCCCTACTCCTCATCTAGCCTTTTAGGGGTACAAACAATAGTAATTGGGGCCCAGTGTGGTTGTGTACGTGTGATATACATACACTTTTTTTGGATCATATTTTCTATTCCGCTATTTAATTTAACTGGGCCTCCATGCGAGACCTGTGTGCCTTGTTGCGCTTTTTTGAGTACTCCACCAACATGGCCAGTGGCAATGACGCCGTTCTCAGCTTAACTATCCCACTTCTATGCCTCCTTGAAAAAACAATTCGGGCGATGATGGAAGAGGATGTGGCACAGGATGAGGAGGAGGAGGAGGATGAAGAGGTAACATTTCCAAGGCTTTCAGGGCAGTCATTCGCAAGGGGCTCCGAGGGTGGGTTCCTGCACACGCAAACGCCAGGGACGCAATTGTCCAGCAGGGGCACAGTTCTGGAGGATGAGGAGGATGAGGAGGAGGAGGAGCTGGAGGAGGAGATGGAACCATGTTCACAGCAGGGTGGCACCCAGGCCAGCTCATGGCCATCACTGGTGCGTGGCTGGGGGGATACAGAGGACACGGACGATACACCTCCCACAGAGGACAGCCTTTCGTTGCCTCTGGGCAGCCTGGCACACATGAGCGATTACATGCTGCAGTGTCTCCACAACGACCGCCGAGTTGCCCACATTCTAACTTGTGCTGATTACTGGGTGGCCACGCTGCTGGATCCCCATTACAAGGACAACGTACCGTCCTTAATTCACTCACTGGAGCGCGATCGCAAGATGCGCGAGTACAAGCGCACGCTGGTAGACGCCATGCTGCTGGCATTCCCATCTGACAGCGGGGCCACAGTGGAAGCACAAGGCAGAGGAGGAGGAGGAGGAGGTCGCCAACGCAACCAGGGCACCGCCAGCACCTCAGAAGGCAGGGTTAGCATGGCCGAAATGTGGAAAAGCTTTGTCAGCACGCCACAACAAACAGCAGCACCAGCAGCTCAGATGGAACGTCTTAGCAGGAGGCAGCATTTTACCAACATGGTGGAGCAGTATGTGTGCACACGCCTACATGTAGTGAATGACGGGTCTGCCCCCTTCAACTTCTGGGTCTCCAAATTGGGCACATGGCTTGAGCTTGCCCTTTACGCCTTGGAGGTGCTGGCGTGCCCTGCAGCCAGTGTATTATCTGAACGGGTATTTAGCACGGCTGGGGGCGTTATAACAGACAAGCGCAGCCGCCTGTCCAGAGACAATGTGGACAAGCTCACGTTCATTAAAATGAACCAGGCATGGATCCCACGGGACTTTTCCGTACCTTATGCAGAATAGCAATGGATACCGACCTTACCCACCCATTGTTCCATTTTTGCTCTTTCTCACTCTTTTGGGGTGTACCCTCATTTAAAATTTTTGAAAAGAAGCAGTGTTGGCTACCTCGTCCTCCTCCTCAGGGCCAGATTAATGTAGGGGCTATTGGAGCTGCAGCTCCAGGCCCCTACCTTTTATATAGGCCCCGGGTTGGCCATATTCACTGTTACCGCTCTTCTGTCACTTGTAAACACAGAAGTCTGGCTTCTATGCTCGCTTCCCCAGGCAGCACCCTCAGAACCTCCCCACACAGCGTGAAGGCCGGACAAGGAGGGACAGTTGGCGATGCATGGATGTGTTTATGGGCTTCAGAGACAGCATCCCATGTTGAATTAGGCATGCATGGCTGCACCCTTCCTCCTCTGGGTGCATGGCAAGGCACGGCCCTTAAGGCCCTTCAAAATCCTCAGCACCAAGCCCATGATGCTGTTAATCCGGCCCTGGTCCTCCTCCACCGCCGCTTCCACCTACACCGCCCATAGGTGTGCGCAGCCTATTGCATTAAGGTGTGCACCCCAAAGTTGAAATACACATGCATGTGTTTGCCAGCAGGGAGAGTAATGTATCGGGGCCATGTACCTGTAGGCAAGGAGAAATAGAGCAGAGCAGGTCCCAGGGAGATCTTTCCCATCTCCTCACTGGCAATGCTATGTGCCCTAGGTGATTAGGGTGTGCCCAGGCACACCCAGCACACCCTGTGCGCACGCCTATGTCACCGCCACATCCACCACCACCTCAACCTCCCTCCTACTCCATATGGGCCTCGTCCTTCAGAGATGAAGAAGAACATTGTTTTATTTTTCTGTTTTTTTTTTGTTGTTTTAAGTTATTTCCCTATCCACATTTGTTTGCAGAGCACTTGCCATGCTCTTAATTACGTTTTGCTGCCATTTGCAGCACTCTAGCCCTTTCCTTTGGTGTTTTAGAGCCATTTTAGTGCCTTAAAGTGCGGGTCCCCATTGACTTCAATGGGGTTCGGTGTCCGGGAAAAGTTCGGTAAAAGTCCGGGACACGGACCCGGACTTTTTTTTAAAGTTCGGCCGAACCCGTCGAACACGGACATCTAGGTGTTCGCTCAACCCTAGTCGCTACATCATCCTGAAATGCACCTTTGACAACTGCAATTACACATTGGTTAATTATTCATATCTTTCCCCTTGTCATGGCACCTACTCACGTATTGACCTATGCAATACCGACAAACAACGTTTGGAACATGTTTCCTCTATAGAGCTCCACACAGCCACCTGGTCAGATCATTCCCCATTAACTATATCAGTGAATCTTGGCGTTCCTAAACTATCCACGTTTGTTTGGAGATTGCCTAATCATTTATTGTCAAACTCTGTGTACACAGCTGAGGTCCAAACTCACCTAGATAACTTTATTTCTGAAAACTTTCTGCCTGATATTGACCCGTTGGTGGTGTGGAATGCTCATAAAGCTGTCCTTTGAGGACTATTTATGCAACTGGGAGCTGGGGAAAGGAAGAGGAGAACGCAGCACCTTGATAACCTTACTAAGAATTTGGCATCCCTGGATGCGCAAAATAAATTAAACCCTTCCCCAGCCCTCCAATCGCAAATTTTTGCGCTCAGACAAGAACTCAGGGTTTTCTTGTTAGAGAAATATAGCTATTCCCTCAAGAAGTGGAAAGCCACTACCTACGCACTAGTGACAAAGCCATCAAAGCCATGGCCCTTCATATTAAGGGGCAACAAATCAAATCCAAAATACCCACATGATCCACCCCAAGACGAAAGAGAAATTGCTTAAGCCCACTCTCATAGCCAATGCCTTCAGTTCGTATTACAAATCCCTCTATAACCTTAACTCGGACCAAACGACTTATCAACCATCTCCAACTGACATAAATGACTTTCTCTCTCACATCGAACTCCCTTCGCTTGCTCTCCAAGACGTAGACTCCCTTAACAGACCCTTTTCTGATCTAGAAATCAAAAATGCCATCGCTTCGCTCCCCAATTTGAAATCGCCCGGACCGGATGGCTACTCGGCTGAATATTACAAGAAATTTTGTGACTCACTGACTCCCCTTTTTCGGGAAGTATTTAATTCTGCTGCCTCCTCCTCAACCTTTCCGAAAGAAATGCTAAGCGCATTAATAGTAACACTACCTAAACCAGGGAAGGAGCCTAATCAACCCCAAAATTTTAGGCCCATATCCTTATTGAATATGGATGTAAAGCTTTATGCCAAAGTGATACCCGCAAGATTAGTGGATCTTCTCCCTTCTATAATACATAGAGACCAGTCTGGATTCACCAAGGGACGGCAGGCGTCAGACGCCACAAGGCGAGTGAATAATGCTATCCATCATGAGGGCCTCTGTGGAACGTTTGGATTTCATGGTTTTATCCATGATACCATTATGGCCCTGTACTCCACGCCCTCTGCAGTAGTCCGTACAACGGAAGCCCTCTCTACCCCATTTACTATATCAAATGGCACTAGGCAAGGGCGCCCACTTTCCCCCCTAATATTTAATATGATTATGGAAACCTTAGCTGAACATATCTGCTCTAACCCTAAAATTTCGGGTATAGATATGAAAGATCAACATCACAAAATCAGTCTTTTTGCTGATGATTTCGGATCCATCCACGTCCCTCTCGGAAGTTCAAAGGATTCTACAGTGGTTTGGGAAAGTATCTTTCTATAAAGTCAATGAGTCCAAGTCCAATATATTGGGAATTGGTATCAATGCCACAATGAGTAACTTACTGCAACAGCAATTCCCATATGTCTGGGCTGAACAGAGTATATCTTACCTGGGCGTTCAACTGACCGCATCTACTAAAACGCTGTTTAAACATAATTTCCTCTCTGCACGCACTAAACTACAAGACAATCTTAAGCATGTGGCCTCCTTTGAATTCTCCTGGTTGGGACGCTTAGCAGCCTTCAAAATTATGTACTTTCCCCAGCTACTTTATCTTTTTCGGACCCTCCCGATTCCGATCCCAAAAACTTACTTCAGGTCCCTCCAATCTTTGCTGTCCAAATATATATGGCAAGGCAAAAAACCCAGATGTGCACATGCCAAACTAATTAAACATCGATTAGCAGGGGGGGGGGGCTGGATATGTTGATATCTATGATTATTATCTAGCATCAGTCCTAACTCCGCTTCAAGACTGGTTTACAAAGACTCCCACTACACTATGGAGCGCCATGGAGGCTACTTATTGTACTAAGCAGAACCTGTCCGACTGGTTGTTAGCGACAACTTTAGGTGCCAAATTGCCTTCCTACCTCCCACCGTTTCTGACTGCTGCAGCACGGGCATGGAAGATGTTGGTATTGCAAGCTACCTCACCTACCACAGGTTCCCCACTTAATATTCCGTTAACAGCATTATACTCATGCATGTCCCAAATTGATCTCTCCGTCTCGCAGAATAAGGGCATTACATATGTGGCAGACTTATACGAGGGCTCCAAACTGGTCCCTTTCGGCTCCTTACAGGCCAAATTTGACCTTCCAGGGTCTACTTTATTTACTTATTTACGAGTATCTCATTTTCTTACATCCATCCAACCGTGGCCTCTGACTATCCATACCCACGCTTGGCTGTTCTTGACTGGTAGAGGGTCCCCTACACAGAAAGGCATAACTACCTTTTACAACCTCCTCCAACAGAAATCAGCTTTTACCAAGACCTCCCCCCACCTTCAGTGGGAACAAGATATCGGTAAGCAGTTTACTGAGAAACAATGGAGTAGGGCTTTACAATCCATATATCTGGCCACAAGTTGCTCAAAATTGTGGGAGCTATCCATAAAATGTTCCCTCCGTTGGTATCTCACACCTTCTAGAATAAACAAGTTTGATCCCCAGAATGACGGCAAATGCTGGCGCCTTTGTGAATATGATGGTACTTTATTTCATATACTGTGGCTGTGCCCCAAGCTTACCCATTATTGGCAAAAGGTATTCAAGATAATTTCAGAGATCTTGCAATGCCCCACCACAACTAGACCTGGTCTGGCTTTAATGAACCTAGAAATTGAACAGATTCCTGTAGCTCTTAGACACACTGTGACCCACATCCTTCTAGCGGCCAGGCTCACCGTGACCCGTGCTTGGAAACAAACAAGTCCTCCAGATATCGCAGGAGTCATTGACCTTATTAACACACACTATACTTTTGAGAGTACACTTTCCCTCAAAAAACGTTCTGTACACACTGTAACTAGCCAATGGAAACCTAGACCTGAATGGATGGAGCATCTTAAGGCCCGTCCAAATCCCCTATGAATGCCTCACCTACCTTGATACTTAAGGTAGTCTCAACTAATGGAAGACATGTACCCATGCATGCTTCCTGCGCCTGGGCACAGTACGGATCCCAATGGGGGTGCCTAGGGGCAGGAAGCACCGGTATATCCGCTTTCTCGGCTGTCTCTCAAAGAGTACATCTGCCTTAATTCCCACAGCATCAGTTCTATGGCCCTGCCGAACATTATGTACTGTCATTAGGAAAAGGTTGGATTTAGGTATGATATATGTTATCATTGGTTACTGAAGTTGTTGCATATTATTACGGCATGTTACTACATTATAAATGTACCACTCAAGTACAGATAGTCACTGCTATATCCCTTCGGGTGTTGTTAAGTTCTCAATTGCACTGACGTATGTTCACCTGTTATGGATGCAACATATTTGTAGCTTGCATGCTACCTGTTATGTAATGTCTTGAAAAATTTAATAAAAACAGTTTGAAAAAAAAAAAAGAAGGTGATAGCCAGGGCAGTAGGCATTTTGGGGTCACAGACCATGAATTTTCAACGTGACCACTGCTTTCAGCATGGAATGCATATTCCAGTCTACCAGCCTGGTCAGGAGACAGGCCGTGTGGTAGCTGGCCAGGTCTGGGAGTCTCAGTCCTCCCTGTCGCTTAGGGGCTGACAGACATGAGAAATTGATTCTGGGCGGTTTAGCCTTCCAGACAAACCGCAAGCACTCCTTCTTGAAAGTGGCAAAAAAGGACGAGGGCAGGTGAATCGGGACAGTCTGCAAGAGGTAAAGTAACCACGGGAGAATTGACATTTTGAGCAAAACCACCCTTCCAAACCAGGACACCTGCAAGGATTGCCAAGATTTGAGTTCTGAGCATCTGTCCGCCAGAGCCAGGTGAGAATTCGAGTGGTACAGGTCCGAGAGTACTCGTGGTATATGGATGCCCAAGTACACCAGCTTGTCGTGAGCCCAAAGGCAGGGAAAGTTGCTTTTACATCTGTCAACCTCCTTCGGGGCAATAGAGATATTCAGGGCTTCAGATTTGAGAGGGATCTGTAGTGTTCCAGGTCACTAAGGAGGTTTGGGAGTGAGGTGTGAGGGTGAGAGAGAAACAGTAGCAGGTCGTCCGCGAAGGCAGGGATTTTGTAGGTAGTATCGCAAATGGAAATCCCGCGTATATCTGGGTTAGTGCGGATTTTGTTTAGGAAGGGTTTAAGAGAGAGGATAAAAAGTATGGGGGACAGTGGACACCCCTGTCTTTTGCAGTTAGAAAGACTGAAGGTATTTGACAGGTGGCCGTTCACTCTGACCCTCACATTTTGATTGGTTTACAAAGCCTGAATATTAGATAACATTTGTGGTAGGAGACCAATGGATTCCAGGGTGGACATCAAGTAGTCCCAGGCCACCCTGTCAAACGCATTCTTGGCATCCAAGGAGAGGAAGAAGCCTGGTTTGTTATGGGAGGTAAGCCAGTGGTGGATATTTAGGGCCTTTGTGGTATTGTCCCTCGCCTCGCTTCCCAGGAGGAAGCCCACTTGGTCTAAGGAGATGAGGGAGGGTAGAACGGGGAGCAATCCATTTGCGAGGATCTTGGCATAAAGCTTGATGTCCACATTAAGCAGGGAGATAGGGCGGTAGTTTCCAACCAAGGAATGATCCTTGCCCTCCTTTGGGATCACAGTTATACATGGAATGGGAGTGATGGGGGGATCGGCCACTTTTTTTTCGGATACTCCTTTTTTTTTTTGTAATGATTTGGTTGTGGTAAGTTCACACTGCTGCTTTTTAAATTACCATTTAAAGTGGTTGTGAACCCCATTCACCATTCACGAAATTTGAGCTCAGCATATACAGTATATCTACAGTATTTGCTTATGTCTCTCCAAAGCTCTGTGTTGTTTCTCTTTAGAGAAAGATATTTAATCTGCACTTCTAAAAGGGTGTAGAAAGGGGAAGCCACGGATATTCAAGTAAAACCTATGTAGAAGGATTTGTTTATTCTCTGTGTATAATCTGAGGCTATTCATTTCACTGGGTATATGTGAGGGTTTACAACCACTTTAAGGGTTGAAGCCCAGTGAGAACACCAGTTCATTGTGTGCTAAAAAAAGAAAAAAAAATCAATAAGCAGGCTATTAACTCCGTTGTTCAAAAGTAATTGATTTAAAATGCAAATGCAAAAAAAAAAAAAAAAATGGAGCTTAGCTAGATGGAGCTAAGTATCATAGGAGTTCCATAGCTCCATTTAGTGGATAATCGCAGTATTTTGCATTAAAAATCAATTATTTACATATAAATAGCACAAGATATAGCTTTTTTCAAAGACATGCTGGTAGGTTAATTAGCCCTGTATAAATTGGCCCCAGTATGTGTACATATAATTGTGAGTTAAGGACCTTTAAATTGTAAGCTCTTTGAGGGCAGGGACTGATGTAAATGTACAATATATAATATGTAAAGTGCTGAGTAAATTGGCAGTGCTAATTAAAGTACCTGTAATAAATAAATATCCATGCATTGTTCCCCCTTTTGCACAGAATAAAAGTATATGCATTTTCACTGGGCAAATGGCTATGTGAATTCTTTATTAACCCCTTCCCAACCGCTCGCCGCAGTTATACTGCAGCAGGGAGGCCCTCCTGCGCGAACCGGCGTAGGTATACGTCGGTCGCGCGCCTGCAGCTAGGGGGCTAGCGCGTACCACTGGTGGCGCGCTCCGGCCCCCACTCAGCGGGGACTCCGATGCATGGGGCAGGCGGTTCAGATTGCCGCCTGACACCCACAATCATTCCCCGCTGAGATAGAAGGACTGGCAGCTGTTGTAACACAGCTGACCGTTCTTCTGTCTGCAATGATCACAGAGCTCCTGTGATCCTTCTATTGTGATCGTTTCACAAGCCACGCCCCCATACAGTTAGAAACATGCCCCTGGGTACACATTTAACCCCTTGATCACTTACTGTGTTAACCCCTTCCCTGCCAGAGTCATTATTACAGCAACAGTGCATATTTGTAGCACTGATTACTGTAGTGATGTCACTGGTCCCCCCAAAAGTGTCAAAAAGGTCAGTCAGGGGTCCGATCTGTCCGCTGCCATGTCGCAGTCCTGCAAAAAAATCGCAGATCGCCGCCATTACTAGTTGAAAAAAAAAAAAACAATAAAAATGACATAAATCTTTACCGTAGTTGGTAGACGGGATAACTTTTGTGCAAACCAAAAATATGTAGCAGAAAACAAATTGGCCTAAAATGTTAAAAAATTTTGATTTTTACATTTTTTGGGGGGAGGAATGTCATAAAGTGTCAGAAAGTGAAAAATATTGTTTTGTTTTTTTTTCAGAATTGTCGCTCTTTTTTTTTTTTTGCTTATAGCGCAAAAAAGTAATAATCGCACAGGTGATCAAATACCACCAAAAGAAAGCTCTATTTGTGGGGAAAAAAAGACATCAATTTTTTTTGGGAACAGGGTTGCATGACTGCGCAATTGTCTGTTAAAATAACGCAGTGGCAAATCGCAAAATATAGCCTGGTCATTAAGGGGGAAAATTTTCCGCTCCAGAAGGGGTTAAGCAACCCCTTTGTGTTAATGCAAGTCATCCCTTCACATCCAACTTCATTTATCTATGAGCAGATAACAGGGAAATATTTTCTGTTGTCATTAAGTGTACTGTACTGCACTGTTTCCTTCATTGGTGTTTAGAAAATTCAGCCCTGTTTATATGTGACATAATACCTAGGTGATAGAACTGATTTTTTTACAGCAATGAATTTTCACACTTATTGCTGCAGTTCTTTTATGGCATTAACTGAGAAGGGAAAAAAAAAAGAGAGAAACTTCAAAACCACAAAGAGAAATAAAAAAAATAAAAAAAAAAGGAAATCAATGCCCAGCTAATGCCACAGAGTACAATTAAATATCCCCTCCCAGTAAGTGCTGTCTATGGATTTACATTCAGGTGAAAGTGTACACAGTTGCACTGTTACGAGGTGCAGATTTTAACAAAGGGACGGATTTATCATTATGAAAAGTTAACTCTCAGACTGAGAAATATATGTCAGGGAATTGTACTAAAGCACAGACGAGAAGAGAATATAATATAAATTATTGTGGGGACATGGGAAGACTTTAGTGAGTGTCTAAATATTTGAAAAAAATAATGGCTTGCTTTTTATTGTTTTTTGTTTTGTTTTTCTGGTTTTCTTGTTATAGCTACTTCTGATAATTTAATCGGTTACCTACTTTTAAAAGGAAGAAGTTAATTTGTATACGAGCCTATTATATAAACAGGGTCATTTGTATTGGCAGTGTCGGATGCAGAATTATTATGGGATACCCTGGGGATGCAAGCCTTCAAAAGTCTGAAACTTGAAAAACAATCAGGAATAGCAATATTTCAGCATTTGCATCCTGGCAGGTTCATTTAACAGCACAGAAACAAAACATAGTATAGGGATGCTGTCCATGGTGCTGAAATCATGTACTATCATACTACATGAACAATGTAAGCAGATAAATAGGCTTTTGAAATAAATAGGGGTAGATTTACTAAAACTGGTGCACACAGAGCAGCTGTGCATAGTAACCAATCAGATTTAAGGTTTTATTGTCACAGCTCAATTGAACAAGTTGAAGTTAGAAGCAGATTGGTTATTATGCAAAACTGCACCAGATTCTGTGTGCACCTGTTTTTATTAAATCACTCCACATACAGAAAGGCCCCTTGCACACAGTGGAGTCCCTCGGCGGACTCAGTTTTTCTCAGTGGGGGATCGATCCGCCGATCCCCCACTGAGCAGGCAGATGGCAGTTGTGTCTCCGTGCTGTGTGCGGAGCTGTCAGGTCCCGCTATTCTCTATGGGGGAATCGGATGGAAACGGACCATCTGTCCGTTCTCATCCGATCCCATCCAATCCGATCCACTGGAAATAGAGTTTCCATCCATCCAGATTTGACAGATCGGATTGGATGTCAGCGGACATGTCTCCGCTGACATTCAGTGCCCCATAGAGATGCATGGGGCGTCCGTTCAGATCAGCCAAAAAAACGGACAGGCAGATCTGAACTGTCCACCTGTGTGAAAGGGGCCTTAGGCACCTTCTTCACCTACTAAAGGATTCGTATTTCTGTCCATCTTGTCTTGAGAACTAGCCCTGCCACATAGCACAGTTAGGTTGGTAATGTGACTTTTCTATATTGTAGTTAAGCAGTACTGCTAGGTTAGCTACCTGCCCCTAGCCAGTGACTGGACGAAAAATGGCATTACATTGATGAGCTCACCCTTCTGATCACTGTGCTCTCTCATGCCGTCAGCATGATTCTTGAAAGGACATAACCATGCGGCAGAGTCTAATTGACTCCTTGTGCTGCCCCTACCTCCTGCAGTCTGAATGTTGCTCTAAAGAGGATGATATCCAGACAGAGTTGGGTAGTTGTACTAGTTATAATAGAAAGAAAAATTATTTTCAATTTAGTGGGTTACCTTTTTTATGAAAATTCCTGCTGAAATATGGTTGATACTGGATTAGTTTAATTCATTTATGAAAATAATGCACGCAAGCTTTAAATTTCTATTTAATTGGGATATATGGCGTTTCCCTATATATTTTTTTTATTTATTCATTTTGTTTAGGGGTAAAGATAAACGATCTTTAAAATGAATTTTAGTCACAGAAACATGATATAATGCATATAAATATTTATTATTCACCTCATTCTGCCAAACAGTGAAAAGTATTAATCTGGTTTTTCAGTATTTCAGAAATTTCAGAAAACACACCTAAAGGAATTCTATGGTCACAGCGTACATTTTCATTCTACAACATCAGCATTGTAATGCAATACAAACAATAATTATTTTTGACAATCCGATATAAGCTTACTTGTAAAATCTCCTTTCATGTTATGATTGCTGCCTATCTCTTTACCCTCTTGATGCCCATGTAAAGCATATTTATGGCATCAAAGAGTATGCCACACTATCCATCAATGGGTGAATGAGGTTCCTGTGCTGAATGCATTGTGCATTCCCAGCAAAGAAGCAAGCTATTAAAGGCAGTCCAAGTTCCGATCATATGACCACTGTGGCAGCCAACAGCCAATCACAGTAGTTGTGTGATCAGGCAGACCTTTCCACCCCCAGGAGTAGGAGCCCCATTAAAGGCATGCCAGGGCTGGGCGGAAAGGTGTTAAACAACTTCCTGGATTTCCTGCATGCTTTTGAGCTCTTTACTTTAATTTTACAAAATCCCACGGTACCTTGCTGCCAACAAGATGTGATTCCTGTACTGGTTCTGTCTCCTGAATCTCTCCTCTCTGTAGTTCAGAAGGGAGGCTCTGTGAAATGTGTGACATAGCAGTGCCTTTACACAGGGCATAGTAAATAATGTACATGATGTCACAGAATTCAAGGAATTAACCATGTGGGAATGTTCACATATTATATATTTTTTTCAAATTTTTATTTAAATTTTATTAGAAAATGAAAAGGAGTTTACATTTTACATTTCATAAGATAACAGCCAAATTAAGTAATATACAACAAACAAAATACACATTTAGGAGTAGAAATATTTCACATATATGTATTTCACATACATATATGTTCACATATTAATTTTAAAAACATTATTTTAGTTTATTTGGGTTAATATGAATTGATGTGTAGCTGATTAGCTCTGCTGCCTAACTTTTTCTAACAGCAATATACCACAACAAACCTTCTACCTACTTCTCCCATTACGCGGCACATGACCAGTGAGAAAAACATCAGCCAAATTTAAAGACCTTCATGGAGTGCCAGGAATGCAGACAATGAGCCACAGCAATATGCCAAAAGGAGGCCTGAAATACTAAAAACCTAATGAAAGCTAATTTCTCTGCTTTCATAAATGCTATCACTAGCTGCCAGGTGGCACCCACCACCAAAATAGATAATTTATACACAGATATCAGACTTCTTTGGTGGACTTGTATGAATTTTGTGAGCAGAGTGGAACAATCCATTAGTACTAGTTTTTTTTTTTTTACTGGCACTTAGCATTCCAGCACTTCTATGTACCTACATTGTGACATTATGATGCTGTCCCAATTGTGTGCTGTGCATCTGCAGACTTGTCTTTCCTGTCCTTTATTTGCCCCGGGTCTTAGCCTCAGGAGTATAGTATTTTTCTACCTTGAGCATGTCACCTTTTCAAAAAATAGCCTGGGAAATAGCCAGCATTTTAACAGTGAAAACCAATGTTTGTTGTGCCCTGACAACAAGGCAGAGTGGTGGTTGCTAACCAAGAGTTTTTCAACCCGGCTTCTGGGGTTATCTAAATGGTCTACAAGTAAAACAATCAATAAACAGTTTACAAAGCTGCACTTTTTTTTTTTAAATCTATTGGCACCGCTTGAACGCATAGGTAATTTTCTGGAAAAGGTGAACTTAGTCTTTAGATTATCTCCAGGAATGTCAGGGTACTAAAAAAGAAAGGCCAAAAAAAGGGGGGCCTGCTTCCTTCCCCCCACTCTCCCCCCATTTTTGTCCCCCTCCCCTCTCTTCCCCCCCTTTTCCTTTCTTATCCTTCTTTTCTGCTCTGATGCCTAACAACTCTGTCTCTAATTTCAGGCATTTATATATGTATCTCCTGAGGAAGCGAGCATTGTCTCACGAAATGCGTAGAGAAATTTATCATATATACATTGTGAAAAAGGGGAATATAACTGCGCTAACTAATAAATACCAGCAGCAACTTAATTTGTGACAAACAAAAGTATAGATGTAAAGGGCTAATTTGCGCAAAAGTATAGATGTAAAGGGCTAAGTTGCGCTAATTTGTGCTATATCGACGAGCGATCATCAAACAAAGCACAATGATTGATAAACCCTTAAATGTCCTCAATGATATCAAAACATGTTATCCAGATGACAGACACAGTCCAAATTCCAGAATCCCAGGGTCAGATGAATAAATCAGCATTCATATAGTCTCCTTACCAGAAAACAGAATAGAGTTCGCCCAAAAACTCAAATGAAGTTGAATCAACCAGCCTCAGATCGATGTGCTCAGATATCCTCTCATTAGCAGATGGCAATCATATGTGGGAGAAAAATATAGACTCCATAGCATAATATTGTTATATACTCATATGTCACCCTGGGAAGTGCACACCATCACCAGAGCCAGATAACAGATACAGTGAAGCACCGACACCCTTGAGTCCCAAATACTTACCAGATATTAGATGTTAAATAGTGAAATAAAGAAAAGAAGTGGCACACAAAGGACCTCTCCCAACACCGCTGCCTCTTACCGGATCCTAATGGGTTAAAGCCAAACAATCCCTCAAGCGATCCTCAGAGCAGATAACACTGGAAAGATCACTCCTGAACTGACTCCAATAGTATCTCCAGAGCAGTGCAGTATGTAAAACAAAAGGCGCTATATAGTGTAATACCACCACACTTTATTGTAGAAACAAAAGACAGCAACTTACAAAAATTAGAAGAGTCAAAGCAAGGATTGAAGTAAGCCGCCGGCCGGTCGGCTTCTCTGCCCGTCCTCTCCACTAGCGTCCGCACAAGCAGGTGACGTCAGCATGCCGCGACCGACGCACGTTTCGTCAGATATGACGTTTTCAAGGTACGGGCGGCGCGCTGACGCCACCGCTTATGTACAAAAGGTGTACACCCCATGTGACCATCCCGGAACAAACCGCCATCTTGACTAAGGTAAAGACAGCGATGTTGCCCATCATTGAATAAGCCACTAATATACATGTTAAAATCCTTAAAGCAACATATGAATGAGGAACCAATCCCCAGAAAGCCAAGACTGGGGTTGATCTCTGAAATAAATTTAAAATTGAGTGGTTTTAATAGCGCCACCTGCTGGCAAACACAGGTGACACATTAGTGTCAATTCTTTGGATTATATAGAGATCAGGTGCCTACACTATGGTGCCAAACAGCCACCACAGTTCTTATAGGAGCAGGTACCAAATTCATTATGATCATGAACAATGACCAATCCAAATTAATTAAAATTATAAATATAAATAAATAAGTTAAACATCCACTCAAATGTCTAATCGAACCACCTGCCAATAAACACAGGTATTCGTTAGATCAAATACCATCAGATGGATATCGGTCACATCAAGTATTACACCCAATTAACATGATACTCATATTGATGGTTAAAAATGAATTAAATATATGAAATTGAATGCTGCAGTACAAATTAAACATATCATAATATAAAATGCAAAGTATATATAAAGATAAAAATAAAAATGAAAAGCCATCCCTTCATATATCTACCGATTATGCATATAAATCATCAACAAGGGAAGGCATATACTACCTTGAAATTAGTCAAATCCCCATGGCCACTAAGCTGTGTCAATAAAGGCGTTGACATCAGTGTCAATATTGAGTCCATACGGCATATAGGTTCTAACCCTATGGATCCAGGACATCTCCATCCTGGAGATGCTCCGTACCAGAGGCTCACCCCTCCAATTGGGGGAAAATTTGTCAATCCCCAAAAACAGCATGTTTTTTGGATCCTTATTATGGGCTGTCAAAAAATGTTTTGAAACCGAATGCCTGTCAAAGCCTTTGCGTATATTTGCAATGTGCTCATTGAGCCGGACATTTAAAGGGCGCTTGGTCCGCCCTATATATTGTAACCCGCACGGGCACTGGAGCAAATACACCACCCCAGTGCTCATGCAGGAGACAAAGGGACTGATTTTTAAAGTTTTGCCATTGCTGGTGGAAACAAATTCTTTGGTATTCCTTTGCCTAATGCAATTCAGCCGACATACCTGGCATCTATTGCACTTATAAAATCCCAAAAACGTTGGGAAAAAAAGTTGCTCCAAAAACGTTGGTTGTTTAACAGGAGGCTCAATAACGTTTGGGGCAACCAAATCGCGAAGACTTGGTGTCCCTTTAAAGATGACACGCGGTTTTTCTACCAAAATTTTCCTCAGAACAGGATCGTTCTGAAGGATATGCCTGTGGCGCTGAATGATTTTTTAGATACCCATGTGTTGGTTGGAAAAGGTGGTGATGAAAGATGGACAAGCATTAACATCAGCTCCTCCCTCCCGAACACTAGGTGTCAGCAGGCTTGATCTATCCATCTTGCTAACCACTTCCAAGGACTCACTTAGAGAATCATGGTCATAGCCCTTCTCCAGGAACCTCTCAGTGAGGACCCGTGCCTGGGCCAAAAATTCACCATGATCAGAACAATTGCCCCGTAGACGCATATATTGCCCCTTAGGAACCGCTCTCAACCAGGACTCATGATGACAACTGTCAACTGGGATGTACGAGTTCCTGTCGGTGGCTTTAAAATGCGTCTTGGTAATGAACTTGTCATTTTGTATTGAAATCGACAAGTCCAAAAAGGTGATGTTACTTTGGCTTATCTCATAATTTAAATGGATACCTCTAGTGTTATTATTCAAGGATTCCAAAAAACCGACCAAATCTGACTCTTGACCATCCCACAGGAGGAGGATGTCGTCTATATACCTGGCCCACAGCACCAACTGCGGTCTGCTGTGGCCATAGATGACATCCTCCTCCCATTGGGCCATGAACAAATTGGCCAAGGACGGGGCGTACTTGGCGCCCATTGCAACCCCAGTGTCCTGTCGGTAGAAAAGCCCACCGAACCAAAAATAATTGTGCTTGGTTGCAAAAGCCAATAATTCCATAATAAATGAAATCTGTAGGCTGGGTAGACCTGATTCTCTATCACGGTACATATTGACTGCACCCAGACCCAGCTCATAAGGAATGATTGTGTACAGTGACGACACATCTGCCGTCACCATCCACATACCATTAGGGGGAGTAAAATTAGAAAGGGTATTGATGACCTGCCTGGTATCACGGATGTAGGATGGCATCCTCTGCACCAGAGGCTGCAAATAAAAGTCAATATATTTCCCCACCCGGGACATCACAGAGTCGATGCCACTGACAATGGGACGCCCCGGGGGGGAAGTCAGACTTTTATGAATTTTTGGTAAGTAGTATATGACAGGGGTATGCGGACACTTAGGTACAAGAAAAGATGACTCCTTCTTGTTAAGAATGTTAAGTTGGCGTCCCCTGTCAATAATACTCTCCAATTCCCGTTTGTAAAGGCCTTTCGGATCCTTCGATAGGACAAAGTAGGTGGAGCCATCATCTAGGATACGATGCATCTCTCGCAGATAATCGCACCTATCCAGGACAACAATGGCCCCACCCTTGTCCGCGGGTCTGATAACTAGTTCTTTATTTTTACATAAAGAATCCAGTCCATCCTGTAAATCCCTGCTCAATTTACATTTGTGCACCTTCATAGACTCAAGGTCTCTGAGCACAATGTCCCTAAAAACCTTAATGGATGGAGCCAAAGAACCCGGAGGGTTAAATAAAGAAGCGTTCGCTAACCCGGAATGATGATACTGGGATGTCATGCGATTCTCTTTAATAGGATTGCTGGCCATATAACGCTTAATATTTACTCTCCTAATGAACTTGTGCACATCCATGTAGGTTTCAAATTTGTTTAGGGTTCTTGGAGGGGCAAATTTGAGACCCTTGTCCAAAACCCTTTTCTCAGATTCAGACAGGACAACCTTACTCAAGTTGAAGATACCAACTCCTGCTACATCCTTACTTTTTTTGAGTTGGATCCTTCTCCCTCCTCTGGTGCCTCGTTTTGTTCTGCCTGCCTTTTGGTGCCTTGATTCACCCTGGGAAAACCCCAACCTGGGTAACCCTGGCCTAGTTGTTGTGTGCCTGGAAGGGGAGCACCAGTGTCAACAACCCTACGTGGTTGTGGTAGTTGAGAACTGGTAGGTTCCTCATCCTCGGGACATTCATTATCCCTTAAAGGGAAAAATTGGTTTTTACTGACCACCCTGACGTTGGTCGTTACCATAAGGGCCCTCTTCATAGTCCCCACAGTCGTCCCGGCCATAGTCTGGATTTATCCATGGCTGATTATGCCTGTAATTAGGTGGTCCCTGTCTCCATTGAGGAGTTTGGTCAAACCTATAAGGGGTATGTTGACCCGAAGAATGGGGTCTCCATTGGGGGCCAAAGTTTCGGTAAGGTCCCTGTTTCCCACCCTCAAAACCTCGCCATTGAGGTCCCATCCATGGGCCACCTCTCGGTCCCATGTCATTACCATTCCAGTGGCTTGGCTGATTAGAAGTGTAGGAACCATTGGGCCTTTTCTGTGGTTTTACCTTATTAGAATTTTGCCCCCTAAAGGGTGACTTAAAGGATGACCTCCGCTTATTTTTGGGAGTTTTGGCTGTATTGACAACTCTCTGTGTAGCGTTATATGCTGGAACAACAGAGGGGGCCAATGTCCCTGGCTGTGTAACGTCCATTAACGACGCATCAGTCTCCTCACCGGTCACCAAAAGTAGCTTCTTTTGCCACTCGAATACACTGCCTTTCTGATAATCAAGAAAATCCTGATTGTATTTCTTTCTTATATATATATATATATATATATATATATATATATATATATATATATATATACATATATATATACATTTACACCTTAGATTGCCGGTCATACTTTGATTTATGTAACTATGGAAATACATGCATATATATGTACTGTATGTACCTATGTCTATCACAATTCTTTTAAATTGTATGTACCAAAGTGTTTAAAATTGAATACATGTTTTACATTTTATACCTTGTGATTTGTGTCTTACAAAGTCCCTTGGGCATTCTTTTTTGTAGTACAGTAGTACTCATGAGCAGGGCTGCTGTTAGAAATCAGGGAGCCCCGTACAGCCTACCTGACAGGGCCCCCCCCTTGATCCTGCACTTAATGCCACCCCTGATCCCATGCTGTCACGGGGGGGGGGGGGTAAATCCTGGAAACTGATGGCAGGTGCATGTTACTGTACATATTCCAAACAATGTAACATGTTCCAAATGGTGAACTTATCCTTTGATAATCATTTTTATTCTAAACATATTACACATAGTATAAAGCAGTAGAGATATCTTATTTTAGAACTTTTTTACAACAACTTATTAGATGGGATGCGCTCAGGTGTGTTCAGACCCTAATCTGAACCCACTTTAACTATCCTGCCAGGAAGCTGTCACAGCAAGATGTTAATGGACTTGTGTCCATTTGTATCAGGCTAACTCTGATCTGTCACATTTAGGACACAGACCTTTTAAAAAATGTTTTGGACCTGAATGGACACAGAGAAAAATGCAGCTCAGCTGAGTGTTTTTATTACCCTCCCCAAACAAAAATGTGAAGTAGCATCTACCTGTGCTTATGATGGTGATCATCATCATCATTATTTTGATCACAGCAGAGCAGGTTCTCTATGGCTCTCTCAGTGTCACATGGCTGTTGGGTGCTGACTTTGTTAACTTATGGCTGTACTGCGTGTTACAGACTATACCACAGTACAAACATAAGAAAGTTAGCACCCAACAGCCATGTGACACTGAGAGAGCAATAGAGAACCTGATGTGCTGTGATAAAAATGATGATGATGATGATCATCATCATCATCCGCACACAGCAGGGAGTCTGAGGACTGCACTTTCTTGAGTAGCCTATGTGACCTGTCAGTGTGTCATGTGCATGGGACTGCTTGCGTGCTGCCACCAGAAAGACGCCTGCTGTCTTCTCAGCCACCTCAGTGATCGTTCTCTCCCTCGGGCTTCAGCACAGGCACTTTCTGAGGCAGTGAAGTGGCTCCACAATAGAATATATCTGCCAGGGAAGGGATACAGTGGAAGTCTTGAACTATAATCTGTGTAGGTGCACGGGTGAAAAGCAGCATGTGGCTCAGGATTGTCTGCCTGCGCCCAAAAATGGAGAAAAAGTCCCTCCTCTACTTTCACATCCTAGGCCCCTCATTTGACCTGAGGGGGGCAGGAAATTACTATATTCCCAGTTTATTAGGTGGGTGTGGGGCTGTGGCTTAAAAAGTCCTATTTTTTATAGCTATAAACTAACTGTAAAGCTACTCGGGGACCCCCTGTGGAGTTTATGAGGCTCCACACCCGGTACAACAGGGCTGGCTGTACTGCCTTATCAGAGGCCCTGCTCATGAGGTCAAGGGAGAAGCTGGCTCCAACCAAGCTTCTTTCAGATGCCTTTTAGTAAAACTTTGTGGACTGGATCTTTTAGGTGAAGTCTTGGGCAAACTACCTCCACCCAGAAAGGTAGAATCCCTTAAACAAGACACTGGTGTTTCAAAGCTCAGACTATTTATGTGGTCCTCAGCCACCTTCTGGATCCCCCTGATATTGAATGGAGTAATGGCACTGCAAAAATGTATAAATCTATTACAATACAATTTTATGGTACAGTTTATAGAGGCCACAACTAGAAATGATGCGCTGCTGGACCTGGTAATCTCAAACCATGCTGAGCTGATTACTAATGTTCATATAAAAGAACATCTGGGTAGCAGTGAAACATGATTTCATTTGACATAAGCTGTAAGCAACAAACACATACTGGAAAGATAAAATCACTTAACTTTAAAATAGCAAATCTTCCAAGGAAGCGGGCTGCTCTCTAGGTCTTAGACTGGTAGGGAATATTGGTATCAATGAACACAGAATAGAAATGTGAATTTTTCAAAAGGACTGTATGTGAAAACACTGCAAAGTAAATTCCCATGGGCACTAAGTTAAAAAAAAAAATGTGGCTCACGGCCAAAGTTAAAAAAGCTATAAATAGTAAGAAAACAGTCTCAGTTCTCAAAGGCATACTTAAAGTCCTTTTTTTGTATTTTTCTACTATTTGTATTAGTAAGAGAAGAGCTTTTAAAAAATATAAAAATAAAGGTCCACAATCATCTAACTATTACAAAGAATATAACAGAATATGTTAAAAAGGAAATCAAGGCCACAAATATTCTAAATGGAAAATAGATTGCAAAAGAAAGTAGGACAAACCCCAAAAAATTATTCAAATATATTAATAGTAAAACGGTTAGGTCTGAGCATGTAGGCCCTTTACAAAATAATCCAGAGTGGGTGACTGGGGACATAAAGAAGGCATTTATATTTAATACAAGCAGTGCTTGAGTTACATACAGCCGACCTTCAAATGACTTACAAGAGGGAGACAATAGAAAGTTAGAGGAAATCTACCCCTAGGAAGGGAAATGAATGCCTATAAGAGTTATCATGGGAAAAAGGGGTCTCCACTTGAAGCTTTATCCCCAATCTTTGTTCCTACAACAACCCAAAATTTTCAAAATCCAATTGTCACAGGGATAGAAAGTGAGGTGAAATCTTCTGAACAGGGGAGTTAACCCTTCCCTATGCAAACCAAAAAAACGTAAGCTTGGCTGGAGTTACACTTAACCACTTGCTGACTGCCACACGACTATATACTGCGGCAGTCAGCCCCCTACAGGCAAAGTGACGTACCGGTACGTCGCTCGCCAACGAGCCCGTAGGGGGCGAGCACCCGACGGCAGCAGCGCGCTCCCGCTCCTGCTCGTTCCCTGCCTAGCCAGCGCGTGTGACCGGCGGCTTTAATGTCCGCCGGCCACTCCCGATCTTCCACAGGAGAGGGAGAAAGACAGACGGCTGATGTAAACACAGCCGTCTGTCATTCTCCCAGAAGTAATGACAGAGGCTATGCGATCCTGC
Organism: Pelophylax lessonae; assembly: GCF_965119305.1. NCBI lineage: Eukaryota > Metazoa > Chordata > Amphibia > Anura > Ranidae > Pelophylax > Pelophylax lessonae. Next base: position 146,473,917 of record NC_138779.1, on the reverse strand, counting down.
TATGTAGGATCGTATGTCTCTGTTATTACTTCACTAGCCACGCCCCCTAACAGTTAGAATCACGCTCCTAGGGACACACTTAACCCCTTTGATCACCAATAAAGTTAACCCCTTCCCTGCCAGTGTCATTTTTACCGTAACAGTGCATATTTATAGCATTGATTACTGTAGTAATGTCACTGGTACCCCCAAAAGTGTCAAAAATGTCAGTCAGGGGTCCAATTTGTCCGCCGCAATGTCGCAGCCCCGCAAAAAAAAATTGCAGATCGCCGCCATTACTAGTTAAAAAAAAAAACAATAAAAATGACATAAATCTTTCCCGTAGTTAGTAAACGCAATAACTTTTGCGCAAACCAATCAAAATACGTTTATTGCAATTTTTTTACAAAAAATATGTAGCAGAAAACAAATTGGCCTAAAATATTAAAAAATGTTGTTTGTTTATAGCGCAAAAAATAAAAATCGCACAGGTGATCAAATACATCCAAAAGAAAGCTCTGTTTGTGGGAAAAAAAGGACATCAATTTAATTTGGGTACAGCATTGCATGACTGCGCAATTGTCCGTTAAAGTCACGCAGTGCCGAAACGCAAAATAGGGCCTGGTCTTTGAGCAGCCAAATCCTCCGGGGCTTAAGTGGTTAAAAACTGTACTTGTTCCAACTTATATACAAATTCAATTTAAAGTGGAGTTCCACCCATTTTTGGAACTTTAGATCTATGTAATCCCCTTTAAAACGGCTTTTACCAATGGAAACTTTTTTTTTTTTTTTTTTTGCTAGTAAATACCTTAATTTCTGCTTTATTCCTCCTCACCTCACTTCCGGGTCCGATCGGCGATGACGTCATTCGGCGATTCGCAGTGTCTGCTGGGATGTATTCTATTCCAGAAATCTCGCAGTAGCTGAGCTGTAGTGAGGCGTGCCTGCCCCGCCTTCGCCCCGCCTCCTCTCATTAAGTTGTATTGTATGAATGTATTAAGGCCGTTCTCTGCCCCGCCTCCGCCCCGCCTCCTCTCATTGGTTGTATTGTATGAATGTATTAAGGCTGTTCTCTGCCCCGCCTCCGCCCCGCCTCCTCTCATTGGTTGTATTGTATGAATGTATTAAGGCCGTTCTCTGCCCCGCCTCCGCCCCGCCTCCTCTCTTTGAGTTGTATTGTATGAACACAACTCAATGAGAGTAGGCGGGCAGAGGAGGCGGGGCGGAGGCGGGGCAGAGAACGGCCTTAATACATTCATACAATACAACCAATGAGAGGAGGCGGGGCGGAGGCGGGGCAGAGAACAGCCTAAATACATTCATACAATACAACCAATGAGAGGAGGCGGGGCGGAGGCGGGGAAGTTACGGCTCACTACAGCTCAGCTACTGCGAGATTTCTGGAATAGAATACATCCCAGCAGACACTGCGAATCACCGAATGACGTCATCGCCGATCGGACCCGGAAGTGAGGAGAGAAGGAATAAAGCAGAAATTAAGGTATTTACTAGCAAAAAAAAAAAAAAAAAAAGTTTCCATTGGTAAAAGCCGTTTTAAAGGGGATTACATACAGCTATGTATTCCAGCCTATTAAAAATGGGTGGAACTCCGCTTTAACCACTTTACCTCTGCTCACAGTAATATTACTGCGGCAGAGTGGTTCGTTATCGTCTGACGACGTAGTACTACGTCGTCAGACACTCCCCCTTCTGGGCGGCGCTTGCGCGCCGCCGGAGGCTCGCTCCCGCTGTTTTCATTCACAGCGGGAGTCGGGCCAGGGGAGGAGCAGCGGCGATCGCCGCTGCTCTTACCCGATCGTCGGGGATCGAGTCTGGAGATCCGCCCGCTGTGTGTAAGCACAGCGGGCGGATCTCCATAGTGACAGGAAGTGACAGATCGGACTGTTCAGCATAGCTGGACATCCGATCTGTCCCTGTGTCACTCAGTCACCTCCCCCCCTACACGTCAGTAAGCACCAGGCATACATTAACCCCTCCCTCTCCAATAAAATTAACCCCTTCCCTGCCAGTGTCATTTTTACAGTAACAGTGCATATTTATAGCACTGATTACTGCAGTAATGTCACTGGTACCCCCAAAAGTGTCAAAAATGTCAGTCAAGGGTCCGATCTGTCCGCCGCAATGTCGCAGTCCCGCAAAAAAAATCGCAGATCGCCGCCATTACGCGTTAAAATAAAAAACACCAAAAATGACAGAAATCTTTCCCTTTGTTAGTAAACGCAATAACTTTTGCGCAAACCAATCAAAATACGCTTATTGCGATTTTTTTTACCAAACATAGGTAGCAGAAAACAAATTGGCCAAAAATTTTTAAAAAAATTGGTTTTTACATCTTTTTTGGGGGGAATTTCATATATAAAAATGTTAAAAATATTGTTATTTTTTCAAAATAAACGCTCTTTTTTTGTTTATAGCGCAAAAAGTAAAAATCGCACAGGTGATCAAATACCACCAAAAGAAAGCTCTGTTTGTGGGAAAAAAAGGACGTAAATTTCGTTTGGGTACGGCGTCGCACGACCGCGCAATTGTCAGTTGAAGTCGCACAGCGCCGAATCGCAAAAAGTGGCCTGGACGGAAGACAGCAAAATCCTCCGGTGGTAAAGTGGTTAAGAACAAACCTATAGAACCTATTTTGTTTGTAACCCGAGGACTGCCTGTACCTTTTTCAGCTCTGTGTATAAAAAGGAGACTGGAGGAGATCAAGTACATATTGGGGAAGATATTGACATAACCCCAAATTTTCCCTTGTGGCTCAAAATTTTGCAAAACCGTTTGACACAGTTCCCCACACACGGCTAATGTGTAAGGTAAAGAATACAGACTTGGAAAAATCAGTTTGCAAATGGATAGAAAACTGACTAAAAGACCATCTTTAGAGAGTAGTGGTTAATGATTCATACTTTGAATGGTCTAATGTTATCAGTGGTGTACCATTCAGTGTTAGGACCATTACTTTTAATATATTTATATATGATATAGGGTCTGGGATTAAAAGTACAATTTCAGTCTTTGCAGAAGAAACCAAGCTATGCAGTGGAATAATGTCCGAACAGGATGTCCCCAACTTTCAAGCCAATCTCAATGTTTAATTGGGCAACTGTATGGCAAATGAGGTTTAGCCCCTTCACGCCTAAAGGTATAACAAATCTAAATGCCTAAGCATAATTCTGCAATATTAAAATGTGTTAGTACAACCGTACATATCATCACTATTACTTTGTGCATCCAGGTGGATTATACCTTGTTTTTTTCAGGACAATTTGAGATTTTATTTGGTAGTAAATAGTTATGGATGTCTCCTGATTTTTTTTTTATTATCAAAGGGAAAACTGGCCCAAAATAGTAAAAAAATATATATATATATTTTTTTTAATTTAGCTGTATTATTTCTTGTTACTACCATAAACTACCACCAAAGAACAGCCTGATCTCCTGCTCCTGATGACCACAGTGATACCGCATATATCACGTATAAAGATGGGCCGAACACCCCCCTGTTCTGTTCTCACCAGAACATCTCGAACAGGGAAAAAGTTCTAGTGAACATGCAAACTCTATTAAAGTCTATTGGACACGAACATGAAAAATCAAAAATCCCAATTTTAAAGGCTTATATGCAAGTTATTGCCATACAAAAGTGTATGGGGGTCTGAATAATGCCCTGGGCGACATGTAACAATGCAAAACATTAAAAAAAAAAAAAGAAAAATTCCGTTAAATATCGTGCCTGGGGAGGTCCCCTTAATGTGCCTGCAAAGTGGCGCATTTGTGCAATGTATGTAGCCTGTTGCAGCAATACTGACATTTCTATAGGAAAAACAATTATTTAACCCTCCTCCTATGTTAGAATTCCGTTACTATCCATGATGTTAGGGTCAGTTTTGACCCGTGTTTTAAATCAGCCATAAAATAACCTCTGAATAATTATTTATCATCAAATTTGTTTCTTACCTCTTGGTTACCTTATTAGGCTTCTTTATCCTTGAAAAGATTGGTTTTAATATTTTTGGTGTGACCCCTAGACCTTTCTTTTGATAGCATACCTCTCATTGTCAAATTTAAAAAATGGTAAAATAAAGTCAGCAACTCTGAAATGAATTTGTCCTATGTTTCTTCACTTTATTTAGAGAAGCAGACAAGCAGGAAAAGAGATAGGCCCCTCCCTAACTACAGCTCACATGGTTGAGAGGGGATTGGCTGTCACTGTTACTAAGCAGAGAGAGTGTTTATGATTTCAGTTTTGGAACTTATTAGTGTCCTAAAATCCTATATTATAACTAGGTCAGAATTGACCCTAACACCATGAACGTCTTAATTTTCACCACAGTATTTTATAATTTAGTGAAAAGGATTATTTTTCTATTACATTGTTTAAATAGAGGTTCCTGACAAAGTAAAAAAATCTTGATGCAATAAACAAATTTATGTGATACTTATAGACATTCAAAACCTGAAAACGGGTCAGTTTTGACCCTAACACAAGAGGAGGGTTAAACATGCTTGCGGCTGTAATGTATTGTCGGCTCCTGGCAATACAGATAAAAAAAAGTAAAAAATGGCATTGCCCCCCCCCCCAGTCCATACCAGGCCCTTCGGGTCTGGTATGGATTTTAATGGGAACCCCACGCAAAAAAAAAAAATGGATTTGGGTCCCCCCAAAGTCCATACCAGACCCTTATCTGAGCAAGCAGCCTGGCAGCCCAGGATAGAGGAGGGATGAGGGAGCACCCCCCCCCCCTCCTTGACCATACTAGGCCACTTGCCCTCAACATGGGGAGGCCCCCAAAGCACCTTGTAGCCATGTTGATGGGGACAAGGGCCTCTTCTCGACAACCCTGGACTGTGGTTGTGGGGGTCTGCGGGTGGGGCGCTTATCAGAATCTGGAAGCCCCCTTTAACATGCTTAGTGGCCATGAAACACCTACTGATTGGCTGAGAGAAATATGTATATTCATAACTCAGTTTCACTGCAGCTCATCATACTAATGCCAAAGGTAACAGTGCCACGTACTGACAGAAGGGAGGAACCACAGCTACACCAGGCTAAGGAGAAAGTCCAAATGATCACAAAGACTATGAATCAGCCAGTTTAACTACAACCCAGCAAAGCTAGATGTATTGGTTGCCCCTGTTTAAGGCAACAGTGCTACACTTGTAAAGTTTTTAATTTAAAAGGTGGCCTAAATCATTTTCCATTATTGAGTCCCTTATTTCTCTTCCACCCCAATCTTTTGAGGGTTGCACATTTCAACTGGGACCCTCCTAATCACAGGGCTTACTCAGGCCTAACATAAGACCACACACATTCCACAGCCTACGAAGAACTCTTCCTCTGCTGCACATGTGCATATACAGTGCGTCAGGGACATAGGACGCCCTTGACACCCACTCATCTCCTCTGGCTGGAGACACTTCTTACGTGGAGCCTGCTATCATGTGGTTACAGTATAGAGCCCTTTCCTCCTATCCACCACTATCCCTTAGCTCCACCCAGGCTTGCAATAAGTTGTTGTTCCAGTGGGATTCCATCTTCCAAAGTGTGTTCTTTATGAAATAAACAGAGTCAATTGAGTCAGAATGAGTCAGAGGAACTTTAGCTTAACAGGGCGCTATCTCACTTTACAACACCAGAGGTACCCAAAACCCAATCCATACATGAAGCAGCCATGGGCTCAGTTCAAATCAATTTTTATTGAGGAAGAAATTGCTTCTTTACAGAGATCTAACATGCCCCTTGATAAGTCAAACCTATATCTCTGCAATCAGTTAAAGTGGTTCAAATGCATCCTATGCATTAGAGTAAAAAACCTTCTGTGTGCATGGTTCAGACTCACTGGTTCAGACACAGCAGCAGGAGCCATTGAGTCCTGCTGATTACAGTCACAGCTAGTGAGGAGGGAGCAGGGGGTGGGGCCGAGCTGCACTGTGTGTGTCAATGAACACACAGAGCGCAGCTTTGGAGTTAGCATAAAAGAGCGCCCCCATAGCAAACAGCTTGCTATGGGGACATTCAGCAGGTAGGAGGAGCCAGGTGCACCAGTGGGAGACCCCAGCACAGAGCAGGTAAGTATATCATGACTAAGCCCCGGTGGGCAGGGGAAAATGGGTGTATGGTTTGGTGGAGACATGTAGGCTAAGGCCGCTCTTTATCATTCATAAACCTGGACTGGTCAGGAGTAGCAGCTATACTTTATTATTTACAAATATATTATGTTTGTTATAAAAAAAAAACAAGTTTTCACTTTACAATCACGTTAGGCTTATTGTAAAGTTCTTTACAATACCTAAAATATTTTATTTTACAATAGAATGTAAACATACATATAGTTACCAACCAAGACTTTGATCCTTTTTTAAATTCTTTCATGACCAGAAGACATTATTGTATAAACGTACAGACTAGTGTTGAGCGAACACGGACTGTATTATTCGTGTTCGTACCGAATAATTGGATTTTTTGTACCCGAACACGGACACGGACACTTTACTGTATGTTCGGGTAAAAATCCGTGTTCGGTCGTTTTATTTCCGGGTTTTGCATGCTTTGGCGCTCTTTTCATGGCGGGCTTTCAACAGCCAATCAACAATCGTTTAACTGGTGTGCCTTAAGCCATCCCAGCCATGCCTGCAAATGTCTTAGTAGCTGTGATTGGCCGTCTGAAGCATGTGACCAAGTCTTTATAAGTTCGAGGCAGCCGCAGCGGCGTCATTATGCTGCTTATATCAGGGACAGAGCACACATCAACGTGCTGGCTGCTGATTAGGGAAAGATAGGCAGGAAAAAACCATTTGTGTCCGGATAGAATTGAGGGACAGGTCGGAGTGTTTAGGCAGGGCGAGTTGTAGGCATTTTAGGGATAGAGTCTGCTGAATTATAGGGTCAGTGTCTTCTACAAACTACAATCGATATTGCTGTGTGGGGGGTGGGGTGAATCTGCACTCAATCCTGATCTACGATCTCTTCTCAATCCTGTTAGGGACAGAGTCTGCTGAATTTTAGGGAAACTGTGTTCTACAAACTACAATCGATATTGCTGTGTGGTGTGGGATTGGAGATAGGCAGGTGTCAGTGATCCACATCCATTTTTCTGTGTGTGAGCTGCAGTGAACACAATCTTTTTGGGCTGCAGTGAACACAATCTTTTTGGGCTGCAGTGAACACAATCTTTTTGGGCTGCAGTGAACACAATCTTTTTGGGGTGCAGTGAACAAAATCTTTTTGGGGTGCAGTGAACACAATCCTTTTTGGTGTGCAGTGAACACAATCTTTGTGGGGTGCAGTGAACAAAATCCTTTGTGGGGTGCAGTGAACACAATCTTTTTGGGGTGCAGTGAACAAAATCCTTTTTGGGGTGCAGTGAACAACATCCTTTTTGGGGTGCAGTGAACACAATCTTTTTGGGGTGCAGTGAACAAAATCCTTTGTGGGGTGCAGTGAACACAATCTTTTTGGGGTGCAGTGAACACAATCTTTTTGGGGTGGAGTGAACAACATCCTTTTTGGGGTGCAGTGAACAAAATCCTTTTTGGGGTGCAGTGAACAAAATCATTTTTGGGGTGCAGTGAACACAATCTTTGTGGGGTGCAGTGAACACAATCTTTTTGGGGTGGAGTGAACAACATCCTTTTTGGGGTGCAGTGAACAACATCCTTTTTGGGGTGCAGTGAACACAATCTTTTTGGGGTGCAGTGAACACAATCTTTGTGGGGTACAGTGAACAGAATCTTTGTGGGGTGCAGTGAACACAATCTTTGGGGGGTACAGTGAACACAATCTTTTTGGGGTGCAGTGAACACAATCTTTGTGGGGTGCAGTGAACACAATCTTTTTGGGGTGGAGTGAACAAAATCATTTTTGGGGTGCAGTGAACAACATCCTTTTTGGGGTGCAGTGATCAAAATCCTTTTTGGGGTGCAGTGAACACAATCTTTTTGGGGTGCAGTGAACAAAATCCTTTGTGGGGTGCAGTGAACAGAATCTTTGTGGGGTGCAGTGAACACAATCTTTGGGGGGGTACAGTGAACACAATCTTTTTGGGGTGCAGTGAACACAATCTTTGTGGGGTACAGTGAACAGAATCTTTGTGGGGTGCAGTGAACACAATCTTTGGGGGGTACAGTGAACACAATCTTTTTGGGGTGCAGTGAACACAATCTTTGGGGGGTACAGTGAACACAATCTTTTTGGGGTGCAGTGAACACAATCTTTGTGGGGTGCAGTGAACACAATCTTTGGGGGGGTACAGTGAACACAATCTTTTTGGGGTGCAGTGAACAACATCCTTTTAGGGTGCAGTGAACACAATCTTTGTGGGGTGCAGTGAACAACATCCTTTTAGGGTGCAGTGAACACAATCTTTGTGGGGTACAGTGAACAGAATCTTTGTGGGGTGCAGTGAACACAATCTTTGGGGGGTACAGTGAACACAATCTTTGTGAGGTGCAGTGAACACAATCTTTGTGGGGTGCAGTGAACACAATCATTGTGGGGTGCAGTGAACTCAATCTTTGTGGGGTACAGTGAACACAATCTCATACTTCTGAAGATTTGAGGGTGCTGCCTGTTCCATACTCCCCCTACTCCTCATCTAGCCTTTTAGGGGTACAAACAATAGTAATTGGGGCCTAGTGTGGTTGTGTACGTGTGATATACATACACTTTTTTTGGATCATATTTTCTATTCCGCTATTTAATCAAAAACCTTTGGGGATCAGTTAAATTGGGGGATAGTCTGTGTTGGTACGTGTGAGAGAGATCCACCTTTCCAAGTTGTTGGGGTTCATCTCATACTTCTGAAGGTTTGAGGGTGCTGCCTGTTCCATACTCCCCCTACTCCTAGCCTTTTAGGGGTACAAACAATAGTAATTGGGGCCTAGTGTGGTTGTGTACGTGTGATATACATACACTTTTTTTGGATCATATTTTCTATTCCGCTATTTAATCAAAAACCTTTGGGGATCAGTTAAATTGGGGGATAGTCTGTGTTGGTACGTGTGAGAGAGATCCACCTTTCCAAGTTGTTGGGGTTCATCTCATACTTCTGAAGGTTTGAGGGTGCTGCCTGTTCCATACCCCCCCTACTCCTCATCTAGCCTTTTAGGGGTACAAACAATAGTAATTGGGGCCTAGTGTGGTTGTGTACGTGTGATATACATACACTTTTTTTGGATCATATTTTCTATTCCGCTATTTAATCAAAAACCTTTGGGGATCAGTTAAATTGGGGGATAGTCTGTGTTGGTACGTGTGAGAGAGATCCACCTTTCCAAGTTGTTGGGGTTCATCTCATACTTCTGAAGGTTTGAGGGTGCTGCCTGTTCCATACCCCCCTACTCCTCATCTAGCCTTTTAGGGGTACAAACAATAGTAATTGGGGCCTAGTGTGGTTGTGTACGTGTGATATACATACACTTTTTTTGGATCATATTTTCTATTCCGCTATTTAATCAAAAACCTTTGGGGATCAGTTAAATTGGGGGATAGTCTGTGTTGGTACGTGTGAGAGAGATCCACCTTTCCAAGTTGTTGGGGTTCATCTCATACTTCTGAAGGTTTGAGGGTGCTGCCTGTTCCATACCCCCCCTACTCCTCATCTAGCCTTTTAGGGGTACAAACAATAGTAATTGGGGCCTAGTGTGGTTGTGTACGTGTGATATACATACACTTTTTTTGGATCATATTTTCTATTCCGCTATTTAATCAAAAACCTTTGGGGATCAGTTAAATTGGGGGATAGTCTGTGTTGGTACGTGTGAGAGAGATCCACCTTTCCAAGTTTTTGGGGTTCATCTCATACTTCTGAAGATTTGAGGGTGCTGCCTGTTCCATACCCCCCCTACTCCTCATCTAGCCTTTTAGGGGTACAAACAATAGTAATTGGGGCCTAGTGTGGTTGTGTACGTGTGATATACATACACTTTTTTTGGATCATATTTTCTATTCCGCTATTTAATCAAAAACCTTTGGGGATCAGTTAAATTGGGGGATAGTCTGTGTTGGTACGTGTGAGAGAGATCCACCTTTCCAAGTTTTTGGGGTTCATCTCATACTTCTGAAGATTTGAGGGTGCTGCCTGTTCCATACCCCCCCTACTCCTCATCTAGCCTTTTAGGGGTACAAACAATAGTAATTGGGGCCTAGTGTGGTTGTGTACGTGTGATATACATACACTTTTTTTGGATCATATTTTCTATTCCGCTATTTAATCAAAAACCTTTGGGGATCAGTTAAATTGGGGGATAGTCTGTGTTGGTACGTGTGAGAGAGATCCACCTTTCCAAGTTGTTGGGGTTCATCTCATACTTCTGAAGGTTTGAGGGTGCTGCCTGTTCCATACTCCCCCTACTCCTAGCCTTTTAGGGGTACAAACAATAGTAATTGGGGCCTAGTGTGGTTGTGTACGTGTGATATACATACACTTTTTTTGGATCATATTTTCTATTCCGCTATTTAATCAAAAACCTTTGGGGATCAGTTAAATTGGGGGATAGTCTGTGTTGGTACGTGTGAGAGAGATCCACCTTTCCAAGTTGTTGGGGTTCATCTCATACTTCTGAAGGTTTGAGGGTGCTGCCTGTTCCATACTCCCCCTACTCCTAGCCTTTTAGGGGTACAAACAATAGTAATTGGGGCCTAGTGTGGTTGTGTACGTGTGATATACATACACTTTTTTTGGATCATATTTTCTATTCCGCTATTTAATTTAACTGGGCCTCCATGCGAGACCTGTGTGCCTTGTTGCGCTGTTTTGAGTACTCCACCAACATGGCCAGTGGCAATGACGCCGTTCTCAGCTTAACTATCCCACTTCTATGCCTCCTTGAAAAAACAATTCGGGCGATGATGGAAGAGGATGTGGCACAGGATGAGGAGGAGGAGGAGGATGAAGAGGTAACATTTCCAAGGCTTTCAGGGCAGTCATTCGCAAGGGGCTCCGAGGGTGGGTTCCTGCACACGCAAACGCCAGGGACGCAATTGTCCAGCAGGGGCACAGTTCTGGAGGATGAGGAGGATGAGGAGGAGGAGGAGCTGGAGGAGGAGATGGAACCATGTTCACAGCAGGGTGGCACCCAGGCCAGCTCATGGCCATCACTGGTGCGTGGCTGGGGGGATACAGAGGACACGGACGATACACCTCCCACAGAGGACAGCCTTTCGTTGCCTCTGGGCAGCCTGGCACACATGAGCGATTACATGCTGCAGTGTCTCCACAACGACCGCCGAGTTGCCCACATTCTAACTTGTGCTGATTACTGGGTGGCCACGCTGCTGGATCCCCGTTACAAGGACAACGTACCGTCCTTAATTCACTCACTGGAGCGCGATCGCAAGATGCGCGAGTACAAGCGCACGCTGGTAGACGCCATGCTGCTGGCATTCCCATCTGACAGCGGGGCCACAGTGGAAGCACAAGGCAGAGGAGGAGGAGGAGGAGGTCGCCAACGCAACCAGGGCACCGCCAGCACCTCAGAAGGCAGGGTTAGCATGGCCGAAATGTGGAAAAGCTTTGTCAGCACGCCACAACAAACAGCAGCACCAGCAGCTCAGATGGAACGTCTTAGCAGGAGGCAGCATTTTACCAACATGGTGGAGCAGTATGTGTGCACACGCCTACATGTAGTGAATGACGGGTCTGCCCCCTTCAACTTCTGGGTCTCCAAATTGGGCACATGGCCTGAGCTTGCCCTTTACGCCTTGGAGGTGCTGGCGTGCCCTGCAGCCAGTGTATTATCTGAACGGGTATTTAGCACGGCTGGGGGCGTTATAACAGACAAGCGCAGCCGCCTGTCCAGAGACAATGTGGACAAGCTCACGTTCATTAAAATGAACCAGGCATGGATCCCACGGGACTTTTCCGTACCTTATGCAGAATAGCAATGGATACCGACCTTACCCACCCATTGTTCCATTTTTGCTCTTTCTCACTCTTTTGGGGTGTACCCTCATTTAAAATTTTTGAAAAGAAGCAGTGTTGGCTACCTCGTCCTCCTCCTCAGGGCCAGATTAATGTAGGGGCTATTGGAGCTGCAGCTCCAGGCCCCTACCTTTTATATAGGCCCCGGGTTGGCCATATTCACTGTTACCGCTCTTCTGTCACTTGTAAACACAGAAGTCTGGCTTCTATGCTCGCTTCCCCAGGCAGCACCCTCAGAACCTCCCCACACAGCGTGAAGGCCGGACAAGGAGGGACAGTTGGCGATGCATGGATGTGTTTATGGGCTTCAGAGACAGCATCCCATGTTGAATTAGGCATGCATGGCTGCACCCTTCCTCCTCTGGGTGCATGGCAAGGCACGGCCCTTAAGGCCCTTCAAAATCCTCAGCACCAAGCCCATGATGCTGTTAATCCGGCCCTGGTCCTCCTCCACCGCCGCTTCCACCTACACCGCCCATAGGTGTGCGCAGCCTATTGCATTAAGGTGTGCACCCCAAAGTTGAAATACACATGCATGTGTTTGCCAGCAGGGAGAGTAATGTATCGGGGCCATGTACCTGTAGGCAAGGAGAAATAGAGCAGAGCAGGTCCCAGGGAGATCTTTCCCATCTCCTCACTGGCAATGCTATGTGCCCTAGGTGATTAGGGTGTGCCCAGGCACACCCAGCACACCCTGTGCGCACGCCTATGTCACCGCCACATCCACCACCACCTCAACCTCCCTCCTACTCCATATGGGCCTCGTCCTTCAGAGATGAAGAAGAACATTGTTTTATTTTTCTGTTTTTTTTTGTTGTTTTAAGTTATTTCCCTATCCACATTTGTTTGCAGAGCACTTGCCATGCTCTTAATTACGTTTTGCTGCCATTTGCAGCACTCTAGCCCTTTCCTTTGGTGTTTTAGAGCCATTTTAGTGCCTTAAAGTTCGGGTCCCCATTGACTTCAATGGGGTTCGGTGTCCGGGAAAAGTTCGGTAAAAGTCCGGGACACGGACCCGGACTTTTTTTTAAAGTTCGGCCGAACCCGTCGAACACGGACATCTAGGTGTCCGCTCAACCCTAGTACAGACCAATTTGTCACCTTGTTAATAATTCTATTATTAATTTGCCTAATTACTAAATATATTTTGCATGGTTTCTAGGCTATACAATACATTTATTTGGTGATTTACACATTCCCTGCTCAGTTTTTTTGGCAGACAAATGTAAAAATATGAATAATATATTTTAGCATTTATCATATTTAGTATTTATTGTTAGAATTGTACTTGTATCTATGAATTACACTATTTAACAGAGGCAGGGTGACATCTAAAGCCTGCAGGTATGAGAGCTTTGTTTGTGAAGAAACTTCCAGCTTGCTTATGCTCACCATGTTCGGATCTCACAGTGACATAATGGTCACAAGATCAGAAACCATGCTGAAGGGTTAAAACTGTCGTTTTTTAAATATTTTTTGCTGTCAATATTGAACTAGGGAGTGTTGCCTTTTACTTCCTGCTGTGTCATAGACACATAACAGGATGTGAAGGGAAATCTCTCCAATGGTATCTGACAACTCCAATATTAAAACACAGACACATTGCCATCTTCAGGCTGCCAGGACATCTACTGGAGAGGTTTGTTTGTAAAAAAAAAAAAAAACTCCAGCCTGCATGTGATTGCAATCATAGTGATCAGATAATCAGGAACCAAGCTTATTGATTATAGATTTTTTTTTTTGTATACTTATGACCCCTATAAACTGTGTAATGTGTTTAAATACATTTTTTTTTTAAACACACTAAAACATTTCTTGTTTTGTCCTTTTTAGTATTTCCTCCAAGAATAAATACATTTTGTTTACTTATATACAGTAGGCTTCTACTTGTATGACATTGAAATATTATAGCACTCTTGTGGATCTCTTTGAAAGTCACCTTTGTTAGTGAGGCCTAATTTAAATACATACTGCAGTATCGAAGACCAGACACAAAAAATAAATAAATGTATATTGGAACTGTCTCAATTTATTGAATGATTGACATGAGTATTTATACTAGAAAAGGTGCAGGTCATGTAGGCTTTGGCCATTGGGTGTCAGTGACAATGGTCAGATGTTGATGATGATGATTAATTAAAATTGTTAGTAGACTTCTCAATTTACCATTATATCTGAATCTTAATTTATACTTTTGTGATTCAATGTTCCAAGATCTGACACTGGTCCTCTGTGGTCACAGGTTTCAACACTTAGATGTCTCAATAGAATATGTACATTAAACAGAAAGAGAAGCAGAGGAAAAGTTAGTTTCAGAAGCTATTTCAAAATCATTATAAATCAATAGTATTTATTTGAAGGTATATAAAGGTATATCTTTCCACTACAAGGTACACCTTGTTACCATAAACAGGCATCAGTTTTGCAAAACTTCCAAACACAATTGCAGTAAATGTGAGAGACGTTCAGTTTTGTTCAGTTAAGTTAATTGCTATGTTAATTCCTGGAAAATTCTGGCATAAGGAGCACAATTAATAGAAATGGCTTTGTAGAAAATAATCTTGGCCAATAACAAGCACATTTGCAGCTTTTACACATGTAAAGTCAGTAACAAGATTCAGTCAAGAAGATGGGTAATCATTTTTAGAGTTTAACATCAACCTAGAATAAAGATCACTACTTATTAAGTAATGCCCACTAGGCATACCATGTTTTGCTTACCAAAGGCCTGAAATGCCATGAACAATTACTTAGAACGTAATGGACATTTTTAAATGTTGTTTTTAAAATATTGTTTTAATGTTTGGTTCTTCTATATAAATGACTGCCAGTAAAATTTCAAGTGACTGACTCTTTTCAGCCACAAGATGTTCTTAGTCTTCCAGATTGAATGATGCTCCATTTCACTCAATTAGGAAGATAGGGAACTCTATTGTAGATGTGGGTTGTCATGGTCCCAGCCCCAGGGGCATCCCCCCAGCACCCCTCATACACAATTTACAAGTGCAGATAGCTGTGCAGATGGCATCGCATCTTACTGCCTTGTAAGGACTACCCAGTATGGAGAACATCCTGGAAGACTTTAAGAGGAGAGGGCTTGAAGGAAAATGTAGAGCCTGGAGCTGGGATTTAAATGTATTTTATTAAAATGTAACAAGAGTAAATAAATGAATGTGACTTGGTATGAGCCCTTCCAATCCCCTGTACAGCAGACGGGGAGAGGGAGAAGCAGGGCTGGATGCCAGTCGAAAGTGTTGCATATAAATATGCTAACAGTAGATATGCAGATATGAGAAAGTCAATCAAGCAGACAGATGAACTCAATAGTCTTCTACTGTTCTTTCACTGTCCAGTCAGCAGGCTGGGAAATAGAGAGAAGAAAAAACAGTATTACTTCTGCATTCTTTCGGTATTCCTTCACAGTCTATAACTGTAACGGGAAAAGTGGTGTAGTCCTTGTGGCTTTGCTGTGTAATAGACCTGTGCAAATCTAAATTTAGGAAAAACACAAATCTTTTGGCAGGTAAAACAGCTCTCCTATTTATATTTTATCTGTACATTTAGCTGTTTGCTTGAAGTTCAGCTTCAAAGGGTCACCAAACTATCAGTAAAAGGTTAGCATATTTGTTAAAGTGGTTAGTACTCTGGCCCTTTACTACCGGTTTTGGTGGTAGTCTGGACTTTTCATTTAAACATTTTACAGGGTTTTCTACACATCAGAGAGAATTCATAAAATGTTTCAGAGAAATCTGAGTTGTGTAACAAATGCTCTAGGAAAATGGTACTTTTTTATGTTATCTGAACATATAAAAAGTTGCTGAGGTGAAAAGGTTTTGGTCTGCACTCTGCAGTTAACAATATCATATCACAGATGCTGTCACTAGATATTCCATTTTCCTCTGATTTTGGATTTAATAGATGAATTAGTACCTACTCGTGCGGTGCGCACAAAGGTATTTTGCCTTTTCTTATATGCAAGAAAAGTGTTTTCATAAAAATGGCATGACCCACTCATACAGCCAATATCCTTTTGGATATCATTAGCTAATAACACACTGCCCTTCTATAAAATTACATATTATCAGGAGCTGCCAGACAAAAAGTGTAGAAATGTAATCTTGGTTAAGTAGGCCATGCTGCAGCCAATGTACAGATTCAGGATAAATGACAGACTTAGTTACATAGTTACATAGTAGTTGAATAAAGACAATAGCCCATCCAGTTCAACCTATGTAGGTGTGTGTGGCTGTAATCATCTCACATAGCCCTGAATGTCCTGATCCTTGAGATGTACGTCTAAGAGTCTTTTGAAAGCCACCGTACTTCCCGCAGAGACCACCTCTCGTGGTAGAGAATTCCACAATCTTGTAGCCCTAACAGTAAAGAACCCCCCACGTTGCCTGAGGTTAAAACGCTTCTCCTCTAATCACATTGTATGCCCTCTTGTCCTCATGCAATCCCTTCAAATGAACAGCTTTTTTTTCTAAGCTGAGATCCCCATTGAGATATTTATAAATTGTTATCATGTCCCCCCTCAGGCGTCTCTTCTCCAGGGAGAATAAATCGAGCGATTGCAGACGCTCTTCATAATTAAGGTCCTCCAATCCCCTAATCAGTTTAGTTGCCCTTCTCTGGACTCTCTCCAGCTCCAACACATCCCTCCTGAGGACTGGTGACCAGAACTGGACAGAATACTCCAGATGCGGTCGGAGTTTTATAAAGTGGAAGGATTATAGTCTTATCTCTGGAATACATCCCTTTCTTTATGCATGCTAATATTATTATACTATTGATGTCAAACTGACAGGCCTATAATTTCCCGGGATATGCCTCTGCCCCTTTTTGAATATCGGAATCACGTTAGCTTTCCTCCAATCCCCTGGTACATTTCCTGTCATAATACTGTCAGCAAAGATCAGGAACAGTGGTCTAGATATAACCTTACTGAGTTCTTTGAGTACTCTCGGATGTATGCCATCCGGACCTGGTGATTTGTTTGTGTTAAGTTTATCCAGCCTTTCCCTGATTTCACCCTCTGTTAGCCATAGTGGCAAGTCCTGTGTATTACTACTACCCATACAGTCATGGTCAGTGTACCCCTCCATTTCCTGTGTAAAGACTGACGAGAAAAAAGCATTCAGCACTGTTGCTTTTTCAGTGTCCTCTGTAACCATCCTCCTATCATCGTTAATTATGTGTGCAATATGCTCTGCCCTAGTTTTTTTGCTGTTGATATATTTAAAGAATTTCTTAGGGTTCTTTTTACTATCCTCCGCTATTTGTCTCTCAAAGTTGATTTTAGCCATCTTGATTTCGTGTTTACTTTTCTTATTTGCCTCCTTGTATTGCTCAAAAGCCAATACTGTGCCCTCTGATTTATATTTCTTGAAGGCCAATTTTTTTCCCCTAATACGTTTTTTAACGCTATGGTTTAGCCAGCCAGGTCTGGCTTTGTCTTTTCTAACTTTATTTCCCATAGGAATGCACTGCAAGATGCATTTGCTTAATATGTTCCTAAAGCATTCCCATTTTTCCTCTGTGGTCAGTGATCCCAGGGTTTGGTCTCAGTTTACCCTTTCCATCAATGAGTACAATTTTGAAAAGTTTGCACTTCTGAAGTTTAGGGTTCTTATGTTCCCCACTTGCTTTGTTATATTGGTATTTACACTAAATGTGATCATCCTGTGATCGCTAGAGCCCAGGTTGTCCTGGACTCCTACCTCCGAGATTATGTCTGGGTCATTAGTGATCAATAGATCCAGGACTGCGTTTTCTCCAGTCGGAGAGTCCACCAACTGTGACATGTAATTATCCTGTAAGGTTTCCGTGAATAGACGGGCCTTCTGTGAGTGTGTAGTCCCCTGTTCCCAGTCAATGTCGGGACAATTGAAGTCCCCCAATATGATGACTGATCCCAGTTTTGCCACTTTACCCAGTAGTGCTAAAAATTCCAGCTCTACCTCCTCCCCTTGTTTAGGTGGCCTATAGCAAACCCCCACAACTACTTTTCCCTTTTCTCCTTCCCTATGGAGTTCTACCCACACAGATTCTAAATCCATGCTCATCCCTTCCGTAATGTCACTCCTCTCTATCACCTTTACATTGTTCTTGACATAGAGACATACCCCTCCCCCTCTTTTTCATACCCTGTCCTTCCGGTACACCGAATACCCTAGGATATTGGCCAGCCAGTCGTGTGAGGGGTCGAACCAAGTCTCTGTTATTCCCACAAGGTCAATGTCATCCTCATGTACTTGTATCCCTGAATCAGGATAAGGTGTAATGTTGATCAGCCTGGGCCAAGTATACTCCCCTCCTTTTTTTAAGTGGAGTAGGGGGCTGTTGCTAAGGTTATGATATATCTATGCTTATGTTGGGTAAACACTTTTTCTCTTTTTAGAGTTGAGCTTACTGTAGCTCTTGTTTTAAAAAAATTAAACATAAACAAAGAACCATTCAAAAATAAATGCACCCCAAGACCATAATAGGGTCCACCTACATCACACCTTCATCTGGTAATAGCACCCCAGAAGGAACACTTACTTCACAGTGCATCCACCAATACCAAGCCTTTTATCAGTACAGGGCAGTCACACACGCACCAAAAATAAATACATTATTCTGCCTTTGAAGGGCTTGAGTTCGAAAGATATTTCCAAAGGGACATTTAGTGGTCATGGGTTCACCATAGATAGGCAAATGTCTCAAATATCTTGACAGTCAGGTGTCAGTCTAATTTTAAATTTGTCTCCAGACCTCCTGGATACAGTATAGCTATTGAAGCAGTGGTGCACATACTGTGTACACAGCCTAACCAATTCACTTATGACCAGTAAAGAGGTACTTTGGACTACCAGTACACTTTTTGCATGCATATTGAACAGCCCCCCTTCTAGTCACCCTTTGCTTCAGTTGAGTAGTGATACTTCATTTATACTTTATAACTGAGTTAATGGGCTCATATTTATTACTATTGTGGAAACATGCAAACAAATGGCAACCACCCCAACCTTTAAATGGCCTTTGCGGCAAGAAGAACATGTTTGACATTTTTAAACAAAAAAAACAACACTTTAATATCACTTTAAGGGCAGGTATGCCTGGAGGTAGCCCACTCCTCTTTAAAGGTAAAGGAACGCACTGGACACCCAGCAATAGCATTATGGCAGCAAAGGTATCCAGTGCGTCCCCTAACCAATAAACAATTAGTACAAACAAATGACAACCACCCCAACCTATAACTGGCCTTTACAGCAAGGAGCACATGGAAGGACAACGTATGTCAAATATCATGTTTTTTTACATGCATCGCCCTTCCATGTGCTTCTTGCTGCAAATGCCAGTTATAGGTTAGGGTGGTTGCCATTGGTTTTTTGGTTAAGGGATGCACTGGATACCTTCACTGCCATTGTGCAATTCCTAGGTGTCCAATGTATTCCTGTACCTTTAAGGAGGGATGGGCTCATTAACCACTTCTGGACCAGAGGTTTTACCCCCTAATGACCAGGCCATTTTTTGCGATGCAGGACTACTGGGTTATTTTAACTGACAATTGTGCAGTCGTGTGACGCTGTACCCAAATAAAATTGATGTCCTTTTTTTTCTCATCAATTGAGCTTTCTTTTGGTGGTATTTGATTACCTCTGTGATTTTTTTTTTGCGCTATAAACAAAAGAAAAGCAACAATTCTAAAAAAAAAAAAAACATTTTTTTTTACTTTCTGCTATATAACATTCCCAATAAAAAAAATGTAAAAATCTAATTTTATCATAATTTTAGGCCAATTTGTGTTATGCTATATATTTTTGGTAAAAAAAAATCCCAATAAGCTATATTGAATGTCAAAAGTTATCGAATCTACAAACTAGGGAAAAGATTTATATAATTTTTATTTTTTACATTTTTTTACTAGTAATTGCGGCAATCAGCGATTTTTAGCGGGACTGCGACATTGCGGCAGACAAATCGGACACCTAACTGACATTTTTGACACTTTTGGGGGGACCAGTGACATTACTACAGTAATCAGTACTAAAAATATGCACTGTTACGGTACTAATGTTACTGGCAGGGAAGGAGTTAATACCAGGGGGCGATCAAAGGTTTAAATGTGTCCATATGGGGGTGCTTTCTAACTGTGTGGGGGATGGGTTTGCTGCATGAACACAGGATTCCTGTGTTCATTACTGACAAAACAGCGGTCTGCCATGTTTACAACAGCAGACCGCCGTTCTGTCCCCACAGCCGCCGGACCCGCTGATTGGCTCTCCCTGTAGCCGTAGCGTCCCACATCACCGCCGGGAGTGACATCAGGATCCCAGGACCCATGAGTGCCAGCGTTCAACCAGCTGATGGGGAGCCCGCGGACACCAACGAGGCCGCCCCTGTGCATACGGAGGAACCCCCCTGCGCTCTCATCGGGACCCACTGCCTTCCCCACCAGGACTCGCTCCAGTGATGCCCCAGATGGCCTATACATCTTGATAAAACTGCCTCTCATTCACCTGGAAAATTTGAGTGTGATACTGCTGTACTTACTTCAATAAATGTCTTGCTGCACTGCGAACGCGCTGAGCTTCTTCCCTCTTGTCTCCCTGTAGACAATCGGCACACGTGCGCCCCCACTAGTGGTCCCATGAAGCAACGTACAGGTACGTCGTTTCGCAGGACAGAGCCGACCTGCCGACTTAAAACTATGGCGGCTGGTTGGCAAGTGGATAAATAAATAATCTTTCTTCTTATATTTTAGGCAAACATTTATTCTGCCCCATTTTTTTTTTTTGGGGGGGGGTGAAATACCCCAAATCAGTGTATATTATTTAGCCTGTAGGAAAGTTATACTGTAGCGTCCACAAACAATGGTGTATATATGTAGTTTAAAATCGATCAATCCTAATGTACTGACGGCCATTTCATCTCATTTCTTGAGGCCTGAAAAAGCCAGATTAGTACAAATATCCCCCAAACTACCCCTTTTTGAAATTAAACAGTCCAATGTATTTAGTAAGAGGCATGGCTAGTTTTTTTTTACTATTTTTAAAAATGTTTTAAATACTGTCACCAGTGCAGTAGAGTGTCATCGTATAACTGGTGTGGCAGTGATCAGGGATACTGACTGATGACAGTATCTTAAAGTATCTTAAAAAAATAAATTCCTTCTTTTTTTGCATACTGCAAAATATTGTTAGCATATTTAAATTGTACTACTCTGGGAAGATGATCAGGATTTTTTTTACACACTATGATTGCTTATAACAGCAAATATCACTGTCATAAACAATAATTTTTTCTGAATGAAATAAATTCATTCAGTGTTTACTATTGCGATTAGCTGTGATTGGCCACAGCTAATCACATGGTACAGATGGGCTGTGATTGACTCTGTCTGTACCATGGGATCACTGTGATCAATCACAGAGCTCAACACAAGAGTACACAATAAAAGGCATGGAACAAAGCCATTTATTGTGTACAAGTGTCATGTGATCTGCTGTGATTGGCCACAGCGATCACATGGTACTGGGAGCAGGCCAGTGCAATAATCTGTCATCGACTGTGTCCAGTGGACACAGCCCCTAAAAGAGCATATTGGAGCATCATATGACCTCCTCCCAGGATAATAGGGCTCCTGTCGGGCCATCATTTTACAATAGGCCAGGCAGGAAGAGGTTAAGATAACAATTTAGTGAATGATCAGTCTCAGCATGTAAAAATTTGGTAAAAAATACCGGACGACAGCTTCAGTCACCAAGATTAGTGTTCCTTGGTAGAATACTGGAGAAGTGATTTTAGCAAACTGTGCTAGCTCCACCCCACCAGACAGGAACTGGAGATTTTTCTGCTCAACTGGGACCTCTTCCTATGATAAATAATGACCCTCACAAGTAAGTTTCTGTCCCTGTCTACTTAATCAGCCAAAGCACTCCAAAATTATTTGAATTTCCCTATTTAAAGTGTTCCCTCACTCAAAATGACCACCAAGTCTCTGAGAGATCTGTGTCCGATTGGGCTTCTCCTCTTAAGGTACTGAACGGAGTTTCTTTGAGGCCCTTTTTACACTTGCGACTTTTCCTGTGAATTGGGACTGCAAAGTCGCATGACAAGTCGTACCCTATGATTTCCAATGAGTACCATTCATATCTGTGTGACTTCAAGTTGCAGCAACTTCAAAGTAATCCTTGCACTACTTTGGTCCGACTTTGATGTGACTTAAGATTACACAGGCATTGCTTCAAGTCGCGTCAAAGTCGCTGCAAAGTATGAAAGGGGCCTGAGACTAATTCCCCCACAAGTCCCCCTATTTTAATGCATCAATAGCACAAGTCCATCTGCACTTACAAACTGCTTCAGAATTTTTAGTGCACTGGATTTTGCTGTTTTTTTTTAAACAAAATAGTTGTAAATTACAGTAAACGTGATTTCAAAACTAGATTGCGGGAAAATTTGAAATGTTTGGGTTTTGATAACAAAAGTGATCATTCATATTGTTAAAAAATGTGAAAAATACATAAATGATGGAGTTTGAAAAAGGAGATGTATTAATTATTACCCCGCAATAATTTTTTCTTATGCGTGTATGTGTTGTTTGATTTTCAGACTTGCTATTTTGTTTGCATTAGCATCATTGTTATTTTCTCACAGACTTTTACAAGACAACATTTCAATCTTAATCTGTTGTTCCATAAATGTAATTTGAAATTTAAACATTGATGACAATCAGATGACAATTAGTGTTCACATTTCAAATGAAAACATTTTTGACATATTTGATTTAGTCATTTTGTGACTTCTTCCTGGTATTCTTCCATGTGTATACAGCTAATACTTTTTACAGTTAGTCCGACTTTTACAAATGATTTTACCACATATAAAGAATAATTCTAGGTATGGATATTTTACATATAGTTACATTGTTCCTGTTTTGATTATTATTGTAACTATGCATACACTATACCAGGAATTCACCTGGGAGCTGAAAAATCAATAAAAGAGAAGTTTTGCTTTTTTTTTGTTTTTAAATCATACTTATCTAGTCGGATTCAGCATCGGTCCTGATGCTGCACCTGTCCCCCGCTGGCTCTAAGACTGAGAAATGAGCGATCAAACACTGCTGCTCGCTCGGTTCTCAGAGCTCTGTGAGCAGAGCTCTCTGCTCTCACTGCTGAGAGCAGTGCTGATCACTCGGTTCTCAGAGCTCTGTAAGCAGAGCTCTCTGCTCTGCCGACCCCCTCCCCGCACTTACCGGAGTTCTTAGCTGTGGAGGGGGGTGGGAGCGGCTGGTTTAGGCTCTCAGCAGCTCGCTAAGAGGCTGAGCTAGGTGCTGGTCCAGGGTTATGGGTGGATCTCGACTTTATTGAAGCGATATTTCCCCAGCCTAGACTGGCTCTGTGATGTCAGCCGACAGTGAGCTTCAGTCCGCTGTCTGCTGAAAACAGGTCACAGGAGTGCAGAACAAACTGCATGTGATAGCTGTATTCATTTTCTTTTTTTGCTTTTTTACCTTTATTTTCACTCAGTAATCCTGTGAATAACAAACTTTATGTTCCTGGGTGGCTACGCTCATTCTTCCAATGTACCTACGGAGGGATCTATGGTTGTCAACTAGGAAAAAATACACATATGTCTATCTTTATGCATTCAGTTCAACTGAGAAGAAGTAAAAAGGGCGTGCTATTTATGGCAATATGAACAGGTACTGTCTGTTCTTAATGTTCTTAGCCTGAAAAAAAAAAAAAAAAAGATTGCAGCCACAACATCTAAGGACTCGTTAGCATCATTATATTGCGTTTTTGCTTTATTTTTGGTTTAGTTATACTTAAATTTTACTTCTACCCTGGACCCCATGTAATCCATTTTCACATTCAGTTAATGCTGTCACATTAGATCACAGACCAAAACAGATATTTCATTTTTCAGGCAAAATGTGTCCTGGCGGAACACACATCTATCATGTTAAATTAACATAAACAGAAAAAGTGTGTACCACCAATTTGAGCAATCTGGGCCACATCCACATAGATCATTTACCACATGAGAAAGTATGTACAGGGGAACAAGTATAAATATCCATGGAGCCTAATTAGAATTGTAAGATATTATAAAAAAACCTTTACTAAGAAAATGTATCAACTGTCCTTATTGAACTCCATTTGTGAAAATTCTTGTTGCCTGGCTTATTTTATTTATTTTTTATTGGTTTCCAAGGTTGTAACAAGCAAGCAGCATGGTTGTTTAAGGTCAGCAAAATTTCTATCAGTACTGGGTTACTTTAAATGAGAGCCATGGTGTGACGGTTTTCACCGTCACTGGGAGTGAAAGACAGATAATTAATGGTTTGAATTGCTTCAGATGGGGCAGTAATATTTGTCAGCAATATCTTCATATAGAAATATGAAGATTTAATCCTACTTTACACTGGGAGACTAAGACTGTTATAAACCATTGCCATGAAGTCTGACTCCTAAATAATGTGTATATTCCATTTCCACGTCCTTCCATGCCAGACAGGCTTTCCTATTGTTTGTGTATTGAAATGGAATGTGGATTGTGCCTGTCCCATTGTTAAATGTCAATGACCTCACATTGTTCTGTCCAGATGGCTAGATAATTCGTTTAGGTTAATTATGTTCCTGTATACACTTTAATCTGCATATGATACTGTAATCAGCCAGAGGGGAGGGATTGTGACACTGTATGGGAATGACTGAGTATAAAACCCTATTTCTATTGGATTGTAAATGTCATGTCCTGTTCCCAACACAGTCCACCTGGGCGGTAACCTTGTGGGGGGAAACTGTATAAAAGAGCAGTTGTACTATTAAAGTTTGAGTTCTATTTCACCCTCAATCTAGATTCCTGTCTCTCATTTGGGGACAAGGGATTGTTATGCTCGTCATACTCCTTTGGATAATCACTAAGCTCTTGTAAGAGCATGTTCATGTACTCTCTGGGGAAAGAGAGGTTCACCCACTGGAACCTGGAGCCTTGTCATAGGTCCAAGGTGGGTAGGAGATGGCGAGACCCCAACCAAGCTGCAGCGATTCGGGGGGTCTGAGGTGGTTATGGTGTCAGGTGGAGTGCTTGGAGACCTCGGGAAGCACTAGGAGCATCCGTCAACGGAAGTACCCAGTCGGGGTGACGGTTTATCTGTTACACATGGCTATGCTATAGACAATCTTAAAAGGCAGTAAAAAGCATTAAAACAAGCAATACATAAATTCTGTAGATGCAGACACTGGAAAAAGTCATATTTAAAGTTCACCAGAAATTCAGTAATGCCATTTTAGGCAGATCTCAGAATCCTGCTCCCCCCCTCTTGCACCTGGTCTAAATTTACAATACAGATCACAAGTTGGCACTGTTAGCAGGGGGTAATTAAATAATCTGCTGATAGAAAAGTAATGAAAATGAAAGTAAAAGTATTTTTTCTCAGATCTTTGAAAATGAATTTATCCTTGGTGTTTGCTGCTATGGAGATCAGTGTAGGCTTATTGGCTGGCTATTGCTTGTTAAAATATGTAAATAGTTAAATGTCTATAGCTTGGCCGCAATTTTATGTGTTTACCCCTCATATGTAATGATTATTATAAGAAAGCATGAAAAAGAACAAGACTCCCAGTAAAAAAATTAAATTTACTGTTTGTTGTCATCATGAAAAAAAAACAGCCAGGATCAAAGCATATCGGAATTACAACCAAAACATGCATGGTCAGTTTTAGGGTTTTCAAGATTGAAGAAATAGTGTCAAATTATTATTTGCATTATTTCTTTAGTAGGTATTTTATACGTAAAATGTGAACATTAAAGTATATATATATATATATATAACATGCATAGATAAAACTTTTAACCACTTACCGCATATCAACGTACCGATACGTCGGTACACTTTGCGGGTTTATACCGGGATGATGCCTCTAGTTAGAGACATCATCCCGGTACCGTGGTTTGAAGCCGACGGTCGGCTTTCCGTCGGTAACGACCGATGCGGCTCGGGAGCCGCTCGATCGTTACCCGGGGGGGCGGGAGGGGACGTCCCCCCCCTCCCGCCGCCTTCCGTGGCCCACCGGGAACCCCCGAGCACCCAGCCGGCACGTCCGCCGGCTGGAGGGAGTCCCGATGAATGCCGGAAACGGCATCGATCGGGGCTCCGATGACGTAACCCGGAGGCGGCGTCCATGACGTCACTTCCGGGTTACTGTGCTGCAAAAGGCGGCAAATTTAAAAAACGGCTGTATGCAAAAATGCCGTTTTCGGCATTTTGCATACAGGGAAGTGTAGTGGAGGGGTCTAGGGTCTTTTAGACCCTCGATCCCTCCATAAAGTGTACCTGTCACACATATTGCTGTCACAAGGGATGTTTACATTGCTTGTGACAGCAATAAAAGTGATCAGATTTTTTTTTTAAAAAAAACCTGTAATAAAGTTTAAAAAAAATAAAAAATAAATAGGAAAAAAAATAAAAAAAATGTTGCCGTCCCCGTCACCGTTAGCTCGCGCACAAATAAAAACGTATATGCAAGTCGAGCCACGAATGAAATCGCTGTTCAAACCCCACATGTGAGGTATCGCCGCGA
Organism: Pelophylax lessonae; assembly: GCF_965119305.1. Lineage (NCBI taxonomy): Eukaryota > Metazoa > Chordata > Amphibia > Anura > Ranidae > Pelophylax > Pelophylax lessonae. Next base: position 146,447,426 of record NC_138779.1, on the reverse strand, counting down.
TCGCCAGAGCGTGCGCAATAATTAAAAAAAAAGAGCTACACTCTACCTCTAAACTGGTAACCGTTAAATAAATTTAAAGCGTCGCAGATTGAGATCTCTATTGACCGTAGTTTGTCGCCATCCCACGGGGGGCGCAATTTTAAACCGTAACATGTTGGGTATCTATTTACTCGGCGTGACATCATCTTTCACAATATACAAAAAAAATGGGCTAACTTTACTGTTTAGTATTTTTTAAATGCAGTGAAATGTGATTTTTCATTTTTTTTCCAAAAAAATGGCGTTTTAAAGACCGCTGCGCAAATACCGCTTGACAAAAAGTTTTGCAATGACTGACATTTTATTCTCCAGAGTCTTTGCTAAAAAAATATATATAATGTTTGGGGGTTCTAAGTAGTTTTCTAGGAAAAAATACTGCTTTTAACTTAAACAAAAAGTGTCCGAAATAGGGCTGGGGCTTAAGTGGTTAATTACCATTATGTTGTTCAGTTGTTACCAATTCTTTCTTTAGTTCCAAAATGTTTTTTTATTGGAAATTCAATATGAGGATATAGATATCAAATCAACCAACATTTGGTAACAACAACATTACATTGGTTTGAGAAGAAACAACATGGGAAAATACACAGAAAAGACTACACTGGCTATTGCAAGAAAAGAGAAAAGGGTAATTCTCAGTTGTAGCCTAAGGATGGGTCTGGGGTGATGCCTCTTATCCGGAGACACAGCTTGGGAACTTTCTGTGTTCCGAGATAAGGGCGTCACACCCGGTTACATTCCATCCCTCAAAGCATTTTGTTTGAGTTTACAAGATGATAAAACAAAGTTATTGACAGGGCGCAAGCTATAAATCAGGTGGAGTGGTTTTCTCTGTCCTTGCCTTGAGATTTACAAACCAAAACCATAGGTAGGGGGAACACAAGTGCTAGAACAAATAGCGTTGAGGGGTTTAAAAATGTTACTTCGCTTATAGCTCAGATAACCTGAAGCTCAAGGTAAGGTAATTTGTTATGTAAATTTATGGCTCGTGTATCAGTAAGTATCCTGAAGTATTATGGGATGCTTAGTGTGTTTGTAAAGCCTTGTGGAGGTGATCTCATCGCCAGTGTTTTTATATCTTAAATCTTTAGATGAAAGATAATGTGAGGGTCATTGAGTTACGTATCTGAGCTTGTGTTTGTTTGGTATCGTGATTAAGGTAAGGGGGAGAAAGAGAAAAAAAAAGAGGGGGCAGGAAAATAAAGGGGCAAGAAGTATGTGGGGAGAGGAGAAGGGGATAGCTCCAACCCCTTCCCTGGAGTCAGTACATAGATAAAATCATGAAGGGATCATGACCTTTGTGTAATCTGTTGTGCCCTTAAAGTGAAACCAGCAGGTCCAGGTATTGGTGGATTTGGTTGGTGTACATAGTAACATAGTTACATAGTTAGTGAGGTTGAAAAAAGACATCATTCCATCCAGTTCAACCTATAATGTGTGTGTTTGCTGTTAACCGTACATTGTATACCCCTGTATGTTGTGATCTTTAAGGTGCCCATCTAATAGTTTTTTGAACCTATCGATGCTCCCTGCTGTTCTATCGATGCTCTACCTTTTTTTTTAAAAACTATGTAGCCAGCAAAGTCTGAAGTATCCAAAATTCTTGTAATGGGTTAAGAAATTATTTAAAGAAGTTGCAAAGTCAGAAGGTTTTTATCTTCATGCATTCTTTGCATGAAGATAAAAAACTTTCTCGGTGTAGAAGCCCCTAAAACTTAACTGAGGTCCTTCTCTGTCCAGGGATGTCCATGAGTTCCTCATCCGTCAGGGACTCTCCCTCCAGATTGGGGCACAGTCATGGTGCCATTGGCTCCCGCGGCTGTCTCTCAAAGTCAGTTAGCCAATCAGGAGATAGAGAGGGGTGGGGCCAAACAGCAGCTCGATGTCTGAATGGACACACGGAGCTGCAGCTTGGCTTGGGCACCCCCATAGCAAGCGGTTTGCTGTGGGGGCACTCAACAGGAGGGAGGGGCCAGGAGCAGCAATGAGGGACACGAGAAGAGGAGGATCCAGGTTGCTCTGTGCAAAACCAACTGCACAGAGGAGGTAAGTATAACATGTTTGTTATTTTTTACACTTTAAAGTGAAATAGTCAGCATTACAAAATGGCAGGTTTACTAGGGAGTGCCTGGGGTCCGGTGCATCCCTGTTCAACGTTTCAGGTGTGAATCAGGTCTGACTTTTTGCCTGTATTCGAACCTGAAACGGAGCCAAAGATGCACAGGACCCTTTTCCAGTGCACTCCGTGGCCGCCCCAGAACTGTGTGAACCGGCTTCATTGAGAGCCAGTCACACTCTCTTGTCTTGTGAATTGGATTCGGAGAAACCTGCATCCAATTCACATCAGTGTGAACCCAGCCTTAGCCGTAGGATGAAAGCAAGTATCTTAAAGGGACAAGAAGAGCGGCAGTTGAAAGATTTGCAGCATTTGTAGTGTTTGGGTATATTTTTCTCACTGCACTAGAGTTGAACGGACACCTGGATGTCCATGTTCGGCGGGTTCGGCCGAACTTGAAAAAAAAGTCTGGGTCCGTGACCCGGACTTTTTCCGAACTTTACCCGGACACCGAACCCCATTGAAGTCAATGGGGACCCGAACTTTCAGGCACTAAAATGTCTCTAAAAAAACCCAATGGAAAGGGCTAGATTGCTGCAAATGGCAGCAAAATGTAGTTAAGAGCATGGCAAGTGCTCTGCAAACAAATGTGGATTGGGAAATAACTTAAAACAACAAAACAAACAGAAAAGTAAAACAATTTTCTTCATCTGTGAAGGACGAGGCCCATATGGAGTAGGAGGGAGGTTGAGGTGGCGGTGGATGTGGCGGTGTAGGTGGAAGCGGCGGTGGAGAGGGACGAGGTAGCCAACACTGCTTTTTTTTAGTCATTTTAAATTAGGGTACACCCCAAAAGAGTGAGAAAGTTAAAAAATATAACAATGGCTGGGTAAAGTCAGTATCCATCTCAATTCTGCACAAGGTACGGAAAAGTCCTGTGGGATCCATGCCTGGTTCATTTTAATGAATGTGAGCTTGTCCACAATGTCTCTGGACAGGCGGCTGCGCTTGTCTGTGATAACGCCCCCTGCCGTGCTAAATACACGTTCAGATAATACACTGGCTGCAGGGCACGCCAGCACCTCCAAGGCGTAAAGGGCAAGCTCAGGCCATGTGCCCAATTTGGAGACCCAGAAGTTGAAGGGGGCAGACCCATCATTCACTACATGTAGGCGTGTGCACACATACTGCTCCACCATGTTGGTGAAAAGCTGCCTCCTGCTAAGACGTTCCATATGAGCTGCTGGTGCTGCTGTTTGTTGTGGCGTGCTGACAAAGCTTTTCCACTTTTCGGCCATGCTAACCCTGCCTTCTGAGGTGCTGGCGGTGCCCTGGTTGCGTTGGCGACCTCTTCCTCCTCCTCCTCTGCCTTGGCCTTGTGCTTCCACTGTGGCCCCGCTGTCAGGTGGGAATGCCAGCAGCATGGCGTCTACCAGCGTGCGCTTGTACTCGCGCATCTTGCGATCACGCTCCAGTGAGTGAATTAAGGACGGTATGTTGTCCTTGTAACGGGGATCCAGCAGCGTGGCCACCCAGTAATCAGCACAAATTAGAATGTGGGCAACTCGGCGGTCGTTGTGGAGACACTGCAGCACGTAATCGATCATGTGTGCCAGGCTGCCCAGAGGCAACGAAAGGCTGTCCTCTGTGGGAGGTGTATCGTCTGTGTCCTCTGTATCCCCCCAGCCACGCACCAGTGATGGCCATGAGCTGGCATGGGTGCCACCCTGCTGTGAACATGGTTCCATCTCCTCCTCCATCTCCTCCTCCTCATCCTCCTCATCCTCCAGAACTGTGCCCCTGCTGGACAATTGTGTTCCTGGCTTTTGTGGGTGCAGGAACCCACCCTGGGAGCCACTTGTGAATGACTGCCCTGAAAGCCTTGAAAATGATCCCTCTTCCTCCTCCTCCTCCTCCTGTGCCACATCCTCTTCCATCATCGCCCGAATCGTTTTTTGAAGGAGGCATAGAAGGGGGATAGTTAAGCTGACAACGGCATCATCGGCACTGGCCATGTTGGTGGAGTACTCAAAACAGCGCAACAAGGCACACAGGTCTCGCATGGAGGCCCAGTTATTGGTGGTGAAGTGCTGCTGTTCCGCAGAGCGACTCACGCGTGCGTACTGCAGCTGAAACTCCACTATGGCCTGCTGCTGCTCGCTGCTCGTCTTTCCAGCATGTGCAAGGTGGAGTTCCACCTTGTGGGCACGTCACATATGAGGCGGTGAGCGGGAAGGCCGAAGTTACGCTGCAGCGCTGACAGGCGAGCAGCAGCAGGGTGAGAACACCGAAAGTGCGCACAGACGGCCCGCACTTTCTGCAGCAGCTCTGACAAATCGGGGTAATTTTTAAGGAACCTCTGCACCACCAAATTCAGCACATGCGCCAGGCAAGGGATGTGCGTCAAACCGGCTAGGCCCAGAGCTGCTATGAGAATTCGCCCGTTATCGCACACCACCAGGCCGGGCTTGAGGCTCGCTGACAGCAACCACTCATTGGTCTGCTGTTCCATGCTCCTCCACAACTCCTGCGCGGTGTGTGGTTTTTCCCCCAAACAGGCAAGTTTTAAAACTGCCTGCTGTCGTTTACCCATGGCCGTGCTGAAGTTGGTGGTGAAGGTGTAACGCTGACCGGATGAGGAGGCGGTAGAGGATGAGGAAGCGGAGTAGGAGGAGTTAGGAACAGGAGGCAAACTGAAGCGCCCTGCATTCCTCGGTGGTGGAAGGACATGCGCCAAATTGCTATCCGCCTCAGGCCCATCCGCCACTGCATTTACCCAGTGTGCCGTTAGGGAGATATAATGCCCCTGACCGTGCTTACTGGTCCACGTATCGGTAGTTAGGTGGACCTTGCCACAGATGGTGTTGCACAGTGCACACCTGATTTTTTCCCCCACTTGGCTGTGCAGGGAAGGGATGGCTTGCCTGGAAAAGTAGTGGTGGCTGGGCACGACGTTCTGTGGGACAGCCACCGACATAAGGCTTTTAAAACTGTGCGTCTCCACCAGACGGAATGACAGCATTTCAAAGGCCAAGAATTTTGAAATGCTGGCATTCAGGGCCAGGGATCGCGGGTGGGTAGGGGGTACTTCCTCTTTCTCTGAAGTGTTTGGGAGATGGAAAGCTGAACGCTTCCACGGGACATTGTGGAGATGGTTGGTGACCCAGGTGGTGGTGTTGCTGACAGATCCTCTGTTTGCGGGGTGTCAGGTGCCGGTATCAGTACAGAGGTGGATGAAGAGGCCGAGACTGCAGCATAAGAGGAAGCAGGAGGAGCCAGAGACGTTTCTTGGTTTTGAAGGTGTCTACTCCACTGCAGCTCGTGCTTTGCACTTAGATGCCTGATCATGCAGGTTGTGCTCAGGTTGAGAAGGTTTATGCCTCGCTTCAGGCTCTGATTGCACAGGGTGCAAACCACTCGTGTCCTGTCATCAGCACATTGTCTGAAGAACTTCCACGCTAGAGAACTCCTTTGAGCTGGCTTTGGTGCGCTCGGTCCCTTGCTGCGTTGGGCAGTAGCAGGCGTAGTGTCTAGGGCGCGGCTGCTCTGCTTCTGCACCCTGCTCCCTCTTCTGCTGCGCTGGTGGCTCTGTGCGACCACCGCCTCTTCCTCCAAACTACTCAGGTCACCTGCATGACCTTCATTCCATGTGGGGTCGAGGACCTCATCGTCCTCCACATCATCTTCCACCCAGTCTTCACCCCTGCCCTCCTTGTCGGTCTCCACAATTCTGAGTGCCGCAGCAGTTGGCACCTGCGTTTCGTCATCATCGGAGACGTGCTGCGATGGTCTTTCTATGTACTCATCTTGAGAAATAAGTGGTTGGGCATCGCTGCACTCAATCTCTTCCACTTCTGGGGCAGGGCTAAGTGGATGGCCCTGGGAGACCCTGCTGACAGAGTCATCAAAAAGAAGAAGAGACTGCTGCATGACTTGGGGCTCAGACTGCTTGCCTGATTTGCAAGGGGGTGAGGTGAAAGACAGTTGGACATCGGCTGCAGGTGCCAACTCTGACCTTTCTGCAGTAGACTGGGTGGGAGACAATGTGAAGGAACTGGAGGCACTGTCAGCAACCCAATCTACTATCGCCTGTACTTGTTTTTGCCTCAACACTTGTAGACGCGCATTATGCCCTACCAAATACTGCTGCAGGTTCTGTCGCCTACTCACACTTGAGGAAGGTGTTTCACTTGTGCATGTAGCTGGCACAGATCGACCACATCCTCTCCTTGAAACAGGAGCTCTACCAGCAGCACCACGACCCAGGCCACGGCCCCTATTTGACGTTCTCCTCATATAACACAGAGTAGGCCCCGATTAAAATTTTTTGTACCCTAAAGGCAGGATGAGAATGAGGAAGAGGAGTAGGAGGAGTTCGGAACAGGAGGCAAACTGAAGCGCCCTGCAATCCTCGGTGGTGGAAGGAGATGCGCCAAACAAATTTAAAAGGTGTATCTCACACATACCGATACAGACTATGCCGTAATTTATTTTTTTTCACCCCAAAAGGGTGTATATTGAATAGCGTAATAGAAAAAAGTATATAGAAAGGTGTATCTCACACGTACCGATACAGACTGTGCCGCAATTTAATTTTTTTCACCCCAAAAGGGTGTATATTGAATAGCGGAATAGAAAAAAAGGATATAAAACGGTGTATCTCACACATACAAACAAAGACTAGGCCCCGATTACAATTTTTTGTACCTTAAAGGCAGGATGAGGAAGAGGAGTAGGAGGAGTTCGGAACAGGAGGCAAACTGAAGCGCCCTGCAATCCTCGGCGGTGGAAGATGCACCAAAAAAAATTGAAAGGTGTATCTCACACCTACCAATACAGACTATGCCACAATTTAATTTTTTTCACCCCAAAAGGGTGTATATTGAATAGCGGAATAGAAAAAAGGATATAAAACGGTGTATCTCACATGTACAAACACAGACTAGGCCCCTATTACAATTTTTTGTACCCTAAAGGCAGGATGAGGAAGAGGAGTAGGAGGAGTTCGGAACAGGAGGCAAACTAAAGCGCCCTGCAATCCTCAGCAGTGGAAGATGCACCAAAAAAATTTGAAAGGTGATAATCACACGTACCGATACAGACTATGCCGCAATTTAATTTTTTTCACCCCAAAAGGGTGTATATTGAATAGTGGAATAGAAAAAGTATAAAAAATGGTGTATCTCACACGTACAAACACAGACTAGGCCCCGATTATAATTTTTTGTACCCTAAAGGCAGGATGAGGATGAGGAAGAGGAGTAGGAGGAGTTCGGAACAGGAGGCAAACTGAAGCGCCCTGCAATCCTCGGCGGTGGAAGATGCGCCAAACAAATTTAAAAGGTGTATCTGACACGTACCGATACAGACTATGCCGCAATTTAAATTTTTTTCACCCCAAAAGGGTGTATATTGAATAGCGGAATAGAAAAAAGTATATAAAACGGTGTATCTCACAGGTACAAACACAGACTAGGCTCCGATTACAATTTTTTGTACCCTAAAGGCAGGATGAGGATGAGGATGAGGAAGAGGAGTAGGAGGAGTTCGGAACAGGAGGCAAACTGAAGCGCCCTGCAATCCTCGGCGGTGGAAGATGCACCAAAAAATTTGAAAGGTGTATCTCACACCTACCGATACAGACTATGCCGCAATTTAATTTTTTTCACCCCAAAAGGGTGTATATTGAATAGCGGAATAGAAAAAAGTATATAAAAAGGTGTATCTCACACGTACCGATACAGACTATGCCGCAATTAAATTTTTTTTACCCCAAAAGTGTGTATATTGAATAGCGGAATAGAAAAAAGGATATAAAACGGTGTATCTCACACATACAAACAAAGACTAGGCCCCGATTACAATTTTTTGTACCTTAAAGGCAGGATGAGGAAGAGGAGTAGGAGGAGTTCGGAACAGGAGGCAAACTGAAGTGTCCTGCAATCCTCGGCGGTGGAAGATGCGCCAAACAAATTTAAACGGTGTATCTCACACGTACCGATACAGACTATGCCACAATTTAATTTTTTTCACCCCAAAAGGGTGTATATAGAATAACGGAATAGAAAAAAGGATATAAAACGGTGTATCTCACATGTACAAACACAGACTAGGCCCCTATTACAATTTTTTGTACCCTAAAGGCAGGATGAGGAAGAGGAGTAGGAGGAGTTCAGAACAGGAGGCAAACTAAAGCGCCCTGCAATCCTCAGCAGTGGAAGATGCACCAAAAAAATTTGAAAGGTGTTAATCACACGTACCGATACAGACTATGCCGCAATTTAATTTTTTTTCACCCCAAAAGGGTGTATATTGAATAGCGGAATAGAAAAAAGGATATAAAACGGTGTATCTCACACATACAAACAAAGACTAGGCCCCGGTTACAATTTTTTGTACCCTAAAGGCAGGATGAGGAAGAGGAGTAGGAGGAGTTCGGAACAGGAGGCAAACTGAAGCGCCCTGCAATCCTCGGCGGTGGAAGATGCGCCAAAAAAATTTGAAAGGTGTATCTCACACGTACCGATACAGACTATGCCGCAATTTAATTTTTTTCACCCCAAAAGGGTGTATATTGAATAGTGGAAGAGAAAAAAGTATATAAAACGGTGTATCTCACACGTACAAACACAGACTAGGCCCTGATTACAATTTTTTGTACCCTAAAGGCAGGATGAGGAAGAGGAGTAGGAGGAGTTCGGAACAGGAGGCAAACTGAAGCGCCCTGCAATCCTCGGCGGTGGAAGATGAGCCAAACAAATTTAAAAGGTGTATCTGACATGTACCGATACAGACTATGCCGCAATTTAATTTTTTTTCACCCCAAAAGGGTGTATATTGAATAGCGGAATTGAAAAAAGTATATAAAAAGGTGTATCTCACACGTACCGATAGAGACTATGCCGCAATTTAATTTTTTTCACCCCAAAAGGGTGTATATTGAATAGCGGAATAGAAAAAAGGATATAAAACAGTGTATCTCACAGGTACAAACACAGACTAGGCCCGATTACAATTTTTTGTACCCTAAAGGATGAGGATGAGGAAGAGGAGTAGGAGGAGTTCGGAACAGGAGGCAAACTGAAGCGCCCTGCAATCCTCGGCGGTGGAGGATGCGCCAAACAAATTTGAAAGGTGTATCTCACACGTACCGATACAGACTATGCCACAATTAAATTTTTTTCACCCCAAAAGGGTGTATATTGAATAGCTAAATAGAAAAAAGTATATAGAAAGGTGTATCTCACATATACCGATACAGACTATGCCGCAATTTAATTTTTTTACCCCAAAAGGGTGTATATTGAATAGCGGAATAGAAAAAAATATATAAAATTGGTGATTTTTCAATAGCACATGTGAACACAGCAGTGTCTTATGTTTTATGTCACGGTCAGCAGCAGGCTATGAAGGGGAAAAAAAATTCCCCTTTAAATTTGTAATTTTTAAATAGCAGATTAGAACAGCACTCTGTAGTAAAATATAGCTGAACGCTGCACACAACAGACTGATAAAATATTTTTTTTTCTCCCTCCTTCTCCTCCTCCTCAGTGGGCTCAAGTGAGGGCAAAAAGATCGTTCACTGCACCACCCCCCACACAGCAAAATCGATGTAGATCGCTAACGGACGATTGTTCTGTCCTGTGTCTCCTAATCTCTCCCTGCCTACTCTCTCCAGCCTGTCCCCAAAATGCTCTTCTATCTTTCCCTGCCTACACTCCAACCTGTCCCTGCATTCTTTTCGGGCACAATGTTTTTTTTCCCCTGTCTGTCCCTAATCAGCAGCAGCCAGCACCGTTTTGTGTGCTCTCTCCCTACACTAGAGCAGACTGACGCACAACGCGCTGTGTCTCTAGCTTATAAAGACCGGGGTCACATGCTTCAGCTGGCCAATCACAGCCATGCCATTAGTAGGCATGGCTGTGATGGCTTCTATGGCACACCAGTTAAACGCTTGTTGATTGGCTGTTGCAAGCCCGCCATTAAAAGCGCGCCATTACATACAAAACAGGAAATAAAATTACCGAACACGGATTTTAAACCCGGGTAACAAAAATCCAATTATCCGCTACGGACCGTGTTCGCTCAACACTACACTGCACCCTTTCAAGTTGTAGTTCAATACATACCTATTGTATGTTCCTATAAGTGTAAGTCACACTTGTCAAATTTTCTTATCGGTGTAAACCACACTTGCACTGGACCACAAAGCTATACGAGGGGGTACTGATAAGTATTAAACCTTACCTAGAAAGAAATTGAGCTAGGAAGCTGTAAATTGCAGGTTATACTGGCCAATTTGTTTATATTCAATGGTGCAAAAGTCAACCACCTATGATTTTAACTTCTTTCTTTTTTGGTCCAAAGTGAACATGGCAGAACCTTTAGAAAAATTAAATGTGGAAGAGCATAGGACCATAATCAAGTTCCTGTTATTCCAAGGGAAAGATGCAAATCAGATCCATAATAAAATGTCACAAACTATGGGTGACTATGGGTGACAGTGGCCATATGCAACAGTTAAACATTGGGTTGTCAATTTTAAAATTGGCCATCTCGGTGTTGAAAGTGAGGAACCCATTGGAAGGCCTGTTTCTGTCTCTGTGCCTGCAAATGTGAAAGCCATCAATGGCATGATCATGGAAGACTGCCAAATATCAGCCAAAAGCATTGCTACATATCTGGGAATATCAACTTGGAAATGAGAAAGCTTGCAGCAAAGTGGATCCCAAAACTTTTGACAACCAAACAAAAGAGGAAAAGTGTGGAGACATTGATAGCTGTTTTGGGACATACAGTGGGTACGGAAAGTATTCAGACCCCCTTAAATTTTTCACTCTTTGTTATATTGCAGCCATTTGCTAAAATCATTTAAGTTCATTTTTCTTCCTCATGAATGTACACATAGCACCCCATACTGACAGAAAAACACAGAATTGTTGACATTGTTGCAGATTTATTAAAAAAGAAAAACTGAAATATCACATGGTCCTAAGTATTCAGACCCTTTGCTGTGACACTCATATATTTAACTCAGGTGCTTTCCATTTCTTCTCATCATCCTTGAGATGGTTCTACACCTTCATTTGAGTCCAGCTGTGTTTGATTATACTGATTGGACTTGATTAGGAAAGCCACACACCTGTCTATATAAGACCTTCCAGATCACAATGCATGTCAGAGCAAATGAGAATCATGAGGTCAAAGGAACTGCCTGAAGAGCTCAGAGACAGAATTGTGGCAAGGCACAGATCTTGCCAAGGTTACAAAAAGATTTCTGCTGCACTTAAGGTTCCTAAGAGCACAATGGCCTCCATAATCCTCAAATGGAAGACGTTTGGGACGACCAGAACCCTTCCTAGAGCTGGCCGTCCGGCCAAACTGAGCTATCGGGGGAGAAGAGCCTTGGTGAGAGAGGTAAAGAAGAACCCAAAGATCACTGTGGCTGAGCTCCAGAGATGCAGTCAGGAGATGGGAGAAAGTTGTAGAAAGTCAACCATCACTGCAGCCCTCCACCAGTCGGGGCTTTATGGCAGAGTGGCCCGACGGAAGCCTCTCCTCAGTGTAAGACACATGAAAGCCTGCATGGAGTTTGCTAAAAAACACCTGAAGGACTCCAAGATGGTGAGAAATAAGATTCTCTGGTCTGATGAGACCAAAATAGAACTTTTTGGCCTTAATTCTAAGCGGTATGTGTGGAGAAAACCAGGCACTGCTCATCACCTGTCCAATACAGTTCCAACAGTGAAGCATGGTGGTGGCAGCATCATGCTGTGGGGGTGTTTTTCAGCTGCAGGGACAGGACGACTGGTTGCAATTGAGGGAAAGATGAATGCGGCCAAGTTACAGGGATATCCTGGACAAAAACCTTCTCCAGAGTGCTCTGGACCTCAGACTGGGCCGAAGGTTTACCAACACTTGGCTTTTTGGTTTTTCCAACAAGACAATGACCCTAAGCACACAGCTAAAATAAGGAAGGAGTGGCTTCACAACAACTCTGTGACTATTCTTGAATGGCCCAGCCAGAGCCCTGACTTAAACCCAATTGAGCATCTCTGGAGAGACCTAAAAATGGCTGTCCACCAACGTTTACCATCCAACCTGACAGAACTGGAGAGGATCTGCAAGGAGGAATGGCAGAGGATCCCCAAATCCAGGTGTGAAAGACTTGTTGCATCTTTCCCAAAAAGACTCCTGGCTGTATTAAATCAAAAGGGGGCTTCTACTAAATACTGAGCAAAGGGTCTGAATACTTAGGACCATGTGATATTTTAGTTTTTCTTTTTTAATAAATCTGCAACAATGTCAACAATTCTGTGTTTTTCTGTCAGTATGGGGTGCTATGTGTACATTCATGAGGAAGAAGAATGAACTTAAATGATTTTAGCAAATGGCTGCAATATAACAAAGAGTGAAAAATTTAAGGGGGTCTGAATACTTTCCGTACCCACTGTATTGCAAGAAATGAGTCAGATTTCCTGGACAAACTGGTAACTGGTGATGAGACATGGATCTACTGTTAGGAACCCGAGACAAAGGAACAGTCTAAGGAATAGAGGCACAGTGGTTTCCCCAGGCCCAAGAAGTTCTGTGTGCAAAGGTCAGAAGGTCAAACAGTTTTTTGGGATAAGATGGGAGTTCTGCTGGTGGACTACCTCCAAAAGGGTTTAAAAATTAATGCAACATATTACTGTGCTTTATTGACTAAGTTGAGGCAAAATATCAAGGAAAAATGTTGAGGAAAGCTCTCCAAAGGTGTCATCCTGTTGCATGACAGCACCTCATCAAACACTGCAGGTAAAACAATGGCAAAACTGACCTCTTTAGGCTTTCAAGTGATTCCCCATCCACCCTATTCACCCGATTTGGCTTCTGACTATCATCTGTTCCCCAATCTCAAAAAACACCAAAAGGGACAATGATTTGGGAGTGTTCCGGAGGCAACTAATGCTGCAAATAAAGTGTGTTTACACCAGCAGTTGGAAGAACTTTATTTGCAGGGACTTAAGAAGCTGCAGGACAGATGTGGTAAGTGCATTGACTTCCTGTGAGAATATGTAGAATAGTGTGGCAGTTACAGCTTCCTAGCTCAATTCCTTCTGGATAAAGCTCAATACTTATCAGCACACCCTCATATACTGCTGTGCACAAGTATACATAAAGTATACATAAAAAATAAATTGTGAAGAAAAAATGTAATTGGTTTCACCACAACAGCTTCCCTTTGTTTGCAGTTGAGAAACATAGATTATTGAGGTTCTGTTGAATCTACCAAAGCCTTATAGTTTACAAGTCACCTAAGCACCACACTTTACGGTACACCTAAGCACCACTTCCTCCTCACAGAGCTCTTCCAATAGCTGCAAATAAAAGTAAGGAATAGGCAACACATTATCAGAATCATAGTAGGCCTACAGGGATAGGCAGAAATTCCCATGCAGATATGAATGGGTGAGCAGCCTCTATGTCCAAAAGCCAAAGCAGTGGTCGTGGGCGTGATACATTGTAATGGATGTAATTGATGGTTTAGTAAAATGCCTATTTCTACAGTATTATAAACAAGCTTATAAACCATTTATACCCATTTATGGTATTTTATGCTATAGTGCTGTTATGCTAATATGCTAATATGCTTTTATGCTATTTGCTTATATGAAATACTTTCCTTGCTCAAACATAATTGCCAGATCACTTTTCTCCTATAAATCGAAGCAATAAGAAAAAAAGAAGAACAGATGATTTCCAAGATGGCGCCTCCAGTGAGGGACACACCTAGGACAGAAGATGGTCATATCCTGGAAGAAGTTATATGCGCATAGATACATCCAATCAAATAAGATTATAATTTAAATGTCTATACTTAATGCCATGCCTACAGGACATTTTCTGGAGATGTTCTGTACGGGCTTTATAAGCTTAAAAGGCGGAAGCAATAAAGCAGAACTGTTTCACCCTGACTGTGTCAGTGTCAGCATTTCATGCATTACTCTTAAAAATTAGGCCAGGGACGGATATAACTCTATCGGCATTGTTCCGATCCAAAGCAACTGGTGGCCCGTACGGGGAGCTTGGGTCTTTTGACCAAGAGAGAAAGCCGATGAAAAGGAGGCTGGGAGGAATCAATTCGCAGAGAGGGGGAGACTGATCACCTCTGAAATACGGTAAGACATATTTAATATCTTATCCGTATGCTCTCTCTGTGATTGGTTTATCTCTGTATCCGTATCGGCTGCTTGAGGTCATCAAAAGCAGGTAACATAGCTTGCCCAAGCTCCATTTGTAAAGAACCTGCACAAGTTATATCTGCCGCCTGTTTTGTGTGTTATATGTGCTGGCACGTGATAGGGAGGCGAAATAAGCAGACGGGAATAGTCACAGATGGAGTAATTGGCTGGCGTCAGTAGGACTCTCCAGTGGAGAGGGGGAGCCACCAAGACTCTCCTCTCCTCGATTGGCAACGTTAGTGCACGACGGTTGTTGTTTTGTATGTAGTGTACGGATGCCCGAAGAAGGGGAGGGGGAAAAGAAAAAAAAAGGACACGCTTGGCGTGGGTAAACCTGTGACAGACACTCTGAGTTTCGCCATCCTTCGAATGAGTCAGCGTCCTGAATTTGTATGTGGTTATACCAGGATATAGAGAAGAGATTTTTGGTCTGAAACCTGTATCAGCAGATATTACAGCGTAGTAGTGTTCAGACTGAACGTACATTACTCAGTGAGAAATTTGGGCGTGCAGTTGGGGCACGCACATGACAGTTGAAGCGGTACACAAAATTTTATTTATTGTGTTTAATAAAAGTAAGAAGAGTTTTGTTACAGTTACGATTATGCGTTGCAGAGTGTGACAGGACAGAAAGAGCAGAGGAGCCCCCCCGTCAGGTTTTTGTGTGCTTGTTTAGCTACTTCCTCTTTCTTTGTCCTGTGTAGACGACTGATATGCATATTTAAATAACGGAGAGCTGTCAGGCAGAAATAAAGCCGTTATATATATATATATATAATTAAAAAAAAAGAGAAATGTTAGCTTGTGATTTGATGAAAGATAGGGAGGGGCAAGTTGCCGTTAAAAAGGATAGAGAAATTGGCAGAGATTTGCGGCGCTCCTGTACAGGATGATCCTGTACAGGATGATCCTGTGAGGACGACTGATTCCATCCAGAAGACTGGTGTATTTTGTTAAAACGAAAGAAAGGTCTCTTGTCAGACCACGGGCTGCTACATGCAGCAGAAGCCTGGTACAGAGTGACAAATCAACATGGGGAAATCGTTTATGTGCACCATAAGCCAGAAAATAAGTCAGGGGGAAGTGAGCCACCGCCCAATTATGGCGGCCAGACCTCAGGCAGAGAGCACCGTTCCCCAGAGACTTCCCTACCACTTGACGTCCCTCCCACGAGACGCACTCTTAGGTCCCCTCCCACTGTAAAACTCCCGTTACCGCCCGTCACCACCCCAGGTCAGAAGCCATCTTGCTACACTCAACTGCCGTGACACAGGAAGACTCCCTATGATGACTTCCTCGGGTGGCCATCTTGGTACACCCATACCTATGTGTCCGGTAATAGATCAAACAACTTTAGCATACTATAAAGGGACACAATCTACCCCATTAATGATACTTGGTACCGATGATGAAGTAAACTCAGATGATGCCAGCCATGACCACCTATCTTCCCTTGATGCTAGAACAACTCCTGTAGCTCAAAGGAATCCCAATCCCGGTGCCACCCCAAAACAAAGGTTGGTCACATTAGTGGACACTGATAACCACAACCAGTCCGGGGCAAACATAGTTCCTCCTCTCCATGTCCAAGGTGCCCACAGTGAGCCAAGTAGGAAGCTCATGGCCCCTCGCTTCCAGAGCCCCGGTGAATCATTGCCAGCAGGCTGGGACATGGCCACAATGGCCACCCATCTCCAGCATTCCCCCCCTTTTACTGTGCATCCTGTATTCTTTGTATACTGAAAATGTTGACACATTTTTAACAACTGAACAAGGTGTGCGGTTACAACAGACCCAAACCCCCCCCCCCCCCCTCTTGATTATCAGGAATATGTAAAGAAAGCTAGGTCTATCATTTAGGTGGGCAGGCTGAGGTCCTCATTTATCAACAAATCTGTCCCATTCCCAGGGAGACCGTGTGTCCTCTGATGACACCATAAAAATGATAGGGGAAAAAAAAAAAACAGTAACCAGTTTGCCAGACCCTGAGAAACAGCCCATGCCCTTTAATCCTTTAATAGGAGAGTTGCACAGATCCAGAAAGCATATTCTTGTGCTTAGTGGGGTTTTAATAAGCCTCTGTGAGATTAAGGCAGGAGATGCCTATTGGCCGGTGATGGAAAAACATTTCAATGCTACTAGAATTGACGCTGACCACACTTTTGACTCAGGGCGTGAATATTTAACTCAGTTAGACCAAGCAACCAACATACAGGACATTACACAAGAGAAGACTGAATCAGTTGAGATATTCCATACTAGAATCTCACAGGTATTAACAGATTTGGGATTTGACAAGCAGAATAAGGCACATACCCAGATGCTGTCCTCCGCATTTGTTTCAGGCCTTAGGGAACCTATTCAGAAAGGTCTGCTTCTGTCTCGCCCAGAATATAGAGTGCTGTCCCTCGATACTTTACTGTTAGTAGCAAAAGGCATAGAATTCTCACAGGGAAACAAAAAGATGACCCCTCTCATGGTGACCTCTGACACGCCACACCTGCCACAAAATCCACGAGTCTGTTATAATTGCGGTAAGTCCGGACACTTCAAAAGGGAGCGTCGAAGCCCTCGGAGGATTACCAACAGGCAGTCTGACAGTGACCCACAAGGAGGCACATGACAGCAAGGACAAGACAACCAGGGGAACCCATTCAACTCTGTGCCCAACACTTGACCTCTGTACGATGCCCTGAACCCTGAAGACCAACCCTTTCGTGCTACCTTCAGAGGCCCTCCGAACTTTGAACTTCTGAAGGAAATTCTATCTACGGTCCCCGCCCTCGGCCTCCCAGACTATGAGAAGCCTTTTAAGCTGTTTGTCTCAGAGAGAGAGAGGGACATGCCACAGGAGTGTTGGCTCAGACCCATGGCAACGAGGTCAGGCCCATCGGCTATTATTCCTGCCAACTGGATCCAGTGGCTGGGGGGGGACCCTCTTGCCTCAGAGCCGTCTTCGCAGCCCAGGCTCCCCTGGATAAGCCTGCTGACCTTGTGTTGGGACATCATCTCATCCTTTTGGCCCCTCATGATATAGCAGCCATACTGAATCAAGTACAACCAAAACACCTGTCGACAGCAAGACATCTCAGACTTCAATGTGCCCTACTCCTCCCGGATAACGTCATCCTTCTCAGGTGTAACACGCTCAACCCATCCACTCTGCTTCCACTTCTCGAGGGGGGAGACGATCCTTGTGATATTCCCCATGACTGACTTGAGATGATGAAAATGGAAACTGCACATCTACCGACTGTAAGTGAAGTGCCTCTGGATAATCCTGACCTAGCTATCTATGTAGATGGATCAAGATATGCAGACCAAGCAGGAAGATATCACACTGGATATGCTGTCACCACCGAGGATACAATCCTCCACGCCTCGGCCCTACCTCCTTCAAAGTCTGCACAAGAAGCAGAGCTACGAGTCCTTATTACGGCATGCCAATTAACAGAAGAAAAGAGAGTCAACATCCACACGGACTCAAGATATGCCCTTATGGTTGCCTGTGATTATAGGATCCTCTGGAGGACCAGAGGGTTTCTAACGGCGAACTGTGAAGCATGGTGCAGCAATCAAAGACTTGATGGATGCTCTACTTCTTCCTGCCCAAGTGGCTATACTTAAGGTAAAGGCACATGGTAGACTGAATTCTCCGAAAGCACGAGGCAACCATCTGGCGGACACCGCCGCAAAGCCAAAGCAGGCCGCATACGAAGTGCGAGAAGTTAACAACAGAGTGGACATGCCTGCTTCGGATGGAACAGCATCAGCACCACAGAACATACAAGATACTGAAGCTGTACAAACCACCATGGTCCTGCAAAGCCCATCTGTAGACTGGACATTCCTCAAAGAACAACAGAAAGCAGCAAGTAAAGAAGAAAAGGAGATGTGGATAAAGAAAGGAGCCACATTGAAGAATGGACTCATGGAAGTGGACAAGAGACCACGTTTGCCACGATCTATGTTCCCAGCAGTAGTACAGTGGGCTCATGGTGCCTCTCACCTATCAAAAACTTTGATGAACGCCCTGATCAACAAATACTATTTGGCCCCAGGGATCACCCCACTCACCACACAATTTTTGCAAATCATGTACTATTTGTGATAAGTGCAACCCTGGAAGACCGGAGAAAGTGCCCAGAAAACACCTAGCAAAAGCCCAGTATCCTTTCCAGAGAATACAGATTGACCACATCCAGATGCCAAAGAGTGGCCGATATGAGTATGCTTTGGTGATCATAGATATGTACTCTTCCTGGCCAGAAGCTTTCCCTGTTACCAACATGACAGCAAAGACCACAGCTAAAAGGCTTCTAATAGAAGTAGTGTGCAGGTATGGCGTCCCAGAGGTTATAGAGAGTGATCAAGGGCCGGCTTTTACGGCCTCAGTAATCAAAGAAATATGGACAGCCTTGGGGGTCACACTAGCTTTTCATACCCCATACCATCCACAAAGTAGTGGAAAGGTAGAGAGACTGAATGGTACAATAAAGTCTAGGATGTTAAAAATGTCCCAGGAGACAGGAATGAGTTGGCCAGACAGTTTACCTATTACTTTGTTTAGTGTCAGATACACTCCCAGAGGGAGCCATGGTTTATCACCCTATGAGATACTGTTTGGGTCAGCCCCTAGACTAGGATGGTATTATCCGCAACAGTTACAACTTCAATTTAACATATTGGCTGATTATGTGATTGCATTGTCTCGTGAATTAACCCGTATCCGTGCGAGAGTGTCTTCTTCCATTCCAGATCTTGAACTAGATACAGGAACACACAAGCTGGTTCCCAGCGACTGGGTCTATATAAAGAAATTTGTATGAAAACACTCCCTTGAGCCCAGATTCGATGGTCCCTTCCAAGTCCTCCTAGTAACTTCCACATCAGTGAAGGTGGCTTGAAAGAACACCTGGATACACGCCTCCCATTGTAAGAAAGCCCCTGTACCTAAGGGGGCGGATGAGGACGAATCACAATTCTATATATCCTTTTCTTGTTGGGAACAACTAAGGCACAACAAGCAGCCATTACTGAAAATAATGGAAAGATCACTGCAATGCAGCCACGTTTGATTTTCATGCATGTAAAATACTCCCATGCCCCAAACTCAATAGCAGATCAGAATGGTATAAGACAGGACATGGGGAAGGGTATATTTGTGTCACCAAGGGGTCATGGGGAAAGAATTGTGCCTATTGGGGAGCAGCAGCTTGGAACACAGGGACACCCTGGGGATACCAACCCCAACCAGCTTATGATAGTAAGGATAGCCAAGGAGAGCCCTTGTTGGCCGTCTCACCTTACATAAACCAGGGCCTAGCACGCCACTTGTTCTAAATATACAGAATCTTAGTCCCTCTGATAGGGGTGAGATGGCAGATCCTACCTTTGAGGATACAATGGCAGCTGAAACCCGTTTCACAGAAGCCAATCTCTGGCTAGAGTGGATGAGGTACAGTGCTGGTAAGCATAATAGAACCAATTGTTATGTCTGTGGCAGTGCTAGACCACACTTAGGTACAGTCCCATTGAACATACCTGAAGAAACAGAGGAGTGTTTCCTAAGCCTCTTTACTAACATTTCCACTGATTATTCAACGTGTGAGAAATGGAAGGCAGAATACCCTAACAATACCAGGGACCCAAAGCCTAAAGAAGTTATCACAATATATCCTGGGAATTACATATGTTATGTCCGCTACACAGGAAAGGGTAGAAAATTGGGGACCTTCCCAAGAGGTTACTGTGCCTCTTACAGTCATGTTTCAACTAACTTGGTGCAAAACCAGACCCAATCTTTAGAGGCTAGAGTGGAGAGGAGAGTGTGCCCTTGCAAAGGCTATCATGCCTTTGCACATCTTGACAGAAAGTGCTCATAATGCACATATCAGTCTGACCCCAGGTAAAAGGATGAAACGGGAAGCTCTCCTTGGAAGTTTTGATCCTCATGTATATATAGATGCCATTGGAGTTCCAAGGGGGGTCCCAGATGAATACAAGGCTCAAGACCAGGTCAAGGACGGTCTTGAATCCCTAATCCCCATAATAACTGTCAATAAGAATGTAGATTCGATAAACTATATATATTATAACCAACAAAGGTTTGTCAACTACACCAAGGATGCATTCCAAGGGGTAGCTAAACAATTAGAAACCACATCTCAAAGTACCTTCCAGAACCGGATGGTTCTGGATATGATGTTAGCAGAAAAAGAAGGAGTCTGTACCATGATAGATAAGACCAGCACCTGTTGTACCTATATCCCGAACAACACTGGACCGAATGGTAAGATCACATTAGCTCTTAAGAAGTTAGAGAACCTATCAGTTGAACTGAAGAAAAATTCAGGTGTCACAGACCCATGGGATCAATATTTTAACTGGATGAGTGAGTGGCAGAAAGTCTTGGCACAGATAGGAGTGACTGTGTTGATCATTCTAATCCTCCTTGCTTTAGTGGTTTGCTGTGTACTCCCCTGCTTGAGGAAGTTCATGGAGAAAGCAATAGACCAAACTACACCCACAATTATGAGCCAAGACATAGAACTTGAGGAAGAAGACTATGGAAAATAATATACACCTTTGCAGACATTCCCTACCTCTGTCAGCGACCTGTAGGGCCATAGGGAGAGCATCTGACTTCCCATGCGCAAAGACCGTGGCAAGGGGGATGATTGATTAGCAATGACTCGTCTAAAGTGCGGCACAAAAGAGTTCCAAGGCGCATGAGAACAGATGAGCTAGGATCGATAGGGACAGGATGAAATAGACATTTTAAGGGGGGAATCTGTAATGGATGTAATTGATGGTTTAGTAAAATGCCTATTTCTACAGTATTATAAACAAGCTTATAAACCATTTATACCCATTTATGGTATTTTATGCTATAGTGCTGTTATGCTAATATGCTAATATGCTTTTATGCTATTTACTTATATGAAATACTTTCCTTGCTCAAACATAATTGCCAGATCACTTTTCTCCTATAAATCGAAGCAATAAGAAAACAAGAAGAACAGATGATTTCCAAGATGGCGCCTCCAGTGAGGGACACACCTAGGACAGAAGATGGTCATATCCTGGAAGAAGTTATATGCGCATAGATACATCCAATCAAATAAGATTATAATTTAAATGTCTATACTTAATGCCATGCCTACAGGACATTTCCTGGAGATGTTCTGTACAGGCTTTATAAGCTTAAAAGGCGGAAGCAATAAAGCAGAACTGTTTCACCCTGACTGTGTCAGTGTCAGCATTTCTCTGTGTGCACACATGCATTACTCTTAAAAATTAGGCCAGGGACGGATATAACTCTATCGGCATTGTTCCGATCCAAAGCAACATCATCTGCTGGCACGTCCCGTTTTCTATTTTTTCAGGTGCTAAAACAGCTAAATTACATGGAGGAGAGGGCAGACTAGCTCATAGTCTACAACATTCTGCCTCCTCGTACATAACTACTACTGCTGTTGTCCCATCAAATGTCACAGATGAGCCTGCTCAGCCACTTGCTGCAAGAGGGTACACAGCAATTAATGGGCTCTGGGTTTGAGGAGGATAGTTACGAGAGCTGAAAGGGAGGGCACACCAGGGAGAACCACTTGGCAGTGATAGTCCCACAGCATAATGCCAAGTTGGCTCCAGCGGTGAGGAGGGAGGGGATGATGAGGTTTCTGACCATACCTGCCCAGATAGCAAGGATACCTTGCTACACATTTGTGGCAGTGTTGAATTGTAAGTCTTGTTATCTTCCTTCACATTTTCACTGACAAGTTGTACACTCACAGAGCAATTGAAGCACAAGTTCTAGTTGGCACTTTTCCAATTTGTAGAAAATGTGCATGGCAAGTCTATAGCAAGAGCAAAGTTGCAGTGGTGAGTCTACAGCAAGAGCTCTGCAAGTCATAGTGACCCCTGTGGTGGGATGTCTATTGCACAACATAACTGAACCAAAACATGCAGCAGACTTACAGAGAAAGTTGATCTGGAGTCATGCAATGCAGACTTGCTGCAATTGTGCAACAACCTTGTGAAGCCTGGCAAGTCTAACAATAACTTAGCAAGCATATACAAGCAATTCCTGGCGCTGAGAACCGGTTGGTCAGAGGCCCCAAAAACTGTGGTATCAAGCTGTATGGGATGGACGGATATTTAGACAAAGTGCCAATGAGTCATATCAGGGTTGCAGCTGACCCATGCTCAGCTGACCACATTCCTGTGCAATTCAGATGTGAATGGACCCTTACACAACAATTTATACTTAGGTCAAAAGCAACAAAGAAAAATAAAAACTGCTATTAAAACAACTCATTAGATATTTATTTAATTAATTTATTTATTTATTTGTTTTTTTATTTATTTTATGAGCTTCCCTCACAATTATAAAAGAGGCATTTTTAATTAGGTCTTTTAGCTGTACCTTGAAACAGAAGGTGAGTATATGCAATGAAAAACAAGACTCTAACCAATGTAAATACGTAATATTCATAAACAGGTCTTTGTCTCTAAAGAGTTTTATTGTGCATTCCAAACACAAAATGTTCAGCAGATTCTCTCTTTTTCTTTTAGAAACCAGACAATTCATCTCTTAACTTCCCAGAAAGTCTTTTTGTGAAAATGTGTTTGATGAAATATTGATCTTATGTTTGTAATTCAGATGCTGTCTCTTGAGAATGCACCACCCTTTAATCTGCGGAGCCAATCACAGTGTCATATAACAGTCCTTCTGGGGACATGTGTTCTGCTCACTTGGGAGTTGTCGCCCGAAATATGAAAGCATAAACATAGGCACAATCTGCTGCTTTACAGTTTAAAGAGACAAAAGCTGTAAAAAATGTTTAAATTAAATTTATTATGCCAAGCTTGAAGTCGAAACTATATTTAGACAGACGTTTTTTATTATCACTTTAAAATGATCCTAGCTAAAACTAGCTATCATAACTAAGTTTTAGTATATATTACTGTATACTTAAAGTATATCTAAACCAAATTACTAACAGTCTATGAAATCTTTTACATGTTCATGAAATTAAAAAATTCATTTTCAATGTTTTTAAAACTGACACTTGCATTCAAATAATAACTGGTAATCCTGCCATACTAAAATAATTCACTTTTTCAAGTCAAGTTGCGATGGAGACAACAAATGGCCATTTTATTGCCTGTTATACATTCACAGTCTATAAATAAAGTTATAAGAAAATGCCATACGGTCATCACTGGTGCATGGAGGCAAAAAGTTGCTGAAAAGAGGTTATGGGAGATCGTTAGCACTTAGATACAACAAAAGATTAAAACATGGTTAAAAAAGTGTTTTATTTTAAAAAATGGGAATTTGTTTATGGTACATTGTGCTAAAAGTATAACTAAGGCCCCTTTCACACGGACTTTCTGATCCAGTCTGCCTGTCAGTTTTTCAGGCGGACCAGATTGGATGCTCCATGTAGCTCTATGGAGCTGCGGGTGTCAGCGGAGACATCTGCTGCTATCCGATCCTGTCCGTGAAATCCAGACGGATTGAAACCCTATCTGCCATCCGTCTGGAGATCGGATCGGATGCGATCGGATGAAAATGGACAGGTGGTCCGTTCTCTTCCAATCTCCCCATAGAGGACAGCGGGAATCTGACAGCTCCATCTCTGCACACAGAGCGGAGACGGAGCTGTCATCTGCCTGCTCAGCGAGGATCGGTGGATCGATCCCCGCTGAGCAAAACGGACTCTGTTGGGTGCACCGCCCATGTGAAAGGAGCCTAAAGGCAGGGGGGGTTTAGAACACCTGTCAGCTTTTTATTGCTGTCTGTGCACTCTATTGGTCATATTTACTGTTATCATTGAAAGTAAAAGAAAATCCCAAATGTTGTTTTATCCACAAAACAGTAAGGGCTTGTTTAGACTTGGAGGGGTGCTAACAATACTTGGCTGAGTGTCCCCCCATCAATCCCCCTAAGCTGTAATGGAAATCAGCTTGAATCAGCTTGAAATAAGAAAACAGGGGGACTGGCGGGAAGAATAGGAGATTTTTTTAACGCCATTACATGATACAACAGGCACATATCAGCTTGCTTTGCAGCGAATTTGAACCCCAGAACGTGGCGATACACTTTGGAGAGCATCAGCCCTGTAACTTGAACTGCACCCTGAGATTGGGATGATCTAAGAGCCAGGATGCCCATTGGAACATCTGGTGATATGTTTTGATTTATCTATCATGTCCAGGCATCAGCCACTGACCCACAACAGGGTGACAGCAGCCAGCCACCCTACAACAGGGTGCCAGCAAGCCACCCACACTGCCAGGCATCATTCACTGACCCACAACAGGGTGACAGCAGCCAGACACCCCACAACAGGGTGCCAGCAAGCCAATCACACTGCCAGGCATCAGTCATTGACCCACAACAGGGTGCCAGCCAGTCACCCACACTGCCAGGTGTCAGCCACCGACCCATAACAAGGTGAAAGCAGCCAGCCACCCCACAACAGGGCGCCAGCAAGCCACCCACACTGCCAGGCATCAGCCACTGACCCACAACAGGATGCTAGCAAGCCACCCACAGCAGGGCAGGGTGCCAGCAGCCAGCCAGCCATTCTTTTAACCCTATTGTTTTTTTCAAATTGCAATGGAGATGGATAAAGACAGAAGAAGTAAAAGTGTGGTCTGGGACTATTTCTCGTCTCAGCCATCTCCAGGAAAAGCAGCAGTGTGCAACACATGCACAAACAATATAAGCACGGGATCAGTAACTGCAAAAAACAAAAATACGTCAAATCTTTGGGCCCATCTAAGAGTTCATCATATTGAATTATATCATGCAGCACAGAAAAAAACAAAAAGAATATCAATGTGATTTTGAAATACCGCTTCCACTATCCCAGGCAACAATAACAGATATGTTTCAGAAAAAAAAAAAAAAACATGTGTCACTGTCTAAATTCAGATGGAAGATCCCAAATGCTGGACAGATTAATCACAGAGATGATGGTCACTGATAACCAGCCATTTACAATGGTGTCTGACTCAGGATTTAAGCCGTTGATGTCCATACTTGAGCCAAGGTACACACTGAAGAGTGAGAAGTATTATCGAACAGAAATGCTGGGAAAGATTCACCAAAAGGTTGTTCAAAAAGTAAAGGCTATGCTGCAATCAGAGAATGCTGGTAACTCACTCTCATTCACGACTGACTGCTGGTCAGGACAAATAGAGTCACTAATGATTCTTACATGCCACTTCATTGACAGCGGATTGACAAAAAGGCAATTGGTGTTGAATACAAACGTGATGCAAGGATCCCACACTGAGTACATTAGAGAAATGTTTCTAGGCATGCTTGAAGACTGGGGAATCAACAAAGACCGAGTGATGCTTGTGCTCCTTCGATACAGCGGAGCAAACATGTGGAAAGGAATGCTTGCTGATATGTCAGACCTCAGTGTCATGGCACACAACACCCTCCAACTTTCAAATAATGGTCTGTCAAGCCAGAGAGCTTTGATTGGTATATGTTTTGAGAAGCATGAAGAGATTAAAAATGTTGTGCTGGCAAGTCTTTTGAATCCTCGATACAAGAACAATGCTTTCTCTTCTGATGATGTATTGGCCAAGGCAAAATAATGGCTGACAGAAGATATTCAAAAGAAGGTGCAGGAGGTTACTGCCAAAAAGACAAGTCCAGAACAGCATTTTTATAATCTGAAAGAGCAGCATGCTGCAAAAACAGAAAAATGTCCAAAAAGACAACAATGAACAGAAGATAATCTTCTTCATCGTGGTCGAATTGATCATGACATTTTCAGTGTTTTATTGGGGCCTCATGCCGAGGATTCTTCTGAATCTGCAATAATGAGCCTGGATGATGAACTTCATCTCTATTTGAAGGAAACAGTAATTGACAGAAGAAGTGGCATAGGTGTGCGCAGCCTATTGCATTAGGGTGTGCACCCCAAAGTTTAAATACACATGCATGTGTTTGCCTACATGTATATGGCCCCGGTACATTACTCTCCCTGCTGGCAAAGTGAAATAGAAGTGTGTGGCACTTCTCTTATGGCAGAGCAGGTCCGAGGGAGATCTTTCCCATCTCCTCACTGGCAAACAGAGTGATAATGCTAATGTGCCCTAGGTGATTAGGGTGTGCCCAGGCACACCCGGCACACCCTGTGCGCACGCCTATGAGAAGTGGTGATCCTCTTCAGTGGTGGAAAGAAAATGAGGCACGCTACAAAAGACTTGCTTTCCATGCTAGAATATACCTCTCTCTCTCTCTCTGCTCCTCTGTCCTCATCTCCTCCTGTACCAAGTGAGCATGGTAATGAAGTGGCAGCATTATATGAAAAAAACAGAAGCCCTTTAACAGGTGAACATGAACATGCCGAAATGTTATGCTTTCTGCAGTATAATATTGTTCTACTTAACTGGGAGAATTAAAAAGTGTAGTAGTACTAGTGTCCACTCCAATCCACTGTCTAACTTTTTTTCTAGCAGTTTTGCACAGACTGCAGTAGTTGCAGTGAGTGCACTACTGCAGCAGTAGTCCACTGACTCCAGTCCAATCCACTGTCTAGCTGTTGTCTAGCTTTTTTTCTAGCAGTTTTGCACTGACCGCAGTAGTGATTTAAAATCATTGCAGTGAGTGCACTACTGCAGCGGTAGTCCGCTGACTCCAATCCACTGTCTAGCTATTTGTCTAGGTTTTTTCTAGCAGTTTTGCACTGACTGCAGTAAATCATTGCAGTGAGTGCACTACTGCAGCAGTAGTCCACTGACTCCAGTCCAATCCACTGTCTAGCTGTCATCTAGCTTTTTTTCTAGCAGTTTTGCACTGACTGCAGTAGTGATTTAAAATAATTGCAGTGAGTGCACTACTGCAGCGGTAGTCTACTGACTCCAATCCACTGTCTAGCTGTTTGTCTAGCTTTTTTTCTAGCAATTTTGCACTGACTGTAGTAAATCATTACAGTGAGTGCACTACTGCAGCAGTAGTCCACTGACTTCAGTTCAATCCACTGTAGAGCTATTTTTCTAGCAGTTTTGCACTGACTGCAGAAAATCATTGCAGTGACAGTACTACTGCAGCAGTAGTCCACTGACTGCAGTCCAATCCACTGTCTAGCTTTTGTCTTGCTTTTTTTCTAGCAGTTTTGCACTAACCGCAGTTGTGATTTAAAATCATTGCAGTGAGTGCACTACTGCAGCGGTAGTCCACTGACTCTAATCCACTGTCTAGCTGTTTGTCTAGCTTTTTTTCTAGCAGTTTTGCACTGACTGCACTGCAGTAGTGATTTAAAATTATTGCAGTAAGTGAGTTCACTACTGCAGCAGCTTATGCATCATTCACAATCAGATGATGCAAATTTCTGATGCAGTTACGGTGTGAAGAACGAGCCCTTAATGTTAAAATTGTGAATAAATAAACGTTCACATGTTCAGTAACAGATTTGTGTCGAAATTTGTGTTTATTTTGCAAAACTTTAAATGTTCAAAATATCGGTGCATATCGGCCGATACCGATATGTATTGGCCAAAATATCGGTATCGGCAACGAAAAACCGATATCAGTTGATCACTAGTTGGTACCTCCCTATATTCGAAGTGTACCATCCTAAAAAGTCAGGTCAAATGAGAGCAGTGTTTGACTCTAGTGCCAAATTCAAGGGTATCTCCTTGAACGATGTCCTCTTAACAGGCTCAGACCTCAACAACAAACTCCTGGGAGTGCTCTTACGCTTCCACAAAGATTATATTGCCTTCATAGCTGACATCCAACGAATGTTCCATTGCTTCCTGGTCAGAGAGGAAGACAGAAACTTCCTAAGGTTCCTTTCGTTCAGAGACAATGACCCTTCCAAAGACATTTCAGAGTATCCATGAGGGTACACATCTTTGGCAATAGCCCTTCACCTGCAGTCACTATCTACGGACTCAGATATTTTGCCCAAGAAGATGAACTGGAGTATGACCCAGATGCAAGACAATTTGCAGAGAAAGGCTTTTATGTAGACGACTGTTTAAAGTCCTTACCTTCCTGCGAGTCTGCAATCTGTCTTCTTAAAAGAGCACAGGAAATGCTTGCTTTTTGTTATCACAGGCTTCATAAGATTTCTTCCAACAGCAAAGAGGTAGCTTTCCCTGCTCAAGACCATTCTAATGATCTAAAGGACTTAGATCTAGGTACAGATTCTTTACCTGTACGGTGCAATCTAGGTCTACTTTGGGGCTTGAAATCTGATTCCTTTACCTTCCAAATAAACTGAGAAAAGCTGCCCTTCACTCACAGAGGTGTCGTATCCACAATCAATAGCCTATACGATCCATTAGGATTTGCGGCACCTGTTACAATTCATGGTAAAGCCCTACTTAGAGACTTGATTCATGAAACATCTGACTGGGATGCCCCACTACCCCTTGATAAACAGACATCTTGGGTGGAGTGGAGGAACTCTCTATTAGTCTTATCTGATCTCCATGTTTCAGGCCCATATGCTGATGT
Source organism: Pelophylax lessonae (assembly GCF_965119305.1). Taxonomy (NCBI): domain Eukaryota; kingdom Metazoa; phylum Chordata; class Amphibia; order Anura; family Ranidae; genus Pelophylax; species Pelophylax lessonae. The sequence continues at coordinate 146,418,607 of NC_138779.1, read as the reverse complement.
AACTTCTACAAATACTCAGAGCCAAAACCTTTGCATATTCTGTGATGTTTCTATCAAAGCAATAGCTGCTGTGGCCTACTTAAGAACTGTCGACACTACAGCACGATGCCATGTAGGATTCCTCATGGGCAAGGCAAAGCTAACTCCACACGCTGAGCACACTGTACCTAGGCTAGAACTTTGTACTGCAGTACTAGCCATCGAACTAGCAGAAATAATAGGCTCAGAGATGGACATTGACCTCAAAGATATCCAGCTCTACACCGACAGCAAGATAGTGCTAGGCTACATCTACAATGAGACCAGACGTTTCTATGTTTACGTTAACAACAGAGTGTTGAGGATTAGGAGATCCACTCGTCCAACACAATGGCGCTACGTACCTACTGACTATAATACTACAGACCATGCTACAAGAGCTGTAGCTGCATGTAACCTAAAAGACACAACATGATTTACAGGACCTGCATTCTTGTACAATGCAGAACAGACTGTTCCTAAGAGTGACACTGTTGAACTAGTAGATCCAGATACTAACATCCGTTCTGAGATCTGGACATTTCAGACTGCAATTTCAGGCTCCCAGCCTAAATCTAACAGATTTACCAGATTCTCAAGATGGAAGGCACTTGTTCGAGCTATTTCTTGTCTTATTCATATAGCTTGGTGACTCAAACAGCTGTGACCGCAAGGGATGGCATCATTGTCAAAGGATCAGTACAGCATTAGAGCTCCAGCAGTCCCAGAATCTTATCATCCGCACTGTACAGCATGAAGCCTACACTAAGGAGATCGACTATATCCTTACACGGAAAACTGGAGTGATCAGTGCTCCCCACGGGAATTTCACCACTAGAGACTTATACCTGCGCCAGTGGAGACAAGTACAAAGTCTGGCAAATACCTTCTGGGACAGGTGGAGGAAGCAATATCTCTCTACTTTACAGCCATGTACTAAATGGCAAGACAAAAAAACCCAACCTGAAAGGAGGAGACCTTGTTATTCTTAAGGACTGTCAGTCCCAAAGGAATGACTGGCCTTTGGGTCTCATTACCAACACCTTTCCAAGTGAGGATGGAAAGGTCAGAAAAGTGGAAGTGAAGATTCACAGAAACAAGGAGACAAAGTTGTTCCTCAGACCAGTTTCTGAACTAATTTTGTTGTTTTCATCTGAGGAATAAATAGTGGTATCTGACGATACCAGATGGGGAGTGTCATGTAAAAATAATAATCCTTTGGACTTGCAGTTACAACATTGTCCACAAGATGCCACTCTAGCAAAAGACTACTGATGGACAGTATTCTATAGTATTATACATTTCCTGTTATATCACTAGTAAGTAGCTCCACCTCCTACTGCAAGTTCTTCTTACATTCTCCATTAGAATACTCTGCACGGAAGTCAGCTAAACCTGCACCACATGCTCCCAAGGAAATCCTTATCCTTCTGAGGCAGCATCTCTGGTATGCTTAAAGGCTGTTAACTGTGGACATTTGTTTACGTTCATGCACTTATGATATCTTCATTTATCTGTTTATTTCTAGTTTCACTGCATATCCATATATTTGTACATTCTATTCTTATATGACCACCATCTGTTCATTGTAATAAAGACCCGAAGTTACAGACAGTCTGGTTATTTTAGGATTCAAGGTTTAAACTGTACGTTGAGTTACATACATGCCAGGGGCAAACGTGTAGCGTGAACAGAACAAGTACAATAACGAGTGTCTGCAGGCAACAGTGAAGCATGGTGGAGGTTCCTTGAAAGTTTGGGCTGCATTTCTGCAAATGGAGTTGGAGATATGGTTAGGATCAATGGTGTCTTTAATGCTGAGAAATACAGATACTTACACATATTCCTATGGGTACAAAAACAAACAATATACTATACACATATGTGTTATTGCTGAAAAGTTAGGAAAAGGAGAATTTATTTTGGGTTGCTTTTTGGTGTTAGAGTATAGTAATATCAAGAAACATAAAGCTTATTTATTTTTTTTAAATATATATTTTTTAATAATTTGTGTCAGTTTTACTGATAAAACCAACGTACAGTATAACTCACCTACATACAGTAAGTAATTGGAATGACATTTACAGTTTTACTAACACATGTCTAAGTTACAAAACTGTGTTCAGGCAATAGGATTTGTTTTACACCTTTTTCCCTTTGAATTCCCGCTGCTCCAAACCTGTTCTGTACAATTTCCTGTGTTTTTTCCTGTTGTTCTCATCCTGCAGTATTTAACTTTGCTTGTGGATCCATAAACACCCTACTGTTCCTTAACCACTTGCCGACCAGCCGCCGCAGATGTACAGCGGTAGGTCGGCTCTCCCAGGCAAAGTCCCATACATGTATGGCGCTCGCCTGGGAGGAGCTGGGGGGTGAGCGCGCACCGCCGGCGACGCGCTCCCGCCCGCGCTCACCAGTGGGGAAGCCAGTGCGTGTGACAGGCGGCTCTAATGGCCGCTGGCCACCCGCAATCTCCCCCCGCTGCCAGAGAAGGACATACGGCTGATGTAAACACAGCAGTCCGTACTTCTCCCTGAAGTGATCACAGAGACCATGCAATCCTGCTATATAGGTTCGCATGTCTCTATGGTCATCTCACAAGCCCAACCCCCCCACAGTTAGAATCACTCCAGTAGGCTTACATTTAACCCCTTGATCACCAATAGTAGTAACCCCTTCCCTGCCAATGGCATTATTACAGTAACAGTGCATATTTTTAGCACCGATTACTGTAGTAATGTCACTGGTACCCCCCAAAAGTGCCAAAAATGTCAGTTAGGGGTCTGATCTGTCCGCCAAAATGTCGCAGTCCTGCAAAAAAACGCTGATCGCCGCCATTACTAGTAAAAAAAAGAAAAACAACAAAAATGACATAAATCCTTCCTGTAGTTAGTAAACACAATAACTTTTGCGCAAACCAATCAAAATACGCTTATTGTGTTTTTTTTTTGCCAAAAATATGGAGCAGAAAACAAATTGGCCTAAAATGTTAAAAAATTTTGATTTTTAATTTTTTTTTTTGGAATGTTATATAGCAGATTGTGAAAAATATTGTTTTTTTTTTTTTTCAAAATTGTCGCTCTTTTTTTGTTTATAGCGCAAAAAATGAAAATCGCACAGGTGATCAAATATCACCAAAAGAAAGCTCTACTTGTGGGAAGAAAAGGACGTCAATTTCATTTGGGTACAGTGTTGCACACGACCGCGCAATCATCCGTTAAATGAACGCAGTGCCGAATTGCAAAATAGGGCCTGGTCATTAAGCAGCAAAATCTTATATATATCTTATATATATCTTTGTGTGTGTCTGTGAGTAGAGCCTCCTTAAAGCTACTTCATGTTCCTCAGCTATGAACCTATAGACTGTTCCATCCTAACTATACCTGTTCTGCAAACTATTTCATGGTACTCAGATGTGAATGAAAGACTTTGCTGCTGCTGTTTAGAGAGAAAGAAAGTTGTCCTTTGAAGAATGGTGCTTAACCCTCCTGGAGTATTCCACAGCACCTCCCAGGTTTCTACAAGCAATAAAATACAAAAAGACAATCCCCCTGGACTGTTTAAAGCACTGGAGTAAATGGACTGTTGTCTGCCTGTCTGCCTCTGCACTGTTTTGGGAAAGAAGCATTAAATTCTCAGTGGCTCCTTTCAGGGTAGCACTACATATATACTATATTTATTAGAACACCTAGTTTCCCTTTAAATTTTTGTTTGAAGAATTCTTGCCAACAGTGTGTTAGCAGGAAAAGAAAATAATAACAGTGTACAGCATATGGGGGCTTGTTAAAATGTTATAATCAGCTGGATCTGTTTTCTGCTCTAGTACTGCGTATGACATCTCTGCGTATTTGCGGCTTTAAACTGCATATTATAAGCGACAATCTGTTATCCTTTACAAGGTTTGTTTTGCTATACATTTTAGAAAATGTGAACACCATAGAAACTCTTACAAGTGAGATATTCTGAAAACAAATGGAGGGATTGCAGACTGTTCGTATCTGGAGTATGTTCCTCTGGACTGAAATGAATTCAGGCTAAATGATTGTCAATAAATCTTCATTTCAAAGGCAACAAATTATGTTTTCACCTGCCAGTTGTTATATTTATTGATAATGCTGAATTTGGAATCATTTGAAGTGAGAAAGATATTAATTTATCTTAACTAATATAAAGAATTAAGTCGATTCAGGGGCCTATATGACTACTAAAGGGTAGACCCTGCCCCAAAAAATACACAAAGACATTTTCCTATTTTGAAAGGGCAAGGCCACAATTTTATTGTTAACATACAATTTTTTTTTAAATTTCAAATACTAAATAAACAACAAATTGCATTTTACAAGAAACATTGTGGCAGCCACAGATATCAGTTATACAGTGAAAACCTAATTATTATTATACCACTGCCTAAATACCTATCTTCACTACCTCTCACTACCAAAAGCAAAGGGAACTTAAAATTAGAACCATTTAGGCACTAGCAAAGTTAATCCAGCCAAAAGAGCTGTAACCAGCACAAAAAAGGGTTAGTAATACCTTTTCTTGAGGTTTGAAAATCTTCTGGTCAGAAAATCTTACCTCTGCCACTAAATTAAACACACTCTTAGGCCCCTTTCACACTTGAGCGACTTGTCCCACGACAAGTCGTACCCTATTATTTCCAATGAGTACCATTCATATCTGTGCAACTTCAAAATAGTCCATGTACTTCTTCGACTTCAACTTTGATGTGACTTGAGGTCCATAGACCTCAAGATTACACAAGCACCTCAAAGTCGCATCAAAGTTGCAGAACTTTGAGGTTGTACAAGTCAAAATGTCACTGCCCAACAAACAGAGCATCTAATGGTCATCTGTTTGTTATTGTCTAATTAACAGTGGGGTAGATTTACTAAAACTGGTGCACAAAAAATCTGGTGCAGCTCTGCATGGTAACCAATCAGCTTCTAACTTCAGCTTGTTCAATTAACTTTGACAATAAAACCTTTCGGCCCCTTTCACACAGTGAGTCCGTTCAGATCCATCTGTCAGTTTTTTTGGCGGATCTGAACGGACGCCCCAGGCATCTCTATGGGGCATCGGACGTCAGCGGAGACATGTCTGCTGACATCCAATCCGATCCGTCAAAACCGGACGGATGGAAACCCTATTTTCCATCTGTCTGGCGGATCGGATCAGATGAGAATGGACAGACGGTCTGTTGAGAACGGACAGGCGGTCCGATCCCCCGCTGAGAAAAACCTGACAGACTCCGTGTGTGAAAGGGGACTTAGGCTTATTCGTTTCTATGCAGAGCTGCACCAGATTGTGTGTGCACCAGTTTTAGTAAATCTCCCACAGTTTGTCTTAGAAGTTTGGGAGACAAACTGATATTTTAACAGTTAAAAAAAAGTGCATTTATTATTTTTTTACACTGCAGCTTGTAAAGCATTGCAATTGTGATCAGCGGGTACAATGCATTGATCCTACAGACTCTCAGTCAGCTGTCTGCCCATACCTTCCATATGGACAGTCGGTTACTGCAGTGGTCCTCAACCCTGGCCTACAGGGCCCACTAACAGGCCAGGTTTGCAAGATAACTGAAATACATCCCAGGTGATATCATTTGCTGCTCTGTGATTGCAGTACTCTAGTCTGCATCTCCCCAAGGTAATACTTAAAATCTGGCCTGTTAGTGGGCCCTGAGGACCGGAGTTGAGGACCACTGGGTTACTGAACTGCAGGAAGAATCAATGACCTACAAGAGCCCTCACCAGTGCCCTCACAGTTCATTGAGAACTATAAGCTCTTTGCCATGGCGGCGGATGATACAGACGGCTGTGAATGAATATGCAGCTGTGTGGGCGGAGCCCTGTATGGCCATGCTGTTTTCAAATTGTGACAGTGGGTGTGGGTAAAAAAAAAACTTCCATGGTCAGCTCCTCCACTAAGCTTTCCTAAATAACTAAATAACTTACCTGATCTTAATCTCAATTCAGTACTGAGCCTGTGAGCATCAGTGCTGCGCCCTCTATCTTTTTTGGACATGGGGGAAGCAGTGAGAGCCATTGGCTCCTGCTGCTGTCAATCAAATTCTGTGAGGAGGGAGAGGGGACAGGGTCAAAATGCACTGTGTGTGTCAATAGACACACAAAGTTTGGGTTGGAATGGAGCCCACAATGGAGAAGACAGAGAAGAGGAGGAACAGACACCACAGGCGGTTCAGGGCCACTCTGTGCAAAACTATTGCACAGATCAGGTAAGTATAACATGTTTGTTATTTATTTAAAAAATGTGTAAGTTTACCAACAATTTAACCACTTTACCACCGGAGGATTTTCCTGCTAAAAGACCAGGGTTTTTTTTGCGATTTTTTACTGCGTGACTTTAACGGACAATTGCGCGGTCGTGCAACGCTGTACCTAAATGAATTTCACGTCCTTTTTTTCCCACAAACAGAGCTTTCTTTTGGTGGTATTTGATCACCTGTGCGATTTTTTGATCACGCGCTATAAACAAAAAAAGAGCGTAATTTTTGCAAAAACAACAATATTTTTCACTTTCCCCCCCAAAAAAATGTAAAAATCAAAATTTTTTAACATTTTCGGCCAATTTGTTTTACGCTACCTATGTTTGGTAAAAAAAATCGCAAAAAGCGTATTTTGATTGGTTTGCGCAAAAGTTATCGCGTTTACTAACAAAGGGAAAGATTTTTGTCATTTTTGGTGTTTTTTTTTTTTAACGAGTAATGGCAGCGATCTGCGATTTTTTTTGCGGTACTGCGACATTGCGGCGGACAGATCGGACCCTTGACTGACATTTTTGACACTTTTGGGGGTACAAGTGACATTACTGCAGTAATCAGTGCTATATATATGCACTGTTACTGCAAAAATGACACTGGCAGGGAAGGGGTTAACAGTATTGGACAGGGAGGGGTTAAGTGTGTCCTAGGGGCGTGATTCTAACTGTGCAGGGACAGGTCTACTAGTGTAAAAACAAAGATCAACAGTTCTACATAGTAGAACTGTCTGATCTTCACTTTTACACAGGGAGAACTGACAGGCGGCTTGTTTACATAAGCCGCTCTGTCTTTCTCCCGCTGTACCGGCGATCGTAGTGTGACCGGCGGACATCGGGTCCGCTAGTCACACTCCCGCACTCCTCCGTGAACGAGCCAAGGCGGGCGCGCGCCTCAGCGGGCGCGCGCCCGCCCGCTATTGGCTCTAGAAGGAGTGACAGGCGAGCGACGTAGACCTACGTCACTCTGCCTGGCCGGGGCCGACTGCCGCAGTAAATATACTGTGCGCAGTCGGCAACCGGTTAATTGGACGTCTTTACTTGTGAATCATGGAGCCTTTATTTATAGTGAAAATAGTCTGGTGCGCTACAGTGTGATGTGTTGTTTAAATAAACAAGAACTAATAATGAACTTATACATACTGTATAAACAAAATAAATGTAAAAAGTGGACTTTTTACATTTATTTTGTTTATATGTATAAGTTCATTATTAGAAACATAGAAACATAGAATGTGTCGGCAGATAAGAACCATTTGGCTCATCTAGTCTGCCCAATATATCTGAATCCTATGAATAGTCCCTGGCCCTATCTTATATGAAGGATAGCCTTATGCCTATCCCATGCATGCTTAAACTCCTTCACTGTATTTGCAGCTACCACTTCTGCAGGAAGGTTATTCCATGCATCCACTACTCTCTCAGTAAAGTAATACTTCCTCATATTACTTTTAAACCTTTGCCCCTCTAATTTAAAACTGTGTCCTCTTGTGGTAGTTTTTCTTCTTTTAAATATGCTCTCCTCCTTTACTGAGTTGATTCCCTTTATGTATTTAAAAGTTTCTATCATATCCCCTCTGTCTCTTCTTTCTTTAAAAGCTATACATGTTAAGGTCCTTTAACCTTTCCTGGTAAGTTTTTTCCTGCAATCCATGTACTAGTTTAGTAGCTCTTCTCTGAACTCTCTCTAGAGTATCTATATCCTTCTGGAATATGGCCTCCAGTACTGCGCACAATACTCCAAGTGAGGTCTCACCAGTGTTCTGTACAGCGGCATAAGCACTTCTCTCTTTCTACTGCTTATACCTCTCCCTATACATCCAAGCATTCTGCTGGCATTTCGTGCTGCTCTATTACATTGTCTTCCCACCTTTAAGTCTTCTGAAATAATTACTCCTAAATCCCTTTCCTCAGATACTGAGGTCAGGACTGTGTCAAATATTCTATATTCTGCCCTTGGGTTTTTACGCCCCAGGTGCATTATCTTGCACTTATCCACATTAAGTTTCAGTTGCCAGAGTTCTGACCATTCTTCTAGTTTTCCTAAATCCTTTTCCATTTGGCGTTTCCCTCCAGGAACATCAACCCTGTTACATATCTTTGTGTCATCAGCAAAAAGACAAACCTTACCATCGAGGCCTTTTGCAATATCACTTATGAAGATATTAAACAAAATTGGTCCCAGTACAGATCCCTGAGGTACCCCACTGGTAACATGACCTTGTTCTGAATGTTCTCCATTGACTACAACCCTCTGTTGTCTGTCACTCAGCCACTGCCTAATCCACTCAACAATATGGGAGTCCATGCTCAATGACTGTAGTTTATTGATAAGTCTTCTATGTGGGACAGTGTAAAAAGCCTTACTAAAATCTAGATATGCAATGTCTACTGCACCTCCACCGTCTATTATTTTAGTCACCCAGTCAAAAAAATCTATAAGATTTGTTTGACATGATCTCCCTGAAGTAAACCCATGTTGTTTTTCATCTTGTTTATTTAAACAACACATCACACTGTAGCGCCCCAGACTATTTTCACTATATTTAATTCCACACATTCGATCTTTGGTAGCAGCACACCAACATTATCAGCGCACTTTCTCACATTTTCATGGAGCCTTTATTTATTTTATCAGATTTCACATAAATCAACCCTATTCTCAAAAATATATTTATATGTTGTAAGATAATAAAGGATTTGGATCTAACAATTGAATTTAATTGAATGTCACACATAATGTTTACATATGCGCGGCCGCGGGTTCGTGCCTGGGGTCCGGTGCGTGTCTGTTTACCGGTTCAAGTCCAAGTTTATGCATGTAATCACACCTGAACCAAATCAAACACGCACAGGACCCTTTTGAAATACCTGGATCTGTGTGCATTGGCTCCATTGAGACAGACACACTTGCCTGTCATGCCAATTGGCTACGGGAAAACCTGCATCCAATTTGCATATATGTAGACCCCGCCTCACTCTTTTCAAGATGTCAGTGATCTAGAGGTTCCTATATTGTTCCATCAGTTATTTTGTGTTGTCTGTTAATTTTAAATGTCTTTTTGGATGCCTTTCACGTTTTTTATCTATTACCACTCACTAAACCCTGGGGCTGAGACCTGCCTAATCACCCAGTGAAACCTAATCCACCTTACAGTGGTTCCTAAAAAAATTGGAATTCCATAGCCTATGGATAGCTAACAATGGTGAAAAGAGATCCCATGCTGAGATTTATAGAGGAACTGGGCCAATTCTGTTGAAGCAAAATTATATTTTTTGGGTGGTAAATGTACCCCAAGTAAAGAATGCCTTAAATGTTTTTCAAGATTTTGTAGGTCCTCTTGTCTTTTACAACAGCCAGGTATAATTCTGCGAGACACTCCCTCATATCAAAGAGGACACAAAAAGAGACAAAAAGAGTGAACCCTTCTGGGACTATGCACCCAAGGCCAGCTGTGTAGCCAGAATCCATCTTGAAAGATATCATTTTGAATATTTGGCATATTAAATAGCCCACATTTTTATTTTGTGTTGCAGCATGAGAACACAGACTAGAACAGAAAGCAGAAAAATGAAAGAGTGCCTAAGAGTAGGGTTGAGCGAACACCTAGATGTCCGTGTTCGACGGGTTCGGCCGAACTTTAAAAAAAAGTCCGGGTCCGTGTCCCGGACTTTTACCGAACTTTTCCCGGACACCGAACCCCATTGAAGTCAATGGGGACCCGAACTTTAAGGCACTAAAATGGCTCTAAAACACCAAAGGAAAGGGCTAGAGTGCTGCAAATGGCAGCAAAACGTAATTAAGAGCATGGCAAGTGCTCTGCAAACAAATGTGGATAGGGAAATAACTTAAAACAACAAAAAAAAAACAGAAAAATAAAACAATGTTCTTCTTCATCTCTGAAGGACGAGGCCCATATGGAGTAGGAGGGAGGTTGAGGTGGTGGTGGATGTGGCGGTGACATAGGCGTGCGCACAGGGTGTGCTGGGTGTGCCTGGGCACACCCTAATCACCTAGGGCACATAGCATTGCCAGTGAGGAGATGGGAAAGATCTCCCTGGGACCTGCTCTGCTCTATTTCTCCTTGCCTACAGGTACATGGCCCCGATACATTACTCTCCCTGCTGGCAAACACATGCATGTGTATTTCAACTTTGGGGTGCACACCTTAATGCAATAGGCTGCGCACACCTATGGGCGGTGTAGGTGGAAGCGGCGGTGGAGGAGGACCAGGGCCGGATTAACAGCATCATGGGCTTGGTGCAGAGGATTTTGAAGGGCCTTAAGGGCCGTGCCTTGCCATGCACCCAGAGGAGGAAGGGTGCAGCCATGCATGCCTAATTCAACATGGGATGCTGTCTCTGAAGCCCATAAACACATCCATGCATCGCCAACTGTCCCTCCTTGTCCGGCCTTCACGCTGTGTGGGGAGGTTCTGAGGGTGCTGCCTGGGGAAGCGAGCATAGAAGCCAGACTTCTGTGTTTACAAGTGACAGAAGAGCGGTAACAGTGAATATGGCCAACCCGGGGCCTATATAAAAGGTAGGGGCCTGGAGCTGCAGCTCCAATAGCCCCTACATTAATCTGGCCCTGAGGAGGAGGACGAGGTAGCCAACACTGCTTCTTTTCAAAAATTTTAAATGAGGGTACACCCCAAAAGAGTGAGAAAGAGCAAAAATGGAACAATGGGTGGGTAAGGTCGGTATCCATTGCTATTCTGCATAAGGTACGGAAAAGTCCCGTGGGATCCATGCCTGGTTCATTTTAATGAACGTGAGCTTGTCCACATTGTCTCTGGACAGGCGGCTGCGCTTGTCTGTTATAACGCCCCCAGCCGTGCTAAATACCCGTTCAGATAATACACTGGCTGCAGGGCACGCCAGCACCTCCAAGGCGTAAAGGGCAAGCTCAAGCCATGTGCCCAATTTGGAGACCCAGAAGTTGAAGGGGGCAGACCCGTCATTCACTACATGTAGGCGTGTGCACACATACTGCTCCACCATGTTGGTAAAATGCTGCCTCCTGCTAAGACGTTCCATCTGAGCTGCTGGTGCTGCTGTTTGTTGTGGCGTGCTGACAAAGCTTTTCCACATTTCGGCCATGCTAACCCTGCCTTCTGAGGTGCTGGCGGTGCCCTGGTTGCGTTGGCGACCTCCTCCTCCTCCTCCTCTGCCTTGTGCTTCCACTGTGGCCCTGCTGTCAGATGGGAATGCCAGCAGCATGGCGTCTACCAGCGTGCGCTTGTACTCGCGCATCTTGCGATCGCGCTCCAGTGAGTGAATTAAGGACGGTACGTTGTCCTTGTAACGGGGATCCAGCAGCGTGGCCACCCAGTAATCAGCACAAGTTAGAATGTGGGCAACTCGGCGGTCGTTGTGGAGACACTGCAGCATGTAATCGCTCATGTGTGCCAGGCTGCCCAGAGGCGACGAAAGGCTGTCCTCTGTGGGAGGTGTATCGTCCGTGTCCTCTGTATCCCCCCAGCCACGCACCAGTGATGGCCATGAGCTGGCCTGGGTGCCACCCTGCTGTGAACATGGTTCCATCTCCTCCTCCAGCTCCTCCTCCTCCTCATCCTCTTCATCCTCCAGAACTGTGCCCCTGCTGGACAATTGCGTCCCTGGCGTTTGCGTGTGCAGGAACCCACCCTCGGAGCCCCTTGCGAATGACTGCCCTGAAAGCCTTGGAAATGTTACCTCTTCATCCTCCTCCTCCTCCTCATCCTGTGCCACATCCTCTTCCATCATCGCCCGAATTGTTTTTTCAAGGAGGCATAGAAGTGGGATAGTTAAGCTGAGAACGGCGTCATTGCCACTGGCCATGTTGGTGGAGTACTCAAAACAGCGCAACAAGGCACACAGGTCTCGCATGGAGGCCCAGTTAAATTAAATAGCGGAATAGAAAATATGATCCAAAAAAAGTGTATGTATATCACACGTACACAACCACACTGGGCCCCAATTACTATTGTTTGTACCCCTAAAAGGCTAGATGAGGAGTAGGGGGAGTATGGAACAGGCAGCACCCTCAAACCTTCAGAAGTATGAGATGAACCCCAACAACTTGGAAAGGTGGATCTCTCTCACACGTACCGACACAGACTATCCCGCAATTCAATTGATCCTCAAAGGTTTTTATTGAATAGCGGAATAGGAAATATGATCAAAAAAAGTGTATGTATCTCGCACGTACACAACCACACTAGGCCCCAATTACTATTGTTTGTACCCCTAAAAGGCTAGATGAGGAGTAGGGGGGGTATGGAACAGGCAGCACCCTCAAACCTTCAGAAGTATGAGATGAACCCCAACAACTTGGAAAGGTGGATCTCTCTCACACGTACCAACACAGACTATCCCCCAATTTAACTGATCCCCAAAGGTTTTTGATTAAATAGCGGAATAGAAAATATGATCCCAAAAAAGTGTATGTATATCACACGTACACAACCACACTAGGCCCCAATTACTATTGTTTGTACCCCTAAAAGGCTAGGAGTAGGGGGAGTATGGAACAGGCAGCACCCTCAAACCTTCAGAAGTATGAGATGAACCCCAACAACTTGGAAAGGTGGATCTCTCTCACACGTACCAACACAGACTATCCCCCAATTTAACTGATCCCCAAAGGTTTTTGATTAAATAGCGGAATAGAAAATATGATCCCAAAAAAGTGTATGTATATCACACGTACACAACCACACTAGGCCCCAATTACTATTGTTTGTACCCCTAAAAGGCTAGGAGTAGGGGGAGTATGGAACAGGCAGCACCCTCAAACCTTCAGAAGTATGAGATGAACCCCAACAACTTGGAAAGGTGGATCTCTCTCACACGTACCAACACAGACTATCCCCCAATTTAACTGATCCCCAAAGGTTTTTGATTAAATAGCGGAATAGAAAATATGATCCCAAAAAAGTGTATGTATATCACACGTACACAACCACACTAGGCCCCAATTACTATTGTTTGTACCCCTAAAAGGCTAGGAGTAGGGGGAGTATGGAACAGGCAGCACCCTCAAACCTTCAGAAGTATGAGATGAACCCCAACAACTTGGAAAGGTGGATCTCTCTCACACGTACCAACACAGACTATCCCCCAATTTAACTGATCCCCAAAGGTTTTTGATTAAATAGCGGAATAGAAAATATGATCCCAAAAAAGTGTATGTATATCACACGTACACAACCACACTAGGCCCCAATTACTATTGTTTGTACCCCTAAAAGGCTAGGAGTAGGGGGAGTATGGAACAGGCAGCACCCTCAAACCTTCAGAAGTATGAGATGAACCCCAACAACTTGGAAAGGTGGATCTCTCTCACACGTACCAACACAGACTATCCCCCAATTTAACTGATCCCCAAAGGTTTTTGATTAAATAGCGGAATAGAAAATATGATCCCAAAAAAGTGTATGTATATCACACGTACACAACCACACTAGGCCCCAATTACTATTGTTTGTACCCCTAAAAGGCTAGGAGTAGGGGGAGTATGGAACAGGCAGCACCCTCAAACCTTCAGAAGTATGAGATGAACCCCAACAACTTGGAAAGGTGGATCTCTCTCACACGTACCAACACAGACTATCCCCCAATTTAACTGATCCCCAAAGGTTTTTGATTAAATAGCGGAATAGAAAATATGATCCCAAAAAAGTGTATGTATATCACACGTACACAACCACACTAGGCCCCAATTACTATTGTTTGTACCCCTAAAAGGCTAGGAGTAGGGGGAGTATGGAACAGGCAGCACCCTCAAACCTTCAGAAGTATGAGATGAACCCCAACAACTTGGAAAGGTGGATCTCTCTCACACGTACCAACACAAACTATCCCCCAATTTAACTGATCCCCAAAGGTTTTTGATTAAATAGCGGAATAGAAAATATGATCCCAAAAAAGTGTATGTATATCACACGTACACAACCACACTAGGCCCCAATTACTATTGTTTGTACCCCTAAAAGGCTAGGAGTAGGGGGAGTATGGAACAGGCAGCACCCTCAAACCTTCAGAAGTATGAGATGAACCCCAACAACTTGGAAAGGTGGATCTCTCTCACACGTACCAACACAGACTATCCCCCAATTTAACTGATCCCCAAAGGTTTTTGATTAAATAGCGGAATAGAAAATATGATCCCAAAAAAGTGTATGTATATCACACGTACACAACCACACTAGGCCCCAATTACTATTGTTTGTACCCCTAAAAGGCTAGGAGTAGGGGGAGTATGGAACAGGCAGCACCCTCAAACCTTCAGAAGTATGAGATGAACCCCAACAACTTGGAAAGGTGGATCTCTCTCACACGTACCAACACAGACTATCCCCCAATTTAACTGATCCCCAAAGGTTTTTGATTAAATAGCGGAATAGAAAATATGATCCCAAAAAAGTGTATGTATATCACACGTACACAACCACACTAGGCCCCAATTACTATTGTTTGTACCCCTAAAAGGCTAGGAGTAGGGGGGAGTATGGAACAGGCAGCACCCTCAAACCTTCAGAAGTATGAGATGAACCCCAACAACTTGGAAAGGTGGATCTCTCTCACACGTACCAACACAGACTATCCCCCAATTTAACTGATCCCCAAAGGTTTTTGATTAAATAGCGGAATAGAAAATATGATCCCAAAAAAGTGTATGTATATCACACGTACACAACCACACTAGGCCCCAATTACTATTGTTTGTACCCCTAAAAGGCTAGGAGTAGGGGGAGTATGGAACAGGCAGCACCCTCAAACCTTCAGAAGTATGAGATGAACCCCAACAACTTGGAAAGGTGGATCTCTCTCACACGTACCAACACAGACTATCCCCCAATTTAACTGATCCCCAAAGGTTTTTGATTAAATAGCGGAATAGAAAATATGATCCCAAAAAAGTGTATGTATATCACACGTACACAACCACACTAGGCCCCAATTACTATTGTTTGTACCCCTAAAAGGCTAGGAGTAGGGGGAGTATGGAACAGGCAGCACCCTCAAACCTTCAGAAGTATGAGATGAACCCCAACAACTTGGAAAGGTGGATCTCTCTCACACGTACCAACACAGACTATCCCCCAATTTAACTGATCCCCAAAGGTTTTTGATTAAATAGCGGAATAGAAAATATGATCCCAAAAAAGTGTATGTATATCACACGTACACAACCACACTAGGCCCCAATTACTATTGTTTGTACCCCTAAAAGGCTAGATGAGGAGTAGGGGGAGTATGGAACAGGCAGCACCCTCAAACCTTCAGAAGTATGAGATTGTGTTCACTGTACCCCACAAAGATTGAGTTCACTGCACCCCACAATGATTGTGTTCACTGCACCCCACAAAGATTGTGTTCACTGCACCTCACAAAGATTGTGTTCACTGTACCCCCCAAAGATTGTGTTCACTGCACCCCACAAAGATTCTGTTCACTGTACCCCACAAAGATTGTGTTCACTGCACCCCAAAAAGATTGTGTTCACTGCACCCCAAAAAGGATGTTGTTCACTGCACCCCAAAAAGGATGTTGTTCACTCCACCCCAAAAAGATTGTGTTCACTGCACCCCACAAAGATTGTGTTCACTGCACCCCAAAAAGATTGTGTTCACTGCACCCCAAAAATGATTTTGTTCACTGCACCCCAAAAAGGATTTTGTTCACTGCACCCCAAAAAGGATGTTGTTCACTCCACCCCAAAAAGATTGTGTTCACTGCACCCCACAAAGGATTTTGTTCACTGCACCCCAAAAAGATTGTGTTCACTGCACCCCAAAAAGGATGTTGTTCACTGCACCCCAAAAAGGATTTTGTTCACTGCACCCCAAAAAGATTGTGTTCACTGCACCCCACAAAGGATTTTGTTCACTGCACCCCACAAAGATTGTGTTCACTGCACACCAAAAAGGATTGTGTTCACTGCACCCCAAAAAGATTTTGTTCACTGCACCCCAAAAAGATTGTGTTCACTGCAGCCCAAAAAGATTGTGTTCACTGCAGCCCAAAAAGATTGTGTTCACTGCAGCCCAAAAAGATTGTGTTCACTGCAGCCCAAAAAGATTGTGTTCACTGCAGCCCAAAAAGATTGTGTTCACTGCAGCTCACACACAGAAAAATGGATGTGGATCACTGACACCTGCCTATCTCCAATCCCACACCACACAGCAATATCGATTGTAGTTTGTAGAACACAGTTTCCCTAAAATTCAGCAGACTCTGTCCCTAACAGGATTGAGAAGAGATCGTAGATCAGGATTGAGTGCAGATTCACCCCACCCCCCACACAGCAATATCGATTGTAGTTTGTAGAAGACACTGACCCTATAATTCAGCAGACTCTATCCCTAAAATGCCTACAACTCGCCCTGCCTAAACACTCCGACCTGTCCCTCAATTCTATCCGGACACAAATGGTTTTTTCCTGCCTATCTTTCCCTAATCAGCAGCCAGCACGTTGATGTGTGCTCTGTCCCTGAATCTAAGCAGCATAATGACGCCGCTGCGGCTGCCTCGAACTTATAAAGACTTGGTCACATGCTTCAGACGGCCAATCACAGCTACTGAGACATTTGCAGGCATGGCTGGGATGGCTTAAGGCACACCAGTTAAACGATTGTTGATTGGCTGTTGAAAGCCCGCCATGAAAAGAGCGCCAAAGCATGCAAAACCCGGAAATAAAACGACCGAACACGGATTTTTACCCGAACATACAGTAAAGTGTCCGTGTCCGTGTTCGGGTACAAAAAATCCAATTATTCGGTACGAACACGAATAATACAGTCCGTGTTCGCTCAACACTACCTAAGAGCTGTTGTGATCGTGCCCTCTCACCACCAGATTGCAGTTTTTTTTCTAGCGACTGACCTTTTTATGTGTATGTCTGCCTTTTTATTGTTCAATAGTTGCTGCACATTTTTCTTTGTATTTGAAAGAACTACCAGGCCTCCAAGCACCCCAGAGTGTAGAACGTTATTGCAATAGAAAAATATTGTTGCCAACGGTCATTGATGTGTTTTAAAATTTTTATAGCTAGCTGAGAAATGTTGTGCATGTCTGTACAAAATTATTAGTTATACCTTTTAGTGTTTGTTAGTGTGTAAAATTGTATGACTGTACCAAAAAGAGGAGCAATTGGAAGACAGAGGCAAAGCTTATTCACCCTATAGCAGAAAATGACCCAACAAGGACATTTATGGCAGGATTATTGTTTTATTGCAAGCTATACATTTATGCCTCATGATCAATAAACCCATGCAAAAGGCCATCTTCACCTGCATGGGATGCACATGTGTTTTATCCAGTCACATTTGGGCAGTCTGTTCAAATCCACCACAGGTAGGCAGCTGCACGGATCTTCAAGTGCATTCTGGAGGGAACATTCATGCATGACTGATGCACAGATCTGAATGTAATCTGTCTATATTCTGATCCAGGCACTGGTCTTGTAAAGTCATTGATTTGAACAGGCAGCCTGCATGCAGCTGCATGGAACACCTGTGAATTCCATGTGGGTGAAGGTGGCCTTTTATACATGTGTATGGAACATTACACCCATGTGAATGAGACTTTAGATTGAGTTTTCATGTATTTTAAACATTTCAAATCTTCTGAGTATTCAGAATACTGTAAATTGTACATAGTTGTTAGCACACATTGTCAAGCTCTGCAAAAATTAGTTCAATACATTTTTGTGTTTGTAAACTATTATAAACTGCAGAGTTGAAGTGTATAGAATTGTACAACTATCTTCATAAATACAGTACCTTAGTACAGTTTTACAATTGTTGCAACTAGACTAATATTTTTTTTGTGTGTATAAACTGTTACAAACTACATTTTAATAATGAATAGGTTTAAATCTAACTTGAGTAATAATAGCAAGGATGGCCCGCTGCCTATAGTGCAATTTACAATTAGAAAGACAAGAAAGTGAGGATACTTGCAAGTGAAAGGGGGTGCCCAAAGATTAATTAATGCTCAATAGGGATGGGCTCAGGCGTGTTCAGATCCTAGTCCCAACCCACCTGAGCAATCCCACCAAGAAGCCTGCTAATCATAGGCAGTGCAGCATTTCCTTGCCCACAGCCGCATATACACATGCTCTTACTAGGCTGCCTATGATTGGCGGTGTGCAATGATGGCTTCCTGGCACGATTGCTCAGATGGGCTGGTACTAGTATCCAAAAATGCCTGAGCCCATTCCTAATGCTCAAATAGTTGCAGTGATATTGGAATATTATTTTGAGCATGCATCCTTCTACGTCGGTTTTGGGGGAGGAGCCTTGAGGTAGAGGGCCCTTTTGGTTTACTATAAAGATGGAGATTTTCAGCATGTGGGCCCTTGAGCTACCTTGTAATATCCAAAAATCCTTTTTTTAGCAACTTTGAGGGGATTGGCCTATACCAGACTGTTTTGCTGTCCAATTCTCACTTCTTATATGCAGTTTATTGACAACTATGTCTTGGAGGGGTCATTCTCTTATAGATGGCTGCTCAAGCCTTAAAGCAAAAAGGTCTATGTAAGTTTCCTGTCCAGATACAGAGGTCACTGATTATTTAATACGTTTAAGACCCATTCATGATTACCTTTAGGTTTAATTAAAGTTAGTGTCTTCCCAACAAGCCATCTACAACTCTCTAGTGCTCTCCCATTCTGTGGGTTATCTTTGGGTAACATCATATCCTGTCTTTTTCCCCCCAATTGGATGTGATGCAACATGCACCTCAATATATTATTTTCTTTGTAAATACTGTATATATACAGTATATGTTGTGAGAGGGTTATTTTAACAGGCCTTCTGTATGGACTCATTGCTGTTTTGTTTGCAGTTTCTGTGTGTTGTTTCTGATTCTGTGTGACCTCTGATCTTGATCCGGTGTTCCGTGAAAAAACCCTACCCGTGAAAATTCCCTACCCTCGTCACTTCCGGTGCACCTACGTCGCACCTACATCGCACATACGTCATGGAACAGCTGAGCAGGTTACCATTGCGCATGCTCAGAGGTCCGGAGGGTAGGGAATTTTCACGGGGTAGTGCTGTTGCCGCGGTAACATTAAAACATCTCGGCTGCAACATAAAATCATCTCCATTCCTACCCCTGTCACTTCCCTGATCTCAGCTACTAAATGTAAAAGCGGCAGGTGTATGAAAATATAAATCATGGAGATCTCGGCTCCATGATTTATATTTTCATAGACCCGCCTCCGCTTTTACATTTAGTAGCCAAGATCAGGAAGTATTTCCCTGATAGTTTTTTTTTTTTTTGTGGATATCTGTAGGGTTGAAAGTACATGTTGGATCCTTAAGTAGATGTAAAAGTCTTTACAAGAAAGCCCATAAGTCAATGAGATTTGTCGGAAGCTTCTGATATGGTGAGATTCAAACAAGTCTTCAATCGTTTTTATTCTTGCTATGTGGCAGTGTTGGACTGATAAATCAGAAGAAATGAGCTGCAAGAAAAGTAAAGTAGAGGGAGATGTTGCAGTGTTTCAACATGTAAGCCTTGGGATGTCTGATAGATAGCTTTCCACATTTTCAGCGTGGCGTTCAACGGGGGCATGAAGAAACGAGGTGTATGCTTATTCGTCCAAGTTGCTGTAAATAGTAGATTTAGGGCACGTTCTGCTGCAGTTGTTTCTATTTGGATCAATGGGGTATACGTTTTGGTTAGACCACCAATATTTTGCTTGGTCCAGAATGACCCCTTTATAATATGTCTTAACCCTAGGTGCTCCTAGAAAAGGTCACAGGTGTGTTTAGTATAGAGGTTTTCAACCGAGGTCTACGGGCTGCCCATATAAAAGTGTTGAAACATTGTTGAATTTTGGCAAAGTCATCCAGCAGAAGTGGTAATGGCAATGTCCGGAAGAAGTAAAGGACATGTGGAAGCAGGAACATTTTGGCTAATGCTATTCTTCCAGCCCAAGATGCCTTGATTAGTGACCTATGCTATTGGAGTAGATCTTCTGAAGAAGAACATCAATATTGGTCCTTAGTAATGTGGAAGCTGGGGAAGTGAGTTGTATGCCCAGGTAAGTCATAATGGAATTGGGAGCCCAGGAGAAAGGAGATTTTTTAGATATCTAAAGTTTGAGATCGGGGGAAAGTAAGAAGCCAATCATTGCAGTTTTAGAATGGTTCAGTTTAAACATAGAGACTGAGCTAAAATCCTCTATTACTTTACTTAAGGTAGGGAGTGATTGAGTTGGATCTGTGAGTGTGACGATGATATCGTCCGCATAAAGGCCTACTTTGTGGGAGACATCCCCCAACTGGATTCCAGGTATGACAAGCACATGAACTTTAATGGCATCTCAGTCTTAGTTGGTAGAGTTTAATATTGAGTTGGCCCACCCTTTGCAGCTATAACAGCTTCAACTCTTCTGGGAAGGCTGTCCACAAGGTGTGTCTATTGGAAAATTTGACCAATCTTCAAGAAGCGCATTTGTGAGTTTGGGCACTGATGTGGACAAAAAGGCCTGGCTCTCAGTCTCCGCTCTAAATCTCCCCAAAGGTGTTCTATTGGGTTGAGGTCAGGACAGTCAAGTTCAAGTTCCTCCCCCCCAAACTCGCTCATCCATGTCTTTAAGGACTATGCTTTGTGCACTGGTTCAAATCATTTGATGGAGGGGGAATTATGGTGTGGGGTTGTTTTTCAGTGGTTGGGCTAGGCCCCTTGGTTCCAGTTAAGGGAACTCTTAAAACGTCAGCATACCAAGACATTTTGGACAATTTCATGCTCCCAACTTTGTGGGAACAGTTTGGGGATGGCCCCTTCCTGTTCCAACATGACTGCGCACCAGTGCACAAAGCAAAATCCATAAAGACACAGATGAGCGAGTTTGGGGTGAAAGACTTCACAATAACAAGTTATTTCTCACACACAGTATATGCATACTTGCAATTACACCCCAAAATACATTCTGTTACTCCACCTGAGTATGGCAATACCACATGTGTGAGACTTTTACACAGCCTGGCCACATACAGAGGCCCAACATCCAAGGAGTACCGTCAGGTGTTCTAGGAGCATAAATTACACATATAATTTCCTAACGACCTATCACAATTTCGAAGGCCCTGAAGCACCAGGACAATGGAAACGCCCACAAAATGACCCCATTTTGGAAAGCAAACACCCCAACGTATATTCTACAAGGCATAATGAGTCTTTTAAACATGTCATTTTTTTTTCACAAGTTTTTGGAAAATGTGGAAAGAAAATTAATGCGTATTTTTTTTTTTTTTACACAAAGTTGTCAATTTATAAGATATTTCTAACTCAGCATGTACAAAAATTACACCCCAAAATACCTCATGGTAATCCACATATGTGAGACTTTGTCACAGCCTGGCCACACACAGAGACCCAACATGCAAGGAGCACCGTCAGTTGTTCTAGGAGCATAAATTACACATATAATTTCATTACAACCAATCACACTTTTGAAGGCCCTGGAGCACCAGGACCATCGAATGGCCCACAAAATGACCCCATTTTGGAAAGCAAACACCCCAACACATAATCTAGGAGGCATGGGCTGCAGATAGGTACTCAGGTACTCTGATGGGTTGCAGACAGATACTCAGGTACACTGATCGGTTTCAGAAAAGTACTCGGGTACTCTGATGGGTTTCAGAGAGGTACTTGGGTAATCTGATGGGCTGCAGATTGGTACTCGGGTACTCTGGGCTGAACACAGGTACTCGGGCACTCTGGGCTGAACACAGGTACTCGGGCACTCTGGGCTGAAGACAGGTACTCTGGCACTCTAGGCTGGAGACAGGTACTCGGGTACTCTGGGCTGGAGACAGGTACTCGGGTACTCTGGGCTGCAGATAAGTACTCGGGTACTCTGGGCTGCAGATAGGTACTCAGGTACTCTGATGGGCTACAGAGAGGTACTTGGGTACTATGATGGGCTGCAAAGAGATATTTGGGTACTCTGTTGGGCTGGAGACAGGTACTCGGGTACTTTGATGGGCAGGCGACAGGTATTCAGGTACTCTATTGGGCTGCAGATAGGTACTCAGATACCCTGATGGGCTGGACACAGGTATCCAGGTACTCTGAAGGGCTGGAAACAGGTACTCGGGTACTCTGATGACAGGCACTCTGGTACTCTGATGGGCTTGTGACAGATACTTGGGTACTCTGATAACAGGTACTTGGGTATTCTGATGGGCTGGTGACAGGTACTTGGGTACGCTAATGACATGTTCCCAGGTACTCTGATGGGCTGCAGAGAGGTACTTTGGGTACTCTGATGGGCTGGAAACAGGCACTCGGGTACTCTGGGCTGGAGACAGGTACTCGGGCACTCTGGCCTGGAAACAGGTACTTGGGTACGCTGATGACATGTACTCGGGTACTCTGATGGGCTGCAGAGAGGTACTTGGGTACTCTGATGGGCTGCAGAGAGGTACTTGGGTACTCTGATGGGCTGGAGACAGGTACTTGGGTACTCTGGGCTGGAGAGAGACAGGCACTCAGGTAATCTGAGCTGGAGACAGATACTCGGGTCCTGTGAATGGATACAGAGAGGTACTCAGGTACTCTGATGACAGGTCATCAGAGTACCCGAGTACCTGTCATCAGAGTACCCGAGTACCTGTCATCAGAGTACCCGAGTAACTGTCATCAGAGTACCCGAATACCTGTCACCAGCCCATCAGAGTACCTAGGTACCTGTCACCAGCCCATCAGAGTACCTGAGTAGAATTTCATTGACTCCACCCTGATCGGGGGTGGACTGTCTGAATGACAATCTCCATCCCTGATCACCCCTGGGCGTGTGCACGAGCAGCGTGCATGAGGATAGTGCATGTGCCTGGCTGTGATTGGACATAGCTGGTCACATGGTAAAGAGCCATTTTTTTAATGGCTCTTTACACCGATCGGGATGGGCTGTGTCCCGAGGGGGGCGGGAGAACTGCAGAGGATGAGTGGACATCATATGATGCCCGCCCAGAGGGAGAGAGTGTTCCTGCCGGCGTAATTTCCCTACACGCCGGTAGGGAAGTGGTTAAAAAGGTAAATGTAGATAAAAGTGTGTAGTTACAGTCACATAACACGGTAATCCCAGAACCCAATATGGAAAAGGCCTGGCTGGCCGCACTTCTATACAATCAACTTTATTGATGCAGAAAATTCACAACAATCCAAAATGTACAAATGAGGGGTATAGCATACAGCTAACGTGTTTCACACCATTCTTGGCACTTAATCATAGCTCAAAGGGTACATCTACACACAGGTATATACACTATATTACCAAAAGTATTGGGGTGCCTTTACACACACATGAACTTTAACCACTTTACTACCGGAGGATTTTGCTGTCTTACGTCCAGGCCACTTTTTGCGATTCGGCACTGTGCGACTTTAACTGACAACTGCGCGGTCGTGTGACACCGTACCCAAACAAAATTTACGTCCTTTTTTTCCCACAAACAGAGCTTTCTTTTGGTGGTATTTGATCACCTGTGCGATTTTTACTTTTTGTGCTATAAACAAAAAAATAGCGTAAATTTTGAAAAAATAACAATATTTTTCAAATTTTTTTATATGGAATTCGCCCCAAAAAAATGTAAAAATCACATTTTTTTTAAATTTTTAGCCAATTTGTTTTCTGCTACCTATGTTTGTTAACAAAAATCCCAATAAGCGTATTTTGATTGGTTTGCGCAAAAGTTATTGCGTTTACTATCTAAGGGAAATATTTCTGTCAATTTTGGTGGGTTTTTTTTAACGAGTAATGGCGGCGATCTGCGATTTTTTTGCGGGACTGCGACATTGCGGCGGACAGATCGGACCCTTGACTGACATTTTTGACACTTTTGGGGGTACCAGTGACATTACTACAGTAATCTGCTATAAATATGCACTGTTACTGTAAAAATGACACTGGCAGGGAAGGGGTTAATTTTATTGGAGAGGGAGGGGTTAATGTATGCCTGGTGCTTACTAACATGTGTGGGGGGAGGTGACTGAGTGACACAAGGACAGATCGCAGGTTCAGCTACGCTGAACCCTGCAATCTGTCACTGTCTGTCACTTAGGAGATCCGCCCGCTTTGTTTACACAAGCGGGCAGATCTCCAAACTCGATTCCCAGATGACCGGGGAAGAGCAGCGGCGATCACCGCCGATCCTCCCCTGGCCCGACTCCCGCTGTGAATGAATACAGCGGGAGCGAGCCTCCGGTGGCGCGTGTGCGCCGCCCACAAGGGGAGGAGTCCAGCGACGTAGGTCTACGTCGCTGGACGATAACTAACCACTTTGCCGCAGTAGAGCTCGAGTGAGCGGTCGGCAAGTGGTTAATGGCATCCCAGTCTTAGTCAGTAGGGTTCAATATTGAGTTGGCCCACCCTTTGCAGCTATAACAGCTTCAACTCTTCTGGGAAGGCTATCCACAAGGTTTATGAGTGTGTCTATGGAAATGGTTGACAATTCTTCCAGAAGTGCATTTGTGATGTCAAGCGCTGATGTTGGATGAGACGTCCTTGCTCTCAGTCTCTGCTTAAATTCATCTCAACGGAGTTCTGTTCGGTTAAGGTCAGGACTCTGTGCAGGCCAGTCAATTTCCTCCACCCCAACATCTCTCATCCATGTCTTTATTGATCTTGTTTGTGCACTGGGCCAACTCAATATTCAACCCTACAGACTAAGACAGGGATGCCATTAAAGTTCATATGCGTACAAATGCAGGCGTCCCAATAATTTTGGTAATATAGTGTATATACTGTATATACTGTATACTACACACATGCACCCAATAGGGTATCAGCTGGAGAGTTTAAGAATTTCAAAAATATACTGAAAATAGCTTTGAAAAAAATATTTAGAAAGTGAAGCAAAAATCAAAAAATTATGAATGTCAAAATACAATGGAGCATAGTATTCAAGCAAAAGATCCAGAATACTTTCTTTTTAAATAGCAATCTAAACGTATCGCCTCCTCATTTTAATACCCCTACCTTCTCTATACCTTGTTTTAAGGCTGGGCCGAACACCCCCCTGCTCGGTTCGCAGCAGAACTCCTGAACAGGGGAAATGTTCTAACCCGAATGGTGAATCCCATTGAAGTCTATAAGAGTCAAACAGGAAAAATCAAAAGTGCTTATTCTGAAGGCTTGGATGCAAGTAATTGGCCCTAAAAGGGGTATGAGGGTCTGGGTACTGCCCTGGGGGACATGTATCAATTAAAAAAAAATGTAAAAACAATTAAAATTAAAAATTCCTTTAAATATAGTGCCTGGGAGTCCCTTTAATGTGCCTGTAAAGTGGCTCATCTGTTGCATGCATAAAACATGCTGCTGCAAAAATGACATTTCCAAAAAAAAAAATGAGTCAAATCCCATTTAAAATGACTCACGGTTACAATTGCAGACAACCAGCTATTGAAAAAATAAAGAAAAGAAAACCACAGGGATTGGGGTCTGGTATGGATTTTAAGGGGAACCCCACACCAAATTAAAAAAAAAAAAAGGTGTTGAGTTGACAGAGAGAACATTCAAGAAACATGGAGGATTTACCTAGGAACAAGCTAACTAGTACTAAACAAGTAGAAGAGACAATTGAAAGATACTAAATCACATATGTAAACAAGTTGGCCCTAAACCCCCACTAGATGCAGTTCAATACAGCACAGAAAAATGCGTATAGGTATGACAGAACACACTATGCTTGAAAACTTTAGATTTCACAATAGCCTCACATAAGTCTAAAAAGGCTGGAAATTTTCTCTGGAGCCTAAAGGAATGCCACTCCTCTTTGAAAGGCACAAACAATCAATTTACAGCTTTTGCAGACTATATAGATTCCCAATATTTGAGGTGTCACTACCGGGATTACCTGCTAGTGGCACTGTGCTTCCCATAGTGGAAGATTGTAGTTTGAGTGTACACCAGCAGCCAGCAGGTTCCACCTGATGCTGGCTGCTGGGTGGTTATTTAGGTCCTCCCCTACTAGTGCCTCTCGGTCCAGTGTTTTGCTGCTGCCAGAATCTGTTTGTCATTGAACCTGATCTTGCTCCTGCTCTGTACTCTGTACCCTCCTATCTTCATCTATAACAAACCCCAAAGATACTGTTACTTATATCATAGTCATGTTTGGACCGTTTTACCACCCACTAGAGTAAACTCAGACAAGGAACTTGTGTTAGGATTACTTAACCTCCCTGGCGGTATGATTCTTTCGGATTTTAGGTGCTGAAAGCGGTACCATTATTTTGCATGTAATTCTTAAGAATGAGCAGTCCAAACCAACTATTTACATATTATTTTTTTACTGTGCGTTCTTCTTTATAACATCTTGGGTATGATAACGTTTGAAACACAAAATTTATAAATTATAATATAATAAAAAACTATAAATAAGTTAAAGTATGTATGTATACATATATATATATATATATATATATATATATATATATATATATATATATATATATGTATACATACAAAAAAATTACAGTTTTATATCTTTATGATTGAAGCCTGAAATTTGGCAAAAGGTCGCAAAGTTTAAGGGGGCCGAATACTTTTGCAAGGCACTGTATATATATATATATATATATATATATATATATATATATATATATACACATAAAAAGTACAGTAAAACTGCTGGAAAGGGAACTAGGGGGCAATCTAATGTGGATTTATTTTATTATGAATTGTATCAGTGTGTTTGGTGTGTTTTACATTTGAATTTGCCACCGGTGTTCTAAAATTTCATCGGACCCATGAAAATTCCGGACCCTCGTCACTTCCGGTGACGCTACGCCACCACCAGCTGGTGCGACAGCTGGTGCGAGCCCCGGTTCGCATACGCACAAGACATTTTACAGGTCCGATGGAATTTTAAGACTTAGTGAACAGCTGACTGAGAGGAGGCGGGGCTGAGGCACCGGGTATGTGCGGTCCACCAACTCCACTTCCGGGTCTATGCGTTCCAGACATAGATCTTTTTTTTGTTGTTTTCTTTTCTATCATTCCACACATTGAGAGAAATAATAAAATATTTAATATTCATCGTATTATTCACTTGCGCGTTAGAGGTCTAATTGTCTCCCTCAATGTGTCCCCACAAGACCGTTCTATCCTGCGTTTTCCTGTCAGCTCTGGTCTCCAGAAAAGCGGCCGCCGCCCTTTACTTCAATGGAACGGAAAGGCGGACACTCTTTTTTTTTTTGTCAGCTGTTCGCTAAGTCTTAGATTTTAATCGGACCTTGAAAATGCCTTGTGCGCATGCGCACCGGGGCTCACACCAGCTGGGTTATGACATAGCGTCACTGGAAGTGATATGGTCCGGAATTTTCATGGGTCCAACGAAATTTTAAAACACCGGTTCCACCCCCCTGGGAACGTCACATCACAGGAGACGGAAGCCAGGGCACGGAGAGGATCGGGAGGAAGATCCGCCGCTAGACACCGCCAGGATACATCGCTGGATCCCGGTGACAAGGTAAGTAACCCTGCTTTCAGGATCCAGCGATGCTTCTGGCGGTACCCCGAGTGTGGCTCAGGGTTACCGCTTTTGGCTCTGAAATTTAACCCTGAGCCACGCTCGGGAATACCGCTAAGAAGGTTAAGGAAGACCTGTTTTGCTGCAAACACCAGAAATCTCCAATCAGCACTGATGGCCTACCTTGGCACTGATAAGTTTGGTCAGTTGCAAGTTGCAGCAGCATTTTCAGCCTCTCTAAGTATACCTAAAATGAGTTCCTTGCCTGTGTACTTGCCAATGCAGTTGATGACAGGGCCTCTTTAAATCTCCTTAAAAAAAGTTATTGACAACATATTTCTTTCTTGCTGCTTTACCTTTAAAACTTAAAGCAGATAGAACCTGCCGAGGAAAATTTGGATCAATCTCTGTAATATTAAACCTTGGAAAACCTTTTCCTCAAAACAACTATATTGTCTTCAGTCTAGTA
The DNA here is from genome assembly GCF_965119305.1 of Pelophylax lessonae. NCBI lineage: Eukaryota > Metazoa > Chordata > Amphibia > Anura > Ranidae > Pelophylax > Pelophylax lessonae. The sequence goes on along the minus strand of NC_138779.1, from coordinate 146,390,362 downwards.
AATAACTCTTTGCAATACTGTTGACAGTCTGGTAACACTTCATTGCAATCTGACACACTGTTGATATCCCTCAGCTTGAAAACCCCCCACTGCCACTCTGTAAGACAACAAATATAAGGGGCATTACATCCCTATGAATGCAGAATAAGGATTGTGTAATGCAAAAACAATTTATAATCAAGTTATATTTAAAAATTTGCGCCCTACCCCCTAACTAACCTGCATACACCAAAGTGTAATAGTGATAAATAAATTGATCAAATTTATGCTGCGCTATTAAAAAAACTAATGTTTTTTACAAAATCAACAGTTCTACATATGCAGAAACAAAAAAAAATCTAGACACACACAGATCGCATATAAACTTTGTTAATGAAAAGTTCAAAAGGTCCGTGCTGAATGTCGAAGTTGAAAATCAGCCCAGTGCAGAGATTAAATAAAAATGTCCAAACAGTGTCTGTGCTGAAAAATAACAATAGTGCAATGTAGACTGTGAGTCTTCTGGTGCTGAATCACCTGAACACCTCCACCTAATCCCCTAATTTGACCCTCATAACAAAAGTCAAAAAGTCCTAGTAGATGGTATTTGCTTGCATAGAAATCTTTTATGGATCACCCAACAACCATAAAAATAATCCTTCACAGTTTGTAAAAGTTGTCCCAGCATAACTCTGGATTGAATCACCAGCTGATCATAACCTTGGACACTGCCCAGCATTAACTATTCATAGGTGCACAAAAGGAAGAGTCATAGTGCTTTACCGCTATGAGATTTTCTTCACCACAATAAAGAGAAAACCGCACTCACACTTTGGTAGTGGGAAGCCCAAGGATAGATCTGTGCAGCCAGCTCTGTGCGTCAACCTCTCTCACTCTCAAACCATTGTGGCTCTGCCCTACACATTTCCTTGGTGTGTGGCATCATCAGGGGAAGTGAACTCAAATATATACACTCCAAATTAAAAAGGCCATCCTTCCCCAATCCCAGCAAGATGGCTGTTTGCTTGATAGACCACAGATAATTTATTAGAGAGCATCCCCGTTGAGTAGTTACATTGCCAATAGCGTTGAGAGGGACTAATATTGGGCTACACATTTTATGGCAATCAGACCACCCTTTTTCAAGCTTTGGCTTGAAAAAAAAAAGGGCTGTCCGATTACCCTGAAATGCATAGCCATGCTCCCTTAAGTTCTAACATCATGGGCAGCTGAGGGAATCTGATTGGAGGATGAGTTTGAATTGCCTTCCAGCCTGCGCCATCTGTAACCACCTGGAAGCTGCTGAGGTGCTTGTGATCCACACTGACAGCTGTATAGCAGTTCTTCTCTCACTAGCAGCTTCCTTGCCTAACTCTGCTATGTCCAGCCATTTCCTTGCTGAACTCTACAGTCATCCATGGTTACAGTGGACCCTTCTTCCAGCATATTGACAAGCCCACTGTTTTTATTTCCTAATAAAACTTTTACAGTTAGATTATGAACCTTCTTGTTCTCTATCCATTGTCTATGGGTGAGTTAAGACCTTCTCAGGGGGAGGTGCAACCATCAGACCCAGTGACTTTTTACTATTCACCTACCCAGTTGTTTTGTTTTTAAAGTTTTACTAAACCCACAACAATAAAATCACTTTAGTACTAGGAGAAGAATAAAAATTCTGCTCACCCAGCGCACAAAGAATCAAAATTGTCACAGGGTACATAAACTATACCCTAAAACTGGCACACTCAAATGTACTCTAAAACAATCAATAAAATATATCAAATAGCTGCCACTATAAATATATAAACATAAGAAACCAGGTGCACTCCTTAAAAGTATTAAAATAATAAAACTCCTCTAGAGTCCGCTAGCGGCGCTACAAGTATATGTTCACCATATACTGTATGTGAGTCAATACAAAAGTGAGTCCAACACCAGAATTGTGAGGGTAATCCAGATGGTAACAGTCCAACCGAAAGCCAGTAGCAGTGTAACTAAAGCTCCTGAGGGTAATAAGATGAAGGCCCTCAGTTGAAGTCCGTGATGATGAAATGCGTTAGGGCGTGAGCACGTGGTTTCCCAGGTTACCTGCATACGTCAGACGCCGCACCCAGAAGTTCTCCGCCTTGCTACCCGGCGCTTTCAATGATCGGTGCTGGACGAACGACTGCACGGTAACGGCTACATACATATGATTACTACGTCTGTGATTGTTTTTTAACATGTGAATGCAATTCTTACGAGCTTGGTGTTATGCTTATATTTTGGAAATAAAGTGAAAACGGGGTTACGCTATGTGTGCCTATGACATTTATTTTTGCATGTACGCCTTGTGAGTGGTTAAACAGCCTTCATGTCAGTAGGAGAGAACTCTGGTTGAGGAGGACCTGGCAGTGATTGTTACTACGGGCTTTTTATTAAGTCACTTTTGGTAAGTGCATTTCCTTCAGGGTGTGCACCGTGGTGAGGTGGAGGTCTTCATCTTATTACCCTCAGGAGCTTTAGTTATACTGCTACTGGCTTTCAGTTGGACTGTTACCATCTGGATTACCCTCACAATTCTGGTGTTGGACTCACTTTTGTATTGACTCACATACAGTATATGGTGAACATATACTTGTAGCACTGCTAGTGGACTCTAGAGGAGTTTTATTATTTTAATACTTTTAAGGAGTGCACCTGGTTTCTTATAATAAAATCAGTTTGTATATGCAGTAAAGCATGCTTGTTATACTCACTGTGGAATTGAAGGGGTTAATCCTCTGCATTGTGTATAAAGGCTGTGTGATCCTGTCTCTCTGATCCTCATCTTCTTCCACTGACTCCAGACCATCTCCTGTTAGAACAGAGCATTAAGGAACAGACTGCACATGCTCAGTTTGGTGTGCATTTCTAGAGTTTTTTTTTTTTTTTCTTGGGAGAGTGCATGTGATCAGCACAGGGCCAATCAGCACTGTCCAGACAGGGGGTCAGTGGAAAATAAAAACTCCTCCTACAAGCTTTAACCAGACACTGGTGGAAGTCACAAGACTGCTCGAACTGCTGATGAGAAAAGGTATTTAGCAGTTTATATTTACTAAAATATTAACACTTCCATGTTCTGTGTACGGTGGGAGACCAGATATAGTAAATGCAGGGCCCTGGGTTTAGTAACACTTTAAGCACTTGCTGACCGGCCACCACACATTTACTGCGGAAGGTAGGCTCTATTATGCGAAACGACGTACCTGTACGTAGTTTCGTATACAAGCCAGTGGGAGAGCGTGCTGATTGGGCAGAGGAGGATCCAATCAGCAAGTCCGGTGGACGAGATGTCCGCCGGCCACCTGCGATCGTTCCCCATAGAGACAGAATGGCGGTCTGCCTATGTAAACAAGGTAGACTGCCGTTCTGTCACAGATAAATAAAGGGATCCTGTGTTCCTGCTATTCAGAACCACAGATTTCTATGTTCATCTAGTTTGTCCATCCCCCACACAGTTAGAGCGCATCCCCTAGGGACACACTTAACCCTTTGATCGCCCCTGGTGTTAACCCCTTCCTGGCCAGTGTCATTAGTACAGTAACAGTGCATATTTTAAGCAGTGATTACTGTAATAATGTCACTGGCCCCCTCAAAAGTGTCAAATGTCAGGTGTCGCAGTCTCGCTAAAAATCGCTTATTGCCGTCATTACTAGTAAAAAATAAATAAATAAATAAAAATGCCATAAATCTATCCCCTAGTTTGTAGATGCCATAACTTTTGTGCAAACTAATCAATATACACTTATTGGGATTTTTGTTTACCAAAAATATGTGGCAGAATACATATTGGCCTAAAATCATGAAAATAATTGATTTTTTTATTTTTTTTTATTGGCTGTGATTTATAGCAGAAAGTAAAAAATATTGTTTTTTTATAAAATTGTCACTCTTTTTTTGTTTATATCAATATACCACCAAAAGGAAGCTCTATTTGTAGGGAAGAAAAAGACATTGATTTTATTTGGGTATAGCATCGCATGATCGCGCAATTGTCAGTTAAAATAACTAAGTTCTGTATCGCAAAAAATGGCCTGGCCCTTTAGGGGGTAGAACCTTCTGGTCCAGAAGTGGTTAAGGGTACCTGTCAGCGCAGTAGTTTTTATTTATTTATTTAGCATTCATCTTTTAATGGTAAGAAAAGAAAAAAAAAAAAGACTGAAAGAGTTTGCACAAATAAGTGTTTGTTTGTGTCTTTTATCTGTATATGACTGCTTTTGGTAGATACAGTTCTAGTTGCATTGATCTCTCAGTCAACACAGCACTGGGATGGGTAGCACTATACCTTCGCTAGAAAACAGCATAAATTTGCTTTTTAATTGTTTGTCACAGGCTGATCGACAAGCTGATTAAACTAATTGTAAAAACTGTACATTATGAAGAAACAGACATTTATGTGAAATGTTCTATGCAGGGTTTAGAAACATGTATGAATAGAAGGGTAACAGTAAAAGTTAATTATCTCAAATAATGTAATTAATATGAAAAAAAAAAAAAAATATATATATATATATATATATATATATATATGTATATATATATCTATCTATCTGCTTAGTTATAGGACAATCTCACCAAATCTAGGTTCCCTAATCTAATCTAACCAAGAACCCCAGCACCAGGGGCATAACTACAGGGGTTGCAGGGGTTGCATATGCAACCGGCCTCATGCTCCAGTGGGCCTATGCGGCTCCCCTGTACACCTGGATAGGAGGGGTGGCGGTGGCAGCACATAGAGAAATCACTGTCCCCCTTTTTCCTCCTGTAGGAAAAAGGCTGCCCCCGCCACTCCTCCTATCCGGTTCACTTGTGTTATGCTGTCTATGGGGCCCCTGTGTGCTCCCCTGCCCCCCCCCACTGTGCTGCCCCCCCCCCCCCCCACTGTGCTCCCTCCCCTCTCCTGCCGGATGCTGCAAGGGATGTGTCACAATAGAGAACAAGGAAGGGGTCGGTAAATATGTAATTTACCAGCTCCTTCCTTTTCTGAATGGACATCTGAATATGACATGAGTCATAGTCAGTGACAATGTAAAAAAAAGAAAAATAAAATATTAAAAAATAATACAATTAAAATACCAAAAAATAATTGCAAAGGATCGCAAGGGTCACACTTGCAACCATGCGCTGGCATTCCACCACCATGAAGGGGGCCCACTGCAGAACTTGTGAAAGGGTCCCCCTGTCGGATCATAATAAAGGGTCCCGCAACAAGTGTAAAGGACCCCAAGATCAGTGGGAAGAGCCCCAGACTTAAAGGAAAGGGTCCTTCATTGTTTCTGGCACCGGGGCCCTGAAGGTTCTAGTTATGCCTCTGCCCAGCACTCATATTTGACTGGTGGCAGCTTTGATGATGTTGGCTGTGCCTACACAGTACCACCCCCACAGATGTGAATGGGTCCATTTTGTTTTTGACATTTTAACATATCAGAGTTCAAATTAGATTTTTGTGATTGGGTTTCCATATATTTTAAAAAGTAAAAAACAATGAATATGTAAATTCTGGACCAGGTGTAAAAAAAATTCATAACGCTTAATTATCTTTACTGTGCTGTTCATTTTAACAGCTAAATCTATACAACACAGAACATGGAAGCTCTCTTAACTCCTACTGATTAAACTACAAATCACATTTCTAACACTTAACATAGTCAGCCTAATAAAATATTATTTCTGATCAATTGCAAATGGTTACTGCACATTGTTCATTTCATTAGTTAATGCCTTAGACATCTCTAGCTATCTGAAAAATACAGAAAAACAACCAGTCTTTTTTGTTCTACTACTGCTTTACCATATTTTGCTTTCAATTAATCTTACTCAAATTATGCCTGCATTTATCTGCTGCATTTTGTGCACCGTGTCTTTGTTTCTGACATACATTCCCAGTGACAGTGTGCAGTTCTCCGTCTGACGGATATCACAACACACAGGGATTATTTCTTCTCTCAGACTATTTGCTTTCATATCCCCATTAGCCATATGCTGTTCTCTGTGGTGACAGAGGGAAAGAGGATGGCTTTATCATTACCATTCTCAGGAAGATAAGGGACAATTTAGGTAATTAAAAGGCATGTTGTTCTTTGCAGAAATAATCTAGCTGAAGGTGTGAATTATGCAGGGATTGTTGTCTTTTATCACCTGTATAAAGAAAGATGAGTCAATGTTTTGGACTGGATTTACAAGTGAACTTCTGAAAATTAGACAAATAGTATTCTACATGCTTGGGGTTAAAGCCCTGACTGTTAATATGGAACATGGCAAACTTCTGGTTATATGTAAAAGTATTCGTGGATATGTATGTGTTCTTGTGGCTCTTCTCTGATGTACATCTAAAACCCATTTTTTGGTCACTTGGACAGTTGTATCTACAAGTGTTCCAATTCGAAGACTTTCCCTTTATTTCTGTTCTGATGAAAACTTAAAAATGTAGATTTTTCTCATATTCAGTCCAGTTGCTGATAATCATCAAGATAAAGGTTGAATCTTCTCAGTTATGACAAAGACAGCATTGAAAGCCTTACTGGGATTCAAACCCTCCCCACTCTATCCATATTAGGTCAATGACATCACTCAGGATCTCCATCTTGTTTCTTCACATTTTAGCAATAAGCGATCTGTCATTTAGCGGCAGTAGTGAGGGGCCAACATTGTAGTTTGGTGGGTCATCGTGGCAGTGGCAAGACATCATCAGGCAGCAGGTCATAATGATTGAAGACCAATCTACATTGCTGGACACTGTGACTATGGGTTTACATTGGTTGACCTTATTTACATTTTGTTTTTGGAATTCATTTTACTTTTTTTTACAGTGTCTGTATATAAATAGTATCTTTTTTGGGAGGCATGATAGATAAAGGAACTAATGTAGCCTGTACTTATTTCCCTGGAGGGGTGGGGGGAGGGGGAAGGATATGTAAAGGCACCCATATTCTAAAGAGGACTTCCATATTCTTAATTAAACCCCAACATCCTCTTGGGAACTGAATGTGCATAGGAGACCTTTTCCCTTAATATTGGCACAAGGTGACTCTCCCACCTTGAAATGTATCCCCCCAGTGTTGAAAGGCATATGACCTGGCACAATACAAGGAAATACTCACAGCATTTCAGTTTCTGGACAGTCAGACTGCATGTCTCAATAAGGGTCTGGTTTATTCATTAAGGGGAGCCTCACACCATTTTTTCCTGTTTTATTTAAATGTCACCTTTCCAATGACACATTGCACTGTTCTGAAACTTCACATGCCCCTTTAAATAAAGTTATTTAAGACCTTGTTCACACCATACCTGTATAAAAATTGATGGAAAAAACATCCATTATTCTGTCTGTCTCATCAGTGCCCACTATTCTTTCCTTCTTACATGTGCTAGCCATTCTTTCCTCCTCATCTAAGCTCGCCATTCTGTCCACCGCCATTCTGTCTTCCCCAGCTGTCCCCCACCATCAGTGTTCCTCACCATTCTTTCTCCCACCATCAGTGTCCCTCACCATTCTTTCTCCCACCATCAGTGTCCCCCACCATTCTTTCATCCTCATCTGTGTCGCAATTCTGTCCCCCACTATTCTGTGCCCACCACCAGTGCCCGGCAACGAACCCCTTTGCATCATTCAGTTATAAATGAACACATTGGGTAATCGGTATCGATCACTCACTGTGTTTTTCAAAAAAGGAAGGAGCCAGTGAATTACAGGTTTACTGGCCCCTTTTCCCACTCTCCATCCTGAAAAATCCCCTTCATGTGCCCACAGCAGCTGCCAGCGGGAGGGAAAGGGGAAAAGCTAGCAGTGCTAAGGGGGCTCCCTCCCACTCAATATTCGATTCTTCCTACTGCCCACCTTGTCTGTGGCCCTGCTGTCAGAACACCAGGACAGACGTCCCACTCTGCTCTTCCTTCCACTACGTGTCACACAGTTTAAGTTCAGAGCTGTGCGGAAAACTGCAGATATTCTGCATAATTCAGCATAGCTGCACACTGCACATCACACCTGCGTTTTGGTGTGAACTACACATTTAGGAAACAATTGTTTTCTATGTGTCTTACAGAGACACATACAGGTCCCTGCATATGATGTGAATGAGCCCTAAAGGGTCTGTGTATTCCTAATGTTGCCCTTTATGCCTCATAAAATGATTCTAGTCAAACTGATTGGTATTTTTTCTTTTATTGGTACATGTCCCCAATGGCAATGCCCAGCTACCCGTGCCCTTTTTAACAATAGCTTGCAAAAAAGAAAAGAATTAAATATAGCAAGATTTGGCTGCCTTAGACTTCAAATTAGGGACATGCGAAACCACAATAATAAATCATTGCATTTCCTACTGATAGCACAAAGGAGCAGTTGATGTTAAGAGTGATAGTGTTAGGGTGGGGCAGTAAGTACCATCTGTCAAAGTGGTCTCTAAATTGTTATAATCAATGTTTCTTTTAGGAGGTTGAGTTATGAAGTTGAGATAACAATTATGTGATAAGCTGTATGTTTTTCCATCTATTGTAATCCACACCTATCTCCTTCCCCCTCCCTTTAACAGGAATAAGTAGGGTGTTCCAATGAGTGTTATCATCTGCTCCAAGGTGACTACCACAGGGAAAAAAAAAAACAGTAGGCAAGATATGGCTAAGGCTGTAGTGTTAAATATAAATATGGCGCCAGTCTAGTAGGGAAAAAGAGAAAAGGGAAAAAAAAGTTTTTCCTACTGCTATAAAGCGCAATAGCCTTCTGATAGTGGAGTAGCAACCCATAAGTTTGTAAGAGGTGGATAAGGTATATGAGCTATAGGTGTCATTAACTTACTGAAAGCTGAATGATGTATCAATGAAGTCCATTATGCTGCTTTATAACGTTTGTTTAAATCATCTTAGGGATAAGGTCTTCTTGTTTTGCTAGAAAGATATAACTAGAGGAAAAAGTTATTATTTGGTATGCAGTCTAGGGAAACACATAGATATTTTACCCATATACAGAGTGTTGTGAATAAAAAACTATCAGCGCAAACCAGATTCGTGATGTAAACACTAAAAACAAAATAAATCACTGTGCGTGAAATACGTGCTAAATAGTGCATAAATATAAACCATCAACGTGCATAAAAATATATATATAACCGGCAGCATACACCAATTGTGTTCACACCTCACAATAAACTCATATAAATACAAAAACGTGATGCGCCAGAAGTGTACCAATTACTCTTATGGTGATGATATATTATAATGAATAAATAAAGTCCACAAAAAGCAATCCACTGTGATCGTGCTCAAATCCAATGAAATGTGTAACAGTGTCCAAGTGTCCAAATAAGGGATTCAATCTCGTGGGAAATAAACACCAATATGTGAAATCCCTCCACCTGATAGATTGGCCTCTCACCTCAATGTGGGACCCAAACGGGCCAGCATAAGCATGTATGAGGGTATTGGACTCCTAGTATGACTCTCCAGCCTCTCACCTCCGGAGGTCACGGGACATTTGGATCCCACATTGAGGTGAGAGGCCAATCTATCAGGTGGAGGGATTTCACATATTGGTGTTTATTTCCCACGAGATTGAATCCCTTATTTGGACACTTGGACACTGTTACACATTTCATTGGATTTGAGCACGATCACAGTGGATTGCTTTTTGTGGACTTTATTTATTCATTATAATATATCATCACCATAAGAGTAATTGGTACACTTCTGGCGCATCACGTTTTTGTATTTATATACAGAGTGTTGTCTGTATATTCTAAAGCATATACAGGGGTTTTAATATAATTTGCTGGAATATCGTATTGAAATTTAGATATGCTAATGGAAAGGAAAATGTTCCTCAGGTGTCCATGTGGTTTCTTCTTTGCAGTAGAGATGAGCCAGGGCTCCTAGGAGCCTCTTCCCTGCAATTTGGAGTGTGTACTGAGGAGGATGAACGATTCCTGCATTGTCGGTCATGGTGACTTTGTGCTCTTGGGGTGCAAATGTTAGAGACCTCAAGCTTCCAAAATGGAAAAGAAGCTGTACGAATCTGGCACTTCAATCAGGGGCAGGTTTAGAGATTCACAGAACACTTGTAAGTCATCTGGGGTATGGAGATTAGCTGTATGGCCTTTCCACATGGCTGACAGGCAGAATGTGAATTTCCATCTGTATGGAATACTTTTGGTCAAAGGCTGATCCATCAATGGGTGGAGGGCTCTTCAGTGCTGGAGAGTTATGGTAGACAGATCTTGGAATAGCTTTATTTCAGTCTCATTAAAGAGAACCCAGTTATGTTCTCTTGTTTTTCTGAGGATTGCGTCTTGCCTCTGCGAAATTAACCAGGCAACATATGACATCCCTTGGAGGGTCATTCTTTTGGCCCTTGGGTCTTAGAGCCCAGTGAATTCTCTCCATTTCAACAGGGGAGTTAGCAGGTCTGTCTAGTAAATCATTAAATGTGCCTGCAGCCGTTTGCTCTAGAAGTGGTTGCCCTATAAACTCTGGTATCCCCTGATGCGATTGTTGTGGCGGCAGCCACAATTAAGGTCCTCTGAGTGTCTATGAATCTGTATAAAATTAGATATATTCAGGTCGGAGGATCTTTACACTTGCCTGATGTCGTCCGCGTGGCATGTGGCTGTCTGATCCACTGTCCCCATCCAAGCTGCGATGGAATGGATATTGGCCCAGGGGTCAGTAATCGCTGCTGAGAGAGTTGCTTTGATGTCTGCAGCAACTGCTTGTAAGTCAGTGAGTCACAAGTGTGTAGTCGAGGTAGAAAGACCTCCATTTTCCCACTGGGATGGTGAGGCATTGTTTGCTGAGCATGGCTGCTCTGTCCCTGAGGCCGCATGGCCGTCTCCGGAGGCCATAAGAAACATAACTGGTATGTTGCCTGTTGATTGTAAGAGCGGGCCCTTAAGGTTGTGGGATGCTGAGGTGGTGCTATCGTTTTTCCCCATGATTATGGAGCTCTTTGTGTCACAGGAGTGCTAATTGATAGTTCGATGTTCAGGTGAACACAGATCAGGCAGCCATCACAGATTGGAGCTAGACCATGACCCCCCATTTCATTGCAACTTGCATAGACTTCTGTTGTATGAAGTCACAAGCCGCAATGAAATTGGCAGTGCAAACCACACTAATGTGCGGCTTTGAAATTGCACTGAAGTAGCACAATTTTAAAGCCGCACCAGTCTGAATGGGGCTTACCCATTGTCACACAGATACTCTAGAATACTTCTACATAACCCAACAAGACCAAACCGTCATCCATTTTCTATTTTTTAATCTTTCCTGAAGCTTGTCGAAAAAACTAAAGTGTGGCATCTTGATGCCTCCCTTTTGATGAACTAACATAATCTAGACCAAATCCACTCTTGCCTTAGGCTCTTCTTCTAAATCAGACAACACCATGAAGGCCCTTAATCTTCATTTTGCTTGAAGAGGGCTGACCTCCTCTAAAAAAAGTGGTTTCTTCCTCTCACTGGACACGGAGAAGACATTAAACAAAGTGGCCTAGGACTACAGTGGGGATCGAAAGTTTGGGCACCCCAGGTAAAAATTTGTATTAATGTGCATAAAGAAGCCAAGGAAAGATGGAACAATCTTCAAAAGGCACCACATTACAGATTAGACATTCTTATAATATGTCAACAAAAGTTAGATTTTATTTCTATCATGTACACTTTCAAAATAACAGAAAACAAAAAAATAGCGTCTGCAAAAGTTTGGGCACCCTTTGGCAAGTATCACAGCTTGTAAACGCTTTTTGTAGCCAGCCAAGAGTCTTTCAATTCTTGTTTGAGGTATTTTTGCCCATTCTTCCTTACAAAAGTCTTCCAGTTCTTTGAGATCTCTGGACTGTCTGTCACACAATGCTCTTTTAAGGTCTATCCATAGATTTTCAATTATGTTGAGGTCAGGAGATTGTAAAGGCCATGGCAAAACCTTTAGTTTACGCCTCTTGATGTAATCCCCCGTGGATTTCGAGGTGTGTTTAGGATCATTATCCATTTGTAGAAGCCATCCTCTCTTTAACTTCAGCTTTTTCACAGATCAAGTTACCATCCAAAATTTGCTGAAATTTTATTGAATCCATTTTTCCTTCTACTCGTGAGATGTTCCCTGTGCCACTGGCTGCAATACAACCCAAAAGCATGATTGATCCACCCCATGCTTAACAGTTGGACAGAGGTTCTTTTCATTAAATTCTGCCCCTTCTTCTCCAAACGTACCTTTGCTCATTCCGGCCAAAAAGTTAAATTTTTAACCTCATTGGTCCACAGAACTTGTTTCCAAAATTCATAAGGCTTGTCTATATGTTCATTTGCAAAGTTCAAACGCTGATTTTTGTGGTGAGGAGGACGTAGAAGAGGTTTTCTTCTGATGACTCTTCCATGAAGACCATATTTGTACAAGTATCTCTTTATAGTGGGATAGTGTACCACAACTCCAGTGTCTGCCAGATCTTTCTGGAGGGATCGTGCAGTCAAACGTGGGTTTTGAATTGTTTTTCTCACAATCCTGTGAGCTGTTCTGTCTGATATTTTTCTTGGTCTTCCAGATCTTGCTTTAACTTCCACTGTTCCTGATGACTGCCTGTCACGGGGTAACGTGGCAGAGCCTGACGTAAGAGGAGTGGCTTACCGGGTAACTGGCGTGGCACAGGTTCACCAGAGGTGCGGAGTCTAAGTGTAAGCCGGTCTTCACCAGGGCCCCAGAAGGTGGGGATGGATTTGGCTGCTTGCTAACACCAGGTCGCGGCCCCCCGGATTCCCTGGGAGAGCCAGGAACAGATCCAGGACCAATAGCCGGTAGCAGGTAAACAGATCAGGACGAGACAGGAGGATAGTCAGGACAAGCCAAGATCAGGGCGGGCAGCAGGTAATCAGAATCCAAAGACAAGCCGGGTCAGGTAAACAGGAACAGCAGATATAACAGGCACAGGATACAGGAGAGCTGAAGACAACACAGCAAAGTGCAGTGCTGCTGGGCTGTTTAAATAAGGCAGCCTGTTTGCCAATTACAGCAATTAGTCTGCTCTAGGTTAACCCTTTAGGAGACTCATGACAGCACATCAGTGTGCTCAGGAAGCATTCCTAACAGCGCCTGCGCAGGGTATTGAGTCTCTGACATTGCCCCCCCCTTAAGGGCAACCTCCGGGTGCCCAAAAGGTTCCTTTTGTGGGGATGGTTGTGGAAGAAATTCCGGATTAAGTCCTGGGCATGGAAATTCTGTACCGGTTCCCAGGAATTTTCTTCGGGGCCGTAGCCCCTCCACTTAACCAGGTATTGTAGCTGGTTCCTCCGCCTTCTGCAGTCTAGGATGGCCTCCACCTCAAATTCTTCGTCCCCGTTGATGGTGACAGGAGCAGGTGGTTCTGAACTTCTACCAGGAAAGGAGTCAGGTACTGCAGGTTTCAAGAGTGAAACATGGAAGACTGGATGGATCTTGAGGGAATCGGGAAGCGTCAATTCGTAAGATACCTCATTTAATTTTCTCCTCACAGGGAATGGGCCAATAAACTTGGGTGCCAGTTTTTTGGAAGGGCATGCCAATCGGAGATTGGTGGTGGCTAACCATACCAGGTTGCCGGGCTGGAGAACCAACTCACCTCTCCTTCTTTTGTCAAAGAACTCTTTATTGGAGGTCTGAGCCTTGGTCATGGCATCCTGTAAGATTTTGTTGTTCTCCTTAAGGAACTCCAAGATATCCCGGACTGCTGGCACTGTAGATTCAGGAATAAAGCAGGGCAAGAAAGATGGGTGAAACCCGTAGTTGGCATAGAATGGGGACTGACCTGTAGCCGAGTGTTTGGCGTTATTGTATGCGAACTCTGCTGATGGAAGTAGCGAGACCCAGTTATCTTGAACAAAGGTGGTGAAGCATCGGATATATTGCTCGAGGGTCTGGTTGGTCCTCTCAGTCTGCCCGTTAGTCTGGGGATGGTATGCGGAGGACATTGACAGCTTGATTTTCAGTGAATCACATAACGCTCTCCAGAAGCGAGAAGTAAATTGGACACCTCTATCCGACACAATGTTCATTGGGACCCCGTGAAGTCTTACAATTTCTCTGATGAAGACCTGTGCCGTCTCAAGCGCGGAGGGTGTACCTCTTAGTGGTATGAAGTGAGCCATTTTCGACAGACGGTCTACTACCACGAAGATTGCAGAATAACCGTCTGATGGAGGAAGTTCCACAATGAAATCCATGGCAATCATCTTCCATGGTCTGTCAGGGACTGGTAGTGGTCTGAGCAGGCCCCATGCCTTATTTCGGGTTGCCTTGCTTCGTGTGCAAACAGTACAGGAGGAAACATATTGTTTACAACACTTCTCCAAGTCGGGCCACCAGAACGTGCGCTGCACAAGATCCAGGGTCTTATGGATCCCGAAGTGACCAGCCATCGGGTGGTCATGACACAATCCTAGGATGGACACACGAGCACTTTCTGGAACGAAAATTTGATCCTCTCTCCATAGCAGTCCATTTCTGGGTACCAGTATAGTTCCAGCAGGATGGGGAGCATTTACTGTGGCTTGTCTCAGAGCGGTAAGAAGGTCAGACTGTAATAGCAGAAAGTTACCTTGGGTTAAGATGGTGTCAGGTACAATGGTTTCTTTAGAACTGTCGTACATTCGAGAGAGAGCATCGGGTTTCGTATTCTTGGAACCCGGTCGGTACGTTATATGGAACGTAAATCTGGAAAAAAAAAGTGCCCACCTTGCTTGGCGAGGTCTCAGGCGTTTGGCCGTCCTCAAATACTCCAGGTTCTTATGATCCGTGTAGATGAGTATGGGATGTGCCGCCCCTTCCAATAGATACCTCCACTCCTCCAGGGCGGTCTTGATGGCAAGGAGCTCCCAATCCCCTACATCATAGTTCCTCTCCGCAGGAGAAAGCTTACGGGAGAAGAAAGCTACCGGATGAATCAGGTCCTTGAGACCTTGACGCTGGGAGATGACTGCTCCTACTGCGATTTCCGAGGCGTCAACTTCAAGGATGTAAGGCAGGGCGGGATCCGGGTGGCTGAGGATAGGAGCAGAAGTAAACAGCTCCTTCAGGGCTGTAAATGCGACTTGCGCCTCGGGAGACCAGTGGAAGCGGGTACCTTGTTTGGTGAGCAGGGTAATAGGGGCGATGATGGAAGAGAACCCCTTGATAAATTTCCTGTAGAAATTTGCGAATCCTATGAAACGCTGAATCCCCTTTTTATCCACCGGTGCGGGCCAATCCAGGATGGCGGAGACCTTCTGAGGGTCCATTTTGACCCCTTCAGAGGAGATTATTAACCCGAGGAATTGGATACTCTGCTGTTCAAATTCGCATTTCTCGGGTTTTGCGTAGAGCCTGTGTAGCCGGAGTCGGTGGAGTACCTTTTCACGGGGTAACGTGGCAGAGCCTGACGTAAGACGTAAGAGGAGTGGCTTACCGGGTAACTGGCGTGGGACAGGTTCACCAGAGGCGCGGAGTCTAAGTGTAAGCCGGTCTTCACCAGGGCCCCAGAAGGTGGGGATGGATTTGGCTGCTTGCTAACACCAGGTCGCGGCCCCCCGGATTCCCTGGGAGAGCCAGGAACAGATCCAGGACCAATAGCCGGTAGCAGGTAAACAGATCAGGACGAGACAGGAGGATAGTCAGGACAAGCCAAGATCAGGGCGGGCAGCAGGTAATCAGAATCCAAAGACAAGCCGGGTCAGGTAAACAGGAACAGCAGATATAACAGGCACAGGATACAGGAGAGCTGAAGACAACACAGCAAAGTGCAGTGCTGCTGGGCTGTTTAAATAAGGCAGCCTGTTTGCCAATTACAGCAATTAGTCTGCTCTAGGTTAACCCTTTAGGAGACTCATGACAGCACATCAGTGTGCTCAGGAAGCATTCCTAACAGCGCCTGCGCAGGGTATTGAGTCTCTGACACTGCCATTTCTTAATTACATTCCGAACAGAGGATATTGACATCTGAAAACGCTTTGCTATCTTCTTATAGCCTTCTCCAGCTTTGTGAGCATCAACTATTTTCAGTTTTAGTTTTCTAGACAACTGCTTAGAAGATCCCATGGTGCTGATTGTTGGGGCAAGGTCAGATGAGTCTGGGCATTTAAAACCTTTGAGATTGACATCACCTGGTCTTCCCAGACAATGATTGAGAACAATCCATGACACTGGCAGGTCTCAGCCTTGCAGGGGGCATTGCATGCTATAAATTCTGCAGGGTGCCCAAACTTTTGCAGACAACATTTTTTTGTTTTCTGTAATTTGAAAGTGTCAATGATGGAAATAAAATCTAACTTTTGTTGACATATTATAAGAATGTCTAATCTGTAATTTGATGCCTTTTGGAGAGTTTCCACCTTTCCTTGGCTTCTTTATGCACATTAACCACTTGCCGACCAGTCACGTTGACTGTACTGCGGCGAAGTGGCTCGTGATCGTCTGGCGACGTAGACCTACGTCACCAGACATTCCCCTCTCTCGGCGGCACGTGCCGCCGGAGGCTCGCTCCCGTTGTATTTAGTTACCAAAACTCTCCGGTGAAGAAGAAGTTTCTTCACCGGAGAGTTTTGAATTTAGAGTTTTGATTCACCGCTCACACCTCATTGGAACTGTTTTTTGACACCTTTTTGGATGGACACTATTGTTTGATACTCACTGGTGTTTTTTCTGTTCAATTGTATTGATTTACACTTGTTACGTTATTGTGCATTTTATACTATAGCACCAGTACCCATTTATGGTTATATCACTTACCTCATCATACATGTTTTGACGTATATGATTGTTTGATTCTATTTTTGTTTAGCGCACCTGATTCTTATTTACTCAAGCACCAGGCATTAACCCCTCCCTCTCCAATAAAAATTAAACCCTTCCCTGCCAGTGTCATTTTTACAGTAACAGTGCATATTTATAGCACTGATTACTGTAGTAATGTCACTGGTACCCCCAAAAGTTTCAAAAATGTCAGTCAAGGGTCCGATCTGTCCGCCGCATTGTCGCAGTCCCGCAAAAAAAAAATCGCAGATCGCCGCCATTACTCGTTAAAAAAAAAACACCAAAAATGACAGAAATCTTTCCCTTAGTTAGTAAACGCAATAACTTTTGCGCAAACCAATTAAAATACGCTTATTGCGATTTTTTTTACCAAAAATATGTAGCAGAAAACAAATTGGCCTAAAATGATAAAAAATTTTGATTTTTACATTTTTTTGGGGGGGAATTTCATATAAAAAAATGTGAAAAATATTGTGTCAAAATTGTTGCTCTTTTTTTGTTTATAGCGCAAAAAGTAAAAATCGCACAGGTGATCAAATACCACCAAAAGAAAGCTCTATTTGTGGGGAAAAAAAGATTATAAATTTAATTTGGGTACAGCGTTGCATGACGCGCAATTGTCCGTTAAAATAACGCAGTGCCGAATCACAAAATATGGCCTGGTCAGGAATAGGGTAAAACCTTCCATTCGTAAAGCGGTTAAAAATACGCTCATTGAGAATTTTTTTGTCAAAGACATGTAGAGAAATACATTTTGGCCAAAATATATGACAAAAATTGAATATATTGGATATTTTTTAACTGTCAAATTAGAAAAATATTGTTATTTTTTTCAAAATTTTTGCATATTTTTATTAATATCGCAAAAAATAAAGAGCGCAGAGGTTATCAAATACCACCAAAAGAAAGCTCTGTTTGTGGGAAAAAAAGGACGTAAATTTCGTTTGGGTATGGCATTGCATGACCGTGCAATTGTCAGTTAAATTCGCACAGTGCCGAATCGCAAAAAGTGGCCTGGACGTAAGACAGCAAAATCCTCCGGTGGTAAAGTGGTTAATACAAATGTTTACCTGGGGTGCCCAAACTTTCGATCCCCACTGTATAAAGTCACAGTTCTCCGAGCCATAGGCCTTTGGGACAACATGTTTAATTCTATTATGGAGCTGTACACAAACCCTACCTCCCCAGTTTAGAGTCAATGTCCATCAGTTGAGTGTCCTCCCCCCTCCAGCGTTCTGGATCGCCCCTGCAGGACTTGGCAAGGAGCAGATGCCCACATAAACGATAAGCCCTTTTTTTTCTTAATCCTGTGAGTGTTTTTAACTTGCACTTCATAAACCCAATTGTTTTAATGCTGCACTTAGATGGCGTTTTCTCCATTTTTTCTATTTGTACCTCTGGAAATCCAGCTTAACTCTGAGGACAGCAGCCTCTAGTGCTCCATTGTGCACATTATTTTCATTGTATGAACATATATGGACTTTTAATGGACTTAAACAGCTCTGTCAGTAAAATATTACCTAATGCTGCTCCCCTTGTATATATTTCAATTGTTAGCCTTTTTTGCTTGTTTTTATTTCAATTGTATATGTATTGACTGCACTAAGCAAGTGTATTATCTGTCTGTTTAGTAACTACCACAGATTCATCAGATATACATGTACCAGATGTCCATGTGCCAGATAATTTTACCTTCTTGAAAAATGAATGGCTGTATGTATATAGTTACATAGTTAGGTTGAAAAAAGACACAAGTCCATCTGTATATTTAGTGAGAACAGTTATCACTGATTGTATTGGAAAAGCATTCACCTGAGGAGATTGATGGGAGCAATGTCCTGGAGGAGGAGGAATGCAGATGCAGGGTCGTCTGGTGAACTACTTCTTGTACTGGTTCTTCTTCAGGATGGCTAATGGAAGAGTTAACAGGGCACTGCGGTAATGCCTGGGCAAAGAGAAATAGAAGGCTTTTTTTCTACAAAATAAGTACATTAATGGTATAGTGATATACAGGGGAACAGGAATTTAGAAGAAAAAAAAAGGTGAACTTGGCCTTTAAAGGTTTTCATTGGTTTACTGCTACAGAGAACACATCCATTTCTCTTTCATTTCCAAGCTATACTTCCAGGCAGTTTTGATTCAACGTTTTTAGCATATAGACCCTCTCAACTGCATTCACTCACAAATGTCACATCAACTACAGCTTGTTTGATAATACAATCATTTTACTACTGGGATGGGGATGGCAAAAAGCATATACATATGGAAAATTAAATCACAGGGTACATAAAGTATTTACTAGTCCTTAAGCATTAAGTCATGATCCACTGGATTTTTGAATGTTCAAAAGAAACAATGGCTTGTAATAGCCCAGTTTGCTCTTTATGTGTTTTCTTGACGTATCTCAAGTGACCTGTCAAGTATCTCAAGTGACCTGAATAGCTGATAAAGGGCTCTTTCACACAGTCCACCTCCATAGGTGGATCCGTGCTGCTCAGCAGGGGATCATAAACACAGATCCCTGCTGAGCAGTAAGGTGACATCTCCCTCTCTGCTCTGTGTGCGGAGAGGGAGATGTCAGAGCCCCATGCATCTCTATGGGGGAATCGGATGAGAGCGAACCGCCTGTCCACTCTCATCCGAATCCCATCCGATCCGATCCCCTGGGTGGATGGAAAATAGAGTTTCCATCCGTCTGGATTTCAGGGACAGGATCAGATGCAGATGGCAGCGGACATGTCTCAGCTGACATCCGCTGCCCCATAGGGATGCATGGGGGATTCGATCAGATCAGTCTAAAAAACTGGCAGGTGGATCTGATCATTCCCCAAATAAGCAAATCGAACCATTTCAAGCATGTTAAAATTATAGTACTGAAAAAAGCCTGCTGACGATACCCCAACACTGCTACTATAAGGGAACTCTTGATATTCTCTACCTTTTTATAATTTCAGTTCAATAATGCTTAGAGTAAAATAAATAAATAAAATAATAAATACAATACAATACTAATAGTAATAATTAAAAAAAAGAATAACAACAATAATTAATGGAGCAGATTACTACAGTTCCCATAAAAAATGCACTAGAATACGCACTTAGGTAAAACACTTTAAACATTTTACATTTTAGAAGTGTAATTTGATTTTTCCATAAGGTATGAACATTATTACATGTGACATATTGGGGAACCTGAGAATTCCAAATCCAAAGAAAAAATGCTTCTGTAGTATTGCATTGTCATGAGAATCCTAAAGCCTCGTACACACGCAACGTTTATCGGCTGACCGGTTGTCCGTCTTTTGTCCAGAGTTGTGTTTTGTTGGTTGGAATGTGCCTAGACTGCACACGAATTTTCTCGGCCAACAAAAATCAACTTCAGAAGTGATGTCATGTGCTGGTTTACTTTCCTTGTGTTTTTTTCTTCTCTGAGCATGCTCAGTCTTGCTCATAAGATTTTTGTCTGACGAAATCTGTACTGACTGACAGAAAATCGGCCGTTGTGTTGACGGCCAACAAAAATTTTATAGCCTGCACACCAGATTTTATTCGGCCGAAAAGTCGGAGTCGGTTGTCGAAAGCATCATACTAACAAGCCGAAAATCGTCCGATCGGACGCTGGCCGAAAATTTACGGCCAACTATCAACGCGTGTGTACGGGCATAAGGGGTTTGCAAGGAGCTGTGGGAAGCCAGTGTGATATCCCCAGGGCTTAGGCTAAAGGACCAGAATCTTTTTTTTTTTTTTTTTTTTTATGTTTTGAGCTAGGCATTTTGTATAGGGTTTGGGGGGGGGGGGGGGTTGATAACAAATAGATGATAGGTGTGTTTTTTTGAAAGGTGCTAATTAAAATATTTTTTTCCCAAAACAATTTATTGAAATTTTAGCAAAGTACAAAATCAACCAGTACAGGTTCAAGTAATCCAAAGTGCACATACAAATGATGCAACATAAGAAGAACCGTTATACATAGTGCACTTGAGGAAATAGAGAAAAATAAGACATTGTGGAAACGTAAACAGGACAAGTATCGTATATGTAAGGTCACAGCAGTAGTAGTATCCCAGCTTTAATTAAATTCTGGGGTTTTGGAGCAGGGTGAGCATCGCGGTGAAGTATTCTGGAGCTAATTAAAATATAACTGCACATTTATTTAAATTATAAATTTGCAGTTTCCCCTAGCGGTCTCTAAAGAAATACCAATATGATGGTTTACCTTTATCAAAAATAACTGGTTCTTTGGAAAAAGTACTGCTTGTAGTCTCCTGGCTCTGAGTATTTTCTTCTGTGCTTTGAAAAATATTCTCCTGGGAAACAGATTGTTCAGCTCAACACAAAAGAGGTCTAATACTTTGCATTAACCCAAAACTGAAACACCACCCTGATCCTAGCACAAAAAAATATACTCTATATTTACCATAAATATATGTTCTTCATACTGTCCCTCAGGGTACATAATGCATGTAGCACTTTGTCCCATTTTTATACATGCTGTGCTGTGGAATCAGAAGTAGCCTGGTGGACAGCTCACCCCGTTTCTCCTACTGGTGTTTGACTATGCTACTTTTTAGGAGACAAACACAAAATCAGCACTGATTACCAGCACTTGTCCCTGTTCTAGGGACTTCCCTGAGACTAGCACTGTACCAACACAAGGGGAGGGAGCATGTCAGTCAGACTTTCTGAAAAAATCTACAGGGCTCAAGCAAGCTCAAAGCCCACAGGTAATATATTGTAAATTGAATAGCATCTATGAACAAAGATTGCAGATTTTTACACCTGGAGTTTGATTACTTTTTTTTTATTTATTATGACTGATTTTGAAGTAGATAATAGGCCAATTGAAAGCCAGTCCCTGGAGCTAAAGCCTGCTAGTTTTTTTTTTTTTTCCATTCAACCCATCGGCCTGAACGAAAAAAACAACTGACATCTCAGGTTGGATTGATGTCTGTATGGATGTGTTTGTGTATCTGCAGACAGTATTGGAACTATTGTGACCACTGATCTCAGGCATGCATTCAGCAGAGAAGAAGGTAACAACTGAGCCCTGTTTGAGCTTCAAAATGGGAATGCCTTCAAATAAGGCTGATTGCAGGGGAGGAGTTCAAATGAAAATATAGCGCACATAAAGATGCTATTTTTAAGCATGAATCAATATACCAGGTAGCAATATTGTATTCCTAATGGGACTTCTTCTTTGACTAATAATAAAAAGGTTTAAGCAGACCGTGAACTGTGAAAGCGACAACTCAATGCCAGGTAAATAAATATCTTAGATAAGAAATGTAGGGCGCTGATAAAATATATAATGTAAACCATGAATAAAGAACATATTCTCTTATAAGGTACAGCTATAAATACCTAAAATTAATCACAATAAAATAATCAGAATAGACGTATATAGTGATATTGGTGATAACGTGCCAGTGCTGAGAATCTATATTCTTATATAAATATATAACTATATTATAAATGCAGATTAGAAACAATAAAAGCAACTAATTGTGCCAGTGCGGAAAATCGTACTTCATTAAATGGATATAATTCCAAATTATAAACAATATACGCAAATATATGTGCAATACTGAGTGCACATATTCATTAAGGTGCTGAAATATTGGGCTGATTAAAAAATCCAACGTGAGATATTAGTGACACAAATGATAGTATGCTGGTGTCTCTCAAAGTGACTTAGAGCAGTAAATCTCTATTAAAGTGACTTAAAATGTGCAAAGTGTGCCACAATTGGGCTTATTCAGTCCATATAGGGATTCCCATGGTGAGTAATATATTTCTTCAAGAGTGAATCAAATATCTGGTGTTCCCAGCGTGTGATCCTGTGAGCTGGAGTGCTATTATTTATATGCTCACCAGAAAAACGTGGGTCAAACAGACCCTGTGGGCATTGGATATATACAGGTATAGCCACTCTTTTTCCTCCTTCCTCAATGGATATCCAGGGATCATAGACTTAGGGCTCACTTTTAGGGCTTCAAGGGGTTAAAAGATCAAATGCTCTCTCCAGCAGCAGACTCCAATACAGGATCTCTAGATATGTGTCTCAGTGTGGGGAGTATAGGAGACAGGAAGCCAACATAGTGTAATGCCGTTTATTAAAAAACAAATGTAAAACATAAAAGATGGGTGCTTACATGGAAAAGTGCTTTCCTAGCACTGGTAAGAAAGCTCTTGTTTGTTAAATGAAGGCCTCTGGGTTTTTCCGAAAGCGGGATCATTCCAGGTCTCAGCAGTGGCCGGTGGTTTTGCAATGTCGGCGTGCGTTCCGCCGTGCATTCCACCACTAGCAGGAAGCGACGTCGTAGGGTCAGACAATCAGGATTAGACCACAATGCATTTCTCAATACGTTTTGCATCTTCAGGAAGTCTGAAGGTAAATATCTTGCTCTCTGAACCTACCTCAGTTAGCAGTTTTCTCTTTGCTATGGCACATTTTTTAGTCTTATTACGTCAGCTAACCTGTCAATTCACTTAGATACTTTGAAATTTGAAAAATACTGATACCTGCAAGTTTAAGATCCAACTCAAGCAGAAATAAATAGCTAAAAATAAAAAAACAGCCTTCACTGAACAGCCCACCTACTGTCCATCAAAGGCACTCTGCTTTATTCTGTACTGCCAGTCCAGCATCATTGAGCCCAGAAAACCATGAACACACCCTCCTGGGCTCACAACACAAAGCTTTCTGGACATCCCATGGCAGGAGGACAGAGAAGGAGGAAGAAGACCAAAGATAATTCTTTAAGGAGGGGGGCATGGATTATACTGAGAGCTGGGGAGTGCCTAACCTGGAATGAATCTTTAAATTCCATGGATAGATTTGAAGATTAGAAGAGCCTTCATTGACATTTCATTCCATATCCAATCTAAACATCTGGATGCTCTGAACATATTCTTTTAAGAAGTAATGAATTTTAAGGATGATGACAAAATGCTTTTTTTATTGTATGACTT
Organism: Pelophylax lessonae; assembly: GCF_965119305.1. NCBI lineage: Eukaryota > Metazoa > Chordata > Amphibia > Anura > Ranidae > Pelophylax > Pelophylax lessonae. Next base: position 146,366,650 of record NC_138779.1, on the reverse strand, counting down.
TAAAAAGTATTTGGGGTATACTTTGTCCTTCAAAACAATTGGTAGCCTCTATTGATATTGCTATTGGTAGCCTCTAGAATTGGTAGCCTCTATGCATTATTAATGCATTGAGGCTACCAATGTCTGTCAAAGCGTTGGGGTTGATTTACTAAAGCCATAATGGTTGTTCACTAAGCAAAAGAAATGTTTATTTCTAAAAAGTGTTATGTTCACTTTGCAAAAGGAATGATAGAGGAATAGGGTGAACCTCTGTAGGGATATTAAAAAGAGGATTTTTTTTTTTTTGCCAGCACATGACTGATTAATGGAAGCGAACACAGTTTCATTATATTTACCAAATATTCACTTTGCAAAGTGAACAGCCTTAATTTAATCAACATCATTGTTTCAGTCATTAGGTTTGATAAAGTAGAAGTGGCTGTTCACATTGCAAAGAAAACGTTTGTGAGTCAAGTAGACTTGTATTTTCTTTGAATACCAAATCCTGTGAAATTTAAAAAATTGATTTTTGCCAGCACATGAGCAGGTATTTAAAGTGAACGCAGCTTCACCCAATTTACTAACATTAACTTTAAAAAATTAACACACCCTTTGCTAAACTATTATCCTCTACATTTTTAGTGAATAAACCTCAGATTGTCATCATACCAATAGGAGTACCTATTTCATCCTTACTCTGGGCCTTGGAAATACACTATAATTTATTCCATGGTCTTTCCATGCAGAATTAAAACAACATCAAACATGCTAGGACATATTTACTAGAATATACTATATTTTTCTATAGTTAAACTCCCTGAATGCCTAATGAAAATATGTATTTATAAGCTATAGTATGCAGCATGTGACCCTGAACACATAGGGATTCTGCACTTACAATTATCGTTCTGGTTTGTTATAATGAGCAGAGTTATTTAAATCAAGCCCATTCTGTTCTGATGACCTGCAGACACCCACAGACTCTTGGATATACAGTAGACGGCAAAATAAAAAAAAATAAAAAGTTTTTTGCATATTTAGCTTTATTCTCATTTACCATTTATCTTAGTAACTTTAATTTATTTATATATTTATTTTGTCTTTTACTTTCACATACACTTGATTCAAGGCACAGTTAAGAAACACTTCTACAGTAAACTAAAGAAAAAAAATATTATATGGTGTAATTTGTGCTGGAATTGGAAAGAGTCCAGAGAAGGGCAACAAAAATAATTAGGGGAATGGAGGACATCAGCTATGAGGAAAGACTACAAGCACTGAACTTATTCTCTCTGGAGAAGAGACGATTGAGGGGGGATATGATATCAATGTACAAATACTGTACTGGTGACCCTAGCATAAGGAACAAACTATTGAGAGTAAGGAAATACAATAAGACACGTGGCCACTCACTAAAACTAGAGGAAAGGCGGTTTAACCTTAAAATGCGTAAGGGGTTCTTCACTGTAAGGATGTGGAATTCTCTTCCACAAGCAGTCGTATCAGCAGGGAGCATTGATAGTTTCAAAAAACTATTAGATGGGCACCTTAAAGACCACAACATACAAGGGTATACAATGTACGGTTAAAAGCAAACACACACACACATCATAGGTTGAACTGGATGGACTGATGTCTTTTTTCAACCTCACTAACTATGTAACTATGTAATTTTAATTGTAAACTGCAACCATAATTGAAGTGAAGGTTACAAATAGCTACACAAAAGATTGTGTGTGATTGAGAGAATGGAGCTTTCCTATTTGGTGCAGTGTATATTTGTAATCTTGTACAGTACATACCCCTCCCTTCCCTATTGTGTTTTTTTTTTGTTAACTTTAGCCAAATTACTCAACACACAGAGGAAATCCACACATACTGTAGGAGCTGTTCTACCTTACAAGGGATTGTTTACATATGTGTTCCCGCTAGTACACTTGATTCTTATTGATAATTATTCTGCGCACCCTCTAAGATCAAGTGAAATCACCATGTAATCAAAGCTAGCAATATTCAATATCTCATACATTAAATAAACATATACAAACTGCAAGGATCAAATTATACCCTCCTATTACTATTGCTTCTATTAATCTTCCTCCACTGAGTAAGACTTGTTGTGCAGACATCATTTTGGGACTAGTTTTTCATTTATATTGGTGTGACAGTTTTTTATGGACTTATTTCACTATCTGGATGCGGATTACTAATTTAAACTTACACTTACATTTGGAATGTTCACTCTATAATTTAACCTTTGTAGATTGTATATGTTTATTTAATGTATGAGATATTAATTATTGTTAGCTTTCATCACATGGTGATTTCACTTGTCCTTAGAGGGTGCGCCGCATAATTATCAATTAAAAGGTACCATAGAACATACGGTTTGGTGCGGCATGATCTGAAAAAGTAGTGCATGCACTACTTTTTCTGCGTTGCGGTACTTTTGGCAGTCCATTGAAATTAATAGGCTGTTAAAAGCATCAAGAATGCACAATAATGCTTGTGAACCGGCCCTTATACCACTCTGCCACAGAGTACATCCATGGCTGGCCTTATTTTTCTGCTGCAGTTCAATAACAGCCTCTGACTGGATAGTGAAAGAAGAGGAAGTAGAAGACTGATGAGCTCATCCCCTACCATGTTCTCTTCCTATCAAAACACTCCTTGAACTATGGTACAGTTGACTGGCAAGAAAGATGAGAAACATCATTTACTACTGACATGGGTGCCTGCTTACAATGATCACTTTTTATTTATTTTTTACTTTTTATTTATTTTACAGATTCTGGTGCCTGTGGCTAATTTAAAGCCAACAGCACGAGCCACTGGTTGCTGGATGATCTTCAGCTCCCTAGTGTGTTCCTGAGTTCCTGTTCCTGTTATTATTGGATTTCCTGTTACCTACCCGGCTTGCCTTTGACCCCCCGCTTGTTCCAGTGACTCTGCTTCTGCCTGCTAATCCATGTATGACCTCTAGCTTGCTCTTTTGACTCCGCTGCTGCCTGATAACCAGTATATGACCACCGCTGACTCCTGACTATGCTTGCTGCCTTACTCTTGGCTGATATTCCATGCATGACTACTGGCTTGGCTCCTGACTCTGCTCCTGGATCTCCCTTTTGCCAAGTCTCATCTGGTACCCTTGATGGATTCCTGCCCAGCAATGCATCCTGCTCTTCAGCCACCATCCAGCAGACATCTCCTCATCACCTCAGCCTGTTGAATCTGGCATCCCATGCTTCTTTGAGCATAGCACTCCCTGTTACCACCTTCAGGGGCGCTCTGCACTTAGCCGCAAGGGAAGCCCTCTCAGGACTTTGACCGCTGACCAGGTACATGACACCAAAACAAATTCACCTTCCCTCAAAAGCTCTACTAGTATTGATCCAAACCTCAGCAATCAGTTATTGTCATCATGTCTTCTATAAACATATCTTCCCATCCTCATTCATCCACCAAACCTCAATCATTTCAGTCAATCCTCAGTCAGTTGGCATCAAAACATAAGCCATAGGCTTGTACTTTGGTCTCAGGATCAGGAATTAAAGAAAGATGTTAGAGAGAGATATTATAGTCAAACATCTAAGTTAGAAGCCATCATTGGGTGCTAGAGTAAGGTATTAAAGTCTGGATCAAGCTATGTATGAGATAAAAGAATCCAAGTCAATACACAAAATATAGGTCTTATCAAATCATATTGATCCAGTTTCAGGACCACGGTGAATCCATTGACCAAAGTGCATAGCTTTTTGTGCAGTCCTATCAAGGGATTCACATTGGTCTTAAAATATTGCTGGTATCTGTCCCATATCACACACAATAAACCAATAATATCTGATAAGATTCAACAGATAAAGTAAGCTATAATGTGGACTGCTGGACAATGCCTATGAAGGTACTAATTTTTCCATATCATAGTATAGCAAGTAGTAGTTAGTCACATTCAAATGGACTTGTTGTGTAATGTTGTAGAATTGTACTGTAATGTAGAACATTACTAAGCTAGTCGAGGTGAATGTTACTAACTACTATTAGTTTGACTATGGCATCCATTTCCTGGCCTCTACACCTACTTTACTTTGCTTAAAGTCAATAACAATATATAGTGTGATGTGGATATGTGTTACAAGGGTATCAGAATCAGGCATCTGAGTGAAGAATTAGAGATGGGTATCAGAGTCAGTGATCAGAGACAGGTATCAGAGACAGGCAGTGTCAAATTTCAGAGTCAGGCACCATAGAGAAGTGTCAAAGTTAGGAATCAAACTGACTTGTCAAAGTCAGGTATCAGAATCAAGTGTTAGAATCAACTGTCAGAGTTCGAAGTCAGAGCCATATCAATTGTTTTATGTGTCCCTTTGTGTATGTGACATATCCCCTGACATCCAGTACATAAGGAGAAAAAGTGCGAGTGACAAAATCCACAGAAAGCTGAGCTCACAAAGAAGACAAGTTTTGAAACAAATATAGTTCAGTTGGGGAATCAAGCAGACAAATAATGATTTTTAGGGAACTATATAGTTGATAATTGCAAGAGTAATGATCAAACTATCATACAGCAAAGGGTGGAACAGTTTCAGAGTTAATGCTGAATTCCATCCTTTACTCTGTAAAGCACCCCAACCTTCCTAAGGCCTCCTTCTCAGCACCTGCTTAAAAAAAGTAAGTTTTTGATGGGGCATTGCTTGACGGCATGGCAGATGGTGGCTTTCTGATTCCGCTTCGCTCTGCCACCCGGGACATCAACCGCACAGAGGGACCCCTCACAGCTGCTAACCACCCGGACGCCTTCTAGACTCCAGTGGGCCATGACACGCCACAAGAAAGAGCCCGGCCAACTCAATAAACTGGCGGGCTTCTTCATCCAGCAGGCCCCTGGTCTCCGGCAAGATGGCGGTGGTGCAAACTCGCAGCACAGCCATAAGGCCGTCCGCCACCATCCACCTTCATCTGCCTATCCCTGCTTCGGATGGTGACTAATCCAGACAGCGGCAACTCCTCTGGCTCCTCTTCCCTGCCATCACCTCCTCCATCTCCAACTTCCAGGTTTCCAGCAAAGAATAAACCCAGAAGGCAATGGCCACCAGGGCCTCACTGCCACACAGGTATGGACCTCTCGGCACCCCCTTCTACCTCCTCGGCCCCCTCTCCAGGCACCTCAGACCCATTCATCTCCTTTCCCAAAACCCATGAGATGAATTCAGTACCCAGTCCAAATTTACGCAACACAGCCCACAGATAGTTCCATTCAACGCTGTCAAAAGCTTTGGCAGCGTCGAGCAAAAAAATGGCTCTACCCCCGGATTATCGACTGGGAGTTGAGGGTTTAAGAACAAACGGCGAAGATTCAAGGAAGTTGACCTGGCCAGGATAAAACCCGATTGATCAGCATGCACCAACCCAGAAACAACTTTCGCCAATCTGTTAGCCATCACTCTAGCCAACAGCTTGACATCCGTGTTGAGCAAGGAGATAGGCTTATAGGAATCTGGGTGTAACGGGCCCTTACCAGGCTTAGGGATAACAACAACTATAGCTTCATGCATAGAATCCGGCAACCCACCCGCCTTGTGAGCCTCATTCAGGGTAGTCATTAACCACTTAAGCCCCGGAAAATTTTACCCCCTTCCTGACCAGGGGGTATTTTTTGATTCGGCACTGCGGGATTTTAACGGACAATTGCACAGTCGTGCGATGCTGTACCTAAAAAAATTTGATGTCCTTTTTTTTTCCCACAAACAGAGCTTTCTTTTGGTGGTATTTGATCACCTGTGCGATTTTTTGATCATGCGCTATAAACAAAAAAAGAGCGTCAATTTTGCAAAAATAACAATATTTTTCACTTTTTTTATATGAAATGCCTGACTCCAAACATGTCCTCAAAAAAGCCCTATAAACGCCTGCAGCAAAAAGCAGGGTGTCAGGCGAGAAGCCATATCGCTGTTCTATAAGTGCCCTAAGAGAAACTATCTTTTCTCTGTAGCGGTCACCCTGACATGGAAGGGTTTTGTCACCCTGCCATAGCAGTCAGAGTCAGTTAACCCTACACTACACTACGGTCCCCTTACACTTAACACTTTCCCTACAGAAACTAGATTATTAAATCTAACTATAGTGGAAAATAGTACCCTAACTACACTAGATATCCCTTTCCTCACACTAAAAATTGCAAAATGACACTTTGAAGCAGAAGTAACAGAACTGCTTCCACTCTCTTCCACGTCCCTGTATTACAATGCTAGGAATTTGGCGGGGGCTATCTTATATATTGGGGGGCGTATTCTCTAATGATTGGCCTATGGACCCCCTAGTCACTCCAATCACATTCCTAGCATTCTCCTGCCCCCTCAATTGGCTTTTACTGATGGTTCTGGTCCAATCACAGGCTTTTAAAGCCCATTTCCTGTCCCATTGCATTTCGGTCAGTTCTGGTTGCCGAATTCCAAACTTTTTCGGCCGAACCTCGAACAGTCAATGTTCGGGTCGAACCGATGGTCGACCCGAACTGTTCGATCATCCCTACATGCAGCGAAGGATCACAGGGGTTCCATACCACCTAGTTAGAAGTTATAACTTTCTTCTTGGTACTTGCTTGATATCATGGCTTTGTATACAAAGAGAATTATCTTCTGTTGTTTTTTTTTTTTTTTTTTTTTTTTTTTTTGTTTCTCAAACTTTTTCACATTTATTTTTTGTGTTGTTATTTTTTCTTGCAAAAAGTTTTTATTTTTCATTAATCAGTGAACCAAAACATGCTCAATTTTCAAGAACAGTACATATCATGAGGGTATCACAAGAGAACACTAATACAATCAGATAGTAACTTAACCAGAACGGTATCATGAGGCAGAGATTAGAAAAAAACAGACATGTTGGACCGCAGAAGGGGAGAAAAAAAAAAAAAAAAAAAAAAGGGGGGGGGAAGGGAGAAATTCTTTATCATATAGGGGGGCGGGGAAGGCCCTCCCCAATCCCAGGAGACCCCCATTGGGATCACTAACTGTCTCCAGAGAGAGGGGGGAACCCCTACCACCAGTTTTCAACCATAAAGATGCCGTGAGGCAGGGAAGAGAGAGAAAAAAAAAAAAAAAAAAAAAAAAAAAGGGGGGGGATGGGGGGGAACACAAGACATCTGAAAATATGAGTGCCGTAACGTGAAGTGTAAGCGGTTCCAGGGGAAAAACAAGCTAAAGCGACCTCATGGATAACATTCGACATATATGCAGTAGTGAAAAATCGAAAAGAGTGCGGCTAACAATCAATCAGCCAAGAACAGCGGTCTATGCTTGAAGGGTTCTCAGGATACTGAAAACAAGAAAACAAAAAAAAAGGGGGAAAAGCGAGAAAGGGGCAAGAAGAAAAGGTGGGATAGGAAGGCTCATCCTAAACAAGGCAGGGAAGAAGAGAAAAAGGAAGGAGGGGCTATGATAGTGCAGGCAGATCAGAGATTCCCAGCATCTGACGATAAATGACCCGGATAAAGGGGCGTGTTTGTATATACTGCCCAAGGTTCCCAAACTTTCTCGAACGCGTCCTTTTTATCAAGTAGTATACTAGCCAATTTCTCCTGGGTCATGAGCCAGGAAATTTTCCTCTTAGCTGCATTGAAGGAGACTGTATCCCGCTTCCATGACCTAGCCAGAGTCATTTTAGCACCCAGCAGTATGAAAAAAAGAAGTCTGGATAAGTGTTTAGAAGCACGTTCGATGGGAAAGTTTAGGAGGGCTATTTTGGGATTTTGTGGGATAGCGAGGCCTGATACTCTCCGCATTAGGTGAAAAATTTTGTTCCAATAGGATCTAATGCGCGGACAAGACCACCAAGTGTGGAACATCGAACCAGTCATTCCACAATTGCGGAAACATAAGGGAGAAGCGTTGGGAAACATCGAGGCCAATCTGGTCGGGACCCTGTACCACCTGGTAAAGATTTTCACGTTAGCTTCTATCAGAGCAACATTCAGAATACCCCTGTAGGAGCGGAGGAAGCATCGGGTCCATATTTCATGCGAGAACGATTCATTCAGGTCTGATTCCCATGAGGCAGCATAAGATGGTTTGTCCCCGGCACCCGTTAGGGAGGCATAGATAGTGGAAATACCCCCTCTCTGATCCAGAATGTTAGAGCACCAATTCTCATACGGAGTGAGTCGAGGGGGTTCGTGTGTATTGGACCAAATAGAATGAAGGAAGTGAGAAATCTGTGTGTGACGAAAGGTTTCAGTGGGGGGCATCTTAAGGAGTTTCGTGCAGTGGCCGTGAGAAAGAGGGCCCATTCGATTAAAAAAATGACCTATTCTAAAGAGGCCTTTGTTGAGCCACCATTTAAAGGCCCCAATATCCAGTCCCGGTGGGAAGTCGGGGTTGTTAAATAGATGGGTCAAGGGTTTCAGGTCGGACGTGAGGGCTGAGAGTTTGTACAGTTTATCGCATAGAGATATGGAGTGAGATAGGGTAGGAGAAAGGATAGGGGGTCGGGTCTTAGGTTTACACCATAGGAGGAAATCAAGCGTGTGATGAGGGGCCGCTTGTCTCTCAATACGCACCCAATCGGGTTTCTGGCCCCTGGAGTATATGATTGAGAATTGGGCGAGTTGAGCCGCCTGGTAGTACCACCATAATGAGGGGAGACCCAAGCCCCCGTCATCTCTCCTACGAAAAAGAGTGGATTGCGGGCAGCGGTGGCCTTTGTTGCCCCAAATGTAGTGAATAATTTTGGATTGTAATGGTGCCAGTTGCGATTTTTTAAGGCGGATGGGGAGCGACCTAAATAGGTAAAGGATACGTGGCAGCAGGGTCATTTTGACCGTATTGATCCTCCCTATCCAGGAAAGCTCAAGTTTGGACCAAGACTTAATATCTTCTTCCAATTTTCTAAGGGTGCTGGGATAGTTTACATCATAAAGTTTATCAATCGAGTTAGGTAGGTTGATCCCTAGATAGGGTATGAGATGAGAGCTCCAGGTGAATGGAAAAAAAGTCCGAAGATTGTCTAATGAACTAGCAGGGATGGAGATATTCAGTGCCATTGATTTAGCGGTGTTGATGTGGAGGCCCGAGATTTGGCCGAACGTGTGCAAGAGTTTGAGAAGGTTAGGTGTGGATGTAAGAGGAGATGTGATGAATAGCAGGAGGTCATCAGCAAACAGGGCGCATTTATGTTCTTGGGTCCCGCAAGTGACCCCTTTGATATCAGGTTGAGTCCGGATCGCGATAGCTAAAGTCTCAATAGCTATAGCGAAGATAAGCGGGGAGAGTGGGCAGCCTTGTCTAGTGCCTTTTTCAATGGGGAAAGATGAGGAGTATTGCCCTGCAACGCGGATTTGGGCAGACGGGGTGGAGTAGAGTGACTGAAGCAAGCCCTGGAAATTGGGACCAAAGCCCCATCTTTGCAGAACCTGAAATATGTAGGGCCACAAGACGGAATCGAAGGCCTTCCTAAGATCAATCGAAAGGAGGTATCCTTCTTGCGCATGACCACCATTCCACCGAGAGCGGAGGAGGGAGATAATATCAATCGCTCGCCTTATCTGATCAGTGCCCTGTCGACCCGGAATAAAGCCAGCTTGGTCAATATGAACCTAGTTAGCAATAAAAGAGGATAATCTGTTTGCTAAGACTTTGGTAAGGATCTTAAGGTCGTTGTTAATTAACGAGATCGGGCGATAGTTTGCTACATCGCTAGGGTCTTTTCCGGGTTTAGGGATAAGTGAGATGGTGGCTGCGTTCAAATCCGGTGCTAGGTTATGGCCGTCTCTGAGAGAATTAAAGAAACGGACCATATAAGGCGCGAGGGTGGCATCAAATTTTTTGTAATAAAGATTGGGGAGCCCATCCGGGCCAGGTGCCGAATTAAGTTTGAGGGACTTGAGAACTAGGAGTACTTCGGATTCAGAAATAGGTTTCTCCATAAGAGCAGAGTGTTCTTTGGAGAGAGTGGGGAGGTCCAGCTCCTTAAGAAAGTCGTCTGCATTGGAAGGGGAAATCGGAGGGGCAGAGTAGAGTTCAGAATAAAAGTCTTGAAAGGCCGCCAACACCTTCTGGGGGTGTTGAGTCAGGTCGCCTTGTTTAGTACGGATCTTAGGTATGGAGGTAGATTTTGCTTTGGGATTCAGTTTAGTTGCGAGTCTTGTACCTATTTTGTCTCTAGAGATGTATGAGCGGGCACCTGACCAGCGAATATGTTTTTCCGCTTCAGTCGTGAGGGCAAGATTCAGGGCTAAACGAGAAGAATCGAGTTTAGCGAGGGAGTCTATTGAGGGATTAGCTTTATGCGATTTCGATGCTTCGAGAAATGTGTTTGACAAATCAGCTACAGCCTGTAAGCGGTCACGTTTCAGCTGGGAAGCTATGTAAATAAGCTTGCCCCTAATCGTGGGTTTATGTGCTGCCCATAGAATTTCGGGTGAGACGTCTCCGGTATCGTTGTCATGGAAATATGCTTTCAAGGCATCCGTGACAAGCGCACAGTGTGCTGGGTTGCTCAATATAGCTTCATTAAGGCGCCACCTGGACGGTCGGCCAGAGCATGATGACCTGGCTAGTGAGAGGTGAACCATGGCATGGTCCGAGAGTGCAGTTTCCCTAATGCTAGCTTTTAAGGCAAGATATCTTCTGTTGTTTAGGTAACGAGAATATAGTTTTTAAGCCCACTTCCCAACGCTGTATGAAAGGGAGTTCCTGTAGGAGTCTTATCTCTAGCAATGAAGTGTATAGCATTGGTAAAGTATGCCTTACTGATAATCTAACGAGACAGGTTTGATCAAAAGAGGACGGCTTCCTTACCTATTTATAGTCTGCTGGTAAAGTGTGAAGGTAAGCCCCCAACTGGGTTGATGTAACAGGTAGAAGGTCCCCTGTTGGATAAGGACATCAAATTGAGGATCATCCCTACTAAGTGGAAAGTCTGCTGTTTCCTGTATAGGAATCGCAGAGCTAAGAGAAGGTGAAAGAAAAGTGGGTTGAAAAATTGTCCTGGTTGTTTGTAAAATGGCCACTTTGTGTGGATGTTTTATGTATACAGGGACCCATCAGAAAACAAAGGAAGACCTGATAGAGGGGGATCAATTCATATTTATTCCAAGTCAGTCTAGGGTTTTGTGAAACAAATGAGGGATTTATTAAAACTGGAGTGTGCAAAATCATGTGCACATCTACATAGAAACCAATCAGCTTTCAGGTATTTTTTAGTCAAAGCTTAGTTGTTAGAAGCCGATTGCCTACCATGCACAGCTGCACCAAATTTTGCACTCTCCAGTTTTAGCAAATCAACCCCTCTGAGTGCTCCAGCTGTAGTAAATCCCCCCCTTTGTGTACACCAATCTACCACTCTGATTAGTTAGGTCACATGATGGTATTTCACCAGGTCGGGGTGGCCCAATTCCCCCTTTTGTCTTAGGGAAAGACAATACTGACCTCTTTATCTCACTGGTTTTACAGCCATTATAAACTTTAGGAATCCGGTTTACAAGTCTTTCAGACCCATTAATTGTGTCAATGCTCATAATGATTTGAGTTTTTCTGTCCGTTATAAAACTGTTCAATACCTAAAACCATCACAGACAGACTTGTGGCCAACAACATCACCAGTGGCTGCCCCCCCAAAAAAAAAAAGACGCCATTGTCCAAAATTCCACGTGCACCATCTGTACACCATCAAAATAAGCCACCATCATTAGCAAAATGGTAACTGTGCTGTTAGAATGCATATCACAGAAATAAAAACTTAACATGCTTAATAACTAATCTTCTGAGTTTTTTTTATTTTGTGTTGCAAACTTTTGCCTCAACAGAAAGGGTACAAGAATTGCCAATTGACAGTGGTTCAAATTTATTTTAGATTCAAATCTGCTACCAAATTAAATTCTGATCTGTTAAAAAAAATGCATAATGTGTTATGAAAAAACATAAATTGTAGGAAGACATAAGGTATGAAATCATTCAGCTCCAAAATTAAATACAAAAAATAATCTGTTACAAAGAAGAGGATGGAGCAAAGGAAAGCCATGGGATTGAAGTTTTTAATCAATCTTCCGGCTATTATTCTAGCTATTTAACAATTAGCATGAGCCATTCACAGATATTTGAAATAAAAAAAAAAATGATCAACAAAAACTGGCAAACTAGCTCAAAACTGCCAAACTGGAACAAAGCTGGAAAACCTAGGCTGAAAAAAATGGAGTGGCTTGCATTGCAAGTATCCTTGTCCAAAGCTCACCTCTGATCTCCTGTCCAAAACTTACCTCTACACCCCACCATTTACAGCCCACCTTTGTATCCTCATCCACAGCTCACCTCTACACCTCCCAACTACAACTCACCTTTGCATCCCTATATGCAGCACACCACTGCTGTCAGGTAAACTCCAATAGTTTGGCTAATCAGCGAATTCGCGCATTGGCGCGAATACGCATGCGCGGCCAACTCTGGGCAAGTTCAACTAAGAACGTGACGGTGCTTGGCGCCAAACGGCCTATTTAAACTCAGCAATGACAGGCACTAGTTGCTGGATGATCTTCAGCTCCCTGTGTCCCTTGTGCCTTGTTTTGCCTTTATCTTGGATTTCCTGTTGCCGACCCGAATTGCTTGACCACCTACTCTTCTTGATACCCTTTGACCCTTTGGCTTGTCCCTGGACTTTCCCTGTTTTCTCCAGTGTCTGACCCGGCTTGGCTATTGACTCCGCTGTACCAGTCTCCTGTGGGCTATCCAACTCACCTTGTTCCTGCAGCACACCTGCCTGGCTTGTCAAGTGTTCCAGATCCGCCTTGGACCTATCACCCATTGGCCTCAGCCACCATCTGGCCATCCCAGCCGGCAACCCGTGCTACTTCGGGCACTGCACTCCCTGTCTCACCTCCAGGGGTGTTCTGCACCTAGCCGCAAGGGGAGCCCTCTCTACACTCCGGCTTCAGATCAGGTACGTGACAACTGCACGCCATCCAAAGCCCATCTCTGCACCTCCATTCATAAGTCACCTCTGCAGTGCACCTCTATTTACAGCTTATCTCTATACCTCTGTTTGTGGCTCATATCTGCATCCCTGTCTGCATCTTACCTCTGCACCCCTGTCTGTGGCTCGTCTACACACACTTCCCCCTTTCCACAATTCACCTCTGACCCTTCTTCCACAGCTTTTCTCTACAAACCTCCTCTCCTTTCCTCCAAACAGCTAAGCTTTGAATACCTATCAATAGATCCTTACCTCTTCGCCCCTCATCCACATCTCCCTTCTGCTCTGCTCCTCAGCTCTGACCTCTGCACCCCACAGCCCTTTTTTCTGCACACATCAAACCCTCCACTGCCCTCATTTTTGCCCCCCTTCCCCTTCAAATATCCACCAGCTTCCAAGTGCTTACATTTGCAAATGCATCTCTCAGCAGCCAGCTCTACTACCTCTCAGCTGAAGCTTTGTTCCCCACAAAGTGAACTGAGTGCACACTCCTGTCAGCAGCCATGAGAGAGGTGCAGGATCCACCAGGAAAGTTACGTTGTCACTTGTAAACATAGAAGCTATGCTTCTGTGTTTACAAGTGACAGTAGTGAGTAGTGAGCACACTGCCAGTGCCAAAAGTAAAAACTGAGGACAAAAGTGAAAACTTGAGGCATTAGGGTTGATTTGCTAGTGGCAAATAGACTGTGCACTTTTCAAAGTGAAGCTGCCCCAGAGCTTAGTAAATGAGGAATGGCTTCAGTTTGCAAGGAGTACCCAATCACGTGCAAGGAAAATAAATGAAAAATACAGCATTTTTGCTTGCACATGATTGGATGATGGAAGTCAGCAAGGTTCTGCTCATTTACTAAGCTCTGGAGCAACCGCACTGCAGAGTGCAACTGCACTTTGCTAAGTGCACAATCGTTTTACCTTTAGTAAATCAACCCCATAGGTTTGTTGAACAAAAGCATCAAACATTGTAGGTCAAAAAAACACTATAAACACACAAAAATTCTTACTGGTAATAACAAGTTAAATAATCATTTTCAAATTTGTCTGTTAGCAGTTTGCTGCTTTATAAATAGATTGGAAATGGGTGGTAATTTCATTAAGCAATACACAAATCTCTAAAAGTGACAAAATGTATTCAAGTTGCTGCTTCTTTAGGAACAATCCTTTGTTTCTCCCCGGAGTTCCCTTTAAAGAAATAAGATACTTAAAAATTATTTTTCTTTTTCTTATAGACCATAAACGTACAATGAAGGTGCTTTTGAACAGATATTTGCCCATGTCTTTTTTATTTTTACTTAAAGGTTATTTTTTAAGGTGATGTAGTAGATTCAATATATTTATGGCAGGAATAAATATCACTCAGTAGCAAATGTCTACACAGCCTGCACTTTTATAGTGGAATATCATACAGAGAGAGAGGTGTATGCCTGTTTGCCATTTCATTTTCTTGCAGTAGGTCAGGGACTTCCTAATTCCCCAAGAATAAATTGCTATTAGTCTCTCATCTACAGTACTACATAATTCACAAGTAACTATCATCTTGGCATTCCTTCTCTCCTTTGTATGAACAGATATACACACGTTCTGATGTATGCTGTTCTGGCTAAGAGAAAGGTCAAACATACTTAATGCAATAGACTGTTATATATGAAGCCAATGATATCATACAGAAACGTTGACTGACCCCAGGTCACCAATGAGATAATGATCAAGTCTAATACTATGAACATACTATTTTAAGGGCATTACTCTTTTCAAAAAGGGACTTCTACAGACAGATGTACTCATGCATAGCCTGATGAAACTTCATTAAATAAAAAAGTTAAAATAAATGTGTGACACTTTATTGTAAAATAGCAGTGGAAATCCACTATTGCATAGCTCACTAAAACACTAAAAGTGCAAATATGAATTTAAAGCTGAATTCCAGGTATGGATTTTCTTTCATAGTTACATTGCTCCAGCTTGGACCAATGTAAGCATACAGTACGTATTACATACCTGTTGAATCCCTGTGACCATAGAGAATCATTGTAGTAGGCTACAGTGACCACCAATGTCTTCCATATTCTATGCCGAGCAGCTGCCCTGCTGCACAGTGAACTCACGAGGTTGCTCGTATGGCATAGGAGCTATTCACAGTACACCCTGCTTTTTTCCAATAAATGCAAAGCATTTACTGATTGTATGGAGATGGAGTTTGTGTTTTCACCTCCCTACCTCTCCATCTTGTCTAATCATAGAATGCCTCGTCTTCATTGAGAAAAATACAAGATATTCTGTAAGTGGCACCTATGCGGAACAACTTACCCTTTGTGATCACTGTAAAGCAGGAGAGCTTCTCAGCATGGGACCCAAAAGGCAACTGAAATCACTGTAGTAGCAATGATTCTAGTGATTCTCCTCTTTCACAGGGATCTTACAGGTATGGCATATGTATACTTACATTGGTTCAAGCTGGACCAATGTAACTATGCCAAAAAAAAAATCATACCTGTAACAACAATACATAAGTGCAAGTAACCATGAAGGGCCCCCTGGACCCCTAGCCGGGGCCCTTCTCTTCAAGCCTGGGGCTCTTCCCACTGATTCTGGGGCCCTTTACTCTCTTTGCAGTGCCCTTTATTACGGTCCTGCAGCGGGACCCTTTCACAAGTTCTGCAGTGGGCCCCTTCCTTCCATCTTGGGGCCTCCCCATGGTGGTGGAATGCCAGGGCCCGGTTGCAAGTGTGACATTTGCGATCCTGGAAGTTCACCCACTGCTGTCAGTAGTTTTTATTTTTTGGTATTTTAATTGCATTATTTTTTATTTTTTTACACACTGACAATGACTCTGTCCATTCAGAAAAGGAAGGAGCTGGTAAATTCTCCTCCTCAGCTACAGGAGGAAAAAGGAGGACAGTGATTTCTCTACATGCTGCCCCCGCCACCCCTGCTATCCATGTGTACAGGAGAGCTGCACAGGCCCCCTGGACCTTTTGGCCCGGTTGCAATTGCAACCCCTGCAACCCCTGTAGTTACACCCCTGCCTCAGCCTGCAGTCAGCTCCTGTGACCATGTGCATTAAGTCTGTGTTTTGGGTTTATTACTCTGTGCTCTCCGGTCATTCAGTGACCCGTGTATTCCAGCATTCCAGCCCCAGTGTGTTACTGTGCATCTCAGCTGCACCCAGTCACCCAGCTCTATTGTTTTCACCATGTACTCCAGCTGCCTTTTGGTCTGTTTAATATGCTGTTAAAAGTTTTTTCTTATATATTTTTTAAATACATATTAATTATGTCAGGAGCTCAGAGCTAAACTCTTTCTTACGGGCATTTATCATTAGCAATGGCACAAGACAGAGATGTCCACTACCGTTCTAGCTTTTTTGCACTATTTATCTATTTTGCCTAAACTCATCTTCTTTTTTGAGACTCTACCAGTGACTGTTCTATTTGGGGGTCCTAAAAACTACAAACTAATATGTAATTAATTTAATCTGGGCTACAAGTACTAGAGTGTCCAAAACACCTATGTGCTCAATTAAGGGGCTAAGGGTGCCCTGGTTTTCACAGATCTTATCTGGTGGCCCATCTATGTCACTTAGCATCATCAACCATACTTCCATCATATAACAGAGTAGCCCCAGTGCACCTGAACTCAGTACTATAGAGTTCAATCAATTCCAGATGTGGACTTACTAGAATTATTGTAATTTACTAAAAAGTTATAGAATTGATCATAACACAAATACAATTTGATTATCACAAAGTCTATAATAATATCATTCTTATTCATCACCATAGAGACTCACCACACAGATGGTCCAACCTTGGCAAAAGCATCCCTTATTCAAATTGTCATCAACCACCACACAAGAATGTGACTTAATTGTTTCAACAGTTCAAAATTGTGAGATCCCTCCCACATCACTGTATAGCTATTTAATAATTTGTAGTTTCACTCAGTCTAGTTTGAAATAACTTACATTAAAAGGTCACACACCCCTTTGAAGAGACTTGTACAGAGGCTTTATCTTTGCGATTTACAGAATATTATATTAGGCCTACATGCAGACAAACCCATTCCCAAAGCACCATTATATGAAAAAAAGGAAGGCAATCTTGGACAAAGAACTCCTTCTGGAGAGACACTATTGATGTACGCTCATAAAAAATTCCATATGCACCATATACAAAGAAAATGCTTTTAAAATGTTGATGCACTGATACTACACACTAGCAAATCTCAACAAGATTTACCCCAATATTATCAAATTATGCTGGAGCTATAAAATATCAAATGGGCTCCTAATACCACATTATATGGACCTGCACAGTTGTTACCCCTTTTTGGTGTGGGATAGATAACCTCTCTGAGATTGGTAGCTGCTCTATAAAACTTGACCCATTATCCATCTTCCAGAATCCCCTATACCTATTTAAATACTTGTACCGTATATTCATGGAAACCTTACAGGACAACTACATGTCACAGTTGGTGGATTCTCCTACTAGAGAAAATGCAGTCCTGGATCTATTGATTACTAATGACCCAGACCTAATCTCGGAGGTAGGATTCCAGGACAACCTGGGCTCTAGCAATCACAGGATGATCACATTTAGCGTAAATAACAACATATCAAGGCAAGTGGGGAACATATGAACCCTAAACTTATAAAACATATTAAACAAATCCATCCTGCAGTGCATTCCTATGGGAAATACATTTAGAAGAGACAAGGCCAAACCTGGCTGGCTACACCGTAATGTTAAAAAACTTATTAGGGGAAAAAAATGGCCTTCAAGAAATATAAATCAGAGGGCACAGTATCGGCTTTCGAGCAATACAAGGAGGCAAATAAGAAAAGTAAATACGAAATCAAAATGGCTAAAATCAACTTTGAGAGACAAATAGCGGAGGATAGTAAAAAGAACCCAAAGAAATTCTTTAAATATATCAACAGCAAAAAAGCTAGAGCAGAGCATATTGCACACATAATTAACAAAGATGGGGGGATGGTTACAGAGGACACTGAAAAGGCAACCGTGCTGAACGCATTTTTTCTCATCAGTCTTTACTCAGGAAAAGAAGGGGTACACTAACCATGACTGTATGGTCAGTAGTATTACACAGGACTTGCCACTATGGCTAACAGAGGGTGAAATCAGGGAAAGGCTGGATAAAATTAACACAAACAAATCACCAGGCCCAGATGGCGTACATCCGAGAGTACTCAAAGAACTCAGTAAGGTTATATCCAGACCACTGTTCCTGATCTTTGCTGATAGTATTATGACAGGAAATGTACCAGGGGATTGGAGGAAAGCTAACGTGATACCGATATTCAAAAAAGGGCAGAGGTATGTCCCGGGTAATTATAGGCCTGTCCGTCTGACATCGATAGTATGTAAACTTCTGGAGGGGATGATAAGGGACTATATCGTAGAGTTTGCTAAAGACAACAACATCGTCAGCAGTAATCAGCACGGGTTTACAAATGGGCGTTCTTGTCAAACCAATCTCTTAACATTCTACGAGGAAGTGAGCTGTGAGCTAGATAGGGGCAGACTAGTGGATGTGGTGTACCTGGATTTCGCCAAGGCGTTTGATACAGTTCCCCACAAGCGCCTAATTTATAAAATAAGGTCTGCAGGTATCGACCGCAGGGTTTGCTCTTGGATACGGAATTGGCTAAAAGGGCATGTCCAAAGGGTGGTAATAAACAGTGCATACTCAGACTGGTCTGAGGTGGTAAGCGGGGTCCCCCAAGGCTCAGTCCTGGGACCAACCTTGTTCAATTTATTCATAAACAGCATTGAGGACGAGATCAGTAGTTCTATATCAGTTTTTGCGGATGACACAAAATTGGGCAGGGCAATAACTGCACAGCATGAAGCAGATATCCTACAAAATGACCTGAACAAAATAACGGAGTGGGCTATGACATGGCAAATGAGGTTTAATGTGGATAAGTGTAAGGTTTTGCACTTGGGGACTAAAAACATAAAAGCACAATACACGCTAGGGGGGGGACCCTTGGGGAATCAAAATGGAGAAAGATCTGGGAGTCTTGGTAGATGATAGACTAGGCAATAGCATGCAATGTCAAGGGGCATGCATAAAGAAAGGGATGTATTCCAGAGATAAGACTATAATCCTTCCACTTTAAAAAAATCTGGTCCGACCACATCTGGAGTATTCTGTCCAGTTCTGGTCGCCAGTCCTCAGGAGGGATGTGTTGGAGCTGGAGAGGATCCAGAGAAGGGCAACTAAACTAATTAGGGTATTGGAGGACCTTAATTATGAAGAGCATCTGCAATCACTTGATTTATTCTCCCTAAAGAAGAGACGTCTGAGAGGGGACATGATAGCAATTTATAAATATCTCAATGGTGATCTCGACATAGAAAAAAAGCTATTCAGTCGTAGAGAGTGCATAAGGACTCAAGGGCATACATTGTGATTAGAGGAGAAGCCTTAACCTCAGGGGGGGTTCTTTTACTGTTAGAGCTACAAGATTGTGGAATTCTCTACCACAAGAGGTGGTTTTTGCGGTTAGTATGGTGGCTTTCAAAAGACTCTTAGACGTACATCTCAAGGATCAGAACATTCAGGGGTATGTGAGATAATTACGGCCACACACACCTACACAGGTTGAACTGGATGGACTATTGTCTTTATTCAACCTCACCTACTATGTAACTATGTAACTTGAAAAACCTCTCCATACATAGTTACATAGTTACATAGTTAGTGAGGTTGAAAAAAGATATCAGTCCATCCAGTTCAACCTATGATGTGTGTGTGTGTGTGTGTGTGTTTGCTGTTAACCGTACATTGTATACCCCTGTATGTTGTGGTCTTTAAGGTGCCCATCTAATAGTTTATTGAAACTATTGATGCTCCCTGCTGATACGACTGTTTGCGGAAGAGAATTCCACATACTTACTGCTCTGACAGTAAAGAACCCCTACGTACTTTAAGGTTAAACCGCCTTTCCTCTAGTTTTAGTGAGTGGCCACGTGTCTTATTGTATTGCCTTTCTCTGAATAGTTTGTTCCTTATGCTAGGGTCACCAGTACAGTATTTGTACATTGATATAATATCCCCCCTCAATCGTCTCTTCTCCAGAGAGAATAAGTTCAGTGCTTGTAGTCTTTCCTCATAGCTGATGTCCTCCATTCCCCTAATTATTTTTGTTGCCCTTCTCTGGACTCTTTCCAGTTCCAGCACATCCTTCCTGAGGACCGATGCCCAGAACTGGACAGCATACTCCAGATGTATTAAAACACATAAGCCAGTTGTTTTAATATTTAAAATTGAAATGCATTCAGTCTCCAACCCTCAAAGATTTTCTTTACGGGTTTAGAGAAATAAACCTAATAGAAATTCTTGATCAAGGGTTTGTCTGCAGTGACAGTGGTGAGTGTCGGGTTCACTGCTTTGTAAAATTCCTCCTATGTGAAAAACACAGTAATACATATTTTTTTAATTATTTTTTATTTATTTATTTATTTATTTTTTATTTAAAATGTTTAAGCATAACAAAGTATAAAACATGTATAAGCAGATACAGCGAACCAGCAGAAATACAAATACATTTGGAAGAAAGGGGGTAAAGGGCACGCCCGGGGTGGGCAGGGGTGTGAGGGAAGGGATGAAGGAGTGGTCAGAACTCGATGACCTAGTTGTGGGCGGGGGCAGGGGACATAGAGGTCGCATGGATAAGGGGATCTCGTACTCGAAATGTGAAATCGTCCGGGGGCAAGTCCATTTTCTTTGATATGAAATTGAGGAAAGTGTTCCATTTAACGTGGAAGGATTGGGAGCACTTAATTTACATATTTCTAAAACAAAGACTAGGGCTGAAATTATATTTTAATGTATGTGTTTTAGACCTGATGAAGGGGGTTCCCTCTAGCTCCCAAAATGCTGTGACACTTCTCGTTAAACACAAATAATGCCTAATCTAGACTTATTACAGTCAAATGCTACCTTTTTTCTTTCAATTTTAAAAACTTTAAAATGTTAGGATATTCCCTGTAGGTATATCATAACAGCCAGACACCACTATAAATTGACTACGTAGACAGCTGAAAATAAAATTACCCGAGAGGCAAGATAGGTTGAGGCCACATGAGACCAAAACAAGATTCTCACCACTATTTGCTATAGCTAAATATTGCTAAAATATAAAATGGAATTATTTTTTATGGCCATGTATTCTTCAATAGAATATTATTATCTGCAATGTCAGTATGATATTTCCATGAAATTCTGGGTCTTTCCAATGATCACACATTGTTCAGTCAAGCTAGAACAAATGTTGTTAAGCGATGCTGAGATACCCCTGCTTTTGTCCAAATTTCCTGCATAGACCTAACATTTCTTTATTCCCTGCTCTGGTATTTTGATAGAGTGTATACAGGTGACAAGACCATCAAGCAAACAATCATTTGGCTAATTTGATTCAGTCTCCTTAAAATGTGTTTCTCTGCCTCTGCTGCTCTAACACAGCCCGCTGGACCGCAGTCACGGATGAACAAACTGCCAAATTCTCTCCAGCCCAGCTCCCTGGGAAGTAATTGCTTCTCTATCTAAAGGGTGCAGAATTTCAGCTAATTAACTTTAGAAAAGGTCAAAGGCTTTCAGATGAAATTTCTGGTCTGGACAGTGGACACAGAATTCTCTATAGGTTGGAAACAGATCTCAAATCTAAGAGGTGGAACAAACGTCTGAAAAATGTTTGCAGATGTTTAGAAAGGATTTTGGAGAATGCTGCTATGAGTTTGTGTTTACCCTGTTCCAGTAAATTATTTGTTGTGTACGTAACTGGAGGGCAAAAATAAAGAGCTAGAGCAATCTTTCAAAATACAACTGACAGCAACTTTCAGTAGCTTCTCGGTGGAATGTTAAATCCACTTCTGTCCACACATCATTGTAATGTCACTTTTTCCTGAAGCCATTTGTGACCTCCCTGTCCTATCTGCTTGGTAATAAAACTGGTATTTACAGGAGATGCTGGAACAATCCCTCAGGTTATTTCAAGGATAAGTCTGAAACACAGAAATAAGTAGGAAGAATATGTATATCCTTTGGAAATAAAAGCAAACAGGTCTTTGTTCTAATCCCGTGTTATCCGGGAGACATTTCTAAATCCTGAAAACAGGTTCCATTGCTGTCTTGAGGACAAGCTGAGAAGAGGGAAAGGGTGTCTGATGCTCCATGCAGATATCAGATAAAAGCTATTTTTATTTAGCTCACATTCCCGCAATGTCTAAATAACGAGTTACATGTCACATACAGACAGCTTAATATACTATGCGCACTCAGAGTATTTAGCTTGTATAGAGGGAGGGAGGATGCTGTCTGACTGCAAAGAATTTCTATTACATTAATGTGCTCAATACATAACGCAGCGTAAAACAAACTTTTTGTTTATTCCGTGTACTCGGTTCAAGCAGTTTCAGTAGTACATAAATATTAACCCTTTCACAGCCATCTAACTTTACTCTATTCTACAACCATTTGCATGTTTTCAGAGTATTTGAACTCCAGGCAAACAGCTAAAGGTAAAAATGATATACATATATAGCAGAATTTATTTTCACTTGCCCAAGGATATGTATTCTGTCCACCCAGTTCTGAGATTTACACAGATATGCCATGCTACACAGTACTGTCTTGCAGGGCAGGAGGCATGATTTTAATCTGGTACAGTTAAGGTAAGGCTCGGTTCACACTACGTCGTTCCGACTTCGGGGATGACCTGTGAAGTCGCGTGCAGTGCGACTTCGGCATGACTTGCACAGACTTCATAAACTAAATGTCTATCCAAGTCGCCTCCAGGTTGCCCCGAAGTAGTACAGGACCCTTTTTCTAAGTCGGAGCGACTTGTGTCGCTCCTATTAGAACGGCTCCTGTACTGCACAATGGGAGCGTGACGGACCGCGACTTGTCAGGCTGACAAGTCGCGGTCCAAGTCGGATCAGTGTGAATGGACACTAAAGCTGTAAGGGTAAGGGAAAAATATAAAAAAAAGACAAATACTGTATGATGCAGTCTGTCACCCGCATTAACACAATGATCTTTTTTATAACTTATAGTTTTTTTTTAACCTGCTGATCTTGCCAATAGATCTTTTTTAGATGCTGTGTTGATGGTAATATGTAACCAGTGATCGGTGGCGTATCATTCATAGGTGCAGGGTGTTCACTGCACAGGGGCCCCGAGGCCCACACTGCACTCATGGATTATCGTCCCTGGTTGACAGTTGTGGAAGATGATTGCTGTGGGGGGGGGGGGGGGGGACAGTAACAAGCACCAATCTCCCTGTATAGTTTTCAATGATGCAGCTGAAAGCTGCTTCCCTTCCTCTCTCTTCCGCGGCTGTCAGCTGAAAAGCTATACAGCTCCTGATGATGCACTTGGCATGAAACGGGCGTTGAGCTTGGTGATATGCCTGAGGTCCAACCGCCATTCTATGTTTAGGTTGGCGGCACCAGATGTATTTTTGCACTACAAGTTTCTCATTGCACTTTATTGGACCTTTGTTTTTAATTATACCGCCAGTTTTTTTCTTGCACAATGTTTCTGGCATTTTGATGATTGAAAAAAAAATGTTTCTTTTATCTTGTTACTTTTCAATTTTGTTTTTTACTTTTAATAAATACTACACTATGAAATTGTCTTTGGTTTTTGATGATTTACCTGGTATGGCTGGCTGAGACATCCCTATTTGCACCATTTTGATGTTTGAGAGATCCATCACAGTCTGACAGTGGCAATCCCAGAGGAAAGATATCGTCACCTGGGACCATAAGTGCTGTCCTATAAATTAGACAGCAATTATTTTAGGTGGGTTTGCATTTCAGCCTTCTGGTGGAGGCAAATATTGCACAGGTGACATATAATATTTTCTACACTTAGCAACAGAGCACTTTCATCCTTTGCACCTGGATTTATTTTTCTTGACACCTCCATATCCACTTTTTTCATATCTGTTTATTTTTTTTTACAGTCACATGTATATTGAGCAATCAAGCACTTTTTATTCACATAATTTATTGATATGGACACTATTGTTTGACCAAGGGCACGTTATGAGATTTATTTTTATTTGTATTTATAATTTTGTTTGTTGATCTGGACTGGATGATGGACACGTCATTTGCATTAACCCTTGCTCATAGCGATGCAATTTCCTTTCTATATACAGGGAGATTGGTGCTTGCAACTGCCCCCCACCCCCCTGAAGCACTGATCTTTCTTGGATGTGTCAGGGTGGAGAGCAGGGGAAGGGGCCAGTAAATATGTCATTTACGGACCCCTTCCTTTTCTCAATTGGACACAGTGAGCGATCTCCTTTGATAACTGTGTTTACTCACTGTGCTTCAATTTATGAATGAACAGCAGCCTCTGTCTCCTGTTCATTAATTTCTATCCCAGTCCCTTTTTCTGTCTCAAAGGGGAGATGCTAAGGGTCTGTTTAGACCCCTGATATCTCACTAAAGCCCACCAGCGGGGCTGATAAAAAAAAAAAAAGAAGTAATTTTTAAAAAACTGAATTGTAAAAAAAAATGATAAAAAATAAAATAAGAATATAATATAAAATAAAAAACCTCTGACACCTCTCCCCCCCCCCACACACACACACTCTACTGACACTATCCACTGCCCCAACCCCTCCCCCCCCCCCCAAAAAAGGCATTGTGAAAAGAAAAAATGAAAAACAAATTAAATTGTAAAAAAATAAATACATAAAAATAAAAAAACTACAAACACCATCCACTGCTCTACTGAAACTCTACACTGCCCCCCCCCCCCTTTCCCAGAAGCACTGTGAAAAACAATTATATAAAAAAAAAACTACTGACACCGTCTACTGCCCTTTTCATGCTGTCCACTATCCCCGACTCCCCAAACACCGCACACACACACACCACACACACACACACACACAAAATCTGTGTGGAAAAAAATTAATTGTAAAAAATAAGAAAAATAACAATATTCTGTCCATTGCACTACTCACACCGTCCACTGCCCTTCTTATACTATCCACGGGCCCGTAAAAAGCAATTTAAAAAAATAACAAATACTAAAAAATGTAATTGTAAAATAATAATAATAATAAAAATAAAGAATTAATGACACTGTCAAATGCCCTACTGGCACCATCCTGCACATACTATCCACCGCCATACACTCTGCACTCCTCACCTGCACATACTATCCACCACTATACATTTTGCACTCCTTTCCTGCACATACTACCCACCGCCGTATACTCCGCATGCCACTCCTGCACATACTACCCACCTCCATACATTCTCCACTTCTCTCCCGCACATAATACCCACCACCTAGCACTCGGCACTTCTCGCTGCACTGTACAGTCTCTTTTTAACATTACTGAGTTCTGTACGACCACGCAATTATCAGTTAAAGCAACACAGTGCCATGTCGCAAAAAATGGCCTGGTCAGGAAGGGGGTAAAACCTCTTTCTCTGAGCATGTTTCTTGTTAGCACATTAACACTACAGCACAAACTGTTGGTTTCTTATACTGCGTCTCCTTCTCTCAGTCTGAGTTGTGCTGTATAGGGACTTGTACCAAGTCAAAATCAGGCAGGCATCACTAAATGGAGGACCTGCCATTAGGAGCCGTTTCTGTTTCCCAGCCTCGACCGCTGTCATTCTCTGCATGTTGGGAGGCACGATGGTAATATGGCAGTTGCGGGAGGCACAGCTCTGCATTGGGGGGCAGGTAATAAGCTGAGTGCTAGTATTAACCTGACTTTGGGAGGCACAGCTCTACATTGGACAGGAGCGAGAGCTGCCGGATGATTTTCCTATTAACCAGCAAGGGCTTGGTGGTTAGGACCGCCCTGCATCCTAGCCACCAGTCATTTGCTGGTTAATATAAAAAGCAGCCAGCAGCTCTGGCTCCTGTCCAATGCAAAGCTGTGCCTCCCAAAGTCAGCTTAATACTAGCACTCAGCTTATTACCTGCCCCCCAATGCAGAGCTGTGCCTCCTGCACCCGGCATATTACCATTATGTCTCCCGCCCTCCAATCGAGGAGGGTGGGAGACATGTGCTGTGGGGGCAGATGATGTGAAGAGGGTAGAGCCCACTACTGTGTGGGGGTAGGGATTTGTGATGTAAGGGGGGGTGGGTGATGTGAAGCAGGCAGAGAACAGTACTGTGGGGGCTGATAAATTGAAAGGGAGGGTGGGGACTGCTTTGAATAAGGGGTTGTGTTATGTAAAGGGAATTCAGTACACTATTGTGAAGGGGGTGGGGATGATGTGAAGGAGGCCTGAGAACACTACTTTGAAGGGAAAACTGTGAAGTCAAGTGAGGGACTGGGATGTGAGGTGGACTGAGGACAGTGAAGTAAGAACGGGATTATGATATAAGGGGGGCTATGATGTACAGGAGTCGTCACACAAATGTGCGATTCGGACCTCTGCTGGAAGAAAATTTTACTGATCGGACCTCCGTAAAATTTTATTCAATACCCCTGCTATACTCTGTCACTGTACTAATGATACTGGCTGGGAAGAGGTTAACATCTCTGGTAATCAAGGGGATAAATGTGTGCCTGACAAGTGTTTATTTGTGTAATGTATGCTAATTTTTACTAAATATCTCTTTGTTTCTTCTCCCTGTTTTGCAGGAAGAAGAAACCAGGAGATCATTCCCTCTATACAGAGCCCTGTGTTGATTGTCAAAACAGGGCTCTGGGCTGTGATTGGACACAGCTGATCAGGAGGTCCCAGCCATAAATCATCTGTACAATCACAGCGAGAGATGATGGGCAGAGGCAGGGCATTCCCGGAAGAGGCCAGCAACATACAGGTACGTATCTGTGTCTGTACAGGCCACCAGTCCACAGTACATTGCAGGCAGGTGGTCTAGAAGTAGTTAATCATTACAGAGCTGCATGTTTTATATCTTTCTAGACTCCAGCTTATGAACATTGGTGTATAAAACACTGATCTGTATTGTGCACAATTTTATACAGTTTTGAAGGCAGCACTACTGCATGGATACATTCACACAGCAGAATTGTGCTCCACTTACCTCCAAAATGTTAGGGTTCACAAATTACAAGTAGAAATGTTTGCAGCCATGGTCTGGATTTGAGCCTAATTTACAAGTTACATAAGTCAGACATTTGTGCAAATGTTTATTTGCATCATGAATAATTTTACTTCTGCTTAAAACAAGAAGAAAATGTATGAATATTATTTTATTTTTATAGCAAACCCTATTTGAAATCGGGATATACAGAATGTGGCCACTGTCTTAGAAGGTGCAGTTCCACTGTCTGCAGTCTGTTGTTGCTATTAAGAGGACATCAAAATACCCAGGGATGTCACTCAGAGTTGCAGAAGAACACTTCTCGGTTTCCCAGATGCTCTTACAGGGATTTGGAAGACAAAGGACTGGGAGGAATTCCACATGATTTTCACTCCTCACTGGGACTTCCTGTGTGCCAAGGAGGAGGACAGAGGCAATTGTATATCTCTGTATAGAGATGGCCTTGCGGTTCGCCCAGCTGTCGGTTCGTGGTGAACTTTGCTCGTTCACTGTCCGCCGATCATGCGAATATATGGCGATGTTCGCGGCCTCCATATTCTTTTACATTGTGATGAACTTTGACCCATGACACATCCATCAGGTGGTACAGGGCAGCCAATTGAGACATTTCAGCACATGGACATACCCCCTATCTTATAAATAGACCTGATCTGGCTGCCATTTTACATTCTGCCTTTTGTCAGATTAGGGAGAGGTTTGCTGTGTGGAGCAGGGACAGATTGTCAGTGACACAAATCGCTCGGTAATAGGTTCACAAAAGTCCTTTATTTGGTATAGGTGTAGTGTCTATATTCTGTCTTTTGTCAGTGTAGGGAGAGGTTTACTGTGGGGAGCAGGGACAGACTGTCAGTGCCGGTTCACACTGATGCGATGAGGGAACACTGCGAATATATCTGCGTGTTCCCACATCGCATCTGCAGCACAGGCAGTTCACACTGTCATATGCAATATGCTGGGGGTGTCAATTCAAAGTTAACGACACCCCCAGCTCAGATCGCATATCGCAGTGCGATCTGACAGTTCGCACAGAATCGGATTGCACTGGTGTGAACCACCATGCGATCCGATTCTGCTGCGGACCAAAAAAAGGGTCCTGTGCGTGTTCATTGCGATTGCGGTGCGAATTCAGCCATACAAACTGTATGGCTGTATTTTCACCGCACAGACATCACATGTAATTTTAGGAGCAGTGCCGGTTCAAACTGATGTGATCACATTGATCGCATGTAATTCAGAGGGCACTGCTCCTTAAATTACATGCGATGTATGTGCAGTGCAACGTCTCACCTGGCATGCTGAATAGGTTCTAGGAATCTTGGGTGGAACAGCAGAAGAGACGGTAGCAGTGGAAAAGGAGGAGCAGTGGCGGAGCCAGAGGGTTAGCTGGGGTGGCAATTGACACCCCAGAAGAAGCCCTTGCCACCCCTGTTGCCACCCCAATCCTGGGCGGGTGGCCGGGTGCATGGCAGGGCAGCGGGAGAATCACAGTCAGGGGATTGCCGTACGGCCGGCAGCTGCGGAGGGAGGCGGATGGAGAGCAGGGAAGACTGGACTCTGTCTCCTGCTACTTACAGTGGTGTCGGCGGGGGGGGGGGGGTTTGGGGGGGGGGTGGGGGGGATGTGGCTGAACGGAGCTTCAGCCCCGAGTGTGCCCCCAAAAAGCCCCAGGTCTCGTGTGGATCGTTAACCTCCTTCCTTCGGCTCTCAGCTGCAGCCAGAAGAAGACGGAGGGGGGTGGAGGCGGAGCCAATGCTAGGCGGCAAGGAGAGGAATTTGAAATCCTCCTCCTCTCCTCATGTGACAGCAGAAGAGGTTCTCGGAGCGGAGGAGGATTTCAAATTCCTCTCCTTGCCGCCTAGCATTGGCTCCGCCTCCACCCCCCTCCGTCTTCTTCTGGCTGCAGCGCTGCTCTGAGAGCCGAAGGAAGAAGAATGTGAGTGCCGGCGGGGGGAGGAGAATGTGAGTGCGGGGGGGGAGAAGAATGTGAGAGCCCGGGGGGGGGGGGAGAATGTGAAAGCCCCGAGGCGGGGGGGAAGAATGTGAGTGCCCGAGGGGTGGGGGGGTGGAAGAAGAATGTGAGTCCCGGGGGGGGGGGGGAGAATGTGAGTGCAGGGGGGGGGAGAAGAATGTGAGTGCCACTGTCCGAGGGGGGGGGGAAGAATGTGAGTGCCCGAGGGGTGGGGGGGTGGAAGAAGAATGTGAGTGCCGGGGGGGGAGGTGGAAGAATGTGAGTGCCCGAGGGGTGGGGGGGTGGGGGGGGTGGAAGAAGAATGTGAGTGCCCAAGGGGTGGGGGGGTGGAAGAAGAATGTGAGTGCCGGGGGGGTGGAAGAATGTGAGTGCCCGAGGGGTGGGGGGGTGGGGGGGGTGGAAGAAGAATGTGAGTGCCGGGGGGTGGAAGAATGTGAGAGCCCGAGGGGGGGGGAGAAGAATGTGAGAGCCCGAGGAGGGGGGAAAGAAGAATGTGGGTGCCCGAGGGGGGGGGGAGGGAGGACAAACCCCTTGCCATTAGCCGAGGAGGAGGCGGAAGGACTCGTGGAGACGCGCCGCCGGTCACCGGGACTGAGAAGAAGCCGCCCGCTGCCGCTCCAGGTAGGTAAGGGGGCACGCACGCTGATCTCTGCATTGGGGGCATGTATGCTGGTCACTGCATTGAAGGGGGCATGTACACTGGTCATTGCATTGAAGGGGGCATGTACACTGGTCATTGCATTGAAGGGGGCATGTACGCTGATCTCTGCATTGAAGGGGGCATGTACGCTGATCTCTCTGCATTGAAAGGGGGCACGCTGGTCTCTCTGCATTGAAGGGGGCATGTACGCTGGTCATTGCATCGAAAGGGGGCACGCTGGTCTCTCTGCATTGAAAGGGGGCACGCTGGTCTCTCTGCATTGAAGGGGGCATGTACGCTGGTCATTGCATCGAAAGGGGGCACGCTGGTCTCTCTGCATTGAAAGGGGGCACGCTGGTCTCTCTGCATTGAAAGGGGGCACACTATACCTTAATTACTGAAGGCCCCTTTCACACTTTTGCGACCTCAAAGTCACGCAATTTTTTACAGCATTTTTTGCCGCAATGCAATGCCTATAACATTTTTCTGTTTGCGCCCTCCCAAAAATTGTGAGCACCAGCCGCCACTGTCCCCAATATACCTAGAATAATGTGCACATATTAATCTGCAAGTGTTCACAGATATGTATAGGTCAGAGTGTTTAACTGACAAAGAATGATGTGCCATAGAACTGCTGATGATGTATTTTTCTTCTCTGTATCTAATAAATGCATACTTTACACCCCCCCTTTCCAGTACCCCCCAGAGCTCTTCAGGCCCCCCCCCCACCAGTGTTCTTTAGTCCCCCCTCCCCCAGGGCTCTTCAGCTCCCCACAGTGCTTTACAGCTCCCCCCTATTTTCATAAATTTAGGCTAATATGTATTCTGCAACATATTTTTTGTAAAAGTGTATTTTGATTGGTTTGCAAAAAAGTTATTACATCTACAAACTATGGAACGTTTTATCTTTTAATTGTTTTTACTAGTAATGGCAGCGATCAGCGATTATTAGAGGGACTGCGACATTGCGGTGGACAAATCTGACACTAAATGACACTTTATATATTGACCCCCCAAAATAATACCTTGCCACCCCTTTGCCACCCCTGTTTTAAAAGTCTAGCTCCGCCACTGAGGAGGAGTCAGCCAAGGAGGAGAGGGAGGATGGAGTAGGAGGAGGAGAAGAAGAGGCAGGCCTGCATGCAATCCGTGGCGGTAAAACCAAATCTACATGGGTGCCACAGGTTACATGCTTGACTACCATCAGAAGGTTCACCCAGTGGGCAGTAAAAGTTATATACCTTCCCTGCCCTTGTTTGCTAGACCACCTGTCTGTGGTGAGATCTATATTGGCACCGACACTGTGTGCCAGAGATACATTCACTTGCCGCTGAACATGGCCATATAGCTCTGGGATGCTCTTCTGAGAGAAATATTTCCTTCCAGGGACCTTCCATAGTGGTTTTCCAATGGCCACAAATTTTTGAAAGGCCTCCGAGTCCACCAGTTTATATGGCAGTAGTTGGTATCAGTTCTGACAAGCCAGCGGTCAACTGTTGGGCAAGAGGGTTATCCGGCGTCATCATTTTTTTATGCTCGAACATTTGGGCCACGGAAGCCTGCCTTTTTCTAGAAAAACGTGAGGACAGCATGATGGAAGGTGGAGTGGAGGACAATTGTGAGGAGAGGGGAGAAGAAGAAGAAGAGGCTGGACGGTGAGAGTCAGGAGTGTGGCTTTGTGGGTTCTGACGGCATTGCTCCCACTGGGCTCGGTGATGTCCAGGTGCCTTCTTAGGCCCCTTTCACACAGGCGGACCGCTCAGATCCGCCTGTCCGTTTTTTTGGCGGATCTGAACGGTCCCCCCATGCATGTCTATGGGGCATTGGATGTCAGCGGAGACATGTCCGCTGACATCTGATTTGATCCGTCAAATCTGGATGGATGGAAACCCTATTTTCCATCCGTCCAGCGGATTGTCCCTAGGTGAGTGTTGGGCTTACCTCGACTTATGCGTTGACTGCAAAGGCTACAGCATCAGGGAATGCATAGACTGACAGGTGTCCGACTACATCGGATTAACGGCTGATGTGGACGCTCTGAGAAGTGATGAACCCCTGGACTACTGGGTGGGCAGGCTTGACCTCTGGCCAGAGCTTGCACAATTTGCAATGGAACTGTCGGCTTGCCCCTCATCCAGTGTCCTGTCCAAAAAAGGACGTTCAGCGCAGCAGGGGAGATCATGAGCTCACTCGCCTAGCTCACTACAGTGTTGACTACCTCACATTTCTAAAAATGAACGAGGCATGGATCTCGGAGGAATTCAACACATATGACCAGTAGACCATGTTTGATTAAAATTCCTCATGACAGGCCACAAATATCCACCACCACCCATAACAAGTCATGGTCCCTGTCTTAGGTAAATACAGCGGCAAAAAAGGCCTTTTATGTCCGTTGAATGCCTAATTGCTACAGTCTGTCTCAGCTCCACACATCAACCTCTCCCTACACTGACAAAAGACTTTTGTGGACCTATTAGCTAGCAACTTGTATCAATATACAGTCTGTCCCTGCTCCACACAGCAACCTCCAGCCACAGAATACAACGCCTGTGGGCTAATTTTTGGGGTCTGTACTGGCCTACACTTACTTCTGTATCCTGTGAATGCCTAAAGTACCTTCAGCCACAGAATACAAAGTTCTTTGCTGTCAGATGAACGCCTGTTGGCTAATTTTTGGGGCCTGTACTGGCCGACACTTACTTCTGTATCCTGTCAATGGCTAATGTACCTCCAGCCACAGAATACAAAGTTCTTTGCTGTCAGGTGAACGCCTGTTGGCTAATTTTTGGGTCCTGTACTGGCCGACACTTAGTTCTGTATCCTGTGAATGCCTAATGTACCTTCAGCCACAGAATACAAAGTTATTTGCTGTCAGGTGAGCGCCTGTGGGCTAATTTTTGGGGCCTGTACTGGCCTACACTTACTTCTGTATCCTGTGAATGCCTAATGTACCTCCAGCCACAGAATACAAAGTTCTTTGCTGTCAGGTGAACGCCTGTTGGCTAATTTTTGGGGTCTGTACTGGCCAACACTTACTTCTGTATCCTGTGAATGCCTAATGTACCTCCATCCACAGAATACAAAGTTCTTTGCTGTCAGGTGAACGCCTGTGGGCTAATTTTTGGGGCATGTACTGGCCTACACTTACTTCTGTATCCTGTGAATGCCTAATGTACCTCCAGCCACAGAATACAAAGTTCTTTGCGATCCAGTGAACGCCTTTGAGTTAATTTTTGGGGCCTGTACTGGCCGACACTTACTTCTGTATCCTGTGAATGCCTAATGTACCTCCAGCCACAGAATACAAAGTTCTTTGCTGTCAGGTGATCACCTGTTGGCTAATTTTTGGGGCCTGTACTGGCCGACACTTACTTCTGTATCCTGTGAATGCCTAAGGTACCTCCAGCCACAGAATACAAAGTTATTTGCTGTCAGGGGAACGCCTGTGGGCTAATTTTTGGGGCCTATACTGGCCTACACTTACTTCTGTATCCTGTGAATGCCTAATGTACCTCCAGCCACAGAATACAAAGTTCTTTGCGATCCAGTGAACGCCTTTGAGTTAATTTTTGGGGCCTGTACTGGCCGACACTTACTTCTGTATCCTGTGAATGCCTAATGTACCTCCAGCCACAGAATACAAAGTTCTTTGCTGTCAGGTGACCACCTGTTGGCTAATTTTTGGGGCCTGTACTGGCCGACACTTACTTCTGTATCCTGTCAATGGCTAATGTACCTCCAGCCACAGAATACAAAGTTCTTTGCTGTCAGGTGAACGCCTGTTGGCTAATTTTTGGGTCCTGTACTGGCCGACACTTACTTCTGTATCCTGTGAATGCCTAATGTACCTCCAGCCACAGAATACAAAGTTCTTTGCGGTCAGGTGAACGCCTTTGAGTTAATTTTTGGGGCCTGTACTGGCCGACACTTACTTCTGTTTCCTGTGTATGCCTAATGTACCTCCAGCCACAGAATACAAAGTTCTTTGCTGTCAAATGAACGTCTGTGGGCTAATTTTTGGGGCCTGTACTGGCCGACACTTACTTCTGTATCCTGTCAATTCCTAATGTACCTCCATCCACAGAATACAACGTTCTTTGCTGTCAGGTGAACGCCTGTGGGCTAATTTTTGGGGCCTGTACTGACCGACACTTACTTCTGTATCCTGTGAATGCCTAATGTACCTCCAGCCACAGAATACAAAGTTTTTTTGCTGTCAGGTCAATGCCTGTGGGCTAATTTTTGGGGCCTGTAATGGCCGACACTTACTTCTCTGTATCCTGTCAATGCCTAATGTACCTCCAGCCACAGAATACAAAGTTCTTTGCTGTCAGGTGACCGCCTGTTGGCTAATTTTTGGGGCCTGTACTGGCGGACACTTACTTCTGTATCCTGTCAATGCCTAATGTACCTCCAGCCACAGAATACAAAGTTCTTTGCGGTCAGGTGACCGCCTGTTAGCTAATTTTTGGTGCCTCTACTGGCCGACACTTACTTCTGTATCCTGTCAATTCCTAATGTACCGCCAGCCACAGAATACAAAGTTATTTGCTGTCAGGGGAACGCCTGTTGGCTAATTTTTGGGGCCTGTACTGGCTGACACTTACTTCTTTATCCTGTAAATGCCTAATTTTTCAGACTGGCATTGAAAATCAATGGGTCTGTAAACGTTCCGCTAAATTGTGGAATGGATGCGGACCCGTTTTACAGACCTATGACCCTATATGTATTTGACATGTATTTACCGGCTGCTGTCAGTTCTGGCTGATTTAGAAAAAAATAAATAAATTTTTTGGCTGAAAAAAAAAATATTTTTTATAGCAACTTTTCCAATAGCAATACTTCTGGTATGTCAGTGTCCATGTTGTGGGACTATGTGTGCACAGCTAGTAAGTATTTTGTGGCTTCAAATATGACCTGGAGGTTTTTAATGATCGCCTGCCATTAAAGTGAACGGGGTCTTGCGGTTCCCGAACATTTGAGAAAGTTTGCGGATTGCGTTCGTGTACCGCCCCGTCCAATGTTCGTCCATCACTATCTCTGTATGTTAATGTGTTGTTGTTTGTGATATGTAAAAGGCATAGTCTACATTTGTGGTCTATGCATTATTAGTACATGATGGTTGAGGGTAAGTGAACACCTCCTTCCCTTCTCCCAATCCCTGCTCACTTACTTGTAACAATAAGGTAAATGAGTGAGAGTTGTGAATGGGAACTAATGCATAGGCCATAAAAAGACCTTTCTGTGAATGTTTCATGGTGGTTTGAGCTTATAGTTTGAAAATTCTAGTGAAGAAATTGAACATGTGACACCCCTCACTGTGCAACTTTGCAACTAATATAGGCAGGAGCTGACTAATGAGTTTCTTTCGGGCACAAAGTAAAACCCCAGCCTGTACACAAAAAAAAAAACATTTATTAGTGATCGACCGATTATCGGCAAAGCTGATATATCAAGGGCTGATCTGCACTTTCCCCGATATACCTGAATCGGCCACCAAGGTGACCGATATTGCCGATATTTCAGGAAAGTGCTGGTACCGGAGTGATGCCTGCAGCTAGAGGTATCACCCCGGTACCAGCGTCCATAGCCGACGGTAGGCTGTCTTGTAATGACAACTGATGCAGCTGAGAAGCTGCTCAGCCATCATTACAAGGAGCGGGAGGGGACATCCCCCCCTCCCGCCGCCTTCCGTGGCACGCCCGGGTCTCCGGTCCCACCGGGAGACCCAGGCAAACAGTCTGCATGGCTGCCGAAGACCCGATCAAAGCCGCATTTGGCTCTGATCGGGTCTCCATGTAAAAATCCGGAAGTGATGTCATGACATCACTTCCGGGAACTCGGTGCCAAATTAAAAAAAAATTACAGCATTCAAAACTGCCAAACTTGGCGTTTTGAATGCTTTAAAGTGCAGAGGAGAGGTTTGGGGTCTTTTAAACCCCCAGATCCCTCCACAAAAGTACCTGTCAAGTGATACCGATAAGCAATGGCCAATATGCAATGGCCTATATGCAATGGCCAAAATATCGGTATCGGCAACGAAAAACCGATATGGGTCGATCACTAATATTTATGCCAAGGAGCTGCTTCTTCTGTGCAAGGCCATAGAAACAAGGGTGTAAGTAATTATTATGTATGTTTTGCCACGCTATATTCCACTATCAATGTAGAAAGATATGCAGTTATCTCTATCCTCCTTCTCCTTGGCACACTGGAGGTTCCAGTGAGCAGTGGGACTCCTCACTTTACAACTTCTCCCCATGCTTACAGGTACTCCAGTTTCCTCTCACAATCCAAAGAGGATTAATTGGCTATGATCTAATAAAGCCCAATTATGTTTGTGTTTTCCCTTGTGTAAGCACCTTGAGGACTGGACTTGATGTGAATGAATAGTATGTAAAGCACTGCTGATGGGCCTATGTAAATGTATACCTATTGGGAATTCTATAATTCCCAAATACATCAAATGATAGAGTCATAGTGGTAGAACACAGTAGGGACGCAAGTATTATCTGTCCCTCTGTGTGCAATTGCACTGTCTCAGTTATTTGCTCTCTACAAGGATGAAAAAGGATCTGAGAATTCTAGGAGATCATAGACTCATCAATAGTATGCAATGTGAAGCCAAAGCCAGCAAGGCTAGCATGCATAAAAAAGGGTATTTACTAAAGAGATACAATTATATCTCTACTACTTTACAAAACTCTGATTCGGCCACATCTTGAGTAAGCTGTCCATTTCCAGTCACCAGTACTCAGGAAGGATGTGCTTGAACTGGAGAGAGTCCAGAGAAGGGCAACAAAGCTAATGAGGGGGCTGGAGGACCCCAGTTATGAGGAACGACTACAAAACATTAAATGTATTCTCCCTGGAGAAGAACACTTAAAAGGGGATATGATCATAATGCACAAATCTTTGAATAGTGACACTAGCATTGGGTAGAAACTATTTAACCTAAGGTCTCTAAATAAAACACCAAGCCACATAATGAAGTTGGACAAGGAGAAATTCAATCCTAAACTGCATAAGGGGTTCTTTATTGTTAGCTCAGTACAGATGGTGTCATCTGAGAGTGTAGCTAAATTAAAAAAAAAAAACTTTCAAGTGTGTTTCTTAGTGAGTGCAATATACAGAGTGTGATATGGGGGATGTTTAGCTCAATAGTAGATGGGTTTTAGTGATGCCCATGCCAGTCTGAACTGTGTTTTAAAGGATTGATGACCCACTTTTATTTAAACAAATCAAAAGAATAGCCCAAGGACACAGTTGCCCATGGAGGGGTTATTCTTCAACACAAAAAACAGGTTACAGGAAATAATGAACCACCTGGCTCTCTCAGCTTGTAGTCAGAGCTTCCAGCTCTATGGCTCTCCTGGCTCCTTTATCCTTTAGTCACAGCAATTCGCTGCAAGGGCCCGCTCCTAGTCTCTGGATAGGAGTTCATCTTACACCTCAGGTTCTCTCACTTCCCCGAGACGTACAGTCTCCCCTGAACCAGGCAGCTTTCCTGACTCTCCCAACATCAAAATTTGATCAGAAGGAAAAGGAGAGCAATCCAAGACCATCAAATCCAGGAACAACTGGAGAGTGGGAAGGGGTTGATATGCCAACAGAGGCCAGTCAAGCTTAACCACAGGTTAATATATATATATATATATATATATATATATATATTTTTTTTTTTTTTTTCTATCTTTCATTATTTACATTTCTCTGTCTATCTATACTATATTACCAAAAGTATTGGGACGTAAAGGCCAAAGAACCAATTAGGTCAGGTCTTGAGCAAGCACATCACCAGCAGACAAAGACCTTTTCTTCTGATGACCAAGTGTTACAGCTATTGCAGAAAACCACAATGGTTATGGACCCTGATGTCTTCTGTGATATTAACCATCAACATTTCATATATTACTGTAGTCTGCTACCGCTTCTGGAATATTTCTTTAATGAGTGTGAGATTCAGGCCAAAGAAGAAATATTTACACATATTATGGCCTGCATCTCTGCTAGAGAGAGACCATCCAGCTCCTAGATTATGACCTGCACCACTACCAATTTTACCCTACTCCCTCCTACCCAATATAACAACTATACAAGTCCCATTTCTTTGTGATATCACTTGTGCCAACACAAAAATCACACAAAATTATAACCCCTGCTAGGAGTTAAATGTGTTAAAAATGAAAAATAATAAATAAATAAAAAAATAAATAAAAATTAGTGGTAAATTATGTGTACTGCAGCTGCTGCCCACTAAGTAAAAACTCAGAATGATGAATATGCCAAAAAGCAGCGCTTGCAATAACGGTGAAATATGAATACTTAGGTATGAATAACATGAATACATAAACAATAAAGTGCAATGATGTTGAATTCGATCATACGTAAGTGTATAAAGTGCAACAGTGCTGAATGCAATTTGCAATTTTTTGCAGTATTCAGTATTTGATGCACGTTATTTCAATCAATACAATTTTTGCACCTAGCACTTTATGCACATATTCAGTATTATTTTGACTCAGTTCCATTGTATTTAATATTGTTTTGATTCAGCACTGTTGCACTTTATACACTTACGTATGATCTAATTCAACATTATTGCACTTTATTGTTTATGTAGTCATGTTATTCATACCTAAGTATTCATATTTCACCGTTATTGCAAGCGCTGCTTTTTGGCATATTCACTTGTGCCAACAAGTCCCCCATAACACAA
The DNA here is from genome assembly GCF_965119305.1 of Pelophylax lessonae. NCBI lineage: Eukaryota > Metazoa > Chordata > Amphibia > Anura > Ranidae > Pelophylax > Pelophylax lessonae. The sequence continues at coordinate 146,328,297 of NC_138779.1, read as the reverse complement.
AACCAGTCACCCATACCCTATCCACATATTATTACACACTATACACACTAACTACTATACTGTACACCAGTGGTTCTCAATTCCGGTCCTCGGGACCCACCAACAGGCCAGGTTTGCAAGATAACTAAATTACATCACAGGTGATCTCATTTGCTGCTCAGTGATTGCAGTATTCTAGTCTGCATCCCCCAAGGTAATACTTAAAATCTGGCCTGTTAGTGGATCCCGAGGACCGGAATTGAGAACCACTGCTGTACACTATCAGTGCTTGATAAATAAACACATATGGCTAACACTGGCATTCACATGTTATGATTTGAACATACCTGAGAGTGACCAATAGTTATTCCTTAGTAGACACACACCTCTACACATTGTTATCCATATGGGTAAGTCTTGTTCGCAGAAACTTTAACAGCTTGTCAAAAGTCAAAATAAATATCTGGGTGAAGTATAAAAAATCTGTGAATGTCTACAAAGGTCTCTGTATATAAGGACAAAGGAAACAAATGTCAACCACTGTGACACCAAATGATGTGCCCATTATCGAAGTCTAGATCTCTTCTCCTCCAGCTCCCTCAATCCTGTTCTCTTCCTCAGCTTTGCTTGAGCAAACAAATCAACAGGCTCAGTGATAACTGTCCAGATAGATAGATACTCTAGAGAACAAAGCCAGCACACTTCTCTCAACATCAACAAACAGAAAAAAAGGGCAAAAAATGTATTTACTATATATCAACAAATATATGCAATACACAGGGATTTTTCAGATTAAATAGGGGCTAGAGGAAGAGGAAGAAGAATTTTACAAACGTAACTGAATTTAAATGCTAGTAAATGTTAACGCTTTACGCAACATTATATTTGTTTTTATGCAGGAACTGGCTTTCTGCCATCATGATTCTGTGTTAATTTTAGTTCCTTAACCACTTGCCGACCGCCCAACGACTATTTACGTCGGCAGTCAGCCCCTTACAGGCAAAGCGACGTAGTATTATGTCGCTAGCCTGTGAGGCTTTAGGGAGCGAGCGCGTGTCGCCGGAGGCGCGATCCTGCTCGCTCACAGAACCCCCTCGTGTGTGCCCGGCGGACCCGATGTCCGCCGGGCACTCACAATTGTCCGTTACAGCGTGAGAAAGGCAGGCGGCTAATGTAAACAAAGCCGCCTGTCATTCTCCCCTGTGTAAGAATAGTGATCATACGGTTCTGCTATGTAGGACCGTTGATCTCTGTTCTTACACCTCAAGCCACATCCAATCACAGTTAGAAGCACACCCCTAGGGACACACTTAACCCCTCCCTCTCAAAAAAAAGTTAACCCCTTCACTGCCAGTGTAATTTTTACAGTAACAGTGCATATGTATAGCACTGATTACTGTAGTAATGTCACTGGTATCCCTTAAAGTGTCAAAAATGTCAGTCAAGGGTCCGATCTGTCCGCCGCAATGTCGCAGTCACACAAAAAATATTGCAGATCGCCACCTTTACTCGTTAAAAAAAACAAACAACAAAAATGACAAAAATCTTTCCCTTAGTTAGTAAACGCAATAACTTTTGGGCAAACTAATCAAAATATGCTTTTTGTGATTTTTCTTTACCAAACATATGTAGCATAAAACAAATTGGCCTAAATTGTTACAAAATTTTGATTTTTACTTTTTTTTGGGGGAATTTCATATAAAAAAATTTGAAAAATATTGTTATTTTTGCAAAATTTACGCTCTTTTCTTGTTTATAGCGCATGATCAAAACATCACACAGGTGATCAAATACCACCAAAAGAAAGCTCTGTTTGTGGGAAAAAAAGGACGTCAAATTAGTTTAGGTACAGCATCGCACTACTGCGCAATTTTCCGTTAAATTCACCCACTGCCGAATTGCAAAATAGGCCCTGGTCAGGAAGGGGGTAAAATCTTCCGGGGCTTAAGTGGTTAATATTTCTCTATTATGCCCATGTATAACCCCTTAATATCAACAGCAATTGTAAATTATAGCTCCCAAAATGCTTTATCTGAGGCCCACTCGTATATATTACTGACCTTTCCAAGGCTGCATGCTCATTGGTGTTTTTGCACCTTTGTTCCACCATTCTACTTGTGATAAAAAAAAAACAGTAGTCAGAAGAAAGGTAGATTTGTTCACAGCAAATGCGGTGGGACTGTGTTGGGTGGCTATTCCAGCTTTGTCCTTAGTTTGGCAGTTCACACCACTATGTTGCAGTGATTAGACGTGTGCATGGCGAAAAAATTAGTTTTGCTTAATTTCATTTAGATTTGTTAATCTAGTTATTTTGTTTTGTTAACCACTTGCCTTCTGTGCACTTAAACACCCTTCCCATCCAGGCCAATTTTCAGCTTTCAGCGCTGTCACACTTTGACTGACAATTGCGCGGTCATGCTACACTGTACCCATATGAAATTTTTATCATTTTTTTCACACAAATAGAGCTTTCTTTTGGTGGTATTTAATCATCTCTGGGTTTTTTATTTTTTACAAAAAAAAAAGAATAAAGACAAAAAATTTTGAAAAAAAAAAAGTTTTTCTTATTTTCTGCGAGTAAATTTTGAAAAAAATTTTTCTCCTTCACTGATGTGCGCTGATGAGGCGGCACTGATGGGCACTGATGAGGTGGCACTGATGGGCACTGATGAGGTGGCACTTATGGGCACTGATGAGGTGGCACTTATGGGCACTGATGAGGAGGTACTAATATGCCGCACTGATGAGCACTGATAGGCGGCACTGATAGGCGGCACTGATGAGCACTGATAGGTGGCACTGCTGGGCACTGAGAGGTGGCACTGAGAGGTGGCACGCTGGGCACTGAGAGGCGGCACTGCTGGGCACTGAGAGGCGCCACTGACGGGCGTCACTGATGGGCACTGAGAGGCGGCACTGATGGGCACTGGCGGATGGCACTGATGGACACTGACGGGTGGCACTGATGAGCACTGATGGGCGGCACTGATGAGCACTGGTGGGCAGCACCATCAGTGCCCACACTCAGTGCCCATAGTGCTGCCAGTCAGTGCTCATCAGTGCCTAGATGAGCAGGCACTGATGGGCACTGACTGGCAGCACTATGGGCACTGATTGTGGGCACTGATGGGGGACACTGATGGCGGGCACTGTGGGCACTGTTGGGGGCAATGTGTGTATGTTTTTTTACCTTGCAGTAATCAGGGCACTGGTGATCAGTGCCCTGATTACATGTCTCTGTGTCCCCAGCGCTGTGAGGCTCCCCCTCCTTCCTCAAACTGCAGGCTCCGTGTGAGGAAGGAGCGCCAGCGATGAGAGATGATCTCATATGTTTACATATGAGATCATCTCTCATTGCATGGTCCGATCACGTGGTGAATGGCCGCTGTGATTGGCCATTCACCACGATCTGTGATCGGCCGTGTCCAAGGGACACGGCCGACACAGATTCTCCCCAATGCGCGCTCGTGGGAGCGCGCGGGGAGCCTGCTTCTGGGAGGCCGTTTAAAAACGGCCTCCCGAAAATTCAAGTCCGCGCTGCAGCCGTATATAGGCTGTAGCGCGGATGGGATGTAGTTAAATTTGGTTGATTTTTTAAATTCCTTTTTTCGTGTTCGGAATTTGTATTCGGAATTCGTTCAATGTATTTTTCAATTTTTTTTTAAATTTAGATTTTCAATACAGATTTTCGAATCGATACATTCCAAATCAGTCGAATTGAAAATTTTAGATTTTTTTTTTCGATTCGAATGCGGCAGCCGAGTAACCAAACATCTGATTCTTATTATTACACATTGATCTTGTTTGTATTAATAATACATTTATTCAAAATATGCAAATTGTTCTAATTGATAAAAGTAGCATCTTACTTTCAACATTTTATTATGTACAATTCTGTGCACAAGTTTTAGCCAGCTGGAAAAAAATAATGTCAAGCACAAATGCTTTTTAATATCTATATTTTACTGATTTCTTTGTATCAATTTTACACTTGCAAAGTGAGCGAACAAAAGAAAAATCTTCATCAAATAATTACAATGACCCTTTAACCACTTCAGCTCTGGAAGGTTTTATCCCCTTCCTGACGAGAGCACTTTTTGCAATTTGGCACTGCGCTGTTTTAACTGGTCATTGGGCGGTCATGCAATGCTGTACCCAAACAAAATTTGCATCCTTTTTTCCTACAAAAAGAGCTTTCTTTTGGTGGTATTTGATCACCACTGGGATTTTTTTTTGCAATATAAATGAGAAAGACCGAACATTTTTAAAGAAAATTATATTTTCTACTTTTTGTCATTAAAAAAAAATCCAATAAACTCAATTTTTGTCATACATTTAGGCCAAAATGTATTCAGCCACGTGTCTTGGGTAAAAAAAATTCAAAAAGTGTATATTTATTAGTTTATGCAAAAGTTATAGCGCCTACAAACTATGGTACATTTACTTGAATTTACGCAGCTTTTAGTTTATGACTGCCTATCTCAATTCTTGAGGTGCTAAAATGTCAGGACAGTACAACCCCCCCCCCCCCTCCAAATTACACCTTTTTGGAAAGTAGACACTCCAATTAATTTTCTGAGAGGCATGTTGAGCCCATTGAATATTTAATTTATTTGTCACAAGTGATTGAAAAATGACAACACAAAAAACAAAAAACACAAATTATCATTGAAATATTGCTCACACATGCCATGGGTATATGTGGAATTACACCCCAAAATACATTCTGCTGCTTCTGCTGAGTATGGAGATACCACATGTGTAAGACTTTTTGGGAGCCTAGCCGTATACAGGACCCCAAAAACCAATCACCGCCTTCAGATTTTCCAAGGGTGTAAATTGCTCATTTCACTTCCTCACTACTTATCATGGTTTCGGAGGCCGTGAAATGTCAAGATAGCACAACCCCCCTCCCCCACACACACACAAAAATGACCCCTTTACGGAAAGTAAACACTCCAAGCTATTTTCTGAGGGGCATGTTGAGTATTTTACAGATATTTTTGTCACAAAGTTTTGAAATTTGAATAAAAAAAATTAATTTTCCTTCTCTTTCTTCATTTACGAAAACAAATGAGAGCTGCAAAATACTCACCATGCATCTTAGCAAATACCTTGGGGTGTCTACTTTCCGAAAAGGGGTCATTTTGGGGGGTTTGTGCTATCTTGGCATTTCATGGCCTCCGAAACTGTGATAGGTAGTGAGGAGTGAAATCAACAATTTACACCTTTAGAAAGCCTAAAGGCAGTGATTGGTTTTCGGGGTCCTGTACAAGGCTAGACTGCCAAAAAGTCTCACACATGGGGTATCCCCATACTCATGAGAAGCAGAAAAATGTATCTTGGGGTGTAATTTCACATATACCCATGGCATGTTTGAGCAATATATAATTTAAGTGACAACTTTGTGTAAAAAAAAAAAATAATAATAATAATTTTTGTCATTTTTCCCAAAACTTGTAGCAAAATATAAAATATTAAACATGGCTCTCAGCAAATAGCTTGGAGTGCCTACTTTCCAAAATGGGGTCATTTGGGGGGTTGTGCTATCTTGACATTTCATGGCCTTCAAAACTGTGATAGGTAGTGAGGAAGTAAAATGTCACTCTGACACAGTCCATCTCCGATCAGAGTAAAGAACCAATGATATTTGCTCTTTACCATGTGATCGGCTGTGTCCAATCACAGCCGGTCACAGAATGTCAAGAAAAACCACGCTAACTAGCTGTTACCGTGTTCTCCTCATCACACACCGATCCTGTGTGAGGAGGAGATTGCGGTAACAGCTAGTTACCGATTACAGTCCACAATAAAACACACTGATTGCCCCCCCTAATAAAGAGGACCTGTCACTAGCCCATCAAAGTACCTGTCACTAGCCCATCCCAGTACCTGTCACCAGCCCATCAGAGTACCTGAGTACCTGTCACCAGCCCATCAGGTACTCTGATGACAGGTACTCAGGTACTCTGATGGGCTGGTGACAGGTACTCGGGTATTCTGATGACAGGTACTCGGGTACTCTGATGACAGGTGCTCGGCTACTTTGATGACAGGTACTCAGGTACCTGAGTACCTGTCCTCAAAGTACCCGAGTACCTGTCACCGGAGTACCTGAGTACTTCTCTGTATCCCATCAGAGTACTTGAGCATCTGTCTCCAGCCCAGGGTACCCGAGTACCTGTCTCCAGCACAGAGTACCCGAGTACCTGTCTCCAGCCCAGAAAACCCGAGTACCTGTCCTCAGCCCAGAGTACCTGAGTACCTGTCTCCAGCCCAGAGTGCCCAAGTTCCTTTTCTCCAGCCCATCAGAGTACCCAAGTACCTCTCTGCAGCCCAGCAGAGTACCCGAGTACATGTCATTAGCATACCCAAGTACCTGTCACCAGCCCATCAGAGTACTCAAGCACCTGTTATCAGAGTACCCAAGTACCTGTCACCAGCCCATCAGAGTACTCGAGTACCTGTCTCCAGCCCTTCAGAGTACCTATCTGCAGCCCTTCAGAGTACCTGAGTACCTGTCTTCAGCCTTTTTGAGTATCTGAGAACCTATCTGAAGCCCAATAGAGTACCTGAGTACCTGTCTCCTGCCCATCAAAGTAACCGAGAACCTGTCTCCAGCCCATCAGAGTACCTGAATACCTCTCTACAGCCCATCATAGTACCTGAGTACCTCTCTGTAGCCCATCAGAGAACCCGAGTGCCTATCTGCAGCCCAGAGTACCCGAGTACCTGTCTCCAGCACAGAGTACCCGAGTATCTGTCTCCTGCCCAGAAAACCTGAGTACCTGTCCTCAGCCCAGAGTACCCGAGTACCTGTCTCCAGCCCAGAGTGCCCAAGTTCCTTTTCTCCAGCCCATCAGAGTACCCAAGTACCTCTCTGCAGCCCAGCAGAGTACCCGAGTACATGTCATTAGCATACCCAAGTACCTGTCACCAGCCCATCAGAGTACTCAAGCACCTGTTATCAGAGTACCCGAGTACCTGTCACCAGCCCATCAGAGTACTCGAGTACCTGTCTCCAGCCCTTCAGAGTACCTGAGTACCTATCTGCAGCCCTTCAGAGTACCTGAGTACCTGTCTTCAGCCCTTTAGAGTATCTGAGAACCTATCTGCGGCCCAATAAAGTACCTGAGTACCTGTCTCCTGCCCATCAAAGTAACCGAGAACCTGTCTCCAGCCCATCAGAGTACCTGAATACCTCTCTACAGCCCATCATAGTACCTGAGTACCTCTCTGTAGCCCATCAGAGAACCCGAGTGCCTATCTGCAGCCCAGAGTACCCGAGTACCTATCTGCAGACCATCAGAGTACCTGAGTACCTGTCTCCTGCCCAGAGTACCCGAGTACCTGTCTCCAGCCCAGAGTACCCGAGTACCCGTCTTCAACCCAGAGTGCCCAAGTACATATCTGCAGCCCATCAGATTACCTGAGTACCTGTCTCTAGTCCATCAGAATACCCAAGTACCTCTCTGAAGCACATCAGAGTACCCGAGTACCTTTCTGAAGCTGATCAGTGTACCTGAGTACCTGTCTGCAGCCCATTAGAGTACCTGAGTACCTATCTGCAGCCCATGCCTCCTAGATTATGTGTTGGGGTGTTTGCTTTACAAAATGGGGTCATTTTGTGGGTAATTTGATTGCCCTGGTGCTCCAGGGCCTTCAAAAGTGTGATTGGTTGTAATTAAATTATATGTATAATTTATGCTCCTAGAACACCTGACGGTGCTCCTTGTATGTTGGGTGAGTCTCTGTGTGTGGCCAGGCTGTGACAAAGTCTCACATATGTGGTGTTGCCATACTCAGGAGGAGTAGCAGAATGTATTTTGGGGTGTAATTTTTGCTATGTACATGCTATGTGTTAGAAATATCCTATAAATTGACAACTTTGTGAAAAAAATACATTTTCCAAAAACTTCTGGAAAAAAAATGACATGTTCAAAAGACTCATTATGCCTCATAGAATATACATTGGGGTGTTTGCTTTCACAATGGGGCCATTTTGTGGGCGTTTCCATTGTCCTGGTGCTTCAGGGCCTTCAAAAGTGTGATAGGTCTTCAGGAAATTATATGTGTAATTTATGCTCCTAGAACACCTGACGGTGCTCCTTGAATGTTGGGAACCTCCTGCCCGCCCAACCAAGGCTGCTATTAGAAATCACGGGGCCCAGTACAGCCTTCCTGACAGCCCCCCCCCACACACGAAAATATCAATCCAATATTTGCACTAAAAATACACTAAAATCATTATTAGTGGACACACACATAACATAACCTACACAATTCCTGCTAAATCTAAAATATAAAATGATATTGAGGCAATAAAGTCTTTAGTTTACTATGCTTTAGTTATGAATGAACACAGTACTGATGACTTCATTTAGAAAAGGAAGTGGATGGTAAATTACATATTTACTGGTCCCTTCCCCAGCTCTCTCTCCTGAACATCGCACCCACCCCGTGTGCTTGCAGCAGCTGTTAGGAGAGGAAAGCTGGTAGTGCTGGGGAGGGGGGTGATGCAACGCACACAGCAGGGGGAACTGAATGTGGGCATGACAGAAAGGAGAATCGATGCAGCAGGGGTGCAATTACAGGAACGATGTCCTGTGTGTCTCTCCCTGCAGCAGCTGAAAGCAGGCCAGAAGGAGAGGGGGAGAAACCTCCTTTCAGCTACTGCAGAGAGAAACACACAGGGCATCATTCCTGTAAATACATCCCCCCCACACAGATCATCCTCCCTGTTCTGCCCACATCTGATTCCCCCTGCTGCTTGGTCCCCCCTGTGTTCCCGGGCCCTGTACATGAGGACTGGTGGTACCCCCTTATCAGCAGCCTTGCGCCCAACCCTTAAGACACCCCTTATCTTGCCTCTTTGGAACTACTTTTCCTGCTATCCTGAGGGACTATTTTTTCCTTCTATCCTGAATTCAGTGCTGAAGAGTCAGATTGGTCCCCAAGCATTTTCTAGCCTCCCTGCTTGAAATTATTAAATCCTGGCCTGTCTACTACACATACGGAAAGGAAGAGAACACACTGCTCTAGGTGATTCCAGAAGCCTAATGACACACCGGTGCACGTCTCGGCTCGCCTCCGTGGATAATCAAATGTAGAAGAAATGGCTGCACTCCAGGTGTGATCAAAATCCAGGTTTATTAGCTGAACATCCCAATGTGACAAATGTGGCAAGGTAGACGCGTTTCACACACTAGTATGTGTGCTTAATCATTCCTCCTATCCTGAATTCAGTGCTGAAGAGTCAGATTGGTCCCCAAGCATTTCCTAGCCTAAGATGATCCGCCTCCCTGCTTGACATTATTAAATCCTGGCCTGTCCACTACACACACACAGGCTCCAAATCATGATTGATGCTAAACCAAAAAAAGTCATGCCCTAGTGTTGAAACTAAGGCCCCTTTCACACTAATGCGGTGCAGTTGGACCGCACAGTGGGTGTAGTGCAGTGTACCCCCCGGGTTTGTTTTGGTTAGTTGACTTTTATTAACTCCTGCAGTTTTGGTGTGCTTTCAAAAAGTGCACCAAACAGCAGGACATGAAAGATCTCTATGGGAAAACACATTTACCCGCACCAAACCTGTACTAAACCCGCTGGTATACTGTATTACACCTGCAGTGTGGTCATCAGTGTGACATAGTCCTAAAGACATGTAGAGACAGGCTACATGTTAGCTTGTTGACCTATATAGCTGATCACACATGGATAAAAGGCTTGTGTCCACTTTGATAATTAGCTTTTTTCCTGTATTAGGCCCCTTTCACACATACATTCCGTTTGTCCGTTTTAAGTTGAGTGCCATCAGTTCAGTCACGGCAAAATGTATCAGTTTTCCATCCATTTTTCATCCGATTTTTCATCTGTTTTTTCTACATCCACTACCAATGCAAAAACGGACTGTTTGTCCATCTACATCCGTTTTGCGTCCGATCCGTTTTTCTGACAGATGAAAAAAAGGGCATTCCTCCGTTCCAAAAAACGGACATTGACAGAAAGGGTTGAAAACGGATGTTAAAGGATGATCACCGTTGTCATCCGTTTTTACATAGAGATGCATTGGTGTCCGTTTTTCATCCATCAGCGGATGTAGTGGATGTAGAAACAACTGATGAAAAATCGGATGAAAAATGGATGGAAAACTGATACATTTTGCCGTGACTGAACTGATGGCACTCAACTTAAATACTAGTATCAAATTATTCTTGATTTTATTTACATTTTTTTTAGAAAATACATTTTTATTAAATTTTCAACATATAACAATTAACCGATAAGTAACATGTTCTATAAAGTACAACAAGATAATTACGTGAAGTAATAAGTATAGGTACAACATTAACGACATAAAATGACCAGGAGAAGGTGAAACATATGGTTACTCACATGAGAGCTTGCCTCTGTATGCGTCCACAGCTGGGTATAAAATGACCGGACCGACGCACCCCCAGAGATCTCTTAACTACGGTCCCGGAAAGTGCGCCTGACCAGGCGAGGCTATAGGACGCACGGGTGCTCTAGGTCCAAGTCGTTGAAGCAAATGAATACTATCAAAATGTAAAAATGAAATACAGACAAGGGAATACAGAAATATACAAACATTTCCAAAGGCAATATTCGGCAGCATTTAATATAGTAAAAGGTAAGTAACTCTCAATAAAGTCATCTAACATAGTTCATTAGCCAGCGCGCTGTGCCAAGGTGACCAATTTGCATTGTACAGATTTTATTTACATTTTTAATTTGCAAAAGTTAAGGCAGAACTTCTCTACATCTGAGCATTACAAACCAGTTTAGCTTATGTATAATTTTCAGAGCAAACTCACCCACCCATCCATGTCTCCATGCTTTATTTTGCTGAGAAATCACTTTAAAAAAAACAAACTAAGAGCATTTCTTGCCATTGAGTTAGCAGGAAGGTGTGCTTCACTGTTGGACTGCAGTACTTTCTTTTAAGAAAACAAAATGCATCTATTTATATTATCTTCTGTGTACTTATGCACTGATTTAATCACATGACCATCAGAAGATTTACCCCCCATATTCAATGAAAAAATTGAAAAAATCTAATTTCTTCAAAAATTTAGGCCAATATGCATTTTGATACATATTTTTGGTTAAAAAAATCCCAACAAGCGTATATTTATTGGTTTGTGCAAAAGTTATGGAATATTTTTATTCATTTTATATTTATTTAATTTTTTTATCAGCACTGGTGGCAATCAGCAACTTATATAAGGACTGCGATATTGTGGCAGGCATCCTAACTAACTATGGCACTTTATGGGGACCAGTGAAACTAATACAGTGATCAGTGCTAAAAAATGTCACTGTACTAATGACACTGGCTGGGAAGGGGTGATCGGATGGTTAACTGTATTCCTAGCTAGTATTTTTCTTTTTTTTTTTTATTATAAACGTTTATTAAAATTATTCACAAATACAGAAAAAAAAAAAGAATTTTGTGTCAAAATTGAAAGAACATTGTAAGAAATTGTACAACGTTAACAGTAGGTAATAAAAATAGTAACTGCCAGAGTAAGTCATTTTTATCTATCTAGTGTTTTTCTAAACTGTTGGGGGTGTTTTTACTAGGGGAAAACATGAATCCTAGTTCCTGCTTTGCAAAGACACAGGATCCATGCGTTCCCCTCCTGTCAGCACGCCGATCTGCCTTGTTTTTTCATAGGCAAGACCGCCATTCTGCTTCTCTGCTGGATGACTGGTGGGTGCCGGCGGACATTAAGTCTGCGGAACCTTCCGCTGGGCTCCCAATGTGTGTGATGAGTGAGCCGCCACTGGCCTGCATGCACGTCCCCAAAGAAGAGCAGAATCATTTGTATATATGCGATCAGGTGCAGAGGTGCTGCCCTGTAGCAGGAAACTGCTATAGGGCAGACCTTAAGAAGTTAATCCATAAACAATAATGACAGAACTAAACGTACTGTACTCAGATCCTGTTTAGAAAAGCAAAAATCCACATGTGCATTTCTGTGATGTGTCAAAAGGGCAATTACTGAAATTCCAAGTATCAGTGAGAACACAGAACTTTGGGAATAACAAAGAGAAATCAAATGCTCCAAAGTACAATGGAGCGTAGTAGAAGAGAAGCTGATGCTACCAGTGCTGATGACCAGCAGATCAGCAACAGGAACAAATAGTGCTGATCTCTTTCATTTCACAAATGTCCTGAGGATTCATTTATCCATAACAAATGATTTTAGATTTTTGGCTGCATGACAGTAGTTTTCCTAGTTTTGGCTGCCAGCTACCAGATATCACTGAAAACTCCCAGCAGGCTCATTAACCCCAAGTGGTTTGAAGATCAGTTAATACTTAAAGCGGTTGTAAACTCTATAAAAAAAAAATAAAAAAAAAAAAACCTGCAAGACAAAGGCATAATGAGCTAGTATGCATCGCATACTAGCCCATTATGTGTAACTTACCTTAAAACGAAGCCCCGACACGGACCCCCGGACATCGCTGCGGGCGCTGCCATGGTCCCTCGTCGTCTCTTCCGGGTTCGGCGGCTCCGGCGCGCTGATTGGCCGGAAGAGACGGCTCCGGCGCGATGATTGGCCGGAGCCGCATGCGCGCGGGAGTGATTTTTCCGGCAAGCTCCCGGCAACTTAATTGAAGGTCCCCCGGACCTTCAGAGCGCATGCGCTGCTCGCGCGAGCGGCTGCATGCACTGTAAATATCTCCTAAACCGTGCCGGTTTAAGAGATATTATTTGTACCTACAGGTAAGCCTTATTATAGGCTTACCTGTAGGTAAAAGTGTCAAAAAGCGGGATACTACCGCTTTAATACAAGACATAGCCCTGTACTGCTCTCTGATTTGTTTGGGTGGCTTACCTATATTTCCTTTTCTAGCAGGCAAGACCAGGGATCTTCAAACTACAGCCCTCTAGCTGTTGCAGAACTACAGGTCCCACGAGGCAATGTAAAACACTGACATTCACAGACATAACTAGGCATGATGGGAATTGCAGTTCCTAAACAACTGGAGGGCCATAGTTTGGAGACCTCTGTTCTAGATTATCTTTTACATCTGAGCAAGGAGAGTTCCATGTCTATTCCTCTAAAAACCCATTTGATGGCATAAGCCAAAATGTTAACCTTCTTCAGTTAATTATAGGTGTATCCACTACACACCATTATTATTGTCAGACTTGCAGTCCACAATATCAATAGTTCATATTGTCTTTTGCTAAAAAAAAAATACATATGTATTTATTAAAATTTCTGTAAAACAAAAATACCGTTTTTGTCAACCAGTGCTGATGCCACTGTGCTTCCCTGAATAATTTCATCCCATTTACCATTATGCAGCTTTACAAAGTCACAGTCTATCTAGAAGGCACTTGTGCGTTTAGAAAAGGCATCTAAAAGACTTTGGTGTTGGAAGCAGAGGCTGCGATTTTAGATCAGTTTAAAGAGCAGAGAACGCTCATTACAAGAATAGAACACAGCTTCTGGGGATGTCTATGGACTTTGGAACTGGAGTTCACTGAAGTGTTGCCATAATCTACATACTGCACATTTAAAATAATAGAAGTTTTCTGTTTTACAACTCCTTTATAATGGAATTCATTGTCATAGAAGTACAGACTACATCTCCCTCATTGATATCATCTTCAGACAGAACTTTAAAAGCTCTTAGGTCACTGTTCAAAGTTTCCTAAATCTCCTCCGGTAGGAAGCGTTCTGCATTCTGCACATATATGTCAAAAATGGTCTTTGTATGCAACACTTGTAAATGCTCACTGATCCCATCAAAGTATTTATCATGCTAGACAGTAAATATGATTAAATGGCTTTTATTAGTGAGGCATGGGACAGCAATGACTGCCAATGTAACGAGGCCTAATATTTACATCATACAATCACACTCCGTAAGCTTAGAAGGGGTGTGTTGGTACAATTATTAACAAATGCATATTACTTTTGAAAATCAGGCCCACCTAAATTTGTTTCTTACCTGCTGCTCTGTCTTGAAATTACCCATTTACTGAACTGCTCTATAAAGTATCAGTTGTCTTGTTTGTATACTGAAAGGCTGGCTTGCTGCTTTTTCTCTGTAGGTCCCACTTTGTTAACCCCACTGCAATAGCATCTGTTCTTTTTTCCTGCATTGCATTACTTGTTTGCTGCTCTGCCCAGGTATGATCCACTTTGGAAAAATCTATCCATTCCTTTTTAGAAACTAGAATCTTGACTTTTATTGTTTTCCTTTCTTTTTATTATCCATGTAGCACTGCCCCCATGGGAGCTGCTGAGAGTGGATTTCCTTGGGTTACCCATAGCAACAGTCTGTAAAATATTTCTCACTTTACACTTGGCTCAGTCAATGAACAGTCCAGGGGATTTGTTTTTTGTGTTTTTATTTTATAGTGGGATAGGAGAAGGGATGAGTGGGATACTCCTTCTAGTAACTAGAGAGGGGACATGATAGCAATTCATAAATATCGCAATGGTGATCTCGGCATAGAAAAACAGCTATTCAGTCGAAGGGATTGCATGAGGACTCGAGGGCATACAATGCAATTAGAGGAGAAGCGTTTTAACCTCAGGCAAAGTGGGGGTTTTTTACTGTTAGAGCTACAAGATTGTGGAATTCTCTACCACAAGAGGTGGTTTCTGCGGGAAGTATGGTGGCTTTCAAAAGACTCTGAGATGTAAATTTTTAAGGTTTAGAACATTCAGGCGTATGTGAGATGATTATGGCCACACACACCTACACAGGTTGAACTGGATGAACTATTGTCTTTATTCAACCTCACCTACTATGTAACTATGCACAGCTTGAGGACAACTATCTGCAGAGGATGCGGCAAGGCCGCTGCTTCACTTTACCACTTTGGTGAAGATTTAACTGATGAACTGTACTTTAGCTTCTCTTCAGGGTCTAACTTGGCACCCCCTTTCTGACCCACTGTGTGTGCTGATTCCTGTCCACTGACTTTCCCTGGAGTGGTCCCCTTCCTGGGCAGACCCCTGGCAAGCTCCCATGTACTCACGGACACTGTTTTTCACAGGGGCCTCTGCCACTGCTCCACCATCAGTTTCTCCTGGACCTCACAGCTCAGCTCTACACTCTGGTCCACTAGGCTGACTGCCTATGACCACTTTCCAACCTGACAGGAGAGACAGCCGTCACCCTCCTCCTGGGACTCTGCTTCCCGCCAAAGATTCCCTGTCACATGTGCCCCTAGCTTTTATGGTCAATCCCAGGATGCACCGCTGTTGTGCCCTCCCACTTGGAGTGCCAAAAAAGCCTGTGTGTCATTGGCTGGGTTTCCTCCACTGTCCAACAGGCCCACCTATTGAATTCAGTGGGGACACTCCCTCAGACCAAGTGAATCACACCTGGACACATGTAACAGGCCTAACTAGAAATCCTGCTCCCTGATAAGCTGGAAAGCAATCTGATGCTTTTACCTAGCACCTGACTAGGAGGGTGCTACATCCACTGTGTGGACTTCTCTAAAAAGGTATTAACGTGTGTGTGTGTGTCAAAGCAAAATATAGAAATAGCATTTTTGTGGACTGAGTCCTCCCTGCCCTTAGTCTTTTGCTAAACGACTCAACCAATTCTACTGTCTTCCAGAAGAGGGACTATCGGACTTGTAGTTAAAGATAGGAACAGGGAGGGCTAATCTGAAATAACACAGACAGAAATCACAGGACACAGGACACCTCATGAATTTCTAAGGAGCTAAGGAGAGCAGCAGGTATTCTCTGTTCTTTTAAAACAGATATAATACAATATTAAAGTGGTAGTAAACCTCTGGGTTTTTTTAACCTACAAGACAATGTCATAATGTGCTAGTATGCATCGCATATTAGCACATTATGTGAAACTTACCTGAAAATGAAGGAAAATGTTTGAATAGATCAGACAGGGACTTTAACGGCACCAGAGTAATTTTTATAAAATAAACAATTTATTCATGAAGTTATTAACCACTTTACCACCGGAGGATTTTGCTGTCTTACGTCCAGGCCACTTTTTACGATTCGGCGCTGTGCGACTTTAACTGACAATTGCACGGTCGTGCGACGCCGTACCCAAACGAAATTTACGTCCTTATTTTCCCACAAACAGAGCTTTCTTTTGGTGGTATTTGATCACCTGTGCAATTTTTACTTTTTGCGCTATAAACAAAAAAATAGCATTTATTTTGAAAAAATAACAATATTTTTAACATTTTTTTATATGTAAAAATCAAATTTTTTTTCAATTTTTGGCCAATTTGTTTTTTGCTACCTATGTTTGGTAAAAAAAATCACAATAAGCATATTTTAATTGGTTTGCGCAAAAGTTATTGCGTTTACTAACTAAGGGAAAGATTTCTGTCATTTTTGGTGGGTTTTTTTTAACGAGTAATGGTGGCGATCTGCGATTTTTTTTGCTGGACTTCGACATTGCGGCGGACAGATCGGACCCTTGACTGACATTTTTGACACTTTTGGGAGTACCAGTAACATTTACTACAGTAATCAGTGCTATAAATATGCACTGTTACTGTAAAAATGACACTGGCAGGGAAGGGGTTAATTTTATTGGAGAGGGAGGGGTTAATGTATGCCTGGTGCTTATTAACGTGTGTGGGGGGAGGTGACTAAGTGACACAGGGACAGATCGCATGTTCAGCTATGCTGAACCCTGCAATCTGTCACTGCCTGTCACTTAGGAGATCCGCCCGCTCTGTTTACACAAGCGGGCGGATCTCCAAACTCGATTCCCCGACGATCGGGAAAGTGCAGCAGAGATCGCCGCCGCTCCTCCCCTGGTCCGACTCCCGATGTGACTGAAAACAGCGGGAGCGCGCCTCTGGCGGCGCGCAAGCGCCGCCTACAGGGGGAGGAGTCCAGCGACGTAGGTCTACGTCGCTGGACGGAATGGAGCCACTTTGCCGCAGTACAGTCAACGTGACTGGTTGGCAAGTGGTTAAAAACCATCAATTATGGTACATGAGCCCCAAAAGAAGCATTATAAATACCTACCTTCTACCTTTTGAATACAACATCATGGGATCCTGACGGACGGCAGTTCCTCTTCTGTCACCCCTTACGAGATCCATCCCTTGTGATGTAGTATGATAATATTTATATATTAACCACATTATTGTCCATTCTGTGTATATTGCAGTTTGATGCCTCTGTTTCCCCCCCCCCCTTTCTTTTGGGGCTCATGTACCATAATTGATGTTTTTAATAACTTCATGAATAAATTGTTTATTTCATAAAAATTACTCTGGTGCCGTTAAAGTCCTTGCCTGATCTATTCAAACATTTTCCTAATATATTTGGGATGTGGCACTCTATTACACAGCTTTTTGCTTTATCGTCTAGCGCTTAGAGTGCTGCTATCTGATTGCGCTATTTAACCTTTACCTGAAAATGAAGCCTTCTAGTGGCGTGCTATCGATTCCATCTTCACCCTTTCTTCCTTCCGGGTTCACAAACTCCGACTGTGTGAGTGGCTGTGTGAGTGGCTGGAGCCGCGATGATCACACGATGCCGCCGTTTTTGGCACAGGACTCTGAAGGAATGGCATACTCATGTGTGGCGTCACCTGCTGCATGTACACTATATACCTCATAAACGGTACACGTTTAGGGGATATTTACAGTATATGTAGGTAAGCCTTATTATAGGATTACCTAGAGGTAAAGATGGCATGGGGGGTTTACTCCCACTTTGAGAAAATATTATCAGTGGTATATTTAACAGACCAGAGAGCAAATAGGAAAAGTAAATTGTTAGGCCTCATGCACATGTACTGCATGTAATAAAAGTGTTTAGAGCCACATGACTTTTTATTTTCTTTGGGGGGGGGGGATTGAAGAGTTTTGACTGTAGCTCCATTATAGCCAATAACTTTATGCAGGGCTTTTAGATTCGTAATCTAAAGCAGCATTCAGATCCATAGAAATAAAAAAAATCCTGAGATTGTCTGCATGTTTTATGCATGTATGCATTTGTGCTAACATTTACATACACAGTAGTATATGCATGCATATATATTATATGAATATAGCATACATGCAAATGCACTTTATTGGAGCCGCTATCCTTCAAGCAATAAAGTATGCTAGGTAGCAAGAGCTGGGAAGCAGCTGGCTCGAGCCTCCTAGCATCTTCTGTTGCTAGGAGGCAGGCAGCACTATTGGCAGCAGCGGTTGCTCAGAGCTGACATGTAAATAATAGTGTGTAATCAGCGGGTTCTGCTGCCACTGGTCATACACTTTTAACGTTTAAATATTAGGCCTGAGTTCATAAATGACTGAAGGCCACCAATGAACTGCTTATCCTGGGCCAACACGAATCATTTGGTGCTAGCATGAAGATGGCTAGAGCTGCCTAGCATCCTAGCAATCAATAGTGCATATTTTCACTGTATGCTTGTGTAACGGGGTTTTGAAGGCGCCCCCTAGTGTCTTTGGGGTCACTAAACCTAGTTAACTCACTATGCCTGACAGGGGGATCCTGAGCCTCCGCTATCTGGGAGCTGGGGTACATGTCTGCGGCAGTGCCTCCACCCAGTGGGGCATCCGGGGTAGGGATGTGGGGTCCCACTGGGAACATACTTGGTGCAATGAGACTGACACAGTCTAACTGAAACTAACTTTATATAGTAAGTAGCAAATGAACCAACATACATAGGAAAATACAATAGAGTAACACAGATAACAATGCAATGTGGATTTTACTCACACACCCACTAGCACACCTGCGTCCCACCCCCTTATCTTTGCCCTAGTGGCCGTTGGTGCACATAGGAGAGTTGGGGCCCTTATAAGTCCTGCTCCGCAGAGTCACTGAAGCGGCCTGAGCTGTGCAATGTCCACTCTGGACCTCAGAGTCTTTACTGTGAGTAAGGAGACAGGTGCCCTGGGGTGATACAGGGAGAGGCTTGGCTTACCCTCACAACGCCATTAACCCGATCAGTCCACTGCAGTCTCCTCTCACTGGATTCACCAGACGTCTGGACTCAGTGCGTGTCTTTGAAAGCAGGTCCCTCTCTCAGCTGGTGTGGTCTTGGGTGAAGCAAGTTCTCTCAGCAGGGTTCTATCTCTGTGCTGCAGTCTTTCACAGCTAGTCGCATGTCCTTTCTCTGGCTGAGCATGTGGTAACTTCTAGAAGTCTTCCATGACCTCCTTCCTCAGAGCTGTGCAGGTTGTCCTCCCAGGACATTAATAGGTGATAAAACCTGAGCAGAAGGATAAGAAGTCATCCAGAGCTGGTCTCTATCTCCCTCAGTCTTCTCATCTCCTCACACACCACTTCCTGGTCACACTGTGATGATGCCACAATCATGTGACTGAAAAGGCCAAGTCCTGTGATCAATGCTCAATGTTTTATTAACAGCATACTGAGTCCATCTGCCATCTACTGGGCATTTCAGATAATACAGCCTGTGTAACTCTACAGGGTTACACTTGTAAACATTACTGAAATGTACATTCGGACAACATTTTACACAGAATCTTGCTGCCAGCTTCTTGAGGCCTTATAGTTGATGTTCCAGTCATGGCCTATCCTGACTCCCCTATTTACAATAATGCAGATTGGATCTGCAGATTGTACTAATACACGTTTCAACTTTGGAACTTAAAGGGGTTGTAAAGGCAAGACATGCTTTACCCTAATGCTTTCCCTGCATTAGGTTACAATGTCCCAGTATTTGTATTGCTTCCCACTTCTAAATACTTACCTGAGTGCTCCTTCAATCTAGCACTGTGCCCATCTGTAGCAGCTTTCTCCTTACTTACTGCATTCACCAGACACAGAGGCAGCAGCAGGAGCCATTAGCAAACCCTGTAATGAGGGAGCTGGGGCAAGGTCGAGCCATGTTGTGTGTGCCTATAGAGCGAGCCTGCACATCCCCGTCCCCCCATAGCAAGTGACTCGCTATAGTGGTGCATGCAGAAGAAAGAATATTCTGGGACAGTCTAGCAGAATCTGAGATTATTGGTAGGTATGGTACTGGAGATTTCTTTTTACACCCTACAATCTTTGCCAGCTCCCCCCCCTTCCCCACACAAAAAATTCCCTAAAATGCAAAAAACATCTTGTTTCCGTTATTTGCAGAATTTTGGCCCAGATTTTAGTCATCTGAGTGAATTATCGACCTTACTTGCATGAATCAACGCATTTGATTGATTTGCTCATATTTGTTCTTAACTGATATGAAAACATCATGCAGCAAAGTACAGAAAGACATAAAACACTTTTTCATTGTGTTAGTGCTGTGAAGATACATGAGAAAAGCCATATACAAACGCCTGCAATTTCATCTTTTATCCTTTAGTCTGAGGCTTTTACTCATGTTGTCCTGAGAGAAAGACATGGATATTTAAGACAGATGACAAATTCGGCTTTAACCAAAATGGACAGCAATTTAACAGTGATTATCTATCATAAAAAAGTCCTAGATAATAAGACTGTAAGCTCCTGGGAACAGGTACTGTGTGTGGATGATTAATATGATCTTTATTGCTCTGTATTTCACACTGTAGTCTATGCTCTCAAATGTAACACAATAATAGCCTCTTATTTTCTGACTCGTACAAATGGCCAGATTACTTTTTAATGAGACACAGTCATTCCGGGTGCGGGTTGAGCGTGACTTTATTTACTGAATGTTCTTTGCTTCACACCAGGCAGAAAATAAAGATGCATCCAACTTCCACCACCTCCAGGAAGAAAGAAATCCTGTTTCCTGGCAGTCAATATGAGTTTCAGCCCATATGTTTCAGTTTTATCTCTTACAGGTTCTTGTCACTGAGGAGAAATCAAATAAGCACAGAATAGCCAGAGGTGTCTGTACCTCCTGCTGTCTATTCGCTGTGCCCCATATAAATCATTTTCCTGCACATCACTAAGTTTGTGCAGCAGAATCAAAATTTAAGCTAAGACATACATGAGCAGATCTCTCAGCTATTTCAGCCAGAGAGGAGAGATCTGTCTGGTTTAATGACTATTATAGACTAGAAAATATTTCAACTTTTTAACCAATTTATATACTTTTCTATTTCCAAATATTTACAGCCACAGGGGCATTTCCCTTTCTACAGAGATTTTAAAGGAAACTTGTACTGAAAGAAAAATTTAGGATACCATTGCTGACCTCGTTTTAAAAGCATCAATTGCTTTTCTGTCTCTGGCTTCAGTACTTTTGGAGTCAATAGTCCAAAAGAAGTGTAGCCAGGTGCTGCTGGACTGAGGAGTGCTCGAGGTCCCCCCACCAGCAGTTGTGTTTTTATATAGCAGGCTCAGGGCCGGCCCTACCATGGGTCCCACTAGGTTCATTGGAACAAGGCAGCACTTTGAGATGGGCAGCAAATTGATGCCCAAGATTTTTTTCTCCAGCAGTTTTGTGTGTCATCAGTTTGCAGCGCGTTACGGACGGCATTTCCCCATCTCATACTGCCGTTCGTAGTGCAAACTGAGTGTTTCCTCTGGGGAACGTTCCTTATGTGATTGTGAAGTACACAATGACGTCAGACATTCAGACAAACAATCTATCAGTGTCCACTAGCAAGCAGATATAGGAATCCCTTATAATGCAGTTGCACATCTCTCCCATTAAGGAGTAAGCATCTCCAATGCTGAGGGGTTGGATTCATCCTTCTTTTTATGGATAGCGTAGGACCCACTGACAATGGGGTACTTTGACGTAGTGGTGGGCTTGAGCACGATATGGCCATATGGTGGGACCAAATCCCCATTTTTTGCCTTTATATTTGATAGTCATTTCTTTTGCATGTGTTATTTTCTGTAAATATGCATGTCGCTTGGTTCATAGCTACACCAGCTTTAGAAATGCATGTTCAGGGTGTGCCCCCCCAGCTCTTTGTTTGTTAGCTATTTCAGCCTGTGGCCCGTTACGGGCGGCATTTCCCCATCTCATACTGCCGTTCGTAGTGCAAACTAAGTGTTTCCTCTGGGGAACGTTCCTTATGTGATTGTGGTGTGCACAATGACGTCAGACATTCAGACAAACAAAATAATATTGGAGATTGTGGTTTGGAATTGAACATAATGGTATGTCATATAATTGTGTATGTAGACAAGGTGCTGTTGCATATAAATCTGACTTCCTGATACATTTAATTTTAGTTTTAATTATCATGATATAAAATAAAATTGTGTGGGCCTTTTGGTTGATCTGATTTTTTTTTGGGGGGGGGCAGCATTTAATTTTTGGACCCAGGCAGCAAAATGTCTTGGGCCAGCCCTGAGCAGGCTGGTCTCTGGTGCCTGCTCTCTCTCTCTCACTCACTCTCATCACTGCACAGCAGACACAGCAGCATGCATGTGTGTCTGCTCCCTACTCAACTCTCCTTAATGGCAGTGATACACAAGGACGGTAACACAGAGGGCAGCTCTACTCCCAACCCCCCTCCTGGATGATGTGCCACAATGCATCATGGAACTTGTAGTTCTAGGGGAGCACTGCACTATAGAGAGAATGGAGGATATGGACTTCACCACCCAGGATTCCTGGTCACAAGAGGAGGAGAAGAGCAATGGAGTTTTCCTGGGCAAATGTGCAGAGGTGTAGCCAGAGAGTGCTGACCTGTTGCTCTGTGGGTCCTCCCCAAGAGAGTGCCTGATGAGGGATGGAGGGCTGAGGAATGAGCCTTTTATAGCCTCGCAGACTGTGGGGTACAGAGCTGCTGTTTCTACCTGTCTGTGCCCACATTCAGAAAGACTGAACCCGAGAGAGTCTGCGGACTGACTCAGTGAAAGGTCTTTCTCTTTGCTGGGACCAGAGCAGGGGAGACCTGTTGCCGTGTGAGTGCCTACATCAGTGAGAACAGAGCCTTGTGAGCACCTGAGGACTGAGCCACCAGGGACAATAGATCGCCAAGCATTCAGGCCTGGATTTGTTGTGTACCAGGAGTGTAGAGCAGAACCAACTGTGCTTATCCCATTACTGACCACAGCTAATGCCACTAGTGACTGCTCCTTACTTAGCAGCCCTACAGTCCCCCACTTCATACAGTTTAAAGAGACAGTAACATATGCACTACCGTATAGATGGGAAACATTGTTCATCTTAAATTTGATAATTAAGGCGCCAGGTACTTTACAGCCATTCTCAGGGGTACCCCTCTTTGGAACATGTATACCTACCCACTCTTAGAGGTCTATGCCAACTTGGCATACTTTTTGACTAGCTATCGCCAAGAGTTACAATGGGACTTTTTTGTGCCGATCTTATTAATGCTTTGTATAGCATTTTAATTGGGATTTTGCAGTTAAAGTCAATTGCCTGCATTTGAGGCTAGTATTCCAGTCAATTAGTCTAATGCATTCTAATATATTCTCTGACCTGTTTATTGGTTTGTGTATTGTATTTATTCAAACTTGCTATAATATACTTACTTTATCTTCCATCAGTTGTCTGTGGCTTATTATCTGGATGCTAATGTAATGTGGTATTATACTAACACCTAAATTATACAGTTGAATGCAGCCTTTAACTTATATATCCAGGTGTGTCAGAGGGGACAACGTGGTTTACAGAGTCATGACAGAGAACAGAGGACCCATCTTACCAAGTGGCTCCTAAGGGGGTAGTACTAAAGAAGCATGCAGACTGTGAAGTCAGCAAAGTCATAACTCCTGTTTTGTAAAATGTTTCCTTGTCAGTGGCTTAAAGCTGAACTCTATGCAGATATAAAATGCATAAACAATTGCAGCTCTGTATTCATTGATGCACTGTTAAATGCATTTTTTTTTTAATACAAGCAGTGTAAATACCCACATTTTTGGTTTGCTATCAGCCATTTGCAGTCATGTAGAGCAAATTTCAGAGAAGAAGGAGAGGAAGAAGCAGCACAAGAAGTCAATCAGTTCATGAGTTGATAAGGAAAATACTAATAGGAGAAGAAAATTGAGTGAAAAATAGATTTGCTTACCGATGTTTTGTTTCATCTTCACTGTCACATTACAGTCTAAGGGTAGGCTCATGACATTCTGAGCTCAGAAGTAGTGAGATGAATGATGCTGACTGTTTGTAAATCCAAAAGACTAAGAACATGTAATGAAAGGAAAGATGAACCGGGCAGTGCTTATCATGGTTGATATAGATCTACATCATTGGACTATGTGATTGACGTTGAACACCATCTAAAGATGTTCACTTTCTACTCCTCTCATTGCGAATTACATATCTCTGGTTGACTTTAATATATAATTAAAAGGGCAGGGGATGTTGGGTGATATCATTAATCAAACATGGTGATGATCATATTTGGCCAATGAGCTCACCCAGAATCCCAGGCCTGTTTGTTTACGAAGAGAAGATGGCATTGATCTGTCATTTAGTTATGTCAGTTCTACCATCGCTAAATTACATATTCTCAAAAACTGTTTATAAAAAAAAAAGTCGACTCACATACACATCACAGCTCGCTTAACATTGGCTCGCAACTGGAAATCTGACTCTCCTTCCACTATTCCACAATTGATCAGTATTCTAAATGAACATACAGTGCATTGCGAAAGTATTTGGCCCCCTTGAACTTTTCGACCTTTTGCCACATTTCAGGCTTCAAACATAAAGATATAAAACTGTCATTTTTTGTGAAGAATCAACAACAAGTGGGACACAATCATAAAGTGGAACAAAATTTATTGGATATTTCAAACTTTGTTAACAAATAAAAAACTGAAAAATTGGGCGTCCAAATTTATTCAACCCCATTACTTTCAGTGCAGCAAACTCTCTCCAGAAGTTCAGTGAGGATCTCTGAATGATCCAATGTTGACCTAAATGATTAATGATGATAAATAGAATCCACCTGTGTGTAATCAAGTCTCCGTATAAATGCACCTGCACTGTGATAGTTTCAGAGGTCCGTTTAAAGCGCAGAGAGTATCATGAAGAACAAGGAACACACCAGGCAAGTCCGAAATACTGTTGGGGAGAAGTTTAAAGCCGGATTTAGATACAAAAATATTTCCCAAGCTTTAAACATCCCAAGGAGCACTGTGCAAGTGATAATAAATGAATAATAATTGAAATGGAAGGAGTATCAGACCACTGCAAATCTACGAAGACCTGGCCGTCCCTCTAAACTTTCAGCTCATACAAGGAGAAGACTGATCAGAGATGCAGCCAAGAGGCCTATGATCACTCTGGATGAACTGCAGAGATCTACAGATGAGGTGGGAGACTCTGTCCATAGGACAACAATCAGTCGTATACTGCACAAATCTGGCCTTTATGGAAGAGTGGCAAGAAGAAAGCCATTTCTTAAACATATCCATAAAAAGTGTTGCTTAAAGTTTGCCACAAGCCACCTGGGAGACACACCAAACATGTGGAAGAAGGTGCTCTGGTCAGATGAAACCAAAATCAAACTTTTTGGCAACAATGCAAAACGTTATGTTTGGCGTAAAAGCAACACCCTGAACACACCATCCCCACTGTCAAACATGGTGGTGGCAGTATCATGGTTTGGGCCTGCTTTTCTTCAGCAGGGACAGGGAAGATGGTTAAAATCAGTGGCGGCTGGTGCTTAAAATTTTTGGGGGGGCGCAAACAGAAAAATGTAATAGGTATTGCTTTGCGGCAAAAAACCCTGTAAAAAATTGCGTGACTTTGAGGTCACAAAAGTGTGAAAGGGGCCTTCAGTAATTAAGGTATAGCGTGCCCCCTTTCAATGCAGAGAGACCAGTGTGCCCCCTTCAATGCAGAGATCATCGTGCCCCCTTTAAATGCACAGTGACCAGCGTGCCCCCTTTCAATGCAGAGATGCCCGCGTGCCCCCTTTCAATGCAGAGATACCAGCGTGCCCCCTTTCAATGCAGAGTGACCAGCGTGCCCCCTTTCAATGCACAGAGACCAGTGTGGTTCTCTCTGCAGGTTCCGCTATAACCTTAGACTTGTGATCTCCCCCAGAAGGGTGCACACAGGGGGGCAGGTACACTTCATAGGACAGATACTGATGATTGGTATTATAGACAGGACAGGTGCTCTACATAGAAGGACAGATACTGGTTGGGATGAGTGGCAGATGGGATGAGTGGCAGAAGGCATGGGTGGCAGATGGGATGAGTGGCAGATGGGATGAGTGGCAGATGGCATGGGTGGCAGATAGCATGGGTGGCAGATGGGATGGGTGGCAGATGGGATGGGTGGCAGATGGGATGAGTGGCAGATGGAATGAGTGGCAGATGGCATGGGTGGCAGATGGCATGGGTGGCAGATGGGATGAGTGGCAGATGGGATGAGTGGCAGATGGGATGGGTGGCAGATAGCATGGGTGGCAGATGGGATGGGTGGCAGATGGGATGAGTGGCAGATGGGATGGGTGGCAGATGGGATGAATGGCAGATGGGATGGGTGGCAGATGGGATGGGTGGCAGATAGCATGGGTGGCAGATGGGATGGGTGGCAGATGGCATGGGTGGCAGATGGGATGAGTGGCAGATGGGATGAGTGGCAGATGGGATGGGTGGCAGATGGGATGAGTGGCAGATGGGATGGGTGGCAGATAGTATGGGTGGCAGATGGGATGAGTGGCAGATGCGATGGGTGGCAGATGGCATGGGTGGCAGATGGCATGGGTGGCAGATGGGATGAGTGGCAGATGGGATGAGTGGCAGATGGCATGGGTGGCAGATGGCATGGGTGGCAGACGGGATGAGTGGCAGATAGCATGGGTGGCAGATGGGATGGGTGGCAGATGGGATGGGTGGCAGATAGCATGGGTGGCAGATAGCATGGGTGGCAGATAGCATGGGTGGCAGATAGCATGGGTGGCAGATGGGATGAGTGGCAGATGGGATGAGTGGCAGATGGGATGGGTGGCAGATGGGATGGGTGGCAGATAGTATGGGTGGCAGATGGGATGAGTGGCAGATGCGATGGGTGGCAGATGGCATGGGTGGCAGATGGCATGGGTGGCAGATGGGATGAGTGGCAGATGGGATGAGTGGCAGATGGCATGGGTGGCAGATGGCATGGGTGGCAGACGGGATGAGTGGCAGATAGCATGGGTGGCAGATGGGATGGGTGGCAGATGGGATGGGTGGCAGATAGCATGGGTGGCAGATAGCATGGGTGGCAGATGGGATGGGTGGCAGATGGGATGAGTGGCAGATGGGATGGGTGGCAGTTAGCATGGGTGGCAGATAGCATGGGTGGCAGATGGGATGAGTGGCAGATGGGATGAGTGGCAGATGGGATGGGTAGCAGATGGGATGGGTGGCAGATAGCATGGGTGGCAGATGGGATGGGTGGCAGATGGGATGAGTGGCAGATGGGATGGGTGGCAGATGGGATGAGTGGCAGATGGCATGGGTGGCAGATGGGATGAGTGGCAGATGGCATGGGTGGCAGATGGGATGGGTGGCAGATGGGATGGGTGGCAGTTGGGATGGGTGGCAGATAGCATGGGTGGCAGATGGGATGGGTGGCAGATGGGATGAGTGGCAGATGGGATGGGTGGCAGATGGGATGGGTGGCAGATGGGATGGGTGGCAGATAGCATGGGTGGCAGATGGGATGAGTGGCAGATGGGATGAGTGGCAGATGGGATGGGTGGCAGATAGCATGGGTGGCAGATGGGATGAGTGGCAGATGGGATGGGTGGCAGATGGGATGGCTGGCAGATGGGATGGGTGGCAGATGGGATGGGTGGCAGATAGCATGGGTGGCAGATGGGATGAGTGGCAGATGGGATGGGTGGCAGATGGGATGGGTGGCAGATGGGATGGGTGGCAGATGGGATGGAATAGGATGAATGGCAGCAGGGATGAGCACTGCTCTCTCCTGGCTGCCTCTATGAAAGCACATCCTGCCTGAACGGTAAGCAGCTTCTTCTCTCATCACTCCACATGTGCTTCTTGCAAAACACACAGAGTGAGACCTCCCCCGAGAGCTGCACTGTCGCTGCCTGTGTGTTTCCTCTCACTCTGCAATCTATCGCCATTGTCTGCACACACACACAGGCACACAGACAGGACAGAGAGGACCACACTGAGTCTGTCTGAGGCACTTACCTGTCACTGCTGCTGCCTGGCATGCTGCTGCTCTCGGGAGTCGGCCAGTCGGGACTCTCTGGAGAGTGGAGTGGAGACAAGACGTCCTCTTCTCTTCTTCCTCCGATGCGTGCCATCCCGGAGCCCGCTCTGACCATCTGACGGCGGGAAGGTGACGCACCGCCCCCAGCAATGATGTCCTGAATCATGATTGGTCCAGGCTGGAGTCTGGACCAATCATGATCCAAGACATCACAAAAGGGGGTGGTGTAGCGCAATGCTCTGCGCTACAGTTACGCCCCAGAAGGCCACCAATCGGCACCTCTGCGGGTGGAAAACCCCACCCCCCCATAGGCACCAATGAGGCGGGGTGGTGTAGCGCAATGCTCTGCGCTACAGTTACGCCCCAGAAGGCCGTCAATCGGCGCCTCTGCGGGTGGAAAACCCCACCCCCCATAGGCACCAATGAGGCGGGCGCCCCTTGTGGGTAAAAATTATTATTTTTTTTTTTTATTTTTTTTTTATTTTTATTTTTTTGGGGGGGGGGCGGCGCCCCTACGCCCCCTATGGGCCGGCCGCCACTGGTTAAAATTGATGGGAAGATGGATGGAGCCAAATACAGGACCATTCTGGAAGAAAACCTGATGGAGTCTGCAAAAGACCTGAGACTGGGACGGAGATTTGTCTTCTAACAAGACAATGATCAAAAACATAAAGCAAAATCTACAATGGAATTGTTCACAAATAAACATATCCAGGTGTTAGAATGGCCAAGTTAAATTCCAGACCAGAATCCAATCGAGAATCTGTGGAAAGAACTGAAAACTGCTGTTCACAAACGCTCTCCATCCAACCTCAGTGAGCTTGAGCTGTTTTGCAAGGAAGAATGGGCAAAAATTTCAGTCTTTTGATGTGCAAAACTGATAGAGACATACCCCAAGCGACTTACAGCTGTAATCACAGCAAAAGGTGGCACTACAAAGTATTAACTTAAGGGGGCTGAATAATTTTGCACGCCCAATTTTTCCGTTTTTTAATTGTTAAAAAAGTTTGAAATATCCTATAAATTTCGTTCCACTTCATGATTGTGTCCCACTTGTTGATTCTTCACAAAAAATTACAGTTTTATATCTTTATGTTTGAAGCCTGAAATGTGGCAAAAGTTCAAAAAGTTCAAGGGGGCTGAATACTTTTGCAATGCACTGTATGATGCTGGAATACATGTTCGCTAAAGCTCACCTCACAGTGGCAAAATTTCACACTCTTTGGAATCCGTGGATCAGACATTCCAGCAATATAATTTTGGATCACTAACTATGCTTCCACGGAAGCCACTCTTGTTCACCACCCCCAACTTCTGGATGAACACTCGTCCCTAACAAAAGAACAAGCTCTGTGTACAACACAAGATATCTACCTGTAGACCTTTACTACATACAGTCAACTTATGTACCTTATTACCAATTATTACAAAGGTAATTTTACCATGGTCTCCACCCTTTTTTCCTAAGTTCAGAAAAGGCTTTTATGTAACTAGTCATATTGTAGCTTTTCTTCTCTTGAATCTGTATACTGCAATGCTGTAACCTTATAAAACATTTTCTTTCGAATAAAATTACAAGTTTAAAAAAAAAAAAAAATGTCCTTTTTATATGAGTACTTATTACTGCTCTGCAGCTTCAGGTGCAGGTTTGGGGTATCTCCAAAGAATGCTATTTAGAGGATGTGTGTATTTTTTATAGTTCCCTTTAAGGCTCAATAAAAGACCTTCCTTCTGCTGAACTGTATTTTTTAAAAATTTTCATTGGCACATGTCCCCCATAGCATTGCCTGCTACTCATGCCGTTTTTTTTTTTTTTTTAACAAAAGCTTGAAAATTATCCTTGAAAAATGTTCGAAAAAATAACAAGATTTGGCTCCTGTAGACCTTAATGGGGTTCAGTGCTATGTTTGGGTTTAACCAACCTTACATACTAAACTTTGACTAGTTCACTAATCCCTATTAACGAGCAATTTTACAAACATCCTCATTGACTACTATAGCTATAGATCCTGTAAAATAATGAATCCATAGAGACAATAACAAAAACTCTGATATTAGGCTTCAGTGGGTTTCAAACTAACAAGGTGTTTGTTTACATTAGATGGTTGGCAAGCTACTGACTGAGAATCTATGGGGAAAGTAATTGTGATTTCAGTGCCTCTGTTGTGAAGATAAGTTTCTGCACAGTGCCTGTAGCTACATAGATCAATATGTTAAGCTCTTTTAATGTTTGTTATGGATAGGTAAATACTTTATCATCGATAGTCTTGGCACAGGTGCACTTTAGAGAACATCTGTCATGAAATAAATACAAGGTCTTAAATAGATGACCTCATTCTGAAAATGCCAGTTGTCCGGTTTTTAAGATGAGCCAGAACCAGTTACCAATACTTGCTGACTCCTGACCCAGAACAAGTATTCAGATTAAGGAAGTCAAACTAAAGTCTTAAACTCCTGTCTTTATATTTTTGCCTGTTAATAGCTCACATTACTAATCAAAAGAGTCACCGAGATAGCCAACCAAGTAGCATTTTCAGAAAAAGAGGTGATGACAGGCTCAATACTTCATAAAAAAAGGTTCCCTTTAATGTAATTTTTTTTTTTTTCTGCAGCAGGTTACACCTAGCCAGTATAATGTCCTGCTAAGCCACATAAGAAGTACATTGTTTATACTGGGTCAGGACACCCATAGACTAAAGCTAAAATAGCAAGCAGAGCTTGTGGATGTGAACCTAGGAAGAAGGTTTATAAAGCATTACAACACATTGTTTTGTAAAAATGGCAGTCACACTGAGTTGAAAATAACAATTATTATGGCAAATAACACATGCACAATAGCTTTGTAAATTCAGCCTACTGATGTACTTCAAGCTGATTTCCTCTAGGTTTTTATGATATGAAAACATAGAAAAGACTATACACCCCCTAATCAGCTGTAAAGTTTTTCAAGCAAAACTAGTGATCATTGAATCAAAATGGTTTCTGATTCCCTTAAAGATAAAGATAACAAGTAATGGCATTCAGTAAACTGTCAATGCAATCCAATAAACATTGCAAACGTGCTAAATAATATGTTGAATGATATTGTATATGGTACATTTCCTCTATATCTTTAAATACTTTTAAGAAGGACTTTCTGGGCACATTTAGATATTCCTGTTGGGGTAACATGCAGTAGAAACACAGTAAGTCTGGCCATTCATTGTACATATAGCACCCTCCTAGGTAGGTGCTAGGTAAAAGCATCTTATGCTCCTTCTGCTTATCAGTGAGCCTGATCTATTAGGTTGCCTGTTGCATGTTTCCAGGTATGATTCACTGGGTCTGAGGGAGTGTCCCCACTGTATCCAATAAAGGAGCTTGTTGGGAAGTGGACGAAACCCAGCCAGTGACACATTGGCTTTTGTGGGAGACTCAGTGGGTGGTCACTCTTGCAGTGCATCCTGGGATTCCTCATAGAAGCCAGGGGGACATGTGACAGGGACTCTTTGGCGGGAAGCAGAGTCCCAGGAGGAAGCTGACGGCCGGTCTCTCCTCCTATTTCATGAGGAAAGTGGTTCTTGGGCAGTCGGCCTAGTGAATCAGGTGTGGAGCTGAGCTGCGGAGGATCCAGTAGAGCTGACAGTAGAACTGCTGGCAGAGTCTTCCGGAAAAAACAGTGTTCGTGAGTACCAGGGGACTTGCCAAAGGGTCTGCCCAGAAAGGGGGACCACTCCAGTGAAGTCAGAGGATCAAGGGGTCAGCTCACACAGGGTATCAGATTAAAGGGGGTGCCGTATAGAACCCTGAAGAGTAGGGACAAAGGGGGTGCCAAGTAGGGCCCTGAAGAGCGATTCACAGTACAGTACAGTTCATCTAATTCTTCTTTACTTTGTGGCAAGGTGAAGCAGCGGCCTTGCCGCACTCAGCTTTATTCAGAAGTCCCAGCAAATTGTGCATCGTTCATTCAGTTGGAGTATCCCATTCATCCCTTCTCCTATCCTAGTTCTCCAATAAAACAAAAAAAAAAACTGGACTTTTTTCTGACTGAGCCAAGCACTTAGAATATGCTATATTGTCAAGGTGTTGCTATGGGTAACCCAGGGGAATCGGTAACCAGCAACTCCCATGGGAGTAGTGCTACATACAATTATCTTGTACAATTTTCTGTTAGATTTACCAAATCCATAAAATATGAGGTCATACCTAAACACTTTCAATTTATATGCAATCAGGCAGGCCCTTACATTACATACTGTAGTTTAAGGTAAATCTAAGGGAAATTGAATAAGAAAATTGTCACCCCAATGCAGTGTTACAGTAACAATCATGTGTTAACAGCACATCATTTCAAATAGGCTTTACAGTGTTTTAGTAGGATTTCAGCCCAAATAATGTTTGCTGTGTATCCTCCTGCATGCATTGTGTGAAGGTACTCTAATTGCTCTGCATGCTATCCAAAACAAAATAATAAAACACAAATGTGTCTAGAAATAGAATTTCAGATTTTTTGTCATTTATTTTGTCAAGTCCTAAATGGCCTAATCTGTCATAATAATGTACAGGTGAACAAAAACCTGGCAAATAGGAGTGCTTTATCATGGTTTCAAACTTGTAGTCCTAGAAGAACAAATATACATTCCCTAACAATCCTTACAGTTAGCGAGCACAACAATACCTAATTAAACAACATTTAGGTAAAAAAAAAATAGTTTTTTGCATATATTTGCAAATACATGTGAAGCCACATTGCCCCATCATAGCACCTCTGCAAAAGTGTGGTTCCAAACTCTTCAGTGACTCTGAGCTCCTAACCTGGGACATACAGTATATACTGTATACAGTATATATAGCAATTAGGATGAGCACGAGTTTGGTTTGAACTTTGGTTCGGACCGAACCCTGAAGTAAACTGCCACTCCCACAAAATAAGCTCACAATCAGCCACAGACAGGGCAATGCCCACCCCACAGCCACAAGCAACAAAGGGTCGGGATATTTGTGCCATCATTGAGCTCATATGGTCACATGGTATTATTTGACCAATGAAATTGTCCATATATTGCCATATTAGGTAAATGCTGTCAGGAACAGCCCCAGTCATGACACTTAGCACTGGAGGAGTAAGAATATGAACAGATAAGAATAAAAAAAAGTAGACTTTAAAATGTTTGTAAAGCTGTAGTGGTTTTGCACAAAGCAGCCCTGATCCTCCTCTTCTCAGGTCCTCCTCTGGCTCTCTGGGCCCCTTCCCCCTGCCGAGTGTCCCCATAGTAAATTGCATGCTGTAGGGGCACTTGTGCATGCTAGCTCCCAGGTCCTATGTCTGTGTCCATACTACACACAGGGACAGCTCAGCCCGATTCCTGCTCCCCCCTCACTTGCTGTGATTGACAGCCAATGGTTTCTGCTGTTGCATCTCATCCAATGAGGGAGAGACCTGGGAGAGCCTCGGCTCTCATGCAAATTGCTGGGTCGAGATCGGGCTTAGGTAAATATTCAGGGGGGGCTGCACACTGAAGGGTTTTTAACTAAATGCATAGAATGCATCAGCCTTTAGAACCCCTAAAAAGCTCCTTCTCCATAATCCCTTTACATGCATTGCCTTGGATACCCCCTGATTTGATCCCTTCCTCCATCAAATGCCACCCGCTCTTAAATGCCACACTGACCTCTTTCAAGATTACATGCCAACATTTCAACTTTTCCTTGAACCCAGGACCATGACCTCGATTAAGTTCAATCCAACATTTGAACCAGGCATGTCACAAACCTTTCTCCATGATCAATGGAAGGATAAACCAATTCGAGCCCATCAATTTTACAATAAAGGGTCTCTCATAGATCACACCTATCTCAGACCAAACTCCTCTACTCCCCCTATCCCCAACTGGACATATTTCCAAATCTGACACTTCCTGAACTCCCTGAACCAGACCAACACCATTTCTAGAGACCTCACTCCCTTTGAAAGACTTTGTACCAGCTCCTCTCCTAGACGTCATCTCATCTCCCTAACATATAATCTCCTCTTCTCGGATCCACCTACTCACTCCAATAAAGCACTACTAGCATGGCAATCTGAGTTGGACATTCCCATTTCTGAACAAGATTGGAAGAACATATGCTTCATTTCACATAAAAGTTCCCTTAATGTATCCACTCAGGAAAATTGTTATAAAATCCAAACAATATGGTACAGAACCCCGACACTCCTTCACAAATACTATCCCAACATGTCCAATCTTTGTTGGCAATGCTCTGAAACACCAGGAAATCTCCTGCACATATACTGGGCATGCCCCCGAATCCAACCATTTTGGAAACAAATACACAATATCATAACGATAATTTTAGAAGCCCAAATTAACTTTACACCAGCACAGTTTCTGCTACATCTATTCAATACCCCACCACAGAGATATTGCAAGACAATTATTCCACACCTAATAAACGCGGCCAAATCATGCATACCCGTCCACTGGAAATCGGAAACAATACCCTCAATTAAGCAATGGCTGAATAAAATAGACACAATTGCCAAACTAGAGGAATTAGTTACCATTGCTAAAGACAGAACCGACAAATTCACCCACATTTGGGCCCCATGGACGGACTTCATCAAATCTCCAATGTACAACCTATTAATGTCTACGCCTTGACAACTAAGAAATCTATACAAGCCAAAATTTCACTCATGCCCTCATCCCCTTCAATGTTAAGAAACACTTTTTCTCAGAGAAGGAACTGAACTGGGACATCAGAATACACATTCCCCTTCAGTTAATCCTTCCTCCCTCCCCTAAACATGGGAAGTAGAAGGGAGAAGGCTAGGCTCCTTCCCAGTTCACCCTTCTCCTGAACACGAAGCCCCCTGTCCCATCAGATCTAGTCTTCACTAGACAAACATACTTCTGGATAGGGGACAGAGACTGAAGATACCCTTATTCCCCCTTCTCCTACCACCTCCTCCCTCGACCCTCACCTCCTATTAAGCCCTATCCCCTATCCCTCCTACCTTCAACCCTCCCCTTCAAGGTATAACCTGGAAGACCTGCTCCCTCTTTGAGGGAGTAGATCGCCCTCCCCACGAATGATCTACCATACCGCAACGCTACATTTAATGAATATACTTCACAACAACTTTCATGATAAGTGATCTGATCACCAGTAGATTGAGATCTCTGCAGATACATTCAAGATTCCAGCAACGCTTTGATGGAAATCTTTGATTTATTTTGAGCAGCTAAATATTTCCTGTTATTCTTGTTATCGACTTCTGAGTCAGACCTAATGTACTACTTCCAGGATATAGTTTCAAGATATCCTCATTCTTACTAACACACTTTTTGATATAATGTTTTGTATCTACAGTTAAAAGAATAGCACTGTTCTATTTCTTGAATGTGTCATTGTTCCACTGTTGAATGTGATTTTGACTACTATGTTCATTGAATCCCCTAAGTTTTCAATTGTAATCCTTTTCTATGGCTGTATGACTTAAACTTTCAAAAAAAATTTTTTTTGGAAGAAAAAAAAAAAAAAAAAGCAAAAAGGATAATTATCTGAGGTACGTTCCACATCAGAGGGATCCATCGGAGAAGACAGGTAGGTATAGCTGTCCCTCGAAGGGATCTATCGGTTTGGTCATCACAGGTACAGGTAAATGGTAAAGTTCATTGAGCTCGAACTCTCAACATGTTTCCCATAAATGCTTTGTCAAAGCGACCTATACCTACCAGTCTTCTCCGATGGATCCCTCTGATGTGGAACATACCTCAGATAATTATCCTATTAGCTTTTATTTGTTTGTTTATAGACTCATTTAGTGTATATTTTGTGTTACATCTACCACTGATCACATAATCGTCTGACATATTGCTGCCTTCCAGGCGATGTGTTTGTTTTTAAAGCGGAGCTCCACCTAAAAAAAAAAAAAAATGACATAAAAATACCCCTGGGACAGTCAGGGCTAGTACATTCCACAATGGATAGCCTCTGAACTGTCCCGGGTTGCACTTACCTGCAAGAAGAAATACTTACCTTGAAAATGTATTGTCCAGTGCTGCCATCTCAGGTGTGGACAGCTTGAAGCCAGCGCGATCCTCTTCTGCGTCCTCTTCCGTCCTCTTCGGGCCCACGATGCACTGCACCGGCCCCGCCACCACTTCCGGGGCTGCAGCGTCATCCCCGCACAGCTTCTGGGCATGCCCAGAAGCTGTTTAGCAAGGTATGACGCGCCTGCACCGGAACTGACGTCGGGGCCGGTGCAGGCGCATTGATTCCTGGGAGCAATGACGTTCAGCTCCCAGGAATCATTGCAAGCCAGGAAGTGACGACGGGCCGTGGCCGCCGAGGGGAGGAAGAGGAAGTAAGGTAAGTATATTTTCTTCTAATCCAAGGTAAGTAAAAATGAAAAAAAAAATGTGATTATCCATTTCTTTTTAAGGTGACCTGGCACAAGAAGATGGACAGAAGTGTAATTTTAGGGTGGAACTCCACTTTAAGTGTATAACAACAAAATGTGTATTTTTATATCTTACCTTGTGCCAATAAAGTCCTTGTTTTGCTCTACCAATTAGTTTAGAATCCCTTTAATGTTCATGTAAACCCTATCCCTAAACTTGAATATACCTTTTTTAAAACATTCAAGTAATTTAAATACATTTTTAATCTTTTAAAGCTACACCTGTCATTAACCCCTTTACGACCACCCACCGCAGATTTACTGCAGCAGGCAGCCGCTCCTCTGCAAACCGATGTAGCTTTACGTCACTCGCTCTCAGGAGGCTTTGATTTTAAATTTTTTTTTTGAATGTCATATAGCAGAATGTGAAAAATATTGTTTTTTTCAAAATTGTCACTATTTTTTTGTTTATAGCGCAAAAAATAAAAATTGCACAGGTGATCAAATACCACCAAAAGAAAGTTCTATTTGTGGGGAAAAAGGGACATCAATTTTATTTGGGTACAGTGTCGCATGACCGAGCAATTGTCCGTTAAAGTCACGCAGTGCTGAATCGCAAAATAGGGCCTGGTCATTAAGCAGGAAAATCTTCCGGTCCAGAAGTGTTTAAAATAACACTTGATAATTCTGCCATAAAGGTCCTTGTTTAGGCAACCTTCTGTTCTACGGCTATCATACTTTTATTCTTTCTCCCAATGGTGCTTTTATGTCACCATCAGGAAACTCACCCTGAGAAGTAACATGCAACCATCCCCAAGGCAGCCATCAGACATTTTGGGGCCCCTTACACAGCTTTAGACCTGGGCCCCCTGGGCCTGACCACCAAGTTACATCCTCCTTCTCTGCCCAGGCCTGTGAATGCATATAATTGAATGCTAGGACACCAGGGGGTCCTTGCCACCAATAATTTTGACAGAGGTGGCCAGCGGGAGGCTGGCAGTCAGGAGCCAGTGCAGCGGGTGGCACCAGCGAGACTAGTTGCCAGTGTGGTGGAGGGATGGAAAAAAGTGGAGGTGTCAACTTGGAGCCCGGGTATCCATGAGGACTGGGCCCCTCGAGACACCTGGACCCCCTACATATGTATGGTCTGTACCCCCCTGATGGCGGCCCTGACCATCCCTGAAGTCCATGCATGTAGACAGGAAGAGGCTGTAGAAGACCAGTAGTATAGAGATGCAAAAATGGATATGAAAAAAATGGTGAAAACAAGTATTTCTTTTTTTTTTTTTTTAATGGAATTTTATTTTATGATACACAGTGCTTTAACTAACTAAATGTCATTCAGATTAAAGTTGGCCAGAGACATGAGATTAAGATCGGACCATGTATGCATACCATAACAGAATAAAGATCTCTTTACCAGTCAACTAGCATATAAACATGTGCGCATGTATACTTTGTGCAATAAGCAGACATCCTAATTGAAAGATTCAGTTTAGCTGCCCCAAACTTTTCTCATGGAATGCAAACAATTCATAAATATTCCCATGCTGTGCTAAAGCTGTGGCTATAGCCATGTGTTATATGAAAAGTAAAGGGTTAATCCACCTTTCAATGCCTTAGGGAAGGCATTGCTGTGCAGATAAGAGACACTGTAATAAGCTGTCACTGTGTCACTTGCCAGTACTATGACAGTGTCAGTGTGACAGCTTATTATCACCCCGGTGACATCCTCTTTCCTGGGATAAGCCCCTCACAGGCTGCAGATTTCAGGAGAGCAGAACAACTCAACCACTTTTACTCTGAAATGTCAGATAAGTTCAGTAAGGTCACCAAAGGTACTCAGTCAACAATGTACCGATCTCTATAAGAAAGGCTGAGAACATCCAGACCCCAATTTTATCTGTAAATCTGATTATATCCCCTGTGCAAAAGTGGGAAAATCTATATCCAAAGTAAAAACTTTAGGATCTCAAAGCCAAAATGAACTTTGACGTAATACTTTATACTTCTCACAGGTTGGAATCTGGCAATGATCAAACGGAACATTTAAAGCTCTAAAGTTATTGCGTTCTAAATTTAGATTGTAACT
Source organism: Pelophylax lessonae (assembly GCF_965119305.1). Classification (NCBI taxonomy): domain Eukaryota; kingdom Metazoa; phylum Chordata; class Amphibia; order Anura; family Ranidae; genus Pelophylax; species Pelophylax lessonae. The sequence continues at coordinate 146,289,775 of NC_138779.1, read as the reverse complement.
TTGTGCTTTTGGATGATGTGGGAGATGAACAGTATTTTTTTTTTCAGAAATGTGTCATTTCCATAAACTGCCATATCAAAAATAAAAAAAAATGTTCTCATTACAAATGCAGTATTATGTTTTCCTGTCTCTTACTTCTCAGAGTTTGCTATAGGATTCACACAGCAGTTCATGTGGCATCAGAGGGAATGTATATATTTTCTTTATTTATTTATTAGACTACAGATACCATAGATCAAAAATGTATTTTTTTGCATTTTTATTCAAGTAAATAGGAAATGTCGCTGATTAATATTTCATATGAACCGTGTTAAACTAGGAGATGGAGGTCTGTATGATTTCTGTAATTCTGTACTTTTATGTTGTAATGAGAGTTTCATTTGTAGCTCTGCTGTTCTGCTCTATTCAGCATACACAGAGCAAAATGAGTCAGAGGTACGGGTGCCACTCTTTCTTCAGGCCAAACCTAAACCCCTTAGAGGCGCATAGCAATTTTTTTTTTTAGCACATGTAGCACTACTGCCAAGGGAGCTGCTGGTTACGGGTTCCCCTGGGTTACCGTTAGCAACAACAGAACATTCTGGCATTTTCACAAGTGTTTTACCTAAGACAAGAATCAGTCCAGTATCTTTGGTTTTTATGTTTTATTAGGAACTTGGATAGGAGAAGGGTTGAGTGGAATACTCCAACTGAATGAAACTATACACAATAGGCAGGGACGACTTGAATAAATGCTGGTTAACACTGAATAACGCTGAGTAACGCTGAAATTGGGCTAGTCCAGCTAGGCCGCTGCTTCACTTTGCCCTTGGCTGTGAAAGGTTTTGCTTAACCACTTGCCGACTGCCGCACGACTATTTACGTCGGCAGTCAGCCCCTCACAGGCAAAGTGATGTAGATCTACGTCGCTAGCCTGTGAGGGTCTAGGGAGCGAGACGGACCCCCCCCCCCCGCGCGTGTGACCGGCGGACCCGATGTCGGCCGGTCACTCGGCGATCGTCGCTGCAGAGGGAGAAAGGCAGGCGGCTGATGTAAACAAGCCTCCTGTCATTCTCTCCTGTGTAGAAACAGTGATCATACCGTTCTACTATGTAGAACCGTTGATCATTGTTCCTACACCTCAAGCCACAGCCAATCACAGTTAGAATCACGCCCCTAGGGACACACATAACCCCTCCCTCTCAAAAAAAGTTAACCTCTTCACTGCCAGTGTAATTTTACAGTAACAGTGCATATGTACAGCACTGATTACTGTAGAAATGTCACTGGTAACCCCAAAAGTGTCAAAAATGTCAGTCAAGGGTCCGATCTGTCCGCCGCAATGTCGCAGTCCCGCAAAAAAAAAATCACAGATCGCCGCCATTTTTTAAAAAAAAAAAACAACAAAAATGACAAAAATCTTTCCCTTTGTTAGTAAACACGATAACTTTTGCGCAAACCAATCAAAATACGCTTTTTGCGATTTTTTTTACCAAACATAGATAGCATAAAACAAATTGGCCGAAAATGTTAAAAAATTTTGATTTTTACTTTTTTTTGGGGGGGAATTTCATATAAAAAAATGTGAAAAATATTGCTATTTTTGCAAAATTGACGCTCTTTTTTTGTTTATAGCGCATGATCAAAAAATCGCACAGGTGATCAAATACCACCAAAAGAAAGCTCTATTTGTGGGGAAAAAAGGACATCAAATTTGTTTAGGTACAGCGTCGCACGACTGCACAATTGTCCGTTAAAGTCACGCAGTGCCGAATCACAAAATAGGCCCTGGTCAGGAAAGGGGTAAAATCTTCCGGGGCTTAAGTGGTTAAGCTTCCTGAGGTAAACACTTTCCTGAGGCAAGCTGTACTCTGAGGTAGACTGCACTGCTGAACAACTTCAGGACCCTTCCTGGCGCCCTCTTTATCCCTATCTTCAGGGTTTAACTACTTGGCACCCCCTTTACTTTAACACTCTGAGAGAGCTGGCTCCTTGATCCCCTGACTTCTCTGGAGTGGTCCCCTCTCTTAGGCAGATCCCTCGGTACTCACGATACTTTTTTCCCAAAGTCCTCTGCCCAACAGCTCCACTGGTCAGCACACTGGATCCTCTGCAGCCCAGCTCCACTCCTGGTCCCTAGGCCAACCACCTGGACCACCTTCCTCACTCTGCAGGAGGAGAGAAAGCAATCCACCTTCTCCTGGGACTTTGGTCCCACAAAAAAAGACACCTTGTCACATCCCACCTCTGGATTTATTCCCAATCCCAGGATGCATTGCAGCAATGCCCACCCACTGGGACAGTATTAAACCCTGGTGTGCTATTGGTTAGGTTTCCTCCACTGTCCAACAAGCTCCTTTATTGGATACAGTGGGGAGACTCCCTAAGACCCAATGAATCACACCTGAGAACATATGACAGGCCAAACTTACAGACCAGGCTCTCCTGATAAGCAGAAAGAGCCACTCTATGCATTTGCCTAGCACCTACCTGGGAGGGTGCTACACATACACTATAGGATTGTAATACCTGTGACACCTTTGGTCACTCCAAAGATAATAGTAAAGTGGCGTGCATAGTGCCCCCTCTCCCTCCTGTCAGGCCCTGTTCTGAACCACATTCCTGTCTGCATATTGTACCCGGGTTTCAGGCAGACTGAAAGACGGACAAGTGATTCAAAACCTGGACAGATGGCAACCCTAGTCAGAGGAAGAAAATATCCCCATTCCTATCTCTAGTTTAAATGCTTTACAGTGGGTACGGAAAGTATTCAGACCCCCTTAAATTTTTCACTCTTTGTTATATTGCAGCCATTTGCTAAAATCATTTAAGTTCATTCTTCTTCCTCATGAATGTACACATAGCACCCCATACTGACAGAAAAACACAGAATTGTTGACATTGTTGCAGATTTATTAAAAAAAGAAAAACTGAAATATCACATGGTCCTAAGTATTCAGACCCTTTGCTCAGTATTTAGTAGAAGCCCCCTTTTGATCTAATACAGCCAGGAGTCTTTTTGGGAAAGATGCAACAAGTCTTTCACACCTGGATTTGGGGATCCTCTGCCATTCCTCCTTGCAGATCCTCTCCAGTTCTGTCAGGTTGGATGGTAAACGTTGGTGGACAGCTATTTTTAGGTCTCTCCAGAGATGCTCAATTGGGTTTAAGTCAGGGCTCTGGCTGGGCCATTCAAGAACAGTCACGGAGTTGTTGTGAAGCCACTCCTTCGTTATTTTAGCTGTGTGCTTAGGGTCATTGTCTTGTTGGAAGGTAAACCTTCGGCCCAGTCTGAGGTCCAGAGCACTCTGGAGAAGGTTTTTGTCCAGGATATCCCTGTACTTGGCCGCATTCATCTTTCCCTCGATTGCAACCAGTCGTCCTGTCCCTGCAGCTGAAAAACACCCCCACAGCATGATGCTGCCACCACCATGCTTCACTGTTGGGACTGTATTGGACAGGTGATGAGCAGTGCCTGGTTTTCTCCACACATACAGCTTATAATTAAGGCCAAAAAGTTCTATTTTGGTCTCATCAGACCAGAGAATCTTATTTCTCACCATCTTGGAGTCCTTCAGGTGTTTTTTAGCAAACTCCATGCGGCCTTTCATGTGTCTTACACTGAGGAGAGGCTTCCGTCGGGCCACTCTGCCATAAAGCCCCGACTGGTGGAGGGCTGCAGTGATGGTTGACTTTCTACAACTTTTTCCCATCTCCTGACTGCATCTCTGGAGCTCAGCCACAGTGATCTTTGGGTTGTTCTTTACCTCTCTCACCAAGGCTCTTCTCCCCCGAGAGCTCAGTTTGGCCGGACGGCCAGCTCTAGGAAGGGTTCTGGTCATCCCAAACGTCTTGCATTTGAGGATTATGGAGGCCACTGTGCTCTTAGGAACCTTAAGTGCAGCAGAAATCTTTTTGAAACCTTGGCCAGATCTGGGCCTTGCCACAATTCTGTCTCTGAGCTCTTCAGGCAGTTCCTTTGACCTCATGATTCTCATTTGCTCTGACATGCATTGTGATCTGGAAGGTCTTATATAGACAGGTGTGTGGCTTTCCTAATCAAGTCCAATCAGTATAATCAAACACAGCTGGACTCAAATGAAGGTGTAGAACCATCTCAAGGATGATCAGAAGAAATGGAAAGCACCTGAGTTAAATATATGAGTGTCACAGCAAAGGGTCTGAATACTTAGGACCATGTGATATTTCAGTTTTTCTTTTTTAATAAATCTGCAACAATGTCAACAATTCTGTGTTTTTCTGTCAGTATGGGGTGCTATGTGTACATTCATGAGGAAGAAGAATGAACTTAAATTATTTTAGCAAATGGCTGCAATACAACAAAGAGTGAAACATTTAAGGGGGTCTGAATACTTTCTGTACCCACTGTATATAGGTTTTTAGGGTCCTTTCAAGTTTTTTGTCTGGTTTATTGTGGTGTGTTACCACAAGTATATAAGGGCTTGTTTACACTTTCAGTTAGCGTGTGGGAAAACCATGTTGTTGAGTCACGTTTTACTTTCCCCCAACTGCTCCCCTTTTAGCTTCAAAAGCAATGGCCAGGGATGCACACATGCCATTATAGGAATTGTACACCCTGTTGCATTCGGCAGGCACTGCCACCTGCCAAATGCGACCCATTTTAAGTGAATAGGACTGAACTGCAACAGCCCCGCAACTGCATACAATACACATGGCTGAGGGGCAGTAGTGTGGCATTTAGGGGGTAAAACAGGCACTAATAAGGTGACATACTGCCTCCTCTTCACAAGCACCCCTGAAAAGTAATCTGAACTTGGAATGGCTTTTCACAGTAGCGGTAGTCCTTGCCACAAATGTAAAGCAGCCCTTATGCTGGCCTTACATCTGAAGAATTTCGTTTGAACGCAAGAAAGTATAAAGATCATTTGTCTGACTATTCAATGGAGCCTCCATGGGCTTGACTGATTTTGAATGACCTTTCATTCGAGCACCATGTCAATGTTTTGATTTTCATAGTACAAAGGTTCTACTTCAGGATTAATTTTGACAAATGCATGCACATGAGACTAATTTCTGTCTGCTGGGAGAGAATTCAACAATTAGAAATTCATTAATTCCCACTAGATACTACAAAAATCTTCCTTAGGCTCGGTTTCCACTAGTGCGACTTGCGGTGCGACTTGGCACATGTCAAGTCGCACAGCAAGTCAAAACCCATTGTTTTCAATGGGGCACGTTTCCACTGCCGCGGCTTCAGTTGCCGCGACCTCAAAAGTAAATCGTGTACTACTTTTGAGCGCGACTTCCCTTTATATATGAGGGGCAAGTCTAACTGAAGCCGCGGTTTACTTTTGCTACAAAGTCGTGCTAGAAGTAGCACGACTTCGTAGCCGCACTAGTGGAAACCTAGCCTTAAACTTTTTTTGGCTTGCTCTGGTTGAACATTTTCTACAGAAATTGTACAGGTGTAAGGCCAGCTGTAATGTGATTTTTTTTTTTTTTTGTATGTTTACATACATACTTTAAGACTGGAAGGATTTGCCCCCTTCCTGACCAGGCCCTATTTGGCGATTCGGCACTGCGTTACTTTAATGGATAATTGCGTGGTCGCGTGATGCTGTACCCAAATAAAATTGATGTCCTTTTTTCCCCACAAATAGAGCTTTCTTTTGATGGTATTTGATCACCTGTGCAATTTTTATTTTTTGCGCTATGAATAAAAAAATAGCAACAATTTAAAGAAAAAAAAAAAACAATATTTTTCACTTTCTGCTATATGACATTCTCAAAAAAAAAATTAAAAATTAAAATGTTTTATCATTTTAAGCCAATTTCTTTTCTGCTACATATTCTTGGTAAAAAAAAAATGCAATAAGCGTATTTTTGCGCAAAAGTTATTGCGTCTACAAACTATGGGAAAGATTTATGTTATTTTTATTGCTTTTTTTTTTTTTACTAGTAATGGTGGAGATCTGCTTTTTTTTGAGGGACTGCGACATTGCGGCTGACAGATTGGACCCCTGACTGACATTTTTGACACTTTTGGGGGGGGACTAGTGACATTACTACAGTAATCAGTGCCAAAAATATGCACTGTTACTGTATTAATGACACTTGCAGGGAAGGGGTTAACATTATGGGTGATCAAGGGGTTAAATGTAAGCCTAGGGTAGTGATTCACCCTGGGGGGGCGTGGCTTCTGAAATGATCATGGAGACATGTGATCCTATATAGAAGGATCACAGGGGCTCTATGATCATTCTAGGGAGAAGGATGGTCGGCTGTGTTTACAACAGCTGACCGTTCTTCTCTCTCATCGGGGAACGATCATGGGTGTCAGGCAGAAATCGGAGCCACCTGACCTGTGCATCGGCTTCCCCACTGATGAGAGGGGGCAGGAGCGCGCCCCTAGCTTTGTGCTCGTGATTTTAAAAAAAGAATAGCGCGCAAATGCAAAAGAAATTACTACCAAATCTGAAGAGAGTCCATAAATAAAAATGGGGGTTTGGTCCCACCATATGGCCATATCGTGCTCAAGCCCACTACTGCGTCAAAGTACCCCATTATCAGTGGGTCCTACACTATCCATGAAAAAGAGATGAATCCAGCCCTTCTAACCCTTGGAGATAACACTCCTTGCTGGGAAAAATGTGCAAATGCACTACAGGGGACTCCTCCTATATCCACTTGATGGTGGACACTGATTGAGTACAGGTGTATGTGGGGGGTGGGGAGGGCTGCTCAACCTCGATAGTCTGGTCAGACCGAATACATAATAAACAGGCAAAAAATTTGGGGGAGCATACCCATGTATTTCCAAAGCTGCTGCAGCTATGAACCAAAAGACATGTATATTAAAAAAAGAATAGCGCGCAAATGCAAAAGAAATTACTACCAAATCTGAAGAGAGTCCATAAATAAAAATGGGGGTTTGGTCCCAACATATGGCCATATCGTGCTCAAGCCAACTACTGTGTCAAAGTACCCCATTATCAGTGGGTCCTACACTATCCATGAAAAAGAGATGAATCCAGCCCTTCTAACCCTTGGAGATAACACTCCTTGCTGGGAAAAATGTGCAAATGCACTACAGGGGACTCCTCCTATATCCACTTGATGGTGGACACTGATTGAGTACAGGTGTATGTGGGGGGTGGGGAGGGCTGCTCAACCTCGATAGTCTGGTCAGACCGAATACATAATAAACAGGCAAAAAATTTGGGGGAGCATACCCATGTATTTCCAAAGCTGCTGCAGCTATGAACCAAAAGACATGTATATGGAGGAGTCCCCTGTAGTGCATTTGCACATTTTTCCCAGCAAGGAGTGTTATCTCCAAGGGTTAGAAGGGCTGGATTCATCTCTTTTTCATGGATAGTGTAGGACCCACTAATGGGGTACTTTGACGCAGTAGTGGGCTTGAGCACGATATGGCCATATGGTGGGACCAAACCCCCATTTTTATTTATGGACTCTCTTCAGATTTGGTAGTAATTTCTTTTGCATTTGCGCGCTATTCTTTTTTAATATACATGTCTTTTGGTTCATAGCTGCAGCAGCTTTGGAAATACATGGGTATGCTCCCCCAAATTTTTTGCCTGTTTATTGTGCTCGTGATTTGCCTGGGAGCGGCTGCCTGCCACCGTATAACTGCAGTGGGTGGTCTGCAACAGGTTAATGTGCATTGTACTAAGGCAGCCCATTCCAGCCACAGATGAAAAATCATACCTATACTTTTTTTCCCATTTTTCTCCACACAGCGAATCACAGTGCTAGGCATGTGCATTGTGATGTACTGCAGTGCAGGTGCATTGCAGGATACTATAGCTGCGTTTTTTTTAAATATTTTAAATGAATGTTGCCTCAATGCACTGAACAAACTGGTATGCATTACTGTGCATTGAGGAAGCATGCAGTATAATGCATTTTTTGTGTGTGTAACACAATGCATAAGTGTAAAGCATAGGTGTGTGCAGCCTATGGAATTAGGGTGTGCATCCAAAATCTGAAGCACACATGCGTGTGTCCAAATTGGGCCCAATTAGCCATTTTCCCTCCCCGGTGTTGTGTGACTCGTTAGTGTTACAAGGTCTAGGGTGTGAATAGGGAGCAGACGTGTTAAAGTTGGTGTTATCGCTCTCACGCTCTCATACTGGTCACTGGAAGTTCAACATGGAACCTCATGGCAAAGAACTCTCTGAGGATCTGAATAAAAGAATTGTTGCTCTACATAAAGATGGCCTAGGCTGTAAGAACATTGACAAGACCCTGAAACTGAGCTGCAGCATGGTGGCCAAGACCATACAGCAGTTTAACAGGACAGGTTCCACTCAGAACAGGCCTCGCCATGGTCGACCAAAGAAGTTGAGTGCATGTGCTCAGCGTCATATCTAGAGGTTGTCTTTGGGAAATAGACGAATGAGTACTGCCTGCATTGCTGCAGAGGTTGAAGGGGTGGGGGTCAGTCTGTCAGTGCTCAGAACATATGCCACACACTGCATCAAATTGGTCCACATGGCTGTCGTCCCAGAAGGAAGCCTCTTCTAAAGATGATGCACAAGAAAGCCTGCAAACAGTTTGCTGAACACAAGCAGACTAAAGACATGGATTACTGGAACCATGTCCTGTGGTCTGATTAGACCAAGATAAACTTATTTGGTTCAGATGGTGTCAAGCGTGTGTGGTGGCAACCAGGGGAGTATAAAGACAAGTGTGTCTTGCCTACAGTCAAGCATTGTTGTGGGAGTGTCATGGTCTGGGGCTGCATGAGTGCTGCCGGCACTGGGGAGCTACAGTTCGCTGAGGAAACCATGAATGCCAACATATACTGGGACATTCTGAAGCAGAGCATGATCCCCTCCCTTCGGAGACAGGACTGCAGGGCAGTATTCCAACATGATAACGACAACGAACACACCTCAAAGATTACCACTGCCTTGCTAAAGAGCCTGAGGGTAAAGGTGATGGAGTGGCCAAGAATGTCTCCAGACCTAAACCCAATTGAGTATCTGTGGGGCATCCTCAAATGGAAGGTGGAGGAGCGCAAGTGGAAAAGGACTCCAGTGACAACCCGGGAAGCTCTGGTGAACTCCTTGCCCAAGAGGGTTAAGGCAGTGCTGGAAAATAATGGTGGCCACACAAAATATTGGCAATTTGGACATTTTTACTTAGGTGTGTAATCACTTTTATTGCCAGCGGTTTAGACATTAATGGCTGTGTGTTGAGTTATGTTGAGGGGACAGCAAATTTACACTGTTATACAAGCTGTACACTCACTACATTTTACATTGTAGCAAAGTGTCATTTCTTCAGTGTTATCACATAAAAATATAGAATAAAATATTTACAAAAATGTGAGGGGTGTACTGACTTTTGTGAGATACAGTATATACACTCTTATAAATAAATGTAAACAAACATTTTAAATTTAGTGGATGCTTTCAGTACAGCAATAGGAATTTTAGTAGGGTAGTGGATTTTCTCAGCAAGGCAGAGGATTGTGCCAGTACAGCAGTTTTTTTATTTTTATTGTTTTATTACTTTTTAAACAAAAAATGTAAAGTTTTTAAAATATCATTCTTTTTTTTTTTTTACATTTTTTTTAGGAGTTCTGTTGGGGGCTTTGGTGAAATGTAAGGGGTCTAATTAGACCCCTGATGTCTAATTATGCCATGCAATGAGGGAAGGTGTCAGGCCAGCGCCGCTCATCTCCATGTGAAGGCAGCTGCTCCTTCAGTCTGTGCTGCTTACCTGCGCTGCTCGTGGGGGAGGCGTGAAGAGGGTGAGTGCCCGAGGTCCGAGTATCCTCCCTGTGTGACTGGATAGGAGGAGCGTTGGGGCAGCTGCACATAGAGGAAATTACCTGTCCATATTCCTCCTGCAGCCGATGAATGCCTGATTCTCTTCCTCTCCCTTCTGCAGGCATTTAGCGGCTGCAGGAGGAATATGGAAAGATTAATTCCTCTATATGCAGCTGCCTCACCGCTCCTCCTATCCAACTTCTTTTGCTGGCCCCTCAGTGCTGTCCAGTCCCCCCCATGCTGTCCATCCCCCCCAGTGCTGTCCAGCACCCCCCCCCCAGTGCTCTTCAGCCCCCACCTCTCCAGCCCCCCTTGCCCAGCCCCCACAGTGCTCTTCAGCTCCCCCTCCATGCTCTCTGGCTCCCCCAGTGCTCTCCACCCCCTGTGCTCCCTTGCTCCCCACCCCAGTGATCTCCAGCCCCCCCCCCCAGTGCTCTCTGTCTCCCCAGCAATCTAGCAATCTTTGGTTCCCCCAGTGCTCTCCGTCCCCCATGCTCTCCACCCTCCTCCTCCCTGTTCTCTTCATCCCCCTGGTTTTCCCTGCTCCCCCCAGTGCTTTCCACCCCTGTGATCTCCAACCCCCCTGCAATGCTTTCCAGACCCCCCTAATTCTCCCCAGTCACCCTCCCCTAATGCTCTCCACCCCCCCTGCCCTTCAGCTCCTCCCATGCTCTCTGGCGCCCCTAGTGCTTCTCTATCTTCTATCATGTCTGCAGTCTCTGACCATCTCTTGCATCACATCCACAGTCTTTGACCATCTCTTGTATCATATCCGCCGTGTCTGACCATCTATTGTATCATGTCCGCAGTCTCTGACCATCTCTTGTATCATGTCTGCAGTCTCTGAGCATCTCTTATATCATGTCTGTGGTCTCTGACTATCTCCTGTATCATGTCTGCAGACTCTGACCACCGCCTGTACCATGTCTGTGGTCTCTGACCATCTACTGTATCACGTCTGCAGTCTCTGATCATCTGTTGTATCATGTCTGCAGTCTCTGAGCATCTCTTGTATCATGTCTGCAGTCTATGACCATCTCTTGTATCATGTCTCTCCAATCTCTTACTCAAACTTAAACACATTGCTACTAGTATTAGCTATTTTTTATGCTGAAGGTAGGACTGTGCAGGGGAGGCAGAGAGCGTAAAAAGGGATACTGTGATTAGAGAGACAAAGGGGGGCGGAGGGGGGGGGGGAGACTGCAAGGGACACTGTAATTGGGGGGCTGTGAGATTTGTGCAATAAATATTCTTGAAAACATTAAAACATTTTGTGGGTGTTTTTACATTTTAAAGTTTTTTTTGGGGGGGGTGATGCCAGATATAGGATCCACCTTGGGTGCCAAATGCTCTAGGTACGCCACTGTGTAATTCCCTTTTCAGGCCATTTTTAGTTCTAGGGTGACAACGAGACATGCCCATCTTACAACTGGTACATGCATATCTGATGGAAACCATACAAATTTTGCAAGAATGGTCCACTGTTGTCACCATCAGGAAACTTGCCCTGAGAAATTCAATGCAACCATTGCTGAAATGCACATAAATGAGAGTAATGCCCCATACACATGTGCAGATTATCTGCAGACTTTTGTCTGCAGACTTACCAAAACCATATAATATGAGGTCAAACCTAAACACTTTCAATTTGTATGCAATCCGGCAGGCCCTTGCACTACATAGAAAAGGTAAGTCTGCAGACAAAAGTCTGCAGATAATCTGCACGTGTGTATGGGGCATTAATGTCTGCAAAGCAGCTGCAAGGAATCAGTAGCACTGAAATAAAACAAAATGTTTTTAATAAAAAAAAGAAAAAAAATACAAGTGTCATTCGGTACATTCATTTGAAAGCAAAATTGTCATTAGATAAATATACTGTATAGGTTGTCACACCAATGTCTATCTGAAAAAAATATTTGCCTTGTTGTCATAATGATTCTTAAGCCCCGTACACACAATAAGAAATTCAGCCTGGAAATTTCGTCCGATGACCGATCTGCCGATTTTCGGCTTGTTAGTATGGTGCTTTCAACAGCCGACTCCGACTTTTCAGCTGACAAAATCCTGGTGTGCAGGCATTAAAAGTTTTGTCCTCCGTCAAAACACGTCCAATTTTCGTCTCATTAGTACAGATTTCGATGGGGAAAAATCTTATGAGCAAGAGTAGGCATGCTCAGAGATGAAAAAACATATAGAAAGCAATCCAACACATGACATCACTTCTGAAGTAGAATTATGTCGTATGGGAAAATTTGCGAGCAGTCTAGAGCACATTCCAACCAACAGACACCACTCTGGACAAAAGACGGACGACCGGTCGGCGGAAATTCATTGCGTGTGTACGAGGCTTTAGGCTTCAGCACTTTTGGAGTCAAGTATATAAAGCTAATATGGCTGCAAAATAATTGCAGGTCAGCAATGGAAACCAGTTATTTTTCTTTTAGGGTTTCTTTTTATGACAATGAGTTGAAAAGAAATCCTAGCAAATCAGCTGAGTGACGTATGATAAAAAAAATAAAAATAATGCACGACAGCTTTTAAAAAATATTAAAAATAAAAACATCATTCTACCTGCTAGTTCCATGATCCTGATACACAGATCAAATACATTTTGCACCGTTGTAATATTTTTCTTGGAAACTCCTTAAGGGACAATGACCTCCTTCATTACCATTCTACCCACCTCGCAGACATTATTCTTGTGTCTGTAAAAATTGTTTACCTAAAGGAATCTCTGTAGATTTCTTCTTATCTCACTCCAGGTCCAGTTTTTCTCTGCAAAGCTCTGGAGGATGTATGTCCTGATGGTACTCCTATGCTCATTGAAGCACAAATGTATTTTCCAAGTCAACATTGACATTTAATCGTGTAGACCAGTAGTGCAGCAAGTGAGTCATCCTTTAATGGTTAATAGTCCCATTTGTATTAATGGGGTTTACTCAATATCGGTGTTAATAATGTAGAACTAACCATAAGGAGAATGTCATTTTTAAAGATTTGTTTCAATTGGTGGTGAAAAGATATGCCAGTGCTTAAGAATTGTAGGTCGCAGTATGCTGTAGTAGATCAATGACTTCTTTAAAGGAAAGGGAAGCCTCTCAGGTCTTGGGTCGCTCAGAGAACTATGTCTGCAGGTCAGGTAATGTCTCTTTGACTTGCATTGACCATCACACCAGACTTGTTATTCGTACCAGCCATAGACTGAATTTCTCTCCATTTCTTTTTTTATTGTTATGCCGGCGTCTTCTGGAAATAAATAAAGAAAGAATGCCTTTTATACACTAATTGCTCTGCAACTCTGCAGGGTGTTCAGATAGCTGTGATAAGGATGGCTGGACTCAGCCTTTCTGATGCTGCTAGGAAATTATTTCATCTGCTTGCTTCAGCGGAGGACGATATAACCAGAGAAAATCATTGTTGTGCCATTTCCTTTCAGGAGTTAAGTTTCCTTTAGTCAATACTGTACAATTTTAGCTTTGCTTGTCAGGTCTTAGGTGTAAGACTATTGCACATCACCGCACATCTCAGTACTTTACTATGTGGCTGCATGCTCTATTCACTGAAATTTTATTGTTTTGCAACAAGTGGTAAAGGGTGGCATTTTTAAAAAATATGGTGTTAGTTTTTAAACCATACCAATCATGTGAAAAGTGGTCTTTCATGGTGATAACGCCAAAAATCTTCAAAAGACCACCAGGGAGCCCTCTGTAGCCACAAGGGTGAGCTTAATTGACGGTGCTCTTTTTTCCATAGATACAGCACAGTGAGTGAGTATGGTCACCCTATGACAAGAAATGTGTCAATGGCAGGATCGCCAAGTGAAAACAAAACTTATACAAATAAAAAAATGCAACCACCACATCTAAGGGCCAGTTAGCTGTAATGTATCAGATTTTGTTTTCATGTTCTATGTATTTCAAATGTGTATTTAGCTACTTGAGTTGTGTTCAGTTTTTAATTCTCCATAGAGGAGAATTATTCTGATTTTGGGCCCAGTTTCAAAAAGTAAGTGACTTAATAAAAAATACATGTCAGGGTTAGCAGATGCTGTGAATGTAGTTAGCCACTACTGGTAGTCAGATTTGGTGCCAGTGAATCATTGAATAATCGCCAGCTGGTCAGATTAATTACTAGATCAGACAGGAGCTGAATGGCCCAGATGTAATTGGTGGTAGTTACAGCCAACACTGGGAATGTATGCAAGAACCAACACATTGCACAAGCCTTTTTTCCTTCCTTCACTTCCTCCATTATACTAGAGGTTTTTAGATTTACCTTCAATCTATTTTTCCCTTCTTTCATTCATATCCCCATCCATCCAAAGCGTGTGCTCTTTGTGACTTCAAAAAGGCTCAAACTTCAACAGACATTCAACAGACTTTAAAAGGACATTGTATTTGTATAGAAAAATGTGAAAATAAAAATACAAATGAGGGTGTGGGGGTGCCTGGGTGTCCCCTTAGTCTGCCTGCAAAGTGACACATCTGTACTGTGTAAAGAACCTGCTGCAGAAAAACTGACATATATAAAGAAAAAAAAAGAACATTTAAAATTAACGCCAATACAATATAATTCCCAGTAATAAAACAAGTTAAAAAACACAGCATGGGGGGGTCCCCTCCCAATCCATACCAGGCTCTTCAGATCTGGTATGGATTTTAGAGGAACCCCAGGTCAAAATTAAAAGAAAAAAAACATGTGGTGTCCCCCCCAAAATCCATACCAGACCCTTAATCGAGCATGCAGCCTAGCAGGCCAGGAAAGGGGGTGGGGGGGGGCGAGCCAGAACTCCCTCCTCCTGAACTATATCAGGCTACATGCCCTCAACATGGGGGGACTCTGCTCAACTCATGTTGATGGAGACAACAGTCTCTGCCCCACAACCCTGGGCTGTGGTTGTGGGGGTCTGCGGGCAGGTGGCTTATCTGAGTTTAAAAGCCCCCTTTAAAAAGTGCGCCCTATGTGAATGAGTATCGGGTACTGTGATGGAACAGTCCCACACTCCGCTTGAGTGCTTCCATCAGTATACCGTTTCCTCCAGTCTGAACATAGATATCAGATATTAAAGCCGCCTATTGCAACCAAAAACTAGGCTGGACAAGTTTAGCTGCAAAACTGGAACTCTTTATTTGAAAACTCCCAGAGAATTTATAATACACAGCCAGGTGAGGCTGATCACATTATCATATGCAAACGCAACTGTATACAGAAATATAATTTTCATGCTAACTAAATCAGCACTTAAACCAGCCTTGGTAGAGTGCACAGAATGCTAGCAGGCAAACGATAGGTGACACAATTAACAATGGGACAGACAAGCTTAGCAGAAAACACATCATACCTTATAAACAGACAAAAGCAGGAGACCACAAGCAAAAGACTGTCCTGCATCAGGCTCACAAAGGACAGTACACATTATTATAAGTGTAAATACATCCCCCAATAGTTTGCTAGCAGACAATAGGTGTGTTAATTAGCACAATTAACAATGTGTGGAAGACAGGTGGTTGAACTGATGATATTAACATTTGCTATGAGTCTGACTGTGTGGAGAAGTCCTTATTGGTAATGGGGAAGCTAGCCCCTAAACAGGGACCCCGGGCTTAGAGTCCCAGAGTCTGTGTGTCTTGGGGAGACATGTACTTGAATCCAAGGTATCATTACTCTAAGGGTCCCCCAAGAATACACCTCACAAACAGTAGAGTTCACTTGAAAGCCAGGGCCCAGAGTCAGTAGGCAAGAGGCAAGCCTGCAGTCCCCTCCAAAAGCCTCTTTCCCAGGTGAGTCTATCACATTTTTTACCCCTCTTTATTCACCAAAAGAAGTGTCAAAAAGAAATAAAAACACATTCACACTTTTGGCAATTCCTTTATAAAATATAAAAACAATGTTCCCTATTTAGATCCATCAATCATGATGCCCATCACCACCGCTGGACCCAGAAAAAAAAAAGATCCGCCTGCGACGAAGGCTAACCGCCAACAGCCTGCTCCGCCATTTTTCAGTTTTTAAATAGGTAACATCACCTAGTGGCACTGCTCCCCATGTGACGTCAATGAACCAGGTTTTTTTCAGGTCTGGCAGTGGCGACGGTGGACATTGTTTTTTTTATTTTTAATAAAGGAATTGTCAAATACTGTGTGTGTGTTTTTATTTATTTTTTGACACTTTTTTGGTGAATGGGTAGGGGAACTACAATATATACCCCATACTCATTCACATAGGAGGGGGCTTGGATATAATAGGCCTTCTGCCCGCAGACCCCAACAACCACAGCCCAGGGCTGTCAGGAAGAGGCCGTTGTCCCCATTGACATGGTGCTTTGGGGTGGTGGGGAGTGCCCAAAGCACCCCCTCATGTTGAGGGCATGTGGCCTGATATGGTTCAGGCGGAGAGGCACAAGCTCGCCCCCCCCCCCTTTCCTGGCCTGCCAGGCTGCATGCTCGGATAAGGGTCTGGTATGGATTATGAGGGGGACCCCATGCCATTTTTTTATATGGGGTTCCCCTTAAAATCCATACCAGGCTCAAGGGGCCTGATATCGATTAGGGACCCCCACGCTTTTTTTTTTTTACATTTTTTTTTGCTACCAATGATATTGTATTGCCATTCATTTAAATGTTGTTTTGTTTTTTATATATGTCAGTTTTGCTGCAGCAAGTTCTATACACGGTTCAGATGCGCCACTTTGCAGGCAGACTAAGGGGAGCAACAGGTACTATATTTAAAGGAATTATTAATTTTTGTTGTTTCACTTTAAGCATCAATATCACTGCTCCATTAAATATGATCTTTTTAAAAAAAAAAAATGTTTGCATTGATACATGTCGCTCAGGGCAGTACCCAGGGCCTCCATACCATTTGTATGGCCAATAGTTTGCATATAAGCTTTCAAAATGGAGATTTTTGATTTTTCAAGTTCGAGTCCCAAAGACTTTAATAGGGTTCTTGTCTCGGGTCCAACGTTTTTCCATGTTTGGGAGTTCTGGTGTGAACCAAACCTGGGGATTGTTCGGCCCATCTCTACCCTCAAACCCTTTTATAGGAGGCTGAGCCAGTGGAAGAGGCTGTTTTATAGATAAATTCAGAGGGATAATTGGGAAGCCCAATGACACAATAGACATGCACTGAGAAGGGTTGATTCCCCACAAGCTTTATTTTATCACACTGAATTAATCATCTGTTTTTATTGCAATTCTAGCCTAGCATTTTTTTCAGCATATAGAATCAAGTTTCACAATAAAGCTAGTGGAAAGGTTGATTGTAACCTCTCAGCACAGATTAGTTATACATGCTTATGCAGTCCCTATAGCAATATTTCTGAGGTTTATCGTTGTGCTTTTATTTTCAAACTTTTGTATTGCATGATGTTAATCTCTATAACTTCAGACTGTGCTATTAAAGTTAACCTTTCCATTTTCCAAGCATGTTCTGCTCCATTCTGCAAGCTGCGCAGTCTAAACTGACTAAATAGCACAGTTTCTAAAATGCAAATTTCAGCAGGGGAAAAGTGGATCTCGAGGAACTTGAACAGAGTTTTTCTTTACTGATTATATATTTATGTGTTTTTTATATGCTGATTAGTTCGCATATCGCAGGGGTTACTGTAAATATTGTCCAAGGAAATGGTTGCTTTAATGTCCCACTCTGGAATGAAGGCTGAGCTGCTAACAGAACAACTTCAGTGCCTCGCCTGTGAAGTTTGAGAATTAATTGCTCCACAGTGATTTTAGCTACAAAGCTTAGTAAGGCTTGTTTTAAAGATCGTTCATTGCTTGTTAAAGATTTGTACATACATGAATGTTCCTGACTACAGGTTCACTTTTACACAGGGTGTAGACTATAGAGGGTTGCCAAAGAACTTATTACATCAGCATTATCCTCCATTCTTTTTTATAGATGCTGAAGCCGATGATGCCATTTTTTTGGTTCCACTAAAGCCTCTTCACAACTGATTTTCAGTTGATTGTCCTTTTGCTTGGTGTATACAACAGGTGCACTACCAGCCACTTTCTACAAAGTGTCAGCACAGCTCCACTAACAGTACCAAGAGACGGGAATGTTGACAGAGCTTAGCTGACTGACTACGTTACCTAGAGATGGTTTTGGTGGTTGATAATTGTTACAAATGCAGGTATAAATTCTGTCTTCTGTCAAAGCAGATCACAGACCTGGCCATGTATGACTAGCACAACACAGTAAAGAAAATGTTGTTTTAATTGATAACATGAAATGCCTTGTTGTAGCCTGCAGGTGCCACTTGATCCGTTAACACCACAATGTTTCTGGGACTAAAGAAGCCAATATAATATACAAGCTGTCTGTATTTAAAAAGAAAAACATACTTTGGTAAAACAATAAAGGCATTCTATTAAATAGAATAGAATAAACAGCAAGAAGCCTCATAATACAACAGTAAATTCAGAGCTTTTATCTCTCAAATAAATTTGTATGTGGCTAGCACTGATGATATGTTGTCCTATGATTTGTGTTTTACTTTATTACTATCATATTATATTTTTCATCTGTAACAAACTAGGAGCATAGACGGGGAAGACACTGAGGGGAATCACACGGGACCTGATGTATAGGGTGTTTATTGCGGGTACTTTGGTACTCAAAAGCTATGCAGAGTAGCCAGGGTTAGGTCCAGGAAGATGCAAAACAGCAATATGGTACAGACAGGGACAATCAGCAAAGAGCTTAGGGCAGAAATTTTGTACAGAAAAAGGTTTAAATCCAGCAATCTGGGGTACTGCAATGCACAATCACTAAGGAGCCCAGAGTAGAAGTATGCTACTCCAAAACTATTCAGTAATAGCAATCTGAGGTACATCCAGGGACAGGTCTGCAGAATCACAGCAGAAGTAAAGTACAGCAGGGATGCTTATCAAGGGATGATCTACAAGTCTCAGCAAACCTCAACAGCCCATGACAAGAAAGGAAATACAAGTATCATCAGTCCTTAGCATTACACGATAGGGATGACACTACAAATCTCAGCAGTATTCACGGCAATTGTTAAGCTGAAAAGGTCCTGGCCTTTGCAAGTGTGCAGCTGTTCCTTTAAATGCAGAGATACAGCGTGGCCTTAGCACAGGCTCTAATCTGTCAATCCAGGTTGAACAACATTGCTTGATCCCCCCACAGTCTTTAAAGGTCCTAAGAGATGAGAGGGGAGGAAGGGGATGTGGTAGGTGATGCACATTTCAGAGGTCAGTATTGACTCAGGGATTAGTATTAAGTTACACAGAGGGGTTTATTTACAAAAGGCAAATAGACTGTTCACTTTGCAAAGTGAAATTGCACTCTACAAGTGCAGTTGCTCCAGATATCAGTAATGGCTCAAAAGTCAGTAATAAGTCATGCAGAGTTCAGAGGTCACAGGAGTATGGGGTCAGTAGTAAGTAAGTTGCCTACTACTGTCCCCCGAACAGGTGCCTCAACATTTAACGTTGGTCCCTGGCCCCTCCAATGTACCTCCACAAGTCCTGTGTTGTACATTCCCTAGTGAACAATGGCTCTTTCTATACTAAAGTATGTAAGTCAACTCTATGTAATTACATCTCTTTACGCCACACCCAATATTCAGCACAATTAGAAACATGCCTATTTTTTGCTGTGGATTGCTCTGTGGTTCGCATTTTATCACCAGAAAAACCAAGGGTGCCCAATTTATGGTCTTGTACACATGCCCTATGCTTTCAGAAAATGCCCCTGTCTCTGATTTATGCATAATTACTGGGATTGTGACTTTTGTTCTGGGAAGTCTGTAGTGGTGGGAACAGGAGGCTTAAAACTTGGCCAGATGTCTTGCTGCCTGAGTGTCAGGAACCCTATTGATAGCATTGAAGCAAGCTTCTCTTTTAAGGGGGACTACAATTGGCTGTGCATTGAGGTCAAACTGCTCAAGTCCCCACCACACTTCTTCTCTTGGATAAGACAGATACCCGCCTTTTGTTACTTGTATCCCCTGTGCATATTGTGTGAAACTTCTGGCCATAGGCCTTAATATTTAAAAATAAAGGAATGTCCACACATGGAATATGTTTTCACACTATACTGTAGCTTTCAAAGACCATCCCATTGACATACTGAGAGAACTCTTTGGTGCCAGACACCTTACACAGGATCAAACACTATGACACTCAAGCTGTCATGTGAGTGCAGATCATCAGCACATCATTTTGTAAACCATCTTTCCCTTTCTTCTCCTCTCTCCTTGGGACCACTTCCCCATGTATATACTAAGTTCACAGCATTCAGCTTCTGTCAGCAATGCTAATCAAGGTGCTTTCCGTTAGTATACCAGTCTCTCTCTCTATGTTCAATTCAATCGCTCTGCCCAGCTGGGTACGCTTCCCGATGACACATTCATACCCATGTATCCTAGCACTCACCTCAGAGAACTCTCAGCCTTTATACGGGCACTAACTCCACCCACTACACCACCACATGAGGGTTTCCTCTAAAAGAGGTCTAACATTCAATTCCACATATCCCTTTACCACATCATTTTTGGGGCAGAACCACCTAGGGACAGACAAGATAACTGCACTTTCTAATATTCCCTGTGCCGTAAGGGAAACCACTCACAGAAAGATGGCTTGCATAAACCCTAAATAGCAATGCAGTAGTAAACTGCAACATAACAAAACTCTAGGTATAATAACCCATATTTCTGGCACATACTGTATCACAAACATTGCAACCAAATCAGAATCTATGCATTGATACCCAAAAGTCCAGTGCTGAGTTTAAAGTTATTACCAACAACTCGCAGCATATGAAAAATGGTTATCAAAAATTGAGGTAAGAAAACACAGCCGTAATTCCGCTCATGCAATAGACAGACAGAACACATCCTTAAATTACTGAGAGAATAAACAGTAAAACGAATGCCTCGTACACACGCATCGATTATTGGCCGGGAATTTTCGGCCAACGTCCGATCAGCCGATTTTCGGCTTGTTAGAATGATGCTTTCGACAACCGACTCCGACTTTTCAGCCGAATAAAATCTGGTGTGCAGGCTATGAAATTTTTGTTGGCTGTCAACACAACGGCCGATTTTCCGTCAGTCAGTACAGATTTCGGCAGACAAAAATCTGATGAGCAAGACTGGGCATGCTCAGAGAAGAAAAAACACACGGAAAGTAAACCAGCACATGACATCACTTCTGAAGTAGATTTTTGTTGGCCAAGAAAATTTGTGTGCAGTCTAGGCACATTCCAACCAACAAAACACCACTCTGGACAAAAGTCGGACAATCGGTCGGCTGATAATCGTTGCGTGTGTACGAGGCATAAGGCTCATAGTATCATAGTAAGTATGCCCATATACAGTATGTTCAGCTGAAAATAATTAGAGAGACATTCTCATGTGTTTAGACAAAAACACAATAATAATTGCAGACAATCATAATCATGCATAATAGGAATAAGAACTATAAAACAGAAACACAGCAAACCCAGAATGCTTCGTACATAAACAGTCTTTATTATTAAAGATAGCAGTGGTGATCAAGGTGTTCTCACCACTCGCCAGTAACCCCGATACTGCAGCAGCGCATAGTAGTAGGTATCTTTATTGTTAGACTGGACCACCAGCACCTTATCTATGTAGATGTGGCACCCTTGGTACCAATCCAGGAAGCCACACAAACTCTTGAGCTAGTAAAGGATTTCCTTCCCAAGACCACTGTGACACAGTAACCCCCCGAATGTTCCCATATAGCAGTCTAATAGCTCTTCAGATGCTCCATTTCCATTAGTTGAAATAAAGGCTCTGGAACATATGGGCTATTGGATGTCAGACAACTCCTGGACATGGCCCACCAGGTAAAGATGAAGAAGGGACAGTGAAACTAGCCCAAATAAATAATTAACTTCATCACCCTATTTTGGGACAGAGCCATGTAGTAGCAGACTAGCTAACTGCACCTGCTAACAATCTGATTTGCCAAGCTAGCAGCCAGCATGCCAGAGGGAGAGGGGCCAGTGAAGAAGGGGGGCTGTGTTTTCTATTTCACACTCTTAACTGCACATCACTCCGTGTGTAGTGACGCTCTTTGTTTGATCGGCCAGCTGTAAACATACAGCTGGAGAACTTGCACTGGCAGGGCTTTGATCTGCCATCTCTTGGCCAGAGACCAAAGCCAGGACTGTCATTTTATCTAGAGGTAGGTAGAGAGCCAGCAGAGCAAAATGCATGTAGCGGGGGGAGATTGAAGAGCATATTAATACCATGTGTACATCAATTTAGTTAAAATCCTCTTTGATGATTGATCTGGTAAGTCTAATACCATCTGTGGTCTGACCTAAGCAAGAATCTTGTGTGCACACAACACCTGACTGACCCTATTGTTAATGCAACAAAGTCTACCAGCAAACCAGTTCAGACAAGGCCTCTAGAGGTTTAGAAACAAGTACGGTAGTCTTTTTTTAATGTTCATTGCCCTTTCTATGGTTATTTAAATCCATACACATTCTTTATCATTTTTTTTCCACTTCTGTGTGATTTCACATTGTTCCTTGAATCATTTTGTACCCATATCCTGCTGTCCTCTATTTGCTTTGTGTAAGAAGATCTTGAAATTGTAATTGCCAAGTGGCACCAGGACCCCCCAGTCACTGCCCCCTGTAAGATTATCCATTGACTATTCCATCCTGTCCCTCTGATCTCTCTCCTGTGTCCTGATGAGCTGTAATTCTGTTTGGTTTCTGGTCTTTGCCAAGAGCTCAGCAGTTGTGTTTATCTAAGGCTTTGTTAATCTTTGAGTTGAAGCCCAAAATGCGGAAGCATTTCGCTGGTTCTGCCAACTGTCTCTTATTTATTATTTTATACTCTGGCAGTGGACTTGTTCTTTTGTGGACACCTGAGAGAATCCCTAACTGAGGGCTATCAGTGTCTCTTGCACATTAAAGCAAACTTGCAAAAATTGTAAAAACATGCCTTTTTACACAGCCTATTAGATGTACAGTATATAAATTATTACACCTTTTTTTTTTTTATGAGTAATATAGGTAAAAAAAAAATACTCCCTTCCTTAACGTGTTCTAAATGTCATGCCAACAACTAATATACTGAACTGCACACAGTATGACTATTAAGGATCTCACAGCGAGAGACATGAAGCATTTTTAAAAGTACAAGGTGCATGCAGATTGCTGTAATGCTTGACCATAAATGTGTGATCAGGGAATATAGCTGGTGTATTGAAGCTTCACCTATAGTAGCCTCTGTTTTCTTGCAAACAACCACCTTACAAAACAACCTATTAGGCTTAAATAAGAAATGAAAGGCAAAACATTTGTGTATAATCCTTTTAAAAGAGCTGGTTCACATATGTCCAGTTGCGGTTTTAGTGCAATTTTTAAAAGAAGTTTGATGCGGTTTTCGAGGAGAGCAAAGTTCACAACAAAACTAGAGAACTGACCACAGTGGGTTCTCCTGTTTAGTGTTGTCAGTTTTTAATAGGAAAGCAGAAGGACCAGCAGGAACACCAGATATTTCACACAAATTAAGCAATACAAAGAAAAAATAATAAGTTTTCATACAAATACATGGTACAGCAGGCAGATATCAGGAATATGAAATGTTTGGGTAACAAACACTTTAAGGCAATCAGGCTTACTGCTACTTAGGTGCCCCCAAGCCGTACACACAATGCTATGCCCACTGTCCAGGAAGCACAGGACGCTGAGCAAAGGGTAAATGAAAAGTACTTGTGAGTACAGTTGTCCACAGAAGATGGCTGTGACTGGTGCTTTGGCACCAACATGGTCAGTGGGATTTGCAGAAGGGTCATTACAGGCATCAGGAAGTCAGGAAATAGACAGAAGGTCAGTCCAGACAGCAGGCAGAAACATGGTTGATAGACATGCAAAAAAGTCGCTCCAGACAGCAGGTAGAAACTTGGTCAATAAACAGGGAAAGGGTCAGTTCAGGAAGCTGGCAGATACATAGTTGCTATACAAGCAAAGAGATGGTCCAGGCAACAGGCATAGTCAGAAACTGGAAGAGTGCATCACAAGGCACACTGCTTAAGTCAACAGAAGTGTGCCAAGAGGTGGATGGACCAGTGTGGAACAGAGTATTGCCAGAAGTCTATCAGAATAGGTATTTACAATTGCCTGTTAAAACCTATTGATCACAAGCACATAACAAAGAAATGCCTTAGCATTGCCATACAGCTTTCACATATACTGGAAAATGTATGCACTTCAAATTGCTGTTTTATTTAACAAGTAGTCTAAGCTTACAGTGTTTACAGCATTATATTTTTTTTAAAACAATTTATTGAATATTTAGAAAAGTACAAAACAAACCAGTATAAATGAAGGCAAGCCAAAAAAGGGCGTATACACGTGGTGCAACATGAAAATATGGCTATACAGAGTTCCACTAAAAAGGAGATAATAATAAGGAATCTTGGAAACAGAAATTGAAGAAAAACAGCATATATAAGGTCACACAATGAGAGACATCCCAGCTGTAACCAGAGTCTGGGGTTTTCAAGGGGGTTGGGTATTGTGGTGAGTCATTCTGGGCTTCGACACCACCTATGGGGAACTTGCTGTGTCAGAGATCAGGGAATGAAAACCAGCTAGTGTAGGAATTCCCAAGTACGAGGGGACCTTATTGGGAGTACTAGCAGGTATTTAAAAAGGTGGAGTGGGGACCTTTGTGAATGTTCCAAGGATGTCTCGGGGCGGGGAGGGGAGAGGGGTGGAAGCAAGGGGAGGGGAAAGAAGAGAGGAGAGGGGAAAGTGAGAGAGGAAATAGAAAGAGGGATGGTAAGAGGGAGGGGGTGAAGCAAAACAAAAAAAAAGGGAGGGGGGGTGTGGGGAAGGGTTGATCCCGCCTAGAGCTGAGTATTGGGGGATCAATGTTACGGGGCATTTGAGGCTTATAGCAGGATAATGTTGTACGTAAAGTCATGGCAATTAAGCGATTATCGAGTGGTAGCTGGGCAAGGTAGTGAAGTGAATCCAAGGAGCCCAAGTCATATAGTATTTGCGGGTGGAGTCCTTAGCTTGGGAATCCTCCATATCAGCGACCCGTTAAACCCTGCGAATCCATTCTGTAATGATAGGAGGGTGGTGGATAACCAATGACATGGAATACACATTTTGGCCGCGTTGATAGGATGTAAAGCAGGCGACTTTTTATATTTGGCTTGAGGTATGGATGTATGATGTAGTAGGTATTGGGCCGGCATATAATCAGGGGTAAAGGTGGTGATGCCAGAGATGTGGGAGTGAACTTCCTGCCAGAATGTTTGGATGAGGGGGCATTCCCACCAGATGTGTAGTAGTGACCCATGGTGTTGGGAACACCTCCAACAAGTGAGAGAGGTGGTCGCAGAGAACTTATGCAGTATAGCGGGAGTCCTGTACCATTTAGTATAGATCTTGATTCCGTTTTCTTGAGCGAAAACGTTTAGGGATCCATTGTGAATATTATAGTAGATGCGGGACCAGTCTTCTTCGGAAAGATCCAGGGCCAGATCCCTTTCCCACCACAGACGAAGTGACGCAGGTTGCAAGTGTGACAATGGGAAGAGCAGGGAGTACAACACTGATATCATGTGGCGATGGGGACCCAAGGTATCACAAATCTTCTCAAAGGGAGTAAGGGTCCTGGACCAGTCTGAAGGAGAAGAGAGGGAGAAGTCAGGATTAGAGAATAAGGGTGTCAAAGGGCTGAGTTTCGGGGAAAAGTCCAGTTTTTTACAGACCGTACGGAATATCCGTATGGTAGCCCCTGTCAGTGGATGTGAGAGGCAGACTTTCGGCGTAGAGGATGGCGTGATCCAGGTTAAGTGGCGCGCTGGGGATGGAGAGATGGTATTTTTCGAGATTCACCCAATCTTTGGAGTTGGCATGGGCATGCCAGTCCACGATCCTGGATAGATGGCAAGCCCAGTTGTATTTCAGGAGATGGGGTAACCCCAGCCCTCCCTCCATTTTGGTAAGAGTATCCCAGTTGAGCCTGGGTCTCTTGGATTGCCAGATAAAATCCGAACATAAACGCTTGAAGGATCTGAAAAAAAGAAGTTGGGAGTTGGATGGGAATAGCCTGTAGGACAGATAGCAGCCTAGGGAGGACATTATTTTTTGTAATAGTGATTCTGCCAAACCAGGAAAATGGGCCTTGAGACCAGGTTTGTAGGTCTGTTTTAACTGTATGTAAAATGGCCAGAAAATGTTTAGGGCATAGTTCTGAGAGTTTACTAGGGAGTATATGGCGAGGAATGTGATGGCCTGTGATTCCCAATGAAAAGGGAAGTTGGATTGGCATAATTGTGAAAGTGTAGATGGGAGGGAGACGTTGAGAGCGCTCGACTTGGAGTAATTCATTTTTAAGTTTGAAAGCTCTTGGAAATCATTTAAATTTAAGAGTAGGTTCAAAATGGTAGTTGGGGGGTCCGTAAAGAACAAAAGAATGTCATCAGCATAGGCTGCTAATTTTATGTCTTCCCTGCTACCAAGATACCTTTAATGTCCGGGTTGGACTTTATTTGGCGGAGTAAGGGCTCTAACGTGAGAATAAATATTAGGGGGGATATCCCTGTCTCGTCCCGTTCGACACGGAGAAGGCGTCCAACAGGGAGCCGTTGATTCGTAATTTAGCTGAAGGGGTAGAGTACAGATATACTTTGCAAGAAACGGTCAGAAATCCCCAGAGCTATGAGCGTTTCTGACATATAGTCCCAAGCTACCCTGTCAAATGCCTTCTCCGCGTTGAGGGACAGGTAAAAACCTTGCGTACGGGAGGACAAGAGCCAGTGGTGAAGATGTAAAGCCTTAATAGTGTTGTCCCTAGCCTCTCGTCCAGGGACAAAACCCACTTGGTCAAGGGAAATTACTTCGGTGATGATGGGGAGGAGGCGATTAGCAAGGACTTTAGCATAAAGCTTCACGTCTACATTAAGGAGGGATATCGGTCGATAGTTTGAAACCAGGGTCAGATCTTTGCCAGGCTTGGGGATGACAGAAATATGAGCTTCCAAGAAATCAGGGCCTAAGCTGGGGGAGTCTGGGAACTCGTTGAAGATGTTAACCATGTGTGGCATTAAAACATCTGTGAAAGTTTTATAATACCCTACAGGCAGTCAGTCCGGGCTGGGTGATTTGCCTGGTTTTGATTGTTTCAGAGCAGCCTGCACTTCCATAGTAGTAATGGGCTTGTTAAGGGTCGAAAGGGTATCATTCGATAGGGGTGGGGGAGAAAATTTCTGCAGGAACTGTTTAATCTTGTCTAACCTAGCCTGTTGAAGAGCAGGACGGATATTATATAGTTTATATAGTTTGGAATAGTTTACAGCATTATTAACCCTTCCCTTTCATTAAAGTGTGGGGCTTCAGTCTGCTTTTTTTGATTGGATCAAATCTTCATCTAATCTAAACAATGGGCACTTGGATATTGGATGAAAATACATTTTTATAGAGGCAATCAGGAGTAAAGACCTGTTCTTTGGAAAATATTAGGCCTCACCATGTGACCAGAACCAGAAGGGTGTCCCCTTTCTCTGCGGGATCATGTAAAACAGGACCAAAGAAAAGAGAGCGCAAATCTCACAGTTTAGTAGCGTGAGGAGAGATTTATGATAATAAAAGACAATAAAATATTGCACTCACAGACAAATGGGAGAGGGGGAGCGGTACAAGGCAGTGTGCTTGAGCTAATATGAAGACCATGCGAGGGATGTCTGGCTCCACACTTTGACCACAGGCTGGAGAGAAGCAATGGCTGCTGCTTGCGGATCCGACACTGCAAGGAGAGATGGAAGAAGCCATCGGGATCCAGGAACACCCCTAGAAAGCCACCTGTTGTACACCCCAATTTTCCCCTGTTTACAGGAATGTGTTTCAAAGCAATTCAGCTTCTTTGTCAACCTGTCAAACAGTCTAACTACCTGCTATAAAAAAAACCCACCGGGGGGGGGGGGGGGGGGGCTAACCTCACACCAGTAGTGAGCACATGTAAAAAGGAAAATATAAGGTTGGCAAGTGCCATTGATCCCATGAAGGACAGAAAAATATATAATTGAATAAAAACAAGTTCAAAATGTATGGAGATAAAAACAGTAAAATGAATGACTAATCAAAACAAACATATGAGTAATCTAATTAGATTTCACTACTATTCTGTAGTTGTAGCTGTTGGCCATATTTCAGCAATGATGTCACCACTATGCTCGGCCTCTTCCCTTATATAGCTGATAAAAGCGCTGAGAGCTGTCATTTGGTTCTGTGTATTGCCTTGATTG
Organism: Pelophylax lessonae; assembly: GCF_965119305.1. Classification (NCBI taxonomy): domain Eukaryota; kingdom Metazoa; phylum Chordata; class Amphibia; order Anura; family Ranidae; genus Pelophylax; species Pelophylax lessonae. The sequence continues at coordinate 146,261,736 of NC_138779.1, read as the reverse complement.
GTTGCATGTGGAGGTCATCAAGCATTTTTTTAGACCAGTCGACAGGCGGTGGGCATCCTGATTGATTATGGACTAAAAATTAATGAAGCTGAATCTGTCAAAATAAAAATGCCAATTTTCTTTGCTATTAGGTAGAGGTTGTAAAAAAAAAAGGGGGAGAGGGGAGGTGGACACTGCCCTTGGGAAGATGTACCAATGCATAAAAAAATATACATTTTGGAAAAAAAAAAAAAATCTAAAAATTCCATTTGGCCCACCTTTCTTTCCTCCATTTTGAGAGACACAGAGTTCCTGCAGCCATGTAAGAGCGCAAAATCTACACACCCTTGAGGTGACTGTGTACAATATCAAGGCTCATGCCTCCTCTCTAGAGAGAATTGCCTGCGAAGACCAAGTTAATATTATTGTCGGTACCCCCCTTGTCTGATGAAGACACCCTTAGCCAGAGGGCAGTCTGTGATCTCAGCACTTTGGATGTTGCTGCTCGCCTGTTTGGAGGTAAAGTCCACGGTTCTCCTTAGATTGAAAGAAATGGACCCTGAGCAGGACGTCTCTCGGTAAGTCCGGTGCAATAAAATTGGGTTTAGGGATCCTGTGAATCCTGTCAATCATAAGGTCAGATTCTGAGAGTGTGGGAACTACAGTGGAGAAAAGCTCTTTGGCAAACTGAGGTAATTGGGCTGTTTGGACAGATTCTGGAATCCCCCTCGATTTTAGGTTATTCCTTCTAGACCTGTCTTTTTGGTCTGCGATTTTGTCCTTTAGCCATGAGATGTCTTCAGAGTGTGTATTGTGTGCATCCACCATAGCATTAAATGATATATGTTTTACTCATGGAAGATTCCACAGCATCTACCCTGTCCCCCAGGGAGTGCAGGTCTTGCCTAAACTGCTGCAGACAGTTCATCATGTCAGTTTGTATGGAAGGGGACAGCAGAATATTTTTGAGCACTGTATCGGAGACAGACTGTCCCCCTGTAGGGAATGTAGGGAAGGCATCCTTAGGGTCTTGGTGTTTGTGCATGGAGTCTGTATGAGAGGGCTGTTCAGGGCCCTGCTCCATGGAATACTCATGCCCAGGCCTAGGGGGCGAGTCCCGATGGTATTTAGCATTAACTGGGCTTCTGGATGAGGGAGAGGCAGGGGAATAGGAGCCTGAAGAACCTCCACTGTCTGGATTGCCTACCTGCCTCAATCCCGCTTCGTTGAGCATATCCCCGCTGGCGCCTTGTGGAGGAGGCTGTGACAGGCCGCCACCATCTTGCCGGAGTCTTGCGGCAGGTGAAATGAAGAAGCCTTCCAGCTTGTTAAGCTGCGGGGCTTCGTTTTTGCATTGGGGCATGGCTACCCGATTCAGGAGGCGATCCAGGCGGTTTGCGGGTGACGGAGGTCACTGTAAGATGCTGATGTCCCGGGTGGCCGAGCGGAGCTCCTGGCTTAAGCGGCCATCTTCTTCACCGGATGCCACGCCCCCAGTCCATGGTTGTCTAGTTCATGCCAGAAAAGTACAAGGCCAGACTCCAAAAGTGGCCAAGCAAGAGAAAAATAAAAAGAAGATTGGCTGAGCAAAGAGGTGCATGCAATACATCTGGCGCTTTGTTAATGTTGTGCCCACTTTTGGCAAGAAGAAGGGGTTAATAATATATATAATAAATAACATTGCCTGGGGTGCCCTAATCCTTCAGTGAAGAGGAGCATCTCTGTGATTTATCAAAAGTGTTGCAGCAACACTGACATTCAGGGTGAATTCACGCATTGCTCGGTGACAGGTGTTTTACTATATTGTAAAACATCTGTCACTACAAGGACACACGGAAAACAGTTGTTTTCTGTGTGTCCTATTCACACTGAGTCGCAGCCCAGAGCTGTGTTTAAAGGCAGCATGCTGCATTTTATCACAGAGCACTGTACAAAACCGCATGGCACTGTACAGCAGCACAGCGAATCATACTGCCATACAGCCACATGAATAAAGTATACTTTTGTATAATGACAATAAAAGAGGGAGCTGTGTGTGTGATGCACTGAATTGCTCACCACACTGTCCCCAACTGCAATGGAGAGTGGACAGCTGCAAGAGAGGTAAAGCGTTCCAGTAGCTGTCTGTTCTAGTTTGAATGCACCCTTACATAAATTGCTGGAAAATTACACATCATTCCCAGTTTTTTTTCCAAAAAAAAAAAAAAAAAACAGCACACAGAGTCCTCCAAGGATCCACTATGTATATTGGAGGGCCTATAAAGGGTTCTGTGAACCGTGTTTTTTTTTTTTTTTTTGTAGGTGTCACATTTGGATTAGTACACCCTGCAATAGAAATGGAAAAAATACATAACCGGCACTTTGAGTCTGGTGTGGAGGTGTTGATTTTAGAGAGTTACTCATTTGGTTCTGGAATTTATTGTAAATATTCCTCTTTCCAATGGGCACACGGGCATTTTGGTCACTTCAGGAGGCATACTGCTCTCTCATTGGTGCCTGTCTTTCCCTATCATCTGTCTATCACCCTATAACTAATGGATAGCTTCTTGGCTCCTATGAACGACCCTCCTGTCCACCTAATTTGTTTTACTGTTGCAGTGCTCTATTTAAGCATCACAAGCCCATGGCTCTGGGTGTGTGATAGTGTTCCAGCTTCCTGGATCCCTACCTGTATTCCTGCTAGTCCCTGACCTATCTACCTGCCTTGGATTTTATGTTGCTGACTCAGATTATTCACTACTCTACTTTGACCTTGGGCTGATTTTTGGATTATGCTTATCTGCTGCCTTGCCTGACCTCAAAACTGCTTACTGGATCACACTTACCAGAAGCCTACCCTGACATTGGATTGTCACACAGATGTTCTCCTACAGTACCATTAACCCTGCATGACCAGCCGATAGAATACAGGTACCTCATTTCTGTTACCCTTTCTTAGTCCCAGTGTCATTTGGCCAGGAACTGTAAAGCATTGTGTACTACAACCTGGGGGAAACTCATTACCAGTAGTGTGCTTGCCTTACAGGAACAAAGGCTGCTATAGGTGGAAGAAACACTTTCTAGCTTTAGTACCTAACCCCGGACTAAGCATCATAGCTGCTTGTTCAACAGCAGAGCTGATTGGCTCTTTGTGCTGCCTATTTCTTACCAGCCTGAGCTCTTCTATACAGGACCTGAAAGAGAATAATTCCACGCTAAATTCACATGGTTACAATGCTTACGTTAAAAATGCATTTAAAGTGTTACTAAACCCACAACAGTTAAATCTGTCTGTATATGCAGTAAAGCATGTTTGTTATATTCTCTGTGGAACCTAAGGGGTTAATCCTGCACATTGTGTAAAATGGCTGTTTGATCCTGTCTTCTCTGATATTCTCCTTTTTTACTGTCTTCAATCCATATGCTGATAGAGCAGAGCCTTGCAGGCACTCTGCATGTCCTCAGTTGGGTATGTATTGCTAGACATTTTTTTTTTTGGGGGGGGGGGAGGGGTGCATGTGACAAGCACAGGGCCAATCAGCACTGTCCAGATAGAGGGTCAGGAGTCATGTAGCCTCATAGAACAGTCAGAGGAAGAATAAAAAATCCTCCTACAAGCTTTAACCAGTGCTCAGCTGGACACTGATAGAAGTAACAAGACCGCTATATACCGCTGATGAGGTATTTAGCAGTTTATATTTTCTGAAATAATTGCATTCCCATGTTCTGTGTACTGTGGGAGAACAGATATAGTGAATGCAGGGTCCTGGGTTTAGTGACACTTTAACGATGTATTAATAAACATAAAGCTGGGTTATTTGTATATTTTATATCTGTCTGGTATTCAACTTTTCTTTCTAGTTTTGATAACAGTGTATATTGTATGCGTGTATGCTAACACGAAAATAAATATTTTAAATAAATGTTATAATATGTTCATAGTTTTTAAGCACATAAACTTAAAAAATAAAATAAAATTGGCTAAAAACAATTCTACGCTATCTAAAATCTGACAGAGGGAAATATAGTATTAATAAATAACAACTTTTAACTTTGTCTCAAAAATCACTTTAGTTCTGAACATCTGAAAATAGTATTAATAATAATTTAAACAAGCAAACAATATGCTATGTTTATTGGTATTTTGAAGTAAACTTATTTTTCAAGACCATGTAAACAAAGTGGTACTTTATAGTCTATTTAATCATCTTTTTCAAATGCACTGCTGTTACTTATATGCAAGTTTTGACTGTAACAGATCAACCGGCACCCCGACCGGGTACCTCCGTTGACGGATGCTCCTAGTGCTTCCCGAGGGCTCCAAGCACTCCACCAGACACCGTAACCACCTCAGACCCCACGAACCACCACAGCTTGGTTAGGGTCTCACCGTCTCTTACCTACCCTGGACCTACGACAAGGCTCCAGGTTCCCGTGGGTGAACCTCTCTTTCCCCAGAGAGGGCAGCAGGCTCTACACAAGCTCTTACAAGAGCTTAGTTATTATCCAAGGGAATATGGAAGACAATAGCAATCCCTTGTAGCATATTCCCCCAATAAGAGACAGGACTCTAGATTGAGGGTGAAGTAGCTCAACTTTATTGAACACGAAACAGACTTATATACAGTTTTCCCCCACAAGGTTACCGCCCAGGTGGACCTTGTTGAGGACTGGAAGTGACATTCACAATCCAATAGAAACAGGGTTTTACACTCAGTCATTCTCATACAGTGTACACAATCCCCCCCCCCGTAACCTAAACTAATTATCTAGCCATCTGGACAGAACAATGTGAGGTCATTAACATTAGACAATGGAACAGCACAATCCACATTCACTCACTATACACAAACAATAGGACAAGGCTGCCAGTGACAGTCTGTGTGTCTCTCTCACATTAAAGCTGGAATACACATTATCCCAATCCACAAACAATAGGGAAAACCTGTCTGACATTGAGGGATATGTAATACACACATCATTTAGGAATTACAGATTTCATGGCAATTGGAAAAGATCTTCATATTTCTATATGGAGATATTGCTGACAAATATGACTGTCCCATCTGAAGTAATTCAAACCATTAATTATCTATTTTTAACTTCCACTGATGGTGAATACTGTCACATTGACTTTTTGTAAAAAGTCAGAAGTTAAGCTGTTATCTCTACCACTAACCACTAAACCTGACCACTGATGGTTGTGTCCACATGACAGTTTGAAAGAAAGCACAATAATACGGGCTGTGTTTTTCTAAAACAACTATTATAAATAAGCATCACTTTTATAAATTTACCAGATGCATTCATTCTAATCTAATGAATGTGCCTGAACTGTATAATAGTCATTACCCGTTACATATTTTTTAACAAACATTATTGCTTCCTTGACAACTTAATTTATTGCTAGGCAGCCCTGAACCCCGATGCCGCTAAACATTTATACAGTCATATGGCCTGCTACCTATAGATAAAACCTAGAACATATTCTATATTCCAATTTGTTAGACCATTTTTCTTTTTTTTTTTATTCCAGAGCTTTTATTTCACATTACCTTTTCATCACCCATTGAATTAAGTCACAGCTTATTTAAAATATTTTTTTTTCTGCAAACAATGTGCTTTGCTATATGATTGCAACCATAAATTGCCCACATGTTTAATTCCCTATTTACCTGTTGATTCTGATAGTTTTCTTCAATTGACATAATTTCTAGGAGAGGGCAACACTGCAAGATCACTGCTAAAATTCCAGCAGAGTTGCACATTGTGAGGCTCTGCAGGACATGCTGGAAAGGTTGTCTGGGACAGGAAGGTTGAAATGATATGAGAGCACCCAACAGTGTTCAGTGTTCACCACCCAGCCACTGCTGGAAGAAAAAGCAGAAAACTGGCCAGAGTAGTCATGTGAACAGAAAAAATGGCACAGTGACTATCTTGTGGCATTGCTTAGAGATCAGTGTAGTATTCAGCATGCACAGCCTACATTAGTGGTTTCTCCACAAACGGCGGGCAGTCCTCAGATATGCAGAAAGTGGAGTTGACATAATGGCATTAGAGTCGCTCTCTGCATTATTATACTATAAATGAGGGGAGCCATGTTGATGCCCCCTCAGAGGGTGGGGCCACAACACTCTGCATTCTGGATTGATCCTGAGGAAGACAAGCTTGTGCCTCATCGAAACATTGTGCGTTCACCTTACAAGACCCAAGGAGCGCGGCCGCCTATCCATGGAAGCAAGAAACGCGTCGCAGTGTTGTGACGTCATCTACTCAGGACGCCAGAGCTTACTGCTCTCCAAGCTTCGGTTTCATTTGGTTTGCCTTCCAAGCCTCATTCCCACTCCTGCTCCATCCACCGCTATTTGTTACGGTGAAGAGGGGATACTTTTCCCGATGGCGGCGACCACAGGATGACGTACACCCCCACCCTGGAACATCCAGGGGGGTGCCTAACTACCAATTGTAATCCTTAACCGATGTGAGTGTTTATTACATCTTAATGAATGTACTAAAGTCTACACTTAGAGACGCCTCTTCTCTCTTTTTATTCTCAGCCCTGTTGGAACCTTTAGCTTATTAATTCATCTGATGGCAGCCCTACATGTTGGACTTTTTTCATCATGCATCGACTAATATGGACTTTTTCTATACTGTGCAGCTGATGCGCCTGATTTATGTTTCTCAAATAGAATGTCTGAAGTATTCTAGGGTTAATGACATTGGCCATTAGTTAACCCCAAAGACTGAGGGTATTTTGTGACATAAAGAAGTCCTGTGTGGAACAGCTCTAGATTTAAAGCTACCTCCAGCTTTTGTTATACTTTACATAGTTTGTTTGGGCCACGCTTGCCCAAATGAGCTATGTCCCCCACTAAGATGTAAGGCCGCTGGATGTGCTGCATTAACTGTATGCAACTGAGGCTGCGTACAGCATACAACACTGTGTTCAGGGTTTGAGCTGAGACCTTCCTGTCCCATACTCAGAACACAGTAGAGACTATCTGAGTGGCACTCAGCCATGTATAGAAAACAATGTATTCTAGCAATGAATACAAAGCTTCCTCTAATTGGCTAAGTCAGAGACAGGTTGATGATGTCACAACCTCTGACTCGGCCATTTATAGGAAGCTTTGTATTTTTTGCTAGAAAACATTGCTTTCTATAAATTAATGTCCACCACTCAGATAGACTCTATTGTGTACTGGGTATGAGACAGGAAGGTCGTTGCTTGCAGCTGGAACACGGTTTTGTATGCTGTATGCAGCCTCAGCTACATACAGTTTTTACAGCACATCTAACGTCCTCACATCTTAGTGGGGGACATAGTTTGTTTGGGCAAGCTTGGCCCAAACAAACTATGTAAAGTGTAACAAAAGCTGTATTTCAGCTTTAAGAAGAGTATTGCATCCTATGCTGCTTTTGTATTTTGTACATCGGCTGTGGCCCACGTTTTTTTGTTTTTTTTACTTGCTTGGGTTGAGCTTTGAACTTTTATTTTACAAAACCATTGAGTGTTATAACCAATGGAAATTTGTTAATAAAAAATGTCAAATTCACCTTGTTATTTATTTACTTGCTACACATACTCTCCAGCAAACAGGGACCTTATGGTAGGTTCATCAAGCTTTTTTTGATGAAAATGACTGAAATGACTTTTTAACTTACGTTAGAATGTTAAAGATTTTTATTGATTGGGTTTACATACATTTTTGAGCATCGGTTCATGTATCTGATATGATAAAACGAGTTCAGAGATGGGTAGAAAAAATGGTGAAAGGTCTGGTGGATAAAACATATCAAGTAAAGAAGGGAAAGGGGAGACATAATTAAAACTTTTAAATACATTTCATGCCGGTTCACACATATGCAATGTCAGACATTGCATGTGATTCCAAGCGCGCTGCTCTGCAAATCACATGGGATGTCTGTGCGTTCCGAATTCAGCCATACAGATTGTGTGGCTGAATTTGCATCGCATTGGGACCAAAGTCGCACAGGACCCTTTTTTTGGTCCGCACCAGAATCTGATCGCATTGGTGTTCACACCTATGCGATCCGATTCATGTTCGAATTGACAGTTCACACTGCGATATGCAAACTGATCTGGGGGTGTCATTAAGATTGTATTGAAGCCCCCAGCGATTCACATATGGCAGTGTGAACTGCCTTCAAGTCGTGTGTGATGCGGGAACCCACAGTGGATTTGCAAGGTTCCCACATCACATATGTGTGAACCGGCACTAAGGGGGTGAATAAGGTTCAGGAGGACAGTAATTTCAATATGAAACCAAAAACATGAGGACATGAACTCAAACTAACTGGAAGAAATCTCAAAACTAATCTTCGAAAGTATTATTTTACTGAAGGGTAGTTTATGCTTGGAATAGACTTCCAGCAGAGGTAGTGAGTCAGTCAACAGTAAATGGCTTCAAACATGCTTGGGATACACATAGATCTATAATTAGACACACACTTTAACAAAATAATAAACACACAAAAATGGGCAAAATTGGTGAACCCCTTGGTCTTTTTTTAATGCAAATTCTCTGAAACTGCAGGTTAAAGATTTTGTGTCAGATTTTGCATCATCACTGCTTCATATTATCCATACGCGATCTTGCCCAGTCTGTTTTTCATTATGACTGGGCAGTAATTAAAGGGTATCACCATCTGAGGGAAATTATGTAATATTTCCCTCTCAGGAAGTGCTCTTTTTTTATTATTTCTTTGTCAGGGAGTAGGCATTCCAGCATGTTTCTATACCCACCAAATCATTCATCTCTATTGCCCTTTTTAGCCATTTGTTACTTGTTTTAAAAAATGCAGACTGCCATACAGACTGCTCAATCTTCTATTATTCAGGCTATCCATGCTAGAAGTATGGATGGAATAATCTCCACTGCTACCTGAATACCGTATCTTTGACTGCATCTGATAGTATATAGTCACTGTGGCTACCTGACTCTGCCAATCAATTTTTACATTGACTTTTTCAAGCTAGGTAGTGTTTGCAGGGTCATCTGTGGCTCAAATTGCATCCAATTCAGCAACACTGAGCCAAAATGGGAGCCGTCCACTAGGACAGTGATGGCAAACCTTGGCACCCCAGATGTTTTGGAACTACATTTCCCATGATGCTGATGTAGCGGGGTCTTCCATTATACAAGTTCTAAAAGACTGCTGCTTGACATTTGAGAGGAACTCGGCTCCATCTAGTGGCCAAAATGACACATTGCAGCGGCTATGGAATTTCTTTTGATGTTATTTTCCTTTCAGGAAGTTGAGCAGTCTTCATCGCCCATAGTGCTTTGAGAGTACCAGGGTGCACTGCTGCACCGCACAGCCTTCTGGGGGAAGCTTTATAAAGGAAGGGAGGAGCCAGGCTCACTCTCTTGGGAAAGACACAGTGAGACAAGCAGGATGCCAGTGCTGTGGGCTGATGCTGTATGCTAGGCCGAAACTCCTGGGCCTTAAGTGACTAAGTTGCAGTGTTTCATCTCCAGTAGAGGATCCCTCCTGGAGGTCCCATCGATGTTCTACAGAGACCAGACTCATCCACCCCAAATACCTAGCGCGGCTGGTGACAGAGGCCGGAGACTGAGACAGCAGCGGAGGCTTCCTGGGAGACAGTCCTGTTGGTGAGAGGGCACCTGCCCAAAAACTGACTCTATCTATCAAAAAAGTAACTTTAGTCAGGATTAGCCTTAGAGTAGTAGAAGGCAATATACCAGGTGGCCCAGTACATCTCTCACAGAAGTTTTACCGCCAATCCTGCACAGACACCCCGCGGTGATTACTAACTGTTTGCTGCCATTCTCTCTATTGATCACCCATCCTCAATGTGGATTACAAATTGCGAGTGCACCAACGTTGCTAGCGAAGATATAGAGAAGAAACAGCGGACTCAGATAGGTCTGACATTCTGATACTGTGTCTAACTGAATGCTGAGCCTTATCTCCAAAAGTATAATAGTGATTAAGATGGTGGTCCTATAGGCTCTGAGACATTTCCTGAAACAATTAATGTGCCCTTGAGGAGTGATATCACAGTATTTATCTTATCTTTGATTAATTAATCAGTATATCCTTTTACAAAGTCATATTTTACTGTATCGAAACTGTTTATTTGATTTACAGTAAATAACTTTCCTGTTTAAAAGCAAGCTTGTGTGTGGTCACCTTGTATTACCCAGAAGGACTGCAGCTGGAGAGAGGTAACAGGTCATTATTATTTATTGAAGTGTTATATTCCAATCTGTGTAGCCATTTGGTATTCCAGTCCTATTCTGGGTCAGTTGTGCCTAGGGAGGGTTCGAGCCAATTCTGTGGGTTGTTAGGCAGGACGTAGACCCAATAATCTAATCAGCAGCTCCTGCGGGGGTGGTGCTACACGTGGGGGCTCGTCCGGGATTATCTACAGTCCTGCAACACAACCCTCTCAGCCACAGAATCCCCCTCAACGCAGAAATGGATCCTACCGCTGCAGCCGAGTGGTGCAGGGAAGAGAATGTCGTAGTGGAAAATGGCCTGGTGGTTGAAATCAAGGGAGAGGTCTGGACTGAGGAAAAACTCCTCCCAGTTTTAAGGGCACTGTCCACAGACAGGAAATTCTGGGTGACTGACATAAAGACAGACACCACCGTTCCACACACGTATGCATTGTGTGAGTGGAGGAAGGGGGTCCCTGATTACTTTAAGGGAACCAGTGTAAAGACTACTGACCAAACAGAACTTTTCTTAATACATCCAGAAGTCCTTACTGAAGGTCCCTCATCCACCACTCCTGGGGGATCCAGCAAAGAAAAAGGTGTCCAAGAAGGGAGTCCAGAGTCACCACCTTTGTCTACCTTTAGCTCAGAACTGTGTGCTGTTCTCGGGGAAATCGTAGCAAAATGTAGTAAGGACTCCCCAAACTATCTGATGACTGAATATAGGAAGCTCAGGACATTCTCTGGGAAACAGCCTGTGCCTTCGACAGAAGATGGGTTTGAAGAGTGGTTAGATACCGCCACTCAGGCTTTGGAAGAGTGGGAGGTACCAGAACAGCACAAGAAACAGAGAATCACAGAAAGTTTAAAGGGACCTGCACTAGAGGCCGTACGTAATCTCAAGCTAAGCAAAAAGAACTGTACTGCACAGGATTATCTAGACATTCTACAAGATGTATTTGGTCGGACGGAGAACGTGGCTGAACTTCTTTACCAGTTAGACCACTGTTACCAAGAAGAGGAAGAGAAGTTGTCCGAATTTATTAGACGCCTAGATAAGATCATCCACCAGATCTTGTTAAAGAAAGGGATAGACCCCTGGAAGGTAGATGAGACTCGTGCACGGCAGGTGCTGAGAGGGGCTCAACCCTTAGATCCCATTGCCATACTGTTGCGAACTCGCCAAGATGGTGGCATTCTGGAATACCCTGACCTGATCCGAATGGTCAGAGAAGAAGAGGTCATGTTGGACAACAAAAGGAAGAGTCGGCAGTTTGACTCAACTGCTCGTGTCAGAGTGATAAGTGCAAAAGAAAGTGACTCGCAAGTTGAACTCCTAAAGACCCAGGTGTCCCAGTTGATAGAAATGGTGTCCATCCTGACTAGTCAGGCATCTACTCTACCTGATGGGAACGTGTCAGAGAAGCCGGATAAACCTTCTAACCTTAGAGTAGACCCGGAACCGAGACCTAGGAGATCGCTAACTTGTTTCAACTGTGGGGGAGTAGGACATGTTAGAGGAGTATGTCCCAGCCCAGGAAATGTCGCCTCAGAACCTCGCAAGCCAGCGGAAAAACTTCAGAGGGCACCCGTGAAGGAGTCGACCGGGTGCCTGCCAGTTTCAAGGGAATCCAAGAGACTCAATGATTCAGGGAATCTGAGTCAGGGAGTCAGATCCAGGTACAACGCCCCTAGTTCTATACTCCAGGCTACTGAGAGGAGGAAAATCAATGCACACCGGGCCCAGAGGGGACTGAAGTCCAGAAGAAAAAAAAAGAAAAGAGCCTGGGTGCAGAGAACTGAATCAGACAACAAGGCCACTTCAAGAGAATTCCCAACTAACTTGGTCGGGCCTTCCCCTGTAGTCTCTGTCCAGGTAGAAGGAATTTACACAAGAGCCCTCCTTGACACTGGGGCCCAAGTGACTCTTCTGTATAGAGACTTCTATGATAAACACCTTACCCATCTACCTCTGCAGAAGTTGGAAGATCTGGAGATATGGGGTATCGGGACTCAAAGTTTTCCCTATGACGGGTATCTGCCAATCAAGTTGACCTTTGACCCATCAGTGGCTGGTGAAGCTGAAACCTTCGACACCCTAGCAGTGGTCTGTCCTCGTCCGCCAGGGGCCAACAAAAGCTCTCTCATCGTAGGGACCAACACTGACCTAGTAAGGCGCCTCCTGACACAACTGGTCCAGGGACAGGATGCTCCAGCACCAAGGATTCACCCCATGCTACGGCAGGCCTATCAACGATTAGTATTGGAGCAAGAGACTCCTGCAGAAGGAGTTGGAAGACTCTGGAAGTTGGACAGAACAGAAAAGGTCTTGCAGCCAGGAGAGGTGGCTTGTCTGAAAGCTTCCGTTAAACTCACATGGAAACAGCCGGGCCCTTTTATCATCTTTGAATCAGGTCCACAGGAAGAGGAGAGAGGGATAGAAGTAATCCCTGAAGTGATCCCTTTGAAGGTGTTACAGAAAAACCATGGAAGGGTTTTAGTGAGTGTCAGAAACACCTCTACTACACCGGTGAAGGTACCGGCCAGAGTGCTGTTGGGCCAAGTTAACCCGGCTACCCCAGTTGTCCCATCTGATCTTAAAGAGGAGGAAAGGGGTGAAGATGTTATAGAAGAGCTCTGCTCTGGAAACGCTGCCCTCCCATCAGAATGGGTGAAGAGGGCCAAGGCACAACTTGCTCGATGGCGAGGAATATTTTCTAGGGATGAGTTCGACGTGGGATGCGCCAGGAGTGCCACTCATAAGATCCGCCTGAGTGAGGACAAACCTTTCCGAGAAAGAGTCCGGCGAGTTCCCTTAGGTGACTTAGAAGATCTACGTCAGCAGCTGGCGGAACTCAAGAAGACTGGGGTTATTCGAGAATCCAGGAGCCCATATGCTTCTCCGATAGTGGTAGTCCGGAAGAAAAACGGATCTCTGAGGCTTTGTATCGACTACCGAACCCTGAACAGAAGAACCATCCCAGACCAGTATACCACTCCTCGAATCGAAGACGCCCTACAGAGCCTGTCAGGGGCGAAGTGGTTCAGTGTGATGGACTTAAAGAGTGGGTATTATCAGATCCCCATGCACCCTGAAGATCGGGAGAAGACAGCCTTCATCACCCCTGTGGGGTTCTTTGAGTTCAATCGCATGCCTCAGGGGTTGTCAGGGGCCCCTGCTACCTTCCAAAGGCTGATGGAAAGGACCGTTGGAGATATGAATTTGATAGAGGTACTGGTATACTTGGATGATGTTATCGTGTTTGGCAGAACTTTGGAAGAACACGAGGAGAGGTTGGAAAAGGTCCTGAAGAGGCTACATGAAGAAGGCCTGAAACTTTCTCCTGAGAAGTGCCAATTCTATCAGTCCTCGGTCCATTACCTGGGCCACATCGTGTCTGAAGAAGGGGTGGCCACCGACCCGGACAAGCTGGATGCTGTCGCCTCCTGGCCGAGACCTACGAATGTGACCGAACTTCGGTCGTTCCTGGGTTTTTGCTCCTATTACAGGAGGTTTGTAGAGGGGTTCGCCAAGATTGCCCGACCCCTCAATGAGTTACTAAAGAACGAAGAAGATGACGTTCCTGAACTGGTCAAGCCAATGAAGTCCACCATGGGACCCCGGAAGGCCAAGGAGTCCATCCAGGATCAGTGGACCCCAGAATGTGAAGGGGCTTTCATTCAGTTGAAAAAGAATCTAACCACTGCCCCTGTGTTGGCCTACGCAGACCCCACGAAACCATATGAACTACATGTCGATGCCAGCCGAGATGGGCTGGGTGGGGTACTCTACCAGGAACATGAGGGCCACCTGCGACCCGTAGCCTACGTGAGCAGGAGTCTACTACCTGCTGAAAGGAATTATCCTACCCACAAACTTGAATTCCTGGCCTTAAAGTGGGCAGTGGTCGACAAACTGAAAGATTACCTGTACGGAGCTGAATTCATTGTCAAGACGGATAATAATCCCCTTACTTATCTGTTGACTACAGCTAAGCTGGATGCAACAGGACACAGATGGTTGGCTGCCCTCTCTAGCTTCAACTTCAGCCTGAAGTATCGGCCAGGAATCGGGAACAGGGATGCAGATGCCCTATCCAGAAGGTTGCATGCACCACACGAACCTGATGAAGAATGGACCCATTTGGCTCCAGAAGGGGTGCGTGCCCTATATCAGGGAACTGAACTTCGATCCAGAGGAGGATCAAGAGCCGAAGAGATTGGGGTTTCGGCTGTCGGAGTACCCAAATACTATTGCAGGGTGACCCAGGTTGAAGGGGAAGATTTACCCCGGCTGTCCAAAAGGGACTTGAGGAAGGAGCAGCTGGAAGACCCTCTGGGAAAACTTCTTTTGGAAGCCTTGGAGATCCAGCGCCCTGAGTTGCTTCTCACCGACTCTCCTCAGGGGGCCCGTCTGTTGCATAGAGAGTGGACCCGGTTACAGATCCGAGAAGGGGTGGCCTACCGAAGAGGCCCATCTGAAGATCTGGAGGAGAAGTGGCAACTGTTCTTACCAGCTAAATACAGGGAGAGAGTTCTGGCTGCTCTTCATGATAATCATGGCCATCTGGGACCTGAAAGAACTTTTCAGCTTGTCAGAGACAGGTTCTACTGGCCCTGTATGAGGGCCGAAGTTGAAGGATACTGTCATTCTTGTGTCCGATGTATACAAAGGAAGACTCTGCCACGTCAAGCAGCCCCAATGGGCCATCTGCAAAGCCAGGGACCCATGGAACTGGTGTGCATTGATTTCCTTTGCCTAGAGCCTGATCTGAGTGGCCAAGGGAATGTCCTTGTGGTAACAGACCATTTTACCAGATACGCCCAAGCATTCCCAACAAGGGATCAGAAGGCCTCTACAGTAGCCAAAGTTCTTGTAGAAAAGTTCTTTGTACACTATGGGTTACCACAACGCCTCCATTCAGATCAGGGAAGAGACTTTGAAAGCAGACTGATCAAGAGACTGTTAGATCTGTTAGGCATCCAAAAGACTAGAACTACTCCCTACCATCCACAAGGGGATGCCCAGCCGGAACGATTTAACAGGACTCTTTTGGACATGTTGGGGACTTTAAGCTCAGAGAAGAAACAGCATTGGGGCAAACATGTAGCTGCCATTGTGCATGCCTACAACAGTACTGTCAGTGATGCTACTGGATATTCCCCTTATCGTCTAATGTTTGGACGAGAGGCTCGATTGCCAGTGGATTTGGCCTTTGGCATCTCGCCCGATCACACCTCTTCAGCATCGCACAAGGGATATGTGGACCGACTGCGGAAGAGTCTGAAATCGGCCTATGATAAAGCTCAGGCCACATCTGATCAACGTGGACTGAGGAATAAAAGGAATTTCGACTTAAAAGTTCGGATCCAAGACTTGCAACCAGGGGACAGGGTATTGTTGAGGAACTTGGGTGTCCCGGGAAAACACAAGTTGGCAGACCGCTGGAAGTCCCAACCTTATGTTATCTGCAAGCAACTACCAAACCTCCCTGTGTATCAAATTCGGCCTGAAGGAAGTGTGGGTCCATTGAAGACTTGGCATAGGAACCATTTACTGCCTCTCTCTGAAGCAGTTCGCATGCCTCCTGTCGTAGATTCGCCAGAGACCCCTTCGACCTCTCGCCTGTCCAGACCAGTCACCAGATCTCAGTCGACACTCCCAGATGTGAGGGAGGGAAATCCTCCATCTGAAGATCTGGAAGATGAAGAGGAGGTACCTGACTGGATGTGGTCGTCTCAGTTACCAGAACCCACACCTGCCTCCCTGTCTTCATCCGAATTGGCTGACAGAGGAACCCTTCGGGCGGAAGCCCCCGAATTCATACCTTTCCACATGCTTCCAGAAGAAGTAGTTGATGATGAAGATCCTGAGGAGGAGGTTGCACCTTTCTCTGAAGAAGAACTGACCGCTCTTGAAGCATCAGATTCCTGTGTGTTGGAACATGAGGAGGAGGAGGACATTGAAGAATCCCCAGAAGTGGCTGGTCCTAGTACCTCTGAGATCGTGCATCCCAAAGAACAGAGGGAAAGAAGAGTCATTCACCCACCCAAAAGACTGACCTATGACCAATTGGGTGAATGCTCGGAAGAGGCTATCTTTACTTCCAAACGAACTCTTGATCAGCCTAGTTCTTCCACCGCAGATTTGGTGGAGGACAACCCTAGCTCACCCCCAGGCACATCTGTACAAGCCACTCAAGTGTCAGGGGTCTGTGAACAGAATTACCTTCCCTCCCCCGACAATTGGTGGGAGGTTCCTATGTCGAACCTGTGTTGTAATATGCAGTTGTTAAGTTTGAACTCTGCTTATGAAAAGGAAGATGATTCCCTGTTATGCATATGTTAATGTTTTTTTTTTTTTTGTGTACTGCCAACATATGCACTGGAGTACATGCTGTTGTCCTCTTTGGGGACCAAAGTTTCTCAAGTGGGGGGAGTGTGTAGCGGGGTCTTCCATTATACAAGTTCTAAAAGACTGCTGCTTGACATTTGAGAGGAACTCGGCTCCATCTAGTGGCCAAAATGACACATTGCAGCGGCTATGGAATTTCTTTTGATGTTATTTTCCTTTCAGGAAGTTGAGCAGTCTTCATCGCCCATAGTGCTTTGAGAGTACCAGGGTGCACTGCTGCACCGCACAGCCTTCTGGGGGAAGCTTTATAAAGGAAGGGAGGAGCCAGGCTCACTCTCTTGGGAAAGACACAGTGAGACAAGCAGGATGCCAGTGCTGTGGGCTGATGCTGTATGCTAGGCCGAAACTCCTGGGCCTTAAGTGACTAAGTTGCAGTGTTTCATCTCCAGTAGAGGATCCCTCCTGGAGGTCCCATCGATGTTCTACAGAGACCAGACTCATCCACCCCAAATACCTAGCGCGGCTGGTGACAGAGGCCGGAGACTGAGACAGCAGCGGAGGCTTCCTGGGAGACAGTCCTGTTGGTGAGAGGGCACCTGCCCAAAAACTGACTCTATCTATCAAAGAAGTAACTTTAGTCAGGATTAGCCTTAGAGTAGTAGAAGGCAATATACCAGGTGGCCCAGTACATCTCTCACAGAAGTTTTACCGCCAATCCTGCACAGACACCCCGCGGTGATTACTAACTGTTTGCTGCCATTCTCTCTATTGATCACCCATCCTCAATGTGGATTACAAATTGCGAGTGCACCAACGTTGCTAGCGAAGATATAGAGAAGAAACAGCGGACTCAGATAGGTCTGACATTCTGATACTGTGTCTAACTGAATGCTGAGCCTTATCTCCAAAAGTATAATAGTGATTAAGATGGTGGTCCTATAGGCTCTGAGACATTTCCTGAAACAATTAATGTGCCCTTGAGGAGTGATATCACAGTATTTATCTTATCTTTGATTAATTAATCAGTATATCCTTTTACAAAGTCATATTTTACTGTATCGAAACTGTTTATTTGATTTACAGTAAATAACTTTCCTGTTTAAAAGCAAGCTTGTGTGTGGTCACCTTGTATTACCCAGAAGGACTGCAGCTGGAGAGAGGTAACAGGTCATTATTATTTATTGAAGTGTTATATTCCAATCTGTGTAGCCATTTGGTATTCCAGTCCTATTCTGGGTCAGTTGTGCCTAGGGAGGGTTCGAGCCAATTCTGTGGGTTGTTAGGCAGGACGTAGACCCAATAATCTAATCAGCAGCTCCTGCGGGGGTGGTGCTACACTGAGCTACACCGCAGAGTGCATGAGCATCATGGGAAATGTAGTTCCAAAACATCATGGGTGCCAAGGTTCTCCATCATTGCACTAGGAGCTTGAGAGGAGTCACATTGTTCTATGCAGTGATTGTCTCTGCTTCTTATGAAAATACAGGAGCACAATGAAATATTGAGAGGAGATTGTGGAAACATTACCACCTCTGAGCAGTATGCGTTGCTGAAGCCATAAAGCTGGCCAAACAGTAGATAGTTATATCAAACAAAAGTTTTTTAGGAAAATAATGTACTAAAGGTTGTTAGTTTTTCTAAACATTAGTGGTTCAAATTGACAATCCTTTTCGCCTGCAGTGACAAGAAAATTTGAAGGAGCAGGATGGAAATCTTTCCTCAAATGAATTGATTTCTAATAGTATACATGGTATTCATTTGGTAAAGTATATTCATCCTAAAATCAAGTGATTGTAAACCCTTTTTATTTTTTTAAATAAGAAGCAATGTATACTTATCTGGTCTGTGCAATGGTTTTGCACAGAGCAGCCCCAATCCTTGTCTCCTCGGATTTCCTGCTGGCGCTCCTGGCTCCTCCCGGCTGCCAAGTGCCCACCATAGCAAGCTTGCTATAGGGGAACTTGTGCGAGCTCTCTCCCAAGACACACAAAGTGGGCTCGCCCAGCCCCAGCTACCTCCTCTGTGGCTGTAACTGACAACCTGACTGCCTCTGAGCCTTTGAAGATATATCAAAATTATATAGATGGATAGAAGGGCTAGGAAGGTGTTATGTCATCCCCCCAATCATATATTGAAAAAAAAATAAAAAATATATTGAAAAGAGAAAAAAGCACCAAAAAATCCCCAACAGGGTTTACATGAGGCATACACCAAAGAGTAAGAAAGTAACTAGAATATAGAGGTAAAAACTATATAATTTATTTAGAAAAGATAAAGGATATATTAAAATTGAAGGGAAGTAACTGTGCAACACCTTCAATGATTATACATAATAATGATATACACAGTATATGTAAGGGTATAAAGAACTACAGTGCTAGCAATGTAGGACAAGAAGTATGCATTTCTCAAAGATATAAGAGCATGTACTATACTATACATATAGGCATCCCCCTGTTCCCATAAGCATCCCAACATGTTTCGGAATAGCAGATAGTTCCTTCTTCAGGGAATATTTTTGCAGCACAAATTTTTTTTTTTTTAAAAGTACAACATAATAAACATTATTATACATATGTTATAATAATGTTTATTGTCACATAAGTACATATATTACAGAAAACCACATTATATCCATATGTGAGTCAAAGGTGTCAGCCAACCATACTTACAACAATTCAAGTATATCTTAGGAGGGTCTAGACTGAGGCTATATATACAATATGCATGGCATTATTGTTTATTATGTTGTACTTTTTAGAAAAAACGTCTTGTGCTGCAAAAATATTCCCTGAAGAAGGAACTACCTGCTATTCTGAAACATGTGGGGATGCCTATATGTATAGTATAGTACATGCTCTTCTATTTTAGAGAAATGCATACCCCTTGTCCTACATTGCTAGCACTGGAGTTCTTTATATGCTATGTATATGGTTATTATGTATATGATTATTATGTAGGTGTTGCACAGTTACTTCCCTTCAATTTTAATATATCCTTTATCTTTTCTAAATAAATTATATTGTTTTTACCTCTATATTTTAGTTACTTTCTTACTCTTTGGTGTGTGCCTCATGTAAACCCCATTGGGGATTTTTTGGTGCTTTTTTTCTCTCTGAGCCTTTGAAGAGGGAGAGAGCTGAAAGAGCCGCTGCTTTATTGCATATTGCTGGATCATGTTCAGGCTCAGGTAAGTAGAAGGGGGTAAAAAACCTTCAGCCTTTAGAACCACTTTAAAAGCAAAAAGAATCTTTTGAATTGCATGTGGATGTTCTGAGAATTATTTTTTACAAATCTTCCTAAGATTTTCCATTTAGGAATCTATCCATCTATGGTCCACTTAGGGAAATCCATGTCTAGCAATGTGCTTGTGTAGTTGCTGGGAAACCTTTTGGATAAGGCAAAAGATCATTTTTTAAGCATGCACTATTTTTAACTTGCACTTTCAAAGTGTTTGCTTAAAAAACAACAAAAAAAGAAAAAACTTTTATTCTGCTTTAAGATTTTATTATTATTATTTCTCGTTGAATAAATTACAGGACATGCTAGCCGACAATATTTTTTTTGAATAAGAAAAAAGGAAAAAAAAAAAAACTACTCATGCAGGACATACTAGTAGACAAGATATAAAATTCATAATTTAAAAGCATTATTGCAATTGCAATGTGTGAAGTGCAATAACTCATGACAACCAATCCAGCCAATTTGGCTTCAGAGATCTTAGTAAAGGAGAAAGCTGAAATCTGTATGGGTGGAATGGATAATCCCATTACTACTTCTCTTTGCACTTCACTGTTAGTGTAAAGACTTGTCAGTAAAAGTAAAGCCAGGCCATATTCAACCGAACTGAATCACCAGATTACAGTCATTTTAACAATGCATTTTAATACTGTATATTGACAATTTCATGCGTGGTACATTGTCTGTAATGTTCAGTAACTTTATACATTTTTGAAATAGTTAATTTGCAGGACCACTTGTGAAATCCTCCCTGTCCAAAGAACATTATCTATAACAAGGAGACATCTTTTCTGCTTTCACTCCGCCTGCGGAAAACGGCCGCGGGTTCCCATCAAACTGTAATTATCCAAGTCTGGATCTCTGCTAATTGGGACTCTGGGGTAATGATTCCTCCAATATGTGTATTAAGAGGGCCGACATGAACCATCTCAAGGGCCACGGCCATGTCAGATATTGCCCATCTCAAACTAAGCGGCATGGGAGGAAATCTCATCAGCCCGAAGAGATCGTTAGCTTAATTCTATTGTCCTGAAACAGCTCCCCTGGGTCAGAGAACAGGCTCTCCTCCTGGATTTTCTTGTACAGAACATGTTCTCAGACCATCAGCTTGAAGGCTACTGCCTACTACAAGTAAAACATAAGCTGGCCTTGCATTTAAAAGCCTATTTTTTTACATTCTCTTTGCAGAGTAAATTTTGATACAAAATTGCATTACTGAACTTTTGATAAAACATTGAAAGAGTCAAATCACTATGACTATTACGTGTTATCAATTATTTTAAATGACAATTCTTTGCGCAATTACAATTACTTTAAAACATTAGTATAGGCTATTTTTTAATTAATATAACAAACATGTTATACATATCTGCTCTGTGCAATGGTATGGCCCCAAACCTCCTCTTCTCAGGCTGTCCCCACTCCTCCTGTTCAATGTCTGCCCCCATAGCAAGTGGCGGAGCTGGGCTGTGTGTGTCTATAGACCAGGGGTGTCCAAACTTTTTTCAAAGAGGGCCAGATTTGATGAAGTGAACATGCGTGAGGGCCGACCATTTTACCTGACATTCTTTGGACCATTCGAATTAAATACAAACTAACTATTTTATGCAAAGTTTATTGCAAACGGCATACTTTTCCTTTCATCACATGGATGACAATTTTAAACAGATGTTAAATCGCTCCACCTTTCATATCTGAAGGCCAGATGAAAAAAAAAAATCCAGGAAGCTGAAATAATGTCAGGAACATTGTAAAGTACATTACATATTATTGGTAATAAAGGTTGTCTGTCAACTTTTAAGTTAAAAAAAAATATGAACAGGAACATAACACCAAGTATACATGTTGTGTTCAAATATATTGATAACTGATTTAGACCAACTGACGTTAAATGAGATTTTACAATGTATTTATCTCAATCCGGAGCATGCATGCTTCCTAATCAGTCACACAAGGGTTAACCAGATATAAGCGCTATATTAACCCACCGATGATGATTAATGATGGCAGCAAAAAAAGTCATGAATGATGCCAATGTATTTTTCCAAATTACCTGTGGGGCCGTATTAAAGCAGCCCGGGGGCCGCATTTGGCCCGCGGGCCGGACTTTGGACATGCCTGCTATAGACCCTTCCCCCAGCTCCTTCTTCATTAGATACACAAGCCAATGGCTCCCATTGCTGCCTCCTTGTCCACTGAGGAGAGAAAGAGAGAGCAGGGCTGCTGCTCCTAGGCACAACACGGGATTGAGTTTAGGCTCAAGTAAGTATTTTGAGCGACTGGGGAAAGTTTTTTATCTTAAAGCAGAGAATACATTAAGGTAAAAAACTAGACCCAGTCTTTTTCTGTCACATTTTGTTTACATGTTTTTTTAAAGGTTGTTTTGCTGTGAAAATGTATTTGTTTTAAAAATGTGAAATTCGTTAGAAAATGAAAACAACACTTCCGGTTCCGGCGCCGCATGGAGTAGGTGAGCGCTCTCCAGCTCCCGCGGCGTGACCCCCAAAAAACTGCTTAACCACTTGCCGACTGCCTAACGCCGATCTACGTCGGCAGTCAGCCCCTCACAGGCAAAGTGACGTAGGGCTACGTCACTAGCTTGTGAGGGTCTAGGGAGCGAGCGCGCGCCCCCGGAGGCGCGCTCCCGCTCCCGCGTAGTCACGGACCCCCCCCCGCGCGTGTGACCAGCGGACCCGATGTCCGCCGGTCACTCGGCGATCGGCGGGGGAGAGGGAGAATGTCAGGCAGCTTGTGTAAACAAGCTGCCTGTCATTCTCCTCGCTGTAAAGACACTGATAAAACGGATCTAGTATGTAGATCCGTTGATCAGTGTCCTTACAGCTCAAGCCACAGCCAATCACAGTAGAAAGCACGCCCCTAGGGATACACACAGCCCCTCCCTTCCAAATAAAGTTAACCCCTTCACAACCAGTGTATTTTTACAGTAACAGTGCATATGTATAGCACTGATTACTGTAGAAATGTCACTGGTAACCCCAAAAGTGTCACAAATGTCAGTCAAGGGTCCAATCTGTCCGCCCCAATGTCGCAGTACCGCAAAAAAAATCGCAGATCGCCGCCATTACGCGTTAAAAAAAAAAACAACAAAAATGACAAAAATCTTTCCCTTTGTTAGTAAACGTGATAACTTTTGCGCAAACCAATCAAAATACGCTTTTTGCGATTTTTTTTACCAAACATAGGTAGTATAAAACAAATTGGCCGAAAATTTTAAAAAATTTTGATTTTTACTTTTTTTTTGGGGGGAATTTCATATAAAAAAATGTGAAAAATATTGTTATTTTTGCAAAATTGACGCTCTTTTTTTGTTTATAGCGCGTGATCAAAAAATCGCACAGGTGATCAAATACCACCAAAAGAAAGCTCTGTTTGTGGGAAAAAAAGGACGTCAAATTCGTTTAGGTACAGCGTCGCACGACCGCGCAATTGTCCGTTAAAGTCACGCAGCGCCGAATCGCAAAATACCCCCTGGTCAGGAAGGGGGTAAAATCTTCCGGGGCTTAAGTGGTTTAAAAGCCTGCCCACAGCCTAGAATCTGCTCCTACCCCCCATCGGAGGTCCATCGATCCCCAGGGACCCGGCAGCACCACTTGAAATCCGGCCAGATGGAGCGGTTCCTTGAGAAGGCCGCGTCCCGACCTCCGCCGGCCCCTCCGCAAACCGAGGCCCCGGTCTCGGCCTGCTCCGGCGCTGCTGCGGAGCCCACAGCTATGGACACATCCTTGCAACAGCTGGGCACAACACAGCAGCCCCCTACACTGACTTTATCACCCACCTCGCAAGGTACCTCCACTGAGCAGATTGCTCAAGCAGTAGTGGCTTTGTTAACCCCTACCATCTCGGCCTCAGTGGAGAAAGCGGTGGCTGCTGGCATGGCCAGCATAAAGAAGGAGCTGGAGTCACATTCCAAGAGGCTCAATGAGGCTGAATCCCGCTTATCCAATGTCGAGGATGAGCTATATCAGATGCAGGGATCTGAACAGTCCCAGGACAAGCTTAATCGCATCATAATGGATAAACTGGAGGACTTGGAAAATAGATCGCGTCGGAGCAATCTGTGATTTATAGGGATTCCGGAGAACGTTGCCCCCTCTGCTATACCTGAACTTTGCGCAAAAAAAATTCCCCGCTGCTTTGGGGCTTCATGGCACATGTGTGGTCGAACGGGCTCATAGGATGGGGCTATAATCCGAAGATCATAAGACTCCACGCCCGATAATCGCAAAGTACCTGAACTACGCGGACAAGTCTGCTATCTTACAAAAAATTCGGCAAACTTCCAATTTCCAAATTGAGGGCATGAAGATTCTGATATTTGCGGACTATTCGGTTGATGTCGCAAAAAGACGCAAAGCCTTTCAGACCGTATGTTCGAAACTGCATCAGAAACACCTGAAATTCACCTTGGCCTATCCGGCGACTCTGCGCCTTCGTGCACCTAACGGCGACCAAATGGAGTTTCAGGATCCAGAGGAAGCAGAAGCTTTTGTTCGCTCGCTCCGCCTGGGGGATCAGGGCCCCTCATCATCTGCTAAAGCCCTTCCCTTTTCCAGACCGTTGGATCAAAGGAGCCCCAGGAAGGAATCTCCCAAACGCCAACGATATGCCGACGTGGTCAGCTCTGGTCGCCCTAATGTCCCGCGCTGAAAAGGACACCCCATGGTTGGCTGTGATTTGCATTATTGGGCTGACGCCTGGGACTGTTCCCACTAGGCCGTGGGCCTAGAGGACTCGTGGCGCCCCTGTCATTCTCTCAGGTTTGATGTTTATGCCGCTTTTGTTTTCAATAGAATGTTACCCCTGTTTGTACCATTGCCTAGGTCTATAGTTCAGTGTACCGTTTGTCTTATCACTATGTGCTCACGCTCTTTTTCTGCTCTGCACACCTCGGCTGTCCAGTCTGCCAAGATAGGCTGGGAACCCGGGTTACTGTGACCACCGCCGTTCAGTGGGTCTTGACATCCCTGCCCGACTCAGGGGGCACGCTTGGTGGGTTGGGCTCCGTGTTGTTCACATGCGGAAAAAAGAGAGGTTCATACTGTATATACTACTGATCTGCTATGGTATTTTATGTGTTTATACATGGTTCCATCCCATTCTCCCACCCGTCTCATCCCCACCCTGTCCCCCTATGAAGGTGTGCTTATGTCTTCAGCCTGCGAGCTCACGGATACGAGAGTCTCTACGGGTCAGCAATCGCATCTCGGTATACTCCATTACGCTGTCCCAGGGTAAGGCTAGGTCTTCTGATCTAAAATCCCTCTATCCCGTCCCATGCCTATCGTAACTTGGAACGTTAAGAGCCTTCGATCCCCGGTTAAGAGGATGAAAGTCTTGCGCCACCTTAAATGGCTTAAGGCAGACATCGCTCTCATCCAGGAATCACATTTGCTTGCGGAAGATATGAAGCGCATGGAGAAACTCTGGGTGGGCAAGGTCGCAGGGTCACCCGCCTCCGGCCGCAAAGCCGGAGTGCTGATCTTATTCCACAAACGCCTCCCGGTGGAAATCCTTTCCACGGAAGCGGATAATGAGGGGCGGTATGTATCTGCACATATACGCCTTTACAACACTGAGCTAGTCATATCCAACATATACGCCCCTAATGTCCTGGATCGTTCCTTCCACGCCGCAATTGCGGCTCGGCTTCTCACCCTTCCCGATATCCCCCGTATTGCGGGCGGTGATTTTAACGCGGTAATGGACCCTGTTCTAGACAAATCCTCACCCCGGCAGGGACCGCCTACTACCCCACGAGATGGCCCCACTCCACTGGCGTCGGTAATAGAATCACTCTCCCTGACAGACGTTTGGCGACATTCGCACCCCACGGATCGGGAATATTCCTTCTACTCCCACCCCCATAGAATATTTACTAGAATCGATTACCTGTTCTGTACTGACTCCCTCCTCCACCTCCTGCGCGATGCCACCATACATGACATAGTGATCTCAGACCACTCCCCAGTTTCCGTATCCCTAACACTATCGGAATCCCCCCCGACCCCTCTTATCTGGAGATTCCCTTCCTACCTGAAAAACAATTCGGATTTTGCCTCACACTTACATCGAGCGTGGGAAGAGTACTCGGTCACAAATTTGCAACACAGTAGCTCCCCTCTCCTCTTTTGGGAGGCGGGGAAGGCCTTTCTGAGAGGCCGTATCATATCCTATGCGGCGGCTTTTAAGCGGCACACTAATAGTGGGTACAAAACGGCCAGCGATCGATTGACGAAAGCCCAGCGGGCATTGGTACAGGCTGATACCCCCACGGTGCGCACTACATGGCTGGCGGCTAAACAGGACTTTGACACTTGGGCCGACAGGGTAGAAATGATTCACAAAGCGCACCTCGCGGCGACACTACACCGCTTCGGCAACAAGGCCGGGAAATTGCTAGCCAGGTTGTGTAAGGGCCCGATGTCCGCCACACACATAGGCTCGTTACGTAACAAATCGGGAGCGTTAGACTCTACCCCACGAGGGGTGCAGGGGATCATGCGTGATTTTTACGCCTCGTTGTACGCCCCCGAGGACATGGATAGCTCTGTGGCCGATTTTTTTCTCTCTGGGACCGACCTCCCAAAATCTCCGAGGACCACCTAGAATCATTGAATGCCCCGATCACGGCGGACGAGATTGCATCGACGATTAAACATCTTGCGGCCAATAAGTCACCGGGCCCCGACGGTCTCTCTGGGGAATTTTATAAGACAGCCTCCCCCAGTATGATCTCGACTCTAGTTGATGTATATTCCTCCATCTGGAACGACGGACCTTATCTTCAGACGCGTAATCAAGCCATCATCAAGCTCCTGGCAAAAAAGGGGAAGGATCCACTGGAGCCGGGTTCATACCGACCTATATCCTTGTTAAACCTCAATGTCAAGATCCTCTCAAAAATTGTAGCCTCCCGCCTAGCTAACATTATGCCCCATCTGATACATCCTGCGCAATCAGGGTTCACCAAGGGTCGCTCGGCCACTGTAAACATAAGGAAGGTCCTGGTTGCATTAGACCAAGCTCGTGTGCACCCGGAGCGAGACATGGCTATTGTAACTCTTGATGCCGAAAAGGCATTTGACAATGTCAAATTTAAGTGGCTGAGTCGTGTTTTGGACAGCATGGGTTTTAGCGGACCCTTCGTCAACCTCATTACCTCGATGTATCTCACCCCTTCAGCTAGATTATGTGTAGGGGGTGTCCTCACGGACGATTTTAGACTATACAAAGGCACCAGACAAGGCTGCCCCCTATCGCCGCTGTTATTTAATCTTGCGCTCAAACCCCTCTCCCGGTATTTACTAACCAAAGCCCCTCTACATGGGATACAAATAGGCTCCCAGGAGCTGTGCCTCTCCCTCTTCCCGGATGATGTTTTACTATTTACCTCTAACCCCTCGGCCGATGTCCCAGAGATAGTTTCCGCATTTGACAGATTCAAACAGTGCTCGGGTCTCAAGATAAATTATTCCAAAAGTGAAATACTCCCATTGGGAACAGGACCCCCCGCTCATGGGAAAGGGAATCCCCGTTCATGATTGCATCCCAAAACATCACCTATCTAGGGATCAAAATAGGACGTACCCCGGCATCAATTTACACTCTAAACTACCCCCCCCCCCTATTCTCCAAGATAATCAAGGAACTGGACAATTGGATGGAACTGCCGCTGTCGCTTTTGGGGAGATGCCACCTCATTAAGATGGTTAGCTTTGCCCGCCTCCTCTATCTCCTGCAAACTCTTCCTTTACTAATCAGACATAAGGATGCGCAAATCCTGCAGAAAGCTTTCTCCCGTTTTCTGTGGCGGGGAAAGAGACCAAGGATTTCGTATAAAAAACTGCAACTCTCCAGAAGCGACGCGGGTATCAACCTGCCTAATCTGAGAATGTATAACCTGTCTTGCTTGCTCAGGGCTGCCTTGGACTGGGTATCTCAGACCTCACAATACTCCAACTTTGAGCTGGAGTCTCAGATGGCCAGTCCTCTCTCCCTAACTGCTCTTTTGCATACTAAATGGGCGACACTATGCCCGGAACTCCGCCACAACCTACTACTAAGAGACACTGCCATAGCATGGAGGGAGATACGTAAACTCTTGAAACTGCCAATACATTTTTCCAAATTCCTTCCGATCCGGGGTAATCCTACCTTTACTCCAGGCCTAACCCAATCCGTGTTTCACCAATGGGAGGAGAAAGGTTTATTGACCTTTGGACAACTATGTGATATCAGTTCTGGTACCCCCCTTCCCTTCCGTGCCATTAAGGACAAATTCGACCTACAGGACAAGGACACTTTCTACTGGGCGCAATGCCTCCATTACCTCTCTTCAACAACTGTGAAACCAGAGACCCGCTTTAAAACATCCTTAATTGATTCCCTGCTGGACTCTAACACCTTTACGATTTCCTCGATCTACAAGCCCCCTTTGAAGCAATGCCCGCCGGCACTGTCCACCTCAACTGCCTCATAGTTACATAGTTACATAGTTACATAGTTAGTGAGGTTGAAAAAAGACATCAGTCCATCCAGTTCAACCTATGATGCGTGTGTTTGCTTTTAACCGTACATTGTATACCCCTGTATGTTGTGGTCTTTAAGGTGTCCATCTAATAGTTTTTTGAAACTATCAATGCTCCCTGCTGATACGACTGCTTGTGGAAGAGAATTCCACATCCTTACCGTTCTTACAGTGAAGAACCCCTTACGCACTTTAAGGTTAAACCGCCTTTCCTCTAGTTTTAGTGAGTGGCCACGTGTCTTATTGTATCTCCTTTCTCTGAATAGTTTGTTCCTTATGCTCGGGTCACCAGTACAGTATTTGTACATTGATATCATATCCCCCCTCAATCGTCTTTTCTCCAGAGAGAAAAGGTTCAGTGCTTGTAGTCTTTCCTCATAGCTGATGTCCTCCATTCCCCTAATTATTTTTGTTGCCCTTCTCTGGACTTTCTCCAATTCCAGCACATCCTTCCTGAGGACCGGTGCCCAGAACTGGACAGCATACTCCAGATGTGGCCGGACCAGAGTCTTGTAGAGTGGGAGAATAATCTCTTTATTTCTGGAGTGAATCCCCTTTTTTATACATCCCAGTATTCTGTTGGCTTTGCTTGCGGCGACTTGGCATTGCATGCCACTGCCAAGCTTGTTGTCTGCCAGTACCCCCAAGTCCTTTTCCATCCTAGACTCACCCAGAGGTTCCCCCCCTAGTGAGTAGCTTGCTTTCTGGTTTCTGGCCCCCAAGTGCATTACTTTACATTTATCAACATTAAACCTCATCTGCCATGTAGTTGCCCACCCCGTTATTTTGTTCAGGTCTGCTTGCAAGGTTTCCACATCCTGCATAGAAGATATTGGCATGCCTAGTTTAGTATCATCTGCAAATACTGAGATTGTACTAGGTATCCCCTCCTCTAGATCATTTATGAACAAATTAAACAGGATTGGTCCCAGGACAGAACCCTGGGGGATCCCACTTTCCACACCCGCCCAATCCGAGTACTCCCCATTAATCACCACCCTCTGTACTCTCCCCTGGAGCCAGTTCTCTATCCAGGTACTCACCTTATGATCCATACCTACCTTCCTTAGTTTGTACAGTAATCGTTTGTGGGGAACGGTGTCAAAGGCCTTTGCAAAGTCCAGATACACCACATCCACAGGCTTACCTTTATCTAGGTGGCTGCTCACTTCATCGTAGAAGGTTAATAGATTGGTTTGGCAAGAACGATTTTTAATAAATCCATGCTGATTACTACTTATAATACCGTTTTCATTACTAAAGTCTTGTATGTGGTCCCTTAACATCCCCTCCAAAATTTTGCAGACTACAGATGTTAGGCTGACCGGCCTATAGTTACCCGGGATATATCTCGGCCCCTTCTTAAATATTGGTACCACGTTGGCTTTTTTCCAATCAGCTGGCACCATACCCGTCTGTAAACTATCCTTAAAGATCAAGAATAATGGTCTGGCAATCACCTGGCTGAGCTCATTAAGAATCCTCGGGTGCAAGCCATCCGGTCCCGGGGATTTATTTATGTTAAGTTTCTCTAGTTTAGCTCTAAGTCTATCCTCTGTTAGCCATGGCCTCCAACTGGCTTAAGGACTTTCCAGGCGATGATACCTTACCCAACATGATCAAAGGTCTCAAAGCCACCCTTGCTCTCACACCCAACTCAATATGGAAAGAGACCCAACTGAAGATCTTCCACCGTGCGCATGTGCCTTTTCTCTCGGATAAAACTATCCCGGATGCTCACAAATGCCCTCTTTGTGCAGCAGAAAGGCCCTCACTACACCACAAGTTTTGGTCATGTCCCAGTATAACCATCTTCTGGGATCAAATCCTCTCCTTCATAAAGGACGTGACCAAGATCAACCTACCCAAGGACCCTCTGTTACTCCTGTTCGGCTATTGGGTCAAACGCCCCCAAAAATGGTCTAGAACACCTACGAAGCCACACCGGATGTGGATCCTGTCTTGCCTACTTATCGCCAGGAGGACTATCCTTAGCAATTGGATTTCCACATCTCCCCCATCACTCACTCGGGTTAGATCAGAGCTCTCCACACTTCTCACCATAGACAGCACCAATACGGACTTCTCAGCCCCCTCTTCATCATTCTCTGAGAAATGGGACAGTTACGTCACATATACTTTTCCTCAGACTGACCCCACTATGGCTCATTTTAGGTTCCACTTTCGAGTCTCGCCTAAGTCACCACCCCTGATCTCACGTTCACCTTCCAGCCTCATGAACCACTGAGGCGCTTCCCCCCCTTTCCTCATTTGCCACTCCCCATCCTCTTCGCCCGCAGCCGTTATCTGCGGAAGGTACCCTATTGCTTAGAGTATAAGTATATTTTTGCTACGAATGTTGTTATATTTCATGTGTTGTATGGAAAAAATTTAAATAAAAAAAAAAAGAAAACGAAAACAAAACTAAACTAAACTAAACAAATCTACAAAATGAAATTAGTAACATAACAAATTTATCAGAAATTAAGCAAATGTTTTAGTTTTATTTCCCTTAGGAACTAGCTACACCTAATTCAGACAAGCATTTGAACCAGTGTCAGTATCATTATAGATACAAGTGGCAAATTCAGGCATTTTTTACTACTGACATTTTAAGAACCATATGGCTGCAACAAATCCTTAAAAATCTACAGCCAGTTCTCCATTTAGAAAACTGGTGATGATTAAGACCAACTCTGATTTGGCATGCAGAGGTACACATACCTGTGCTCAAAAGCTGTCCTGTATGTGACAGCTTCCCACACAGAGCTGTATCTTTGGCTGCATTCAACTGTCAGTCAAGAGATTCTGTGGCCAAGAGGTAAATGTAAGCAAAAGGGCCGGGGCTACAGGTGATGTCATTACCTAAATATGGGCGATGCCCATGTTTGGAAGATTACTTGTCACTGGGTGGGTGGAGCCTAAGAGGGAACTAGTGTAGTGCTGCCTCCAGAGGAGTCGCTTGGGTATTTGGGCTCTTTATTCTGCATCTTGGCTCCAAGAACAACCTCAGCCCCTCTGACACAGCTGGCTGAATAAAAATCACTGAAAGTTATTTTTAGAACACAAGCATAGATCCCTTTATCTTGGCGGTTAAAACATAAATAAACACTAAAAAGGTAGATTCAGACAGAGAATGCTAGACAGTATAATCACTATGCCAAGGTAACTTAGAATAGAGTTCTGTAGCACTAAACTGGAATTAACTCATGAGTCAGCACTGAACAGTGCTTAAAAGCCTTAACTATAATGTAAATAACTGTACAATAACTAATTTAGAGTGCACTCTAGGAGAATGGGTAGGATATGGTGCAATGCCCCCTGAGAGGTACCTCTTAGCAGCAGCTGTAAAGGTATAAACTTTAGTTCTAACTAGCTGGCTAGTGTTGGGGCCCAGCTGAACCATTGGTGCCAATGAGAATAGTCCCAGTCTTGCCTGCAGGCTGCAATAAGGCTACTAGTTGGTCAGTTTAGGTGGCTAGACGGTTACTTCCTAAAGGGCTCAGTCTCTAATAGCAGATTGTAAATCCCCACAGCAGGAGCTCACCAGTCCCATCTGGTCACATAGATCGATTAGTCTACTCTCTGCTCTGCACCCAGGTGTCGGCACACCTGGACACAGCACCCCAGATCCTGCCCAGGCTG
Organism: Pelophylax lessonae; assembly: GCF_965119305.1. Lineage (NCBI taxonomy): Eukaryota > Metazoa > Chordata > Amphibia > Anura > Ranidae > Pelophylax > Pelophylax lessonae. The sequence continues at coordinate 146,229,779 of NC_138779.1, read as the reverse complement.
CCTTTATGTAGCAGTGGTGATGCACACTGAATGTGCATTATCCGAGCTTCTCAAAGCAAAAGTAAGCTCTGTCCTGTACAGCCTGTAAAAATGATTTGCCTCCTTCTGCTGGAGGGTCTGATGGGGGCTGTTTTTTTTTTTTTAACAAAGAAGCTAGCAATGACAGATGTTAAAGACATTTGCCAGCAATTTTAAAGCATTTTCCGTTATGTCAGTGTTGCTGTTGCACGTTGAGTACATCAGAGAGGCACCTTTTCGCAGGCAGGTTTAGGACACCACCAGTTCATGTTATTTAACCACCTCCAGTTCAGGCCAATTCAGAATATTTGCACAGCAGTTTATCAAAAAACATTTTCAGGAAAAAAAATCACTTTAATTACATTTAGTGCATGCAAACACAGTAGTGTACCCAATTTTTTGGATAAAATAGAAAATATAATGTTGCAATGTTGTAAATAGATACCCAGCATGTCCTTCTTTAAAACTGCGCACATCCATGAAATGGCAACAAACAATGGTACATTACTTACACAGGAGTTCCGGTGCTATAGTTATTGCTCTTACTCTAACATTTGCGGCAATACCTCACATATGTGGGGTGATCGCTGTTTACATATGTGTGCATTTGCATTTGTGGGTTTTTGACACTGTACCGTTCATTTTTTCTTCAAATTTAAATTTATTGCTATCACAAAGGATAGACAACATCCCTTGTGATAGCATAGGCCATGACAGGTCCTGTTTATGAAGAGATCTGGGGAACGCAACAGGCCGCATTGGTACCAATCTTTCAGGAAGAGCCCCGTAAAGGTGGTGGGCATAGAAGTTATCAGGCAGCTCCAATCACTTTTATTGTGTAGGGAATTGCCAACAGTTGCAGTCATGACCTATATATGCAGGCATATAAAAAATAACTGCTCCTGGCTGAATTTATTTTTTTAATTTTTTGCATTGGTATATGTTCCCCAGGCCAGTGCCCACTCCCTATGCTGTTTTTTTACCCCCCTCCTATGCCTATTAGCCAATAAAATGGGGATTTTTAGCTTGACAGATTTATCACTGGTCTGGTAGAAAACCTGCTGGTGTACTGTGACCCTAGACCTAAACAGTGTAGTTCTAGTGTGCACTGGCCAGTACCTCCCATTCTGCAGTTCCCAGTGATTAGTCACCCCTAGGAATGAGCCAAATGCACCTCGGTGAATTTAATTTTGTGCAATAATTATGTTGAAAGTCAGAATGCAAAACCCTATTTTTTTTCTATAATTTTTTATTGAAAATTATTGCAAAATACAGATTGTCAACATAGAAATAAACCATAAGGCAGGTACATATGTAGAAACTTGTACATTCACAGGATAAGATTAGAGAGGTATAAGCGATGGTCCTAAGGTCCATATGCGACATATATCGTAAAACCTGAGGCAAACCCAAAAACACTCTAGAACTTAAGTAACTTGTAAAACCTTGAACATTGACTAGCCTGAGGTGTCTGGCTATCAAGACCATAAAGAGGAATACCTGTCCCCCCATTGGGATCATACTGTGGACAGGTAGACCCGGTTTCGCTACTGTGAGGATGCAGGGCTGCCACCACCCACCCTCTCGATACCAGACTATACACGGGTAGCATGCAATGGACCCAACATTTCTCGAACAGAACCTATGTAGGCAGACTTATAATGGTTCAGCATCGTAAAAGTAAGGATGTAAGCACAAAGAGGGGAAAAACTATAGGGTAGGAGAAAAATAGGTGGGGGTGTGGGGGGGACACTAGGTGCACCACCAGACGAACCAAGCCGCCCAGCTTGAGTTTATGAGCAGTAGTCCTAATGATGGATGTATCCATTAGTTACTCCGTCAACTATTTAGTCAACGTCAGGGACAGACGTTACCCATTTATTCAATTTTTTGTGTAAGCTAACAGTTTTTCCATTTCAAAATGGTAGCAAAACCCTATTTTTTGCTGAACATCATAAAACACTTCAGCACCCCTTCAGTACACCCCTTTATACTCTTTGATTGGTTGTATTATGTCTGTATATCCCTTCTTCAGGGCCAGAAAAGATGGCTGCTTTTACAGATCTTGCTTACCATTAAAATAAAGAAATGCTTAGGGTCCTTTATGAGAGCCAGTGACTCTGAAAAATCAGAATAGACTTACTTTACACAGAACCAACGACCGGGAGAACTTTGCTGAGTACTTTTCATTTGTAAACTCATTTATTTTACTGTTGTTATTGTCTGTTTTTTTTTTTTATATCACTTCTGTAAATATTGTCTTGCACTGTTTTCTCAGCTCTGGTAAATTCCTGTCTGGGTGTGACAGCAAGTTCCGCAGACATTTCTTAAAGGACAGAATTGCAACAGCTGCTGTAAATGGCATATGTTTACATTAAAAGACATAGTGGTGCCTATGTTTACGTGATCAAAAACCAAACAAAAAAGAAGGACCGCTAAATGAGCCCAACTCATAGCAATTACACCCTAAACAATCTCAGTTGATAAACATTACTCACAATGTAATGGATGAAAAAAAACTGCATGAATATGTGGATAAGACAGAATGTGTAAGCTAAAATATACTGTACATCCCAGGCAGATGTATTCCAGAAAGTCATTGCTACATGAATCATCTGTCCTTGCTCAAGATGGCCACAGGTAGAAATGCTAAGGGAGTGTGTGTGTGTGGGGGGGGGGGGGGGATAAAAGTGATTTTTTAACAAAAAAAAATATGGAGACATGTATAGATGAGTTAGTTTGCTTTGAATATTAAAAATTAAGAAAACAGTCTGCTGGCACCCTGTGGTGGATGGCTGGCTGGCTGGCACCCTGTGGTGGGTGGGTGGCTGGCTGGCACCCTGTGGTGGATGGCTGGCTGTCTGGCACATTGTGGTGGGTGGCTGGCTGGCACCCTGTGGTGGGTGGCTGGCTGGCTGGCTGATACAGTGCCTGTGGCTGGCTGGTACAGGGCCTGTGGGTGGCTGGGTGGCTCGCTGGTACAATGCCTGTGGCTGGCTGGCTGGCACAGGGCTGCTGTGGGTGGGTGTATGGCTATGATACACTCCCGCGAGACTAGTCCCGACTCCAGACAAGGCTTTCCAAGACGAGGGAGGTGGCCTAAAAAGGCAGAATGACGTCACAAAAATATTTATCGGCCAGTTCCGGGGCCGATACCGATATATTGGGGAAAGTGCATATCGGCCACCGATATATCGGCCTTGCCGATAATCGGTCTATCCCTAACAGAGATACAAGCAAAACGTGGTTATTGCTTAGCCACTGCCATGCCCAGAAAGTTGGCTATAAACCAACACAGGTCATGGCAGGAAGCATTTAGACAAAGTTCTACCACAGGCAGAATATTAAAGTGGATCTAAACCCTTCTATCTTTTTCAGCCAAGGAAACTGCAATTTTAGTCTCTGTTCAATCTGCAACTACTAGGGTAGTGCACATGTGATCAGTTATGACACCAGCCATTTGATGGTTTGACAGTTTGGTTCCCGGCATGCCTTGAATGCAACTGTTTTTTTATAAACTGTTAAATCGATTCTTAGAACAACTTGATGAAAAATAATATTCTTTAGCAAAAAACATACATTCAGCATTATGCTACCAAAATTAGTGTGTGCTGTAAAATGCCTCCAGCCTATTTCTTCTTGCTAAAGACAGTATTTGTCTGAACCCCAGAGCCTCTGAGCAGTAGTAAATCTTTTGGCTGCCTGCAGATTGGCCTCCACAAACTCATGAGTCTCTCATGAGCAGACAGGAGCATTTTAGTCAGACACCGAACCAATAAACTGAGCAGAAATTGTATAAATTGTGGTGTAATGTCACAGAGTTGTTAGGGTGTGTCTACAATGCAGCATCCTATATCAAACAGCAGATGGAACAGGCGAATACTCATAGTAGGTGTAGCTGGACACAAATAAGGAAGACACTAATGTGGACATCTGGTGACAAGACAAAGGTTTTTGCCGAGTCCTCTATTCCAAAGTAGGTGAGTGGGAGCCACAATAGTCAGCACAAGTATTGTTAAAATGCCATTTTTTCATGGAGGATGTGATAAATGCCATGTTTTTAATCATGGCTAGACTGTACCACTCTTTCTCCTTTTATTGAAGCATATTGCACTGGACACAAAAGGATAGTAAACACGGTACTGCATTGATGATCGTTCCTACATCTGGCAGTGTTTTTATATCCAGCAGAGAGACAGACTGTGAGATGAATTCCCTTCAGTATCTCTATCTCTGTCTTCTCAACAAGGGAAGATTTATCTCTGATTTGTGCTGATATTCCACATTTTATTGAAGTGATAAAAGCCTTGTGTATACTTCAGACGTCAGGAAGCTCCTGTGAGGATGTGTCCGATATGCAGCTCATTGGGAAGATTGAGATTTGATGCTGATATCAGGAATGGGATGCTGCTCATAATAACACTCTATCAGTTCCCTGATCTCTGCTAATTAGGAAACATCTATATTCAGGAATTTCTGGTACTGCTCAAAAATAATACAGGGGGGAGATGGCTGCACTTCAGCCATGTAATATAATTTTGCGGGTTAGTGGAGCAGAGATACAATGTAAGTAAATAAATAAGCTGCTATTGAACCTTGCATGTTTTAGAAGCAAACAGTGGACGCTGCTTGTATGTACTTTGTATAGAGTATAAGCAAGTACCAGGTGAGATACAGAGTATGGGTCAGATAGACTATTGTTTTCTTTTAATGCTCAAGTGATGTGCACATGACAAACACCAAGTAAACAACATTGTGTGCCTATGTCGAAGAAGATTTGCAAAATATTTTCCAAAAATTAGAAAATCACAAATTATGATTTGTTGCAGGAATGTTGCAGTTTCTGCACCCTATAAACAAATATCTGCACTACAATGTCAGTACCTCTTCTTACTGTGCCACTTGAAACGCTCCCTTCCTGAACCCTTGGACAACATTAGTTACCAATCTTGTTTCTAATGAATAATAAACTCCTTGCTCCTTTCATGAATGTCCTATGTAAGCCATGTCTCTGCAGTTCCTGTTTGCCAGATTATTGTCCTCTGCTCCAGTCATTGTTTTGTTCCTTGCTCTCCAGCTACTGTTACTTTCTTCGCTACCACTTGTTACCAACCTTTGGCCTATTCATCAACTATGCTTCCACTTGATCCTAACCTACTACATCTGTTACATAACCCCTGCTTGCTCACCTCCTGGTGGAGTAATCTTAAGGATTATGACCTGGCACTAGCATGCTTTGAAACCCATCTCCACCCTCCGGAGCTCTAGTGAATACTGGTTAGTGCTTAAACCCCCAACTCTGGTGAGTCCGGCCACTTGCTAGAGGCATCTGCTTTTGTATTTATCCTGCTTTGAACGTTTCTACTGGTATAGCTACTAGCCTTTGAGCCTGAACCCTAAGTGTGATTGCATCTATAAAGATGCTTACTGGAGGGAGACTGACCTGGGATATGCAGTCTTACCCTTCTCTCCTCGCTGCCTAGCTGAAAAGAGTGGAGGAGGAGTAAGACAGCTGGCATGTTTCTTCTGATGAGTGTTTAGGCAGATGCTCACCAGAAGAAGAAGGCAGCCTTGTGCTGCCTGCACTTTTTTTCTGCCCCCAGCAATCGCTTCCCATTGCCATATTGGAGTATAAACATACGCTTGGTATTGGCCTAGAATCAACTGGAACTGCACTCCACATTGGCTATTACAAGCATTTGCTTGGATAAAATGAAAGCCTATCTCCAGGGAAAAGAAAAATATCCTCTTAAAGTGGTTTGCCCCACCTGTATTGCAATAGATAATTGCTTGTTTAGGTCTTGGGTACTGGAAAAAGCACTTTTATTTACCTGATCTCCAGTCCTCCTGCAGCCAGTGCTCCCCTAAGCTCCAGTGGTTGAATCCCTCTATTTTGTAGTACAAATTGCCCCTCTTGCCTCTCTTCATGCCATATCAAACATGCCTATCTGGGTCCATTTGGCGATGCTGCAATGCTCACCCTTTCCCATCCACAATCTCTTGGACCCCACCACACAACAGATCCACTGTTTCAGATCCGACGTTGCAACACTTGCTGTGCGCACGGAGTTCAGGGAAATACTCTGCTTGCTTAATCTCCCTTCATCTGCCCCTTTTAGGGATCCTGGACATCCCTCAATTTCCCCCTGCCTGTGACAACCCTTTGGAATTATATTAGGTGGTGAGGCAGATCCTTTGAGTACTTACAAGAACATTGGCAACTTTCGGCTAATGAGATCTTCTGTTATGCCCAAATACGCCATCACATTGATAATCTTCTTAAATGACAGTCAGATTCCTCCAAATGGCTAACCCTATTTGAAAACCATTGCTGTGAGGATCCTGTCCTGAAAGGCTTTGGTATTCTCCTAAACACTGGCGTGAGGGTATAAATCAAAAGATGACTCAGTAGTCCCACATGGATATTACAGCAAAGCCTTGCTGCCCCCTAGGACTAGGGTTGCCCTCAGAACACTGTAGAAAAAAAAAAAAAAAAAAAAACAGAGGGGGCACACTTGCATAGTGCATTATCCCACATATATTTATTGAAAATAATTCAAATACAATAAACTACTAATTTTAATTGATTTCAATGAATCTCTGTTGGATAATGCACTAGGCCAGTGCACACTCTGTTTTTTTCTATTTTCTACACTAAAAGGCTTTGTGTCTGATCTATACACCTCACTCACTGATACTCTAGGCCCTCACACTCTCTCTTACGTATCAAAATGGAAAGCTGATTTAGGCAGAACCCTAGATCAACCAGCTTGGAGTTAAATCTAGCTATCCTCATCCAAGTGCACCCAAAACATATTAACCCAAGAGAACACCTACAAGTTGCTCTAGTGCTGATATATGACTCCAGTGCAGGTGGTCAATGCTGTTCCCTTCATGTCCTCCATGTGTTTCTGGTGATTTAGGAAGCCAGACAACTTGCTCCCTATCTGGTGGTCATGTTCAAAAGCCTTGCATTTCTGGATCCTGGTCTACTCTCTACTCAGATCAGTTCTGAATGTTAAGCTTCCACGGGAACCCTTAAAAGGATCGCTACACAAGCCAATCTTGTCCTTGGCTAAAGCCCAGAGGAGGCTGGTGGGGTTTGTGTTTTTGGCTGTTTGACAGACATTGGCCAAGGCTTGGTGCCAGCTATTTCTCATTTTTGATGAAGTTAGGCAGAGGCTTTTGGGGACCATGGTCTATGAGAAACTCGCCTCTATCCTTACAGACACTCACACCTAATTCGTGAAGATCATGGACCATGGATAACTTACAAAAGACCACCTGAATCTTGACCATTACTTGATTTCTAAATGAATACAGGTATGGCTCACCCCTGTGCCATGTAACAGACTGGACCACACAGGAAACCTCCTCTGACACCCTTCCCTCTCCCAGGCATATCCATTTTTCTTCATCCTTTCCCTTTCTCCTTCACTGCTCGACAATGATTCTAGGTCACTTTTTTCTATTACTTTTCCCCCTCACCCTAACATGGTATTTCAACTCAGACCCTGGAATATCAACTTTCTCCTCCTTTCCCCCTTCTCATTGTTCTTTCTCCTTTTTCTTCAATGAGGAAAAGTTTTGGCTGGTAGCCTTTATTGCCACAGGACTGCTCTCAGAACTACAATTATGTTTAACTTGTTGATACCTTTGGCTTGAATTGTGGCATTCATGCACTACCACCATATACCTGATGGAACTGTAACCACGTATCTTTTTGCTGCCAATGTTCTTTGTATGCTGCCTCACTGTATATCTATTTGTTTTGTACCCAGCTTATATATAAAAAACTCAATAAAAACCTTGTGAAAGAATAAATACATTAGATCGACAAGGATCCCTTCAGGCAACTGAAACAAACAAAAGCACCAAGGCAAGGACATCACAAAACTACACCTGTCCAGCCCCCCCCCCCCTTGCTGCTACTTTCTCCATCACTCCCAACAATAATAATAAGAGTGCAAGCTGGCGTTGAACACTAGAAAGGGTTGTGATGTCACTTCTCTGGTCATGTGACAGTGCTCAATGCCTAGCTGTTAGACCCAAGCTTTATCAAATAGGTGAAGGTCCTATGTAGTCCTGTTCACCAGTCATGTAATTTTCATACCTTCTTCACTAAAAAGGATGACTGCACCATTACCATTATCTCCTGTTTCAGTATTACAGTTTCCACCATGCTCAGTGTACAGTGATGATATTGATTTCTTAATCAAGGTGCAAGCAGGCGGTGGATATGTGCCATAAAAACATTGTAAGGTTAAATCAGGAAATAGGAAGTTTCCCTTGCTTGACTGCCGAATATGGCCAAGGTACTATCAGTGAATTGCTAGACTGGTGTAAAATAATTACGAATCCTTGGCAAGTAAAACTGTTTTTGCATATGTGATTACAATTATTACTATTATCATCTTTTATTGATAAAAAACTGATGTAGTAAACCTCACTGTTCATAAAGGCGGTCTAAAAGACATATTACAGATGAGAAGTACAGAGAAATAACAAAGGAGGAGAAATGGACCCTGTCCAGTAGAGCCAATATGTATGTATGTTGGAGTCATGTTAGTTATGGGTTTAGATGTTGACTATAATGTTATGATGCAAGTGATTAATAAAAACCCTGCTCCCTAATTTCCTATTATTTCCCAGTATTTACATAAATTATATCTACCTTAAATTAGAACAAACTCAGTTTTTTGTAAGACAGGTCCAAAACATTCAGTGTAGAACACAACAGTTGTATTTCCAAATATCACTCCATCATGTTTATTTTATGCATACTCTAGTACAGTGATATATAACTGAGCAGTCCTGCAACCTTATAAGAGCAACTCTGTAAAACCAAATAAAATAAAAATAATACCCCCTGCTATGTATTCTTTGCACTTTCACTCGAGCAAAAAATTATATTAGAGAGATATAAACATACACAATCCTAATAAGGCAATATTAAGAAAAAAAATGCACACGCTGATGTAACCTAAACCATTTGATTGAATTTGAGCTTACTATACTTAGATAAATTATAGATAAACTGGTTGTTACTGCACTTAGCCAGTTGCCTTATTAAATAAATGAGAGAGAAGAGCTGACAACAATAACTACGTTGCTGAAAGAGTTTCTAAAACCAACATAAGGAAAAATAATTTTGTGTACAAAAGAAAATAAAAAAAGTGTATGCAGCTGGCCTATATTCTTAAAAAGAGTTGTCTCTTAGTCCCTGAACAGGTTCATCTCAGAATCTTTTCCAAAAAGCGCTCACAACAGTGAAGCTGTAGAACTGCCTGTAGATTAATATGGTTAATAGAATCTAGGCAAGGAGGTGCACGCTGTGATATACTGTGCCCTTTGTAAAAAAGAGATGGATACAGTGGAGATTTTGCTTATTATCTGTAAGCGATCTGGGGGCTGTACACGGTGAAACATAATGCTCATTATTAATACAAAGCAATGCAGGGGAGATAAATAGTACTTTTTATGTGCTGTACAAAAAAAGAAAAAAAAATAGAGAAAGGGAGCTAGAAGCAGTGTTGCTGAGTGCCCATTATTAATAAGAACCTATTCAGGGGCTCAGCTGCAGTGAACTTGTGTCATTCATTAATATAAAGCCACACAGAGGGCGAACGCCAGCATCTAGCCGTATACAGTGAATGTCTCCCTAGCTCTGTACTGCACTAGCTCTTGTTATGAAAGACCTACCTATTTTTTTTATCAGTACACAAATTAAACAACTCTTTTTGCCAAAAAGTAATCTGCAGTGATTATTGATTCCCAATTGGCAGCACAGTACCAAGCTTTTCCTAATATGTCAATTCAGGATTCTGAAAGAGAGAAAAAAAAAAAAAACAGTCTTTAAACCTGCTGCTTACATTTTAGCATTACTGTTTGCATTGTGTTTTATGCTTTCACTCCGAGTTCTGCTACTGCGTGTTCCTTTACCTGCCAAGACTTGCTGTGAGATTTTTTTTTTATTTCACTCTGTACAGTAAAAGGATCAAAACAGAAATGTATAAACCTGCCAAGACTGTTAAAGGAGCAGGAACAGAATATTGTTCTCAAAATCACTACCTTCTTTTTATTCTCGTAGCCCACTAAAGGTAATTTCTAAGATGCAGGAGAAATCCTGCTGTTTCTTATATTAATTTCAATTACCAATTTGCTGTACTGTTAAAAGAATTTAAATAGTCCTAAACAATAAATATTCATGCATGCATAAGAAACAGAAAGCCATCAATATGACAAGTTGGTCAGGAGGAGTGGCTTGAAATGTCATAGTGAAATACATTTGCAGTAAAAACTTGAAACGGCCACACAGCGCCTGCTGTGTGTAATGAGTGGGGCCGCCTTCTTGAAATAGTTCTATTTTTTTATTTTTATGCAAAGTTTAAAAAATAATTGCATTATAAAAGCTTAAGAACTTGTCACCTACACAGCATAGGAAAACCATTACAGTATTTCTAAGAATTATAGAACTCCACTCTAAATAATAATCTGTACATAAACTTGAATACAAGGGGTGTCAACAGGATATTTGTACTGAGAAAATATGGAGACTGACATTGTTAGCCTTTCCTACTGAACAAAAACAGTTATCTGGCTGTCATACTTATCTAGAAGCTGCAGTATTTCCTTAGTCACTGGGCTGGAAAAAGTATGAAAATTGGTTAGCACTTCCGCAAAACAGCACTAGGGTCATCAGTTTGAATCCTAACCATGATACTATCTGCCTAGAGTTTGCATGTTCTCCTGGTGCCAGCGTGGGTTTCCTCCAGGTTCTCCAGTTTCCACCCACACTCCAAAGTCCTCTCGATGTTGGTAGGTTACTTGGTTCCTTCCAAAATTGGCCCTAGTACAGGCAGTCCCCGGGTTACAAACATCCGACTTACAAACGAATCCTACTTACAAACGGAGAGAGACAACAGAAAGTGAGAGGAAATCTAACCCTAGGAAGGGAAATTCACTCCTATAAGAGTTCTCATGGGAAAAAAGTGTCTCCACTGAAGCTTTATTACCAATCCTTGTTTCCACAACAGCCCAAAATTTCCAAAATCCAGTTGTCATAGGGACAGAAAGTGAGCTGCAATCTTCTGAACAGGGGTAGAGACAGCAAAACAAATGGTACAGGGGTGTTAACCCTTCTCAATGCTATCCAAAAAACTTTAAAATTATTCTTTTGGCTGGAGCTAAACTTAAAAAAACTGTATCTGCTCTGACTTACAAACAAATTCGACTTAAGAACAAATCTACAGTCCCTATCTTCTTTGTAACCCGGGGACCGCCTATATGTGTGTGTGTATGTATAAATGTGAGTTAATGACTTTAGATTGTAAGTTCCTTGAGGACAGGGAGTGAAGTAAATGTACAATACATATGTAAACTGCTGCAAAAGTTGAAGGCAACATAAAAGTATTTGAAATAAATAAATTAAATTGCATACTTAATGTTAATTTGCTTTTCTGGTACCTAGCTATTGTAGCATACATGTATTACACTTCTGGCCTACAGATGGTTGGTGCTCTAAACTCAGCCAACCCACAGGCCCACTGAATATTTATACAAGACCATAATCTTTACAGATAGAAACAAGACAAGAGAGGGAAAAGTACACTGCCATGGATAAGAACCAGGAAAGGAAAGTTATGTTAGGTAAGCATATAATATTCCGTTTTTTGATATCTACATGAGAACATAAATGCTGTAAATTATTAGCTACATGGGTAGGTAGATGACAAATGATAGAATTTATTCACTATCACATTTTTTATCAATATCTTACTGTATATCAGGAAACAGAAGGGAATGATAGAAGATCTATCTTTTCTAACAATTCATTGGTCCTTTGGTTTGGATGATAGCAGAGCATCAACCACATGTGTAGTACAAAATAATGCCATGTACAGTAGGTCCCAGGGAATAAATATTTCTGACTTTACTTTGACTTTGTAGATCTGCATGTGAGTTTCCAGTGAGTGTCTCAGAAAGTACTGAAGTCAGAGGTAAATGGGCAATTGGAATTTTCAGGAAATTACAGCAATGGGTGGTCCCTTAGTAAAGGTTAATGTCAAAGTGCATCTAAAGTCAAAACTTTTTTTTTTATATTTTGAATAGATTGATGAAGGTTTAGGACCCATATTGGTTTATATTGCTTTTTGTGTCCTCATTGGGGGGATTCACTCTCATTTTTTGTCTTGGAGACAATTGTCACCAGGAATGAAAATGAGAGAGAATTTTGAGTTGTCATCAGTAGAGGAATAAAGGGGAAATCTTCCAAGGAGGATGTGTATTGCAGTGAGAACTCATTGGAGAGATTGCCTCTTTCTGTTGTGTCTGAGTGAGAGAAATTAGAGCTAGTTCTCCCCAATGGGACACAGTCAGTAAAAGACCTCACAGAGGTTTTAACTTTTCCTTACTCCTTCCAAAACAAAAAATATTTTAAAAATAGTATAAATGTCAGCAGTTTCATTGGACCTTAGAGATAGATGAGAGACAGCATCTCACACACAGCAGGGAAAGCTGTTTTTTTTATATAAAACATAATAATTCATGAACCAGATGTTATTTGGATCTCAGAATGATGTGTTTCAGAAACCACCATGGGGGTCAATTACTAAAATGCTGAAGGCAATTGAAGTAAACCTGTGTTCACTTCAAACATCCTACCATGTGTAAAGGAAATTTCTATCCATTATTGGATGTTTGAAGTGAACACTTCACTTCTCTTTAGTAAAATAATCCCTGTGTGAGCATGTAGCTGTTATCCTTTTTTGTCTTCAGACACAGAGAGCAGTAGCTCACTAATTTGGTTGTGTCTCCGTTATTCTGACTTTTATATAGCATCCACCTGTCACTCTTTTGCACAAATTTAATTCCCTCAACGCTTCCTTCTACAACTATCATTCAGTTAACTCTAATGTATATATATTAATACATACTGTACAATTATTTATATGATCTACCTCTAACAGATTTTTGTTCTAAGTTTGCACTGTTGAAAATGATAAAATTAGGTGCTTGTAAGCAGAAAAACTATATATACTGTGTATATATATATATATATATATATATATATATATATATATATATATATATATATATATATATATATACATACACTTAACCAACTTCCTCAGAGGGTTTTCAAGGAAGATAGATCTATATTGACCACCTTCCTGTTTAGCCAGATATGATCTCTGAATGTCTGTAGTAGGAAGCCAGTACAATCTAAGGAGTAGGGCAGAAAGTAAAAGAAAGGTTGAGAAACAAAAAAAAAGAAAGAAAGTAAGAAAAGAGCTGGGGTGGAGGGTATATGGAAAGAGTAGGGACAGTGTTTGGGCTAATGTATGTAATCCAGGTAGCCTTACACAAGTAGGGAGTGTCTTTAATGGAGGAGTATCCACAACTCTAGTTCATTTCACTTTTTTATTCTACAAAGCCAAAAGCCCTATGTGTTACCCATAAGGGAACAAAAATCTTAAGTGAATGTATAGTCTTTCCAATAAAACCATATTTTATGGAATTGTGCCACTTCATGATTCAATGAGGCAATGACCTCTTCCATTGGTTTTTACTGTATGCCAATGATTTTACTAAAGCATACTACACTGACTAGGTGGGCCAATTGCTGGTCTTTGCTGGAGCGTTGTGGTAGCGAGGATCCGCCATGTTGATGCAGCTGCTCAGCGGAAATATTCTCCTCTTTCTTTTTAGTCATGTTCGCTTTGTTCTTGTGATGACCATCGTCGGCTGCATGAGTGGGTCTGCACCGAGAGTGGAGCAATCGATCAATGGCAGCTGATGTAGTGTCTCACTGCAGGGTAATTAGTGGAGAATGTCGGAGCCGACGTGAAGCACGTCTGCTCACATGAACGGTTCAGCCGCGCCCCAGACTGGTGTCTTTGTTCAACCTTACCAACTATGAAACTATGTAACAACCAAAAATGTTTTTAAATATAGTCTTAGTTGTTTCAGGCTCGGTTCACACTATTGCGATGCGGGAAGGCTGCGAATTCGCAGCCTGTTCCCGCATCGCACACGCACCCCCGGCAGTTCACACTGCCATATGCGATCCGCTGGGGGTGTCAATGTAATCTTAACGACACCCCCAGTTTGATCGCATATCGCAGTGCGATCGTGCAGTTCGCACAGGATCGGATCGCACAAGTGTGAACCGCTGTGCGATCCGATCCTGATGCGGCAGCAAAAATGCCTCCTGTGCGTCTTTGCTGCGGGTGCGGTGCGAATTTAGCCATACAAACTGTATGGCTAAACTCGCACCGCACAGCTGATCGCATGTCATGTCGGAGCAGTGCGCTCCGACATGACATGCGAACCCGGCACACGCAGAAGTGTGAACCGGCTCTTACAATGAACATTTTTTTATTTAAAAATATTGTTAGGTTTGTTTGTAAACAAACATCAATTGATCATATTATTTGAGACCTATGACTAGGTTTACAATATAGTGGGTCCAAGCAGGCATTAGACTAGGGGCAAACTTGGCCCCCAAGGTAACACCAGTTTTTTGGCTACAAAAATTACTCTGATACGAAAAATAATTGTGGGATAGACAGAAGTGGAGGGACTTGTGTAAAAACACTTTTTGGGAATGTGGGGTATCTTCCCTTTTACTCAGTGCCCAATTAAATGCAAGTAAAGCACCATCATGTTGTATAATTGTATACAATGAGGATACATCCGCCATTACCAAAAAAAAAAAAAATGGACGCATCCTCATTGATCCTAATATCATTGATAGAACACAACAAATCTTTTGTATCCTTCAAAAACGCTTTGGTACTAACCAGACTAGGTTGGAGGAATATATCCAAGTATTCTCCCAATCTAGCTGTGACAGACCCTATACCATCCACTATAGGTCGTGCTGGTGGACACTGAACATTTTTGTGTATCTTAGGGAGTGTATAAATGATTGGAATTCTGCATAAGCTTGGTACTAGATATCTCTTTTCCTTCTTTGTTAAAACGTGAATCTTATACCCAAAGTCTATCAGGGATCTTAATTCTGCTTTAAATTTTAGAGTAGGGTCCTTCATTATTGTAACATAAGTACTTTGATCTGTTAACATATCCATTAACTGATGATGGTAAAACTCTCTATCCAAGATGACCACCCCTCCCCCTTATCAACATAATGATGTCCTTTCTACTCTTTAGACTATCTAATCCTTCTTTAATTTGTCTATGGTATATATGTTTTTTGGGTTTAACAAGCCCTAAATCATTAGGGACTAATTGTTTAAAAACTTAAACATAATGGTTATTACCCAGGGGTGGATTGAATGTCGACTTATTTCGCAGACCACTATCAATCGCGCCACCGGTAACCCTAGAATTACTGATGGAGGTAATGGGGTTATTAAGGAGGATGTTTTTTTCAAATTTAAATTTCTAATATATTTATGTGTATTTATATAAACGTTAAATTTGTTAATAATTTTTTTTTTTTTTTGGTGCACATTTCAAACCCAGATTTAAGATGTGCCGTTTTTTATTAGTTAACGCTACCTTACTCAGCTCTAAGATACCTTAATTTAATGTTTTCTTCTGTGTTTTTTGTATTCGACCCTTCAGCCTGCTCTACAGGCTCTTGTCTTATTTGTCCCCCATCTCCTCTCCTTTCCCCTTGATGGTTGTAAAGGTATAAATTATTTCTTCCTCTGCCTCTGCCCCTCCCTCTCCCTAAAAAAGGAGAGCGATGTGAACACTGTAGATATTCATTATTGTCCACATAATCACTCAAGCTTGATAATGATTATAGGTTGGGATAAGTCCAAGTTCATAGTTGTTATATTGACCCTGGGCTATATAGGGTGTATAAGGCTTATTGCCCCGGGGGTGATACACTTCTCTGTGTGTCCCACGTGAATGATGTGTGGGATTTCCCCTGGGTGGCTTTCCCCTAAAACCATGAGCTTGTCCTCTATAACTCTGTGATGGTCCCTGAGGGCCTAGGTTCCTTCTCCCACTCAGGCCACCCCTCATATTTTGAGGATCTGTTGTAAAGTTCCTATAGGGAGTCCTTGGTGTCACATGGTAGTTGTTAGCTTTCATGACCATAGGGGGATTTTGAATGTGTGGAGAGCAAATCTCTTCACCCTCCTTATACCCTGACTCATGTATTTTATATAAGGGGTAGGGATGATCGAACGGTTCAGGTCGACCATTGGTTCGGCCCGAACATTGGGTGTTCGAGGTTTGGCCGAATTTAGAACCTTTTGCCCAAAAAGTTCGGAATTCGGCAACCAGAACCGCCCAAAATGCAATGCTTCAGGAAATGGGCTTTAAAAGCCAGTGATTGGACCAGAACCATTAGCAAAAGCCAATTGAGGGGGCAGGATAATGCTAGGAATGTGATTGGAGTGACTAGGGGGTCCCTAGACCAATCATTAGTGAATACGCCCCCCAGTATATAAGATCGCCCCGCCATATTCCTAGCATTGTTATACTGGACATGGAAGAGAGTGGAAGAAGTTCTGTTAATTTTACTTTAAAAGTGTCATTTAGCTATTTTTAGTGTGAGGAAAGGGATATCTAGTGTAGTTAGAGTGCTCCTTTACACTTAAGTTAGCTTCAAAAATTGAGTTTCTGTAGGGAAAGTGTTAAGTGTAAGGGGACCGTAGTGTAGTGTAGGGTTAACTGGCAGTGACTGCTATGGCAGGGTGACAAAACCCTTCCATAGCAGGGTGACCACTATAGAGAAATTATCTTTTCTCTGAATAGCATCGGCACACCCATATGGCTTCTCACCAGCCAAGCATTTTTTATGCTGCAGGGGCTGCCACTGCCAGTGCTTTTTTGAGGACATGTTTGATGTCAGACATGACATCTGAACATGTGTATAGGGGGTATATATAGACATATATGTCTGAATATATACCCCTAGACATATATAGGTGTGATAGTAGCAGAAATAAATGCTTGCGCTAATGAAATCATTTACAGTAATATATTTCTGCTACTATCACACCTATATATGTCTAGGGGTATATATTCAGACATATATGTGTATATATACCCCCTATGCACATGTTCAGATGTTTTGCCTGCCTCAAAAGAACCCAAAAAAATGCCAAGAAAACGCTAGCGTCAAAAAAAATGCCCAGGTGTGTTTTTGCTGGCATTTTTTGGGGGGTTTTGGAGGCAGGCAAAACATCTGAATTTGTGCACAGTACCACTATACACAAGTTCAGATGTTTTGCCTGCCTCAAAAGAACCCCAAAAAATGCCAAAAAAAACTCTAGCATCAAAAAAAAAAATGCCCAGGTGTGTTTTTGCTGGCATTTTTTGGAGGTTTTTGGAGGCAAGCAAAACATCAGAACTTGTGCACAGTACCATTATACACAAGTTCAGATGTTTTTCCTGACTGCAAAGAACTAAAAAAAAATGCCTTCTATTAAACCGGCAAGGTGTTACAGCAGCGAAGCAAACCCCCTGTCAGAAAGTTTTCTAATACAAACAATCTTTTTTTTTTTATGGTTCTGGACATGCTACAGAGCTGAAACTTCACATGTACACTTTTTAGACCCCCCAGATCTGAAATCAAAAAAATCCCTTCAGATCTGAAATCAAAAAATCAATTAATAGTTAATGGGGCATGACCCAGAACCCTAGGCACTTTTAGGGGCATTTATTGGGTTTTAGGGCTTAAAAATTGTGTTTTTTGATTACCGAAGTTCGGGTCCCATTGATTTCAATGGGGTTCTGAAATTTGAACCAAACTTTTGGAAAATTCGGGTGTTCTGGTCGAACCGAACTTTTCAAAAGTTCGATTATCCTTAATAAGGGGTTTAACTGCCAACCATACACTTGATTATTCTTGAATTCTCCCAAATCTTGATTACATTTTTTAACTTTCTTTTTTTGAGTATCTTTATCTACTTTATTAAACTTCTTTTTCAATGTTTCAATAAATTTGATCACCTCTGGCTGGTTTTGTTTAGGTTGTAATTTCTGCTGTAAATTCTTAATCTTAGTACTCTGTAGGTTCATTTTCTTCTTTTTCCTCTTTAAAATCATACCTACTCTATTAAAAAATTCAAACCATTCAGTCATTGATTCTTGGTCATTCAGGCCATCCTGGGGTGCTACTTCACATCTGAGTCCTCTACTGATAATGCCTTCTTTCAAATACATTTCAACAGTGGAAATATCCCACCATGCTTTGACCTGTTTCTCAAGAGGGAATGACAAAGCTTTCAGCAAACCAAAAAAATCTTCTGTCATTTGGAAAGCTTGGGAGTTTATGAACACCGCCTTTAAATCAATTTGTCTCATGCTAAGAAACGTAACTGCATCCATTTTTTTGTACTACCAAACTATTGCACTCCTCAAAATATCCAGTGCGGTATCATTCTTTGCACACAAAGTATTATAGGGGACAGGGGCGTAACTACAGGGGTTGCAGGGGTTGCAATTGCTACCGGGCCCCATGCTCCAGGGGGCCCGGTAGCAAACCAGTGGGTGAACTTCCAGGATCTCAAAGGTCACACTTGCGACCGGGCCCTGGCATTGCACCACTGTGGGGAGGCCCCAAGATTGCAGGAAGGGGGCCCACTGCAGAACTTGTGAAAGGATCCTGCTGCGGGACCATAATAAAAGGCCCTGCAACGAGAGTAAAGAGCCCCAGGATTAGTGGGAAGAGCCCCGGGCTTGAAGGGAAGGGCCCCGGCCAGGGGTCTGGGGGGCCCTTCATCGTTTCTTGCATCGGGGCCCTGAAGGTTCTAGTTACGCCTCTGATAGGGGAGTTTGTGTCCTACTCTCCAGGAAAACAGTGTTTGAGACACTGGATATTAAAATAGATTCTCAAGGAAGATTTCTTTTTTTGTTAGGCAAATGGGACTCCCACAAATGTACAATAGCCAATGTATACAGTATATACTTCCACCTTTCTCACAGGAAGTGCTAGAGTGTCTGTCTCGGTATATAGCCAAGCACCCACAAATCCCAGTGTTCACATTGGGAGACTTAATAACATGCTCAATACCTCCTTAGATGTATATAAGAAATACTGTCCCCAAGGCCCTAGAACACTAACACCTTTTGCCAGATATACTGTATAACAGAACTAGGCCTAAAAGACCTTTGGCAATGTAAATTCCCACTAGAAGCTCAATTCTCATGCCACTCTTTAACCCACTCAACTATATCCCATATAGATCTTGTACTGGGTTCTGAGTTAACTCATACATTTGAACCCAGGGTCTCCTATCTTGCAAGAGGGTTATCTGATCACTCACCTGTTCAAGTAACCCTAAGGTTGCCTACAAATAGACTTCCAATACACTGGAAGTTAAATCCTTTTTGGCTTACTCGGTTTACTTATACAGAGCACATACGATTGCAAATAAAAATTTTTTAACTGAAAACAGACACTCGACCACTGCGGGAATTATGTGGGATGCCCTAAAAGCATTTATTAGAGGATTATGCATCCTTGAGATTTCGTCTATAAAAACAAATAGTAGACAATGGGCTCTAGATGGTTCTACAGTGGTGTATAAAGCAGAAAGGGAATTTGTGCAGACACCTAATGCTGACACCAGGAGTAAATGGATAAATGCACAGCAAATGTACTGTACAGTGCAACATCAACAAGCAGATAACAAGAGTTTTTTTGGTTCTCAATCAAATTTAGAGGAGGGGGAAAAAACAGGCATATGCTATCTGTGATAGCTAGAGCACAACAGCCGCCATTGGTCATACATAGAATAGCAATTTCATCAACTCAGGTTGTCACAGACACCCCTTCATTCTTACAGGGGTTTCGCTCCTTTTTTATGGATGTCAACTCATCAAAGGTTTCATATGGTATAAATGATCTGACGACATTTCTTGATGAAATTCAGATTCCCTGATTTAAGGGATCAGACAAAAAACAACTGAATGCGCCTGTTTAGAGATGACCTTGCGGTTCGCCCGGCGGTCGGTTCTCGGCGAATTTTGCTTGTTTACAACCCGCCAATTTTGCAAACACATGGCGTTGTTCGCGGCGGCCATATTAGTTTACATTGGGGAGAATTTTGACCCATGACACAGCCGTCAGTTGGAACGGGACAGCCAATTGAAACATTTCAACACATGGACATGCCCCCTACCTTATAAATAGACCAGAGCTGGCGGCCATTTCACATTCTGCTTTTTGTCAGCATAGGGAGAGGTCTGCTGTATTCATCAGGGAGTGATTGCCGGTGACACAAATAGCTCTGTTAAGATCCACAAAAGTCCTTTTCAGGGCTGGTATTTGGTAGAGGTCTACTACAGTCTCTTTTCAGTTTAGGGACAGGTATGATGTGTTTATCAGGGACAGATCGGCAGTGACACAAATCGCTCTGTTAAGATCCACAAAAGTCATTTTAAGGGCTGCTATTTATTTGGAATAGGTGTACAGTCTTTTGTCAGTGTAGGGACAGGTATGCTGTGTGTGCACCAAGGACAGATCGGCAGTGACACAAATCACTCTGTTAAAGTCCACAAAAGTCATTTTAAGGGCTGCTATTTGGTATAGGTGTGCAGTGCACTATATATGGGTGTAATCCACGTATAATATACTTTGTAATATAGAAAGCATATTATAGTGGATGTGTATTGTGTACTGTGCAGCATTGTGACTGGTGTGTTGAGCGTTGCTGCAGCAATACTACAAACAGTGACAAAAGCACTTTTAATGTATTATAACTGGTGTTATAGACCAATGGCCCCCCAATACCACATATTGAAGTGGGGTGTTATTTAACAGTATACTTTTTTAAGAGTGTATTGTAGTCCTTCAACAATTTGGCCTCTTTTGTTGCGTTAACCGTGCTACACACAGTGACAACAGTTACTGGCCAATTATTTGTAGAACTGGTGTGATAAAACTGTGGCCACCCCAATACCAAAGATTGAAGCGGGGTGTTATCTGAGTATACTTTCATAAGTGCATTTGTGTCCTGCAACAATATTGCCACTTTTGCTGCGTTTACTCTGCTACACACAGTGCCAAACTCACTGGCCAATTTTTTGTACAACTGGTGTGATAGATCAGTGGCCCCCCAATACCACATATTGAAGCGGGGTGTTATCTGAGTATACTTTCATAAGTGTATTTGTATCCTGCAACAATTTTGCCTCTTTTGCTGTGTTAGCTCTGATACACACAGTGCCAAACTCACTGGCCAATTTTTTGTACAACTGGTGTGATAGATCAGTGGCCCCCCAATTCCACATATTGAAGTGGGGTGTTATCTGAGTATACTTTCATAAGTGTATTTGTGTCCTGCAACAATATTGCCTCTTTTGCTGTGTTAACTCTGATACACACAGTGCCAAACTCCCTGGACATTTTTTTGAACAACTGGTGTGATAAACCAGTGGCCCCCCAATACCACATATTGAAGTGGGGTGTCATCTGAGCATACTTTCATAAGTGTATTTGTGTCCTGCAACAATATTGCCTCTTTTGCTATGTTAACTCTGATACACACAGTGCAAAACTCACTGGCCAATTTTTTGTACAACTGGTGTGATAGATCAGTGGCCCCCCAATACCACATATTGAAGTGGGGTGTTATCTGAGTATACTTTCATAAGTGCATTTGTGTCCTGCAACAATATTGCCACTTTTGCTGCGTTTACTCTGCTACACACAGTGCCAAACTCACTGGCCAATTTTTTGTACAACTGGTGTGATAGATCAGTGGCCCCCCAATACCACATATTGAAGCGGGGTGTTATCTGAGTATACTTTCATAAGTGTATTTGTATCCTGCAACAATTTTGCCTCTTTTGCTGTGTTAGCTCTGATACACACAGTGCCAAACTCACTGGCCAATTTTTTGTACAACTGGTGTGATAGATCAGTGGCCCCCCAATTCCACATATTGAAGTGGGGTGTTATCTGAGTATACTTTCATAAGTGTATTTGTGTCCTGCAACAATATTGCCTCTTTTGCTGTGTTAACTCTGATACACACAGTGCCAAACTCCCTGGACATTTTTTTGAACAACTGGTGTGATAAACCAGTGGCCCCCCAATACCACATATTGAAGTGGGGTGTCATCTGAGCATACTTTCATAAGTGTATTTGTGTCCTGCAACAATATTGCCTCTTTTGCTATGTTAACTCTGATACACACAGTGCAAAACTCACTGGCCAATTTTTTGTACAACTGGTGTGATAGATCAGTGGCCCCCCAATACCACATATTGAAGTGGGGTGTTATCTGAGTATACTTTCATAAGTGTATTTGTGCCCTGCAACAATATTGCCTCTTTTGCTGTGTTAACTCTGATACACACAGTGCCAAACTCACTGGCCAATTTTTTGAACAACTGGTGTGATAAACCAGTGGCCCCCAATACCACATATTGAATGGGGGTGTCATCTGGGTATACTTTCATAAGTGTATTTGTGTCCTGCAACAATATTGCCTCTTTTGCTGTGTTAACACTGATACACACAGTGCCAAACTCCCTGGACAATTTTTTGAACAACTGGTGTGATAAACCAGTGGCCCCCCAATACCACATATTGAAATGGGGTGTAATTTAACAGTATACTTTTCTAAGAGTGTATTTTAGTACTGCAAAAATGTGGCCTCTTTTGCTGTGTTAACTGTGCTACACACAGTAACAACAGTTACTGGCCAATTATTTGTAGAACTGGTGTGATAAACCTGTGGCCCCCCAATACCACAGATTTAAGTGGGGTGTTTTCTGAGTATACTTTTATAAATGTATTTGTGTCCTGCAACAATATTGCCCTCTTTTGCTGTGTTAACTCTGATACACACAGTGCCAAACTCACTGGCCAATTTTTTGAACAACTGGTGTGATAAACCAGTGGCTCCCCAATACCACATATTGTATTGAAGTGGGGTGTTATTTAACAGTATACTTTTCTAAGAGTGTGTTTTAGTCCTGCAAAAATTAGGCCTCTTTTGCTGTGTTAACTGTGCTACACCCAGTAACAACAGTTACTGGCCAATTATTTGTAGAACTGGTGTGATAAACCTGTGGCCCCCCAATACCACAGATTGAAGCGGGTTGTTATATACCTTTTTCCAGATATACTGCGATTTTCTAGAGCAGGGATCCTCAAACTACGGCCCTCCAGCTGTTGCAGAACTACACGTCCCATGAGGCATTGTAGAACTCTGACATTGCAGATATGACTAGGCATGATGGGAATTGTAGTTCCTGAACAACTTGAGGGCCATAGTTTGAAGACCCCTGCTCTAGAGACTTTTGTCAGAGGGTAATTAAAAAATTGACAGGCAGAGGAAGAGGCGGGCCCTTCCGCAGGGGTGGGAGGGGTAGGGCAGGAGCAGTAGGCCAGAGCCAAACTGTGAAGTTTCAGAAGGGGCATTCGATTATGTCAAAGGACGCATCAGACTTGGTTGAGTGGCTCACTCAGCCTTCCTCTTCTGCACCCTCCTCATCCTCTCTATCTGCACCCTCTTCACTCCCTGCTGTGTGCACCCCCAAATACACCACCACAAACACCACCACCACCTACCCTCCGCTTGAGTCACTGGAATTATTTTCGATGTGCAGCCATTCTTGGCATCGGATCAGGAAGAGGAGGAAGCAACAGCCGCCACTCAGCAGTCTGACGACAGTACCCAGATCAGCCCAAGGAGGTTGGTCCCTGCTGTTACTGCCTACTCCGAGATCTTGAATGTTAGTGGTGGGGAAGGTGACGTGGATGATGACGTGTCTATGGACGTCATGTTGGTGGCCACAAGAGGAGAAGAGGAGGGGAGTTCAGAGGGAGAGACGGAGCAGCAGATAGGGAGGAGAGGCAGGCAGAACTTGCATTGCACAAGAGGTACAAAGCAGACTGCAAATGTATCAGGAGCAAGCCATCAACCATGTACAGTCACATCTGGCACTCCCAGGACGCCGACACATGGCTCTGCAGTGTGGACTTTTTTTAATGTGTCCGTTGCTGACAACAGTGTTGCCATCTGCAGCCTTTGCAGTCAACGCATAAGTCGCGGTAAGCCCAACACTCACCTAGGGACGACCGCCTTAAGAAGGCACCTGAACTCCCATCACCGAGCCCAGTGGGAGCAACACCATCAGAACCCACAAAGCCACACTCCAGGCTCACACCATCCAGCCTCTTCTCCTTCTACTTCTCCTCCCTCCTCACAATTGTCCTCCACTCCACCTTCCATGATGCAGTCGTCACGTTGTTCTGGAAAAAGGCAGGCTTCTGTGGCCCAAATGTTGGAGTGGAAAAAATGATGACGCCGGATAACCCTCTTGCCCAACGTTTGACTGCTGGCTTGTCGGAACTAATAGCCCGCCAACTACTGCCATATCAGCTGGTGGACTCTGAGGCCTTTTGTAAATTTGTGGCTATTGGAACACCACAATGGAAGGTCCCAGGCAGGAAATATTTCTCGCAGAAGGGCATTCCAGAGCTGTATGGCCATGTTAAGCGGCAAGTGAATATATCTATGGCACACAGTGTTGGTGCCAAGATACATATGACCACAGACAAATGGTCTAGCAAACATGGGCAGGGGAAAAGGTATATCACTTTTACTGCCCACTGGGTAAACCTTCTGACGGCCGTCAAGCATGTAACCCGTGGCACCCGTGTAGGTTTGATTGTACCACCACGGATTGCATGCAGGCCTGCCTCTTCTTCTCCTCTTCCTCCTCCTCCATCCTCCCTCTCCTCCTCGGCTGACTCCTCCTTTTCCGCTGCTACCATCTCTTCCGCTGCGCCGCCCAAGATCTCCATAACCTATTCCACATGCCAGGTGAGACGTTGCCATGTTGTGCTGCATCTGTTGTGCCTGGAAGCCAAGAGCCACACTGGTCCTGCACTCCTTTCAGCTTTGCGTTCACAGGCAGATCAGTGGCTGACACCGCTGAATTTGACAGTTGGTAATGTGGTGTGTGACAATGGTGCCAATCTGCTGAGCACGCTGAAACAGGGCAAAATATACACATGTGCCATGTATGGCACCCGTCCTGAACTTGGTCGTGCAGCGATTCGTTGCCAAATACCCTGGGGCCCAGGATGTCTTGCAGCAGGCGAGGAAAATCTCGGGCCATTTCAGAAGATCTTACACAGCCAAGGCTCGTCTTGCTGACATTCAGTGGTGACACAACCTGCCCGTCAGGCATCTTATTTGTGACTGCCCGACATGATGGAACTCAAGGTTGCATATGCTTGATAGGCTGCTCCAACAGAAACGTGCAGTTAACGACTACCTGTACGAACTCTGAAGCAGGACAGGTTCTGGGGAGCTTGGGGTTTTTTTACCTCGTCAGTGGCTGCTCATGCGGGACGCATGCAGACTTCTGCGGCCATTCGATGAGATCACCAAACTGGTCAGTCACGGCCAGGGTGCCATCAGTGACATTGTACCTTACGCCTTCTTTCTGGAGCGTGCATTGCGTCGTGTCATTAATCAAGCTGTCGAGGAGCAGAAAGATGAGGAAGTCGCAATGTTGGATGAATTCCCAGTGGGTGCTACTCCATCTGAGTCAAGTCAACAACAGGAGTCTGAAGAGGAGTCAGAGGAGGATGGTGCCAGGGAGGATGAGGAGGAGCAAGAAGAGCATGCTTTAAACCTTTCTGGGATCCCTGGTGTTATCCGTGGATGGGGGGAGGAGAACGAGGATGACATTATCCTGGATGATGAGCTGCAGCCAGGCCACTACACCGCTTGCAGTTTAGTGCGAATGGGGGCCTTTATGCTCCAGTGTTTTCAGGGGGACCCCGTATAAAAAGCATGAAGGGCAAGGACCAGAACTGGGTGGCAACATACTTAGACCCCCGGTACAAACAAAAAATGGCTGAAATGTTACCAGCATCACAGAGAGCGGTCAGAATGCAGCACTTCCAGGCCTTGCTGCGAGAAATGCTGCATTCTGCTTTTGCATGCGATGGCAGAGGAATTTCCAGTCACAGAGAGACAGTTGCGGGTAGCAATCCAACAGCGCCTGCAAGAAGAGGGCGGTTTGAAGATGTCTTGGTTACTTCAGATATGAGATCCTTCTTTCAGCCGAACATCGACAGCTGTACTCCGGATGCAGCATCAGGGAACACCTAGACCGACAGGTGTCTGACTACATCGGGTTAACAGCCGATGTGGACGCTCTGAGGAGTGATGAACCCCTGGACCTCTGGGTGGGCAGGCTTGACCTCTGGCCAGAGCTTGCACAATTTGCAATGGAACTGTTGGCTTGCCCCCCGTCCTGTCCGAAAAGACGTTCAGCGCAGCAGGGGGGATCGTGACCGATAAGCGCACTCGCCTAGCTCATGACAGTGTAGACTACCTCACATTTATAAAAATGAATGAGGCATGGATCTCTGAGGAATTCAACACATGGGACCAGTAGACCATGTTTCATTGAAATTCCTCATGCCAGGCCACAAATATCCGCCAGACCGCCATCCACCCACAACAATTCCTGGTCCTTGTCTTCGCTAAATACAGCGGCATAAAAGGCATTTCATGTACATTGAATGCCTAATTTTTGGGACCTTGCACGGCCGACATTTATTTTTTCTGTCAATGCCTAATGAACCTTCAGCCACAGAATACTACATTCTTACCTTTCAGGTAAACCCATGTGGGCTAAAATTTGGGTGGCCATTTATGGCCGACACTTACCTATTTATCCTGTGAATGCCTAATGTACCTTCAGCCACAGAAAACTACGTTATTTGCTGACAGGTAAACCCATGTGGGCTAATTTTTTGGGCCCATACTGGCCGACATTTACTTCTGTATCCTGTGAATGCCTAAGGTACCTCCAGCCACCAAATACTACGTTCTTAGCTGTCAGTTAAACCCACATGGGCTAATTTTTGGGGCCTATACTGGCCGACACTTACTTCTGTTTCCTGTGAATGCCTAATGTATCTCCAGCCACCAAATTCTACGTTCTTAGCTGTCAGGTAAACCCATGTGGGCTAATTTCTGGGGCCTATACTGGCCGACACTTACTTCTTTATCCTGTGAATGCCTAATGTACCTCCAGCCACATAATACAACATTCTTTGCTGACAGGTAAACCCATGTGGGCTAATTTTTGGGGGCCTATACTGGCCGACACTTACTTCTGTATCCTGTATATGCCTAATGTACCTTCAGCCACAGAATACTACGTTCTTAGCTGTCAGGTAAACCCATGTGGGCTAATTTTTGGGGCCTTTTATGGCCGACACTTACTTATTTATCCTGTGAATGCCTAATGTACCTTCAGCCACAGAATACTACGTTCTTAGCTGTCAGGTAAACCCATGTGGGCTAATTTTTGGTGCCTTTTATGGCCGACACTTACTTCTGTATCCTGTGAATGCCTAATGAATCTTCAGCCACAGAATACTACGTTCTTAGCTGTCAGGTAAACCCAAGTGGGCTAATTTTTGGGGCCTGGAATGGCCGACACTTACTTCTGTATACTGTGAATGCCTAATGTACCTTCAGCCACAGAAAACAACCTTCTTAGCTGTAAGGTAAACGCATGTGGGCTAAATTTTGGGGCCTGTACTGGCCAACACTTACTTCTTTATCCTGTGTATGCCTAATTTTTCAGACTGGAATTGGAAATCAATGGGTCTGTAAAGGTTCTGCCAAATTTTGGAATGGATGCGGACCCATTTTACAGATGTGTGAATGGACCCTATATGTATTTGACATGTATTTACTGCCTGCTGTCAGTTCTGGCTGATTTATGAAAAAAAATAAAAACATTTTTTTGCTGTAAAAAAATAAATACAATTTTTAGGGCAACTTTTCCAATTACAATACTTCATTTATGACATTGTCCATGTGGTGGGACTATTTGTGCAAAGCTAATAAGTCTTTTGTGGCTGCAAATATGACCTAAAGGTTTTTAAAGTTCGCCTCCCATTAAAGTCAATGGGGCCCGCCGCAAACTTGCGGTTCGCGGACATTTGAGAAAATTTGCGGCTGACGTTCGCAAACCGCCCCCCGGCCGATGTTCATGCATCACTACGCCTGTTACCCTAAAGGAGTTGCAAATTGAAATGGCCACATTCCCTAACTCTAATGCTCTGGAAATTGGCATACTCCCGATAGAACTACAGTATATAGGAAATTTGGTGGGGTGCTTTTACCGAAGCTACTCCAAAGAATATTGAGTGCACAGGAACAGGGTACTTTACCATCATCTATGTATGAAGCTGTGGTGGTGGTTTTACTGAAGCCTGGCAGGGATCCGGATCAACCTGAGTCCAATAAACCTATATAGCTTTCAACAACTGATCTGAAATTGCTCACTAAAGTTCTCGCAATACAGCTCCCAAAAGTCATAACCAAAATTGTCCACCAAAATCATACGGGGTTCATACCTAACCAATCAACGGCAAACTATCTCCGACGGTTATATTTAAATATGCAAATCCCCACTGACAATCAAGGACACGGAGCTATTCTTTCACTTGATGCTGCCAAAGCATTCAAAAGCATAGAATAGCAATACTTATGATTGGTCCTAGAGAAATTTAACTTTGGAACCACATTTATATCATGGATCAGGCTACTTTATAAGGCCCCAATAGCTTGCATTTGAGTAAACAACATGCTCTCTCCTGCTTTTGCATTACACAGAGGTACGAGACAAGATTGCCCCGTATCCCCATTAATATTCTCTCTAGCAATTGAGCGATTGGCAGTGACTATTAGAGGGGACCCTAACATATGTGGATTTAAAAGGGGAGACAGGAAGGATAAAGAGGCATTATATGCCGATGATACTCTTTTATTTCCAGGCGATACCTCTTATTCCTTGACAAATCTTCTGGCACTAATACACAGGTTTGGATTCTTCTCGGCTTCAAAATAAATTGAGACAAATCCACACTATTACCATTGGACCCTATTGCTTTACCCCTGCCTCACATGGCAGAGCAGATCACAATAGTGGATGAATTTAGGTATCTGGGAATAATTATACACCCTAATCTAGACTCAAATATCAAATTAAATATTAACCCATTAATCCAAAAATTTCAAGATAAAACAAGTAGCTGGATTAAACTGCAATTAACGTTGGAGGGACATTGCAATTTGATCAAAATGATCTGGAGTCAGCAACTAATATACGTGCTTCGCAATGTCCCTATTTGGATGCCTATCCATATGTTTAAAAAAATGCAGCACAATATTCCATGCACTGATATGGAGAAAACAAACTTTCCATATTAAACTGGAAACTCCACAGGAAGCAACGAATTTGGGTGGACTGGCAGTCCCTAACCCATATTATTACTATATAGCTGATCAATCAATGGACACAGCACGGTTTGATTTATATATCACAACTGTATCATGGAAGCCTATTGAAAGACTTTCAATCATTGAGAGAGGAATATGGCCTACCAAACAACTTGTACTTCCAATACTTACAACTCAGACATGCCATATCTGCTCAATCTGGAACATCCAATTGGAATCTAACTAGTCCTGGGGTACTCACACAACCTATAACATCATCAACCAAAAAGGGAAAGATTTCCTTCTTTACAGTTCATTTCTAAACCAAACCTCTAAAGCCATGTCATTGAAATGTAGGGCAGGCTGGTTAGAAGATATAGGTCAAATTTCTGATGAGGAGTGGTCCAGCATACTGGAATGTTTTTAAGGTATCACTCTCATTGGCGCAAAAACGTACTCAACTTTTTATTATACCCCGCACATATTGTACCCCCTATCATTTATACAAATGGCACACAGTGCATTTAATACCCAATTGTATGTAATATTATCATTATTGATGTCTAACCGGATGGTTACATCTACTGCCAAACTTATGTCTCCTCAAAGTTGTAACTTTGTACACTGAAAAAACGTATTTGTTTGTTTTTCTTTTCTTTTGTTGTTTCTTGGGAAAAAAACAATTTTTCAATAAAAAATATCTGATTTAAAAAAAAACACCAGTCCACCCAGTCCAACCTGTGGTTGGTGTGTGTGTGTGTATGTGCTTGTGTCAATAGTAAATTGCATATCCCAGTATGTTTTGATCATTAATATACTCATCTATTTGTTTTTTTTAAACTATTGACGCTCCCTGCTGATACTACTGCTTTTGGAAGAGAATTCCACATCCTTACTGCTATGACAGTAAAGAACCCTCTACACAGTCTAGGGCTAACCTGCTTCTCTTCCAATTTAAGTAAATGGCTGTGTGTCTTTTTAATCTCCCCCCACTGGAAAGTTTTTTCCCTATGCTAGGGTCATCAGTAAGGTATTTGAATATCGCTATCATATCTCCTCTCAAGAGTCTCTTATCCAGAGAGAAAAAGTATAATGCTTGTAGTCTTTCCCCATAACTGATTTCCACCAGGCCCTTTATTAGCTTTGTTGCCCTTCTCTGAACTCTTTCCAGTTCCAGCACATCCTTCCTGAGGACTGGTGCCCAGAACTGGACAGCATAGTTAACCACTTTAAGACCGGAAGGATTTGCCCCCTTAATGACCAGGCAACACTGTACCCAAATAAAATTTACGTCCTTTTTTTCCCACAAATAGAGCTTTCTTGTAGTGGTTTTTGATCACCTGTGCGATTTTTATTTTTTGCGCTATAAACAAAAAAAGAGTGACAATTTTGAAAAAAATCAATATTTTTCACATTCTGCTATATAACATTCTCAAAAAAAATTAAAAATCAAAACTTTTTAACATTTTGGGCCAATTTGTTTTCTGCTAGATATTTTTGGTAAAAAAAATTGCGGAAAAGTTATCGCATCTACTAACTACAGGAAAGATGTATGTCATTTTTAATGTTTTTTTTTTTGTTTTTTTTTACTAGTAATGGCAGCGATCTGCAATTTTTTGCGGGACTGCGACATTGCGGCAGACAGATTGGACCCCTGACTGACATTTTTGACACTTTTGGCAGGACCAGTGACATTACTAATAGTAATCAGTGCTAAAAATATGCACTGTTACTGTAATAATGACACTGGCAGGAAAGGGGTTAACAGTATAGGTGATCAAGGGGTTAAATGTGACAATAGGGGAGTGATTCTAACTGTATGGGGGTTGGACTTGTGAAATGATCACAGAGACATGCAATCCTATATAGCAGGATCAGATGAGCTCTGTAATCATTTCAGGGAGAAGGACGGTTGGCTGTGTTTACAACAGCCGACCTTCCTTCTCTCTCAACGGGGAATGATCGAGAGTATCAGGAAGCAATCTGAGCCACCTGACACATGTATCGGCTCCCCCACTGCTCCCCCTAGCTCCTCCCAGGCGAGCAACGTAGCCTGTATGAGCCAGCCTGCCCCAGTAAATGTACAGGAGGCGGTCGGGAACTGTTTAAGATGCGGGCAGACCAGATTCTTGTGGAGTGGAAGAATTATCATTTTATCTTTGAAGTTTATACCCTTTTTAATGCACGCTAATATTGTGTTGGCTTTGTTTGCAGCAACTTGGCATTGCATGCTATGGCTAAGCCTGTCCTCTACTAGGACCCCCAGATCTTTTTCCATCCTGGATTCCCCCAAGAGGTTCTCCCCCTAGCGAGTAATTTGCATTTGAATTTTTAGCACCTAAATGCATTACTTTACATTTTTCAACATTAAACCAAATTTGCCATGTTATTGCCCAACCCATTATTTTATTTAGGTCTTCTTGTAAAGTTTCAATATCTTGCTGGGAAGTTATTGCCCTGCTTAGATTTGTATTATTAGCAAATATTGACATTGAGCTGTTTATCCCACCCTCTATATGGTTTAAAAGCAAATTAAACAGAATTGGTCCCAGGACAAATCCTTGGGGGACCCCACTTAACATACTGGACCATTCTGAGTACTCACTTTTTATCACCACCCTTTGGACCCACCCCTGTAGCCGGTTCTCTAGCCAGGTACATACCCTATGGTCCATGGTCACAGACC
This sequence comes from Pelophylax lessonae, assembly GCF_965119305.1. NCBI lineage: Eukaryota > Metazoa > Chordata > Amphibia > Anura > Ranidae > Pelophylax > Pelophylax lessonae. Next base: position 146,197,861 of record NC_138779.1, on the reverse strand, counting down.
TCAGTTTTAATTAAACGTTTGTTGGAAGCTGTATAAAATGCCTTTGCTAAATACAGATACACCACATCCACATGCCTTCCTTTATCTAAATGGCAGCTCACTTCCTCATAGAATATTAATAGATTGGTCTGGCAAGAACGATCCTTCATGAATCCATGCTGATTGCTACTAATGATACTGTTTTTATCAGCAAATTCTTGGATATAATCCTTTATCATCCACTCCATTAGCTTTCCTACTTATTGAAAAAAAAAATGAATATGGTATTTATTAAAAAAAAGTCTGCCAAATAAAAGCCTACTATGTGACTAAACATTTTTTAATATCAAAATTATTTAGGCAGGCAAATTATTTACAGTAACTCTAGGTAAAATAAACAATTTAGTATAGGAAAAGATTAATACAACAGGTAAACTGGTAAATGTCCTATATCTGCAGTTCCACTGCACTGAATCTTCCTTAATAATTTGCTTCGCTTTCTGCTCATACTGTCTTGGTCTGTTTAAATGTTTTAGAACTTTTAACATCAGTAGGAGATCTTCAGGACCAAATATGTGCAGAAATCGAATAGCAGAGAATCAATAAGGGAACTTCGCCTTGGCAAAACTAAATAAAGTAATCAGTTCAGTGATTCTTCTTTCTTCTTTAACACTATTTTTATGTTGTTGTTGTGAAGGTAAAAAACATCTGTGTGCAGCCGCCCCCGCTCATACTTTCCTGAGCCCAATCTTGATTCAGGACTGTGCTCGAGAGCACCAGCTCTCTACGACCTCTTTCTCTCCCTACAGGGTAGATTGATAGGAGCAGGAGTCAATGGCTCCTGTTACTGTCAACCAAATCCTGTAAAGAAGGAGCGGTAGGCGGTGCCAAGCGGCACTGTCTGTGTCAATGGACGCAGACAGGGCAGCTTGAGATTGAGCCCGCAGGTGTGCCACCATAAAAAGTGGCTTCCTATGGAGGCACACCATAGGAGGAGCCAGAAGCGCCGGCAGGAAACTCTAGAAGAGGAAGATTGGGGTTGTTTTGTGCAAAACCATTGCACAAACCATTGCATCCTTTCCGAATGTTGGCTTGTAGTTTTCAATGAACTACCACCACGCTGTGTATCTACTTGCCAGAATGGGATGTACAGGCACACAGATACACTGACAAGTCTGCAGGAGACCTGCATGGCATTAGGGATCTGCTGATCACTGGTGCAATGTTTTACACTTGTTTGCCACTTCAGGGCATACCAATAGGTATGCTCTTATCCACTATCCCATCTCAGCATATAATCACCTACAGTATCCCTCACGTCTCAGCTGTTCCAATTAGCTCTGAAGGTAGTACTTGATTTTTCTAGGAATGGGGCAGCATGTGCCTACATGTGATATCATTGGGCCAGTCATTGCTACCACATGGGTAATTGGGGGGGGGGGTGGAAGGGGTAAAAGAAGGGTAAGTGTAGATGGAGAGGGTTGACAATCAAAGCTTAGCATGGTTCTAGCAGCCCAAGTGTAAGAGAATGATTGTTAAGGAATTTAAATCTTGAAAATCTGTATGCATATACATATAGAGTAGATATAGCACTGTATTATTAACAGTTAGAACAATTGCAGTTGATAATATCCCTAATCCCTTTGTAAAAGAACTGACACCAGACACACAGGAGAAGCTTTTAGGATCTTAGTGTCACTATTCACAACTCTCCTTTGCTTTCCCCTTTCTATAAACAAATCTATTGCATTCTAGCCATCCCAGCCCACACTCTGATATTAACCCAGCATGCCTAACACAGTATTTTTGAAGTTCAAAGTGGGAGGGAAGTTGCAGAGAGGGGTGGAAGGGCAGAGGGGAGAGAGGATGAATAGTGGGGAGGGGGGGGGGGCAAAAGGGTGGTAACCCAAGCTAGGTTTTACAAGAATTGACTTATCATTGATTTCGGACATGTCAAGCAACAATAGAACAAGCAAAACATGAGGTGATCACAGGGAGAAGTAGTCATTTTGTGGCTGGTACACCCATGATGTAGAATGAACATTTTGATCATGTACATTGGAGAACGTAGGCAAAATATAAAGTATTCATGTAGGCAGTCTTTATTGTATGGGAGCAAACCCGTGGCAATACCCTTAGCTGGGAATAGGGGTGTAATCTGGGGCCTCAGTAGTATTTCTGATGTCACTTAGAATTTGGCTCCCCAAGTTCGGGTATACTCTCTCAATATAAAGGTCCCACTTGTGGTGAAATCAAAGTGTTTTCCGATAGTGGGATAGTCCAGCTTCTCTTTCCTCAGTAGGTTCAACAAATCGTTTTTAATATATTTGATGGTAGGGGGAGGGGGAGGACGATGTACATTGTTTGAGGATAGCTCTTCTAGTAGCCATATAGCATGTCAACCATTCTTTGTTATGCTGTATGATTGTTGCTTGGTTGGGGTAAGGAACATCCAAGGAGACGAAAAATATTGAGAATATATCCCTGCGAGGTTGAATTTCAGTAACCGTGGCAACAAATAGTTCTACTTGGTCCCAGAAGCATGAGATGAGGGGGCATGACCTGAGCCTGTGGAGTAGTGAGGGCCTGTGGTCATTGCACAAAGTACAGTGTTGGCGGTCAGGAAGCTGTGCATACGTCAGGTGGGGAATATATGCCCGATGCTTTATGCATTGTATTGTTACTCACGCCAGAATTTGTTTATAATGAATGCACAAGCAGTATTGTAGTTTTCGTGAGTAGGGAGTTCACTGGTTTATACAGGTGGGAGATTTTAAGAGGTTGGAGTTAGAGTCTATAAGAGACGTCTAAGAGATCTCTGTGTTGGTATATTTCGCACACAAAACTAACTGCTTGTTGGGTATGAAGTAGGTGATGAAGAGGTAGGTTATACCTTTGAGCTACCTGAGGAAAGGGAAGGGGCTTTCTTGAGGAGGTGTCAAATAATTGTAAAAATGTAGTTAAACCTTGCAAAGTCCATTTAGCGAAAGCCACGCATTACTACGCCTGTGGGAACAGAAGGTTCCCAAGGGTAGGGAGATGGCGGGAAAGAAGGGAGTGTAGCCCCATTTTTTTTTTAAGCTCCCTCCAAGCCAGCACTGTATCCTGTATAAATAGATTTTGCTTTAATAATGGAGGAAGAAATCTGATCCGAAAGTGCAGCAGGGCAGGCAGTCGGTTAGGGAATACCATCTGAGATTCTAATTCGTAGTTGGAGTACCTTGATGTTTGTGTTATCCAGTCTAAACCCCCTCTCAAGAGACAGTATAGGTTGTAGAGATCTATGTTTGGCAAGTTTACACCCCCTTCATGTTGGGGGAGATATAGCTTTTGGATGGGAATGACGGCCCTGCCATAGGAAAGTATTTAATGCCTTCTGGAGTTTTTGGAGGTCCTTGTGTTTTAATAGTAGGGGGATGGTCTGTATGAGGTAACAGAGTTTCAGGAAGCTGACCATCTTAGATAGGTGGCATCTTCCGAACGGTGAGAGAAGGAGACCTGACCAGTTTTCTAGTTCAGCTATAATTTTAGAAAGGACGGGGAGTGGTTAAGGTGATAGAGGGAGGAGGGCACCTTGCCAATGTTGACTCCCAAGTATATAATGTGGTTTCTGGCTACAGGGAATATTGAGCCGATTGCCCAGTTTTATGTGAAGATCAATATATCCTCCACAAACAGGGCTATTTATAATTTCTGGGAGCCCACCTAAACTCAGTGCAGTTTTGAGTGTAAGAGCAGGTAGCAGGAAAGAGATTTGAGAGTGATGGGGTGATAAGGGGCATCCCTGACACGTTCCCTTCTGTAGACGGACGTTATTGGAGATGAGGCCTGCTACGATGGCATTTGCAGGAGGGGCTGAATACATTGCGGCGATGAGGGGGAGAAAAGGGCCTGAAAAGCCAAATTTCAAGAGGAAAAACCTAAACCAGTGGAAACTGGCGTTGTCGAAAGCCTTTTCAGCATCAACGGTGACAATGGCAGTCCAAGGCCGGTTTAGTCTTTGCATGTTCCTAAAACTTTGACGACCTTTCTTATATTGGAAGTAACAGGGTGCCCTTGGGTGAAACCTGCTTGTGAGGGGTGGATGAGGGTTGGCATAATTGAGGCCAATCTATTCTCATCACGTCTCCTCTCGTCGATGGGGTCAGGGACCATAGAGGCTCACGTAGAATCTTTCTAAGATAAAGTTGATGTCTTTGAGTGAAGTGGCAAGGTTGCCTAAGTTGTCTTTCAAGGCAGCTATGCGAGTGGGAGTTTGCAGGCCTTTGCATAGCCGCACCAGGAGTTTCTCTGCTTTATTGCGGTATTTGTGGTATGGGTACCTTGATGGGGGTATGGATTGGGTCCCTAGGGGAGAAATTAGTTCTTTATGCTGATTTGCATAGTCCCTGGTTGCATTGGACTTACTATCGAACTTTACCAGTATGTCCAGGCTCAGAGTAAATTGTGAAAATCCCCTAATAATCCAGATAGACGGCGAGGCCATGCAGGGAGCGGATCCATCTCTGCCTTTGTGTTGGACAGAAAAGATCAAATATTTGGGAATCTATGTCTCCCCCAGGGTTCAGGATTTCTGTAAACTCAATCTTTTTCCCCTCCTACAACTGTTCAAAACTAAGTTGAAGGGTTGGGCCAACCTTCCCTTAACACTAATTGGCAAAATTAATTAACTTAAAATGAAACTACTGCCTTCTCTCTTATATGTCCTGTGCCCCTCCCCCACGTGGATTCTAAAAAAGATTTTTAAACAATTCAACTCCCATATCATCATAATTCCTTTGGGGTTCCCGTCCTCCTAGGTTTCAACTCTCTCTGCTCCAGAGACCCTGGAATCAGGGCGGGTTGGCCTGTCCAGATTTCTCCCTATACTTCACCGCTACTATGTTATCACATGCCCATGAGTGGCTAATGCCTGATACCTATAACTCAGCGGTGGCCCTGGAGGCTGCCTTGGTGGGATCGTATGAGGAACTGAGAAATATACTCCTCCGTGAAGTTAAAGCTCCTCATCCCCTCACAAATTCCATGAAAATGGTGATTAGGGCATGGGTCTTGATAACTCCCTATGCAAAAAAATGGCTCAAAAATACATTCCCAAAACTGATCCCTTGATATGAGCCTGCAGGGGTGTTCCCAGATATGCCGGGGGGTATGCTACAATCATTTGACCAGCTTAAGTCGCAGTTCTCCTTACCCAATTCCTACTTCTTCCAGTACCACCAGCTCCACCATGCCTTCCAGGCACAATTTGGGAATGGTTTGACGGAGACCCTGGATCACCACCAGACGGGGCCAGATGTCCATCCCGCGAGAGGGTTGTGCATTACCAATGGATAGTACCTATAAATGAGAAGACAATAATCAACAATGAACTAAAACAACAGTTATAAGGGGCAGGCATAGGAAATCAGAGTGTGGCAGGTTGTTTAGTGGGAGCTGTGGATGTAGGCTGCATAGAGCCGTGTCTTAAATCAGCGAGGTTTGTTGCGACCTGAAGAGTTGGAGAGTCAGAGTTTCTTGGGAGGATACTTCCTTGGGCTGCTCTGGGATTTATGCGGGAGGGAACTGGCATTTTTGAGGAATCCATAGGAATAGGTAGATAGGCTTGCAGCTAGTAAGACACTTCTTCTGGGTGGGAAAACGATTTTGGATCTCCTGAGGGGTCTGTAAATCGAAGGATCGCTGGATATACCAATGTGAATTTCACACCTTTTTGGTAGAGAGTCTCACATATTGGCTGGAATGCTTTCCGTCTGCATGAGGCTAGTCCACGAAGAGAAGAAATTTATGGTCGTCAAGTTGAAGAGATTTGGAGTTACAAAAGGATTTTAGGATGTTAACTCTGTCTGTGTCGTTTAGAAAGCGGACTATAACAGGAGGCGGGGTGCGTCTGTCATTGGAAGGGGCTCCCGGGCAGTTTGCTCTCTCTACAATGCACAGTGTGGAAATTCCAAGAGCAGATGGGATGCGCAGGGTGCAGACATCTTGCAGGGAGTCAGCATTGTTTGACTCGGGGAGTTCTTTGACCTTCAGATTATTGCGTCTGGACCAGTTTTCAAGATCATCCAGTTTGTCCAAGATATACTGTTGTGTGTGTCTCGCGTGCTGTTCAGACACTTGTGAGCTCTGCACTTCATCTTCCAAGTCAGATAGATGATGTTCCAGCCCAGACAGGTGTTTGGCATGGTCGCCTAGCTGTTTCCTGAGCTGAATGATGCCTGCTGCAATAACCCTGTCCACGGCAGCTGTGATTTTGTTTTTGTTTTTTTGTGATTTTGGGCAAGAGGAGGGCTGCAAAAGCCTGAGCCACTCCTGCATATTCATTTTCGGAAATAGAAGGAGCCACGGGCATAGGCTCTGAGGGGTCTGGAGTGCTGGACATTTCTGTAGCATCCGCCATGTTGGCCGCACGTGCACCTGGCAGGGGAAGGTCCTAGTAAGTGACCATAGATATGAGGCTGTGTAGCACAAACCTGTCCATGCCCTGTGGTCACAGGGGTGAGGCTGAGATGGTGGGGGGGGGGGGGTCGGATGCCGTCCGTGGGCTGTGAGAGGCTGATTTTGTAAGCTAATTATCCTGGAGCCACCGTTCTGAACTCTTTCACATGTGGGGCCAGAACCAGTCCATGGGTGGCTCTGTCCTCTTACAAAATCTTATAGAGCCAACTTTGCAAGCATGCTCCTGGTTGGTACCTGTAGGATCCCCATGAAAGTTGGTAATCACTTTAGCAAGCAACACCTCTACAGTGATCTCCACTATCTTCTGGATACCAAGGATCTGGATACCTGAGCAGCTTCCTGCATTAGGAACATAGGAGGTCATTTGCTCAGAAGAGCAAAATTTAGGAAACACTTTCTGTTTTCAAAGCAGTCTCTGATTGAACGAGATGGAGACATGGGGCTGTGAAATCATGGTCTCCACCTTGTCCAAAAAGAGAACATTTTGCATTCATTGAGTAAATGCAAAGTGTTCTCTGAATGGAGTTGATGCTAAGCAGGCAACGTCACGTATTCAGTAAACAGCAGGGCAACCGCTTGGCATGGGATCTGGAACCTTGTGGTAATTACAGTGGTGCTTGCTACAGTGATTTTTGTTTGTATTGAAAGACCAAAAGTATGACACATAAAGTACATACTTAAATTGGTCCAAGCTGGACCAAGGTAACTATGTAAAACATGCAATACCCAAGCTTCAGCTTTTATTCTCTGCACTGTTGCTCTTTCACCAGGGTGCCTCATTATTTTGCTATGGCACCAAGCCCATGATTTATGATTTATGATTTCCTGTGCAGGCTCCATTCAAAACAACATACCACTTTTAAACACCCAGATAAAGCATTTAACATTAGAGATGTCGCGAACATAAAATTTTCCGTTCACGAACGGCGAACGCGAATTTCCGCAAATGTTCGCGAACGGGCGAACCAGGCGAACCGGGCTAACCGCCATAGACTTCAATAGGCATGTTAAAACCCACAGAGACTCTTTCTAGCCACAATAGTGATGGAAAAGTTGTTTCAAGGGGACTAACACCTGGACTGTTGCATGCCGGAGGGGGATCCATGGCAAAACTCCCATGGAAAATGACGTAGTTGACGCAGAGTCGAGTTTTAATCCATAAAGGGCATAAATTAACTAACATTCCTAAATTGTTTGGAATAACGTGCTTTAAAACATCCAGTGTGTGTATACGATCAGGTATGATGTTGTATCGATCAAGTAGTGTAAGGGATACGCCCGCTTCACAGTGACAGACCAAACTCTGACAGACCAAACTCCCCGTTTAACGCACCGCAAACAACCGCAAACAGTCCATTTGCAGAACCGCAAACTCCCCATTTGCACAAGGTTGGATACCAAGCTAGCCATGTCCCGTTCCTTGTCCTCACTGACATCATTGAAGGTCTCTTCCTCCACCCAGCCACGTACAACATCAAGGGTCCCCGAAAGGTGACAACAAGCCCCCTAGGATGCCTGCTTTGGTTGGTCTTCCACCTCCTCAAAGCCACCTTCCTCCTCTGACTTCTCTTCTTCAGACTCCTCTCTCTGCGTTGCCGCAGGTCCAGCAATCGACAACGACAAGGCTGCTTCTGGTGGTGATGGTGACCACAACTCTTCCTCTTCATGCTCATCTACGGCCTGATCCAGCACTCTTCACAGGGCACACTCCAGAAAAAAGGACGCATGAGCCTACAGCCATTGTGCATGAGCGTTCAGTAACGTGGCCAAAAAATACCCAGCTCTGCAGAGGCTGTCCTCTTTTTTTTAAATTAAAAAAATCTGCTCTTACCAGTTTAATCTCTGTTTTGTCCCCTATCAGGGGCCGGTGTATGAAATAGATTTTAGGAACCGGGAGATGGAAAAAGATGGTTGGTCGGTCCTCTTACTTCCAATTTGGGGCACTGCGCGTGCGCCGTGCAATGTACTGTGCCATCCTATATGAGTGGTGTGTTAAGTAGTACTATTCTTATCAGTTTAATCCCTGTTACGTCCCCTATCAGGGGACGTGTATCGAATAGATTTTAGACAACTGCAAAGAGTTGTCAATAGTTGACACACTCATGACATAAATTTTATTCCTCTTTTCGTCAATCTTGGTGTAGTGATGACTGTGCTCGTGCGCACGTTTTGGAGATTGCAGGCGATGCCGGTTTTTCAAAGCCTATGGTCGTGCTGAGGTAGTTCAGTGACAGTTAAGTGACCCAGAAAACAATGATTCTGCAGTCGTTTAATCTCTGTTTTGTCCCCTATCAGGGGCCGGTGTATGGAATAGATTTTAGGAACCGAGAGATGGAAAAAGATGGTTTGTCGGTCCTCTTACTTCCAATTTGGGGCACTGCGCGTGCGCCGTGCAATGTACTGTGCCATCCTATATGAGTGGTGTGTTAAGTAGTACTATTCTTATCAGTTTAATCCCTGTTACGTCCCCTATCAGGGGACGTGTATTGAATAGATTTTAGGCAACTGCAAAGAGTTGTCAATAGTTGACACACTCATGACATAAATTTTATTCCTCTTTTCGTCAATCTTGGTGTAGTGATGACTGTGCTCGTGTGCATGTTTTGGAGATTGCAGGCGATGGCGGTTTTTCAAAGCCTATGGTCGTGCTGAGGTAGTTCAGTGATAGTTAAGTGACCCAGAAAACAATGATTCTGCAGTAGTTTAATCTCTGTTTTGTCCCCTATCAGGGGCCAGTGTATGGAATAGATTTTAGGAACCGGGAGATGGAAAAAGATGGTTGGTCGGTCCTCTTACTTCCAATTTGGGGCACTGCGCGTGCGCCGTGCAATGTACTGTGCCATCCTATATGAGTGGTGTGTTAAGTAGTACTATTCTTATCAGTTTAATCCCTGTTATGTCCCCTAGCTGAGCTGGAGGAGGATGGTGCGTCAAGGTTCCGAGTGGAAGCTGTAGAAGATTGGGTGTCCTGTGTAAGCTAGTCAACTATGTCCTCAGAATTTTTCGAGTTCAGGGTACGTGGCCTCTGAACACTGGGCATTATTCCAGGGCCAAAGGAAATCACAGCACCACGACCACGACGGCCCCTGCGGGGTGGCCTGCCTCTGCCTGTCATTTTTTTTTAGATTAGTGGTACTATGCGTGCACCCTATATGAGTGGTGTGCACACAGTACAGTCTGTGGGCCTGTGGCCTCTCACACACGGGCAGGCAACTGCAATATATATATATATATATATATATATATATATAAAGGGCTTTTTGGGGTGCTGTCAGGATGCTGTCCTGACAGCAGATGGGTCTTTGAGGACTGGAGTGGACACAGAATACTGGCCTAGCTATTAATTCAGCAGCAACAGCACTCTCCCTGCTCTAACTAACACTGCAGCTTCAGGATGAATCTAAGATGGATGCTATCCTTGCTTCTTTATAGGAGGTAGGACGGTTCTGGGAGGGAGGGTATGCTGATTGGCTGGAATGTGTCTGCTGACTGTGAGGTACAGGGTCAAAGTTTGCTCAATGATGACGTACAGGGGCGGACCGAACATCTCATATGTTCGCCCACCGCGGCGAACGCGAACAAGCGATGTTCACTGGGAACTGTTCGCCGGCGAATAGTTCAGGACATCTCTATTTAACATATGAATACATAAGCTGACAGAAAATGCTAAAGGAAATAAATAAAAACTTAAAGTGTATGTATAGCCAAAACTTTATTTGGCTTTGGATAGAGTAGGGAATGGTTAGAACACCTCTCACTTTTATTTATTGCTGTCTGTGTACTATTGTGAATCTTTCTTTTAGCTTCCTGTCCCAGCGATACAACAGGAAGTTAAGAAAAACCTCCCAAAGTGAGGAGAATTCCCCTTTTAGAAAGTTGTCCTTAAAACAGGTGTCCCTATTGGAAGCTTTCCACTCATCTCTTGAACTTGACACCACTCTACAATTGTGGATTTTTCGTCATTTTCTTTCTTGGTGACAATGGCTAGCAGGACAAACAGAGGGGGTGCATCTCCTCAATGGTGACACGGAAAGCAAAAAAAAAAAACAAAAAGAATTAACACTTTATCTAACACAAAAAGAAATGGAAAAAAAAAAAAATATATATATATATATATATATATATATATATATATATATATATACAGTATATATATATATATATATATATATATATATGTTTTGCCTAGAGATAAACTGTAAAGCAGCATCTGAAACATATGCATTTTTAAAACTTATAGAAAAAGAATTTAACGCCAACCAAATGTCTTCACAATTGGTAGACAGAGGGATGGGCAAAGACTGGCAAAGATTGTTCTGATCTGGAGTCCAAAACACGGTGTGTCGTCTGTCTTTAGGAAGCGAATTGAATTTTCACTCTGGCTCTAGTTTTTAACCTGCAGGTTTCCAACAAATTTACATTTTACAACAAATGAAGTGAAGATGAAAGAGAGGGGGGTTTACAGAAGAAGCACAGAGATTAAAGCAGACGTTTTAAGATTAATCTGCTGGTCTTCCTTGCTCTACTTTCTACAGATAATTATGGCTGAGGTTCTGTCCTCACAGCTATTGTGTGAGCAGGATTATTAGGAGATCCACATACTAAGCTGGGTTGACGCAAGGCTGGCACAGAGGAGCAGAACTATGTATTAAAATGCCATTACCTGGAGCTAATAGTAAAAACACAATTAAATACAAAAAGTGACAGGGAATGTATATAGTTTTCAAAAATAATATAGAACACACTGGATTATTAATTAAAGTATTAAAACCAGCAATGGTAAAGCAATTGAAAACTATTTGTTTTGGAGATTTGCATGAGACCCCTTTACAAGACATAATAACTATAATTACCAGACGGTGGGGAAAATCTTCAGTGAAGGAATTAAAAGACACGCACACATAAAACCTGTAATGATGTTCAATCCAAAAAATGTCAAGTAGTAACAGCATTTTTTTTTCATTTGCTAATATTATAGTCTCCTATTTTAATTCTATTCTTATTGCTATACCAATAATATAAATGTGACTATTAAATATACTTAGGATATAAATAAAACCCTGCCTATTATTTTTCTCTGTTTCCTTCTTCTCACCATAATAAATATACATTAAGATCAAGAAGACTCACATTATAAACAATAAAGAACTGAAGAAAATAATAGCAAACCGAAAGTGGTGATTCTAATAATAAATAAGTAACCTAATGAATAATGAAAATGAATGAATACTTATTTATCAGTGAACAACTTACAAAGGGTATAAAAAAAAAAAAAATCTTAACCTAATCAATGTTTGTCTTGTACACACTTTGCCTTTTAAACAACACCACTTTTCCTATGTATATTTACACACAGTTTTTAAAGGGTAACTCCACTTTTGTGGGGAAAAAAAAATAGCAAATTTAAAAAAAATAATGTAGCATATACAATTGCAACACAAGTCATATTGTAATTGAATGGTATTAAAATTACCATTCCATTTCAATCTGCAGCTCTGTAATTTTCAAAAAATTCAATGCAATGTGGCTACCTGAAGGTAATCTGTAAACAGAATGTGTACAGAATGCCCTCCAGAAACATCTTGTCCTGCTTGTGTGATTGGCTCACCAATTTTCCCAGAAGTCTGCACTAAGATACAAGTTAGATTTCAGGCATCCACTGAAACGGAAATGTCATTTTTGGTGAGATAAATAGATAAAAAAACTATGTGATAGCACTGCTAAAATTGAATATAATAATTAAATAACTTTAAACAGTGCTAGACATAACATAAATAAATAATTTAATATATATATATAAAGTGAAAATGTGCAATTCAAACAATGAACACCTTTTAAAGTGCAAAAATGGTGCAGAGACGGTCTGTTTCTGATTGAATAAAGTAAAAGTGAAGCAATAAGTCCTGAAGTGCTGACAAAAAAAGAAAGAAAAGCACTTCAAAGTGCAACAGTGAAATAAAAAAATGTCCAAAGAAATTTCTATAAAAAGTGCAATCTGTGAATCATTTCATGTGTGTCCACTCATTAAATTTTGTGCTGCAATCACCAGGTGAAGTGTCTGCTCACCTCCACGATTAACCCCCTAGGGGTCTCAGGCTATTTTAAGATAGATACACACTGCCGTCTGCTCTCTAGATCACTCCACAATACTAAATGTTACTCCAAATAAACACATGTAGAGATAAAAAAGAGAATTTCCAATGGTGCAGTACCTAAATATTCATGAAGCAAGAAGACAAATCTCAGCTTCAACCATTAAACTCACATTTATTAAATTAAAAAAACAGCTTAAAATTCACAAATCCAAGATGATCACATATGTAACGTCAAACCTGGCCACCGTTTGGTTACCGCTACACGTTACGCCATATCCATCATGGTTTCTACTGGAGGAGAGATACTCTCATTAGGAAATCATGTCTACAGAGATGCAGGCCCAACAGCTTTCCACATTAGAGCCCTGCAGGGGCAAAGATGATTGATAATTATGAAACAACTCCCATTAGACTTAAGGCCCGTACACACGTAGCGATTGTCGGCCGTAAATATTCGGCCAACGTCCGATCGGCTGATTGTCGGCTTGTTAGTATGATGCTTCCGACAACCGACTGCGACTTTTCGACCGAACAGAATCTGGTGTGCAGGCTTTAAAATTTTTGTTGGCCAACACCAGAATGGCCGATTGTTCCTCAGTCAGTACAGAATTCGGCCGTCAAACAGCAGATGAGCAAGACTGGGCATGCTCAGAGAAGAAAAAACACAAGGAAAGTTAACCATCACATGACATCACTTCTGCAGTCGGCTGTTGTTGGCCGACAAAATTTGTGTGCAGTCTTTAGCACTTTTCAACCATCAGGACAGCACCGGACAAAAGACGGCCGATCGTTCGGCCGACAATCGGTGCGTGTGTACGGGGCTTAACTTTCCCACATGGATATAGACAAACACAGAGGAATTTCTTCTGAATAACAAAAGGTAAGAATCTGTGACAAAGTTTGTTAAAATCCTTGTAATGTTTTTTCTCAACAAAAGTGGAGTTACGCTTTAAGGAACTTGGAAGCTAGGTTGTTCCAAACAGATAAGAGAGCCAAGTACAGTTCTTCTGTGATTTAGGCTGTCTAATTTGCTTATTTTCCCTTGTGTAGCCCCAGACAGACTAAATGCTGTTGAAGACTCTGGGGGCGGGAGTATACCATCCCTTCCAAGACTCCTGATTTTTATTGTAACTGAAGATAATTCTTTATGATTTTGACTGCTTTGTTTTTGGAGTCTTTACCCTGCTGTAGAATGAATGTGAGACTATTCACATGTCTCCATGATGGTACTGCATGAAGAATAAGTATCTTCCTTTACATGGGGGGTTGTGCCTGACTTCTGGTATGTGAGCAGCTCTTTTGTTCTGCCCCGGACAGCTCAGGAACCCTTCCAGCCATCCTTCACAGCCTTGGAACTTTGCACACCTGCCTCTGCTCTCTGATACATTAGAGAGCCCAGGGAACCCAGCCATGTTTAAAATCAGGCTGCATCCACCTCAGACACCTACTGAGAATCTGTCTCACTTTGCCCAGCTGGTGGGTCAAGATGGTACCCAGGGCTCCTTTCCTTTCGGCACTGCTGGGCTTAAGGGGAGGTAAACTAGCTGGATGCCACTGATTCCCTGGGGGGCTCGATTGCCTCACCACCTGTAGATTCAGCAGCAGATGACTCTAGGACCCATATAGGAGAACACACCCTCCCCCAAATTGTGTCAGCCATTAAACAGTACCAGGCCTCCCCCCAATGCAGATTGATACCCTGATAGTGAACTTATAACTGCTTAACCACTTGCCGACCGCCGCAAGTAAATATACTGCGGCGGTCAGCCCCTCGCAGGCAAAGTGACGTATATAAATGTCACTAGCCTGGGAGGGTCTGGGGAGCGAGCGCGCGCCGCAGGGTTAAGGAACCCCCCGCGCGTGTGTCACTCGGCGATCGGCGGGGGAGAGGGAGAAAGGCAGGCAGCTTGTGTAAACAAGCTGCCTGTCAGTTCTCCCTGTGTAGAAACCCTGATCATACGGTTCTACTATGTAGGACCATTGATCAGTGTCCCTACACCTCAAGCCACAGCCAATCACAGTTAGAATCACGCCCCTAGGGACACACACAGCCCCTCCCTCTCAAATAAAGTTAACCCCTTCACTGCCAGTGTATTTTTACAGTAACAGTGCATATGTATAGCACTGATTACTGTAGAAATGTCACTGGTAACCCCAAAAGTGTCAAAAATGTCAGTCAAGGGTCCGATCTGTCCGCCGCAATGTCGCAGTACCGCAAAAAAATCGCAGATCGCCGCCATTACGCGTTAAAAAAATAAAACAACAAAAATGACAAAAATCTTTCCCTTTGTTAGTAAACGCGATAAATTTTGCGCCAACCAATCAAAATACGCTTTTTGCGATTTTTTTTACCAAACATAGGTAGCATAAAACAAATTGGCTGAAAATGTTAAAAAATTTTGATTTTTACTTTTTTTTGGGGGGGAATTTCATATAAAAATATGTGAAAAATATTGTTATTTTTGCAAAAATTGACGCTATTTTTTTGTTTATAGCACGTGATCAAAAAATCGCACAGGTGATCAAATACCACCAAAAGAAAGCTCTGTTTGTGGGAAAAAAAGGACGTCAACTTCTTTTAGGTACAGCGTCGCACGACCGCGCAATTGTCCGTTAAAGTCACGCATTGCCGAATCGCAAAATACCCCCTGGTCTTTTAGCAGCCAAATCCTCCGGGGCTTAAGTGGTTAAAGATGGCATGCATAAAATCCACCATCATATCTCCAATGCAGAGGAGCGTATTAGTATGATTTAGGACAACCTGAACCCCCTGATAGTGACTGTCTTGGATGTTGTGGCAGATCATAAGTCCCAGGAGGCCAAGCTGGGTGGTATAGAGAACCAGCTTTACCAGAATAACCTCTGTTTTCAGGGTTTCCAGGAGGCCTCAGAGGGTAAATACCCAGAGGAATTCTTGCTACAGTGGTTGAAGCAGAGTTTAGGGAGTATTGCTTCTCCAACGGTTTTGCCATTAAAAGAACTCACGAGTCCCTCTGTAGGCCCCACCACTAGTGTTGAGCGAACACGGACTGTATTATTCGTGTTCGTACCGAATAATTGGATTTTTTGTACCCGAACACGGACACGGACACTTTACTGTATGTTCGGGTAAAAATCCGTGTTCGGTCGTTTTATTTCCGGGTTTTGCATGCTTTGGCGCTCTTTTCATGGCGGGCTTTCAACAGCCAATCAACAATCGTTTAACTGGTGTGCCTTAAGCCATCCCAGCCATGCCTGCAAATGTCTCAGTAGCTGTGATTGGCCGTCTGAAGCATGTAACCAAGTCTTTATAAGTTCCAGGCAGCCGCAGCGTCTTCATTCTGCTGCTTAGATCAGGGACAGAGCACACATCAACGTGCTGGCTGCTGATTAGGGAAAGACAGGCAGGAAAAAACCATTTGTGTCCGGATAGAATTGAGGGACAGGTCGGAGTGTTTAGGCAGGGCGAGTTGTAGGCATTTTAGGGATAGAGTCTGCTGAATTATAGGGTCAGTGTCTTCTACAAACTACAATCGATATTGCTGTGTGGGGGGTGGGGTCTGCACTCAATCCTGATCTACGATCTCTTCTCAATCCTGTTAGGGAGAGGCTGCTGCTGAATTTTAGGGTCAGAGTGTTCTACAAACTACAATCGATATTGCTGTGTGGGGTCTGCACTTAGTCCCGATCTACGATCTCTTCTCAATCCTGTTAGGGAGAGGCTGCTGCTGAATTTTAGGGAAACTGTGTTCTACAAACTACAATCGATATTGCTGTGTGGTGTGGGATAGGAGATAGGCAGGTGTCAGTGATCCACATCCATTTTTCTGTGTGTGAGCTGCAGTGAACACAATCTTTTTGGGCTGCAGTGAACACAATCTTTTTGGGGTGCAGTGAACAACGTCCTTTTTGGGGTGCAGTGAACAAAATCTTTTTGGGGTGCAGTGAACAAAATCCTTTTTGGGGTGCAGTGAACAACATCCTTTTTGGGGTGCAGTGAACACAATCTTTTTGGGGTGCAGTGAACAAAATACTTTGTGGGGTGCAGTGAACACAATCTTTGTGGGGTGCAGTGAACACAATCTTTTTGGGGTGCAGTGAACAACATCCTTTTTGGGGTGCAGTGAACACAATCTTTGTGGGGTGCAGTGAACACAATCTTTTTGGGGTGCAGTGAACAAAATCCTTTTTGGGGTGCAGTGAACACAATCTTTGTGGGGTGCAGTGAACACAATCTTTTTGGTGTGGAGTGAACAAAATCCTTTTTGGGGTGCAGTGAACAACATCCTTTTTGGGGTGCAGTGAACAAAATCCTTTTTGGGGTGCAGTGAACACAATCTTTTTGGGGTGCAGTGAACAAAATCCTTTGTGGGGTGCAGTGAACACAATCTTTGTGGGGTGCAGTGAACACAATCTTTTTGGGGTGCAGTGAACAAAATCCTTTTTGGGGTGCAGTGAACAACATCCTTTTTGGGGTGCAGTGAACACAATCTTTTTGGGGTGCAGTGAACAAAATCCTTTGTGGGGTGCAGTGAACACAATCTTTGTGGGGTACAGTGAACAGAATCTTTGTGGGGTGCAGTGAACACAATCTTTGGGGGGTACAGTGAACACAATCTTTTTGGGGTGCAGTGAACAAAATCCTTTTTGGGGTGCAGTGAACACAATCTTTGTGGGGTGCAGTGAAAACAATCTTTTTGGGGTGGAGTGAACAAAATCCTTTTTGGGGTGCAGTGAACAACATCCTTTTTGGGGTGCAGTGAACAAAATCCTTTTTGGGGTGCAGTGAACACAATCTTTTTGGGGTGCAGTGAACACAATCCTTTGTGGGGTGCAGTGAACACAATCTTTGTGGGGTGCAGTGAACACAATCTTTTTGGGGTGCAGTGAACAAAATCCTTTTTGGGGTGCAGTGAACAACATCCTTTTTGGGGTGCAGTGAACAAAATCCTTTTTGGGGTGCAGTGAACACAATCTTTTTGGGGTGCAGTGAACAAAATCCTTTGTGGGGTGCAGTGAACACAATCTTTGTGGGGTACAGTGAACAGAATCTTTGTGGGGTGCAGTGAACACAATCTTTGGGGGGTACAGTGAACACAATCTTTTTGGGGTGCAGTGAACAAAACCTTTGTGGGGTGCAGTGAACACAATCTTTGGGGGGTACAGTGAACACAATCTTTTTGGGGTGCAGTGAACAAAATCCTTTGTGGGGTGCAGTGAACACAATCTTTGTGGGGTGCAGTGAACACAATCTTTTTGGGGTGCAGTGAACAAAATCCTTTTTGGGGTGCAGTGAACAAAATCCTTTTTGGGGTGCAGTGAACACAATCTTTTTGGGGTGCAGTGAACAAAATCCTTTGTGGGGTGCAGTGAACACAATCTTTGTGGGGTACAGTGAACAGAATCTTTGTGGGGTGCAGTGAACACAATCTTTGGGGGGTACAGTGAACACAATCTTTTTGGGGTGCAGTGAACAAAATCCTTTGTGGGGTGCAGTGAACACAATCTTTGGGGGGTACAGTGAACACAATCTTTTTGGGGTGCAGTGAACAAAATCCTTTGTGGGGTGCAGTGAACACAATCTTTGTGGGGTGCAGTGAACACAATCTTTTTGGGGTGCAGTGAACAAAATCCTTTTTGGGGTGCAGTGAACAACATCCTTTTTGGAGTGCAGTGAACACAATCTTTTTGGGGTGCAGTGAACAAAATCCTTTGTGGGGTGCAGTGAACACAATCTTCGTGGGGTACAGGGAACAGAATCTTTGTGGGGTGCAGTGAACACAATCTTTGGGGGGTACAGTGAACACAATCTTTTTGGGGTGCAGTGAACAAAATCCTTTTAGGGTGCAGTGAACACAATCTTTGTGGGGTGCAGTGAACAAAATCCTTTTTGAGGTGCAGTGAACACAATCTTTGTGGAGTGCAGTGAACACAATCTTTGTGGGGTACAGTGAACACAATCTCATACTTCTGAAGATTTGAGGGTGCTGCCTGTTCCATACTCCTCCTCCTACTGCTCAACCATCCTTTTAGGGGTACAAACAATAGTAATTGGGGCCTAGTGTGGTGGTGTACGTGTGAGATACATACACTTTCTTTTTGATCATATTTTCTATTCCGCTATTCAATTAAAACCTTTGGGGATCAATTAAATTGCGTGATAGTCTGTGTCGGTACGTGTGAGATCCACCTTTCCAAGTTTTTGGGGTTCATCTCATACTTCTGAAGATTTGAGGGTGCTGCCTGTTCCATACTCCTCCTCCTACTCCTCAACCATCCTTTTAGGGGTACAAACAATAGTAATTGGGGCCTAGTGTGGTGGTGTACGTGTGAGATACATACACTTTCTTTTTGATCATATTTTCTATTCCGCTATTCAATTAAAACCTTTGGGGATCAATTAAATTGCGTGATAGTCTGTGTCGGTACGTGTGAGATCCACCTTTCCAAGTTTTTGGGGTTCATCTCATACTTCTGAAGATTTGAGGGTGCTGCCTGTTCCATACTCCTCCTCCTACTGCTCAACCATCCTTTTAGGGGTACAAACAATAGTAATTGGGGCCTAGTGTGGTGGTGTACGTGTGAGATACATACACTTTCTTTTTGATCATATTTTCTATCCCGCTATTCAATTAAAACCTTTGGGGATCAATTAAATTGCGTGATAGTCTGTGTCGGTACGTGTGAGATCCACCTTTCCAAGTTTTTGGGGTTCATCTCATACTTCTGAAGATTTGAGGGTGCTGCCTGTTCCATACTCCTCCTCCTACTCCTCAACCATCCTTTTAGGGGTACAAACAATAGTAATTGGGGCCTAGTGTGGTGGTGTACGTGTGAGATACATACACTTTCTTTTTGATCATACTTTCTATTCCGCTATTCAATTAAAACCTTTGGGGATCAATTAAATTGCGTGATAGTCTGTGTCGGTACGTGTGAGATCCACCTTTCCAAGTTTTTGGGGTTCATCTCATACTTCTGAAGATTTGAGGGTGCTGCCTGTTCCATACTCCTCCTCCTACTCCTCAACCATCCTTTTAGGGGTACAAACAATAGTAATTGGGGCCTAGTGTGGTGGTGTACGTGTGAGATACATACACTTACTTTTTGATCATACTTTCTATTCCGCTATTCAATTAAAACCTTTGGGGATCAATTAAATTGCGTGATAGTCTGTGTCGGTACGTGTGAGATCCACCTTTCCAAGTTTTTGGGGTTCATCTCATACTTCTGAAGATTTGAGGGTGCTGCCTGTTCCATACTCCTCCTCCTACTGCTCAACCATCCTTTTAGGGGTAGAAGCAATAGTAATTGGGGCCTAGTGTGGTTTTGTACGTGCGAGATACATACACTTTTTTGGATCATATTTCCTATTCCGCTATTCAATGAAAACCTTTCTAGGGCAAGATCTTAAATTACAGAAATATGAGGAGACCGTCAAATAAGGGCCGTGGCCTGGGTCGTGGTGCTGCTGGTAGAGCTCCTGTTGCAAGGAGAGGACGTGGTCGATCTGTGCCAGCTACACGCACAAGTGAAACACCTTCCTCAAGTGTGAGTAGGCGACAGAACCTGCATCAGTATTTGGTAGGGCATCATACGCCCCTAGAAGTGATGAGGCCAGAACAAGTGGAGGCGATAGTAGATTGGTTTGCTGCTGACAGTGCCTCCAGTTCCTTCACATTGTCTCCCACCCAGTCTACTGCAGAAAGGTCACAGTTGGCACCTGCAGCCGATGTCCAACCGTCTTTCACCTCACCCCCTTGCAAATCAGGCAAGCAGTCTGAGCCCCAAGCCATACAGCAGTCTCTTCTTCTTTTTGATGGCTCTGTCAGCAGGGTTTCCCAGGGCCATCCACCTAGCCCTGCCCCAGAAGTGGAAGAGATTGAGTGCAGCGATGCCCAACCACTTATTTCTCAAGATGAGTACATGCAAGGATCATCGCAGCACGTCTCCGATGATGACGAAACGCAGGTGCCAACTGCTGCGGCGTTCAGCATTGTGGAGACCGACAAGGAGGGCAGGGGTGAAGACTGGGTGGAAGATGATGTGGAGGACGATGAGGTCCTCGACCCCACATGGAATGAACGTCATGCAGGTGACCTGAGTAGTTTGGAGGAAGAGGCGGTGGTCGCACAGAGCCACCAGCACAGCAGAAGAGGGAGCAGGGTGCAGAAGCGGAGCGGCCGTGCCCTAGACACTACGCCCGCTACTGCCCAACGCAGCAAGGGAACGAGTGCACCAAAGTCAGCTCAAAGGAGTTCTCTAGCGTGGAAGTTCTTTAGAAAATGTGCTGATGACAGGACACGAGTGGTTTGCACCCTGTGCAATCAGAGCTTGAAGCGAGGCATAAACCTTCTCAACCTGAGCACAACCTGCATGATCAGGCATCTAAGTGCAAAGCACGAGCTGCAGTGGAGTACACACCTTCAAAACCAAGAAACGTCTCTGGCTCATCCTGCTTCCTCTTCTGCTGCAGTCTCGGCCGCTCCAGCCACATCTGTAGTGATACCGGCACCTGCCACCCCGCAAACAGACGATCTGTCAGCAACACCACCACCTGGGTCACCAACAACCATCTCCACAATGTCCCGTGGAAGCGTTCAGCTTTCCATCTCCCAAACACTTGAGAGGAAGAGGAAGTACCCCCCTACCCACCCGCGATCCCTGGCCCTGAATGCCAGCATTTCAAAATTATTGGCCTTTGAAATGCTGTCATTCCGTCTGGTGGAGACGCACAGTTTTAAAAACCTTATGTCGGTGGCTGTCCCACAGTACGTCGTGCCCAGCCGCCACTACTTTTCCAGGCAAGCCATCCCTTCCCTGCACAACCAAGTGGGGGAAAAAATCAGGTGTGCACTGCGCAACGCCAAGTGTGCCAAGGTCCACCTAACTACCGATACGTGGACCAGTAAGCACGGTCAGGGGCGTTATATCTCCCTAACGGCACACTGGGTAAATGCAGTGGCGGATGGGCCTGAGGCGGATAGCAATTTGGCGCATGTCCTTCCACCACCGAGCATTGCAGGGCGCTTCAGTTTGCCTCCTGTTCCTAACTCCTCCTACTCCGCTTCCTCATCCTCTACCACCTCCTCATCCGGACAGCGTAACACCTTCACCACCAACTTCAGCACGGCCAGGGGTAAACGACAGCAGGCAGTTTTACAACTTGCCTGTTTGGGGGACAAACCACACACCGCGCAGGAGTTGTGGAGGAGCATGGAACAGCAGACAAATGAGTGGTTGCTGCGAGCGAGCCTCAAGCCCGGCCTGGTGGTGTGCGATAACGGGAGAAATCTCATAGCAGCTCTGGGCCTAGCCGGTTTGACGCACATCCCTTGCCTGGCGCATGTGCTGAATTTGGTGGTGCAGAGGTTCCTTAAAAACTACCCCGATATGTCAGAGCTGCTGCAGAAAGTGCGGGCCGTTTGTGCGCACTTTCGGCATTCTAAACCTGCTGCTGCTCGCCTGGCAGCGATGCAGCGTAACTTCGGCCTTCCCGCTCACCGCCTCATATGTGACGTGCCCACAAGGTGGAACTCCACCTTGCACATGCTGGAAAGACTGTGCGAGCAGCAGCAGGCCATAGTGGAGTTTCAGCTGCAGCACGCACGCGTGAGTCGCTCTGCGGAACAGCACCACTTCACCACCAATAACTGGGCCTCCATGCGAGACCTGTGTGCCTTGTTGCGCTGTTTTGAGTACTCCACCAACATGGCCAGTGGCAATGACGCCGTTCTCAGCTTAACTATCCCACTTCTATGCCTCCTTGAAAAAACAATTCGGGCGATGATGGAAGAGGATGTGGCACAGGATGAGGAGGAGGAGGAGGATGAAGAGGTAACATTTCCAAGGCTTTCAGGGCAGTCATTCGCAAGGGGCTCCGAGGGTGGGTTCCTGCACACACAAACGCCAGGGACACAATTGTCCAGCAGGGGCACAGTTCTGGAGGATGAGGAGGAGCTGGAGGAGGAGATGGAACCATGTTCACAGCAGGGTGGCACCCAGGCCAGCTCATGGCCATCACTGGTGCATGGCTGGGGGGATACAGAGGACACGGACGATACACCTCCCACAGAGGACAGCCTTTCGTTGCCTCTGGGCAGCCTGGCACACATGAGCGATTACATGCTGCAGTGTCTCCACAACGACCGCCGAGTTGCCCACATTCTAACTTGTGCTGATTACTGGGTGGCCACGCTGCTGGATCCCCGTTACAAGGACAACGTACCGTCCTTAATTCACTCACTGGAGCGCGATCGCAAGATGCGCGAGTACAAGCGCACGCTGGTAGACGCCATGCTGCTGGCATTCCCATCTGACAGCGGGGCCGCAGTGGAAGCACAAGGCAGAGGAGGAGGAGGATTAGGAGGAGGTCGCCAACGCAACCAGGGCACCGCCAGCACCTCAGAAGGCAGGGTTAGCATGGCCGAAATGTGGAAAAGCTTTGTCAGCACGCCACAACAAACAGCAGCACCAGCAGCTCAGATGGAACGTCTTAGCAGGAGGCAGCATTTTACCAACATGGTGGAGCAGTATGTGTGCACACGCCTACATGTAGTGAATGAGGGGTCTGCCCCCTTCAACTTCTGGGTCTCCAAATTGGGCACATGGCCTGAGCTTGCCCTTTACGCCTTGGAGGTGCTGGCGTGCCCTGCAGCCAGTGTATTATCTGAACGGGTATTTAGCACGGCTGGGGGCGTTATAACAGACAAGCGCAGCCGCCTGTCCAGAGACAATGTCGACAAGCTCACGTTCATTAAAATGAACCAGGCATGGATCCCACGGGACTTTTCCGTACCTTGTGCAGAATAGCAATGGATACCGACCTTACCCACCCATTGTTCCATTTTTGCTCTTTCTCACTCTTTTGGGGTGTACCCTCATTTAAAATTTGTGAAAAGAAGCAGTGTTGGCTACCTCGTCCTCCTCCTCAGGGCCAGATTAATGTAGGGGCTATTGGAGCTGCAGCTCCAGGCCCCTACCTTTTATATAGGCCCCGGGTTGGTGATATTCACTGTTACCGCTCTTCTGTCACTTGTAAACACAGAAGTCTGGCTTCTATGCTCGCTTCCCCAGGCAGCACCCTCAGAACCTCCCCACACAGCGCGAAGGCCGGACAAGGAGGGACAGTTGCCGATGCATGGATGTGTTTATGGGCTTCAGAGACAGCATCCCATGTTGAATTAGGCATGCATGGCTGCACCCTTCCTCCTCTGGGTGCATGGCAAGGCACGGCCCTTAAGGCCCTTCAAAATCCTCAGCACCAAGCCCATGATGCTCTTAATCCGGCCCTGGTCCTCCTCCACCGCCGCTTCCACCTACACCACCCATAGGTGTGTGCAGCCTATTGCATTAAGGTGTGCACCCCAAAGTTGAAATACACATGCATGTGTTTGCCAGCAGGGAGAGTAATGTATCGGGGCCATGTACCTGTAGGCAAAGAGAAATAGAGCAGAGCAGGTCCGAGGGAGATCTTTCCCATCTCCTCACTGGCAATGCTATGTGCCCTAGGTGATTAGGGTGTGCCCAGGCACACCCGGCACACCCTGTGCGCATGCCTATGTCACCGCATCCACCACCACCTCAACCTCCCTCCTACTCCATATGGGCCTCGTCCTTCAGAGATGAAGAAGAACATTGTTTTATTTTTCTGTTTTTTTTTGTTGTTTTAAGTTATTTCCCTATCCTCATTTGTTTGCAGAGCACTTGCCATGCTCTTAATTACGTTTTGCTGCCATTTGCAGCACTCTAGCCCTTTCCTTTGGTGTTTTAGAGCCATTTTAGTGCCTTAAAGTTCGGGTCCCCATTGACTTCAATGGGGTTCGGCGTCCGGGAAAAGTTCGGTAAAAGTCCGGGACACGGACCCGGACTTTTTTTTAAAGTTCGGCCGAACCCGTCGAACACGGACATCTAGATCAACCCTACCCACCACCTGTCCGGTATTCACATCCTCTATTGGCTCAGTTTCTCTACTTCAGGGATAAGGAACTATTCTGCAACATGCTCAAAACATGCAAGGGTTGATCTACAACAATCCTATTACCATTTTTTCTGATTTTTCCGCTGCTACCCAGAAACAATGCTCAGCATTCCAGAGTGTGAATCAACGCCTATGAGAGCGCAACCTCCCATACAGTATGCTATATACAGCAAGACTTCATATAGTGAATAAAGGCAAAGCGCAATTATTTACATCTCCAAAAGAAGCTAATCGGTGGCTGGAGCCCTTAGGGAGCACCTGATCTTCTTCATCTCTACGTATTTGCCTACCTTCAGTTGCTCGCTGAAGTTTGCTCTTGACCCACGCTAGCCATTTTTCTTATGATTATGTCTGTTGGCAGGTTTAAATATTATAAATATGGCCTTGTGCTGTCAGGCTGACTTTCATCTTCAATGTGCTTTTGCGGTTTGATGCATGTTTTACTGTTTGCATTATTTACACTGTTTTTCATCTCCAGGTGGACAACGAAGATCTCCCCCTAGGGTGATATTGTTGTACTGTTCTTGTTTGGGGAATAAGCTTGTAGTAATTTGGATCTACGAGCAGGGTGGGTGAGTTTGGGATTATGATCCTTGTTTATGGGTCACAACGTATTTGGTTGTTCTCTTCTTTTTATGTTGGGTTTGTTTTTGGTTTCCATACCTATGCTGATGCTACACCTGCTTTATTGATGGGCATACCATATATGGCCTGAGTCTGTACTGGATATGACAGAGTGGCTCTCATCTTGCCGCTGGAGCTCCCCTCAACAGTATTTTTGTTGATTTCTCTTTATGTCACGCTTATGATACCCACATATTACCTTATGCAAACCCTTGATGTTATCTTGTGAAATGTGAGAGGCCTTAATTCAAAAATCTAATGATCCCTGATGTTTAATTATCTGCAAAAACATAAACCCTATCTTGTCGTCCTCCAGGAAACTCCTCTCACTGGTTCAAAAGTCCTGGCCCTCAAACAATCCTTTGTTGCTTACCCCTTACATTCCACATACTCCAATTATGCCAGAGGAGCCCCCATCTTGGTTGCTAAGTCGCTTTATTGCTCCATAAACACGGTTGTCACTGACCCTTTTGGGAGATTCGTCATAGCTGTCATTTTGCTTAATAATATGCCCTACACTTTTGTGGTTGTTTACATCCCACCCCCATTCACTGTGACCTTTTAGATATGTTAATGTCGAGCGTGCTCCAGGTGGTAGAGAGACCAATCATTATGGCTGGGGATCCTAATATGGTGCTTTCTCCTGATCTTGACTGATTCCATTCTCAATCCAAGTGAGCTTGTATTGCTCGGTACAACTTAGTGGAGGGTTGGAGATAGAAAAATCCACAGAACTGAGCCTATTGATTTTTTTAATCCATGTATCAAACCCTCTCAAATAGAGTTGTATCTTCTGATTTAGGATATCCCTACAAGAGTGGTGGACGTCAAGAACATCCTGAGAGCCATTTTAGATCATTCTCCCTTGCTTCTCACTATTTCTGTGGTCCCTCTGTTGGGTTATACCCTGTGGAGATTAAGTCCTCTGTGGCTAAAGGAGGAATTTTTTATTTTTTGGTTTGGCAACGGCCTCTGGCTATTCGGAACTACTGGTTAGAAAATAAAACAGAATTTCCACTAAGTGTTACATGGGACACTTTTTAGGCTTCCCTTAGGGGCTCTATCTCAGGGGTTATTAAACAGATTAGGGGAGATAGGGAGTGGAAAGTTGAGGCTTATGAATAAAATGCTACTGATGCTGAAGTAGAATATATCAAGAACCCGTTCTCTTCTAATTGTAGGATTTGTAGAGATCATTCCTGCCAGCTTGATTTACTAATGATAGAGAAAACCTTGTCTCTGTTCTATACTTGTGTCACGTTTTATGCCCTACTGGGATTTGCTCGTTCCAAGCGTTGAAAACTGAATTTGGCCTTCCGTCCTCCTTGTTCTTTAGATACCTTCAATTGTGCCATGCACTACAGACCCAGTTCCCAGACGCTATCCCGACCTTAGCTAAACCCCCTGTCCTGGACATCATACTCGGGGACAACCCGATCAAATTGATCTCTGCGCTCTACCTGGAGCTCCGATGTACAGCTATGGAGGCAGTGTCTGACAGGGCCAAAGCTCGATGGGTGGAGGACCTGGGCCCCTTAGATGAAACGGACTGGGACTCTATCCTTGACTGCCCGCGCCTCTCGTCCCCCAGACTCCCTGACAGATTGACCCAACTCTACATACTTCACAAGGCATACCTAACACCGGCCCGAGTTGCACGATATCGTCCAGACTTTAGCCTGCATTGCCCTAGATGTCATGCACATACCAGCGCCTTCTATCACCTTATTTGGTCATGCCCTGTAATTCAACCCTTCTGGCTGCAGATTATCAAATTCTTACACGATCACATGGGCTCCCCGCTACAGCTGGACCCAAGAGTATGTCTCCTGGGACTGTTCCCCGATTCTGCTATCGATAAATTCCTCTCTACCTTCCTACACGAAACCTTGTTCTGTGCTCGCAAATTGATCGCCAGGGTGTGGATGAGGCCCCAACCTCCCTCATTTCAGGCATGGAGAGCAAACGTGAATTCTACCCCGCTGTATACTAAATTGATTTATCGCCATAGGGGTTGCCCTGCCAAATATGAAAAGGTGTGGGTCAGGTGGTTGGAAACCTGTTCTGACTAGACCCCATCTTTCCTGTGTTGATACAAGTGCCTATCTCAATGCTGTTTTTTTTTTTTTTTCTTTTTTTTCTTTTTCGTTTTTTTTACTCTTATATTTTGATGCTCCTCCAGTGGCGGCTACAACGCAATGCTTTTGACCCTTGATATGTTGCCTGCTGTGCTTTCCTCTGTGCCCAGTGGTCTGTTATTATCCCCGTTTGTGCATGGATAGTTTTCCTCTGTACTGCTTGTATTACGCCCTTTTAGTATTGTATTTTCATTTTTGTGATTTGTAATGTACTGTTGCGACCTTCAATAAACTTTGTTTTAAAAGGATTACTTGGCTCATTCTCAATACGTTGCTCCTTCTATTCCCTCACAAAAGTGAATACACCCCTCACATTTTTGTGAATATTTTTTTATATCTTTTCATGTGACAAAACTGAAGAAATGACACTTTTCTACAATGTAAAGTAGAGAGTGTACAGCTTGTATAACGGTGTAAATTTGATGTCCCCTCAAAATAACTCAACACACAGCCTTTAATGTCTAAACCGCTGGCAACAAAAGTTAGTACACCCCTAAGTGCAAATGTCCAAATTGGGCCCAAATTGTCAATATTTTGTGTGACCACCATTTTTTTCCAGCACTGCCTTAACCCTCTTGGGCATGGAGTTCACCAGAGCTTCACAGATTGCCACTGGAGTCCTCTTCCACTCCTCCATGATGACATCACAGAGCTGGTGGATGTCAGAGACCTTGCACTCCTCCATCTTCTGTTTGAGGATGTCCTACAGATTCTCAATAGGGTTTAGGTCGGGACACATGCTTGGCCAGTCCATCACCTTTACTCTCAGCTTCTTTAGCAAGGCAATGGTCGTCTTTGCAGGTGTGTTTGGGGTTGTTATCATGTTTGAATACTGCCCTGCGGCCCAGTCTCCTAAGGGAGGGGATCATGCTCTGCTTCATTATGTCACAGTACATGTTGGCATTTTTGGTTCCCTCATTGAACTGTAGCTCTCAAGTGCCAGCAGCACTCATGCAGCCCCAGACCATGACACTCCCACCACCATGCTTGACTGTAGGCAAGACACATTTGTCTTTGTACTCCTCATCTGGTTGCCACCACACACACTTGACACCATCTGAACCAAGTAAGTTTATCTTGGTCTCATCAGACCACAGGATATGGCTCCAGTAATCTTTGTCCTTAGTCCGCTTGTCTTCAGCAAACTGTTTGTGGGCTTTCTTGTGCATCATCTTTAGAAGAGGCTTTCTTCTGGGACGACAGCGATGCAGACCAATTTTATGCAGTGTGCAGCCTATGGTCTGAGCACTGACAGGCTGACCCCCGCCCCTTCAACCTCTGCAGCAATTCTGGATATGTCTATTTCCCAAAGACAACTTCTGGATATCACGCTGAGCATGTGCACTCAACTGCTTTGGTTGACCATGGCAAGGCCTTTTCTGAGTGGAACCTGTCCTGTTAAACCACTGTGTGGTCTTGGCCACTGTGCTGCAGCTCAGTTTTAGGGTTTTGGCAATCTTTTTATAGCCTTGGCCATCTTTATGTAGACCAACAATTCTTTTTTTTTCAGATCCTCAGAGAGTTCTTTGCCATGAGGTGCCATGTTGAACATGAAGGTGACCAGTATGAGAGAGTGAGGGCGATACCACCAAATATAACCCACCTGCTCCCCATTCACACCTGAAACTTTGTAACACTAATGAGCCACATGACATCTGGGAGGGAAAATGGCTAATTGGGCCCAATTCTGACATTTTAACTTAGGGGTGTACTCACTTTTGTTGCCAGTGGTTTAAACATTAATGTCTGTATGTTGAGTCATTTTGAGGGGACAGCAAATTTACGCTGTTATGCAAGCTGTACACTCACTACTTTAAATTGTAGAAAAGTGTAATTTCTTCAGTGTTTTCACATGAAAAGATATAATAATATATTTACAAAAATGTGAGGGGTGTACTCACTTTTGTTAAAAACGGTAAAGCTTTTGATTCTATAGAATGGCCTTATTTGATAGTGGTCTGTGAGCTCTTGGGATTTGTACCCAAATGTATTGCCTGTAAAAGAGTCAATAATGTGATTACTAATCCCTTTGATATAGCATGAGTGTTGTGGAAATTGCATATTTAACAGTGGCTCACTAAATGATACCTTTCTTTTGTAAAAATTTGGAAGGAAGTTTGGCCAAGCCTAACCCCCCCCCCTTCAAAGTCACTGTACAATGGATAAACAGCCCTTTTGTCCTCAGGACAGATGGTGTTGGTTTGGGGGGATGGTATATTCCTTAATCGCAAGTCTAAATGACTGCTCAAAGCTGCAAGAAGTCAGTCTCAAACGAAATATCCATGAAGCGATGACTACTGACTTTTCTCTGTGCCATGTGCGAAAGCAAACGGGACTGCATGGCTGCAAACTTCTTTTAGCTAAGTATATTTGCTTTATCTTTATCTGTATCTGCTAGTCTTGTATTATGCTCCTAAATATTGTAATAGTTTTGTATGTACAGATTGTTTTTGCATAGTAAAAGCACATTTATACACCACAAAGGTCTAAGTTTCCTTAGTTGTACCACAAAGTAATCTTGCTAGAAACGCACGCAAAACATTGGGGGCTCGTCTGGGATTGCGCTATAAATTCAACTGAAACAGACCTGTTTGTTTTCTGTGGTGTGTTGTGTAGCTTGTGCTAAGTGAAAAATGCTGCGTAAGCTGTTTAGGAAAAGCAAGGCTGCAGAGGTTTCTGGTGTCCAGAAGGAAATGTGCAGTTTACCTATCTGGGCCAGAGACAATGAGTGGGAGTCTCTTGCTAAAGAATTTGCAAAGTATGCTTCTCCTTTGAATAAGACTTGGGGTGATAAAATCTCAGATCATTTTGTAGATTTTAGCCTTAAGGGGTTGGATTTAAGTAAAGCAGAGAAGAGGACAGTTTCCACAGTGGGCTGGTATTTTCATCATGCTCTCTATACAGAATCACAGAGAAGGGAGAAGGCAGAGGCAGAAGTTAAGTTATTGAAAGACCAGCTAGCAGTTGCTTCAGAGTGTGTGCGTTCAACTGCTAGTAGGGCTGATGATTTGCAAGAGCGGTGTGCAGCCCTCATGACCAAATCAATTAATGCCTTAAGGAAAAGAAAGGGACATAAACCTGTTAGTAAAGCCAGGGTACGTGCCATTGTCACATCCCAAAACTGGGATTGTGAGGATGTCTCCTCCAATGATAGTGAGGATGAGGAGATAGTGTTTGATGTTTCTGATGATGATCATCCAATGGGAAAGAAAAAGTGTGTCAGACCTCTCATTACTAAGCATAGGAAAAGGCAACATGATAGAGAGGATATGGCAGATGGGGAGGTGCATTATCGCAACCCCAGAGATGTTGAATTTGAAGAAGTCAGGGAGTTTACACAAACTGAACTCCATGAGCTGGCAAAACAATACAAACAAAGGTCCGGGGAACTCCTATTGAGTTGGCTCTTACGTTTGTGGGATGAAGGGGCGGACAGTGTTGTTTTGTCAGGCAAGGAAGCAGTGGCTTTGGGAGTGTTAACCCATGATCCACAATTGCGTCAGGCCATGCGAAAAGCCCGAGAGTTTAGTGTGAATTTTTCACTCTTAGACCTCGTGAGAGATGGTATAGTCCGAGTATACGCTAATCCTAGAGACCTGAAAAATACCTACTCGTGGAGAACATTAGGAGAAGGTATTTCCAGGTTACGTGAGATGGGTTGTATAACCAGATTAAATACATTTCCAGAATGGATGGGTCCAGATATGGAACCCTTCACGTCTGCTCTGCGCTCTAAGCTAATGAAGTCTGCACCATTTAATCTCAGGGCTCCTTTATTGTCTTTGCTGGGAGGCCTGGGTTTAAACAGCAAAATTCATGAAGCAACAACCCTTTTAAGCCAGTTGGGGGAGCTAGAGGAGACTAAAACAAAACCTGTCAGGGCAGTAGATAAGGTCAGACAGGCAGAGAACAGGCTGAAAAGGACTTTTAAAGAGAAGAAAGGGAATGTGGGAGAGAAGACAGGAGGTGAAGAGAAAACCAGGCTAGTTATCTCTAGGAAACAAATGTGGGTGGACCTATTAAAGGCATGAGTACCTAAAAGTGAGATAGATGGCATCTCTACTGCAGAAATTTTGAAGCGGTGGAAACATTTAGTGGGGAAAACTGTCAGGGTTAGAAACACTACTCCTAGTGAAGATAACATCAGCCTAGATTTAGAGACAACAGAACAGACCCCTCCTGTTAGTCCCAAACCCATTCCTAAAACTGAACATGAACCCAAACCCAAATCCCTTTATCCTGGGGAGGAGTTAGAGAGAATCAGAAAAGGGGATTGGGAGGTTCCTTATTCTTTATGAAGGGAAGGTGGGTCTCCTGTAATAGCAATAAGAACAGTGACAGCAGGAGACCGACGCCCATATGCACCTGTCACTGTATGGTGGGGGAAGTCGTCTCCTCCTACACATGTCATGGCTTTAGTGGATACTGGAGCTGAAGTTACACTTTTGCAAGGAGATCCTTCCCATCACAAAGTGATTTATGTAGAAGGTTTGGGAGGGCAAACCACACCAGCAGTTAGGACACGGGTGAAATTGGCTATTGGCAAGGGACCAGGATTTTGGACAAATGTTTTGGTATCAGAGTTACCTGAAAATATTCTTGGGATGGATGTACTTCAAGGTCAGTCTATTCAGACTGAACAAGGTACATTCACATTCGGGTATCCTGATAAAACGTATCTGGTCAGGGAGGTGAAGGCTGTGGTCAGAGGTCATGCAAAATGGACCCCTGTCTTTATTCCTCCACCAGAGAAGCCAGTCTGTATCAAGCAATACAGACTTCCTGGAGGCCACAAAGAAATTGGGGAGACTATTCATGAATTGTTAAGAGTAGGGATCCTTAGACCTGCTGTAAGTCCATTCTCATCTCCGGTGTTCCCAGTAAAGAAACCTGATGGGACATATAGAATGACTGTGGATTACAGAGGTCTAAACAAAGTGGCTCCTCCATTAAAGTCAGCTGTACCGGATATGATCTCAATCATTGAGAAAATTGCTAAAGAGGCAGGAGAATATCATGCTGTGATAGACCTGGCTAATGCTTTCTTTTCGATTCCAATAGACCCAGAGTGTCTGAAAGTGTACCGGCGGCCATTCCACACAAAGGAAAACTGGTTCTCTGTCCTTCCTCAAGGATACCTTCATTCTCCAAAGATTTGTCATGGACTGATTGCCCGAGATTTAAGCACCCTAAATCTGAAAGTCGCTGTGTTTCACTACATTGATGACATCATGATCTCTGGAACAAAGGAAGATGTAACTGAAGCACTGCATCTGCTGATACAGCACATGGAGAACAGAGGGTGGGCTATCAACAGAGACAAAGTCCAAGGACCTGCCACAGAGGTGAAATTCCTGGGAATGATGTGGACTGGGCCACAGAGGAAAATTCCAGAGACAGTTGTGCAAACTATCCAGGCATTGTTGCCACCTACTACCAAAAAGGAGGCGCAGAAGTTCATTGGAGTTGTGGGATTCTGGAGATCATTCCTCCCACATTTTGGACTGATTCTGAGGCCTATATACAATGTCACAAGAAAAAAGACTGAGTTCACATGGGGTTCAGAGCAGCGGACCGCATTCCTGGCTGCTAAAGAAGCCATTTTGCAGCATCAAGGATTGGGACCTGTGAGACAAGGAGTACCATTTCAGCTGGATGTAGTTGAGCAGGATGGTACAATATCTTGGAGTCTGTGGCAGCCAAATGAAAATAAGGGACTGAGAGCAATACCCATTGGATTTTGGTCCAAACAACTTACAGGGGCACAGAAGAGATACACGCCCCTAGAGAAGTACCTGTTTGGGGCCTACACAGCACTTCAACACGTAGAGACCATTACAGGAAAGGACACAGTCACCATCCATACTGCATTGCCAATAGCAGGATGGGTGAGAGATGATGGACTGACCACTAGGGCAGCTGTAGCCCAGAACAAAACACTAATGAAATGGAAATGGTAACTTCAAGAAAGAGGGGGTATTGCAGCTAGGGATGTCAGAGACAATTCAAAACAGTTGACTGGGCTTGTCACTTTTACCAGCACCCATACAGAAGAAGAAATTCCTGTGCTGCAGTCATCCCCCATTCACGAGGCTCCACCCTTTGAGTCTCTGTCAGATAAGATGAAGGAGTCAGCATGGTTCACTGATGGTTCAGCCATAGTCACCTCGTCTGGTCGTAAATGGACAGCAGCAGCCTACAACCCGAGTACAGACACAGTCCTGCAGGAGACCGGAATTGGAGGGTCCAGTCAGTATGCAGAGTTTAAAGCTGTAGTGATGACTCTTCAGGAGGATCTTTCTTCCCATGTCACTATCTACAGCTGGGCGGTTTTTAAAGGACTGACAACTTGGATGCCCACATGGAAGTCCAATGAATGGTTGATTCATGGAAAGGTGGTGTGGGGAGGCAAGGAAGTCTTGGACTTCATCT
The DNA here is from genome assembly GCF_965119305.1 of Pelophylax lessonae. Taxonomy (NCBI): domain Eukaryota; kingdom Metazoa; phylum Chordata; class Amphibia; order Anura; family Ranidae; genus Pelophylax; species Pelophylax lessonae. The sequence goes on along the minus strand of NC_138779.1, from coordinate 146,164,175 downwards.
GGAAGGAAGCTCACTCCCGCACCATAAAACTGGGGCATGTTGATGCACATGTGCCCCTGGTCCCAGACTTTGAGAACTATAACAGAGTGGCAGACGAAATTGCCAAGGTGAATGCAGTTGTGCCAATTGATCCTGTCTTGATGAACTTGGCCAACTGGGCCCACAAGCAATCTGGACATTTGGGGCAGAAAGCCACATATGAATGGGCACAGCAAAGAGGATTGCCCATATCAATGGACATGATAAGGACTGTAATAGGCAACTGTACAGTGTGTGGAGAAGTGCGACAATGGCCATTGCAAAAGTACTCCACCGGGTCGATTAAGAGGGGAGAGAGGCCTGCAGAGATTTGGCAGATTGACTTCATCGGTCCCCTGCCCCGGGGAAACAATGGACTGAGGTATTGTTGCACTGCAGTGGACACCAATTCAGGACTTTTGTTTGTTCATCCTTGCAAACGTGCAGATCAAGCCGCAACACTTCAACTGCAATTGTTGTTGCGTATGGCTGTCCCAAACAAGTCCAAAGTGATAATGGCTCACACTTCACCGGATCAACAGTACAGCAATGGGCCAAAGATTCTGGAGTGTACTGGTTGTGCCACATCCCATACCATCCACAGGCAGCTGGTTTGATTGAAAGATACAATGGGCTATTGAAGGACCAGATACGCAAACTTACACCCACACGTACACTAAGGGGGTGGGATCGGGTCCTCACACAGGCAGTCATGTTGTTAAATTCTAGGCCACTAGCCAAAAGCACACCATATGAAAGGATGGTTGGGGCTGGGGTGCAGATTCCACAGCTAGAGTGCAGAGTTCAGTATTTACACAAGGTTCCTGAAAGAACAGGGTTTAACAGGTACCAAGTTACTGCTTCCCATGACATAGAAACCAAGAGTGACGTATCTGAAGCTGAAGCCTATCTAGGAATGAGAGGGAATCTGCCAGGAAGGTTTGAAGTTATATTTGCATTGGCAGATGAGCTTCAGGACAGTGGCTGGGACTCTGATTGGCTAGTGCATACTTCCCAGCAAGAGTGGAAACTGAGGCTCTATAATATCAAACCTTCCAAAATAAACAGCAGTGATCTTCTAGGAAATATATTAAAAAAGGAATAGCGCGCAAATGCAAAAGAAATTACTACCAAATCTGAAGAGAGTCCATAAATAAAAATGGGGGTTTGGTCCCACCATATGGCCATATCGTGCTCAAGCCCACTACTGCGTCAAAGTACCCCATTATCAGTGGGTCCTACACTATCCATGAAAAAGAGATGAATCCAGCCCTTCTAACTAGGGTTGAGCGGACACCTAGATGTCCGTGTTCGACGGGTTCGGCCGAACTTTAAAAAAAAGTCCGGGTCCGTGTCCCGGACTTTTACCGAACTTTTCCCGGACACCGAACCCCATTGAAGTCAATGGGGACCCGAACTTTAAGGCACTAAAATGGCTCTAAAACACCAAAGGAAAGGGCTAGAGTGCTGCAAATGGCAGCAAAACGTAATTAAGAGCATGGCAAGTGCTCTGCAAACAAATGTGGATAGGGAAATAACTTAAAACAACAAAAAAAAACAGAAAAATAAAACAATGTTCTTCTTCATCTCTGAAGGACGAGGCCCATATGGAGTAGGAGGGAGGTTGAGGTGGTGGTGGATGTGGCGGTGACATAGGCGTGCGCACAGGGTGTGCTGGGTGTGCCTGGGCACACCCTAATCACCTAGGGCACATAGCATTGCCAGTGAGGAGAAGGGAAAGATCTCCCTGGGACCTGCTCTGCTCTATTTCTCCTTGCCTACAGGTACATGGCCCCGATACATTACTCTCCCTGCTGGCAAACACATGCATGTGTATTTCAACTTTGGGGTGCACACCTTAATGCAATAGGCTGCGCACACCTATGGGCGGTGTAGGTGGAAGCGGCGGTGGAGGAGGACCAGGGCCGGATTAACAGCATCATGGGCTTGGTGCTGAGGATTTTGAAGGGCCTTAAGGGCCGTGCCTTGCCATGCACCCAGAGGAGGAAGGGTGCAGCCATGCATGCCTAATTCAACATGGGATGCTGTCTCTGAAGCCCATAAACACATCCATGCATCGCCAACTGTCCCTCCTTGTCCGGCCTTCACGCTGTGTGGGGAGGTTCTGAGGGTGCTGCCTGGGGAAGCGAGCATAGAAGCCAGACTTCTGTGTTTACAAGTGACAGAAGAGCGGTAACAGTGAATATGGCCAACCCGGGGCCTATATAAAAGGTAGGGGCCTGGAGCTGCAGCTCCAATAGCCCCTACATTAATCTGGCCCTGAGGAGGAGGACGAGGTAGCCAACACTGCTTCTTTTCAAAAATTTTAAATGAGGGTACACCCCAAAAGAGTGAGAAAGAGCAAAAATGGAACAATGGGTGGGTAAGGTCGGTATCCATTGCTATTCTGCATAAGGTACGGAAAAGTCCCGTGGGATCCATGCCTGGTTCATTTTAATGAACGTGAGCTTGTCCACATTGTCTCTGGACAGGCGGCTGCGCTTGTCTGTTATAACGCCCCCAGCCGTGTTAAATACCCGTTCAGATAATACACTGGCTGCAGGGCACGCCAGCACCTCCAAGGCGTAAAGGGCAAGCTCAGGCCATGTGCCCAATTTGGAGACCCAGAAGTTGAAGGGGGCAGACCCGTCATTCACTACATGTAGGCGTGTGCACACATACTGCTCCACCATGTTGGTAAAATGCTGCCTCCTGCTAAGACGTTCCATCTGAGCTGCTGGTGCTGCTGTTTGTTGTGGCGTGCTGACAAAGCTTTTCCACATTTCGGCCATGCTAACCCTGCCTTCTGAGGTGCTGGCGGTGCCCTGGTTGCGTTGGCGACCTCCTCCTCCTCCTCCTCTGCCTTGTGCTTCCACTGTGGCCCCGCTGTCAGATGGGAATGCCAGCAGCATGGCGTCTACCAGCGTGCGCTTGTACTCGCGCATCTTGCGATCGCGCTCCAGTGAGTGAATTAAGGACGGTACGTTGTCCTTGTAACGGGGATCCAGCAGCGTGGCCACCCAGTAATCAGCACAAGTTAGAATGTGGGCAACTCGGCGGTCGTTGTGGAGACACTGCAGCATGTAATCGCTCATGTGTGCCAGGCTGCCCAGAGGCGACGAAAGGCTGTCCTCTGTGGGAGGTGTATCGTCCGTGTCCTCTGTATCCCCCCAGCCACGCACCAGTGATGGCCATGAGCTGGCCTGGGTGCCACCCTGCTGTGAACATGGTTCCATCTCCTCCTCCAGCTCCTCCTCCTCCTCATCCTCCTCATCCTCCAGAACTGTGCCCCTGCTGGACAATTGCGTCCCTGGCGTTTGCGTGTGCAGGAACCCACCCTCGGAGCCCCTTGCGAATGACTGCCCTAAAGCCTTGGAAATGTTACCTCTTCATCCTCCTCCTCCTCCTCATCCTGTGCCACATCCTCTTCCATCATCGCCCGAATTGTTTTTTCAAGGAGGCATAGAAGTGGGATAGTTAAGCTGAGAACGGCGTCATTGCCACTGGCCATGTTGGTGGAGTACTCAAAACAGCGCAACAAGGCACACAGGTCTCGCATGGAGGCCCAGTTAAATTAAATAGCGGAATAGAAAATATGATCCAAAAAAAGTGTATGTATATCACACGTACACAACCACACTAGGCCCCAATTACTATTGTTTGTACCCCTAAAAGGCTAGGAGTAGGGGGAGTATGGAACAGGCAGCACCCTCAAACCTTCAGAAGTATGAGATGAACCCCAACAACTTGGAAAGGTGGATCTCTCTCACACGTACCAACACAGACTATCCCCCAATTTAACTGATCCCCAAAGGTTTTTGATTAAATAGCGGAATAGAAAATATGATCCAAAAAAAGTGTATGTATATCACACGTACACAACCACACTAGGCCCCAATTACTATTGTTTGTACCCCTAAAAGGCTAGGAGTAGGGGGAGTATGGAACAGGCAGCACCCTCAAACCTTCAGAAGTATGAGATGAACCCCAACAACTTGGAAAGGTGGATCTCTCTCACACGTACCAACACAGACTATCCCCCAATTTAACTGATCCCCAAAGGTTTTTGATTAAATAGCGGAATAGAAAATATGATCCAAAAAAAGTGTATGTATATCACACGTACACAACCACACTAGGCCCCAATTACTATTGTTTGTACCCCTAAAAGGCTAGATGAGGAGTAGGGGGAGTATGGAACAGGCAGCACCCTCAAACCTTCAGAAGTATGAGATGAACCCCAACAACTTGGAAAGGTGGATCTCTCTCACAGTACCAACACAGACTATCCCCCAATTTAACTGATCCCCAAAGGTTTTTGATTAAATAGCGGAATAGAAAATATGATCCAAAAAAAGTGTATGTATATCACACGTACACAACCACACTAGGCCCCAATTACTATTGTTTGTACCCCTAAAAGGCTAGATGAGGAGTAGGGGGGGTATGGAACAGGCAGCACCCTCAAATCTTCAGAAGTATGAGATGAACCCCAAAAACTTGGAAAGGTGGATCTCTCTCACACGTACCAACACAGACTATCCCCCAATTTAACTGATCCCCAAAGGTTTTTGATTAAATAGCGGAATAGAAAATATGATCCAAAAAAAGTGTATGTATATCACACGTACACAACCACACTAGGCCCCAATTACTATTGTTTGTACCCCTAAAAGGCTAGATGAGGAGTAGGGGGAGTATGGAACAGGCAGCACCCTCAAACCTTCAGAAGTATGAGATGAACCCCAACAACTTGGAAAGGTGGATCTCTCTCACACGTACCAACACAGACTATCCCCCAATTTAACTGATCCCCAAAGGTTTTTGATTAAATAGCGGAATAGAAAATATGATCCAAAAAAAGTGTATGTATATCACACGTACACAACCACACTAGGCCCCAATTACTATTGTTTGTACCCCTAAAAGGCTAGATGAGGAGTAGGGGGGGTATGGAACAGGCAGCACCCTCAAACCTTCAGAAGTATGAGATGAACCCCAACAACTTGGAAAGGTGGATCTCTCTCACACGTACCAACACAGACTATCCCCCAATTTAACTGATCCCCAAAGGTTTTTGATTAAATAGCGGAATAGAAAATATGATCCAAAAAAAGTGTATGTATATCACACGTACACAACCACACTAGGCCCCAATTACTATTGTTTGTACCCCTAAAAGGCTAGGAGTAGGGGGAGTATGGAACAGGCAGCACCCTCAAACCTTCAGAAGTATGAGATGAACCCCAACAACTTGGAAAGGTGGATCTCTCTCACACGTACCAACACAGACTATCCCCCAATTTAACTGATCCCCAAAGGTTTTTGATTAAATAGCGGAATAGAAAATATGATCCAAAAAAAGTGTATGTATATCACACGTACACAACCACACTAGGCCCCAATTACTATTGTTTGTACCCCTAAAAGGCTAGATGAGGAGTAGGGGGGGTATGGAACAGGCAGCACCCTCAAATCTTCAGAAGTATGAGATGAACCCCAAAAACTTGGAAAGGTGGATCTCTCTCACACGTACCAACACAGACTATCCCCCAATTTAACTGATCCCCAAAGGTTTTTGATTAAATAGCGGAATAGAAAATATGATCCAAAAAAAGTGTATGTATATCACACGTACACAACCACACTAGGCCCCAATTACTATTGTTTGTACCCCTAAAAGGCTAGATGAGGAGTAGGGGGAGTATGGAACAGGCAGCACCCTCAAACCTTCAGAAGTATGAGATGAACCCCAACAACTTGGAAAGGTGGATCTCTCTCACACGTACCAACACAGACTATCCCCCAATTTAACTGATCCCCAAAGGTTTTTGATTAAATAGCGGAATAGAAAATATGATCCAAAAAAAGTGTATGTATATCACACGTACACAACCACACTGGGCCCCAATTACTATTGTTTGTACCCCTAAAAGGCTAGATGAGGAGTAGGGGGAGTATGGAACAGGCAGCACCCTCAAACCTTCAGAAGTATGAGATGAACCCCAACAACTTGGAAAGGTGGATCTCTCTCACACGTACCAACACAGACTATCCCCCAATTTAACTGATCCCCAAAGGTTTTTGATTAAATAGCGGAATAGAAAATATGATCCAAAAAAAGTGTATGTATATCACACGTACACAACCACACTAGGCCCCAATTACTATTGTTTGTACCCCTAAAAGGCTAGATGAGGAGTAGGGGGGGTATGGAACAGGCAGCACCCTCAAACCTTCAGAAGTATGAGATGAACCCCAACAACTTGGAAAGGTGGATCTCTCTCACACGTACCAACACAGACTATCCCCCAATTTAACTGATCCCCAAAGGTTTTTGATTAAATAGCGGAATAGAAAATATGATCCAAAAAAAGTGTATGTATATCACACGTACACAACCACACTAGGCCCCAATTACTATTGTTTGTACCCCTAAAAGGCTAGGAGTAGGGGGAGTATGGAACAGGCAGCACCCTCAAACCTTCAGAAGTATGAGATGAACCCCAACAACTTGGAAAGGTGGATCTCTCTCACACGTACCAACACAGACTATCCCCCAATTTAACTGATCCCCAAAGGTTTTTGATTAAATAGCGGAATAGAAAATATGATCCAAAAAAAGTGTATGTATATCACACGTACACAACCACACTAGGCCCCAATTACTATTGTTTGTACCCCTAAAAGGCTAGATGAGGAGTAGGGGGGGTATGGAACAGGCAGCACCCTCAAATCTTCAGAAGTATGAGATGAACCCCAAAAACTTGGAAAGGTGGATCTCTCTCACACGTACCAACACAGACTATCCCCCAATTTAACTGATCCCCAAAGGTTTTTGATTAAATAGCGGAATAGAAAATATGATCCAAAAAAAGTGTATGTATATCACACGTACACAACCACACTAGGCCCCAATTACTATTGTTTGTACCCCTAAAAGGCTAGATGAGGAGTAGGGGGAGTATGGAACAGGCAGCACCCTCAAACCTTCAGAAGTATGAGATGAACCCCAACAACTTGGAAAGGTGGATCTCTCTCACACGTACCAACACAGACTATCCCCCAATTTAACTGATCCCCAAAGGTTTTTGATTAAATAGCGGAATAGAAAATATGATCCAAAAAAAGTGTATGTATATCACACGTACACAACCACACTGGGCCCCAATTACTATTGTTTGTACCCCTAAAAGGCTAGATGAGGAGTAGGGGGAGTATGGAACAGGCAGCACCCTCAAACCTTCAGAAGTATGAGATGAACCCCAACAACTTGGAAAGGTGGATCTCTCTCACACGTACCAACACAGACTATCCCCCAATTTAACTGATCCCCAAAGGTTTTTGATTAAATAGCGGAATAGAAAATATGATCCAAAAAAAGTGTATGTATATCACACGTACACAACCACACTAGGCCCCAATTACTATTGTTTGTACCCCTAAAAGGCTAGATGAGGAGTAGGGGGGGTATGGAACAGGCAGCACCCTCAAACCTTCAGAAGTATGAGATGAACCCCAACAACTTGGAAAGGTGGATCTCTCTCACACGTACCAACACAGACTATCCCCCAATTTAACTGATCCCCAAAGGTTTTTGATTAAATAGCGGAATAGAAAATATGATCCAAAAAAAGTGTATGTATATCACACGTACACAACCACACTAGGCCCCAATTACTATTGTTTGTACCCCTAAAAGGCTAGGAGTAGGGGGAGTATGGAACAGGCAGCACCCTCAAACCTTCAGAAGTATGAGATGAACCCCAACAACTTGGAAAGGTGGATCTCTCTCACACGTACCAACACAGACTATCCCCCAATTTAACTGATCCCCAAAGGTTTTTGATTAAATAGCGGAATAGAAAATATGATCCAAAAAAAGTGTATGTATATCACACGTACACAACCACACTAGGCCCCAATTACTATTGTTTGTACCCCTAAAAGGCTAGATGAGGAGTAGGGGGAGTATGGAACAGGCAGCACCCTCAAACCTTCAGAAGTATGAGATGAACCCCAACAACTTGGAAAGGTGGATCTCTCTCACACGTACCAACACAGACTATCCCCCAATTTAACTGATCCCCAAAGGTTTTTGATTAAATAGCGGAATAGAAAATATGATCCAAAAAAAGTGTATGTATATCACACGAACACAACCACACTGGGCCCCAATTACTATTGTTTGTACCCCTAAAAGGCTAGATGAGGAGTAGGGGGAGTATGGAACAGGCAGCACCCTCAAACCTTCAGAAGTATGAGATGAACCCCAACAACTTGGAAAGGTGGATCTCTCTCACACGTACCAACACAGACTATCCCCCAATTTAACTGATCCCCAAAGGTTTTTGATTAAATAGCGGAATAGAAAATATGATCCAAAAAAAGTGTATGTATATCACACGTACACAACCACACTAGGCCCCAATTACTATTGTTTGTACCCCTAAAAGGCTAGATGAGGAGTAGGGGGGGTATGGAACAGGCAGCACCCTCAAACCTTCAGAAGTATGAGATGAACCCCAACAACTTGGAAAGGTGGATCTCTCTCACACGTACCAACACAGACTATCCCCCAATTTAACTGATCCCCAAAGGTTTTTGATTAAATAGCGGAATAGAAAATATGATCCAAAAAAAGTGTATGTATATCACACGTACACAACCACACTAGGCCCCAATTACTATTGTTTGTACCCCTAAAAGGCTAGGAGTAGGGGGAGTATGGAACAGGCAGCACCCTCAAACCTTCAGAAGTATGAGATGAACCCCAACAACTTGGAAAGGTGGATCTCTCTCACACGTACCAACACAGACTATCCCCCAATTTAACTGATCCCCAAAGGTTTTTGATTAAATAGCGGAATAGAAAATATGATCCAAAAAAAGTGTATGTATATCACACGTACACAACCACACTAGGCCCCAATTACTATTGTTTGTACCCCTAAAAGGCTAGATGAGGAGTAGGGGGGGTATGGAACAGGCAGCACCCTCAAATCTTCAGAAGTATGAGATGAACCCCAAAAACTTGGAAAGGTGGATCTCTCTCACACGTACCAACACAGACTATCCCCCAATTTAACTGATCCCCAAAGGTTTTTGATTAAATAGCGGAATAGAAAATATGATCCAAAAAAAGTGTATGTATATCACACGTACACAACCACACTAGGCCCCAATTACTATTGTTTGTACCCCTAAAAGGCTAGATGAGGAGTAGGGGGAGTATGGAACAGGCAGCACCCTCAAACCTTCAGAAGTATGAGATGAACCCCAACAACTTGGAAAGGTGGATCTCTCTCACACGTACCAACACAGACTATCCCCCAATTTAACTGATCCCCAAAGGTTTTTGATTAAATAGCGGAATAGAAAATATGATCCAAAAAAAGTGTATGTATATCACACGTACACAACCACACTGGGCCCCAATTACTATTGTTTGTACCCCTAAAAGGCTAGATGAGGAGTAGGGGGAGTATGGAACAGGCAGCACCCTCAAACCTTCAGAAGTATGAGATGAACCCCAACAACTTGGAAAGGTGGATCTCTCTCACACGTACCAACACAGACTATCCCCCAATTTAACTGATCCCCAAAGGTTTTTGATTAAATAGCGGAATAGAAAATATGATCCAAAAAAAGTGTATGTATATCACACGTACACAACCACACTAGGCCCCAATTACTATTGTTTGTACCCCTAAAAGGCTAGATGAGGAGTAGGGGGGGTATGGAACAGGCAGCACCCTCAAACCTTCAGAAGTATGAGATGAACCCCAACAACTTGGAAAGGTGGATCTCTCTCACACGTACCAACACAGACTATCCCCCAATTTAACTGATCCCCAAAGGTTTTTGATTAAATAGCGGAATAGAAAATATGATCCAAAAAAAGTGTATGTATATCACACGTACACAACCACACTAGGCCCCAATTACTATTGTTTGTACCCCTAAAAGGCTAGGAGTAGGGGGAGTATGGAACAGGCAGCACCCTCAAACCTTCAGAAGTATGAGATGAACCCCAACAACTTGGAAAGGTGGATCTCTCTCACACGTACCAACACAGACTATCCCCCAATTTAACTGATCCCCAAAGGTTTTTGATTAAATAGCGGAATAGAAAATATGATCCAAAAAAAGTGTATGTATATCACACGTACACAACCACACTAGGCCCCAATTACTATTGTTTGTACCCCTAAAAGGCTAGATGAGGAGTAGGGGGGGTATGGAACAGGCAGCACCCTCAAATCTTCAGAAGTATGAGATGAACCCCAAAAACTTGGAAAGGTGGATCTCTCTCACACGTACCAACACAGACTATCCCCCAATTTAACTGATCCCCAAAGGTTTTTGATTAAATAGCGGAATAGAAAATATGATCCAAAAAAAGTGTATGTATATCACACGTACACAACCACACTAGGCCCCAATTACTATTGTTTGTACCCCTAAAAGGCTAGATGAGGAGTAGGGGGAGTATGGAACAGGCAGCACCCTCAAACCTTCAGAAGTATGAGATGAACCCCAACAACTTGGAAAGGTGGATCTCTCTCACACGTACCAACACAGACTATCCCCCAATTTAACTGATCCCCAAAGGTTTTTGATTAAATAGCGGAATAGAAAATATGATCCAAAAAAAGTGTATGTATATCACACGTACACAACCACACTGGGCCCCAATTACTATTGTTTGTACCCCTAAAAGGCTAGATGAGGAGTAGGGGGAGTATGGAACAGGCAGCACCCTCAAACCTTCAGAAGTATGAGATGAACCCCAACAACTTGGAAAGGTGGATCTCTCTCACACGTACCAACACAGACTATCCCCCAATTTAACTGATCCCCAAAGGTTTTTGATTAAATAGCGGAATAGAAAATATGATCCAAAAAAAGTGTATGTATATCACACGTACACAACCACACTAGGCCCCAATTACTATTGTTTGTACCCCTAAAAGGCTAGATGAGGAGTAGGGGGGGTATGGAACAGGCAGCACCCTCAAACCTTCAGAAGTATGAGATGAACCCCAACAACTTGGAAAGGTGGATCTCTCTCACACGTACCAACACAGACTATCCCCCAATTTAACTGATCCCCAAAGGTTTTTGATTAAATAGCGGAATAGAAAATATGATCCAAAAAAAGTGTATGTATATCACACGTACACAACCACACTAGGCCCCAATTACTATTGTTTGTACCCCTAAAAGGCTAGGAGTAGGGGGAGTATGGAACAGGCAGCACCCTCAAACCTTCAGAAGTATGAGATGAACCCCAACAACTTGGAAAGGTGGATCTCTCTCACACGTACCAACACAGACTATCCCCCAATTTAACTGATCCCCAAAGGTTTTTGATTAAATAGCGGAATAGAAAATATGATCCAAAAAAAGTGTATGTATATCACACGTACACAACCACACTAGGCCCCAATTACTATTGTTTGTACCCCTAAAAGGCTAGATGAGGAGTAGGGGGAGTATGGAACAGGCAGCACCCTCAAACCTTCAGAAGTATGAGATGAACCCCAACAACTTGGAAAGGTGGATCTCTCTCACACGTACCAACACAGACTATCCCCCAATTTAACTGATCCCCAAAGGTTTTTGATTAAATAGCGGAATAGAAAATATGATCCAAAAAAAGTGTATGTATATCACACGAACACAACCACACTGGGCCCCAATTACTATTGTTTGTACCCCTAAAAGGCTAGATGAGGAGTAGGGGGAGTATGGAACAGGCAGCACCCTCAAACCTTCAGAAGTATGAGATGAACCCCAACAACTTGGAAAGGTGGATCTCTCTCACACGTACCAACACAGACTATCCCCCAATTTAACTGATCCCCAAAGGTTTTTGATTAAATAGCGGAATAGAAAATATGATCCAAAAAAAGTGTATGTATATCACACGTACACAACCACACTGGGCCCCAATTACTATTGTTTGTACCCCTAAAAGGCTAGATGAGGAGTAGGGGGAGTATGGAACAGGCAGCACCCTCAAACCTTCAGAAGTATGAGATGAACCCCAACAACTTGGAAAGGTGGATCTCTCTCACACGTACCAACACAGACTATCCCCCAATTTAACTGATCCCCAAAGGTTTTTGATTAAATAGCGGAATAGAAAATATGATCCAAAAAAAGTGTATGTATATCACACGTACACAACCACACTAGGCCCCAATTACTATTGTTTGTACCCCTAAAAGGCTAGATGAGGAGTAGGGGGGGTATGGAACAGGCAGCACCCTCAAACCTTCAGAAGTATGAGATGAACCCCAACAACTTGGAAAGGTGGATCTCTCTCACACGTACCAACACAGACTATCCCCCAATTTAACTGATCCCCAAAGGTTTTTGATTAAATAGCGGAATAGAAAATATGATCCAAAAAAAGTGTATGTATATCACACGTACACAACCACACTAGGCCCCAATTACTATTGTTTGTACCCCTAAAAGGCTAGGAGTAGGGGGAGTATGGAACAGGCAGCACCCTCAAACCTTCAGAAGTATGAGATGAACCCCAACAACTTGGAAAGGTGGATCTCTCTCACACGTACCAACACAGACTATCCCCCAATTTAACTGATCCCCAAAGGTTTTTGATTAAATAGCGGAATAGAAAATATGATCCAAAAAAAGTGTATGTATATCACACGTACACAACCACACTAGGCCCCAATTACTATTGTTTGTACCCCTAAAAGGCTAGATGAGGAGTAGGGGGAGTATGGAACAGGCAGCACCCTCAAATCTTCAGAAGTATGAGATTGTGTTCACTGTACCCCACAAAGATTGAGTTCACTGCACCCCACAATGATTGTGTTCACTGCACCCCACAAAGATTGTGTTCACTGCACCTCACAAAGATTGTGTTCACTGTACCCCCCAAAGATTGTGTTCACTGCACCCCACAAAGATTCTGTTCACTGTACCCCACAAAGATTGTGTTCACTGCACCCTAAAAGGATGTTGTTCACTGCACCCCACAAAGATTGTGTTCACTGCACCCTAAAAGGATGTTGTTCACTGCACCCCAAAAAGATTGTGTTCACTGTACCCCCCCCAAAGATTGTGTTCACTGCACCCCACAAAGATTGTGTTCACTGCACCCCAAAAAGATTGTGTTCACTGTACCCCCCAAAGATTGTGTTCACTGCACCCCAAAAAGATTGTGTTCACTGTACCCCCCAAAGATTGTGTTCACTGCACCCCACAAAGATTCTGTTCACTGTACCCCACAAAGATTGTGTTCACTGCACCCCAAAAAGATTGTGTTCACTGTACCCCCCCAAAGATTGTGTTCACTGCACCCCACAAAGATTCTGTTCACTGCACCCCACAAAGGATTTTGTTCACTGCACCCCAAAAAGATTGTGTTCACTGCACCCCAAAAAGGATTTTGATCACTGCACCCCAAAAAGGATGTTGTTCACTGCACCCCAAAAATGATTTTGTTCACTCCACCCCAAAAAGATTGTGTTCACTGCACCCCACAAAGATTGTGTTCACTGCACCCCAAAAAGATTGTGTTCACTGTACCCCCCAAAGATTGTGTTCACTGCACCCCACAAAGATTCTGTTCACTGTACCCCACAAAGATTGTGTTCACTGCACCCCAAAAAGATTGTGTTCACTGCACCCCAAAAAGGATGTTGTTCACTGCACCCCAAAAAGGATGTTGTTCACTCCACCCCAAAAAGATTGTGTTCACTGCACCCCACAAAGATTGTGTTCACTGCACCCCAAAAAGATTGTGTTCACTGCACCCCAAAAATGATTTTGTTCACTGCACCCCAAAAAGGATTTTGTTCACTGCACCCCAAAAAGGATGTTGTTCACTCCACCCCAAAAAGATTGTGTTCACTGCACCCCAAAAAGATTGTGTTCACTGCACCCCACAAAGGATTTTGTTCACTGCACCCCAAAAAGATTGTGTTCACTGCACCCCAAAAAGGATGTTGTTCACTGCACCCCAAAAAGGATTTTGTTCACTGCACCCCAAAAAGATTGTGTTCACTGCACCCCACAAAGGATTTTGTTCACTGCACCCCACAAAGATTGTGTTCACTGCACACCAAAAAGGATTGTGTTCACTGCACCCCAAAAATATTTTGTTCACTGCACCCCAAAAAGATTGTGTTCACTGCAGCCCAAAAAGATTGTGTTCACTGCAGCCCAAAAAGATTGTGTTCACTGCAGCTCACACACAGAAAAATGGATGTGGATCACTGACACCTGCCTATCTCCAATCCCACACCACACAGCAATATCGATTGTAGTTTGTAGAACACAGTTTCCCTAAAATTCAGCAGACTCTGTCCCTAACAGGATTGAGAAGAGATCGTAGATCAGGATTGAGTGCAGATTCACCCCACCCCCCACACAGCAATATCGATTGTAGTTTGTAGAAGACACTGACCCTATAATTCAGCAGACTCTATCCCTAAAATGCCTACAACTCGCCCTGCCTAAACACTCCGACCTGTCCCTCAATTCTATCCGGACACAAATGGTTTTTTCCTGCCTATCTTTCCCTAATCAGCAGCCAGCACATTGATGTGTGCTCTGTCACTTAGCTAAGCAGCAGAATGACGCTGCTGCGGCGGCTGCCTCGAACTTATAAAGACTTGGTCACATGCTTCAGACGGCCAATCACAGCTACTAAGACATTTGCAGGCATGGCTGGGATGGCTTAAGGCACACCAGTTAAACGATTGTTGATTGGCTGTTGAAAGCCCGCCATGAAAAGAGCGCCAAAGCATGCAAAACCCGGAAATAAAACGACCGAACACGGATTTTTACCCGAACATACAGTAAAGTGTCCGTGTCCGTGTTCGGGTAAAAAAAATCCAATTATTCGGTACGAACACGAATAATACAGTCCGTGTTCGCTCAACACTACTTCTAACCCTTGGAGACAATACTCCTTGCTGGGAGAGATGTGCAAATGCACTACAGGGGACTCCTCCTATATCCACTTGATGGTGGACACTGATTGAGTACAGGTGTGTGTGGGGGGTGGGGAGGGCTGCTCAACCTCGATAGTCTGGTCAGACCGAATACATAATAAACAGGCAAAAAAATTGGGGGAGCATACCCATGTATTTCCAAAGCTGCTGCAGCTATGAACCAAAAGACATGTATATTAAAAAAAGAATAGCGCGCAAATGCAAAAGAAATTACTACCAAATCTGAAGAGAGTCCATAAATAAAAATGGGGGTTTGGTCCCACCATATGGCCATATCGTGCTCAAGCCCACTACTGCGTCAAAGTACCCCATTATCAGTGGGTCCTACACTATCCATGAAAAAGAGATGAATCCAGCCCTTCTAACCCTTGGAGACAATACTCCTTGCTGGGAGAGATGTGCAAATGCACTACAGGGGACTCCTCCTATATCCACTTGATGGTGGACACTGATTGAGTACAGGTGTGTGTGGGGGGTGGGGAGGGCTGCTCAACCTCGATAGTCTGGTCAGACCGAATACATAATAAACAGGCAAAAAATTTGGGGGAGCATACCCATGTATTTCCAAAGCTGCTGCAGCTATGAACCAAAAGACATGTATATTAAAAAAAGAATAGCGCGCAAATGCAAAAGAAATTACTACCAAATCTGAAGAGAGTCCATAAATAAAAATGGGGGTTTGGTCCCACCATATGGCCATATCGTGCTCAAGCCCACTACTGCGTCAAAGTACCCCATTATCAGTGGGTCCTACACTATCCATGAAAAAGAGATGAATCCAGCCCTTCTAACCCTTGGAGACAATACTCCTTGCTGGGAGAGATGTGCAAATGCACTACAGGGGACTCCTCCTATATCCACTTGATGGTGGACACTGATTGAGTACAGGTGTGTGTGGGGGGTGGGGAGGGCTGCTCAACCTCGATAGTCTGGTCAGACTGAATACATAATAAACAGGCAAAAAATTTGGGGGAGCATACCCATGTATTTCCAAAGCTGCTGCAGCTATGAACCAAAAGACATGTATATTAAAAAAAGAATAGCGCGCAAATGCAAAAGAAATTACTACCAAATCTGAAGAGAGTCCATAAATAAAAATGGGGGTTTGGTCCCACCATATGGCCATATCGTGCTCAAGCCCACTACTGCGTCAAAGTACCCCATTATCAGTGGGTCCTACACTATCCATGAAAAAGAGATGAAAGTATGCTCCCCCAAATTTTTTGCCTGTTTATTATGTATTCGGTCTGACCAGACTATCGAGGTTGAGCAGCCCTCCCCACCCCCCACACACACCTGTACTCAATCAGTGTCCACCATCAAGTGGATATAGGAGGAGTCCCCTGTAGTGCATTTGCACATCTCTCCCAGCAAGGAGTATTGTCTCCAAGGGTTAGAAGGGCTGGATTCATCTCTTTTTCATGGATAGTGTAGGACCCACTGATAATGGGGTACTTTGACGCAGTAGTGGGCTTGAGCACGATATGGCCATATGGTGGGACCAAACCCCCATTTTTATTTATGGACTCTCTTCAGATTTGGTAGTAATTTCTTTTGCATTTGCGCGCTTTTCTTTTTTTAATATACATGTCTTTTGGTTCATAGCTGCAGCAGCTTTGGAAATACATGGGTATGCTCCCCCAAATTTTTTGCCTATCTTCTAGGAAATATCAGTATATTTCCTCTCCTCCCTATTGATGTTCTTTGGGAGGGTCAGAAGTGGATACAGGCAGGTGTTGGTCAGAGATCCAGGCAAGAAGTCAGTTAGAGGAGAGATTGTAGCTGAAGGGCCGGGATCTACTGTATATATATTATTAGAAGGAACAGATAATCCGCTTTGTTTTCCACTCCACATGCTGTCTCTGATTTGATCCAGAGAAAGACCAGAGAAAGTGGTTACATGATGGACAGAATGATGGAAGACCGCAAGAGCTATGGAGAGCAAGGCCTTTTGATGTATTACAAGCCTGGACTTGTTTTCTAAAGAACGTTAGATTGGACTTTTCTAATGAACTCTTAGCCAAAGACTGAAATACCTTCATAGTTATAGGAGGGGGTTGTATTTTAGTTAGTTCCCCCATTGTGTTTTATTTAAGATAAACCAGGGGTGGGAGAATTATTAGATGTCTTTATGTAAAGTTGGAGGCATTATGTCATTTGTGAGCCAAGGGGTGGAGTGTTGTGGAAATTGCATATTTAACAGTGGCTCACTAATGATACCTTTCTTTTGTAAAAATTTGGAAGGAAGTTTGGCCAAGCCTAACCCCCCCCCCCCCCCCTTCAAAGTCACTGTACAATGGATAAACAGCCCTTTTGTCCTCAGGACAAATGGTGTTGGTTTGGGGGGATGGTATATTCCTTAATCACAAGTCTAAATGACTGCTCAAAGCTGCAAGAAGTCAGTCTCAAACGAAACATCCATGAAGCCATGACTACTGACTTTTCTCTGTGCCATGTGCAAAAGCAAACGGGACTCCATGGCTGCAAACTTCTTTTAGCTAAGTATATTTGCTTTATCTTTATCTGTATCTGCTAGTCTTGTATTATGCTCCTAAATATTGTAATAGTTTTGTATGTACAGATTGTTTTTGCATACTAAAAGCACATTTATACACCACAAAGGTCTAAGTTTCCTTGGTTGTACCGCAAAGTAATCTTGCTAGAAACGCACGCAAAACAATGAGGCACATGGAACGGGTGCCCTTTGTTGCCCCTGCTGTTTGCCTTGGCTATAGAGCCACTTGTGGCTCTGTTGAGGATGGAATCTTCTGTCAAGGGGTGCTGGCTAAACAACTTGGAGGAAAAAAACTCCTTTTGTGCCAATGACATGCTTTTTTATTAAGCAGATGCAGCAGAGTCCCTAAATGCAGCCTTAGATCTCATATCCCAATTTGCGTGCTTTTCGGGGTTCAAGGTAAATTGGAGTAAATCAATCATTTTTCCCTTTAATGTGACGCATACCTCAGTGATGTCCTCCTCGAATGTCCCCCTACAGGTGATTTCTAAATTTAGATATTTGGTGGTTGATATACAATTGCCACTGATGTCCTTGGCGCCCAATAACCTTTCCGCACTTATAATTAGACTAAAGGATAGTTTTAATACTTGGTCCAAGCTGCCCTTGAACCTCCTAAGGAGAATTAATATCTTTAAAATGGGGTTTATCTTCCACATTTTTTATATATATTTTGACACGCTCCTATCTATATTACTATAATTTCTTGGAAGTAAATACATTGCTTGGCAAGGTGTTGAACCGGTTTCCACTGTCATCTATGAACATTAGTTAAGGGCAGTTCTGTTTTTATTCTATCAGTTAGGAGCCCTGCCATTTGCTGTTATTGGTGTCTTCCTCACAATTTTTGACATTTGACACATTTGTGAAGTTTGAAGGAAATGCATCTTTTCATCGTGACAATCCAAAAACCTGCAGATCTTACTGCTCCTTCTGTAAATTGCTATTCATGGTGCTAAACTTGTTTGTGGAGATGTTGAATCAGAAGAACAGTGATGTGATGTTGATTTAGAACAATGGGGGATTCTGTTCCTCATTGAACAGATTGGACTTTTCTATGCAACCTCCAAAGTAACTTGACATGATCAATCACTGGGTTCAATTTGTAGAGGAAAGAAGACTTAAAAAGGTTGAGCCTCCTAACTACTTGCTGACCGCCTGCAGATATTGCGGCAGGCTGGCTCGGCTGTGCGAACTGCCGTACCTGTACGACGGTTTGTGGGAGCGCTCCTGGGGGTGCGCGCTTGCCACTGGAGGCACACTCACGCCCCCATTGGCCAGCGGGTAAGCAGACTCATGGGGCCGGCAGCTGCGATTGCCGCCGGGCACATACGATCACTCCCCATGGAGAGAAAATGACGATCTGCTGTTGTAAACACAGCAGACCGTTGTTCTCTCAGGAATCAGTACAGAGGGTCTGTGATCCTCCTATTTAGGATCACAGGTCTCTGTGTTGATTCCACAAGCCCATCCCCCTCACAGTTAGAAAACACCCCTTAGGCATACACTTAATCCTCTGATTGCCCTAAGTTAACCCCTTCCCTGCCAGTGTCATTATTAAAGTAGCAGTGCATATTTTTAGCACTGATTACTGTAGTAATGTCACTGGTACCCCCTTAAATGTAAAAAATGTCAGTTAGGGGTTCAATCTCTCCACCGCAATGTCGCAGTCCCGCTAAAAATCGCAGATCACCGACATTACTAGTAAAAAAATAAAAATAAACAAAAATCTTTTCCCTAGTTTGTAGACATTTGTAGCAGAATACAAATTGGCCTAAAATGATAAAAAAAAAAATTATTTTTGATTTTTTTATGGGAATGTTATATAGCAGAATGTGAAAAATATAGTTTTCTTTTTCAGAATGGTTGCTCTTTTTTTTGTTAATAGCGCAAAAAAATAAAAATCACACAGGTGATCAAATACCACCAAAAGAAAGCTCTATTTGTGGGGGGAAAAAAGACACTGATTTTATTTGGGTACAGCATTGTCTGTTAAAATAACACAGTGCCGAATTGCAAAAAATGGCCTGGTCATTAGGGGGTAAAACCTTCCAGGACTGAATTGGTTAATATGTTATATGTTACAATATCATTTTCCTGTGAGCACACTTCATGTTGAATGCATTGAATGATGATGACCTTTTCTGCTCATTAATTTTCCATGACAGTGGGAGGCCCCTTATAGATGTACCATCTTTATGGTTCTCAAATATTGGTTGCAATTTGAAAGATAAGTCATGTGATAGCTCATACAACAGAAGACCACTTCAAAAAGGCTTCAAAGCAGTGAGAGCTCATTCTTTTCTTTGACTTTACAGAGGTGTAGAGTGTAATTCCATTTCCCTGATTTCCCTATCAGACTCAGGAGTAACCAGTTCAAGCACTTTAGGACCATACCTTTTCTAACTTTTTTTTGTTTACAAGTAAAAATTAGTAGAACATTACCTAGAGCCCCCAAATATTATATAACATTTTTTTTCAGCAGATGCCCTAGAGAATAAAATGGCAGTTGTTCCAATTTGTTGTGTTTTTATTTGGTATTTGCGCAGCGGCTGTTCAAATGTTTTTCAAATGCAACTTCTTTGGGAAAAAAATACACTTTATTAAATTAAAAAAAAAAAACACAGTACATAACCCATTTTTTTTTTTTAAATATGAAAAATTATGTTACGCTGAGTAAATAGATACCTAACATGTCATACTACAAAAAATTGGATAGACCCCATCAAAGTAGTTCTAATCAAAGGGGAAACAGCAATATTTCCTTCAAAACTTTACTAAACACAAAACACTCCAAAAAACTAAACACAAAGGGGCTTGCACAATGCAAGGTAAAAATGACAATGTTGTCAAATCTATAATATGCCCAGAATCAATCACATGCCCTCACTCACATGCTACACCGGCAGATATATAGAGAATAAAGATACATTTTGAACTAGCTCTGAGGTCCTATTGAGACAAAGAGAATGCCTGCGATAGTAAATAGTGACAAAGGGGGTAATGTGGTGCTCCTTTCTGAGAATTACTATAAAAAAGAGATCAGGAGATTCGAGGAACATTCATGGGAGCCCCATGGGCACCGGCCTATGTGTTCCTCCACCCTGGATGGTGGGAGGAGAAAGTGGCCTATAGCTCTCCTCTGTAGCTCAGCCACGTTACCCTGTGGCTGAGGTACATTGATGATATTTTGGTATTGTGGCATGGCACTCTTAAGGAGTTTTTTTAAATGAGCTAAATGCTAACAGCAAAAATATTAAACTGACCTATAGTTTTGATTACAAACAAATTGCCTTTTTGGATCTGCTGGCTTACATTGAGGACAATAGGCTCCTATCAAGGATCGTTCAAAAAGAAACTGCTGCCAATACACTCCTTGAAGCCACTAGTCACCACCTAAAGCCTCTTATTTGGGGTATGCATATGGGGCAGTTTCTCCACACCCTCCGAAACTGCTCCGTAGATGATGAATATAGGGCTGAGGTAGCTCAGCTCTAGGAAAGATTCAGAGAACGTAAGTACCCCCATAGAGTTCTGAGTCGCTCTAGGAGGAAGGCGTCTCAGAAAACTAGGGAGAAAATCCTCAACACAAGGAACGATCAGCAAATCACACCATACAGTAAGGATCATCACCTCATTTGGCTCTCAATAGGAGAATGTTTGTACCACAATATTGCATTTATATTTCACATTTTAGAGCAGCGCTGATACATTTGCACATAGACACTTTAAGGGAATCCATTCCTTTTTATCAGCAGCAGCCTAATCAAATTAAATGAAATTAATAAATTTTTTGCAATAATTTTAATTTTGGTACAAATTTTTTTTTTGCACAAATTTTTTACACTAATTTAAATACTTTTTCACCATTTTATATATTGAGTTTAAGATAGCATACATTCCTAAGCGCAGGTTCCCCCCCTCGTTTTTTTCACTAGGAGGACGGCGTCTCAGAAATCTAGGGAGAAAATCCTCAACACAAGGAGCGATCAGAAAATCACACCATCCAGTAAGGATCATCACCCCATTTGGCTCCGAATGGGAGAATGTTTGTTCTTGACTCACTCCTACTAGTTGCAGAAAAATCAGAAAATGTATCACATCAAACAGTTTATAAACTGTTGTATGATATGTGTCCTCTATATTTTGGAGTGCCCCTGTCGTAAAAGATATGAGGGGGAAACAGCGTGCCCACTGAAAATCCACATCGGTGAAAACTTTGGCAGTATCCGTGGCAAGGATGATGAGAGCCCACGCATGTGAGCATGGGAGGAAGGAGGCACTTTAAAAATTTGATTATTTTATTTTTTATTTTATTACATTTTTTACATTTTTACTCTGTACTTTTACATATATTTTATCACTTTTTTGCTGTTACAGGAAATGTAAACATCTCTTGTGACAACAATAAAGCATGACAGGTCCTATTTTTGGAGAGATATATGGTCAAAAAGACTCCACATCTCTCTTCTACAGCTTCCACTGTATACATGTATGATGCCTAAGTTGACTTGTATAACACATCCATTAGAAAAATGGATTATTGCTCTGTTGTAAGCTGAAGGATGCAGTAATTAGCTTGCAGGTATGTACAGGCTTGCATGGCAATGGCTGAACTGTCCTAAGCTGCTGTATACCTAGAGTCTGTATCAAATTTTCGAGTTTAATCCATAGCTATAGATGATTTTTTGATTGGAGTTATAAAAGATTTTTTGACTGTTCTGCCTCTCCACCCTTCTTCTTCGGGAGTGTGATCTATATAATGGATTCAGTTTTGGCAAGATAGCTGTAACTTACAGTCTTAGTAGACTTGGCAGACAGTGTCTCGATCAAATTGACATCTTGCATATCTTACAAAGCTTTAATCCAAAGCTTGCACAGATCTTCTGAGATGAACATCAGATAGATCAAAAAAACATAGTATGTTTAGTTCCAGAAATTACAAGTGCTAAGGACAGAAACTAAAGACACACTGAAAGTAGGGTGAGACTAGATATACAGAGCACAGCCTGGCTATGGAATGAGGAAGGAACAACATGATGTAAAGGTAAACAACAACTAATGTGTAACATGACACTTATAATCATTCAATGTGGAAGACAAGAATTCTAAGAATCGATGACCAGGTGAGACTGGGGGGACAACACTGGAAAGTAGATGATTAGAGCAGCTAGAAATATATATTTTTTTATTTTAGGCTAAACTGGGGGCTGGACGTTTTCAATTCATGCCCAAGCTGAACCCTTTAAAAAACTAGCCTATTGCTGACAGGTACCAAGCTCTTCCACATTGTTAGTGCCCCATGGCTCCCCAATTACAAGGAAATTAATTCAAATGCTAAGATATCTGGCTGAAATCTTAAGGGGACCTGTGTGTTGAACTTGCTATAAATGAAAAAACCTAATAAGAAAACCCTGTGGTAATAAATACAGGCAGACTGGATTTCAGGAGCAGATCAGATATATTTTTTAAACTTTTATATGCATTTAGGTAGTATACTTTTGAAAGACACTTAGAACAATTTAGCAGCTATTTTCTGTAACTGCATAATATGTTCTCAGCACTTTGATGTCACAGGGCAGTCGTGTTGATAACTAGTTTAATGTTTAATGAATATTTAGAATTACAGTAGTAAGTACATGTTATCCTCCACAGTTTCAATGGATCCAGTAGGTAAGGTTGCCAGAATGCATTTCTATTATTACATACAGGTGCTCATTATTTTCTTTTTTCTGACATTTATAATGTCAGAGGAATTTTACCAATTTACTTATCATTACACAAATACCAGCTAGGAGACAGGACACTAAGATTGAGTAAATGAAAGCACAAAGACTGTTCATTGAGCTTAGTTTATTAGATAAAACTGTGCTCAATTCAGTCAAATAATTTACTATAAAACATTAGATTCTTTTAAAGTTTCCCCTGCATATAATTGGACATGTGAAGTTAACACAGGTTAACTTTATTTATTAACATTCAGTTGGCAAAGTAAACATTCCTTTAGTAAATCAACCCTAGGGTACGCTGGTAATTGGAACACAGATTAAGTAGCAGCAATATATATTTTAATTTTCTCTACATTTACCTGTCACTTTGTTTTTGACACAAGTAATTGTAGTCACAATGTCATCAAGTAGTTAAAGAAAGACAATTGATGGGTAAATTATTACTTTTGGTTTAGAAGCTAGAAGATACCAATACTCATTAAATCTGCTTTATAATTTGCTTTACATGCACTCTGGGAGTCCCTTGATTCTGTTACTGTTCATGGTACTGGAGGAGATCCATGCCCAACTCCCCCTATCAGCATCCCACAATACAATACTTCAAGCTAGTTCATCATCAACAGAGGCTAAAGCAATGCTAAAAGTAAGTGTACTCATTTTTCAGATGGGCTGGTCAGTATTTGTGTGCTGCATTCAGAGGGCTGCTAGGGCACCTCTGAGGGTAAGTAGATTTAATAAGTACTGGAACATTAAGTTGCTATAACTTATGTCCTAAATTGTTGAAAATTATTTATCCCACCCCATGTTAACTTCTTTTATTTTAGGAAAATATCAAGTTATAACTACAAACCCGATTCCAAAAAAGTTGAGACACTGTACAAATTGTGAATAAAAACAGAATGCAATGATGTGGAAGTTTCAAATTTCAATATTTTATTCAGAATACAACATAGATGACATATCAAATGTTTAAAATGAGAAAATCTATAATTTTAAGGGAAAAATAAATTGATTTTAAATTTGATGGCATCAACACATCTCAAAAAAGTTGGGACAAAGCCATGTTTACCACTGTGTGGCATCCCCTCTTCATTTTATAACAGTCTGAAAATGTCTGGGACTGAGGAGACAAGTTGCCCAAGTTTAGGAATAGGAATGTTGTCCCATTCTTGTCTAATACAGGTTTTTATTTGCTCAACTGTCTTAGGTCTTCTTTAGTGTTGAGCGAACACGGACTGTATTATTCGTGTTCGTACCGAATAATTGGATTTTTTGTACCCGAACACGGACACATAGTTACATAGTTACATAGTAGGCGAGGTTGAATAAAGACAATAGTCCATCCAGTTCAACCTGTGTAGGTGTGTGTGACTGTAATCATCTAACATAGCCCTCAATCTCCTGATCCTTGAGATGTAAGTCTAAGAGTCTTTTGAAAGTCACCATACTACCCGCAGAAACCACCTCTTGTGGTAGACAATTCCACAATCTTGTAGCCCTAACAGTAAAGAACCCCCTACGTTGCCTGAGGTTAAAACGCTTCTCCTCTAATCGCATTGTATGTCCTCGAGTCCTCATGTAATTCCTTCGAATGAACAGCTTTTCTTCTAAGCTGAGATCCCCATTAAGATATTTATAAATTGCTATCATGTCCCCTCTCAGACGTCTTTTCTCCAGGGAAAATAAATCGAGCGATTGCAGCCGCTCTTCATAGGTAAGGTCCTCCAACCCCCTAATCAGTTTAGTTGCCCTTCTCTGGACTTTCTCCAGCTCCAACACATCCCTCCTGAGGACTGGCGACCAGAACTGGACAGAATACTCCAGATGCGGTCGGACCAGAGTTTTATAAAGTGGACACGGACACTTTACTGTATGTTCGGGTAAAAATCCGTGTTCGGTCGTTTTATTTCCGGGTTTTGCATGCTTTGGCGCTCTTTTCATGGCGGGCTTTCAACAGCCAATCAACAATCGTTTAACTGGTGTGCCTTAAGCCATCCCAGCCATGCCTGCAAATGTCTCAGTAGCTGTGATTGGCCGTCTGAAGCATGTGACCAAGTCTTTATAAGTTCGAGGCAGCCGCAGCGGCGTCATTATGCTGCTTAGATTCAGGGACAGAGCACACATCAACGTGCTGGCTGCTGATTAGGGAAAGATAGGCAGGAAAAAACCATTTGTGTCCGGATAGAATTGAGGGACAGGTCGGAGTGTTTAGGCAGGGCGAGTTGTAGGCATTTTAGGGATAGAGTCTGCTGAATTATATAGGGTCAGTGTCTTCTACAAACTACAATCGATATTGCTGTGTGGGGGGTGGGGTGAATCTGCACTCAATCCTGATCTACGATCTCTTCTCAATCCTGTTAGGGACAGAGTCTGCTGAATTTTAGGGAAACTGTGTTCTACAAACTACAATCGATATTGCTGTGTGGGGGGTGGGGTGAATCTGCACTCAATCCTGATCTACGATCTCTTCTCAATCCTGTTAGGGACAGAGTCTGCTGAATTTTAGGGAAACTGTGTTCTACAAACTACAATCGATATTGCTGTGTGGGGGGTGGGGTGAATCTGCACTCAATCCTGATCTACAATCTCTTCTCAATCCTGTTAGGGACAGAGTCTGCTGAATTTTAGGGAAACTGTGTTCTACAAACTACAATCGATATTGCTGTGTGGTGTGGGATTGGAGATAGGCAGGTGTCAGTGATCCACATCCATTTTTCTGTGTGTGAGCTGCAGTGAACACAATCTTTTTGGGCTGCAGTGAACACAATCTTTTTGGGCTGCAGTGAACACAATCTTTTTGGGGTGCAGTGAACACAATCCTTTTTGGTGTGCAGTGAACACAATCTTTGTGGGGTGCAGTGAACAAAATCCTTTGTGGGGTGCAGTGAACACAATCTTTTTGGGGTGCAGTGAACAAAATCCTTTTTGGGGTGCAGTGAACAACATCCTTTTTGGGGTGCAGTGAACACAATCTTTTTGGGGTGCAGTGAACAAAATCCTTTGTGGGGTGCAGTGAACACAATCTTTTTGGGGTGCAGTGAACACAATCTTTTTGGGGTGGAGTGAACAACATCCTTTTTGGGGTGCAGTGAACAAAATCCTTTTTGGGGTGCAGTGAACAAAATCATTTTTGGGGTGCAGTGAACACAATCTTTTTGGGGTGCAGTGAACACAATCTTTGTGGGGTGCAGTGAACACAATCTTTTTGGGGTGGAGTGAACAACATCCTTTTTGGGGTGCAGTGAACAAAATCCTTTTTGGGGTGCAGTGAACAACATCCTTTTTGGGGTGCAGTGAACACAATCTTTTTGGGGTGCAGTGAACACAATCTTTGTGGGGTACAGTGAACAGAATCTTTGTGGGGTGCAGTGAACACAATCTTTGGGGGGTACAGTGAACACAATCTTTGTGAGGTGCAGTGAACACAATCTTTGTGGGGTGCAGTGAACACAATCATTGTGGGGTGCAGTGAACTCAATCTTTGTGGGGTACAGTGAACACAATCTCATACTGAAGGTTTGAGGGTGCTGCCTGTTCCATACTCCCCCTACTCCTCATCTAGCCTTTTAGGGGTACAAACAATAGTAATTGGGGCCTAGTGTGGTTGTGTACGTGTGATATACATACACTTTTTTGGGATCATATTTTCTATTCCGCTATTTAATCAAAAACCTTTGGGGATCAGTTAAATTGGGGGATAGTCTGTGTTGGTACGTGTGAGAGAGATCCACCTTTCCAAGTTGTTGGGGTTCATCTCATACTTCTGAAGGTTTGAGGGTGCTGCCTGTTCCATACTCCCCCCTACTCCTAGCCTTTTAGGGGTACAAACAATAGTAATTGGGGCCTAGTGTGGTTGTGTACGTGTGATATACATACACTTTTTTGGGATCATATTTTCTATTCCGCTATTTAATCAAAAACCTCTGGGGATCAGTTAAATTGGGGGATAGTCTGTGTTGGTACGTGTGAGAGAGATCCACCTTTCCAAGTTGTTGGGGTTCATCTCATACTTCTGAAGGTTTGAGGGTGCTGCCTGTTCCATACTCCCCCCTACTCCTAGCCTTTTAGGGGTACAAACAATAGTAATTGGGGCCTAGTGTGGTTGTGTACGTGTGATATACATACACTTTTTTGGGATCATATTTTCTATTCCGCTATTTAATCAAAAACCTCTGGGGATCAGTTAAATTGGGGGATAGTCTGTGTTGGTACGTGTGAGAGAGATCCACCTTTCCAAGTTGTTGGGGTTCATCTCATACTTCTGAAGGTTTGAGGGTGCTGCCTGTTCCATACTCCCCCCTACTCCTAGCCTTTTAGGGGTACAAACAATAGTAATTGGGGCCTAGTGTGGTTGTGTACGTGTGATATACATACACTTTTTTGGGATCATATTTTCTATTCCGCTATTTAATCAAAAACCTCTGGGGATCAGTTAAATTGGGGGATAGTCTGTGTTGGTACGTGTGAGAGAGATCCACCTTTCCAAGTTGTTGGGGTTCATCTCATACTTCTGAAGGTTTGAGGGTGCTGCCTGTTCCATACTCCCCCTACTCCTAGCCTTTTAGGGGTACAAACAATAGTAATTGGGGCCTAGTGTGGTTGTGTACGTGTGATATACATACACTTTTTTGGGATCATATTTTCTATTCCGCTATTTAATCAAAAACCTCTGGGGATCAGTTAAATTGGGGGATAGTCTGTGTTGGTACGTGTGAGAGAGATCCACCTTTCCAAGTTGTTGGGGTTCATCTCATACTTCTGAAGGTTTGAGGGTGCTGCCTGTTCCATACTCCCCCCTACTCCTAGCCTTTTAGGGGTACAAACAATAGTAATTGGGGCCTAGTGTGGTTGTGTACGTGTGATATACATACACTTTTTTGGGATCATATTTTCTATTCCGCTATTTAATCAAAAACCTCTGGGGATCAGTTAAATTGGGGGATAGTCTGTGTTGGTACGTGCGAGAGAGATCCACCTTTCCAAGTTGTTGGGGTTCATCTCATACTTCTGAAGGTTTGAGGGTGCTGCCTGTTCCATACTCCCCCCTACTCCTAGCCTTTTAGGGGTACAAACAATAGTAATTGGGGCCTAGTGTGGTTGTGTACGTGTGATATACATACACTTTTTTGGGATCATATTTTCTATTCCGCTATTTAATCAAAAACCTTTGGGGATCAGTTAAATTGGGGGATAGTCTGTGTTGGTACGTGTGAGAGAGATCCACCTTTCCAAGTTGTTGGGGTTCATCTCATACTTCTGAAGGTTTGAGGGTGCTGCCTGTTCCATACTCCCCCTACTCCTAGCCTTTTAGGGGTACAAACAATAGTAATTGGGGCCTAGTGTGGTTGTGTACGTGCGAGATACATACACTTTTTTTGATCATATTTCCTATTCCGCTATTCAATAAAAACCTTTGAGGATCAATTGAATTGCGGGATAGTCTGTGTCGGTACGTGTGAGAGAGATCCACCTTTCCAAGTTGTTGGGGTTCATCTCATACTTCTGAAGGTTTGAGGGTGCTGCCTGTTTTATACCCCCCCTACTCCTCATCTAGCCTTTTAGGGGTACAAACAATAGTAATTGGGGCCTAGTGTGGTTGTGTACGTGCGAGATACATACACTTTTTTTGATCATATTTCCTATTCCGCTATTCAATAAAAACCTTTGAGGATCAATTGAATTGCGGGATAGTCTGTGTCGGTACGTGTGAGAGAGATCCACCTTTCCAAGTTGTTGGGGTTCATCTCATACTTCTGAAGGTTTGAGGGTGCTGCCTGTTCCATACCCCCCCTACTCCTCATCTAGCCTTTTAGGGGTACAAACAATAGTAATTGGGGCCTAGTGTGGTTGTGTACGTGCGAGATACATACACTTTTTTTGATCATATTTCCTATTCCGCTATTCAATAAAAACCTTTGGGGATCAATTAAATTGCGGGATAGTCTGTGTCGGTACGTGTGAGATCCACCTTTCCAAGTTTTTGGGGTTCATCTCATACTTCTGAAGCTTTGAGGGTGCTGCCTGTTCCATACTCCTCCTCCTCCTCATCCATCCTTTTAGGTGTACAAACAATAGTAATTGGGGCCTAGTGTGCTTCTGTACGTGTGAGATACATACACATTTTTTGATCATATTTCCTATTCCGCTATTCAATAAAAACCTTTGGGGATCAATTAAATTGCGGAATAGTCTGTGTCGGTACGTGTGAGATCCACCTTTCCAAGTTTTTGGGGTTCATCTCATACTTCTGAAGCTTTGAGGGTGCTGCCTGTTCCATACTCCTCCTCCTCCTCATCCATCCTTTTCGGTGTACAAACAATAGTAATTGGGGCCTAGTGTGTTTCTGTACGTGCGAGATACATACACTTTTTTTGATCATATTTCCTATTCCGCTATTCAATAAAAACCTTTGGGGATCAATTAAATTGCGGGATAGTCTGTGTCGGTACGTGTGAGATCCACCTTTCCAAGTTTTTGGGGTTCATCTCATACTTCTGAAGCTTTGAGGGTGCTGCCTGTTCCATACTCCTCCTCCTCCTCATCCATCCTTTTAGGTGTACAAACAATAGTAATTGGGGCCTAGTGTGCTTCTGTACGTGTGAGATACATACACATTTTTTGATCATATTTCCTATTCCGCTATTCAATAAAAACCTTTGGGGATCAATTAAATTGCGGAATAGTCTGTGTCGGTACGTGTGAGATCCACCTTTCCAAGTTTTTGGGGTTCATCTCATACTTCTGAAGCTTTGAGGGTGCTGCCTGTTCCATACTCCTCCTCCTCCTCATCCATCCTTTTAGGTGTACAAACAATAGTAATTGGGGCCTAGTGTGTTTCTGTACGTGTGAGATACATACACTTTTTTTGATCATATTTCCTATTCCGCTATTCAATAAAAACCTTTGGGGATCAATTGAATTGCGGGATAGTCTGTGTCGGTACGTGTGAGAGAGATCCACCTTTCCAAGTTGTTGGGGTTCATCTCATACTTCTGAAGGTTTGAGGGTGCTGCCTGTTCCATACCCCCCCTACTCCTCATCTAGCCTTTTAGGGGTACAAACAATAGTAATTGGGGCCTAGTGTGGTTGTGTACGTGCGAGATACATACACTTTTTTTGATCATATTTCCTATTCCGCTATTCAATAAAAACCTTTGAGGATCAATTGAATTGCGGGATAGTCTGTGTCGGTACGTGTGAGAGAGATCCACCTTTCCAAGTTGTTGGGGTTCATCTCATACTTCTGAAGGTTTGAGGGTGCTGCCTGTTCCATACTCCCCCTACTCCTCATCTAGCCTTTTAGGGGTACAAACAATAGTAATTGGGGCCTAGTGTGGTTGTGTACGTGTGATATACATACACTTTTTTTGGATCATATTTTCTATTCCGCTATTCAATAAAAACCTTTCTAGGGCAAGATCTTAAATTACAGAAATATGAGGAGACCGTCAAATAAGGGCCGTGGCCTGGGTCGTGGTGCTGCTGGTAGAGCTCCTGTTGCAAGGAGAGGACATGGTCGATCTGTGCCAGCTACACGCACAAGTGAAACACCTTCCTCAAGTGTGAGTAGGCGACAGAACCTGCATCAGTATTTGGTAGGGCATCAAACGCCCCTAGAAGTGATGAGGCCAGAACAAGTTGAGGCGATAGTAGATTGGTTTGCTGCTGACAGTGCCTCCAGTTCCTTCACATTGTCTCCCACCCAGTCTACTGCAGAAAGGTCAGAGTTGGCACCTGCAGCCAATGTCCAACCGTCTTTCACCTCACCCCCTTGCAAATCAGGCCAGCAGTCTGAGCCCCAAGCCATACAGCAGTCTCTTATTCTTTTTGAGGACTCTGTCAGCAGGGTTTCCCAGGGCCATCCACCTAGCCCTGCCCCAGAAGTGGAAGAGATTGAGTGCAGCGATGCCCAACCACTTATTCCTCAAGATGAGTACATGCAAGGATCATCGCAGCACGTCTCCGATGATGACGAAACGCAGGTGCCAACTGCTGCGGCGTTCAGCATTGTGGAGACCGACAAGGAGGGCAGGGGTGAAGACTGGGTGGAAGATGATGTGGAGGACGATGAGGTCCTCGACCCCACATGGAATGAACGTCATGCAGGTGAACTGAGTAGTTTGGAGGAAGAGGCGGTGGTCGCACAGAGCCACCAGCACAGCAGAAGAGGGAGCAGGGTGCAGAAGCGGAGCGGCCGTGCCCTAGACACTACGCCCGCTACTGCCCAACGCAGCAAGGGAACGAGCGCACCAAAGTCAGCTCAAAGGAGTTCTCTAGCGTGGAAGTTCTTTAGAAAATGTGCTGATGACAGGACACGAGTGGTTTGCACCCTGTGCAATCAGAGCTTGAAGCGAGGCATGAACCTTCTCAACCTGAGCACAACCTGCATGATCAGGCATCTAAGTGCAAAGCACGAGCTGCAGTGGAGTACACACCTTCAAAACCAAGAAACGTCTCTGGCTCATCCTGCTTCCTCTTCTGCTGCAGTCTCGGCCGCTCCAGCCACATCTGTAGTGATACCGGCACCTGCCACCCCGCAAACAGACGATCTGTCAGCAACACCACCACCTGGGTCACCAACAACCATCTCCACAATGTCCCGTGGAAGCGTTCAGCTTTCCATCTCCCAAACACTTGAGAGGAAGAGGAAGTACCCCCCTACCCACCCGCGATCCCTGGCCCTGAATGCCAGCATTTCAAAATTATTGGCCTTTGAAATGCTGTCATTCCGTCTGGTGGAGACGCACAGTTTTAAAAACCTTATGTCGGTGGCTGTCCCACAGTACGTCGTGCCCAGCCGCCACTACTTTTCCAGGCAAGCCATCCCTTCCCTGCACAACCAAGTGGGGGAAAAAATCAGGTGTGCACTGCGCAACGCCATCTGTGCCAAGGTCCACCTAACTACGGATACGTGGACCAGTAAGCACGGTCAGGGGCGTTATATCTCCCTAACGGCACACTGGGTAAATGCAGTGGCGGATGGGCCTGAGGCGGATAGCAATTTGGCGCATGTCCTTCCACCACCGAGGATTGCAGGGCGCTTCAGTTTGCCTCCTGTTCCTAACTCCTCCTACTCCGCTTCCTCATCCTCTACCGCCTCCTCATCCGGACAGCGTAACACCTTCACCACCAACTTCAGCACGGCCAGGGGTAAACGACAGCAGGCAGTTTTACAACTTGCCTGTTTGGGGGACAAACCACACACCGCGCAGGAGTTGTGGAGGAGCATGGAACAGCAGACAAATGAGTGGTTGCTGCCAGCGAGCCTCAAGCCCGGCCTGGTGGTGTGCGATAACGGGCGAAATCTCATAGCAGCTCTGGGCCTAGCCGGTTTGACGCACATCCCTTGCCTGGCGCATGTGCTGAATTTGGTGGTGCAGAGGTTCCTTAAAAACTACCCCGATATGTCAGAGCTGCTGCAGAAAGTGCGGGCCGTTTGTGCGCACTTTCGGCGTTCTCACCCTGCTGCTGCTCGCCTGGCAGCGCTGCAGCGTAACTTCGGCCTTCCCGCTCACCGCCTCATATGTGACGTGCCCACAAGGTGGAACTCCACCTTGCACATGCTGGAAAGACTGTGCGAGCAGCAGCAGGCCATAGTGGAGTTTCAGCTGCAGCACGCACGCGTGAGTCGCTCTGCGGAACAGCACCACTTCACCACCAATAACTGGGCCTCCATGCGAGACCTGTGTGCCTTGTTGCGCTGTTTTGAGTACTCCACCAACATGGCCAGTGGCAATGACGCCGTTCTCAGCTTAACTATCCCACTTCTATGCCTCCTTGAAAAAACAATTCGGGCGATGATGGAAGAGGATGTGGCACAGGATGAGGAGGAGGAGGAGGATGAAGAGGTAACATTTCCAAGGCTTTCAGGGCAGTCATTCGCAAGGGGCTCCGAGGGTGGGTTCCTGCACACGCAAACGCCAGGGACGCAATTGTCCAGCAGGGGCACAGTTCTGGAGGATGAGGAGGATGAGGAGGAGGAGGAGCTGGAGGAGGAGATGGAACCATGTTCACAGCAGGGTGGCACCCAGGCCAGCTCATGGCCATCACTGGTGCGTGGCTGGGGGGATACAGAGGACACGGACCATACACCTCCCACAGAGGACAGCCTTTCGTCGCCTCTGGGCAGCCTGGCACACATGAGCGATTACATGCTGCAGTGTCTCCACAACGACCGCCGAGTTGCCCACATTCTAACTTGTGCTGATTACTGGGTGGCCACGCTGCTGGATCCCCGTTACAAGGACAACGTACCGTCCTTAATTCACTCACTGGAGCGCGATCGCAAGATGCGCGAGTACAAGCGCACGCTGGTAGACGCCATGCTGCTGGCATTCCCATCTGACAGCGGGGCCACAGTGGAAGCACAAGGCAGAGGAGGAGGAGGAGGAGGTCGCCAACGCAACCAGGGCACCGCCAGCACCTCAGAAGGCAGGGTTAGCATGGCCGAAATGTGGAAAAGCTTTGTCAGCACGCCACAACAAACAGCAGCACCAGCAGCTCAGATGGAACGTCTTAGCAGGAGGCAGCATTTTACCAACATGGTGGAGCAGTATGTGTGCACACGCCTACATGTAGTGAATGACGGGTCTGCCCCCTTCAACTTCTGGGTCTCCAAATTGGGCACATGGCCTGAGCTTGCCCTTTACGCCTTGGAGGTGCTGGCGTGCCCTGCAGCCAGTGTATTATCTGAACGGGTATTTAGCACGGCTGGGGGCGTTATAACAGACAAGCGCAGCCGCCTGTCCAGAGACAATGTGGACAAGCTCACGTTCATTAAAATGAACCAGGCATGGATCCCACGGGACTTTTCCGTACCTTATGCAGAATAGCAATGGATACCGACCTTACCCACCCATTGTTCCATTTTTGCTCTTTCTCACTCTTTTGGGGTGTACCCTCATTTAAAATTTGTGAAAAGAAGCAGTGTTGGCTACCTCGTCCTCCTCCTCAGGGCCAGATTAATGTAGGGTCTATTGGAGCTGCAGCTCCAGGCCCCTACCTTTTATATAGGCCCCGGGTTGGCCATATTCACTGTTACCGCTCTTCTGTCACTTGTAAACACAGAAGTCTGGCTTCTATGCTCGCTTCCCCAGGCAGCACCCTCAGAACCTCCCCACACAGCGTGAAGGCCGGACAAGGAGGGACAGTTGGCGATGCATGGATGTGTTTATGGGCTTCAGAGACAGCATCCCATGTTGAATTAGGCATGCATGGCTGCACCCTTCCTCCTCTGGGTGCATGGCAAGGCACGGCCCTAAGGCCCTTCAAAATCCTCAGCACCAAGCCCATGATGCTGTTAATCCGGCCCTGGTCCTCCTCCACCGCCGCTTCCACCTACACCGCCCATAGGTGTGCGCAGCCTATTGCATTAAGGTGTGCACCCCAAAGTTGAAATACACATGCATGTGTTTGCCAGCAGGGAGAGTAATGTATCGGGGCCATGTACCTGTAGGCAAGGAGAAATAGAGCAGAGCAGGTCCCAGGGAGATCTTTCCCATCTCCTCACTGGCAATGCTATGTGCCCTAGGTGATTAGGGTGTGCCCAGGCACACCCAGCACACCCTGTGCGCACGCCTATGTCACCGCCACATCCACCACCACCTCAACCTCCCTCCTACTCCATATGGGCCTCGTCCTTCAGAGATGAAGAAGAACATTGTTTTATTTTTCTGTTTTTTTTTGTTGTTTTAAGTTATTTCCCTATCCACATTTGTTTGCAGAGCACTTGCCATGCTCTTAATTACGTTTTGCTGCCATTTGCAGCACTCTAGCCCTTTCCTTTGGTGTTTTAGAGCCATTTTAGTGCCTTAAAGTTCGGGTCCCCATTGACTTCAATGGGGTTCGGTGTCCGGGAAAAGTTCGGTAAAAGTCCGGGAAAAGTCCGAACCCGTCGAACACGGACATCTAGGTGTCCGCTCAACCCTAGTCTTCTTTGTTGCATCTTCCTCTTTATGATGCGCCAAATTTTTCTATGGGTGAAAGATCTGGACTGCAGGCTGGCCATTTCAGTACCCGGATCCTTCTTCTACGTAGCCATGATGTTGTAATTGATGCAGTATGTGGTCTGGCATTGTCATGTTGGAAAATGCAAGGTCTTCCCTGCAAGAGACAACATCTGGATGGGAGCATATGTTGTTCTAGAACTTGGATATACCTTTCAGCAGTGGCGGCCAGTGTGTTGGGGGCGCAGGGGCGCCACCCCCCCTATCCATGCGTCCAGCCCGCTAATCTGCATGGGGGGGGGCAGACGCATGGAGTTCAATGGGATTTCTCTTTTTAGTCACCTGATTAGAGCCAGAGGCTCTAATAGGCTTCAGAAGAGGGTGGACCCGGGGCGCAGAGCAGTGCGCCCCGAGCCCACCCATTGTGTGACAATAGCGAATGAAAATTCTCTATTGTCACACGGATCCTCCTCCTGGCCAATCAGGAAGCGCGTCCGATATGCGCTTCCTGATTGGCCGAAAGGCAAACCCCATACCATTGGCTGGGGAGGACTGAGGACTCACCGCCACGCCGTAGAAGCCGCCGCTGGTCCCTATACAAGAGGAGCCATACAACTCTGCCTCTGCCCAGCTCTCCCTCACCCAACATGCCGGGCACAGCCACCCTGACAGCCGCCCTGCTCCTCACCCTGCTGGCTGCAGACTACACACATGCCAGTGAGTACCCAGGCACTTTTCCTGCTATCTTCCCTTTCCCTCATCCCCTGCATGTGCCGCTTGTCTCTATGTGTGCCCCCAGGTGACTCCTCTCACACACGGCGCTCAGGGGGTCAGGCTGATGGTGTGGAGTCAGTCCTCTGTGTTTTATCATCGGGAGGAGGGGAGCTGTGTGTGCTTTGTCAGCAGGCTCCATGATTGCTTAACCCAGCCTGCTGGTCACTGAATTGAAGGGGGCATGGCACGCTGGTCACTGCATTGAAGGGGGCACGGCAAGCTGGTCACTGCATCGAAGGGGGCACGGCAAGCTGGTCACTGAATTGATGGGGGCACGGCACGCTGGTCACTGCATTGATGGGGGCACAGCACGCTGGTCACTGCATTGATGGGGGCACGGCACGCTGGTCACTGCATTGATGGGGGGCACGCTGGTCACTGCATTGATGGGGGCCCGGCACGCTGGTCACTGCATTGATGGGGGCACGGCACGCTGGTCACTGCATTGATGGGGGCACGAAACACTGGTCACTGCATTGATAGGGGCACGACACGCTGGTCACTGCATTGAATGGGGGCATGCTGTGGTAACTCTGCATTGAATGGGGGCATGCTGTAGTAACTCTGAATTGAATGGGGGCACGCTGTAGTAACTCTGCATCGAATGGGGGCACGCTGTAGTAACTCTGCATTGAATGGGGGCACGCTGTAGTAACTCTGCATTGAATGGGGGCACACTACACTTTGATTACTGAAGGCCCCTTTCACACTTTTGTGACCTCAAATTCATGCAATTTTTTGCTGCATTTTTTGCCGCAAAGCAATGCCTATTAGATTTTTTCTGTTTGGGCCCCCCCAAAAATTTTGAGCACCAGCCGCCACTGCCTTTCAGCATTTATGATGCCTTTCCAAATGTGTAAGCTGCCCATGCCACACGCACTCATGCAACCCCATACCATCAGAGATGCAAGCTTCTGAACGCTGGGTTGTCCTTGTCCTCTTTAGTCCAGATGACATCCCAGTTTTCCAAAAAAAAACTTCAAATTTTGATTCGTCTGACCACAGAACAGTTTTCCACTTTGCCACAGTCCATTTTAAATGAGCCTTGGCCCAGATGTTTAGATTTGGCTTCTTTTTGGCCTATAGAGTTTTAGCTGGCAACGGCGGATTGTGTTCACTGACAATGTTTTCTGGAAGTATTCCTGAGCCCATGTTGTGATTTCCATTACAGTAGTATTCCTGTATGTGATGCAGTGCCGTCTAAGGGCCCGAAGATCACGGGCATCCAATAAGGTTTTTCAGCCTTGACCCTTACGCACAGAGATTGTTCCAGATTCTCTGAATCTTTGGATGATATTATGCACTGTAGATGATGATAACTTCAAACTCTTTGCAATTTTTCTGATATTGCTCCACTTTTTTTCGCCGCAGCATTGGGGGAATTGGTGATCCTCTGCCCATCTTGACTTCTGAGGGACACTGCCACTCTGAGAGGCTCTTTTTTATACCCAATCATGTTGACCAAATAAGTTGCAAATTGGTCCTCCAGCTGTTCCTTATATGTACATTTAACTTTTCTGGACTCTTATTGCTACTGTCACGGTTCACAGACAGCCAGGCGTGGTCGCCGTTAAGTACCTGACATGGGATTTGAACCTGTGTACTTTGACATTCTGTCCTGTTAACCTACCTCTGAGCCACAGTTCAGCTCATATGTATCCAGGCTTGTTAATCTAGTATTGTCTGCAGCACTAGGGGGCTGGACTTCACCTGAGTGTGCTCTTGTCTATCATTGTCCACCTGAAGCTAATTTCTCAATTAAGCAAGCTATAAAACACTGTCTCTTGCTTAGAGCATTGTCAGTTCATTGCTGATCCTTCCTTGTTCCTGTGTTGCTGATCTATGTTCCAGATAGTTCCTGTTTGACAGACTTTGTTCCTGTTTCCTGAGCGTGTGTTCCAGACTGACCCCGGCTTCCATCCTTACCTTTGCTCCTTGTTGTTCCTGAGATCCTTATCTGGACCTGTGTCATCCAGTGACTACAGTTATTCCTGGACTTCCCTTCCCATTGTATTCCTGCCGGTCCTGCCTATTGGAGCACCATCCCTGCCAAGCCCCCGTGCACAAATTCACAGCCCAGGTGGCTTTCTTACCTGGTCACCTTGGACTGTGGATATCTGCAAGGGCGAGCGTACATCTCTGCGTTACAGACTCCGACAAAGGTAAGCTCTGTGACAGCTACCTGTCCCAACTTTTTTGGAATGTGTAGCTCTCATGAAATCCAAAATGAGCACTATTTGGCATGACATTTCAAAATGTCTCACTTTCAACATTTGATAAGTTATCTATATTATATTGTAAATAAAATATAAGTTTATGAGATTTGTAAATGAGTCCATTCCTTTTTTACTCACAATTTGTACAGTGTCCCAATTTTTTTGGAATTTGTATTGTAGAATAGAATATAATAGACTAGGTAAGTCGAACTTTGGTTTCTGGACATTGTGCTTTCTTGAGGTGCCACTTTAAGATATGGGCATCTGTGAGCTAAATGGTCTCTAAATGTTGTTTTCTTTTGCTGTTAGAGCCTACTAATAATGCCCTTCTTTTTTTAGATGCAGTAAAAGGCTAACCCCTAAATTGAAATAACTGGGGGTTACACTGAGACCACAGGTAGCAAGATTAGTCCACAGAGGTTAATAGACAAAGATAAAAAAACACAAGGCTTTACATGAAGAGCAAATGTACAGAGTCTCTTGACAGAAACAAACCCATAAGACTCAGGCAAAATTTCTGCCATAATTTTGAGCAACATCGGAAAGGCAGAATGAAACAAGCAGCACAAGTACCAGGCATCTACTAGGTAGAGATTTTGCAGTTCTTGACAGCTGTCACAGGTCATAACTCAGAGGGCCACCCTCAGGCATCACTTTTTTCTCATAAAAAAGGTACATTTCCAAATGTTTAAAACTTATTTTGGATATGTTTTTTAATTTGAAATGCCCTCTGAATGTTGAACTACTATATGTCCCATTTGCTATGTGGTGTAAAAACTGTGCCCTGTATATAATACGCAGGCCTAAAGAAATACAATGTTAGCCTTATGTATGATCATCCTTTTTTATGCAATGCTTTTTCAGCTATCTCCTGGTATTGAGTACTGCTGCATAGTTTACAGTTAACAGATACTCATGAGTTTTTATCAAGTCTGGTTTTATTACTTCTAAAAAAATCTGGCATGAATTTTCTAGTTCAGAAAGCACTGATTATTTTGATAAACCACTGCTAACTTTAGCCCATTATGAACTTCCTCCATTAACAACTAGTCTTTCCCTTTTGCAGTTTAATTTGATTTTGTATCCAAGATACATTTACACAGTTTTCAGCTCTTTTATTATGCATTTTGGACTCTAAATTGTGAAAAGCAAAAAAAAAAAAAAAAAAAAAAAAAAAAAAAGCTAGGTCCACCCTTGCTTGTCTCTGTATGCTATTAAGTTTTTTACCTTGTCCCACTTCTTCTCTCTTTTTTGTCTCCAGGCCCTCATTCTTTTATGTGTGTATGAGCGAAACCAATAAAACCACTTTTTTTTCATTTTTTTTTTTTGCATTTTTTTTTTTTGCAGAGTATGGGTTGATTAGAAGGAATAGAGGGAATATTTTTCTCAATAAAGACATCTTTTCTGGAGAACAGATGGAAAAACAGTCTAGGGAATCTCAAGCAATTATTCAACTAGAATAGATACTGCATGTTTGAAGCTTTTCTCCCTGATTTTACTGGATTCCAGAAAAAGAAAAATAGGGAATGTATTCTGATCCAGGATGTGCTTCAAGCTTTGGAAAAATTGTCTTATGAGAAGTGAGGTGCTGTCAATGATTGTAATTTATTGTCCTAATGGAAAAACCGATTAGATGATTCTGCATAATAATTCTAAATTAGGAACACTTGCATATCAATAATTTAAATGGTAATATTGTATAACCTGCAGACATCTTGGGGTTAATTTACTAAAACTGTAGAGTGCAAACTCAGGTGCATCTGTGCATGGTAGCCAATCAGCTTCTAACTTCAGCTTGTTCCAATAAGTTTATACCAAATAAATAAAGCTGATTGGTTTCTATGCAGAGCTCTACCAGATTTCGCACTCTTCAGTTTTAGTAAATCAACCCCTTATCTGTATTGTAAGTTATGATTTTTATGCTAATTTGATTGCCATTTGACATCCCAATGACAACATTTAAAATGTGTGCCTTGCATTGCATTTTGTAGTTATTGATTGTAAACTCTGAGAAAAATGAACTAGAAAAATCTCCTCAGTAGTTTTCAAATGCATTCATATTGTAACCATAATAAGCAGCACTGGAGTATGCCCAATACTAAAAGTGAAACTTTGGTTAAAACATTGTCCATCAATAGTATGCTTTTGCTGTACTGCTGGAATTGACATGCTAGGGAAACTATTGCTGATCTGGGGATATGTTTCAAGTGGCGTATGTATTATCAAAAGTAAGATGACCTTCTTAAACTTAATGTTGAGACCTATTTAATAAAAAAGAAAAAAAATCACTGTATTAACATATACGTTTAAAATAAGTAAGGCTTGCAGCCCCTGTAATTTCTGTGCAAGATAAATATTTGAATGTGTATCATAGTATTATAGTAATGATCACTCAAATCACTTGATGTTCACGATACTGTGTTTAATTGCTTGCATTGTATTTTGTACTACAACTTTATACGTAGAATTAATAATAATAATTGATTTATAACAATGTAAGTTTTTTTTTTTTTTTTTTTTTTTTTTTAAAAAGCTTTAGTCACCTTACATTTGAGTTGTACCTTGTCTTGGAAATTGTCTTGTCCCTAATGTCTGTTACCAACTGTTTAGAGGAAATGTAAAAATGGGGGCATCAGATTTAAATGAACTAATTAAAGATGAGCTCCAGCCAGCTATAAAAAAAAAAAAAAAATTCAGCAGCTACAAAAAGTGTAGCTGTTGAATTTTAAAAAACAGCCACTCACCTGTCCCACGGTCCAGCAATGAGCTCCCCTCAACCGTCTTTATCCTCTCAGCGGCGCCTGGCATCTTTACTATGGGCACCCGACTGTGACAGCTTGCGGCTTCACAGCCGGGTGCCCACTGCACATGTGTGAGTTGCGCGGTGCATCTGTCAGGGTCCCAGAAGACTGCAGGGGGGGGGGGGGTGGGAGGAGAACTTCCACAGCGCTGGGAATGGAAGTGGTAGCAGGTACCTGTCAAAATCAAGTACCCGAACCCCCCCCCCACCCCGCCCCGCTCCTCAAACGTGCCAATTGTGTAAGAGGAGCTGGGGACGATTCCCTTTTGGATGGAGTTCTGCTTTAAGTCTAAATGCCAGCTAACTTTTTTCAAGTGTTTGCAGCAACTGTCTTTATTTTTTTTTTCCTTTTGGGATAAGAATTTTACATAAATAATAAAAGCTGACCACTGTCAGCGCTCCTTTCAGTGTTACATTGTTTATCTCTACACTCTAACGGCCAATTTAACTGAACAGACTTACTGAATGAATCGCCAGGTAAAAATATGGAAAATACATAAAAAATTATTTTGCACTAAAGTGTAAAGAACCCAACAAGAGCTGCACCCATATATCATCCGAATACTAAGGATAATTTAAAAACATACATAGAAATTATTGTACGCTTCCTGATAAGAATATTAGTATCCAATACAGTGCAAAATATTTTCAGTAAATACAAAAAATGCATGCAAAATTTTAATTCATGTAAACATATAAATAAGTGGAAAATGGTGGTCCATTTACAGTAAGTATATACAAACAAATTATAAATCACAAGCGTGTTCTAGAAAAAGACATGAAGAAAACAGTCCTTTCTTCCCACCATGTGATTGTGCGCTCTAATTGCACCAACAGAGTGAATGGTACTGAATTTCCAACACAAACTTGTGCCCTCCACCACACTTAAAGCCTCTTATCGGAAGGATTGAATCCCCAATTACAGAGACCAAACCAGTTAACTGTGTATAACCGATACATCCAGTTGTCTGGCAGTTCACTGAATCAGGTCTATTGGATCCCAGCCACAGGTACGAAATGGATCTAAATATCTTATTTCCAGACCATATTACATCATGTAACCGCCATAGAGAAAGAGAGAAAAAAGATGCTCATAGGGTAAACTGCTACCTTTATGTTTATTAAAAATGTAGATGGGTACTCACATTTGTAAAATCAGATACATGCAATCACCTTGCAGACAGCCGGCATCGGTGGGCGTAATGAAGTCACAGGTTCTGGCCCCATCCAGCTTGTCGTCGAGGAAAATGGGAGCCTGAACGTTGGACGCCATGTGAAGAATAAATCCCCCAATTATGTGATCAAGCATATGACAATTAAGGTAAAGAAAAAAAACACAAAAAATGGCAATCATCATAAACTGACACTAGAGCACAAATGAGGACATAAACTCAATCAAACTCATAGTGAAACAAATATTCTGTTGTAGATTCCATGTTCATTCAAACATGGCAATCAATGGAAGGCCAATCAATAAAGGTCAGGAGGACACCCAGACATATAAAGTCAGTGTCCCCTGTGGTTCAGTAAAGAAAAAGCATACTAAATGAATACAAATGTGCAGTTTGCTCTTCCAGTGATTACCATGTTTAGGTGCACATGATGGAAAGAATTAACAATTTTTTCACTTCTTTTTACATAGCAAATGTGGGATGTATCACTTTTTTGCATATAATTTAGGAAGAACTGCAGTCTGCTCACATAATTTGTAATAAAAACATCTTTGCCATTCTGAAGCTTACCTCCAACCACTTCACATATTATTTTATATATACTGTGATTCTGTACTTGCCAAATATGCTGCAGAAATCTCCCTCCACTAAGTCTGGCTGCAGACTTTAACTGTGGGCAGCTGAAGCTGCTGACTGTTCACTTCCTGGATTTACACAGACACACACAGACTCACACACATATATATATATATATAGACAGACACACTCACACCGCTGCTTGCCTGCACATTTCTCCTCTCTTGTTTGTTACTCATTGATCTCTGCAAGTCTCTTGTTTTCTCCACCCTCATCCAGCCCCCTCCAGCTCTGCAGCTGACTCACCCCTCCTCCCTTGCTGGCAAACTCTCACCTCTCACGACAGTAAGAGAGAGAGCTGTGCATGATGTCCTTAGCCTAGGCTAATTGCCAGAGAAGAAAGAGGAAGTGGGCTGAATAAGGTATTTACTGGCAGGAAAAAAATGTTTTACAATCCAAAGTTAAAACAACAAGGGCAGTGGATTTAGTAGATGGAAAGATGAAAAAATGACCGAAGAGCTGCTTTTAAATGGACTACCATTGTTTACATAGTTACATAGTTACATATACATAGTATGTATATATATACCTATGCCCCCTATGGGCTTAACATTGATTGGGATATAAACTCCTTCATCAATAATTCTTGATTGATGTCTAACATATGTAGCTTATAGTGGTGAGCTTTACACATGTGTGATCTTAGATACACTTTACCTCTGTTGAGTGCCCTTTTTTAATGTTTTTTATGTATATATTTGCCATGCAATGTATATAAAATTTTTATATATTTTTTGTTACTAATACTTTGTTAGTTTATTATGGTTGTTTGGCATGGTCGGAGTTCCCTGCATACTCGTTATCTGCCGCATGATGGTGCCATAGTCCCTTGTGGTCCAATGTGACTATCTGTATATATTGGTCTAATGAGCTCTTTTGGGCTTATACTATCATATGATTAGTTGTGTTTCCTCACTGACAATGATTTATTTTTCATTGCAATAAGGTGAATTTGGGAGGCAGTGTGTGGTATTTTGTGCTTTCAAGCGGTGACACGCTTGTTATCCTCATACTGCATCCCGATACTCTTTGTGAGGTTTTTTGGCTATTGTTATTTTCCATGCCTATTTCCGGTTCCGGGCGGTGACACGCATATGGACCGCATCGGGAGGTTGGGATGTCATTTGATATCCTTCCTGTTCCGGGTGATCATCTCGTGGGAGTTCGTCTTCCGCAATTGAGATCCGCCCATGACCCTGCCCCTCTCTCGTATCCTCAGAGTATAAATGACGGAGGCTTACCGCAGGCCACACCCC
Source organism: Pelophylax lessonae (assembly GCF_965119305.1). NCBI lineage: Eukaryota > Metazoa > Chordata > Amphibia > Anura > Ranidae > Pelophylax > Pelophylax lessonae. The sequence continues at coordinate 146,120,112 of NC_138779.1, read as the reverse complement.
CTGACGACGTCAGCATCTGATGAAACGCGTAGGAGGAGCCTGCGGTGCGTCACGTTGGGCCCACGAGAGAGACGCGGCGGCCATTTTGTTGGCAGGATATGAGTTCCAGGGAAGCTCCGATACATGCTTACCACACACGCCTGATTACCTGCTTTTTAATGTGAGTTGCCACTTTACTGTCCTTTACAATAAAAGTTAACTTTACAGTATAACGCTATGGGAGTTGTCCCCTTCCTTTTTTATGTGACTACACTGGATCTGGAGTAAAGCGGGCACTAACTTGCTAACCTAACTGGTGGAGAGTTCACAGGCAGTTTATGATCTCTGTCGTGGGGGTCATATCCTTATGGTAAGAGGCTAATTCTATTGGTGGTGGCGGTTCTCTTCACACAAGGTGTTCATGATTTTGAAGTGACTATAGGAGCATCCTGTCCTCTCCTGTTTGGATTCTGCAGTATACAGATTTGGACTGTTTATTGTTTGTATATATGGACTATGTGGTCCCTCAGTTCAATTTAGCGCCACACCTGCTTTGCTTTTAACATATACATAGTAGGTGAGGTTGAATAAAGACAATAGTCCATCCAGTTCAACCTGTGTAGGTGTGTGTGACTGTAATCATCTAACATAGCCCTTAATCTCCTGATCCTTGAAATGTAAGTCTAAGAGTCTTTTGAAAGTCACCATACTACCTGCAGAAACCACCTCTTGTGGTAGACAATTCCACAATCTTGTAGCCCTAACAGTAAAGAACCCTCCTCGTTCCCTGAGGTTAAAACGCTTCTCCTCTAATCGCATTGTATGTCCTCGAGTCCTCATGCATTTCCTTCGAATGAACAGCTTTTTTTCTAAGCTGAGATCCCCATTAAGATATTTATAAATTGCTATCATGTCCCCTCTCAGACGTCTCTTCTCCAGGGAAAATAAATCGAGCGATTGCAGCCGCTCTTCATAGTTAAGGTCCTCCAACCCCCTAATCAGTTTAGTTGCCCTTCTCTGGACTTTCTCCAGCTCCAACACATCCCTCCTGAGGACTGGCGACCAGAACTGGACAGAATACTCCAGATGCGGTCGGACCAGAGTTTTATAAAGTGGAAGGATTATAGTCTTATCTCTGGAATACATTTTGCATGCATTTTATGTATTTACTTATTTTATAACATAACTAATTACTAATGTTTTGCACTGTATTGGATACTAATATTCTTAACAGGAAGCCCACAATATTTTGTTTGCATATATGAATATATGCAATAAAGCCTAAAAAAGAAAGCTAATGCAGCCACCACATCTAAGAATTGGCACGCTGCAATGTTATTATTATTATTATTATTATTATTATTATTATTATTTCAGGTACTTATATAGCGCTGTCAATTTACGCAGCACTTTACATATACATTGCACATTCACATCAGTCCCTGCCCTCAAGGAGCATACAATCTAAGGTCCCTAACTCACATTCATCCATACACATAGTAAGGCCAATTTTTTTTATACAGGATCCAATTAACCTACCAGCATGTCTTTGGAGTATACAATGTTGTTTTTGGCTTTAATACAGCTTTAACTTGAGTGATTTTATAAGCTCCTAAAATTTGGAAAGCAAATAGAGAATAAAGGACTAGTTTCTAGCATTGCCTGCGGGCTCCCTGCAGCTGATCTTTTCTCCATTACTGACTTACAATGCTTTGCTTGCACAATGTCTCTATGTGGTGATGACTATCTTGATGGAGGCAGGGCATTACTTTCCCACATAGGAGCTGCCCCACTGATGAATGGTGATCTAATGACCACTGAGGTAACAGTCACAAAGAAGAAGGTAGTTTTGTAGACTTCAGGTCCCCATTTACAGCTTTCTCTCCAGCAAACAACACAAGGGGGACAACACCAAATCTTACAGTGGTGATCAAACGTTTGGGCACCCCAGGTAAAAATTTGTATTATTGTGCATAAAGATTTAATTAATTAATTAATGTGATAATTTTTTTGTTTTATGTAATTTTGAAAGTGTCAATGATGGAAATAAAATCTAACTTTTGTTGACATATTATAAGAATATCTAATCTGTAATTTGATGCCTTTTGGAGATTTTTCCATTTTACCTTGGCTTCTTTATGCACATTAATACACATTTTTACCTGGGGTGCCCAAACTTTTGATCACCACTGTACTCCAAATCAAGGAAGATTATATCAGTCAGTGGCAGCAGTGCATTAGATGATCTCATATTGCAGATATACAGAAATAAGGCACAAGACACAGGAATGCCTAGGCACATATTTTTCCAGGAGGAGTTTAAGACAAGGAGTAGGTGCAATTTACATTACTAAAGAGGTTCCCTATAGCACATTTTCACTTTTTGGTTCCGTTTTGATCTAGGTAATATTTAGCATTTCTAAATACAGTTGAATAATTTAGCAAAAACTTTAGGGGCGTGGCTTGGTAAATGGAGGGGTAAGACATGTAGAGCAGCGGCTCTCGGTCCTTACAGACAATTCAGGGATTCCTTACCAGTATAACTACCAATTTCTTACTCAGATAGGGAGGCAACAACCCAGGAAGAGAAACAGAAAGGTGGCAGTGCTTCCGAAATGGGAGATCAATCGATTACTTGGTCAAGCACCTTGCACAAACACAAGCAGCCAGGGCTGGCGCTACCAGTAAGGCAAATTAGGCAGCTGCTTAGGGTGCCCTGCTGCTAGTTTCCCTACTCAGTCTTACTCTCCAGAGTCACGCTGCCGCCTGTGCTGTGCAGCCGCCCTGGACCATCACTAAGTGTAGGCGCCGTGGCAGAGGAACAGACCTGATGTCACCGGTCTCCCGAGTCCTGACAGTCTCTGGAGTCTGGACAGTGACAGAACAGAGGTGGTCCACGCCTCTATAATCAGTGACAGACAGGTCACAATCTGTGACCTGTCTGTCTCTCTCTCTCAGTCTCTCTAGTGCCAGTCCAGCTTGGAAGTGATCGCCCGATCCATCCGTCCCTGACTAGTCCCTCCCATCAGTGCCATCACTCCCATGACGAGCTCTGCTCTGCCCTTATCCCCTCCCCTCCCCAGCCACAGAGCAGAGCAGTGTGTGTGTCAGTGTCAGCTGGAGCCTGCCTGGATGACTTTGAGCCTGGACTGGAGACACCGCTGAGGCAGGGTTTGTGCCTGGAGAGTGGAGACAGAGAGAGAACCCTTGGCAGCAGAGTCCTGGTGGTGAGTGAACCCCCCTCTTCCCCCTCCCCCTCCGCCTTATCCTTCTCCCCCTCCTCCTTAACCTTCTCCCACCCTCCTCCTTTTCTCCCCATCCTCCTTCTCCCCCCCTCCTTCTTCTCACCCTCCACCCCCTCCTCCCCCTCCCCCTCCTTCTCCTTCGTGTTATGGGGAGGGATGGGACATGGAAGATTTGCCTACCAAGCTCTATTTTGAACACTATGTAAGATGGATTGAAAATAGTTAATGTACCAGCAGGAAGATATTGAAAATCGCAGCCAACGAAAAAAAAAACAATCTGTCCCCTCCAAAGAGCTAGCTCCCTCTGTCACTGCTATCTTTACAAAAAGTCTTACATAAACCTAAAGATTCGCCCATAGAAATTGACAGGGTGTTGGGGTCCTGGGAATTCTGATTCTGCTTTTACTCGTGATGTTCTCTGTAGGATCTACTTAAAGAGGACATTATGAAAGCTGCCAGCACACACCATCCTCTTTAATATGACTCAAGTAATGATAAAGCTACTATTGTAGCGAAACATGTCGTTGTGGCGATCGGGAGGCTCTTCAGAAGCAAACGCAACCAGTCTCCCGTCCGTGTTGACATCCTAGCATTCCTGTAGCCGGCTGTCTGTGGATCTTCGGTCCCGTGCAGTGACGTCATCAAAGCGCGACTCCCGAGGCTCTTGCCGGGTGCCGAGGGAGTGTGACACAGAGGCTCCGGTCTGAGGAAGCGGCCGCACATCAGACCGATCGAGCCCTCCTGCCTGCGACCCCATCTGACAACCGGCTCTCAACATTAGCCACCGGTCTCCTACAGGATTCCATTTCCATCGGTGTGAATGTCCAGAGGTTACAAGGGGCGGTAGGACTGATCTTGTTTCATCCATATTATGCTTTACCCTTGGATCATTATAATAAAGTGTTCATGAGACTATCCTCCTAAGTCTATACTGGGGTTCATTACTACATGCATACTGAGCGCCATCTCTTTATATCTAATTTCAATTACATGTTCTATGCTGTCTTGCATCAGGGATTGGGCGAACAGTGTTGCTATCCTCATACATCATCAACACATTAACTTTACAGGTTTTTGTGTATTCTCTGTGAAGGGACATTCCAGGACTTTATCATCTTGGAGTAGCGCCAGAACTTTTTGGTAATAGTTATGACTCAAGTAATGCAACTGCCTGATCCGTCTCGTTTGACCCATTCCATGAGACATGCTTTTAAACCGTTAACTCAGACCCTCCTGAAAAGTAGTATCAAGTATACCCGGGGGTACCCTTTTCAACTCCGTGCAACTCATGAAGAAAAATATGCTACCTTTCGTACCCTTGGTGATCCTCGTAATTTCTTAAGTACCTTTGAATTGCCTCAGATGGCCTTGCCTGATTGGTCGTTTGCTCCTACTATTTCGGGAATTTGCTTCAATGCTTCCTGGCAGTGCTAATCCAAGAAGAGATGTCGTTCTGCCTAACAAAGGACCCCCGAAGATTGAAGACTGAAGCCTGTGTTACTATGGATATCCTGTGTTCTGCTTTTACAGTTCATGTTTTGGGGTTTTCTCCCATCCTGGTTTGTTTTGGTTCTTACGGATGGGCTGGATGTTCGAGTCAAATGTAAGTTCAACTCAAACATCAGATGTTCGTGGGCTCCCCGAACACACAAACACCCGGGGCAGTCAGCAGCAAGTTCGCCTGCCGATGAGCGCCCCATAATGCACTGCATGATTGCAGTGCATTAAGTGCTTGTGATTGACCAAAGCATGCACTTGACCTGTATGCTTTGTCCAATCATAGCACAATGTCCTGTCAAAGCCAGGATTGGCCAAAGGCAGGGTGTCTTTAGCCAATCATGGCTCAGGGGCTAAGTCCATACCCCACACTATATAAGGCTGCTGCTTACACGGTAGCTGTGTATAGTGTGTTATAATAAAGATTAGGCAGGTAGTTAGTGGATAGTGTGTTGAGTTAGTTTAGTACAGTAGTGTTCAGGTTATACCCCACTTTTAAAATGTATAGTTGTAGTCCTGGGACCCCTCTCAGTGCTCCCCAAGTTTTGGGTCCCTGTCACGTATAGTTCGTGAGCAGCGCCATGCCAAGCTAACCAAGATTTCCCATAGACACCAATGTTAAAGACAGGGAGCAGTGCCATGTCAAGCTAACCAATATTTCCCATAGATGACAATGAGCACTAAAAGCTGAAAATTGGTCTAGGCAGGAAGGTGGGGAAAGTGTCCTGTATTTAAGTGGTTAGGGGAACCCTATGACAGAGAAAACAAAACAAAAACAGCATTAGGTCCCCCCCAAAATCCATACCAGGCCCTTTGGGTCTGGTACAGGTTTTAAGGGGAACTTAATGCCAAAATTAGAAAAAATGGCATAGGGTCCCTCCAAAATCCATACCAGACCCTTATCCAAGCACGCAGCTTGGCAGGCCAGGATAGGGGGGGATGTGCGAGCGCCCCCCCCTCCTGAACGATACCAGGCTGCTTGCCCTCAACATGGGGAGGGTGCTTTGGGGGCGTGTTGATGGGGACAAGGACCTCTTCCCAAAAACCCTAGGCTGCGGTTGTGGGAGTCTGCGGATGGGGGTCTTATCGGAATCTCGAAGCCGCTTTTAACAAGGGGGCCCCCAGATCCCCCTCCCCATGTGAATGGGTATTGGGTTGTATATATACTTAAAAGGAAAGATGGATTCAGGTTAAATAATTAATTTATTATACATTGATGATTTTTACACTGTTTTCAGATATTTATTTATGCACTGTAATTTTAATGCACTTTATTGAAGAAGAGCGCTGCACTTTTTTGTGACTATATTTCTTTTTGGGTCACCACTAGGGTTGAGCGGACACCTAGATGTCCGTGTTCGACGGGTTCGGCCGAACTTTAAAAAAAAGTCCGGGTCCGTGTCCCGGACTTTTACCGAACTTTTCCCGGACACCGAACCCCATTGAAGTCAATGGGGACCCGAACTTTAAGGCACTAAAATGGCTCTAAAACACCAAAGGAAAGGGCTAGAGTGCTGCAAATGGCAGCAAAACGTAATTAAGAGCATGGCAAGTGCTCTGCAAACAAATGTGGATAGGGAAATAACTTAAAACAACAAAAAAAAACAGAAAAATAAAACAATGTTCTTCTTCATCTCTGAAGGACGAGGCCCATATGGAGTAGGAGGGAGGTTGAGGTGGTGGTGGATGTGGCGGTGACATAGGCGTGCGCACAGGGTGTGCTGGGTGTGCCTGGGCACACCCTAATCACCTAGGGCACATAGCATTGCCAGTGAGGAGATGGGAAAGATCTCCCTGGGACCTGCTCTGCTCTATTTTTCCTTGCCTACAGGTACATGGCCCCGATACATTACTCTCCCTGCTGGCAAACACATGCATGTGTATTTCAACTTTGGGGTGCACACCTTAATGCAATAGGCTGCGCACACCTATGGGTGGTGTAGGTGGAAGCGGCGGTGGAGGAGGACCAGGGCCGGATTAACAGCATCATGGGCTTGGTGCTGAGGATTTTGAAGGGCCTTAAGGGCCGTGCCTTGCCATGCACCCAGAGGAGGAAGGGTGCAGCCATGCATGCCTAATTCAACATGGGATGCTGTCTCTGAAGCCCATAAACACATCCATGCATCGCCAACTGTCCCTCCTTGTCCGGCCTTCACGCTGTGTGGGGAGGTTCTGAGGGTGCTGCCTGGGGAAGCGAGCATAGAAGCCAGACTTCTGTGTTTACAAGTGACAGAAGAGCGGTAACAGTGAATATGGCCAACCCGGGGCCTATATAAAAGGTAGGGGCCTGGAGCTGCAGCTCCAATAGCCCCTACATTAATCTGGCCCTGAGGAGGAGGACGAGGTAGCCAACACTGCTTCTTTTCAAAAATTTTAAATGAGGGTACACCCCAAAAGAGTGAGAAAGAGCAAAAATGGAACAATGGGTGGGTAAGGTCGGTATCCATTGCTATTCTGCATAAGGTACGGAAAAGTCCCGTGGGATCCATGCCTGGTTCATTTTAATGAACGTGAGCTTGTCCACATTGTCTCTGGACAGGCGGCTGCGCTTGTCTGTTATAACGCCCCCAGCCGTGCTAAATACCCGTTCAGATAATACACTGGCTGCAGGGCACGCCAGCACCTCCAAGGCGTAAAGGGCAAGCTCAGGCCATGTGCCCAATTTGGAGACCCAGAAGTTGAAGGGGGCAGACCCGTCATTCACTACATGTAGGCGTGTGCACACATACTGCTCCACCATGTTGGTAAAATGCTGCCTCCTGCTAAGACGTTCCATCTGAGCTGCTGGTGCTGCTGTTTGTTGTGGCGTGCTGACAAAGCTTTTCCACATTTCGGCCATGCTAACCCTGCCTTCTGAGGTGCTGGCGGTGCCCTGGTTGCGTTGGCGACCTCCTCCTCCTCCTCCTCTGCCTTGTGCTTCCACTGTGGCCCCGCTGTCAGATGGGAATGCCAGCAGCATGGCGTCTACCAGCGTGCGCTTGTACTCGCGCATCTTGCGATCGCGCTCCAGTGAGTGAATTAAGGACGGTACGTTGTCCTTGTAACGGGGATCCAGCAGCGTGGCCACCCAGTAATCAGCACAAGTTAGAATGTGGGCAACTCGGCGGTCGTTGTGGAGACACTGCAGCATGTAATCGCTCATGTGTGCCAGGCTGCCCAGAGGCGACGAAAGGCTGTCCTCTGTGGGAGGTGTATCGTCCGTGTCCTCTGTATCCCCCCAGCCACGCACCAGTGATGGCCATGAGCTGGCCTGGGTGCCACCCTGCTGTGAACATGGTTCCATCTCCTCCTCCAGCTCCTCCTCCTCCTCATCCTCCTCATCCTCCAGAACTGTGCCCCTGCTGGACAATTGTGTCCCTGGCGTTTGTGTGTGCAGGAACCCACCCTCAGAGCCCCTTGCGAATGACTGCCCTGAAAGCCTTTGAAATGTTACCTCTTCATCCTCCTCCTCCTCCTCCTCATCCTGTGCCACATCCTCTTCCATCATCGCCCAAATTGTTTTTTCAAGGAGGCATAGAAGTGGGATAGTTAAGCTGAGAATGGCGTCATTGCCACTGGCCATGTTGGTGGAGTACCCAAAACAGCGCAACAAGGCACAATATATGCAAATGTCAAATATGCAAACTATGCCGCAATTTAATGTTTTTTACACCAAAAGGGTGTGTATTGAATAGCGGAATAGGATAAAAAACTGTGTATCTCACACGTACAAACACAGACTAGGCCCGATTAAATTTTTTCCTACCCTAAAGGGAGGATGAGGAAGAGGAGTATGGAACATGCAGCACCCTCAAATCTTCAGAAGTATGAGATGAACCCCAAAAACTTGGAAAGGTGGATCTCTCTCACACGTACCAACACAGACTATCCCCCAATTTAACTGATCCCCAAAGGTTTTTGATTAAATAGCGGAATAGAAAATATGATCCAAAAAAAGTGTATGTATATCACACGTACACAACCACACTAGGCCCCAATTACTATTGTTTGTACCCCTAAAAGGCTAGATGAGGAGTAGGGGGGGTATGGAACAGGCAGCACCCTCAAACCTTCAGAAGTATGAGATGAACCCCAACAACTTGGAAAGGTGGATCTCTCTCACACGTACCAACACAGACTATCCCCCAATTTAACTGATCCCCAAAGGTTTTTGATTAAATAGCGGAATAGAAAATATGATCCAAAAAAAGTGTATGTATATCACACGTACACAACCACACTGGGCCCCAATTACTATTGTTTGTACCCCTAAAAGGCTAGATGAGGAGTAGGGGGAGTATGGAACAGGCAGCACCCTCAAACCTTCAGAAGTATGAGATGAACCCCAACAACTTGGAAAGGTGGATCTCTCTCACACGTACCAACACAGACTATCCCCCAATTTAACTGATCCCCAAAGGTTTTTGATTAAATAGCGGAATAGAAAATATGATCCAAAAAAAGTGTATGTATATCACACGTACACAACCACACTAGGCCCCAATTACTATTGTTTGTACCCCTAAAAGGCTAGATGAGGAGTAGGGGGGGTATGGAACAGGCAGCACCCTCAAACCTTCAGAAGTATGAGATGAACCCCAACAACTTGGAAAGGTGGATCTCTCTCACACGTACCAACACAGACTATCCCCCAATTTAACTGATCCCCAAAGGTTTTTGATTAAATAGCGGAATAGAAAATATGATCCAAAAAAAGTGTATGTATATCACACGTACACAACCACACTAGGCCCCAATTACTATTGTTTGTACCCCTAAAAGGCTAGGAGTAGGGGGAGAATGGAACAGGCAGCACCCTCAAACCTTCAGAAGTATGAGATGAACCCCAACAACTTGGAAAGGTGGATCTCTCTCACACGTACCAACACAGACTATCCCCCAATTTAACTGATCCCCAAAGGTTTTTGATTAAATAGCGGAATAGAAAATATGATCCAAAAAAAGTGTATGTATATCACACGTACACAACCACACTAGGCCCCAATTACTATTGTTTGTACCCCTAAAAGGCTAGATGAGGAGTAGGGGGGGTATGGAACAGGCAGCACCCTCAAATCTTCAGAAGTATGAGATGAACCCCAAAAACTTGGAAAGGTGGATCTCTCTCACACGTACCAACACAGACTATCCCCCAATTTAACTGATCCCCAAAGGTTTTTGATTAAATAGCGGAATAGAAAATATGATCCAAAAAAAGTGTATGTATATCACACGTACACAACCACACTAGGCCCCAATTACTATTGTTTGTACCCCTAAAAGGCTAGATGAGGAGTAGGGGGGGTATGGAACAGGCAGCACCCTCAAACCTTCAGAAGTATGAGATGAACCCCAACAACTTGGAAAGGTGGATCTCTCTCACACGTACCAACACAGACTATCCCCCAATTTAACTGATCCCCAAAGGTTTTTGATTAAATAGCGGAATAGAAAATATGATCCAAAAAAAGTGTATGTATATCACACGTACACAACCACACTAGGCCCCAATTACTATTGTTTGTACCCCTAAAAGGCTAGATGAGGAGTAGGGGGGGTATGGAACAGGCAGCACCCTCAAACCTTCAGAAGTATGAGATGAACCCCAACAACTTGGAAAGGTGGATCTCTCTCACACGTACCAACACAGACTATCCCCCAATTTAACTGATCCCCAAAGGTTTTTGATTAAATAGCGGAATAGAAAATATGATCCAAAAAAAGTGTATGTATATCACACGTACACAACCACACTAGGCCCCAATTACTATTGTTTGTACCCCTAAAAGGCTAGATGAGGAGTAGGGGGGGTATGGAACAGGCAGCACCCTCAAATCTTCAGAAGTATGAGATGAACCCCAAAAACTTGGAAAGGTGGATCTCTCTCACACGTACCAACACAGACTATCCCCCAATTTAACTGATCCCCAAAGGTTTTTGATTAAATAGCGGAATAGAAAATATGATCCAAAAAAAGTGTATGTATATCACACGTACACAACCACACTAGGCCCCAATTACTATTGTTTGTACCCCTAAAAGGCTAGATGAGGAGTAGGGGGGGTATGGAACAGGCAGCACCCTCAAATCTTCAGAAGTATGAGATGAACCCCAAAAACTTGGAAAGGTGGATCTCTCTCACACGTACCAACACAGACTATCCCCCAATTTAACTGATCCCCAAAGGTTTTTGATTAAATAGCGGAATAGAAAATATGATCCAAAAAAAGTGTATGTATATCACACGTACACAACCACACTAGGCCCCAATTACTATTGTTTGTACCCCTAAAAGGCTAGATGAGGAGTAGGGGGGGTATGGAACAGGCAGCACCCTCAAACCTTCAGAAGTATGAGATGAACCCCAACAACTTGGAAAGGTGGATCTCTCTCACACGTACCAACACAGACTATCCCCCAATTTAACTGATCCCCAAAGGTTTTTGATTAAATAGCGGAATAGAAAATATGATCCAAAAAAAGTGTATGTATATCACACGTACACAACCACACTAGGCCCCAATTACTATTGTTTGTACCCCTAAAAGGCTAGGAGTAGGGGGAGTATGGAACAGGCAGCACCCTCAAACCTTCAGAAGTATGAGATGAACCCCAACAACTTGGAAAGGTGGATCTCTCTCACACGTACCAACACAGACTATCCCCCAATTTAACTGATCCCCAAAGGTTTTTGATTAAATAGCGGAATAGAAAATATGATCCAAAAAAAGTGTATGTATATCACACGTACACAACCACACTAGGCCCCAATTACTATTGTTTGTACCCCTAAAAGGCTAGATGAGGAGTAGGGGGAGTATGGAACAGGCAGCACCCTCAAATCTTCAGAAGTATGAGATTTTGTTCACTGTACCCCACAAAGATTGAGTTCACTGCACCCCACAATGATTGTGTTCACTGCACCCCACAAAGATTGTGTTCACTGCACCTCACAAAGATTGTGTTCACTGTACCCCCCAAAGATTGTGTTCACTGCACCCCACAAAGATTCTGTTCACTGTACCCCACAAAGATTGTGTTCACTGCACCCTAAAAGGATGTTGTTCACTGCACCCCACAAAGATTTTGTTCACTGCACCCTAAAAGGATGTTGTTCACTGCACCCCAAAAAGATTGTGTTCACTGTACCCCCCCAAAGATTGTGTTCACTGCACCCCACAAAGATTGTGTTCACTGCACCCCAAAAAGATTGTGTTCACTGTACCCCCCAAAGATTGTGTTCACTGCACCCCAAAAAGATTGTGTTCACTGTACCCCCCAAAGATTGTGTTCACTGCACCCCACAAAGATTCTGTTCACTGTACCCCACAAAGATTGTGTTCACTGCACCCCAAAAAGATTGTGTTCACTGTACCCCCCCAAAGATTGTGTTCACTGCACCCCACAAAGATTCTGTTCACTGCACCCCACAAAGGATTTTGTTCACTGCACCCCAAAAAGATTGTGTTCACTGCACCCCAAAAAGGATTTTGATCACTGCACCCCAAAAAGGATGTTGTTCACTGCACCCCAAAAATGATTTTGTTCACTCCACCCCAAAAAGATTGTGTTCACTGCACCCCACAAAGATTGTGTTCACTGCACCCCAAAAAGATTGTGTTCACTGTACCCCCCAAAGATTGTGTTCACTGCACCCCACAAAGATTCTGTTCACTGTACCCCACAAAGATTGTGTTCACTGCACCCCAAAAAGATTGTGTTCACTGCACCCCCAAAAGGATGTTGTTCACTGCACCCCAAAAAGGATGTTGTTCACTCCACCCCAAAAAGATTGTGTTCACTGCACCCCACAAAGATTGTGTTCACTGCACCCCAAAAAGATTGTGTTCACTGCACCCCAAAAATGATTTTGTTCACTGCACCCCAAAAAGGATTTTGTTCACTGCACCCCAAAAAGGATGTTGTTCACTCCACCCCAAAAAGATTGTGTTCACTGCACCCCAAAAAGATTGTGTTCACTGCACCCCACAAAGGATTTTGTTCACTGCACCCCAAAAAGATTGTGTTCACTGCACCCCAAAAAGGATGTTGTTCACTGCACCCCAAAAAGGATTTTGTTCACTGCACCCCAAAAAGATTGTGTTCACTGCACCCCACAAAGGATTTTGTTCACTGCACCCCACAAAGATTGTGTTCACTGCACACCAAAAAGGATTGTGTTCACTGCACCCCAAAAAGATTTTGTTCACTGCACCCCAAAAAGATTGTGTTCACTGCAGCCCAAAAAGATTGTGTTCACTGCAGCCCAAAAAGATTGTGTTCACTGCAGCCCAAAAAGATTGTGTTCACTGCAGCCCAAAAAGATTGTGTTCACTGCAGCTCACACACAGAAAAATGGATGTGGATCACTGACACCTGCCTATCTCCAATCCCACACCACACAGCAATATCGATTGTAGTTTGTAGAACACAGTTTCCCTAAAATTCAGCAGACTCTGTCCCTAACAGGATTGAGAAGAGATCGTAAGTCAGGATTGAGTGCAGATTCACCCCACCCCCCACACAGCAATATCGATTGTAGTTTGTAGAAGACACTGACCCTATAATTCAGCAGACTCTATCCCTAAAATGCCTACAACTCGCCCTGCCTAAACACTCCGACCTGTCCCTCAATTCTATCCGGACACAAATGGTTTTTTCCTGCCTATCTTTCCCTAATCAGCAGCCAGCACATTGATGTGTGCTCTGTCCCTTAGCTAAGCAGCAGAATGACGCTGCTGCGGCGGCTGCCTCGAACTTATAAAGACTTGGTCACATGCTTCAGACGGCCAATCACAGCTACTAAGACATTTGCAGGCATGGCTGGGATGGCTTAAGGCACACCAGTTAAACGATTGTTGATTGGCTGTTGAAAGCCCGCCATGAAAAGAGCGCCAAAGCATGCAAAACCCGGAAATAAAACGACCGAACACGGATTTTTACCCGAACATACAGTAAAGTGTCCGTGTCCGTGTTCGGGTAAAAAAAATCCAATTATTCGGTACGAACACGAATAATACAGTCCGTGTTCGCTCAACACTAGTCACCACCCTAAATGATATTATGTGTATGGAAGAGGCAATAGCGCTCGAGGCTGACAACTTTAAAAATTCCAAATGCTTTGGTATGTATGGATTCATTTTTCTTCATCTGGCTCTCTAACACTTTGCTGCCTCATTGAATACAGATGGATTTGCTTCCTTTTCCCCGGTGGTTTTTTGCTCTTCTTATTTCATAGATTTATGATCGTTTTTCTAGGAAGGGATTCTCCGCCTGGCAGAGATCCTTTCCCACTGTTTCTCCATATTAGCCCTGTCCTGGGGATTTCCCCGTGAGTCACGCCTTCTATTTTTCCTGGTTTTATTTATTCTTCTCTTACCTTCCTTCTCTACTATATATTTTAATTTTAATTTTCCCTCTTCTATTTTTTTCAATGGGATATATTCACTGTATGTGTAGCACCCTACAAGATAGGTGCTAGGTAAAGTATAGTGGCCTTGTCTGCTTAACAACAGGGCCATGATTTTCAGCTGGGCTGTCATGTCTCCCAGGTGTGGCTGTTGGGACTGGGGAGTCTCCCCACTGTACTTAATGAGAGGGTTATCATTGGGCAGTGGAGGAAACCCAGCCAATGGTGCACTCAGGCCTGTATCTACCCCAGCAAGGCAGATTCTGCTGCACAGCATTCTGGGAGTGGGTATAAGTTTGAGGGGAGCACATGACACAGCGTCTTTGGCGGGAAGCAGAGTCCCAGGAGGGAGAGTGCGGCTGTCTCTCTTTCTGTCAGAGGAATCGGGTGTCCCAGGCAGCTTGCCTAGTGAGAGGGGACAGAAGGCTGAGCTGAGCTACAGAGAGGATCTGGTGCAGAGGACCAGCAGAGCTGAGAGAGGCCCAGTTTCAGGAAAGGATTCCCAGTTTGTGAGTACTGCAAACTGCCCCCTGGGGGTCTGCCTAGTGAGAGGGGACCACTCCAGAGAAGGTCAGAGGGATCCGGGAGCTAGCTTGCTGGTGCAGGAGCAAGAGTAAAGGGGGTGCCAGTGTTGACCCTGAAGAGTAAAGGGGGTGCCAGTGGTTGTGCCCTGAAGTATAGAGGGGGTGCCAGTGCGTGGACCCTGAAGTATAGAGAGGGTGCCAGTGTGTGGACCCTGAAGTGTAGAGGGGGCGCCAGTGTGTGGGCCCTGAAGAGTTAAGTGTACCGCATGCAGTGTACAGTTTTGGGAGTTGCAGCAGCAGAAGCAGTTTACAGAAGCTACCTCAGTCAGGAAGGACTGGAGGGAGCAGTGTTCAGGACTTTTGAGCTACCCAGAGTGTCAGAAGTCAGTTCTCAGTACAGTTCAGGACTTCTGAGCTAACCAGAGTGTCAGAAGTCAAGTTTCAAGTGCAGTGCAGCAAGTCTGTGTTTTTGAAGCACCAGCAAGCGTTGATTGGCCCCCAGCCGGCATTAAGACAGCGCTGAAAGGCAATTTTCTTCAAGTGTCCCATTTTGTACCTAGTTGAGCCAGAGGAGTATCCCACTCATTCTCTTCTCCCATCCCCAATATAAAGTAAACAAAACAAACCAAAGATGTCGGACTGGTATTTGACTCAAATCTCACACTTGGGTATTCAGCTTAAATGGGCTGAAGGTGTTACCGGTGACCATGCAGACCCACATCAGGCCCAATGCCTGGAAAACCTGCTACATATGTCTATTACAGTTGGACCAGGGCCTAGTGTCTGCTGCCATGGCACCCTTTACCTGGGATTCTGGTTATATACTTATCATATGTACTGTATGGCTTTTGCCATTATGTTTGATTTATATGTTATTCTTGTCCTATGTATATGGACGAATGTTTCAATGTTGTTGGCTCCATAACTTATTCATCTGTAAATGTCCATCCCATTGGCTCATTTCTGTGTGGTTTTCTTTTATCAAAACCTTAATAAAAATATATTTGACCATAATAATTTAGCAAAAACTTGAATGCAAACAATAAACGTAAGGGTATTAGTTAATTATATTATAACATGACTTTCAGCTTTCCTATTATATAACTAATGCAGTTTTATTTACTTTTTAAAAAAATAATTGTATTCAAATGCAAATTAAAGCAGCATAGTAAAAGCTTTTGACACAACATATAGTCACTGTTTATAATAATTCACATCCAAATACAAAATGGTTGTATTGCCAGTAGGATATTTTAATGGATGGTGTTTCCTGCTGGCCCATGTGGTCAGTGTCTTATTCCAAAGAAAGTAAAATATTTATTCAGTGCTAATTAGGCATAATTACTACTTACAAATCTGAAGAACCCTGTCTTTGGCAAAGAGAGTTCAACAAATCATTTCTGCATATCCAAGGAATCTAATTAACATGCCTGCTAATGACCTCAGGTCTCATCTCCCACAAATAAGCTTACAGGATCATTTTGCTTGAAATTAATGCTGTGATTATCTGAGGTTATTCTAATAGTCTTCTCCTCCCATTCTGAACTCAGATTTTCCCAGTTTCCAGCTCATGGAAAAAGACTGCATAAGATAAATACCTGATAGAATGGTGAGTGTAGTGTTGGTACAATTCTTATTATACTTTACTGCCAGTGGCCGGGACACTGCTGAGCTATGGAACTGGAAAAGATACATACCAGTAAATCAAATAAAAGTGCTAACTATGCAGCATCAACTCCTAATTTTACTGTGCATGCCTATAGTATAGATAAACAATCATGATCGTGATATTTAAAGTAAGTTATTTATTCATTTATTCTTATAAAATAGCAAAATATTGAAAATAGATGCAAATCAATGCAGACTTTTGCTAGCCTCATATAATCTTTATTATGTTAATGTAATTTGAAAAGTCTTTTTCAATCTCTTTAAATCTACAGCTCAACTTTTATTAAAGTTACCGTGTAAACCTCCAAAAACTAGTCAGATGCCTAGCCTTAGCAAAAGCTCCCCATAGTTCCTCCCATCACCTTCTACATAATTACAAAGTAGCAACTGGCAGAAGAAAATTAAATTGAAGCTCCCCACCACTGCTAAGAGATCCAACTATAAACATTATTCAGATTAAAGGCAGGGGGACAATCCAAAAAGAAACCTATGCATTTCAGGGTTCCAAAAATGAAGGGGAAGATTTTGGACTCCAAAAACAAATTGGGTCATTTTTGGATTGCCCCCCCAGGGTTTTATCAGAAAGAATGTTGTATTTGGACCTCTTAGCAGTGGTGTGACTCTTACATTTCAATTCTTGTTACATTAAACTACAAGTCATGGACCATTGCAATCCTCTGAGGTAATGAAACTGCCTGCCTAGGAACCAGATAATTTATATCAATATCAAAACTTTAAGATAGCAATGCCAGTGAAATGACCCTACAAGTCCAGTGCTATTTTTTTTTCTTTTTTTTCAAATTTCATTAACTGGCAGAAAAAAAAATCTTAGCAGAAGACCAGGAATCCAACAAACCTGAAAGAGTGCCAGATGCAGGAGATTCTTTGGCTGTGGTAGAGAGCAAAGATAAGGATGTATTTGAATGAAAAAATGCCCAGCTTTTTTGAACAATTATACTCTTGCTGTATAACATGACATTTCAGGAATTTACTCATGCAGACTTGAAAAGTTACAAAATGATCCACAATGAATATATAGCTTCTATTCAACCTTGCCATATTTATCCAACTGGCCAGTGACTGAGAAAAGTTAATAAAAAAAAAAGTGGCTGGCAAAATTGGGGTCCTTAACCACTTAAGCACCAGCCCTATTTCGGACACTTTTTGTTTACAAGTTAAAACCAGTATTTTTTCCTAGAAAACTACTTAGAACCACCAAACATTATATATATTTTTTTAGCAAAGACTCTGGAGAATAAAATGTCGGTCATTGCAATATTTTTTTGTCACGCGGTGTTTGCGCAGCGGTCTTTAAAACGCCATTTTTTTTGGAAAAATTTTGAAAAATCACATTTCACTGCATTTAAAAAATACTAAACAGTAAAGTTAGCTAATTTTTTTGTATATTGTGAAAGATGATGTTACGCCGAGTAAATAGATACCCAACATGTTACGGTTTCAAATTGCGCCCCCCCCCCCCCCCGTAGGTTGGCGACAAACTTCGGTCAATAGAGATCTCAATAGGCGACGCTTTAAAAATTTTTAACGGTTACCAGTTTAGAGTTAGAGTGTAGCTCTTTTTTTTAATTATTGCCCACGCTCTGGCAATTGCGGCGATACCTCACATGTGTGGTTTGAACAGCGATTTCATTCGCGGCTTGACTTCCGTATACCGTTTTTTTTTTTTGTGCGCGAGCTAACAGTGACAGGGGCGGCTAAAACTTTTTTTTTTTTCCTATTAATTTTATTTTTTTTTAACTTTATTACAGTTTAAAAAAAAAAAAAATCTGATCACTTTTATTGCTGTCACAAGCAATGTAAACATCCCTTGTGACACCAATATGAAGTGACAGGTACTCTTTATGGAGGGATCGAGGGTCTAAAAGACTCTAGACCCCTCCACTACTCTTCCATGTATGTAAAATGCCGAAAACTGCGTTTTTGCATACAGCCGTTTTTAAAATTTGCCGCCTTTTGCAGCACAGTAACCCAGAAGTGACGTCATGGACGCCGCCTCCGGGTTACGTCATCGGAGACCCGATCGAAGCCCTTTCCAGCATTGATCGGGACTCCATCCAGCCGGCGGACATGCCCGATGGGACGGGAGCCCCGAGCAAAGTCACGGAAGGCGGCGGGAGGGGGGGGGGAACGTCCCCTCCCGCTCACCCGGGTAACGATCAAGCCCCGCTCACCCGGGTAACGATCAAGCAGCTCCCGAGCCGCATCGGTCATCACTGACGGAAAGCCGACCGTTGGCTCTAAACCACGGTACTGGGATGGTGTCTCTAGCTAGAGGCATCATCCCGGTATACTACCGCAAAGTTTGCCGACATAGCCCTACGTCACTTTGCGGTAAGTGGTTAAAGAAAGCACAACAGTTCTAAGCAGACAACAGATTAAATTGTGAGATGTTAGTCTCTTACTAAACCCAGGGTATCCTCTTCTGGGTCTCCAGACATGCTCTGATTCAGGAAAAGTCCAGTTCAATTCAGATAGAAATAAAAGTTTCTGATTATCTCTCTCTTTCATTCCTGCTGTGACAGTTTCTCATTTTCATTAATACAAGTCATGGGAGTGTTCTCTAGTACAGCCTGATCTGACCAGATATCCAAACCACACCCTCCCAGGGAAAAGTTCTCAGGCTCTTTGCTTTTCTGAGTTGTCACGCAGTTATGGTCAGCTATGGTAAGGATCTGTTCATCCAGCAGCAGCAGCTGAGTTTCTATTTCACATACCTGCTTGTTTCAAATCTGTCCTTTCCCTTCTCCTTCCCAGCCTGCCGACCCCACTTCTCTTTGCTCTGTGGTATCTGCCAATCACAGTCCTCTGGGCTGCTCCAGACCCAGTTGGGATAGCCGCTTCCTTCACTGGTGACTGTCAGGAAAGGAATCAGCATTCAGCAACAATAGAACGCCGGAGGCAGAGCAGGTGTGTCACCATGCCCATCTCCCCAGCCCTGGCCCTATATAAAGCGCTCTCTGGCTGTGCTGCAGTGCTGGTTTATCATCAGCTCCTTTACCCGTGACCTGTCTGATTGCCTGTTGTTCCTGTTTGACCCGGCTTGCTCTTTTGACTTACCTGCATCTCTCCTTCATTTGACCTCGGCTTGCCTGACCATTCTTTACTCTAAAAGACACCTCTGCTGGATCTCCTGTGTACTGACCTTGGCTTGGATCCCACGGACTCTCTCTCTTGTACGGCCCTCTGTACCTTCATCTCCTCAGACTGATTATCTGTGTATGACCCTCGGCCTGGCATTTAACTTTGTCTCTTTTCTCTGAGCATCTATAGATCTCCTGGAAGTGGTCCTGAATCACCATCCATCCATCCGGGATCCATCCGCATCCAGTGCTCCTTGGGACGTGTCATCTCCTGTTTCACCACCAGTAGTGATCCGCGCCGAGCTGCAAGGGAAGCCCTCTCAGCACTTAGGCCTCCACCAAGGTAACTGACAGTGACACTAAGAAGAGCATTTATAAAGTGGTCTCCTTAAAGATGGCTGCTGCACTTCTACATAAATTTTTATTCAGTTTAACCCTGTCCACACTGCAGAAGGATAATACAGCAGCAACAATGGAAGACCTTCCAAAGCAGTCATAGAAGTTTTGAATGCTTCCCAGCTCACTATTAGCTGAAAGTCACCTCCCTCTGAGCATCAGCTGATTTTAAGCAGCATATACTACAGCCTTAAAATAGCCCCTTCAAAACACTGGTAGTCTTATGCTACCTAATAAAATTCCCCTTGACTCTGGAATGAGATGTAAGGATTGTCAGTATGAAAATTACTGTTATGAAATTAATGAAAACACAACTTACAAGTGTCATCTGAAAACATCTCTAAAGTGGCAAAGCCTAAATAAGGAATGCATTAGGATAAAAAAAAGTTTAGGCATCAGTATTCCCCCCTCATCCCTCATTTTGCCTAAACCCTTATTTAATTCTGCATTGTGCACATTTGCAGCTCTTCTCTCCACTAATTTCCTGGCATTGTTTAGGAATGGATAATGTGATCAAGCTCTTACTGATCTTGTGTGGTAAATACTCTGTGTGAATTTACAATAAAGTCAGTTCCAGTTTGCACCTAAGCTAGTGTCATCTAGTTCTTGGGTGCAATGTTCAACTATAATCCCTGGTTCCCTGTTCCAGATTGGAAGGAGCTGTATCTTGGTGGAAGCACCCAAGCGGGGGGGTTGGGCAATCCATCACATACATGGCATTTGGACTGAACCGTAAGCTCATCTGCAATGGTGGCTGGAACTGACATGATAGGAAACAAAGCCTTCTGACTTGTCTTTACATTGGGAATGCATTGGGCTAGACTGCCCAGCTCAGTCCCATGCTTCTGGTATAAACTTTAACCCCTAGCCGTTGCTGACCCCGACTTTTAATAGGACCTGAAAACCAGGACGTGGGATTTCTGATCATACTACCACTGTGACAGCCAATCATATGACTGGAAGCTCACACTTTTAACCGGTTGATGACCAGCCACCGCAGATGTACTGCGGCAGGCTGGCTCATCCAAGCAAAGTCCCGTACATGTATGGCGCTCGCTCCCTGGCCCTGCTGATGGTCCGATTCTGTTCAGAAATGATCAGTCATCAGGTCCAGGCCAATGATTTTTGGCCTGGACCTGCTGATCGGTCCTGACCAATCACAGACCTAGCTGTGCCTGTGTAATGTAAACACAGACACAGAAATGACCCTCTCTCCCCTCCCCAAATCCTTTTTGGATTCCAGCGTGAGAGGAGAGAGGGATTAAATGTGAGTACTGCACCAAGTACACTTCCACACACCTAGATAGGCACATTTAACCCCCAATCACGTCCCCCCCATTAACCCCTACACCCCCTGTCACATTGCACACTATAGACTGTATATGGCAGTTTTCTATATTTCTGTATTTGTGTGCCTTGTGACATCATTTAGCACTAGCGACCGTTACTTTTAGGCTTAGGATACCCGCCACCCCCCCAATAAATATTTAACCCCCTGATCACCCTCAGTTAACCCCTTCAACCCCTGTCACATTACACACTATATACAGGTATATAGCGGTTTTCTGTATTTCTGTAATAGTGTGATTTTGATTTCAGTTAGCGCTAGCGAGTTAGATTCTGTCCCAAGTAGGTTTAGGGTACCAGCCAGCCACCCCATAAAGATTTAACCCCCTGATCACCCCTGATCACCCCTGATCACCCCCAGTTAACCCCTACACCCCCTGTCACATTGCACACTATATACAGGTATATAGCAGTTTTCTGTATTTCTGTAATAGTGTGATTGTGACTTGATTTAGCGCTAGTGAGTTAGTTTCTGTCCCAAGTAGGTTTAGGGTATCCGCCGCCCCCCCCAATAAAGATTTAACCCCCTGATATCCCTGATCACCCCCAGTTAACCCCTTCATTGCCCTATCACAGTGTCACTTTTTTAGTGCACAGTTTTTTTTCTGATCACTATTATTAGTGTCACAGGTGACATTAGTTAGCGTTAATGCTAGTTAGTGTCAGTCTAGGACAGCGCAGATCACCGCTGCATAGTTAGAAATATTAATTAACCCCTTGATAACCAGTAACACACACATACACACACATACACCTCCATTACTAGTATAGTATCTGAACAGATCAATATCTTTGATCTGATCAGAACTATACTAGCATCCCCAATAGTTTAGGGTTCCCAAAATGCAGCGTTAGCAGGATCGGTCACGACACCTGCCAGCACCTGTGTTTAGCCCCTCCACCCAGCCCACCCCACCCCACCCAGGCAAGTGAAGTAATCAATAGATTATTGTCACTTCCAAAAAACACAACACACGAAACCGCAGTGTTACCAGAGTCAGGCCTGATCCCTGCTAGCACTAGCAGTTTTTATGTAGCATTTGAAATAGGTGCTTTTTTTACCTGTGAGTCACACTACTGTACCTGTAAATTTAGTGGCTAAAATGTCCAAACGGTGGTACAGTAGTGAAGAGGCCTACAGATACTGACCATGTCAGATGAGAGCGATGGGGAAGCCTCACTGGCAGAATCAGGGTCAGTATATGAGCCTTTAGACAGCAGCGGTTCCCTGACAGATAGCTCCGAGGATGGAGGGGTCCCTGCTAAAGTCAGGCGTACCCGACCCCGTTCTGGAGTTGCTGAGGTGCAGAGATCACAGCGTGCTCGTATGCAGCAGAGTGCCAGTACTTATGCCGCTAAAACTTCTGGTGAACTGGCAAGCACCAGCGGCCTAGTACACCCTGGTCGTAGAAAAAACAGCACTGCAGTAAGACTTGGTGACGTGGCGAGTCCCATAAGTGCAGTTGAAGCTGGTGCGGTGGCTAGCATGAGTAGTGGTCCGCAGCCACCAAGAATTCAAAGACAGGCCGTAGAGCCCATAGTGCCCTCCCTGATGTGCTGGCATATCCTAATTGGCAGCCCCCAGAATCTACAGTGCCCGTAATTACCCCATTTGCTGCCCAACCCGTAATTCAGGTTGAAACCGCCAATTTTACTCCCCTTAATTTTTTTTAGCTGTTTTTCACAGAAGATCTTTACAGATCTATTGTGGACAAAAGCAATTTATATGCTGGTCAATTTATCGCCGCCAACCCAAATTCGCCCCCTTGCCAGATCATTTGGCTGGAAACCTATAACGGTTTCTGAGTTTAAAACTTTTCTGGGCCTATCCCTTAACATGGGCATTATCAAAAAGAGTGAGTTGGGGTTATATTGGTCCCCTAACCCAATTCACCATATGCGCGTGTTCTCTGCTTGCATGGCCAGGGCAAGGTATGAGCAAATTCTGCGGTTCATGCACTTCAGTGACAATGAACTCTGTCGTCCTCGGGGAGACCCTGGATATGACCAGCTCTACAAAATTTGGCTCCTCAAAATTACCCCCCAACAAGTTTTCTGCATTGATGAGTCCCTGATTAAGTTTTCTGCCACCTTGCTATCAAGCAGTATCTCCCCAGTAAGCGTGCCAGATACGGGGTCAAGCTGTATAAGCTGTGTGGAGCCCCCCAACTCCCCAGACTACATAGGGAGCAGCGGTAAGGTAGTTTGGGACTTGGTGTCACCCTTTTTCGGAAAGGGGTACCATTTGTACTTTGACAATTTTTATTCAAGCTTGTCACTTTTTAGTCACCTGCTCGAATTTCAAATTGGCGCATGTGGCACTGTGCGACCTAATTGCTGGGGCTTCCCCCAACGGCTTGTAGATTCCCAACTTAGTCGGGGGGTGAGAGCCTGCTTGAAAGCTGACAAATTGCTTGCAGTGAAGTGGAGGGATACACAGAAGGTTTTCGTTCTGTCCTCCATTCACGCAGACATGACGATCCAAATTCATACGGCAACTGCTGTTTTGGAGAAGCCCCTATGTGTCCACGAATATAACCTTGGTATGGGAGGGGTGGATCTCAACGACCAGCTTTTGTCGCCGTACTTAATTGCCTGTAAAGCCAGATGCTGGTAAAAATAAGTGTCTGTTTATTTATTCCAATTGGCTTTGCTGAACGCTTTTGTGCTATATTTTCCACATGGCCTCCTGCCTCCTGCCCCTGTACCCCTGCCAAAAGAAGCCCCCAAAAAAGATGTTGTGTCTGTAGTAAGCACGAATTTAGGCATGACACCCACACTTATTGTCCCTTCTGTCCTGACCAACCTGGTCTCTGCATCGGGGAATGTTTCCAATGCTACCACACACTAGTGGATTATTAACATAGGGTACAGCACGGCACAGTCTAGGGCACACTTACACATCAAAAGATGTTCGATGACTATCGAAATTTTGAGAGACCCTAAGCTGGAACTTTGCAGTTGAAGAAAAAAAAAGTTATAAAAAAAAAAGTTACAAAAAAATTACAAAAATACATAAAATAAAAAAGCCAAAAATAATTAGCGTTTGAGTTATTTTTCTGTTCTTACTCTGCTCTTTTACTTCTACTCTTCCTACTTTTACTGTTTTTCATTGGTAACCATTTTTTACTTTTCAGGTACCAATGTAATGTTTTATGTTTACTGTTCAGTTTGCCTTGCAGGTACCCTCATCAGCTGCCACACTGATTTATATATAGTCTGACACAAACAGCGTTTGAGCTCAGCATATATGGAAATCTCTGATTGCAGCGCTGCAGGAGGTGATTTCACCACCACAGTTAAAAAAAAAAAAAAAATATGACAAATGCCATGTATACCCATCATTAGAAAGTGGGTTGGATGTTTTGGGCGGCTAATGATGGGTATACTACACATTTTCTGGCGGAGATTACTTCATCCACATCGATCAATGTGGATGAAGGCATCTGTTAGGTTCTCTTTTTCTTGTTCAGCCCACAGGCTGCATGGAAAAAAAAAAAAAACTACAATCCTGCAGATTTAGGCATCATCTTGGTATCATTTTTTACAGTTAGCAATCGGCTCATATGTAAAAGCAATCCTAGCGGATAATTAGCCGCTAGACTGCTTTTACAAGCAGTGGGAGGGGACTCCCCCCCCCCCCCCCTCCTGTAGCCTTCCCCATTTTTTTGGGGCTCTCCTGTCCCACTGGTTAACCCGAGAGTGCAGCCGGTGGTTCCATTATCTCACCATAGAGCTGATTGGAGACAAGAATGGCTCCAATCATCTCTATGGCCTAAGATACCGGCAGCTACAAGCATTTCATGACTTCTGTTTCGCCAGAAATAAACAGTGCCATTGGGAAATTGGGAAAGAATCTTATCACACCAATCTTGGTGTGGTGAGATGCTTTAAGGTCAGAGGAGAGATCTAGAGTCTAAAAGACCCCAATTGTTTTTAAAAAGAGTACCTGTAACTACAGATTGCTATCATAGGGGATATTTAAATTCACTGTGATAACAATAAAAATTATTTTAAAAAATGAAAGGAAAGTTGTCAAAATAACATAAAAAAGCAAAATAAATAAATAAAAAAAAAATTCAAGCCCCCCCCCCCCTGTCCCCCCGTGCTTGCGCACAAAGGCGCACGCAAACGTTGGTCTAGTGTCATATGTAAACCGCAATTGCAGCATGCATGTGAGGTATCGCCGTGAATTCCAGGTCAAGGGCAGTCATTCTTGCAGTAGACCTCCTCTGTAAGTCAAAAGTGGTAACCTGTAAAGACTTTTAAAGATTTTTAAAAATGTACGTAGTTTGTTGCCGCTGCACGGCGTGCGCAATTTTAAAGCATGTCATGTTTCATATATATGTACTCGGCATAAGATCATCTTTTCAATTTTACCAAACAATTTGGAAAGATATAGTGTATTTGTGCATTCAATTAAAAAAAAAAAAATTTTGGCAAAAATTGTGATTGAAAAATCTGTGCGCAAATACCGTGTGACGAAAAAAAAATTAAACATTCACCATTTTGTTTTGTAGGACCTCTGCTTTAAAAAAATATATATAATGTTTGGGGGGTCAAAGTAATTTTCTAGTAAAAAAATAAAATATTTTTTCATGTAAACAAAAAGTCACAGAAAAGGCTTGGTTTTCAAGCGGTTAGAAGAGTGGGTGATGTGTGGCTAAGATTGAGTATAAAATGCCAGGACAGTTCAAACACCCCCCCAAATGACCCCTTTTTGGAAAGTAGACACCCAAAGCTATTTGCTGAGAGGCCTATTGAGCCAATGGAGTATTTTATATTTTGCCCTAAGTTTCGGGAAGGTGACAATTTGTTTTTTTACACAAAGTTGTCACTAAATGATATATTGCTCACGCATGCCATGGGTATATGTGAAATGAAAATACATTCTGCTGCTTCTCCTGAGTTCAAGGATACTACATGTGTGAGAGTTTTTGGGAGCCTAGCTGTGTACGGAACCCCGAGAACCAATCCCCACATTCAGGTTTTATAATGGCGTAATTTGCTTACTTGACTTCCTCACTACCTGTCACAGTTTCGGAGGCTCTGAAATTTCAAGATAGGCCAACCCCCCCCCCCCCCCCCAAATGATCACATTTTGCAAAGTAGACACTCCAAGCTATTTGCTGAGAGGCATTATGAGTCCATGGAATATTTTATATTTTGCCACAAGTTTCGGGAAAATTATTATTTTTTTTATTTAATTCTTTTTTTTTTACACAAAGCTGTCACTAAGTGATATATTGCTCACACATGCCATAAATATATTTGAAATAACACCCCAAAATACATTCTGCTGCTTCTCCTGAGTATGGGGATACCCCATGTGTGAGCCTTTTTGGCAGTCTTGCCGCGTGCAGGACCCCAAAAACCAATCACCACCTTCAGGCTTTCTAAGGGCGTAAATTGTTGATTTCACTCCTTACTACCTATCACAGATAGCACAACCCCCCCCCCCCCCCCAAATGACCCCTTTTAGAAAAGTAGACACCCCAGAGTATATGCTAAGATGCATGGTGGGTATTTTGCAGCTCTCATTTATTTTGGAAAATGAAGAAAAAAAAGGAAAATTCATATTTTTCCTCTTTTTTCAATTTTCAAAACTTTGTGACAAAAAGTGAGATCTGCAAAACACTCAACATGCCTCTCAACAAATAGCTTAAGGGGTTTGTGCTGTATTGGAAAGCCTGGTGGTGATTGGATTTCGGGGTCCTGTACGCAGCTAGACTTCCAAAAAGTCTCACACATGGGGTATCCCCATACTCAGGAGAAGCAGCAGAATGTATTTTGGGGTTTCATTTCACATATATCCATGGCATATGTGAGAAATATATCATTCAGTGACAACTTTGTGTAAAAAAAAAAAATAATAATAATAATTTTCCCAAAAACGTGCGGCAAAATATAAAATATTCCATGGACTCACTATGCCTCTCAGCAAATAGCTTGGAGTGTCTACTTTGCAAAATGGGATCATTTGGGGGGGGGGGGGGTTGTGCTATCTTAAAATTTCAGCGCCTCCAAAATTGTGATAGGCGGTGAGGAAGTAAAATGTGCAATTTACTCCTTTAGAAGCTAGGCTCTCTAAAAGTCTCACACATGATGTATCCCTGTACTCAGAGGAAGCAGCAGAATGTATTTTAGGGTGTCATTCCACATATACCAATGGCATGTGTGAACAATTTATCTTTTAGTGACAACTTTGTGTTTAAAAAAAAAAAAAGTGTAATTTTCCCAAAACTTGTGGCAAACTTTAAAATATTCCATGGACTCACCATGCCTCTTAGCAAATAGCTTGGGGTGTCTACTTTGCAAAATGGGGTCATTCGGGGGGGGTTTTGTGCTATCTTGACATTTCAGGGCCTCCGAAACCGTGATAGGTAGTGAGAAAGTACAATTAGAAATTTACGCCCTTTGAAATTCTGAAGGTGGTGATTGGTTTTTGGGGTCCCATACACAGTTAGGCTCCCAAAAAGTCTCACACATGTGGTATCCCTGTACTCAGGAAAAGTAGCAGAATATATTTTGGGGTTTAATTACACATATACCCATGGCCTGCGTGAGCACTATATCATTTTAATAACAACTTTTTGTAAAAAAACATTATTTTTTTTTTAATTTTTCAAACACCTGTGACAAAATAATGAAATATTCAATGAGCTCAACATGCCTCTCAGAACATTCCTTAGGATGTCTACTTTTCAAAAAGTGGTAATTTGAGGGGGGGGGGGGTTTACTGCCCTGCCATTTTAGCACTTCAAGAATTGAGATAGGCAGTCAGAAAGAAAAAGCTGCGAAAATTTCAGTATTTACACTATAGTTTATAGACGCTATACCTTTTGCGCAAACCAATAAAAATACGCTTATTGAGATTTTTTTTGTCAAAGACATGTAGCTAAATACATTTTGGCCTAAATGTATGACAAAAATTTAATATATATGGGATATATTTTAAAAGACAATATAGAATATGTAAATTTTTTCGCAAAATTTTCACTCTTTTTTTATTAATATCGCAAAAAATAAAAGTGCAGAGGTGATAACATACCACCAAAAGAAAGCTCTGTTCATGGGAAAAAAAGGACGTAAATTTAGTTTGGGTAAAGCATTGCATGACCACGCAATTGTCAATTAAAGTCATGCAGTGCCAAGTTGAAAAAAGTGCTCTGGTCATTAGGGGGTAAAACCTTCCGGGCTGAAAGGGTTAAACAATGATCAGGAAATGTCCATATACTTTTTCTGTACTAAAAGCAGTTTTGGAGACTGATTGAATAAACAATATCTTGAGCAAAATACCTTTTGTATGGAATTCCCCCTAAAAAATAGCAGTTCACTTCCAGGTGTGTAAGGGTGCCTAGACATTCTAGTGCCTACAGTCTCATAACTATATATCTGTAGTGTGAGTTATAAGACACCACTTTCTCTTATTGATAGTCTTATGAGATTTGACGTGAGATTTGCTAATATCATTGTTTTTCTTCTCTCCGGCTCCCCTTGTTTGGAGGCTCCAACAGGAGTAAAATAAGGCATTAGTAAGGAGCAAAAGATCAGCTTCATAGGTATCACAGACAATATTGTTGACTAGTCCTTCCCTCTGCCTGCCTTTTTGGAGCTCAGCTTTAGTTCATCTTTAATTTCTGGCAAGAAGAAATGTAATAAGAAAAAATTAGTTACAGATACATAGGTGGTATTTTCTGCTCAAAATCAAAGTTAGGTATTCTTAGATTGTCTATTTTTACAAAAGAAAAACATTTTAGAGATTCATGGCTAATTTGCTGGGTTTGTCAGTGACACTAAAATAATTGTTTTGTTTGGTTCATGTCAGAAAAAAATACAAGAGGAAGTCAATTATTTACTTCACATTAAAAGAGGTTTAGGATTAAATAATAGGACAGCAACACAAACAGGATTGCTTGCCCAAAAATAAGGCATGTGTAGAAGGCCAATTAACAGGCCAACTGATATTCTGTTGCATTGGGCTGCACTTGTCCGTTTTGCCAAGCTTGATGCAAAAGACCTCAATTGCACGAAGTCAGCAAAACAGCCAAATAAATGCACAGTAAACATACTGGCTGTATAGCTTAGTACAAGAAGGGTTAAGACAGGGGGTGAACTTTAAGTTTGGGCTGACTATAAGTCAAACTCTAGCAATTCAGTTTTCAAAGAATGGGGAAACTAAATGACCACCACAGCCAGAAAGCATTTCATTACTGTTTACTACCTAACATAGGAAGTCGCTTCCTATTTAGACACACCTGCAGGCTCAATCCTGAGCCTCACTGTCTGCATTTATAGACTCACAGATAGTGCAGCCTGGCTCCACCCCCTTTTCACAGAATTTGAATGACAGCAGAAGGAGCCAATGGCTCCTCCTGCTATCAATGTGCCCTGTGAGGAGATAGAGAGTGATAAGTGATGCTGCTCATGCTTCCAGTGCTGGATCGAGAATGGGCTTAGGTGGGCTGGAGGGAGAGCTGCACACAGAAAGTTTTTTTACTTTAACATATAGAGTGCAATAAGGTATTAAAAAAAAAAAAAAACTTTTACCTTTACAACCACTTTAATCCTTTTAATTTTCAATAATTTTTATTAAGGTTTTGTGAGAAAGCAAACAAAATTTACAACAGTGCAAAGTGTGCCCACAGGGCCTGTTCAAACATAGTAAAAAAAACAGCTCGGCAATTGCAAGACACGGATTAGAAAAATGCAAATATGTATAGTGCAAGGTGCAAACAATTCCAATTAACCATAGTAATCCCTAGAACGGTAACTCAAATCAGAATAATTACATAGCCTCCCATCCGCCACACCTGTGGGCAGCAGGCCCGGGCCCCGCCCCCCTCCCCGGCGCCCCTCACGGGAACACACTGCGCCCAGGGAAGGAGGCAGCCCCCACCCCCCAATCCCACCATCGCATACTGAACCAGGGGAGGCATTTGCCATTGATCAGTGCACTGGAAGTAGTAGAAATTTTGATGAAAGAACAAGGGGAGAAAAAAGAAAAATAAAATATAGAGAAGGGAAACGAAAAAGAAGGAAAAAAGAGAAGGAGGAAGAAGGAAAAGGAGCAGGAGCGGTGTATATAAAGGGGTCAGCGCCCAGGCACATCCCCCCCCCCCCCCCCCTATCCGGGGCACCAGTAACCTCCATCGTCTGACACTGACAGGGGCACTCCTCCGTCATGGAGAGCCGGCCAGAGATCGGAGCCAAGGGTCCCAGGTCTTATCAAACATACGCATCTTATCATTAAGCAGCGCCACCATCCGTTCATTTATCGCAATCCAGGTCAGTTTAGCTTTGAGCAGCTCAAGTGGTATGACAGGAGAGCGCCAGGAGCGAGCGATCGCAATTTTAGCGGCAGTGAATATAAAACCTATAAGGCGTTTAGTATGTTTAGACTCCCCCTCTATCTGTCCTCCCAAAAGAGCCTGTTGGGGAGATTTCACCAAGTTAACCTGCATCAAGGAGTATATAAAGTTATAGGTGCGAATCCAAAAACGCCTTACTTTTGGGCAGGTCCACCAAGTCTGGATTACCGTGCCCGCCTGTCCGCACCCCCTGGAACAGCTCGGGGACGCTGTAGGAACCGCCGCCGCCAACCTGACCGGGACCATGTACCAACGGAGGAACACCTTGTAATTAGCTTTGATCAGGAAAGTATTGAGTATAGACTTAGAGTTGTATTGAGCTAATGAATTCCATTCAGTGCGTTCCAAGTTCTCATTTAGATCCTCCTCCCAGCGGAGCATATATGGAAGTTTAGTATCATCGCTATGCAGTACGTTATAAATCGTGGATATATAACTCTTTTGCTTATCCACCGTACGACAAAGGAACTCCATTTGTGTGGAAGTAGTGATGTCGCTCGTGCCTCTGAGGGAGGTTACAAAATGAGAAATCCGAGTATAGTGGTAAAACTCCCTGTCGGGGAGGGAATACATCTCCTGTAGCTGGGGTTTGGTAAGCAACCCACGGTGATCACACAAATCGGCCAGCCGGAGAAGTCCCTTATTCGTCCACCATTCAAATGAAGAGGGACAGAGGCCCGGGGGAAACAATGGGTTGCCCAGCAGGGGCGCCAATGGCGCGTGGGGGGATTTCAATTTGTGGCGTCTAGAAAGCCTATCCCATATACCAAAGGAAAGGGACAATGTAGGGCAAAGTATGCCCGGCCGGTCCTTAGCCCGTAGCCACATCACGTGGTGTATCGGGGCCTGCAAATGGGCCGATTCCAATCGCATCCAAATGGGTGGAGGATCTTGGGAGTGAAAACGGACTAGATGAGCGAGTTGTGCTGCATAGTAATATTTACCCAGTTCCGGGACCCCCAGGCCCCCTCTGAGCTTTGGGGTAAAAAGGGTGCGCCTGTTAACCCTGGGCCTCTTGTCCCCCCACACAAAGCGGACAATCGCCCCCTGAAAATCCCTATGATCAGACATATTGAGCATTACAGGTAAAGTGAGGAATAAATATAACAGTCTAGGCAGTACATTAATTTTGACCGAATTCAACCTACCGAACCACGACGGGGGGTTAGCCAGCCAACGAGCCAAGTCCTCCTGCAGTTTTTTGTATAAAGGGGGATAGTTGTTTGTGTAAACTGTAGCAATGGATGTCGTGAGGTGAATCCCAAGATATGGTAGCGACCGGTCCTGCCAGGTGAAGGGAAAGTTAGTCTTGAGAGCCAAGTATGTGGCTTCATCCAGGGTCAAATTTAGAGCCTGGGACTTGGAGGGGTTAACCCTAAGACCAGAGATAGATGCAAACGCCTCCAAGTCCCTAAGCAGGTTAGGGATAGTTATCAACGGGGACGAAATATACATCAAGATGTCGTCCGCAAAAAGAGCACACTTGTGCTCCATGCCTCCACACGGTATGCCCCGGACATTTGGGTTAAGACGAATCTTGATGGCCAGCGGCTCCAAGGCCAAAATGAAGAGGAAAGGCGACAAGGAGCACCCCTGGTGCGTGCCCCTACGAATCGACAGGAAGTCGGATCCGTAGCCCTTTATGGATAACCTTGCAATAGGATCATCATATAACGTTTGAATAAGAGTGAGGAAGTTGCGTCCGAAGCCAAAATGCTCTAAAGTCTGCAATAGGTATTCCCAGGACAGGGAGTCAAATGCCTTGTGCAAGTCTAAGGACAACAACATACCTTTCCTGTGTCCCATGCCATCCCAATTAGATTTAAGGGCCGAAATAACATTGATCGCACTTCTGGTTTGGTCTGGCGCTTGCCTACCAGGGACAAAACCAGTTTGGTCTGGGTGTATATAATCAGCCAAGAAGGAATTAAGTCTAGTCGCCAGCACTTTCGCCATAATCTTGAGGTCCACATTGATAAGCGAAATCGGCCTATAATTAAGACAGTCTCCATGGTCCTTGCCCGGTTTGGGGATAACGTGGATATAAGCATTATTTTCATATTTAGGGATCGATACCCCTTCCCTGACGGAATTGAAAAAGGCACAGAGATGGGGGGCGAGGACCTCATTAAACTTTTTGTAGTAGTGTCCGGAAAACCCATCGGGACCGGGTGCCTTGGTAGGGTTAATGGTTTTAATTGCAGCCAATACCTCAGAGTCTGAGAACTCCCTTTCCATTATGTCTACATGGGGAGAGGACAACCGAGGTAAAGGAAGATCCTGAAAAAAGTCATCGAACATGGACTGGCGGAGCGGTTGCGGCTGAGAGTAGAGTTTGGAGTAAAAATTGTAAAATTCGTTGACTACTAATTGGGGGTTTTGCGTCCGATGGCCCGCCCGGAGTCTCAATTTCGGGAGCGCCGAAGAATAGGGCCGAGGGGTCAGCCTACGGGCCAGTAATGTGTGTGGCTTATCACCCAAGGTGTAATAGCGATTTCTCGACCAGCGAAGGGACCTCTCTGCCCTAGTGGTCAAGCTAAAGTTGAGGGCCACTTGTGCAGCATCGATCTTGTGCCGAATGTCCACCTCCAGAGCTCTCTTTTGTGTTCGCAAAAGGTCGCGCAATTCTGCCTCCTGTCGCATTATCTCCCGTCCCCTCTTTTTCCGAGAAGCTATTTGGATAAGTTTGCCCTGGATCGTCGCTTTATGCGCCGCCCATACAATCGTCGGGGAAGTGTCTGTTGCAGGATTGTCCGTGAAGTAAGTTCGTATGCAATCCGACACTTCCTGAAAAATTAAGGGGTCATTGAGTAGGGAAGCATTAAGCCGCCAGGAGGACGGTTTAGGTTTGGTCCACAGTTCGGAGACAGTCATCATCACCGGAGAGTGGTCAGACCACAGGGTAAGCACTATCTGAGCTTTCAGCACAAAGGGGAGGAGGGGCGACAAAGCGAAAAGATGGTCTATGCGGGCATATGTTTTGTGAGCATGGGAGTAGTGTGTGAAGTCCCTCATCGTCGGATGGTCATTCCTCCACACATCCACCAAACAGGCAGAGTGCAGTAAACGAGCCAAACGAACGCCCTGTCGCGGAGCATGTTTAAGTGACGCGCGTAAGGAGTCCGACCTGTCCATGGCCTGGTCCAGGGGGACATTGCTGTCACCCCCCGAACACAACGTGGCCCGCGGCGTGCGGCATGATCACGTTAAGCATATCTTGGAAAAAGGGCAGCTGGCCCACATTGGGGGCATAGTAGGAAACAAAGGTAACTTAGTGTTCATGTATTTTACCGTGCACCATGACGTAGCGCCCCTCCTTATCCCTAATCACTCCCAGAGGTGTAAAAGGAACCTTCTTAGCTATACAGATCGCTACCCACTTTTTTTTTGTCGGTGCTATTAGACATATAACAAGTGGGGTATTTGGCGCTGAGGCTTTTAGGTGCGGACGTGCGGGAAAAGTGAGTTTCCTGTAAGAGGAGGATATCTATACCCTGTTTGTGATAGAATTGAAAGGCTTTCGCTCATTAAACAGGGGCGTTGAGGCCTTGTACATTGTGTGTAAGGATTTTAAAATTACCCCTGGTGGGACGTGTCATCGACGTGGCTCGGTAGGTTGTACTTGCCTGTATCGCAGAAGAAACCACATCCCCTGCATTCTCAGATCTCGAGGCTCACGACTCCCAAGGAGGGTCCGGACGGGACCCGGACGCCAACACACCGCTAATAGGAGGGGGAAGAGAAGAAAAGGATTAGAAGACAAAGAAAGAGAAAAAGAGAAAACCACAAAAAGAAAGAAGAGATTCCCGGCCCCCCCCAGCACCCACGAGGGGAGAGGGGGGGGGCAGGGAATACGCTCCTAGTACACATGCGATACATAGCGTGAGCTGGTTGTGGGGCCCAGCACCCCGTAGGATAAGGCGAGGTTGCTCACCGCCCATGGACGTGAGCAAGGTCGCATAAAGTGGCATGCGGAAACAACCCAAAAGGCTTCAATTCAGGCTAAAAGAATGGAAAAAAAAAAACTGTATGACAAAAATAGTGTCTGGAGTAACATGTAACCACCCCCACCGGACTCAGATCAAGCGCCTGACCAGAGGGTCTTTGAGAGGCCTTCCTCCCCCCGCCGACCACCAAACATCGGGGCGACCGAAGGAGGAAGGAAAAAAAACAAAACAAAAACATAAACATGAGCATAAGCAAAAACTTCATGGGAGCAATCAAGGGCCATGCGCATGAGGCGGAAAGCAAAAGCTCCCAATAGTGGTCTGCAGCGGAAGACTGCCACGGCTCCCGAGAGCAATGGTCCACTCCCCCAGAGGCAAGGTCCAGGTCCAGTAAAGAAACTCAAACAAACTGAGGCCGGAGTCACCAGGCTAACAATATGAGGAGTGAAGCCGTCCGCCAGACATGCGGACTAAGTCCAGATCGCTGGACATGCGCTGGAAACAAGAACCAAAGTGGGAACGCAGGCAGTTCACAGTTCATGTCGGGGCGTGTGTCTTGGAAGAACCTCTCTTGGAAGACTGCGACCACAGGGGCGATAGTGGCCTGGAGGGCCTCCCCGGGGATTCCCAGGGAGACCTGGGCTGGGGGGCATCCCTGGATATGATGCCTAGGCCCAGCAGGACATCCTCTCCTTCATGGAAGCTTGCAAAGGAATAGGATTTGCCTTTGAATGTGAAAGACAGCTTGAATGCATAAGACCAGCGGTACTTAATTTGGCGGTTAATAAGATGGGTCAGCAATGGTTTAAACGAACGTCTCTTCTGTATTGTGGTTTGAGATATATTCGCAAACAGCTGAATAGAATTGCCCAGCAGGGTGACATCGTTGCGGAAGCGAGCTGCCGCCATCACCTGCTCCTTAATCCTGTACAAATGAGGCTTCACGATGATGTCCCTGGGCAAGCCGTCTGAACGTGGCGCTGTAAGAGCCCTATGAAAATGGTCCAGTTCCAGGTGGTGCAGAGAGATTTCCGGGATGAGGTCGGACATGAGAGTATGGATAGCGGGTTCCAGGTCCGTTATCGACTCGGGGAGCCCCCTTATCTGGAAATTATACCTGCGAGATCTGTTTTCTAGATCCTCAATCTTAGAGTTAGCGGTGTCAAGCTGCTCCTGCAGGGAAACTATCAGTCTGTGATTCTAGTTTACTCTGTGGACAGTGCCATCCATTTTGGACTCAATGGTGTCCAGTCGATCTCCTAACTCCTGAAAGTCCCCCTTCAGACCCGCAGTGATGGTAGCGCAGGCCTTGGAAAGTTCCTGTTGCAGCAGGGCCGAGAACCGGGCAATGAGGACGGAATCGCCCGAGTATGTAGCCTGGGGGGGAGGGGAGCCATAGAGCTGCCGTGACTTAGAGCTAGTTCAGCGAGATCTGCCATTTGTCTGTCCAGGGATGAAGAAGGAGAAAAAGCCCCCTCCATGTCCCCATCGAACGAGGCCTGATAAGGGGAGAGGTGGTGGGATGCAGCCTGCGGGGATTGAGTGCTGACACCCTGTGACTGCGATGAGAAGGGATCTCCTACCTCCTCCAGTTGTGAAGAAGCCAGCGAGGGGTGTTTTGTGGCGTGAGAGGGAGAAGAGGTTGCCCCCAGGATCGGAGAGGCCGGTAGTGGTGAAGGCAGGGGGGGGCCGCCTCGTGCAGCCGAGCCGCGGGTCGCGGCCATCTTGGGCTGCTGTGTGCTATGTGAAGGAGGCTGGCTCTGCGAGCAGGGGGCTCGTATCGGTGTTTGGTGCTTCTTTTTGGCCGCTCCCGCTCCTCCTCTCACCCGCTGTGACAGTCTTTTTCCGGGCGGTTAGCGCTGTTGAAAGTGCCAGTTATAGGCTCTGAAGCCGGCGGGTTGTGCGGAGCTCAGCAGACCATGACCAGTTCCGGCGCCGCGCGCATGCCCACTTTCCACTTTAATCCTTTTAAATCGAAAGTCCCCCCAATGAATGATATGTTGTTAAATTTTTTTTTGTTTTCATTTGTATCCTCTATGGCAGTTCCCAGCTACCTTTGCCTTTTTTTCCCAAAAGCTTGCAAATTGGCCTTAAAAAAAAGACCAGAAAAAAATAACATGGGCTCAGCAAAAATCCAGCGAACAAAGTCAGCTCACTCATCACTGGTTAAGACCAACTAGAGTATACCTGCTCCAACAATACAGTAACTTTAATATAATTTACTAAAAGACCAGCCTGTATTGGTGATTATATCTTTGACTTTAACATTTTTTCAGTGCAACTTAATCTGTAAAATTAAATGCTGCATTTTGTATTGGAAGTACTTTAGTGAAGCAAAAAGGAAAAACACATCATAAACCATAGTTTACATCAACACCGCATAGTTCCAACAGCAGGAAATGGAAATGCATCATTAATTAATTTATTTCTTTACTAGTAAAAGTGAACGTTGTCAATTACATTTTTGATTGGATGATATCTGTAGAATAGTATAATCTGACTTTTCAGTGAATAAAATATTTGACTCATTTGTCAGTCAACAAGAGCAGATTTAAAAAAATGATATATATATATATATATATATATATATATATATATAGGCTGAGCTGATTAGTTGATAATTGTTTTCACAGCTTAGGTTTCCTGAAGCACAGATAAAATAAAGAAAAAAACCAAAGTTTCTGTGAATCGCCTATAATCCTACCTTACTTTGAAATATCTCTCGCTGCTGTGACTCTTTGTGACTTAGCAGACCCTAAAACTGACTCTAGTCGCACCTGCTCTTGTTTGCTTGTGACAAGGGCCAAGTCAACTGAATGTGAGAAGGAGCTCTAATAAAAATAAGTGACTCTTAGCACTGCTTGTTAATTAGCAAGAATGTGATGCCTGCTGTAGTTAGATATTTTAGTACACTGCAGATGTAGTGAAGACGGTAATGATAAAGTGCATAAAACAAAACACTGTCTGTGACTATTAGCAGTAAATGTTCTTGCTGATATACTGGGGAGTATGGATGAGAGAATTGGTTTCAGGGAAATTAAAGATTTCGCTGTTGCTGAAATTTCGCCAATGTGGGAACTCCTAATTTCGCTAATAAAGTTGCTTGGGCAAGATGTATTTGAAAAAAAGATCTATTCCCAGTTTCTATGAAAGCCTTTCGCACATTTAAAAGGACCAAAAACACCTTAAAGCAGGCCTCCACTCAAAAGTTACAGTGACACTTATCCTCCTCCCCACCTTCTATCATTCCTTAGACCCAGGATTTCCCCTCCAGAAGAACTCTTCAATTAAGTCCATTACCTTGCTGATTATCCTGCCTGGATTTCCCATTGCAGAGCCAACCCAGCCAGATGACCATTATGTTTGGATGGTTGGACATTTAATAACAATTTGAGTCATTTAAGCCTTGTGTTGTGCCACATTGCTGCTCTGTAATCTTAGTGTGTGTCCCTTGCTGTGCCCAAACTTTTTTTTTTACCATATTGCTGCCCTGTCCTAATTACTTATTGCTGCCCTGTGACCCAGGAAATTATTATTTGCTGTGCCATATTGCTTGTTCCTGTCTCCTACAGTGCCCTGAACAGTTACCACTGGACCTACCCCTTTTGCTGCATCCTGTTTCTGTCCTGTGATGCCGCTGATTCTCCCTGGCTGCACCAAACTGTTGTTCTGTGCACCAAACTCCATTGCCAACATATTACTCCTATGTACCAAAATACCCACACAAAATACAGACTATATACAGTGGCTATAACTGTTGATATGCTTTACTAAGGTATGAGGATAATGATAAGTAGGAAAAAAAGGTGACCGCGGGTGGTGACGTCAGATCGGCCGGGGACACACCAGTTGCGGAGTACTTCCAATTTCCAGTTTTTATGCTTGTTTTACCTTGTACAAAAGTGAGTGCAATACTGTGTTTTTTAGTATCATTTTAATAAACGGAATTACGCTATATATTCCTCCTATTTTCTGGCATTATACTATACATGAAGGCAATTCACATCCACAAAAAAGGAGCTCCGTTGGAGGACTACTAATCGCAGCATCTGAGATGTTTTGCAAAGTGCACATGACTTCTGTTATGGGAGTCTATGGTAGCTGGTAAGTGAATGGGCACATAGGAGGGGAGATATTTTCTTTACAGAATTTGTCACTTTAGCACTATAATTATGATGGAACTGCAATCATTTTCCCCAATATGATGGAATTTTATTGATTTTTGAACTTTGATATTGTGTGTGTGTGTGTGTGTGTGTGTGTGTGTATATATATATATATGTATATATATATATATTGTAACATTTGGGGGTTATTTTAGCTTAAATGTAGAGCTTACCAGTGAGCTGAGTCCACTCCAGTTGTGCCTTTCAAGGGCTTGTTGGCCCACTTTTATTAAAGAAAAGGAAAACAGTCCATCCAGGATTTCCCACGCAGGGGTTTCAACTTTACACAGCAGTAAAGAAATAATAAGCGAATAATACCAAGCCACCTGGCTCTCTGGTCAGCACTGCTCCTCAGGCTTTGACCTCGGTCCTCTTGACCCTTTAACAGTGTCCCTGTATGGTACACACTCTGTACCCTTCCTGACACTCTCCTTTTACAGCTTCCTTGCTGCTCAGGCCCACAGGTTTTGGCCCTCCGTCTGCTCTGTCAGACTGCACTGTGCAGACCTGCACACTTCTCCCTTGCTTGCCAGGACTCCTTGGGAGGGTGGAGCCCAGAACCCTGGTCCTGTCTCTACTAAAAGACCCAGCCAAACCTGAGCCATCAGTGTCCTGGCTAGTCTTTAACCCTGGTCCCAGGATTGGAGATTTCCTCCCACCCAGATCGCTGCGAAATCTCCAAGCTCCAGGTCCCCAACTGTACTTTACAAAACAGCAAGGAAACTTAAAAGCCAGTTTCCTGCAAATAAAAGAATCCTCCTGGAGCCTTTCAACCTGTCTGGTTGACAATCCTGGGCGACATACACCCTCACAGCTGACTGCACTGTCACAATATATATATATATATATATATATATATATATATATATATATATATATATATACACTGTATATATGAGTTTATGTTACTGTTTACACATATTAGGTTTTCATAATGGAAGTATCCTTTTTACATGGATATATATGAAAAAAGCGGACAAGTAAAAAAATAACTGAATATACACAAATAATAAGCATAAAGCTATGTGTATTCTGTTTCTATCATTTTCTAATTGACAAGTGTATAATAAACATACTGTACATGTGCCCATCCTTTAAAAAAAACAAAATGTGTTTTCATTTTTTAAATGATTTAAAATTAGAAGTTCAGCCAAAAACTAACTCACTCTAAATCTACTTGCACCCACATTCTAAAATGAATCTATCTAACCCTGTAAAGCAAAAATCGCTATACTGTACATACCTTTTTTTAAGCCGATCTGGTCCAGTCTCCAGTGGTGGAAGCTCTGCAGGAGACATTTGACAACAGCTGTGAAATGCTTGGGAAGTGATCTCACCCACAGAATTACTATGGGGCTTCCGTTGTCGGCTGCCTCTCCTGCACATGCCTACACAATGAAGCCGCCGCTGACAGCTCAGCGTGGGACTCTAGTGGATCGACTTCAGAAAAGGTATGTATAGCTTTACAGGGCTATATATACAGTGGGTACGGAAAGTATTCAGACCCCCTTAAATTTTTCACTCTTTGTTATATTGCAGCCATTTGCTAAAATCATTTAAGTTCATTCTTCTTCCTCATGAATGTACACATAGCACCCCATACTGACAGAAAAACACAGAATTGTTGACATTGTTGCAGATTTATTAAAAAAGAAAAACTGAAATATCACATGGTCCTAAGTATTCAGACCCTTTGCTGTGACACTCATATATTTAACTCAGGTGCTTTCCATTTCTTCTGATCATCCTTGAGATGGTTCTACACCTTCATTTGAGTCCAGCTGTGTTTGATTATACTGATTGGACTTGATTAGGAAAGCCACACACCTGTCTACATAAGACCTTCCAGATCACAATGCATGTCAGAGCAAATGAGAATCATGAGGTCAAAGGAACTGCCTGAAGAGCTCAGAGACAGAATTGTGGCAAGGCACAGATCTGGCCAAGGTTACAAAAAGATTTCTGCTGCACTTAAGGTTCCTAAGAGCACAGTGGCCTCCATAATCCTCAAATGGAAGACATTTGGGATGACCAGAACCCTTCCTAGAGCTGGCCGTCCGGCCAAACTGAGCTGTCGGGGGAGAAGAGCCTTGGTGAGAGAGGTAAAGAAAAACCCAAAGATGACTGTGGCTGAGCTCCATAGATGCAGTCAGGAGATGGGAGAAAGTTGTAGAAAGTCAACCATCACTGCAGCCCTCCACCAGTTGGGGCTTTATGGCAGAGTGGCCCAACGGAAGCCTCTCCTCGGTGTAAGACACATGAAAGCCCGCATGGAGTTTGCTAAAAAACACCTGAAGGACTCCAAGATGGTGAGAAATAAGATTCTCTGGTCTGATGAGACCAAAATAGAACTTTTTGGCCTTAATTCTAAGCGGTATGTGTGGAGAAAACCCGGCACTGCTCATCACCTGTCCAATACAGTCCCAACAGTGAAGCATGGTGGTGGCAGCATCATGCTGTGGGGGTGTTTTTCAGCTGCAGGGAAAGGACGACTGGTTGCAATCGAGGGAAAGATGAATGCGGCCAAGTACAGGGATATCCTGGACAAAAACCTTCTCCAGAGTGCTCTGGACCTCAGACCGGGCCGAAGGTTTACCTTCCAACAAGACAATGACCCTAAGCACACAGCTAAAATAACGAAGGAGTGGCTTTACAACAACTCCGTGACTGTTCTTGAATGGCCCAGCCAGAGCCCTGACTTAAACCCAATTGAGCATCTCTGGAGAGACCTAAAAATGGCTGTCCACCAACGTTTACCATCCAACCTGACAGAACTGGAGAGGATCTGCAAGATGGAATGGCAGAGGATCCCCAAATCCAGGTGTGAAAGACTTGTTGCATCTTTCCCAAAAAGACTCCTGGCTGTATTAGATCAAAAGGGGGCTTCTACTAAATACTGAGAAAAGGGTCTGAATACTTAGGACCATGTGATATTTCAGTTTTTCTTTTTTAATAAATCTGCAACAATGTCAACAATTCTGTGTTTTTCTGTCAGTATGGGGTGCTATGTGTACATTCATGAGGAAGAAGAATGAACTTAAATGATTTTAGCAAATGGCTGCAATATAACAAAGAGTGAAAAATTCAAGGGGGTCTGAATACTTTCCGTACCCACTGTATATATATATTGTGGGAGATTAGCTCGGTGGTAGGCGTGGATGACCCCTTTGGGGGGTGCGTTTACACAGGGAGATAGCCGAGAAGTGGTTGCAAACAACAGTTTGCTTTATTCTTGGAGTTTACTTCACACAAGTGCAAGCCTCAAAACAGCCAAAATAAAATAAAACACAAAATAAATCCTTGCCACTGTGGGCGGCTACCTTCCACACACAGGA
This sequence comes from Pelophylax lessonae, assembly GCF_965119305.1. Taxonomy (NCBI): domain Eukaryota; kingdom Metazoa; phylum Chordata; class Amphibia; order Anura; family Ranidae; genus Pelophylax; species Pelophylax lessonae. The sequence continues at coordinate 146,078,148 of NC_138779.1, read as the reverse complement.
ACCTATCTAATGAAGTCTGTCTCCAACCTACTGTTGGAGCAAACTTTGCTGATTCTACAGCAGACACTCAATAGTCCATTTATTTTCTTCCACATAGAAATAGTTCAAGACCTCACCTTGAGTAGTCTTCAGTCTTAATTAATTTCCCCTTCACACAGGAAATGTCCATTGGTTTCTTTTCACCTAGAAACAATCCAAGACCTCACTTCGAGTAGTCTTCACACTTGTTACCCTCCTCAGCCACATCGCTTCAGGAGGTATTCCCCATGCTCACACAGCTTTCAGGGGGCACACATCTGACTGTCCTCCTCTCCCAATGCCCACACAGTGGCAGGAGGCAGCCATCCTTAGACTTCCTTTGGACAAATTATAGAGGCCTTCATTTCCTCATTCTGAACAGCTGAATGGTTTTCAACTTCCTGCTGGCTATCTCTGCAGCCGACACCCTATAGTAATTGGTGAATTTTCTAAACCAGGTGGAAATGTATCTCCTGTCTGTGACTACATCCACAGATTTACCTGACTTCCTGTCACATACCCCCCCCTCCCTCTTGTTTCAACCCCCAGATTTCCAGACACGCATGTGTCAGGCACTACTCTTGACTCTCACCGATAAGCCTCCTAGTATACTCAAGCTTCCAGATGAAACTGTTTCTGTCATCTTCATTGACAGATGTCTCATAAATGTCACACAGTTTGTCTCTCATCTCATATACACATTCCTCAACTGCATTTTTGGCATCATTTCGCTCCTTCTCAAGTTTGTCTTGCATACAAGTTTGTCCTATCCGCCATGGAGGACCATGATCCATAGGCAACTCAATTGTGCTAGTCTTAAAGTCTTCAACATTCTTAAGACGCCTCTCTCTGCAATCAACAAATGATTTCCACAACACTTTGAGAACCTCTGCTTCACTTGGCTTTGATCCAAATAGGGACTCTTGACGTCCCTCTGTGACTTGAGTTGCCTCTCCATACAGTTGTACACAATCATTGACTCTTTGTTGTAAAAGGGAATGATCTTCTTTCTTGAGCTTAGCTTGCTCTAAGATGCTGTGCAGAGGGCCTTCCATTTGCGACAACAGGCGGTCACACATTTCTTCAAAGTGACCCCTGTTCCTTTTTCCAGAGACATCATCAACTTTCCTTCCACCAACACATGGGTCAAAAGCAACAACACAGTCTATTACAGGTTTCTTCAATGCACTCTCTGCTATTGCACTACTTCTCCCTTGTAGCGCCTTTAGTATTTCCTTGATTTGGTTGAATTGCATATCTGCTGAACTACTTGACCGCTCAAGGTCACCTAGTTTTCTTTATCTGAACTCCACATGGAATGTATCTCAAGATCCCGCTCACACTTCTGCCACCTGTCTTTCACCAGTTCCATTTTGGAAATATTCCCTGAAAGGCACTTATTCATTTGCTTCACGTTTTCACCAACAGCCTTAGTTTTCTCCACTAGGTGGTGTTTGCTTTTTTCTCCAAGTTTTATATCACTTGCCTTAGTTTTCTCCACTAGGTTTTCAGCCTGAACTGAGAAATCATCACATTTCTTATACAACTCCTTTGTTTGCTGAAGTTCTAATGATACATTTTCCAATGCTTGAAGTTTTTGAAGGAACTGTTTATTCCAAAGGGGTGATTCAAGCCACATGTCATCACATTTCTGAAGCTCACTCAGGACAGACCCCAAAACACTGATCCTTTTAAAAACTGCATCAGGCACACTATCCCCTCTTTGGGACAGATCCTCTGTTGCCTGTAATTCCTCTTCAAGTTCCTGCAACGGAATCTTCATCTCTTCTACTTGCTGTTCTAAGGCTCGCTTAGACTTTTCTAGCTCCTGAACGCTTTTCACAACATCATCCCTGTAGCTGACCAAATCTTCCATCTCTGTACACAGCTGTTTGTTAACTCTTTCTAGTTCAGCCTTACACTCTAGAGCTTCCTCCAAGGAGCGAGCCAAGAACAGGGCTTTGCTCTCTTTATCACGCGCCTCCGTTTCTGCACGGTCGCATTCTTCTGCATATTTTGCAGACACAGTCTTCTCCTCACCAAGCATCTGATCAAACTTCTTTTTCACATTTTCAATATTCTCTAATGAACCAACGCTTTCTTCCATGCGTTTTTTCATATCCGCTATCTGAGCTTCCAATGTTTAATTGTTCCAGGACACCATTTTTCTCATCTTCCATTTGTTTGAGCTTTGTGCTAAAACTCAGCCTTTGACACCTCTCTTCCTGTAAGAGTTCCTGCGTGTCTTGCAGCTGCGATTCCAAGATAGAGAAATCTTTGGCAATTTCTCTAGATTTGCTGTCTGCTTGAGAAAGCTGATTTGTGACATTGTCCAACTCAACCTGCAGTCGGTTGCCTTCTCTGACAGCTTAGCACACAATCGGTCACCTTCTGACACCTTGACTTGTGATTCCTGCAGCTGTGCCTCTACTTTTTTTCTCTGGTGTTCAGAATCTCCTTTTCCCTGCATAAGAGCTTTCACCTCATTGGCTAGCTTCTGGGAATGAGACTGTAATTCTGCCACACAGGCTTCTTTCTCCTTTAACTGCTGCTGGACACGTTGGGCTTCATCTTTCCAACTTTAACAGTCCACACGCAATTCATCTACCACATTGCTCAAAGTGGTGAGCTCATACACAGCACTCAGCAATTTAGCCTCTCTCTCACTTTTCTCCTTGTTGTGAGAGACAATGTCGCCTTCAGAGCGACATTCTGTTCCTGCGCCTCCTGCAGGTCTATTTTTGTAGCTTCCAAAGACTGAAGACTTTTTTCCAGCTGATTACGCAACTCCAACATATCACGCATACTTTGCTCCTGCAACGTCTGAATTTCAATTTCCTTTTCCATGAGGATGGTATCTTTCTCTATTATAGTCTCTCTGCGTTTGTGCAACTCGGAAAAAAGAAGAGCAGTGGATTCTTCCCACTGTAACACCTGAGCCGGGACGTTTCTATGCTCCATCCTAAGCAACTCCAGGGTGTGTTTCTTTTCTTCCATTTTCCGTTGCAAGGCATCCAGCTCAGCCCTGCACACATACTCGGTTTCCTCCAAACCGATGGCCTCCATTTGCTGCTGGCATCTCTGTTTCCAGCCTGCCATGCTCTCTTGATGAGCCTTTTGTTGAGCTGCAAAGCTCCGCTGAAAATCCACATTTGCCCCAGTGTTGCTAGGGACAACAACCTCTCTTTTTAGCAGACTCCGTTCAGGCATGGATGGGGCTTGTTCAGACGGTAACATCCCCTCCATCCATAGAATCCGGTCTCTCATTTCAGCTATCTTTGCATCTTTCAGGCGTTTTGATCGCCCCATCTTCAATTACTCCACAATAAATTTTTCACAGTCCAGCAAAAAATTTTGAGACCACTGTCTCTTTAAAACTAGTAGTTTTTCTCTCTCTTGCAGGATCTCCTTTCCTGCAGACACAGTTTGTGCAGTCTCATGCACCAGACAAAACAAAGTCCATCAAAAATTTTGAGACCACTGTCTCTTTAAAACACGTAGTTTTCTCTTTCAGGATCTTCTCTCCTGCACACATAGATTGTGCAATCTCATGCACCAGACAAAGTTCACAGGACAGATGAACTTCTTTGAGGGATCTCTGCTTCTGCCCAATGCATACCTCCACCATATGTGGGAGATTAGCTCGGTGGTAGGCGTGGATGACCCCTTTGGGGGGTGCGTTTACACAGGGAGATATCCGAGAAGTGGTTGCAAACAACAGTTTGCTTTATTCTTGGAGTTTACTTCACACAAGTGCAAACAGCCAAAATAAAATAAAACACAAAATAAATCCTTGCCACTATGGGCGGCTACCTTCCACACACAGGAACCTATCTAATGAAGTCTGTCTCCAACCTACTGTTGGAGCAAACTTTGCTGATCCTACAGCAGACACTCAATAGTCCATTTATTTTCTTCCACATAGAAATAGTTCAAGACCTCACCTTGAGTAGTCTTCAGTCTTAATTAATTTCCCCTTCACACAGGAAATGTCCATTGGTTTCTTTTCACCTAGAAACGATCCAAGACCTCACTTCGAGTAGTCTTCACACTTGTTACCCTCCTCAGCCACATCGCTTCAGGAGGTCTTCCCCATGCTCACGCAGCTTTCAAGGGGCACACATCTGACTGTCCTCCTCTCCCCATGCCCACACAGCGGCAGGAGGCAGCCATCCTTAGACTTCCTTTGGACAAATTATAGAGGCCTTAATTTCCTCATTCTGAACAGCTGAATGGTTTTCAGCTTCCTGCTGGCTATCTCTGCAGCCGACACCCTATAGTAATTGGTGAATTTTCTAAACCAGGTGGAAATGTATCTCCTTCCTGTGACTACATCCACAGATTTACCTGACTTCCTGTCACAATATATATATTTGTTTTAGAATGTAGATGCAAGTAGATTCAGAGTTAGTTAGTTTTTCGCTGAACTTCTGCTTTAAATCATTTTTTTATTTTTTTTCTTCACAATTGGTTTTCTTAAAAAAGGTTATTGTACCATGTACAAAAAATAATATAATATGTATTGTACAATATAAAAAAAAGGAATCAATTGAAAATACATTTTTACAAAAACGCAGTAAGACAAAAAAGACAAAGGTATACATGGGAAAAGTATACAATGTTGAAAAAAAGGACATTAATTTATAAGTATGTACTAGTATTATTATAATATCTTGAATTCGTAATTAAAAGCAGTACCAGAAAAAATACCAGAAAAAGTACCAGAAGAAAAGGGAGGAGGGGGAAAAAGTAATGTAAGATTATATAAGTTTGTGTTTTAGACACAAGATAATGAGTATTACAAGTATTTTGATGTGTGCTGATTATTTTTACTTTTCCTATTACTTTTTAATTTTGTCTACATGTTTTTTTTTATTATTTTAAAGGATCAATTGCATAACAGCAAATACCAGCGAACCGTAGATCATCTTGGCCATTGCAGATATTGCAGGAGTCTCGAAGAAATTATGCAACTAAGCCAAACGGGAACATTTCAAAATGCATGTCCACAAGCCCAAATAATGATACACTTTAAACCAACGTAAAGGGTGAGCAGATAGAACAAGTATCCCATGCCTTTGTGAAAGGGGGTGATGGGGGGAGGGAAGGTGAAAGTGTAATATTAAGGGGGCATATGAGAGGGCCTGTCAGTTGGCGTTCCGAACCCTAATAGTTGAGGGGTAATGTGCTGGTTATATGAGGGTGAACGTGGTGAAGCTGGTACCGAATGTGGGAGATGAGGTTGTGATTAGTGTTTGATCCGGGAATTGGATGAAGGGGGATACCTCATTCTACTGTCCCCTTTTTCAGTTCCATTGCTTCTTCCCTAGTCTCCTCCCTCTCCCCCCTCTTTTTCCTCTCCCCTTTTCCCCCCCTTATTCCCATGGGTTAAGCTCTAATTTGGTCTATATATTACATGTGTGTTTTATAAATAAAATAGTAATAATTTTATATTTTTTAAATATAATACATTGCTCAAAAAAATAAAAGGAACACTTTAAAAACACATCAGATCTCAATGGGGAAAAATATCATGCTGGATATCTATACTGATATGGACTGGGTAATGTGTTAGAAACAAAAGGATGCCACATTGTTTAATGGAAATGAAAATTGACAACCTACAGAGGGCTAAATTCAAAGACACCCCGAAAATCAAAGTGAAAAAATTATGCAGCAGGCTAGTCCATTTTGCTGAAATCTCATTGCAGCAACTCAAAATGGTACTCAGTAGTTGTATGGCCCCTACGTGCTTGTATGCATGGCTTACAATGTTGGGGCATGCTCTTAATGAGACCAAAGATGGTGTCCTGGGGTATTTCCTCCCAGATCTGGACCAGTGCATCACTGAGGTCCTGAACAGACTGAGGTGCGACCTGGTGGCGTCGAATAGACCAAAACATAATGTCCCAATGTTCTATTGGTTTTAGGTTAGGCGAATGTGGGGGCGATTTAATGGTGTCAATTCTTTCATCCTCCAGGAACTGGCTGCATACTTTTGCCGCATGCACAAGGAGGAACCTAGGACCCACTGCACCAGCATAGGGTCTGATGATGGGTCTAAGGGTTTCATCCCAATACCTAATGCCAGTCAGGGGGCCATTGTCTAGCCTGTAGAGGTCTGTGCATCCCTCCTGTGATATGGAGACCATCACTGACCCACCACCAAACCGGTCATGCTGAAAAATGTTACAGGCAACATAACATTCTCCACGGCTTCTCCAGACCCTTTCTTGTCTGTCACATGTGCTCAAGGTGAACCTACTCTCATCTGTGAAAAGCACAGGGCACCAGTGGTGGACCTGCCTGTTCTGGTGCTCAATAGCAAATGTCACTTGAGCTCCACGGTGCCAGGCAGTGAGCACAGGGCTCACTAGAGGACATCGGGCCCTCAGGCTACCTTACATAGTTACATACTGTAGTTGCATAGTTAGTGAGGTTGAAAAAAGACATCAGTCCATCCAGTTCAACCTATGATGTGTGTGTGTGTGTTTGCTGTTAACCGTACATTGTATACCCCTGTATGTTGTGGTCTTTAAGGTGCCCATCTAATAGTTTTTTGAAACTATCGATGCTCCCTGCTGATACGACTGTTTGCGGAAGAGAATTCCACATCCTTACTGCTCTGACAGTAAAGAACCCCCTACGTACTTTAAGGTTAAACCGCCTTTCCTCTAGTTTTAGTGAGTGGCCACGTGTCTTATTGTATTTCCTTTCTCTGAATAGTTTGTTCCTTATGCTAGGGTCGCCAGTACAGTATTTGTACATTGATTGTACACCTTCATAAAGTCTGTTTCAGATTTTTCGGTCAGAGACATTCACACCAGTGGAGGTCATTTTGTAGGGCTCTGGCAGTGCTTATCCTATATCTCCTTGCACAAAGGAACAGATACCATTCCTGCTGATGGGTTAAGGACCTTCTATGGCCCTGTCCAGCTCTCCCAGAGTAACTGCCTGTCTCCTAGAATCTCCTCCATGCTTTTGAGACATATTGATGTGCCATCCTGGAGGATAAACTGCCAGTGCAGCTTCTATAGTTTGCAGGTATCCCTTTATGCTACCAGTAGTGACACTGACCCTAGCCAAATGCAAAACCAGTGAAAAAAAGTCAGAAAAAAATGAAACCAGCAAAATGGACTAGCCGGCTGCATCATATTTTCACTTTGATATTCGGTGTGACTTACTTTGAATTCAGCCCTCTGTAGGTTGATCATTTTCATTTTCATCAAATGATACAGCATCCTTGCCTTCCTACCATATTACCCAGTTCATATCAGTATATATATCCAGAATTACATTTTTTCCCCATTGAGATCTGATGTGTTTTCAAAGTGTTACTTTAATTTTGTTTGTTTTTTTAACAGTGTATTACATATTTTCTGTTTGTATTTGACTTGGATTTTATATCCCTATTATATTTTTTCTTAATTTTAACTTTCAACATGGACCTGAGTACACTGTGCTGAGGTCCAGTTCTCCTAAGAACATTAGTTACTCAAGCAAGTTGGATCAGCTGCATGTGGCCTGTGCCTATAGTGACAGACCTAAGGAGGAAACAAGATATTCTATACTGTGTACACAACAGTCAACAATGTATATGTTCAAAATAGACTTCTCAGCTGTCACGATACTTCAGAAAAGTTGGTTATTTTCCTTAAGTAAAGCAAAACATACGAAACAGAACAAAACAGAAATGGACAGAAGGAGAGATATATATATGGCAGATGTTACATGTCTTCAGAGTGTAGGATGTCATTTTCTCATCTCTTTCGCTAGAACGTCTAACATAATGTATCCTTATACTGTATGTAAAGACGATGTCAGCAAAAAGTGTGTCCCAAGAAGGTAGTAATTCTAAATATAAAAGTAACACCCACTTTTGCATATTTAGTTTGCGTCTATAGTAAGACACATAACCTCACCCAGCATACTAACATAGAAACTCATAGAATAGAAATACATACATAGCAAAATGGCTTCTCTGTTCTTCACAAAGACATAATGAAGTAACCTTCAAAAACTAACATATTACAATTATAACAATGATATGTATTTCAGAGACTTTTATCATTTATAATAATATCAAACTCTAAATCTCTAACAGGATACTGATCAGAATATTTTATATGTTGTTTGTATTTCTTTAAACCCCAGAAACCCATTGGAGGAGATCTACCAAAACTGGTGTACACAGACTCTGGTGCAGCTGTGCATAGTAACCAATCAGCTGCTAACTTCAGCTTGTTCAATTATGCTTTGACAATAAAACCTAGATTCTACATGGTTACTATGCACAGCTGCACCAGATTCTGTGTGAATCACTTTTAGTTAATCTACCCCATTGACTTTTATGATACAAGTTTGAATACAAACAGATCTGGATTTTATACATTCTGCTTTTTGTGCTTTTCTTCTTGCATATCTATTCCCTGCTCAATGTTTTATGGTGGTCCTATTCCTCATTTGACAGGATAGGAAGTGATGCAAAATCACTCAAGTGAGGACATAAACTGCACATCAAAAATATTTTTTTTTTTCACTAAGGGAAAGAGTTAGAACTTCTGTCAGATTTTTGTACTGTCTGTGATTTCCTGCACAGCTTGTGTGGAAGCAGTGGTTACTCTTCAGAGTTCCAACATGCCCCCTTTTTTTATCCAACCTCTGAAGTTGTAATAGTTCACTGAATTCTCTAACTGGAGAACTCTGAATTAGCAAGGGTTTGTTATACCACTGCAGAGAGAACACTGCGTCCACACAGAGATAAAGGCTGCTTTTCTGCATTCTGCTGATTGGGAACATGCTTTTCTGCTCAGGCTGTGGCTGTTTTCTAAAAAAAAAAAAAAAATGTAAAACCGTGCATACTTTTGTTTTGATGCTCTTGGAAATTATTTAGCTGATCTAGAACCCAAACACACCAGAAAACGTGTGTTTACGTATGCGTGTGGATGCGTGCTTAAAGTGCATTTTTATCTGCATTTACATTCATTTCTGGTGCTTTTTTTTCCTAAGAGCTTTTAGGAGTTAATGTCCTTCTCTTTTTCTGTGGGTTTTTATATGCACTGTGCTGCATTGAATTTACAGGCATTTATGTGTGTTTGCATTGTGTAAATGCAGCTTGCTGTATTTTATTTTTTTTTTTTACTGCACTACACTGCAATGGTGTGTACTATGCCCATTAGATAACATCAATTTTGGACTGTATATGTAGTGGGAACACATTCAGGACTACTGCACCTGGTGTGAACGGGCCCTTAGGCTAAACGTTTAGTTGAGCATTTAATATCCCTTCATCATTTTCAGAAGTATTGTACATACAACAATCCCTCATCGAATAAATGAGGCAGGGTTTTCTCCCATCAAAACATAATCTCAAGTATTTTCAGAGTTAATAAATTAAGATTAAACAAGAAAATCCCTGTATTACCCTCATCAATAAGAGTTCCTGCTATTGACACATGGAACGGATTAATAGAAAAGGAATTGAAACCCCAGAAAGGATAAATAACTCCAAGAATCATTTCGCTAATAAAGAACTCAGGGCCTTTGAGAATTTCTGGGACACAAACACTTAGCAATTAAATGAGTAGAGGAATCGTCGTGATAGGGCTGATAATTATTCTTCAGACACTGAACCATAGTGTTCCAGAATCAGCTTTTTATCTAGTAAAACTATCAGCCATTCTCTGTGACTGACCAAAAAATGTTTTTTTCTGTTCGAATCTCTCTGATCACCGTCCAAAAGTGCAAATGAAGAATAGGGCCTGGAAAAAAAAAGTATATTTGAGAGAGAATGATGATTTACCTACATCCATCCAGAGACATTTTACATCAGGAAGATTCATTGACACAGTGTGTGGCTAGAAAAGCCAAGATGCTGTGACTGAGCATGTCAGCTTTCTATATAAAAAGAATAGCTGCAATGCCACAGAGATCAGTTCTGACTGTGTTATGTATTTGAGCCCAAGACAAAGCATTTTACATGTGTCATCTTTAGGAATAATTTTGTACTCTTGAGTTTACAACTGCAAAATATGTCATTACTTGTCTTATTATGCATTAAAACTTCTGCAGATGATCTTTGCCTTTCAAAAGAATCTAAGGAGTGTGAGCATTAAAGCAAATATCGTAAAATAGGAGCTTGGATTGCTCAATTTTCCCAATAATTGAATTTTATCCCCTAAACCCCAACCCTAGTTTGATAAGATATGTTTAACCTCATAGTAAGTAAAATAAAAAAAAAAACGTAATTACCTTTAATTTTAAACTTAAAATTACCTTATCTCCATTGCTGTCCTCTCCAGACTTATTATTCTGCAGTTCTCTTCCAGAATGAGTGAAGCCTAGTGTCATTCAACCCATTACATGGCATTGCTGTCAGTATACAGAACCTGCCTAATACTAAAAGAATAGGACCCATGACAAAATGCAATGAGAATGAAGAGCAACAGAAAAAAAGGGACGTATGCAAATAACAAAGAAAGGGGGCATGGTGAGTGCTTCAAGTGGGGAAGTGGGGGACCTGGATTTCGACTATAAAGCATAAAAATCAGCTGACCTAAACATATACATTAAGAAAAAACCCACATGAAAAACTGTAGAGCACAGGGTGTACTTTGCAAATATGTTTCTAATAATAATATTATTTAGAAATAAGCTTGTGAATTATGTTGGATTTACAGGATGGGGAATTTCTTTACTATTGGTGTTTTTTTTTTTTTTTTTTTTTTTCAATCACAATGTCACTTTTTTTATGAATAATGAGGGGTACTATGTAGGGGGCTCAAACTGGGGAGTCAACTATCTGGGGGTGCCCTTTTTTTTCCACCAGGTCAGGGATGTGGGGAAGAGGGTCTTGTCCTCATCAACATGGGGACAAGATGCTTTGGAAGAGGGCCCTTCCTATGTTAAGGGCATGGCCTGGGATGGCATGGGCCTTTTTTCCTGGCCAACCAGGCTGTGTGCAGACCCTATTTTTTGTATACCAGCCCCTTATTCTGGATATAGTTATTTCTTTAGAAAAGTAGTGTTGGGTAGCATTTACAGGAAGGTTGATAATTATGAAAAAACATTTTTCTTTTTTTTAAGGTTTGTGCAATGTTGAAGTAGCACCAACAGCAGCTAGTTGTGTATGTTGAAGATGATGCACTTTCAGTTCTTTTTAACAGTTGCTTAAATAGAAGACATTATTTCAACATATACAGAAAATAAGAGTGTAAATGAACTCACAAAAAGCATTTTAAATAACAGACCCTTTTAATATACTGTATGACCAATACTGACGCCTTGCCCCAAAAACATATCTAGCAGAGTATAAAAGGCTAGAAACAAGTATTGCCAGTGAGTTGATCTTTTCCCAAGGACTGACTTAGTATTATTTGAGGGTGTGATTCTTGGTCAAGATGCAGGGCCTGATTTCTAATGACTGGGGTTATAATAATAAAGCAGCAGGGGAGTTGCAGAAATTACAATTTCATAAAATGGATAAGGCAGGGATATCTTGATCCTTGTGCTGCATGTCCTCAGGTACAGCTTCCTCCACAGCAACAGAACAATATGCTGCTTTGCAAATGCAGGACCAAAGCATGGAGTGCAAAGCATGTTAAAATCAGTCCCTGCAGCATCCCTCCTCTTCTTTTTGCTACTGGGTGCAAGAAGAAGGAAATCAGGGCTTACATATGGCTGAGGATTGCCTTCTAGTCCCCATATCAGAGTGACTAGTGTTGTTGTGTAGTAGAAAGGGGACGGAGTCACATACACAATATACCAGAAATCAAAAATGTTGCGCTATAAAATGTGACAAAGATTAATGAGTTAAATCATCATTACTAAAAAAATGTCCATATTATGAAATTATCATAATGTGAAAAAAGTCCATATCGATGTGCATGAAAAATGAAAATACCAGTGATAATGTTCAATATTAAATCAGCCGCAAGGCAGTCATGCAATTCTTCTGTTATAAAAAGACCTTCATCACCCAAAGTAAATCCTTCACCATAAATAGATGGCTTCTTACCAGAAAAACATGACCATCAAGGTCATCAACGTTTGTGATATAACCCAGCCAGGGCCTCTGGAGTGGAAAGTAGGATAAAATGTGTGGCTTCAAAAGGTTATCAACCCCATGTCCGCCTCCACTCGCTACGGCTGATGTTGCTTGCCATGATTGAAATAACAATCCTCCATAGTGTAAAATTGTATCTAAGGAGCAAAAGAATTAGCGTTCCATCAGTCAACAACTGCACCATCACCCCAAAATAGAGTAATTGAAAAAATAGGTATGTAGGCTAAAAAGGGGGGCTATATCGGTGCTGTTAATACCGACCCAAGAGACAAAATAATTATTCAACCAGAATAAATATAAAAAACCTTTTATTGAAGATACATTTTCTAAAATTCCGTGCAACAAACGTACAGTTATACAGCCACCAACATATATCTAAAAACATATATGTGGACCTCTAAAGAACACCTTACCCACACCCAGCCCCACATAAGTACATGTAGGAATATCCTAAAGTGGTGCAGGGTAGCAGTGGCGTAGTGTGGGTTGTCAGCACCCGGGGCAAGGCAAGTAATTTGCGCCCTCTAACCCGTGGGATTTTAGCACTCAAGTCTCTTCCACTAGATTAGGTAAAGAAACCCTTACCCCCTAAGCACGTGTATTGTTTGTTATGAAAATACTGATGTAATTAAAGTAAAATGCATCGAAATACAAGTTTGAATGACCAGCGTGCCCCCTTTCAATGCAGAGAGACCAGCGTGCCCCCTTTCAATGCAGAGAGACCAGCATAACCCCTTTCAATGCAGAATGACCAGCGTGCCCCCATTCAATGCAGAGAGACCAGCGTACCCCCTTTAAATGCAGAATGACCAGCGTGCCCCCATTCAATGCAGAGAGACCAGCGTGCCCCCTTTCAATGCAGAATGACCAGCGTGCCCCCTTTCAATGCAGAGAGACCAGCGTGCCCCCTTTCAATGCAGAATGACCAGCGTGCCCCCTTTCAATGCAGAGAGACCAGCGTGCCCCCTTTCAATGCAGAATGACCAGCGTGCCCCCATTCAATGCAGAGAGACCAGCGTGCCCCCTTTCAATGCAGAGAGACCAGCGTGCCCCCTTTCAATGCAGAATGACCAGTGTGCCCCCTTTCAATACAGAGAGACCAGCGTGCCCCCTTTCAATACAGAGAGACCAGCGTGCCCCCTTTCAATGCAGAATGACCAGCATGCCCCCTTTCAATGCAGAATGACCAGCGTGCCCCCTTTCAATGCAGAGAGACCAGCGTGCCCCTTTTCAATGCAGAATTACCAGTGTGCCCCCTTTCAATGCAGAATGACCAGCGTGCCCCCTTTCAATGCAGAGAGACCAGCGTGCCCCCTTTCAATGCAGAATGACCAGTGTGCCCCCTTTCAATGCAGAGAGATTACCATGCCCCCTTTCAATGCAGAGAGACCAGCGTGCCCCCTTTCAATGCAGAATGACCAGCATGCCCCCTTTCAATGCAGAATGACCAGCGTGCCCCCTTTCAATGCAGAGAGACCAGCGTGCCCCCTTTCAATGCAGAATGACCAGTGTGCCCCCTTTCAATGCAGAGAGATTACCATGCCCCCTTTCAATGCAGAGAGATTACCATGCCCCCTTTCAATGCAGAGAGATCACCATGCCCCCTTTCAATGCAGACAGACCAGAGAGACTTACCTGCAGCGGCAGCTTTTCCTCAGTTCCCTGCGTCTCCGAGTCCTCCCGCCTCCTCCTCGGCCAATGGCATGCGATCGCCTTTCAGCCAATCAGGAAGGAGGTCTCGGACCTGCTTCCTGATTGGCCTGGAGGAGGATCCGTGTGACAATAGCAAATTTTCATTCACTATTGTCACACAATTGGTGGGCTCAGGGCGCACTGCTCTGTGATTTTTTCAGCCATACGGTGGCTGCGCTGGACATCTCCCAGCCTAAAGATGGAGGCAGCCGCAGACAGTGTGTGAACTGTGTATGTCAGAGTCAGACAGACAGAGTGACACCGCGGATGCGCCCCCCCCCCAGATGTTGCGCCCGGTGCGGCCGGCCCCCCCTGCACCCCCCACGCTACGCCACTGCAGGGTAGGGGTCTCCAATACATTTCACCTGTACGGCTTCTTCAGGGAAGGGTAGGTGCAGTGGGTTCACAAAAATTCATAAAGTTGTTTGTAAAATCAAAGATGGTCCCACATATGTAAAGGCAAGTCGGGTGTCTAAAAGCATTTAGAGGCTAAATTATCCATACATAGGATCAGGTTTCCACAGAAATAAGTATACGCTGCCCTGACTTTCAGACAGATATCCATCCATTATGTAGCACCACCCCCGCAGGAGCTGCTGATTATATTATTGGGTCTACACCCTGCCTAACAACCCAATCAAATTGGCTCGATCCCTCCTCAGGCACAACTGACCCAGAATAGGACTGGACTATCAAATAGATACCCAGGTTGGAATACAATACTTCACTATGCAACAATACCTTGTTACCTTCTTGAATAGTAGTCCTTCTGGGTGACACAATAGAACAACGCACAAGATTGTAATTAACCAAACTTAGTTTACTATATATCAAATTGAATAGGGGAGATACAATACAATACAATACAAGTCCATAAAAGGTTATTTAAAACAGCTTTAAAAAGGTAAAAGAATACCCCCACACTCCTCCTGCATTAAGGCTAGACACAGTACCAGGTAGGTGGGCCTATCTGAGTCCCTCCCCCAGAGTTCTCTTCTTTCTTGTTGATCTTCGCTAGCAAGGTTATTGAATAGAGCTCATTTGTAATCCAGATTAGGAATAAAGATCAAGAGAGAGAAAACAACGAGCTGTTAGTTGTCACCGCAGGGTGTCTGCGTAACTGAGCAATAACTTCTGCGAGAGAGATAAGCCTCTGGCGACTCCTTTACAGACCTTATTGTTTGTCTATGAGTCTCCTGAGAGAGTATGGTGATAAACCCCGGGGTTTTATCACCTCCTGCTGCGCTACCGCTATCTGTAGATAAAACTGTCTCTTCAGCAGATAAAGTCAGTTATTGGGCATGTGCCCTCTCACCAACAGAAGTTTCTCCTTCGCGCGCTTCCACTGCGGTCTCAGTCCTTTGGCTATATGCCAGCCGCGCGGGGTCCTTCTGGCGGATGACTTCCGGTCTCGGCAAACAGCAGTATGACCTCCAGGAATGTGCCTCGTGCTTGAGATGGGACGGTTCCACGTCGTCCCTCCAGGCTAAAAGGCTCTGGCCCAATATCCAGTGTCAGTCCTTCACTCTCGCTCGCTGGTTCCTCAGAGTCCAGCGCAGAAAGGCCCCCCCCTTCGCGCGCTTCTCTCTTCCTTTAAATAACCTCCCCCATAGTGCCGTGCGGTGCAGCCGTGCACCCTGGATCTTGCAAAGCAGCCTGGGAGATGTAGTTTCTTCATCTTGTGAAAAGGAAGTCACAGCCCGGGAAATTCCATGCAGCTACCACTAGAGGGAGCCTAGTTCCTGGATCTTGCAAAGCAGCCTGGGAGATGTAGTTTCTTCATCTTGTGAAAATGAAGTCACAGCCCAGGAAATTCCATGCAGCTACCACTAGAGGGAGCCTAGTTCCTTCCCACATATCAAACAGTGTCTTTAGGCATGTTTAACCCCGCTACACACTCCCCCCACTTGAGAAACTTTGGTCCCCAAAGAGGTCAACAGTATGTACCCTAGTGCATAGGTTGGCATTATACAACAAAAACATTAACATTTTGCTGAAATAAGTCAATCTGAATACATCCAATTTTGTATTCTAATAGCAGTGCAACAGTAAAACGATAAAGTGCAATTAATAAGCAAATAAGTGATTTCTACAGTGTTAATATAGTGCTGATTTCTAGTGCTTTTATATAGTGCTCCTTTAAAAAGCACATGTGCCTTTGCAATTTCTTAAACACTTACATCTTAAAGTTTGTGTTGAAAAAAAAACATCAAAAGGTGAGAAAGAGAAAAAAACATATAGTGAGGTCAGAGCAACAAAATGTGCGCAAACATTAACTCACAAAGTAAACCAAATTGTGAACATCAAAAACTGTGCTTATTATAATGGCCAAACCCAATATCCTTATGTACAAACTTAAATGCAAACGTTTTCTACTTCAATACTTTGTTCTCATGATCTCTCACAGACCCCCCAAAACTTGGGTGGCTTGTACAGTTGTGCCTGGGGGTGAGCTAGGGTTGTCCCCCACCAAATCTACAGTGGAGGAACTAGGCTGGTCAGGAGATCTTTTGGAGGTAAAAACAGCTTCTTCCGAACATTCACCCAATTGATCATAGGTCAGTCTCTTAGGTGGGTGAATGACTCTCCTTTCCCTCTGTTCCCGTGGAGGCATGCTCTCAGAGGTGCTAGGATCAGGCACTTCTGAGGATTCTTCAATGTCCCCCTCCTCATGTTCCAACACAGAGGAACCTGATGGTTCAAGAGAGGTCAGCTCTTCTTCAGAGAAGGGTGCAACCTCCTCCTCAGGATCTTCATCCTCAGCTGCTTCTTCTGGAAGCATATGAAAGGGTATGAATTCAGGGGCTTCTGCCCGAAGGGCTCCTCTATCAGCCAAGTCAGATGAAGACAGGGAGGCAGGTGTGGGTTCTGGCAACTGAGATGACCACAACCAGTCGGGTACCTCCTCTTCATCTTCCAAATCTTCAGATGGAGAACTTCCCTCTCCCTCATCTGGGAGCGTCGTCTGAGATCTGGTAACTGGTCTGGACCGGCGAGAAGTCGAAGGGGCCTCTGACACGTCTTCCACAGGGGGCATACGAACCGCTTCAGAGAGAGGCAGCAAATGGTTCCGATGCCAAGCCTTCAATGGACCCACACTTCCTTCAGGCCGAATTTGGTACACAGGAAGGTTTGGCAGTTGCTTGCAGATAACATAAGGTTGGGACTTCCAGCGGTCTGCCAACTTGTGTTTTCCTGGGACACCCAAGTTTCTCAACAAAACCCTGTCCCCTGGTTGCAGGTCATGGATCCGAACTTTTAGGTCGAAATTTTTTTTATTCCGCAGTCCACGTTGATCAGATGTGGCCTGAGCCTTGTCATAGGCCGCTTTCAGACTCTTCCGCAGTCGGTCCACATATCCTCTATGCGATGCTGAAGAGGTATGATCAGGCGAAATGCCAAAGGCCAAATCCACTGGCAACCGAGCCTCCCTTCCAAACATCAGCCGATAAGGGGAATATCCAGTAGCATCACTGACAGTGCTGTTGTAGGCATGCACAATGGCAGCTACGTGCTTGCCCCAATGCTGTTTCTTCTCTGAGCTCAAAGTCCCCAACATATCCAAAAGAGTCCTGTTAAATCGTTCAGGCTGGGCATCCCCCTGTGGATGGTAGGGAGTGGTTCTAGTCTTTTGAATGCCTAACATATCTAACAGTCTCTTGATCAGTCTGCTTTCAAAGTCCCTTCCCTGATCAGAATGGAGGCGTTGTGGTAACCCATAATGTACAAAGAACTTCTCTACAAGAACTTTGGCTACCGTTGAGGCCTTCTGATCCCTTGTTGGGAATGCTTGAGCATATCTGGTAAAATGGTCTGTTACCACAAGGACATTCCCCTGGCCACTCAGATCAGGCTCTAAGCAAAGGAAATCAATGCACACCAGCTCCATGGGTCCCTGACTTTGTAGATGGCCCATTGGGGCTGCTTGACGTGGCAGAGTCTTCCTCTGTATACACCGGACACAAGAGTGACAGTATCCTTCAACTTCGGCCCTCATACAAGGCCAGTAGAACCTGTCCCTGACAAGCTGAAAGGTTCTTTCGGGCCCCAGATGGCCATGATTATCATGAAGAGCGGCCAGAACTCCCTCTCTGTATTTAGCTGGTAAGAACAGTTGCCACTTCTCCTCCAGATCTTCAGATGGACCTCTCCGGTAGGCCACTCCTTCTCTGATCTGTAACCGGGTCCACTCTCTATGCAACAGACGGGCCCCCTGAGGGGAGTCAGTTAGAAGCAACTCAGGGCTCTGGATCTCCAGAGCTTCCAAGAGAAGTTTTCCCAAAGGGTCTTCCAACTGCTCCTTCCGCAAGTCCCTTTTGGACAGCCGGGGCAAACCCTCCCCTTCAACTTGGGTCACCTGGCAGTAGCATTTGGGTACTCCGATAGCCGAAACCCCAATCTCTTCTGCTCTTGACCCTCCTCGGGATCGAAATTCAGTTCCCTGATATAGGGCACGCACCCCTTCTGGAGCCAAATGAGTCCATTCTTCCGCAGGTTCCTGTGGAACATGCAACCTTCTGGATAGGGCATCTGCATCCCTATTTCCGATTCCTGGCCGATACTTCAGGCTAAAATTGAAGCTAGAGAGGGCAGCCAACCATCGATGTCCTGTTGCATCCAGCTTGGCCGTAGTCAACAGATAGGTGAGGGGATTATTATCTGTCTTGACAATGAATTCAGCTCCGTACAGGTAGTCTTTCAATTTGTCAACCACTGCCCACTTCAAGGCCAAGAATTCAAGTTTGTGAGTAGGATAATTCCTTTCAGCAGGCAATAGGCTTCTGCTCACATAGGCAACAGGTCGCAGATGACCCTCATGCTCCTGATAAAGTACCCCCCCCAGCCCATCTCGGCTGGCATCAACATGCAGTTCATATGGTTTTGTGGGGTCCGCATAGGCCAACACAGGGGCAGTGGTTAGGGTTTCCTTCAGCTGGACAAAGGCCCCTTCGCATTCCGGGGTCCACTGATCCTGGATGGATTCCTTAGCCTTCCGGGGGCCTATGGTGGACTTCGCCGGCTTTACCAACTCAGGGACATCATCTTCTTCATTCTTCAGGAGCTCATTTAGGGGTCGGGCAATCTGGGCGAACCCCTCCACAAACCTCCTGTAATAGGAGCAAAAGCCCAAGAATGACCGGAGTTCGGTCACATTTGTGGGTCTCGGCCAGGAAGCAACAGCATCCAGCTTGTCCGGGTCAGTGGCCACCCCTTCTTCAGACACGATATGGCCCAGGTAATGGACCGAGGACTGATAGAATTGGCACTTCTCAGGAGAAAGTTTCAGACCTTCTTCATGTAGCCTCTTCAAGACCTTTTCCAACCTCTCCTCATGTTCTTCTAAAGTTCTGCCAAACACGATAACATCATCCAAGTATACCAGTACCTCTATCAAATTCATATCTCCAACGGTCCTCTCCATCAGCCTTTGGAAGGTAGCAGGGGCCCCGGACAACCCCTGAGGCATGCGATTGAACTCAAAGAACCCCACAGGGGTGATGAAGGCTGTTTTCTCCCGATCTTCAGGGTGCATGGGGATCTGATAATACCCACTCTTTAAGTCCATCACACTGAACCACTTCGCCCCTGACAGACTCTGTAGGGCATCTTCGATTCGAGGAGTGGTATACTGGTCTGGGATGGTTCTTCTGTTCAGCGTTCGGTAGTCGATACAAAGCCTCAAAGATCCATTTTTCTTCCGGACTACCACTATCGGGGAAGCATACGGGCTCCTGGATTCTCGGATAATCCCGATCTTTTTGAGCTCTGCCAGCTGTTGACGTAGATCTTCTAAGTCACCTAAGGGGACTCGCCGGACTCTCTCCCTGAAAGGCTTGTCCTCACTCAGGCGGATCTTATGAGTGGCGCTCCTGGCACATCCCACGTCAAACTCGTCCTTAGAGAATATTTCCCTACATCGAGCAAGTTGTGCCTTGGCCCTCTTCACCCATTCCGGCGGGAGGGCAGCGTTTCCAGAGCAAAGCTCCTCTATAACCGCTTCACCCTGTTCCTTTTCTTTGAAATCAATGGGGGCAACTGGGGTAGCCGGGTTGACTTGGCCCAGGAGCACTCTGGCCGGTACCTTCACTGGTGTAATAGAGGTGTTTCTGACACTCACTAAAACCCTTCCACGGTTTTCCTGTAACACCTTCAAAGGGATCACCTCAGGGATCACTTCTATCCCTCTCTGTCTCTCCTTTTGACCTGATTCAAAGATAATGAAGGGACCCGGCTGTTGCCATGTGAGTTTGACAGAAGCCTTAAAACAGGCCACCTCTCCTGGCTGTAAGACCTTTTCTGCTCTATCCAGCTTCCAGAGTCGTCCAACTCCTTCTGCGGGGGTCTCTTGCTCCAACACTAATCGTTGGTAGGCCTGCCGTAGCATGGGATGGATCCTTGGCGCCTGAGCATCTTGTCCCTGGACCAGTTGTATCAGAAGGCGCCTTACCAGGTCAGTGTTTGTTCCTACGATGAGAGAGCTTTTGTTGGCCCCTGGTGGACGAGGACAGACCACCGCTAAGGTGTCGAAGGTTTCCGCTTCACCAGCCACTGATGGATCAAAGGTCAACTTGATTGGCAGATACCCGTCATAGGGAAAACTTTGGGTCCCAATACCCCATATCTCCAGATCTTCCAACTTCTGCAAAGGTAGATGGGTAAGATATTTATCATAGAAGTCTCTATACAAAAGAGTCACCTGGGCCCCTGTGTCAAGGAGGGCTCTTGTGTAAATTCCTTCCACCTGAACCGAGACCACTGGGGAGGGCCCGACCAAGTTAGTTGGGAATTCTCTTGATGTAGCCTTGTTATCTGATTCAGTTCTCTGTACCCTGGCCCTCTTCTCCTTTTTCTTCCTTGATCTAGGCCCCCGCCGAATCCGGTGTGCATTGACTTTCCCTCCCTCAGTAACCCGGAGTCTAGAACTGGGGGTGTTATATTTGGGTCTGACCCCCTGACTCAGTTTCCCTGATCCTGCACCACTTCTGGAGTCCCTTAAGACTGGCGGACACCCGGTTGACTCCTTCACCGGTGTCCTCTGAAGTTTCCCGCTGGCTCGCGAGGTTTCGCGGCAGCATTTCCTGAGCTGGGACATACCCTTCTAACATGCCCAACTCCCCCGCAGTTGAAACAAGTTAACAATCTTGCAGGCCGTGGCTCTGGATCTGTGCTGAGACTAACAGGTTCATCTGGCCTCTCCGATATACTCCCCTTGGGTAGAGTGGATACCTGACCAGTCAGGATGGACACCATTTCTATCAACTGAGACACTTGGGTCTTTAGGAGTTCAACTTGAGAGTCACCCTCTTCCACACTTATCACTCCAACCCGGGCAGTTGAGTCAAACTGCCGACTTTTCTTCTTGTTGTCCAACATGACCTCTTCCTCTCTGACCATTCGAATCAGATCGGGGTATTCTAGAATGCCACCATCTCGACGAGTTCGTAACAGTATGGCAATGGGATCTAAAGGTTGAGCCCCTTTCAGAACCTGTCGTGCACGAGTCTCATCTATTTTCCGGGGGTCTATTCCTTTCTTTAACAGAATCTGGTGGATAATCCTATCCAGACGTTTAATGAATTCGGACAACTTCTCCCCCTCTTCTTGATAACAGTGGTCCAACTGGTAGAGAAGTTCAGCCGCGTTCTCCGTCCGACCAAACACATCTTGCAGAATGTCCAAATAATCCTGTGCAGTGCAGTTCTTCTTGCTAAGCTTTAGATTACGTACAGCCTCTAATGCAGGTCCCCTTAAACTCTCTGTGATCCTCTGCTTCTTGTGCTGTTCTGGTACCTCCCATTCCTCCAAAGCCTGAGTGGCGGTATCTAGCCACTCTTCGAACCCATCTTCTGCTGAAGGCACAGGCTGTTTCCCAGAGAATGTCCGGAGCTTCCTATATCCAGTCATCAGATAGCTCGAGGAGTCCCTGCTACATTTTGCCACAATCTCCCCAAGAACAGCACACAGTTCTGAGCTAAAAGTCGACAAAGGTGATGACTCAGGATGCCCTTCTTGGACACCTTTTTCTTGGCTGGATACCCCAGGGGTGGTGGATGAGGGACCCGCAGTAGGAACTCCTGGATGTATCAGGAAAAGTTCTGTTTGGTCAATAGTTTTTACACTGTTTCCATTGAAATAATCAGGGACCCCTTTCCTCCACTCACACAGTGCATACGTGTGTGGGGCAGTGGTGTCAGTTTTTATGTCAATCACCCAGAATTTCCTGTCTGTGGATAGTGCCCTTAAAACAGGGAGGAGCTTTTCTTCAGTCCAGGCTTCTCCCTTGATTTCAACCACCAGGCCATTTTCCACTATGACATTCTCTTCCTTGCACCACTCAGCAGCAGCGACAGGATCCATTTCTGCGTGGGAGGGGATTCTGGGGCTGAGAGGGTTGTGTTGCAGGACTGTAGAAATCCCGGACGAGCCCCCACGTGTAGCACCACCCCCGCAGGAGCTGCTGATTATATTATTGGGTCTACACCCTGCCTAACAACCCAATCAAATTGGCTCGATCCCTCCTCAGGCACAACTGACCCAGAATAGGACTGGACTATCAAATAGATACCCAGGTTGGAATACAATACTTCACTATGCAACAATACCTTGTTACCTTCTTGAATAGTAGTCCTTCTGGGTGACACAATAGAACAACGCACAAGATTGTAATTAACCAAACTTAGTTTACTATATATCAAATTGAATAGGGGAGATACAATACAATACAATACAAGTCCATAAAAGGTTATTTAAAACAGCTTTAAAAAGGTAAAAGAATACCCCCACACTCCTCCTGCATTAAGGCTAGACACAGTACCAGGTAGGTGGGCCTATCTGAGTCCCTCCCCCAGAGTTCTCTTCTTTCTTGTTGATCTTCGCTAGCAAGGTTATTGAATAGAGCTCATTTGTAATCCAGATTAGGAATAAAGATCAAGAGAGAGAAAACAACGAGCTGTTAGTTGTCACCGCAGGGTGTCTGCGTAACTGAGCAATAACTTCTGCGAGAGAGATAAGCCTCTGGCGACTCCTTTACAGACCTTATTGTTTGTCTATGAGTCTCCTGAGAGAGTATGGTGATAAACCCCGGGGTTTTATCACCTCCTGCTGCGCTACCGCTATCTGTAGATAAAACTGTCTCTTCAGCAGATAAAGTCAGTTATTGGGCATGTGCCCTCTCACCAACAGAAGTTTCTCCTTCGCGCGCTTCCACTGCGGTCTCAGTCCTTTGGCTATATGCCAGCCGCGCGGGGTCCTTCTGGCGGATGACTTCCGGTCTCGGCAAACAGCAGTATGACCTCCAGGAATGTGCCTCGTGCTTGAGATGGGACGGTTCCACGTCGTCCCTCCAGGCTAAAAGGCTCTGGCCCAATATCCAGTGTCAGTCCTTCACTCTCGCTCGCTGGTTCCTCAGAGTCCAGCGCAGAAAGGCCCCCCCCTTCGCGCGCTTCTCTCTTCCTTTAAATAACCTCCCCCATAGTGCCGTGCGGTGCAGCCGTGCACCCTGGATCTTGCAAAGCAGCCTGGGAGATGTAGTTTCTTCATCTTGTGAAAAGGAAGTCACAGCCCGGGAAATTCCATGCAGCTACCACTAGAGGGAGCCTAGTTCCTGGATCTTGCAAAGCAGCCTGGGAGATGTAGTTTCTTCATCTTGTGAAAATGAAGTCACAGCCCAGGAAATTCCATGCAGCTACCACTAGAGGGAGCCTAGTTCCTTCCCACATATCAAACAGTGTCTTTAGGCATGTTTAACCCCGCTACAATTATAATACAAAAGAAAACATGGAAAGAGACAGGAGCTTTTTGATCAATTAGACCATCCACTGACAACAGATCCCCTCCTACATTGGAAGCTGTTTAGCTCTCCAGGGACATCCCTTTCCAGGATGTCTAAGAGTTCTAGGACTGCTGTAGTGGGCTTAGTTGACTTTATAGATGAAATACACAGCTATCCAGAGAGGTACAGATAGGTCATAAAGTGCAGATACAGGGGAGATCTATAGCCCATTTAGTCTGCTCACATATACTTTATTTCTAAAATCTAGAAATGCACTTACAGCAGCAATCCAGAAAAGGAATGCATGGATATATATCTACACTGAAATATCTCTTCACACCTAGCTGTTTGTGGATTAGTGGGTTAGTGATGGAAAGGTGGGCATTAAAGTAAATATGTTGCATGTTCTTTTATAAGCAAGACATAGGTTCACTTGAAACCTAACCACATTAATTTTTTAGATAGCTGAAAGTGGCAAATTTGTGAATCCCCAAGGAAGGATGATGAAGCCAACATTTCTGAAAGTTGAACAAAGAGGAGAAAAAATGTATTACATTTACAGGTATCTACTACGTTACCAAAGTTAAACAGTGCATGTATTTTTCAATGATATGTCACACAAGATGCAAGGTTTTGTCTAGAATCATTGGTGTAAAGGCAAAGCTCTTCTGTGAGAATGATCAAATGTTAAGTTATATCTCAATTTACAGCAATTCTATATGTTTTAAATAATATTGAATGAAAGAAGACTAGCTATATCTGTCCGTATAGTTGTATAGCATTAAATAGATGTGTAGACGTGCTAACTATAACTATTTATTTTTATCCGTTGAACAAAGTAGGTTAACCTGTGTTAAAATCTGTCTTATATATGATATTGCTTTGCTTGGTGAATACATTGTAGCCTTAACTCCATCCAGAATCTTGCAAATCAAATATTAGGCATGCCACAGTTGGCCAATGACAGTAAACGTACACTCTTCAAAAATAAATAAATAAATAAAACATATCCAAAATTATCCAGGCATAATATTCTGTCTATAGTCTCATCTCTTATCACTGCCACTATTGCTTCCAGCATCTTACACCACAAAATGGGATCAGGGTTTGCAATTTTCAGTATGCCTTGAAAAACTGTATACTCTTGTCCATTATATCCAAAAGCTCAGTAAATGTCAATTGAAACTAACTAAAAGCTTTTATTAGATATGTGCAGAATGGAAACATTTATTTTGGAAAGATTTATTACGTTACTAATTCTGTTTCGTTGATTTGTTTCAGAATTTGTTTAGTTTTGCTCCATTTAATTTTGTTTTGTTTATTGATTTTGTAATGAATTACAAATTTTTGGAACAATTCAAATTTGAATCGGTCGAAAAATGATCGAATGATTTAAATTCTGTGTGAAGAATAGATGGTTGTTAAGGAGCAGGCCAGGAAGCCAGCCGCCACATCCTTAACAACCGATGACTCTTGCACTTGGCAGGAAGTTCACCCGCCAAGCACCCCACAGTGCACTGTGCGCCACACAGTGCAATCTGGTACCCTAATTGGCCGAAGAGACTAACTCTTCAGGACCTGACTTCAGAGGACTGAAGACCACCAAGTGACCGGGACCCCTGTATACAAGAAGGGGGATGTGTGGTTTAACATTGATATACAGTAGTTCAGTTGATTACCATCTTGTGGGTTAGTGCTCGCTTCACGCAGTAGAGCATCTTGAAATCGGTTCATTTGGCAGGGCATTAAGTTACATAATGCATTGTTTAACTGCATTGCCTTTATACAAACATTTACTCTACCAGCAGTGCATGTGGCATATTTCTGTGTACTGTTATAGAGTGGTAGCATATTAATGCTTAAGTTAGGCTGGCCATGCATTATACAATTTTCTTGTAAATGTTTCCTTTAGATTGATCATAAAACCATATATATGCAGTCAAACCTAAACACTTTAATTTTGTATGCTATTAGGCAGACCCTTGCATTACATAGTGTAAGGTAAATGTAAAGGAAATTTAATAAGAAAATTGTATAATGTATGGCCAGTCCTACACAGGTGTGAGCAGCCTCCAACTTACAACCAGGTGTGACAGTGGGGACTAAGCAGCTTTAAGAGTCATGGCAGAAGAGAGAACCCATCATATCCAGCTGCTCCTGCGGGGGTATGCACTACATTTACTATCATGTAAATCTATACCACCATTCTCACCGATTCTGCAGCTTTGCTGCAGATCTGTCCCCTCTATTTCCAAAGATCAACAGGCAAGCTGGTACATATAGTTTCATAGCTCTAACTTGCAAGGTTCTTCTATTTATTGTTATCACACAAAACTTGATTAGCCACCTGCCTTTAACCACTTTACCACCGGAGGATTTTGCTGTCTTCCGTCCAGACCACTTTTTGTGCTTCGGCACTGTGCGACTTTAACTGACAATTGTGCGGTCATGCAATGTGGTACCCAGACGAAATTTACGTCCTTTTTTTCCCACAAACAGAGCTTTCTTTTGGTGGTATTTGATCACCTCTGCGCCTTTTTTTTTTTGCGATATTAATAAAAAAAGAGCGAAAATTTTGCAAAAAAATGACATTTTCAACTTTGTCTTTTAAAAAATATCCAATATACTCAATTTATGTAATTTTTTTTGGCCAAAATATATTTAGCTACATGTCTTTGACAAAAAAAAATTCAATGAGCGTATTTTTATTGGTTTGCGCAAAAGTTATAGCGTCTACAAACTATGGTGTAAATACTGAAATTTTACGCAGCTTTAATTTCTGACTGCCTATCTCAATTCATGAAGTGCTAAAATGGCAGGGCAGTACAAGACCCCCCCAAATTACCACTTTTTGGAAAGTAGACATCCTAAGGAATGTTCTGAGAGGCATGTTGAGCTCATTGAATATTTAATTTTTTTGTCACATGTGTTTGAAAAATGAATAAAAAATTTTTTTTTTTTTTTTAACACAAAGTTGTCACTAAAAGATAAATTTCTCACACATGCCATGGGTATATGTGTAATTACACCCCAAAATATATTCTGCTGCTTCTCCTGAGTACAGGGATACCACATATGTGAGACTTTTTGGGAGCCTAGCTGTGTACGGGACCCCGAAAATCAATCTCCATCTTTAGGTTTTCTAATGGCGTAAATTTTTGAATTTGACAGGGAAGTGAAGGGGTTAAACTGGGGGAGATCAAGGGGTTAAACCTTTATAGAGGATAGATGGCGGGTGGCCTAAACCTATTCGGGTCTAGCGCAAGTGCAAATTAGGGTCACCAGTGACACTAAATACAGTGATCAGTAGTTATCTGATATACTGTATATATTAGTGCACTGTTTTATATGGAGTGAAGGGGTTAACTGGGGAAGATCAAGCGGTTAAAAGTTTATTAGGGAATAGGTGGCGGGTGCCCTAACCCTATATGGGCTTAGCGCAAGTGCAAATTAGGGTCACTAATGACACTAAATACAGTGATCAGTATTTACCTATATACTGTATTTAGTGCACAGAGTAATAGGTAGTGAAGGGGTTAACTGGGGCTGATCAAGGGGTAAAAACTTTATTAGGGGATAGGTGGCGGGTACCCTAACCCTATTTGGGCCTAACGCAGGCGCAAACTACGCTCACAAGTGACACTTATACAGTGATCAGTAAAATATCTGTATACCACTGTATATAGTGTTCACTGTGAGGGGTTTGGGGGTGATCAGGGGGTGATCAGAGGTGATGAAGGGGTTAAATGTGCCTATGTGAGGTGTGTCAGTGTAGTGTTGGTGGAAACTCACGTTTTTGGTGTGTCTCTGTCTCTCTCCTGGAACCGAAAGGACTTCAGGAGGGACAGTGACATCACTTCCCCTGTCTGTGTTTACATTACACAGACATGGGGACAGATTGCCATTGGTGGGGACCGATCTACAGACACTGACCAAAAATCATTTGTCAGTATCTGGTGATTGATCGGTTCCCTACCGAATGCCATCGGTATCGGGACCCGCGGCACGCGGGAGCGCGCTCTGGAGCCGCGATCGCGCATGACGTTAATACTACGTGGCTGAGCGGTATCGTGCCGCACTGCCGCAGTAGTATTACCGCGCGCGGTCCTAAAGTGGTTAATTCAGTAAGCTACACGCCAAGCCCAGCCAGACCATCCCCCCCTTCTATTTAAACTGAACTCATTGCCTCAGTAACAGCTAGTGTTCCTTGTAATTCCTAGTGGAGAAGATTGTTAGGATACCTTCCAATGTTTTCTTCTGTTCCTGACTTTCTAAGAAGATTCCAAGTGGCCTCTACACTCCTGTTCTGTGCTTTGAGAGACTCCCAGTGACCCCCCCTATTTCTTGTGACCCTTTAGCCAGATTCTTATTTTTTCCTAGGATCTGTTTGCAAGCATCTCTCAGTGTCTTCCAGCTTGATCTCTGTATTCCCGGTGTCTTCCAGCCTGTCCATAATGACTCTGTGTGTTCCTGCTTGCAGCCTGTATCCCTGCACATGTATTGTCTCTAGATCATTCTAGTGGCCCTGTGCCTCAGTTTTCCTTGTGTGCCTTTTCAGTCACTCTGTAAACTCCTGTGAATTCCTGTGTGCCTTTCATTAGCATTATCTGTGTTTGTGGTCTGTTTCAGTGTCTCCCGGTGTGTTTCTAGTCTGTTTCTTGCTTGGTGTCTCTGTTCACAGAGTTTTATGCTTGTCTTTTCATTGCCATTAACTTCTAGTTGTCCAGTGTGTCTCTGTGCACCTGTTCCCAGTGCCTGCATGTTTCCATGTACACCAGCCAGCTTGGGTTGTACCCCCTACTGCCTGTGATCCCTGTGCCTCAGCACTGTAAGAGAAACGTATCTGCTTATCAGCCCTTAGCTCCCATTAGCTGCCTGCTTGGGGGTGTTTGAGAACCACAAACTTGGAATTGTCTGCTGCGCAACCCATCTCCAACTTCAGAAGCTCTGCAGAAGACCAAGAGGTTCCGTAAACTCTGCACCTTGGCCCTTCCAAAGGGCCTTTACCTTCCTTGTATATGTGAAAGGGCTGGGTTCTTCCCTGTCTATACCAATAGGTCCTGCCCTTGACACCTTGTATCCTGCAATTGTATCTTGTGTACCTGCATTCCCTGGGACCTCCGTGCACAGCATTGTTCTCATAGATATTGTTACTCTTAGTACCTGTAAGCTCGGCATCCTACTGCTGCTTTGATATTCCTGTTACCTTGTGAGACCTGCACTCTACTGTCTCTTATCAAAATGCTGTGTCCTGCCTGTCAGTAAAATCAGCACCCCAGTGCTGCAATATACTCCTGCCATTCCTATGAATTCTGTATTCAGTGTTTTCCAAGATTCTTGTCTCTGTGCTTCCCTGTACCAGGTTAGCTGCAGATTGCACAGGTGCATTCTCCAAGCACACCCCCATCCAGCTTGTAGGTTTCAAAGAGTGTCCACAATCCCAATCCTACATGGGTTGTTCCCCGTTCAAGATAACTACTCATCATTTTTTTTTTTTAAATAATGGGAACATGTCTCGGCTCTATGTCTTCTAGGCCAAGTAATTTTGATAGTAAGCTGTAGTGTTGGATAATTATAATATTTCCACTGACACAGAATCTCCTTAAACAGCAGAATTCCTTTTTAATGTACTAGTTTGACAAATCCCTTTTTTCCTAATTTCTAAATATCCTTGTGTACAACATCATGTTTTGTCAGTAAACATATATTTTGAGTGTTTCAGCTTTAATCGAATATAACCACATTACATTCGTGAACTCCAAAATTCAAGTTTTGAAGTTGAAAACAATTCTCCAGAAACTTGTACATCATCAAGCCTTAAAATTCATTTCTAAAGGTTCTTAAGTAGTTTATAGTAGAGCTCCAGTTACTTAGAACTGCCAAGCTTTGACCATTTATCATAATGAAGGAACTATTTGGATATGTGGGCATATCATTTAACCACTTAAGCCCCGGAAGATTTTACCCCCTTCCTGACCAGGGCCTATTTTGCGATTCGGCACTGCGTAACTTTAACGGACAATTGTACGGTCGTGCAACGCTGTACCTAAACGAATTTGATGTCCTTTTTTTCCCACAAACAGAGCTTTCTTTTGGTGGTATTTGATAACCTGTGCGATTTTTTGATCATGCGCTATAAACAAAAAAAAGCGTCAATTTTGCAAAAATAACAATATTTTTCACATTTTTTTATATGAAATTCCCCCCAAAAAATGTAAAAATCAAAATTTTTTAACATTTTCGGCCAATTTGTTTTATGCTACATATGTTTGGTAAAAAAAATCGCAAAAAGCGTATTTTGATTGGTTTGCGCAAAAGTTATCGCGTTTACTATCAAAGGGAAAGATTTTTGTCATTTTTTTTTTTTTTTTTAATGAGTAATGGCGGCGATCTGCAATTTTTTTTGCGGGACTGCGACATTGCGGCGGACAGATCGGACCCTTGACTGACATTTTTGACACTTTTGGGGTTACCAGTGACATTACTGCAGTAATCAGTGCTATACATATGCACTGTTACTGTAAAAATGACACTGGCAGTGAAGGCGTTAACTGTATTGGAGAGGGAGGGGTTAAGTGTGTCCTAGGGGCGTGTTTCTAACTGTGATTGGCTGTGGCTACTAGTGTAAGAACAGAGATCAGCGGTCCTACACAGTAGAACCGTCTGATCTCCATTCTTACACTGGGGAGACTGACAGGCGGCTGTGTTTACATTAGCCGCCTGCCTTTTTCCAGCTCTAACGGACGATCGTGAGTACCTGGCCGACATCGGGTCTGCCGGGCACACGCGCGGGGGAGGGGTCCATGAGCGCGTGGGAGCGTGCCTCTGGCGGCGCGCTCGCTCCCTAGAGCCTCACAGGCTAGCGACATAGCCCTACATTGCTTTGCCTGTGAGGGGCTGACTGCCGACGTAAATAGTCGTGCGGCAGTCGGCAAGCGGTTAATATGCTGTA
Organism: Pelophylax lessonae; assembly: GCF_965119305.1. Taxonomy (NCBI): domain Eukaryota; kingdom Metazoa; phylum Chordata; class Amphibia; order Anura; family Ranidae; genus Pelophylax; species Pelophylax lessonae. Next base: position 146,047,650 of record NC_138779.1, on the reverse strand, counting down.
CATGTCGATGCACAGCTAGAGCAATATTCAAATTTCTTCAACAAAACATTTCAGTCTGATGGTAAAAAGTTGAAGTAATGAGTAGTTTACCAAATACCCTTGCAATGACCAACCCTATCCCCAAACTGCTAGGGTTGATGTCTTATTTAGTCTAGGGGTAGAAAAACAGGCATTAATACTTAACCTTGTTCCTCACTACCTCAGTAGACTTTTCCACTCTCCATTGTCCCGGCATGTCAGCAGTCCTCACTGTACCCCCTTCATGACCAGGGCATTTTTTGCTATTCAGCATTGCGCCACTTTAACTGGCAATTGCATTGTCATGCAATACTGTATGCAAATTAGATTTTTATCATTTTTTCCACACAAATTGAAACTTCTTTTGGTGGTATTTGATCACCACTGTGTTTTTTTTGCAAAAAAATAAATATAAAAAGACAGAAATTTTGAAAAAAAAATGTTTTTCTATTTCTGTCATAAAACATATCCAATAAAATCTAATTTCATCAAAAATGTAGGCCAAAATGTATACTGCATGGTACAGGGTCCTGTGATTGGCCCAAGTACCATAAGATAGCTGTAGGCCAGTCACAGCATAGGAACACAGCTGTAATATATGAATTTGTTTATAACAGCTTTGTTGACATTGCGATCTTGTGATCACATAATCGCCGGGCCCCAAGTACCAGGATCCACATTGTGCTGTGTACGGTTAGGTGGGGCTGGGGGGTGGGGGCGTGTGCCCCTAAATTGGAGCAAACAAACTGACATACATGTAGATGATTTTGCCTGCACATGCAACCTAGCCGCAAAATATGTACTGTGGCTGGTTGGCAAGTGGTTATGCCAGTGCTGAAGAACAGTTTATCTGTTGCTGCAAAAAAACAAGATTCATATAAAAGACATCAGTGCGCTATAAACTGTGTGTATTTCCTCCAAATACTACATACCTTCTTCAGGCCCCACCTACATACCAATAAAAAAAGTTCAAACGCTGCCTTACAAATTTTTTCAGATATGCTTCAAAAAAGCATTCCAAAGGCAGAACACAAATATCTGTGTAACCCTTATGCGTAACGGCTGGCAGTGTACACTCTTTTGTAATGTCTGGTTAGCACAGGGTCGGTATGTACAGTAAATTTTAGTTTTTTTTTAAGTCTGTGCATTAATTTTGGTGAAAACTATTACATAGAAACTTATTTGAATAAAAAAGTTTGATATGCATACATACTAAACTCATGTTTTCCTTAGGGAAGGTAGGCTTTTGAACATTCTAATTTTCCTAAGATTTATTTTAGCCAAAGGCTTTCTGAAACAGAACAGTGTAATTCATTAATAACATATTAGAACTGTACGTCATTCAGCTATCAGTGACACTTAAGCTATTCATCATCGGTCATTTTTCTACAAAGCTGTGTGATCACTGTAATCTCACTTTTCTGATTGGCTACAATACATTTCATAGAATGGTGAAATTTTTTCTTACTACCCCAATTTTTCCAAAATTTAGGGAAAGCAACAGCTTTTAACTTTGTTCGTCAATAATCAAACAATAAACAAAGGAAATGAAAACTGCCCAGATTATTCCAGCCTATCTAATGAATATCACCTTATCTGGGGCATAGCTGGTAAGATACATTTCTCAATATGACTATTTTGTAAAATGATTGCCTAAACATTTAGATCTTGTGAAAGCTTTTACTGTATCTGAGTGTCTAAGATTTTGATGCATCCAAAACTTGCTGAAAGTCTTCTTTGCAGAACAGACAAAAACAAAAGTGCTCGTTATCACTTTTTTAGGGTAGTGTTGAATTGCTACTGTTCAAATATAAATCCTATGTTTTGTCATGTTCTCTATCTTTCTTTTATTACCATCAAAGCAGTAGCTTTCTGGGTGCATTTTCTTCTTCTGTCATACCCAAAACATTCTCCTTTAGGCTCAATCTGAATCTTCTATTTGAGTCTGATGTCATCCATAAAACCCCTCTCCAATAACAAGAGGTATCAAAAAGTGACTTGACCATTCACTGTCTAGGACATAGTTACTTTCATTACACAGAAAAGTCAGTGAGATGTTATCTGACACATATACTGATACCATTACTAACATCATTTCTTATATTACACACTTAACACATACAGTACGTAAAATTTAAATACTACCTCAAAAAGATCAAATGACAACTAGTGTATGGATACAAAAAACAAGTGTATGTCCTTGTAGTCTGAGGTAAATACAAAAGAAAGCAGGGCACACTGAGTTAAATTTAGACTCCACTTTCAGATAAAAGCTAGTATACAGTGCGTTTTTTGATTTACAACCTGTAATCAGATGAAATATTCCCTTTCATGATAATACGCATCATTGATCATTTTAATTCCGACAGGGTCACAATCATAATAGAAAGATCCCTGGAAAGAGGTCAAGCGAAGCAACATTTGGTGGAACATAGGTACATGATTGAAGACCAGAATAACTTCATATGCTACAAGTTAATTATAAAAAAGTTATTACTTATTTATGAAGAATTTAAAATGTCAAGCAGCATACAGTCATTGTCTCCATTCTGGATGTTTTAAACAATTTTAAAAGCTGCCTCATATTCTATTAAAATAAAAAATAGCTAAAAAAAAATCTGCTTTACTCCAGGGATTAAAAAGTAGCAAGCTAGAAATTTGCACTTATCATTAAGGTGTAGAAAGGGGGTTGTGTGGGTGGCTGTACACTGCTGAGCTCCTGGTTCTCCTCCTATTAAACAATCTGCTGCTGTGTCAACAAGATCCCCTGTACCTCTCCTGGTACCAGATCACTCCCTCCAGCTTTTGGGAATGACAAAAGAGAATGCTTGAGGAGGGAGACCTCTCAGCAAATGAATGGGAAGCTTGGGAAAGAAATTGGCTGAACACCACCGCCGGTTCAATAGATTAATTGAAACATATATAAAACTGACCCAAGAAAAGGACAAGGACACAAACCATGGAAAGGTTGAAGTTTTTCACACTGACAACGTGCTTCTTCCTGCAACAAGATCCTGCCCACAAAACATCTATCCATATTCATATTATTGGTCAAGCATTTACACACCTATACATCTATATATGTATAATCGCCTTTCATGTGTCTGCTACAACCAAAACATATTGAGGCAAGATTTGGACAATCTCAACGTGTTTAACACCTTTCCGCCTGGCCTATAACAGATTGATGACCTGGCAGGCCTTTCTTCCTTCTGAGTGGACATCATAGGAAGTTAAAGTCCTCTCAGAAGACACCACTCACATGGCTGCTGGGCCATGAAGCAAAGCAATCTGTCACCGGTTGTGTCTGATGGACACATGGACTGATCACTATACCGACCTGCTGCCAGTATCATGTGATCACTGTGATCAATCACAGCAGATCACATGGCAATTGTAATCAATGGATGGCTTCCCTATAATGCCATTTATTGTATACAAGTGTGCTGCTAGTGGTGATTGGTCACAGTGATCACATGGTACAGACAGGGCTAATCACACCACATTAGCTTTGGCTAATCACAACAAAAGACACTAAATGAATCAGTTGCATTTAGTAAAAATGGTTGCTTGTACCAATGAAATATATTGGTATAAGCAATCATAAAATGCAATAAAAGAAAAAAGAAATGAAAATAAAAAAAATTGGAAAATATTTTTTTTTTATTTCTTAAATTTCCAAACAATTGTGACAGAAAATGAAAAATGAAAAAACTTGCCATACCTCTTAATAAATACCTTGGGCTGTGTAGTTTGAAAAAAGGGGTAATTTGGGGGGGGGGGGGGGTATTTCTACTGTCCTGGAATTTTCGTGCCTCAAAAAATGAAATAGGTCGTCAATACATCAGAATTGATCAATTTTCAGATATATATGATAGTTTGTGGACTATATAACATTCCTACAGACTAAATAATAAACACTTAATTGGGTCATTTTCACCAAGGACATGTAGCAGAATACATTTTGACCTAAATTCATGAGGAAAGGTTATTTATTTGTAAAATGTTATCGGAAATGGATTTGAAAAATTTAACATAAACAAGTCACCAGAACCAGATGGCTTACAACCGAGGGGCCTTGAAACTCAACCAGGTGATAGCTAGACCATTGTTCCTAATTGTTTTGGACAGTTTACTGAATTGGTACCAGTTGATTGGAGAAAAGCCAACGCGGTACCAATATTTAAAAAAGGGGCAAGTTATAGACCATGATCGGCGGCGCGGAGGGCGTATCAGTAAAGCGGTGGGCGAGATCAGTTTATTGGTGGGCGTTATCAGTGGAGCCGCGGGCGTATCAGTGGAGCAGGGGGCGTGTCCTGAGGGGTATAAATTGCTGAGCGGCAGGCAGAACGCGGCGTTTCTTGGTAAGCAGCGGGAGAGAGAAGATCGCTCTACACACAGTGCTGTGCTCCGGAGTAGGCTACAGCCATTGTCCAGCGGAACTACAACTCCCAGTAATCTGCCTGTATGAGGGACTACAACTCCCAGCATACACTGTAATAATGGGGTCCAAATCTGTAATAATATACAACTGAACTACAAATCCCAGCAATCTGCCTGTATGAGGGACTACAACTCCCAATATACACTGTAAAAATGGGGTCCCAGTCTGGAAAACTGAACTATATATACTTCTATACTACAAATCACAGCATGGAGTGTTCTATAGATGATTATATATATATATGTATATATATGTGCGTGTGTGTGTGTATATGTATGTGTATGTATATGTGTATGTATATATATATATATATATATATATATATATACACACACACACACATTTTATATATATATATATATACACACACACATATATATATATATACATACGCTGTCGGCTGTTGGAAGCATCATACTAACAAGCCTACAATCGGGCCGATCGGTCGTCGGTTGTCGGAAGCATCATACTAACAAGCCTACAATCGGCCGATCGGTCGTCGGCCGAATATTTACGGCCGACAATCGGTACGTGTGTACGGGGCTATAAGCTTTAAGCTTTAAGCCCCGTACACACCGATTGTCGGCCGTAGATATTCGGCCGACGACCGATCGGCCGATTGTAGGCTTGTTAGTATGATGCTTCCGACAGCCGACAGCGCACTTTCGGCCGAAAAGAATCTGTCGTGTAGACATTAAAATTCTTGTTGGCCAACACCAGAACGGCCGATTGTTCGCCAGTCAGTACAGAATTCGCCCACAATCAGCAGATTTGCAAGACTGGGCATGCTCAGAGAAGAAAAAACACAGGGAAAGTTAACCATCACATGACATCACTTCTGCAGTCGGCGGACAAAATTCTTGTGCAGTCTTTTGCACTTTTCAGCGGACAGGACAGCCCTGGACAAAAGACGGCCGATCGGTCGGCCGACGATCGGTACGTGTGTACAGGGCATTAGCTTCCAAAAAAAATATATATATATATATATTTAAGTCCATTTGTGAAATCTTGAAAATAAGTGAAAATCTATCCCCTGAAGACTTCCATTGTACAGACAAAATGTGAGAAGGGAGAGGCCAGAGAAGCCAGAACACCTGTTGAGGTTCTCTGATGTGGTGTCTTTTTGCCTATGGGATGCTTTTATATTTGTGAGTATATTTGCTTTTAATAAATTATGTGGTTTTAGGCACTACTACACATTGGCCCCTTGCTCTTCCCTCCATGTACAGTATATCTATTGTGAAGAGTGGCCTTTGGATAACCAGTGGAGGTCCCAGGAGACATTTGGTGGCCCTTGATTGGATGGTTTCCGTGCTTTTGATCTCCTATAATTTGAAGATCATTACTGTTTGGTAAGGGAACTGGCACACTAGATTTCAAGGTGCTTTGGAAATATTGCACATTCATTTTTACTTATTTTCAAGATTTTACAAGTGGACTTGAATATATGTTTTCTTTTTTTTAAGCTTACTACTCTTGTATCATGCATACGTTTCAATTATATGTTTTGTTATTGACACTTTACCATGTACTGTATTTTGATGTACACTGTATATATGTATAAAGTCTTTTATCATGACTTATAATTATATATGATTTATTACTAAGTAGTTGATATTTTGGTTTTGCGCACTTTTGAAGTAGTTAATTCTATGTAGGCTACATATGCCACATACATATCCCACATGGCACTTCCAGGCTGCCCATGTCTTTAAATTGACAATAGCTTGCTTATTGACCCTACAAACTGTCAGAATTTTTCCCCCACAGGCTTCAGAGAGATTCATGGTTTAATAAATCTGTTTCTTTGTCTCTATGAGACAAAGGTTAGTGTTTTCCATGCCTTCCCAGACATTTTTTTAGCAGCTTAATTAATCTGCAGGAGTAGGTTGCATTTTTGTAAGCTTTGCAGTGATTTTAACCACTTGCCTACTGTGCACTTAAACCCCCTTCCCATCCAGGCCAATTTTCAGCTTTCAGCGCTCTTACACTTTGAATGACAATTGTGCGGTCATGCTACACTGTACCCATATGAAATTTTTATCATTTTTTTCACACAAATAGAGCTTTCTTTTGGTGGTATTTAATCATCTCTGGGTTTTTTATTTTTTACAAAAAAAAAAGAATAAACACAGAAAATTTTGAAAAAAAAAAAAGTTTTTCTTATTTTCTGCGAGTAAATTTTGAAAATAAATTTTTCTCCTTCACTGATGTGCGCTGATGAGGCGGCACTGATGGGCACTGATGGGCACTGATGAGGTGGCACTTATGGGCACTGATGAGGTGGCACTTATGGGCACTGATGAGGAGGTACTAATATGCCGCACTGATGAGCACTGATAGGTGGCATTGATAGGCGGCAATGATAGGCGGCACCGATAGGTGGCACTGATGAGCACTGATAGGCGGCACTGATGAGCACTAATAGGCGGCACTGCTGGGCTCTGAGAGGTGGCACTGCTGGGCACTGATAGGCGGCACTGATGGGCACTGGCGGATGGCACTGATGGACACTGACGGGTGGCACTGATGAGCACTGATGGGCGGCACTGATGGACAGCACCATCAGTGCCCACACTCAGTGCCCATAGTGCTGCCAGTCAGTGCTCATCAGTGCCTAGATGAGCAGGCACTGATGGGCACTGACTGGCAGCACTATGGGCACTGATTGTGGGCATTGATGGGGGGCACTGATGGCGGGCACTGTGGGAACTGATGGGGGGCAATTTGTGTATGTTTTTTACCTTTAGTAATCAGGGCACTGGTGATCGGTGCCCTGATTACATTCCTGTGTGTCCCCGGCGGCTGACGGCTCTCCTCCTTCCTCACACTGCAGGCTCTGTGTGAGGAAGGAGCGCTGGCGATGAGAGGTGATCTCATATGTTTACATATGAGATCATCTCTCATTGGACGGTCCGATCACGTGGTGAATGGCCGCTGTGAATGGCCATTCACCAAGATCTGTGATCGGCTGTGTCCAAGGAACACGGCCGACACAGATTTTCCCCGATGCGCGCTCGTGGGAGCGCACGGGGGGAGACTGTCTCTTGAAGGCCTTATAAATACGGCCTCCCGAAAATGTGAGTCCGCGCTGCAGCCGTATATAGGCTGTAGCGCGGATGGGAAGAAGTTAATAAGCAAAGCTATTTTAGGATCTGGGGAGAGAGGTCTGCTCTGGTGTTGAAGACACCCCCTCAATTTATTTCTCATAAAATGTTGCCTTAAGGGCCTAAAATAAAGTTTTTAATTCTCCCCTGCTTTATCCAATAATAAGGAAAAAAGTAAAAAGTTTGGCCTGGACAGGTACTTTGTAAGCTTGTTAAGAACCCATTCAAAGCAAATGAGCTGCTTTAAAGCCATGTACCAAGAAAATGCATATTACAGCAAGCGGTATAAAGAGAGTCTTAGAAAGATGGACTCTTTACTAACTCAGGGGCTGGTATTATATCTGAGCATTTTCATTGATCCCTGTACATGAATCTGGTTTAACATTATGTGAGCAGACTGGTAACTGATAATAAAGAGAGAACAGTTATTAGAATAAGCGTAAGGTTTAAAATGTTAGCAAATACTGTACATACTGTATATCATAAGTAGCAAATAACAGCAACATTTGTAAAACTAAAAACACAGCAAGTAACTACACCATAACTATTGGAAGCAAAATTGATAAAGTAAAAAAATAATACTGACTATAAATGGAATACAAATGAGTCAAGGATAAAACTGTATAATGGCTATACAGAAAAAAAATGCATGCCAATTTAAGGGCTACCATATATGAATGGGCAAGGAATGAAGCGGACAAGCACATAGAAAGGCAGGCTTCAACATCTCACACTGGATACATGGGTCTTGCTGAAGTTGTTGCTCCTTAGCAGTAAGGAACCATACAGGGAAGTATCTATCCAATGTTCATTTTCAGGTGTTCAGACAAAACAAAACACTTCACATAAGCATAAAACAAAATACAAATACCTGCTTACTTCAGCAAGTGTCAGAGTCCCCAAAGAAGGCTTTTGCTTTGCCTTCCAAGTGCTTTTAGCATGGCAAACAGCAAAGCCACCTCTGTAGGTTCATTGCACTCTGAATTATATACACACACACTGATCAGTCAATCATCCAAAATATTATGAGCACCCAACATAACCTGTCAAGGCATGGACTCCACTGGACCTCTGAAGGTATGCTGTGGTATCTGGCACCAAGAAACAGATCCTTTAGGTTCTGCATGTTGTGATGTGGGGCCTCCATGAATTAGTCTTGTTTTTCCATTACATCCCACGGATGCTCAATTGGATTGAGATCTGGGGAATGCGGAGGCTTGGTCAACACCTCAAACTGATTTTCTGTGTCCCTCAAACTTTTCTTGAATTCGTAAAACCAGGCCACCTTCTTCCATTGGTAACAAACAAATAGCCCCTGCCCCCACCTATAACTGGCATTCACAGCAAAGAGCACATGTCCAGTGTGCACCCTGTGCCATTAAGGAGGAATGGGCTACCTCCAGGCCCACCTGCCATCTATCTATCTATCTATCTATCTATCTATCTATCTATCTATCTATCTATCTATCTATCTATCTATCTATCTATCTATCTATCTATCTATCTATCTATCTATCTATCTATCTATCTATCTATCTATCTATCTATCTATCTATCTATCTATCTATCTATCTATCTATCTATCTATCTATCTATCTATCTATCTATCTAAATGCTTGCGATTCCAAGGTGGAAGCTCTCATAAATTTACAAGAGTTAGGACTGCAGATAATACTGGGATGCCCTGAACCTCAACTCACCAACCAGCTTACACATGTATTTGCAAATAAGTGCTAACTAAATCCCTGTTTTTAATGCATACTGTTAGACAGGTTGATTAGGTTGATAAGCAGACTGGTTGGTGAGTTGAGCTGAGAATTTTCTCTGTTTTTGTTATGCACGCGTTGCCCTTCCATTTGCTCCTTGGTGTAAAGGCCAGTTATAGGTGGGAGCAGGGGCCATTTGTTTGTTCATCAGGGCTCTGAGAAAGAGGGTTCTCCCTTTAAACACATCCGCCAAGCCATCACAGACACCACCCAGTCTCTTTGTATCATAGGTGTATTCCAGCAGTCCTGGAGGTGACCTTTTTCCACTTGTATTGATATATGCATGCACATCATGCATTTGTGAGTATAATGTGTGTTGCTTTTTATCTTGTAATAAACATTCTTATTGACAATGGTGTTTTTGTTGTTTTGCAGTACATTTGGATACCCATGGTCCTGAGGGGGCAGCAAGACTCTAGGCTCAGATAATAAAGACTAGACAGGCCATTTACTTTCAAGCATACCACTTAAGCACAGGAGAGCAATGTTTTTGCACCTTCTTCCATTGCTCTGTGGTCCAGTTCTGATGCTCATGCCTATGGGCCCACATGCCCATTGCAGGCCCGTTTTGACTGTCGACATGGGTCCTCATGGGCACCCTTATTGGTCTGTGGCTACGCAGTCCCATACACAACAAACTTTTATGCATTGTGTGTTCTGACACCTTTCTATCAGAACCAGCATTAACTTTTTTAGAAATTAGAGCTACAGTAGTTCTTCTCTTGGATTGGACTAGACGGGCCAGTGTACACTCTCCATGTGCATCAAAGAGCTTCGGCTACTCCTGACTGTCACTGGTTCACTGATTTTCCTTCTTTAGATCACTGTTGGTAGGTCATGACTACTGCAAACCGGGAACATCGCACAAGAGCTGCAACTTTGAAACATGCTTTGACCCAGTCGTTTATCCATTTAAATTTTGTCCTTGTCAAAGTTGCTCAAATCCTTGCCCAATTTATTTACTTTCAACACATAAACTTCAGGGTCAACATCTTCACTTGCTTCTTAATAAATCCCATTCACTTTCAGATGCCATTGAAATGAGATAATTAATGTTATTCACTATACTTGTCAGTGGTCATTGTTCACCCATGTGTGTATAAAAATATGATCTATGGTTTGTAATCATACATGATAAATGTATGCTTTATACCATTAATAATATTTATGCATATAGTATTGCCAAAGGATGGTATTGTATTTCAATGCCACGTAGCCTGGCATTATAATTTATTAATACTACAAATTAAAATTGTACATTTGCTGACACAAAAGATTGGCATCACACTTACAGATTCCAGAGTTAGACCATAAAACCTTTACTGCCACCAGGAACTGTCGTTATTTCTACTGGCACCAAAAGCTGGAAATATATTTATTTGCTGGCACTGAGAGCTGAAAATATTTTTTTCAGACACAAGAAGCTGGAAAGATAGTTAAACTGTTTTCCTTTTTAGAAAATGGATGCACAGAATCTTATCCTCGCCACATATCATTTGACAAGGAGAGACACTGATCAGAAGAAAGTATAAAGGCAAAGGACACACTCCTGCCATGGCCCCAGTTAAGCAGACTATGAAAAATGAGTACGCTAAAAATGTTTGGTTGATCCCATGCTTAGAGGAAGCATGAATGATATAGTGTACTATAATGCATTTGTAAGTTCTATAGTACTTTTTATAGCGGTTTATACATCAGACCAAAAAGTGGGACAAACTACATAAAATGCTCAAAATCCTCATGCTTTAAAAGTATCCTCAACCATCTGGCTCCTATCCCTATAGCATATTTGTCGTGACAAACTTTCAGGATTATGGTGAGTTGTTCAGAATGAAACAGGGAAGTATTTCCTCATTTAGCTCTCTTTCATTCTATTGATGAAACACATTCCAACTATACTGCTTTTTCCTCCTGTAAACTTTACAACCTCTGTATCTTAGCAGCAAAAAAAAAAAAGAAAAAAGAAATGCATTATAAAAAGTAAAAGTCCGATTTAACTGAATCATTTTAAAAGCATTGAGACTTGACAAAATTGATATTACCAAACATACACACAATCAAAAAAAATTCTAAAACATCTGGAACCCCTTCTTGAAACTCATATTTCCCCAAAAACAAATGATGAAAAGTATTGATGCATTTAAAAACAGATCATATTAACACAGGACACAATTACAATTCATGCATTATATAAATACAATATAAAATCATTAAGCAAACCATTACTTTTTCAGCAGCCATGATATACATGTCTTGAGTGCTCTGAAGCTCTTGACTGTTTATCTGTTTATTTATTTATTTTGCTTAACTTTATATCCTCTTGTATTTGGTATAGTGTTATTGAGTTTGAAGAGCACCATGGTTATAGACCAGAACAAATCCCGCTTTTTCTCATCTTGACTTCCTTGACAAGAGATTATTCCCTCTTTTCTGTTTCTCTTTTCTCTTTTTTTGTCTCTTCATCCTATATACCACTTGTTACATTTTTCATTATATACAATGTCATACCAAAATGTTACCTTTGTTTAAAGTGGATGCAAACCCCATTTATGAAATCTGACCTAGGCACATATATCTGTAGTGTCTACTTATCTCTCTCCAAAGCCGTAAGTCCCGTGTCTTTCTGCTGCTCTGTTCCTCTGTTTCCAGCATGATACCTTCTGACAAGTTCTCTGACACAGGAGATAAAAGCAGCTGGAAATTTGTGTTGGGGTGGTGCAAAGAGATAGGTTAGCAGAGAGCTGGTCTATTCACAGCACAGCTCTGTGTGTTTCTTCCTTCATCTGCCTATGTGGATGGGGGGGTGCCTTTCCTCCAATCAGCTGTCACACAGTGTATGCCAAGACTAGGGATGATCAAACGGTTCGGGTCGACCATACTAGGGATGATCAAACGGTACGGGTCGACCATCGGTTCGACCCGAACATTGGGTGTTCAAAATTCGGCCGAATTCCAAACTTTTTGCGGTAAAAGTTCGGAATTCGGTCACCAGAACCGCCCAATATGCAATGGGACATGAACTGGGCTTTAAAAGCCCGTGATTGGCCCAGAAATGTCAGTAAAAGACAATTGAGGGGGCAAGAGTCTGCTAGGAATGTGATTGGAGTGACTATGGGGTCCAGAGGCCAATCAAGAGTGAATACGCCCCCCAGTATATAACATAGCCCGCCAAACCTCTAGCACTGTAATACAGAGGCTGTGGAAGAGAGTGGAAGCATTTTGTGTTTCTCCTGCTTCTTGTAAAGCTCCAGTGTCATTTTGAAATTATCTTCTGCTGTATGGAGCTGTTCTTTTAGTGTGAGGAAAGGGATATGCAGTGTAGTTAGGGTACTATATACCACTATAGTTAGATTCAATAATCTAGTTTTTGTAGGGATACTTTTAAGTGTCAGGGTGACCGTAGTGTAGTTTAGGGTGACCTGACTCTGCCATGTCAGGGTGACTGAACTCTGCCATGTCAGGGTGACCGTAGTGTAGTTTAGGGTGACCTGACTCTGCCATGCCAGGGTGGCCGAACTCTGCCATGTCAAGGTGACTGTAGTGTACTTTAGGGTGACCTGACTCTGCCATGCCAGGGTGACCGAACTCTGCCATGTCAGGGTGACCGTAGTGTAGTTTAGGGTGACCTGACTCTGCCATGCCAGGGTGACCAAACACTGAGTAGGAGGGTGAAGCAGATCCACCACCAAGTAAAGTGCCAAAACATGCTTACCAGACGGATGTAATAGACAAGCATTCAAGCTAAAGCCATGGCAAACTGCAGATAACAATCACAGGGTCACCATCCCAATCCTCTTCTCAGATGAAGGTCTCACAGATAAAGGTCAGAAAACAAATCGGAAACCGCTCCCATTCTTCTAGACTTGACCTGACCTGGTTAGCTGGAACATCCGCTATAACGTCAGAAGAAGGCGGGAAAAGTGCTGACACGTGTCACAACACCCTCATAGACTGCTCGCTGCCTAAAGAAAAGATGCAACAATAGGATAACATGGGTATGAATGGGGGGGTGACCAGCGCTATGGAGTGATGGAGACAAATGTATATAGGTGTAGAAGCTGCCACCAACCAGCCCCTAAAAAATTAGGAGCCAACAATGTTTGGGAAAAATCACACATCCTTGTTATGATACATTCTGTTACACTTCCCAAATGTTTTTTTATTTTTTGCACTTAGTGATATTAGCTTTATTTTCTCACAGCACTTCAAGCATTTCTGGGGCGTATCACATTTAGCCCATTTTTTGTCTCTGCGATTTTGTTTCTGCGTTTTTGCACTCTGCACCTTATTATTATATATTGTCTCACCATTTATATGTTTTATAATAAGATCACTTTGTAGCATCTTGACACATCTATAATACCAGGTAGCGCCATTTCCAACCTATCCTTTTTTCCCAAACAATAGGATAACATGACATAGTTGTGATAGATTAGCAACTATTGTGAAACTGTAATTTAAAATTCGAAGAATTCATTACTTACAAAGGAATATAACATTAGCTGTGTAGATCTCTTAGGAAAGGAAAGGGTGGAGGTATGTAACAATTAAGAAGAAAAGGCTAGACTTCAAGGATGACCTCCCAAGGGTCACCATTACAGATGCGCAGTACATGACACGTGGTGGAGCCAAGCCGACCACTGTGTTTGAAAGAGTTGACTTTTGCCATTTTTCACAGAGAACATAGGTTCAAATAGGGTCTGAGTGTTGAGGGTCATTAGAAAAGACGAAAATTCTGGAGGGTCTTGTTGTTTCCAGCAGGATGCGATAACTTTCTTTGCCGCTATTAAGCAATGAAGCATGAACGGGAGCTGATTTTTGGACCAACGTTCATAGTGTAGTAGGAGGAGAGCCATGGCTGGGTCAGGCAAGTAGTTAATTCCAGGGACAGATGATATGAATTGAAATACTTTCTCCCAGAATGGAATAATTTTTGGGCAGAGCCACCATATATGCAGAAGGAATCCTGCTTTTTCGCACTCGCAATGGCGTATAGTACCTTTGATGTAGTAGCTTTAGGTGTGATTTCCAGTGTGTTGTACAATGGGATACTTTAAGTAGGTTGTTAGTTGCAGTGATCCATTGTGAAAGATTGAAACTGCAAGATAGATCCACTTCCCAATTTTCCATAGACTGGGAATTCCCATAAGGAGGAAAAGATAGAAAGATTCTGTAGAAGTATGAGATACCTTTCTTGTTAGTTGTAGATGACATGAAGAAGGTTATAACATCTTGGGAAACCTGTATGCTTGGCTTGTTGAGAGTTCCCAGTATGTGTCTGACATGTAGGCATTTGAAAAAATAGTTTTGTGGTAGACAAAAGCGTCTCCGTAGATGTTTAAATGATAGGAGGTTCGATTTTTCCATGAGATGACTGACTGATAGTATACTTGCCTCAGACCAACTCATAAGCGAGAGGTCACTGGTGAAGAGTTCCAAGGTGCTTAAGGGTAGGAACTGGAAGTCAACAAATGTATGTTTATGGAGGATGCGTCTGGAGTTTAGCCAGGAGGGCACGGCTGCTTTAATTGTGTAGTAAGGGGATGGTGCAGGTGAGAGATCCATAAGAAGTGCACATAGGAATCCTCTGAGTATTCCACACACATGAACTTTAATGACATCCCAGTCTTAGTCTGTAGGGTTCAATATTGAGTTGGCCCATCCTTTGCAGCTATAACAGCTTCAATTATTCTGGGAAGGCTGTCCACAAGGTTTACAGTAGGAGTGTGTCTATGAGAATGTTTGACTATTCTTCCAGAAGCGCATTTGTGAGGCCAGGCACTAAAGTGGACGAGAAGGCCTGGCTTGCAGTCTCCGCTCTAATTTATCCAAAGGTGTTCTATTGGGTTTAAATAAGGACTCTGTGCAGGCCAGTCAAGTTATTCTACCCCAAACATGCTCAGCCAAGTCCTTATGGACCTTGTTTGTGCACTGGTGCGCAGTCATGTTGGAACAGGAAGGGGTCATCCCTAAACTGTTCCCAAGATGTTGGGAGCATGAAATTGTCCAAAATGTCTTGGTACTCTGACGCCTTAAGAGTTCCCTTCACTGGAGCTAATGGGCCAAGCCCAACCCCTGAAAAACAACCCTACACTATATTCCCCCTCCACCAAATGATTTGAACCAGTGCACAAAGCAAGGTCCATAAAGACATGGATGGAACAGGAAGGGGTCATCCCTAAACTGTTCCCACGATGTTGGAAGCATGAAATTGCCAAAATGTCTTGTTACTCTGATGCCTTAAGAGTTTCCTTTACTGGAGCTAATGGGCCAAGCCCAACCCCTGAAAAACAACCCTACACTATATTCCCCCTCCACCAAATGATTTGAACCAGTGCACAAAGCAAGGTCCATAAAGACATGGATGAGCGATTTTGGGGTGGAGGAACTTGACTGGCCTGCACAGAGTCCTAACCTTAACTCAATCAAACACCTTTTGGATAAATTAGAGTGCGGACTGTGAGTCAGGCCCTCTCTCCAACATCAGTGCTTAACTTCACAAATGCGCTTCTGGAAGAATGGTCAAACATTCCCATAGACACACTCCTAAACCTTGTGAACAGCCTTCCCAGATGAATTGAAGCTGTTATAGCTGGAAAGGGTCAGCCAACTCCTACGGACTAAGATTGGGATGCCATTAAAGTTTGTTCTTGTGCGTGGAAAGGCAGGCGTCCCAATACCTTTGTTAATATAGTGTACAAGTGTGTGTGTGTGTGTGTGTGTGTATATATATACACATTATAAATATTCTGTGCAATTTATTTTGGACTGTATTCAGTTCACATTTATTCACACTTATTTCAATCTTAGCACTTTTTATTATTATTATTATTATTATTTTTTTTATTATTATGGAATGGCTATGGGGGCAATATTTGCTCCAAGTTGTGCTAATTTTTTTAATAGATTTTTGGGAAGGCAATATGGTAGGTCCATGAAGCTATATAGAGAAAATCTTTCCCACTTTGTCAGATATATGAACAATGTTTTTATTATTTGGAACAGTGTAAACAAGGAGTTGCTTTTGTTTGTTTACTATTGCAATAGTAACTAATTTGGGACTGGGTTAACATATGGCATGTCACTGATCATGAAAAGTTGTTTTTTTAGACTCAGAACTTACCCATGATAAGTTTGGCAATATCATCAAAAGGACTAATTTCAAACCAATGTCTGGTAAATTGTATTTGCTTGCTAATGGTTGGAATTGTCCTTGCTGGATTTAAAATATTCCTCTAGGGAATTTTTGCCATTTAAGAAGAAACTACACAACAAAGAGGATTATTTCATACAAAGGGAGCTTTATTGTACAACAATTTTATACAATAGCTATAACAAAAGGGCTTTTTTATATTGCATTTAAGAAATATGCAAACTATAATATTGTGATTGCTGAAAGGAGCTGTGAGGCAAATGCACGATCTGTTCATTTTTCTACCCAATACAATACAAAATCCAGTAGTATTAGACATATCCTGGATTCCAATTGTAAGATTTTAATGCAGGATTCCGTTTTAAAATTATACTCACCTGATAAACCCCAGAAGATTTTCAGAAGACTCTGGTTCATTATAAAAAATAATTGTAGTAAACAGTGTAGGGTCCAAAGGGTCACTTCAAGTCTTGTTATTTTCAGACTTTGAAGGGTTCCTCAGATGTGGGAAATTTAAGTGTGGTGCCTTTTTGTTTATGGTGCATCTGAAAAAAATAAATTCACCAAGGCAAAGCATAGCTTTGCATATCATTTGTATCTGTGCACTTATGTATATAAAGTTCAATCTATTTGTGTTGAAGGGTGGATATCTATCCCTAACTACCGGTAACTGCTGGATATGCACATACATGCAGATGCTTACTGACGGTCGTCTATGGCTCCCTGGCTCCTTTCAGTCTGTCATTTAGTCTAGCAGGCTGAGCAGTTGCTACTGTTTGACTGAGATCCCAGTCAAAGATATATTTGCTGCACCATGGCCAAACATGGTTTGTGAACTAAAGGCCCTAAACTCGCTATTTGTCACTGAAGCAATTTCATCAAATTTACCTATAGGAGAAAGATTAAAAAGCCCCTGTTAGAAACAGCTTGTTGTAATGTTCTGGTACCTTTGGGTACCCTAATTACTCTTTCATAAGTGTATGCGCCCCACCATTCTCTTTTGGTAAGGTGCGCATACACCTTTAAGACTGATGCTGTCATCACTGAGCGCCGGACTGGATGGCTATTTAGATCGCCGGCTCTCACTCACATGTAGCTCTGCATACTAAGGACTATTACTACATCTGCATTATCTAAGATTGCTAGCTCTTGAGCCTACTACCACCTGTTCTTGCACTGGGTTGATCTCTCTTGTATGTCCACCTGCTACTCTGTCATCTGCTACCATACATGATTGCTAAACCTATCTGCATCCCATCTGCTACTATCTTACTTTCAAGAACATTTCCTTTCAAGTGTCTGTCATCTACCATCTCTACCCAACCTGTCTCTTCAGCCTATCATCACTGTGTTACTATATACATAAGTCACTCTAGGAAACATCTTATTGAGTGTGTGTATTTACTTGCTGAATTGAGATCATCCACACATGATGAGTCATTGAGAGTTGGGAATGGTGTCTTAGCGTTTCTCTACATGACTACTGAAGTGGAATATTTCTGCAGCTGAAAATCCACATCATACATAAAACGCAGGAGCGTTACACTTGTCCTCTCATGTCCCCTTGAAGCTATTAAAACACATGCCCCGTCCTAACTTTTTAACATTATTCATGTAGGAAGTGGTGGAGTCTGCACAGGATAGAGGCCAGATTCAGTGCCAGTTGTTGTACTTTGATTCAGGTTTCGAATTGTAGTATATTGCTACTCAAGTTTAAATTTGATTATTTATTCCCCTAAGCAAGCAATTAGAAAGGGTGTCCTGACTGCCTAGGATCATGCACCTAATGGCGACAGCCCTCTGTGATTGATCTACAAATTGTTTGTGAATGTCATACTATTTATTGACTTTATAATTAATAAATGTAGTATCTGCTTTAAAGGGAGTCCCCGAGTTACAAACATCTGACTTACATACAACTCATACTTACAAACGGAGGGAGACAACAGGAAGTGAGAGGAAATCCACCCCTATGAAGGGAAATTCACTCCTGTAAGAGTTCTCATGGGAAAATGGGGTCCCCACTGAAGCTTTATCACCAATACTTGTTTTCACGACAACCAAAAATTTTCAAAATCCAATTGTCACAGGGACACAAAGTGAGGTGACATTTTCTGAACAGGGGCACAGACAGCAAAACTATTTTTATATGGGTGTTAACCCTTTCCTATGCTATCCAAGAAACATATTTTGTTGGCTAGAGTTACACTTAAAAAATGCACCTGTTCCAACTTATATACAAATTCAATCTACAAGTTCCTCTTGCTTGCACCCTCCCCTTAGTGCCACATTTGGCACTTTTTGGGGCAGAGTGGGTACCTGATTTTGACAGGTACCTACCTCCCACTTCCAGCTCAGATCCGGAAGTTTGCCCCCCCTCCTTCCAACACAGTTTTCTGGGACACATCCCAGGTTCCAGAAGACTATGGGACCAGTCACAAGGCACAGCGTGACTCTCATATGCGCAGTAGGAAACCAGCTGAGAAGCCATAAGACTTTATTTCCTGTTTGACTTATTAGAGATGCCGGCACCTGCACCTGAAGCTGAATGAAGAATCAGCCTCGGTGATGAGATCGCTGGATCTCTGGACTATATCTTTAATATAAGTGTAAGTGTTCTTATATTAAAAGTCAGCAGCTAGAGTATTTGTAGCTGCTCACTTTTCCTTTTTTTTGGGGGGGGGGGGGGCTGGAGTTGCTCCTTAAGAACAAACCTACAGAACATATCTTGTTTGTAACCACTGCCTGTACTGTTTTTCTTCTTGCTGTTGCACTGTTCAGTACTTCAGTGGAGTACTGTTTCCAGATGTGGATGTTGACTATTTAGGATATTTCGGAATGAACACTTTATCTTGTATTATCCAGTGACTATTTTTATTATAATTTATACCAGGGTCTGAGATTAATTTTCCAGTGAGAGCACCCTGTTTTGTGTAAATATCTTGAATAAACAGAACCGAGAGATTTGATTCCAAAAGAGGGAAAGTCCTATCAAATGAGGGAGTGTTGGGAGCTATGTACAGTATTATTTTCAAATATATATATATAGATATATCTATATATATATATATATATATATATATATATATAGTGGGTGAGAAATAACTTTCATTATTTCATTGTATCAGATATTGCAATAATGTATACCAGGGTTCTTCAAACTATGGCCCTCCAGTTGTTCAGGAACTACAATTCCTATCATGCCTCGACATGTCTGTGAATGTCAGAGTTTTACAATGCCTCATGGGATGTGTAGTTCCGCAACAGCTGGAGAGTCGTAGTTTGAGGATCCCTGGTGTATACAATGGTTTTATAACAAAATATATACTGTACATTATATTATGATCTAATTTATCTCATTTATTCAGCAAGTTTTAACAGAGAAAGAAAGAGATGAATCATCAGGAGAGTTTTTTTTTTTTTTTTTTAATATACAGACATACATGCAGTATTTCTTAATTTCTTACTGATTAAATGCAATCTAAATGACTCTTAAGAACAGGTATATTGTGCCACTTTAGAATGGAATTGCATGGTATCAATACTGCAGATAGAATGACTTGTAGAGGTAGAAAAGTTGTTAACAGATGGTGAACAAACATGTGGCTATTCTTGGATTTATTAAAGCTGGATCAAAAAGAAGGCAAAAGTCAGTCCGATTGCTTTAAGTTACACTAGTCAGCAGCGCACATGCTATAAAAGCCTGTCTTTTTCACCATGTAGAGAAGCATCCTTGGGGCTTGAATCAACAGATCACCGTCAGTGGTCTTTTTCTATGATTATTACAAAGCTGAGTAAAAACATTGGCTATATATGTGTAGTTAGCTTTCCCCAAATGGCTAGCAGATCCAAAGTCAGCAAATAATTCAGCAACAGAGATCCTGTAAGTTCATAGCTGTTCAATGAGTGAAAACTTTATATCAAACTTAGCCTGTGCCCTGAAGGTTAAGATGCCTGCAGCATTAGGCTGGCACTATTATAAGCATAATAAGCATAATGCACAGTAGTGAGACCTTGGGAGGTGTGATTTCAGTCCTGTACTTCAGAAAAAAGAGATGCCAAGCTGAAAAAGAATCTGCAAAAAAGAGTCATTTAAATAACAGATTACAATGAAATGGTATTAAGCTAGTAAAAGCCTAAAAAGGTTTATGCAGCCATTTTTTTTTCTTGATACGTTAGATTAATTTAAAAACATTTAGCCTGTGGAGATTAAATAAAAACTCAGAATAAGGTCAGGACGGTAATTTTAGGTAAAATGTGTATAATATATGTGTATGAAATTTCAAAAATAATTAAAACTTGCATATCATGCTCTTATAGGTGTAAGTTTAACCACTTCAGCTTCGGAGGGTATTACCCCCCTAATGACCAGGCAAATGTTTGCGATTTGGCACTGCATTACTTTACCTAACAATTGCGCAGTCGTGCGACACTATATCTAAATACAATTGATGTCTTTTTTTTTTACCACGAATAGAGCTTTCTTTTGGTGGTATTTGATCACCTCTGCGACTTTTAGATTTTGCGCTATAAACAAAAAAAGAGCGACAATTTTGAAAAAAAACACAAAATTTTTTACATTACCAATAAAAAAATTAAAAATAATCTATTTTTTTCATCAGTTTAGGCTAATTTGTATTCTGCTACATATTATTGGTAAAAAAATTTTAAAAAAAGCGTATTTTAATTGGTTTGTGCAAAAGTTATAGCGTTTACAAACTACGGGATAGATTTATGGACTTTTTTTTTGTTTGTACTTATTAGTAATGGCGGCGATCAGTGATTTTTAGCGGGACTGCGACATTGAGGCGGACAAATCTAATACTAAGTGACACTTTTTGGGGACCAGTGACATTAATACAGTAATCCGTGCTAAATAATATGCACTGTTACTGTATAAATGACACTGGCAGGGAAGGGGTTAATGCTGTGGGTGATCAAGGGGTTAAATGTAAGCCTAAATGTGCTTGCTAACTGTGGGGGGGGGGGGGGCTATGTGAAAGGCACACAGAGATCGGTGTTTCAGCTTAGCTGAGACACACAATCTCAGCGTGCCTGTCTGACAGGAGAGCCATCTGCTTTGTTTACATAAATAAGCGGCTCCCCTGTCACTTTCCCTGAAGATTACGGGAGGCCGGCGGCGATCGAGCCCACTCCTCCCATGGTCTGGCTCTCGCTGTGTCTAATCACGGCAGGAGCGTGGCTCTGGCAGCGCATGCCACTTGCACATAATCATGCACATTCGCAGTTGAGCTGCGCTGTTGCAGTAAATCAGCGTGGGGCAATCGACAAGTGGGTAATAAATGTACCACATGTTCAAAACTCTGTTGGGCTAATCCATGCAGTACCTTAAATATTGGCAAATGTTCTAAAATCTAACTTTAAATGCATATAATGATAATGAAGTTTACCATATATGTAAAATGTATGCTATTTACTATTACTACATTGTCACTTCTTCACATTTCACACAAGCCCTAACGCCATCTAATGTTTGAGTGTTTAATATTTTCCCCTCCCCTCTATTCTCAAAACGCATTGTAATAAAATTGAGAGCTGCCTTGCCTGTCAGAACAGCCAGGAGTTTTACCATAAGGGCAGGGCTGCAGAGGGTTTGAAGGTTTGCGCAACCACCTTTAGGCATCTGCATTTTATTTTATGTTTAATAGCAGTTTTTTATTTTATTTTTATTTTATTTTTTAGCTGAACTTTAAAAAACAAATAATGTGTATGTTATAAAATATAGTTTTAATTAAATCTGCCCTTGGTTAAATTAGTATTGTTACTGAAAGAATTGTTTTACAAGGGGATCTTTTACAATTACTTTAAGCATGTGCTCATGGAAAAAAAGGATATAACTTGCATCCAAGCAGCCATCTCTAGCTACTTTCAAATCAATGGAAATCATAAGAAAGTTTTTAGATATACTGTGCATTCAACTTGTATGTCCTTTGATATGAGTCTGAACCAGATTTTAGACCATAGCATGGGCTCGCCCGGCCACAATAAATAATATATATATATATATATATATACTGTATATTGACATATTGTGACAGTGCTGCACCTTTTCCTGTTTTCAGAAGGGTTGTCACGCTAGGTTCTCAGTTTTAGGATGTCTTGTAACTCCTGGTTTGGGTTCTGTAGCCTAGAAGATGTCACGCTGGGTTCTCAGTTCCAGGATGTCTTGTAACTCCTGGTTTGGGTTCTGGAGCCCAGAAGATGTCACGCTATGTTCTCAGTTCCAGGATGTCTTGTAACTCCTAGTTCGGGTTCTGGAGCCCAGAAGATGTCACGCTGGGTTCTCAGTTCCAGGATGTCTTGTAACTCCTGGTTTGGGTTCTGGAGCCCAGAAGATGTCACGCTATGTTCTCAGTTCCAGGATGTCTTGTAACTCCTGGTTTGGGTTCTGGAGCCCAGAAGATGTCACGCTTTGTTCTCAGTTCCAGGATGTCTTGTAACTCCTAGTTCGGGTTCTGGAGCCCAGAAAATGTCACGCTGGGTTCTCAGTTCCAGGATGTCTTGTAACTCCTGGTTTGGGTTCTGGAGCCTAGAAGATGTCACGCTGGGTTCTCAGTTCCAGGATGTCTTGTAACTCCTAGTTCGGGTTCTGGAGCCCAGAAGATGTCACGCTATGTTCTCAGTTCCAGGATGTCTTGTAACTCCTACTTCGGGTTCTGGAGCCTAGAAGATGTCACGCTGGGTTCTCAGTTCCAGGATGTCTTGTAACTCCTGGTTTGGGTTCTGGAGCCCAGAAGATGTCACGCTATGTTCTCAGTTCCAGGATGTCTTGTAACTCCTAGTTCGGGTTCTGGAGCCCAGAAGATGTCACGCTGGGTTCTCAGTTCCAGGATGTCTTGTAACTCCTGGTTTGGGTTTTGGAGCCCAGAAGATGTCACGCTATGTTCTCAGTTCCAGGATGTCTTGTAACTCCTGGTTTGGGTTCTGGAGCCCAGAAGATGTCACGCTATGTTCTCAGTTCCAGGATGTCTTGTAACTCCTAGTTCGGGTTCTGGAGCCCAGAAAATGTCACGCTGGGTTCTCAGTTCCAGGATGTCTTGTAACTCCTGGTGTGGGTTCTGGAGCCCAGAAGATGTCATGCTATGTTCTCAGTTCCAGGATGTCTTGTAACTCCTAGTTCGGGTTCTGGAGCCCAGAAGATGTCACGCTGGGTTCTCAGTTCCAGGATGTCTTGTAACTCCTGGTTTGGGTTCTGGAGCCCAGAAGATGTCATGCTGGGTTCTCAGTTCCAGGATGTCTTGTAACTCCTAGTTCGGGTTCTGGAGCCCAGAAGATGTCACGCTGGGTTCTCAGTTCCAGGATGTCTTGTAACTCCTGGTTTGGGCTCTGGAGCCCAGTGACTTAGGAGCAATGAAGACTCTAACCCTGGGTCCATATTTTACTGGAAACCTTTGTCCTGATTGTATAGATGTGTACAACCCTTACAAGATTGTGGCAGTGTATGGTTCAAGGCTCCTTCCTTTAGACACAAGCTGCTGTACAAGTAGCATGTATGAACAGATACTGGTCTGTGCTGTCCTCAAAGAGAGGAAATCTGACCAGGTCATTGCCTCGGAGATGTATTAAAAGACATTGAGGTTGATTCACTAAACTCCAATAAACCGTGCACTGCAAGTACACTGCAGGTGCTCTAGATCTGAGGGGAAGCTCTGAAATCAGGGAAAGCACTGCTGATTTCAATCAATTGCAATCAAAAATGCTTTTTTTTTTTTCCTTGCATGCATGAGTATTCTTTACAAAATGAAGCATTAACGAGTGCAACATCAGAATGGGCCCACCTTTTCACATCAGAATAACCCTTACATCAAGAATGCACATCAGTGTCCCCAGAGTCCCCCCCAACAGCAGGATCCCCAGAGTCACACCCCCCAACATAAGGGTCGCTGGGGTTCTTCTTCCTTACCCCAGGGTCCCTGAGCTTACTCCCCCTTACATCAGCATCCCCACAATCACTCTTCTTACATAAGGGTCCCCAGAGTCCTCCTTAAAGCGGTTGTAAACCCTATAAAAAAAATATAAAAAAAAAAACCTGCAAGACAAAGGCATAATGAGCTAGTATGCATCGCATACTAGCCCATTATGTTTAACTTACCTTAAAACGAAGCCCCGACACGGACCCCCGGACATCGATGCGGGCGCTGCCATGATCCCTCGTCGTCTCTTCCGGGTTCGGCGGCTCCGGCGCGCTGATTGGCCGGAGCCGCGATGACGTCACTCCCGCGCATGCGCGCGGGAGTGATTTTTCCGGCAAGCTCCCGGCAAGTTAATTTAAGGTCCCCCGGACCTTCAGAGCGCATGCGCCGCTCGCGCGAGCGGCTGCATGCACTGTAAATATCTCCTAAACCGTGCCGGTTTAGGAGATATTATTTGTACCTACAGGTAAGCCTTATTATAGGCTTACCTGTAGGTAAAAGTGTCAAAAAGCGGGATACAACCGCTTTAATACATAGGGATCCCCAGTGTCACCCCTTTTACATCAGGGTCCCCAGAGTGACCCTCCCAACACCAGGGTCCCTGGAGTACCCCCCCCCCCCTTGTGTCAGGGTCCCCAGAGTCCCCCAGAACTCAAGTGTTCACAAGTATTAAATTAAATTATAAACAAAACAACAAGAATGAAAGATAAAAGGAAGGGACACTTCTAAGAGTAACTAGGGGGGGGGGGGCAGCATAAATACTGTATATTAATGCACACTACTTCCACCATGTTACTGAAGTCCAAATCATATACCACTCAGTGTTAAAGTAACAATGTGACAATCCCTATGTTCTGCAAAGATAAATATTAATTAAAAATATAGAACAATAAACCAAAACCTGACTGTGGACTCTTATGATGGCAAAAAAAATTCACATTATACCCACTGGTTGGGTAGTTTAAGATTGCTGCTTTGATGTGGATACCATTTACTCACTGTGAACTTCACTTTTAACCCCTTATTAACTCAATAAAGTCCATTGGCCTTTATAGGTGATTGGCATCCGGGCACATTAATTCAACACCACCACAAGAGTGCTTTGGCGTGTAGTCAAACATTATGTGTGGCTTTGAAGTTTGTCCAAAATTGGCTTCTTATAGCCAAGTAATTTTTAAAGACATCAGCACTATCATCTGGGTTGTTCACCAAATATACTCTCATGGTCCTTTTGCTATGATATATATATATATATATATATATATATATATATATATATATATATACAGTGGGTACGGAAAGTATTCAGGCCCCCTTAAATTTTTCACTCTTTGTTATATTGCAGCCATTTGCTAAAATCATTTAAGTTCATTCTTCTTCCTCATGAATGTACACACAGCTCCCCATATTGACGGAAAAACACAGAATTGTTGACATTGTTGCAGATTTATTAAAAAATAAAAACTGAAATATCACATGGTCCTAAGTATTCAGACCCTTTGCTGTGACACTCATATATTTAACTCAGGTGCTTTCCATTTCTTCTGATCATCCTTGAGATGGTTCTACAACTTCGTTTGAGTCCAGCTGTGTTTGATTATACTGATTGGACTTGATTAGGAAAGCCACACACCTGTCTATATAAGACCTTCCAGATCACAATGCATGTCAGAGCAAATGAGAATCATGAGGTCAAAGGAACTGCCTGAAGAGCTCAGAGACAGAATTGTGGCAAGGCACAGATCTGGCCAAGGTTACAAAAAGATTTCTGCTGCACTTAAGGCTCCTAAGAGCACAGTGGCCTCCATAATCCTCAAATGGAAGACGTTTGGGACGACCAGAACCCTTCCTAGAGCTGGCCGTCCGGCCAAACTGAGCTATCGGGGGAGAAGAGCCTTGGTGAGAGAGGTAAAGAAGAACCCAAAGATCACTGTGGCTGAGCTCCAGAGATGCAGTCAGGAGATGGGAGAAAGTTGTAGAAAGTCAACCATTACTGCAGCCCTCCACCAGTCGGGGCTTTATGGCAGAGTGGCCCGACGGAAGCCTCTCCTCAGTGTAAGACACATGAAAGCCCGCATGGAGTTTGCTAAAAAACAACTGAAGGACTCCAAGATGGTGAGAAATAAGATTCTCTGGTCTGATGAGACCAAAATAGAACTTTTTGGCCTTAATTCTAAGCGGTATGTGTGGAGAAAACCAGGCACTGCTCATCACCTGTCCAATACAGTCCCAACAGTGAAGCATGGTGGTGGCAGCATCATGCTGTGGGGGTGTTTTTCAGCTGCAGGGACAGGACGACTGGTTGCAATCGAGGGAAAGATGAATGCGGCCAAGTACAGGGATATCCTGGACAAAAACCTTCTCCAGAGTGCTCTGGACCTCAGACTGGGCAGAAGGTTTACCTTCCAACAAGACAATGACCCTAAGCACACAGCTAAAATAACGAAGGAGTGGCTTCACAACAACTCCGTGACTGTTCTTGAATGGCCCAGCCAGAGCCCTGACTTAAACCCAATTGAGCATCTCTGGAGAGACCTAAAAATGGCTGTCCACCAACGTTTACCATCCAACCTGACAGAACTGGAGAGGATCTGCAAGGAGGAATGGCAGAGGATCCCCAAATCCAGGTGTGAAAGACTTGTTGCATCTTTCCCAAAAAGACTCCTGGCTGTATTAGATCAAAAGGGGGCTTCTACTAAATACTGAGCAAAGGGTCTGAATACTTAGGACTAGTGTTGAGCGAACACGGACTGTATTATTCGTGTTCGTACCGAATAATTGGATTTTTTGTACCCGAACACGGACACGGACACTTTACTGTATGTTCGGGTAAAAATCCGTGTTCGGTCGTTTTATTTCCGGGTTTTGCATGCTTTGGCGCTCTTTTCATGGCGGGCTTTCAACAGCCAATCAACAATCGTTTAACTGGTGTGCCTTAAGCCATCCCAGCCATGCCTGCAAATGTCTCAGTAGCTGTGATTGGCCGTCTGAAGCATGTGACCAAGTCTTTATAAGTTCGAGGCAGCCGCAGCGGCGTCATTATGCTGCTTAGATTCAGGGACAGAGCACACATCAACGTGCTGGCTGCTGATTAGGGAAAGATAGGCAGGAAAAAACCATTTGTGTCCGGATAGAATTGAGGGACAGGTCGGAGTGTTTAGGCAGGGCGAGTTGTAGGCATTTTAGGGATAGAGTCTGCTGAATTATATAGGGTCAGTGTCTTCTACAAACTACAATCGATATTGCTGTGTGGGGGGTGGGGTCTGCACTCAATCCTGATCTACGATCTCTTCTCAATCCTGTTAGGGACAGAGTCTGCTGAATTTTAGGGAAACTGTGTTCTACAAACTACAATCGATATTGCTGTGTGGTGTGGGATTGGAGATAGGCAGGTGTCAGTGATCCACATCCATTTTTCTGTGTGTGAGCTGCAGTGAACACAATCTTTTTGGGCTGCAGTGAACACAATCTTTTTGGGCTGCAGTGAACACAATCTTTTTGGGCTGCAGTGAACACAATCTTTTTGGGCTGCAGTGAACACAATCTTTTTGGGGTGCAGTGAACAAAATCTTTTTGGGGTGCAGTGAACACAATCCTTTTTGGTGTGCAGTGAACACAATCTTTGTGGGGTGCAGTGAACAAAATCCTTTGTGGGGTGCAGTGAACACAATCTTTTTGGGGTGCAGTGAACAAAATCCTTTTTGGGGTGCAGTGAACAACATCCTTTTTGGGGTGCAGTGAACACAATCTTTTTGGGGTGCAGTGAACAAAATCCTTTGTGGGGTGCAGTGAACACAATCTTTTTGGGGTGCAGTGAACACAATCTTTTTGGGGTGGAGTGAACAACATCCTTTTTGGGGTGCAGTGAACAAAATCCTTTTTGGGGTGCAGT
Organism: Pelophylax lessonae; assembly: GCF_965119305.1. Lineage (NCBI taxonomy): Eukaryota > Metazoa > Chordata > Amphibia > Anura > Ranidae > Pelophylax > Pelophylax lessonae. The sequence goes on along the minus strand of NC_138779.1, from coordinate 146,019,336 downwards.
GAACAAAATCATTTTTGGGGTGCAGTGAACACAATCTTTTTGGGGTGCAGTGAACACAATCTTTGTGGGGTGCAGTGAACACAATCTTTTTGGGGTGGAGTGAACAACATCCTTTTTGGGGTGCAGTGAACAACATCCTTTTTGGGGTGCAGTGAACACAATCTTTTTGGGGTGCAGTGAACACAATCTTTGTGGGGTACAGTGAACAGAATCTTTGTGGGGTGCAGTGAACACAATCTTTGGGGGGTACAGTGAACACAATCTTTGTGAGGTGCAGTGAACACAATCTTTGTGGGGTGCAGTGAACACAATCATTGTGGGGTGCAGTGAACTCAATCTTTGTGGGGTACAGTGAACACAATCTCATACTGAAGGTTTGAGGGTGCTGCCTGTTCCATACTCCCCCTACTCCTCATCTAGCCTTTTAGGGGTACAAACAATAGTAATTGGGGCCTAGTGTGGTTGTGTACGTGTGATATACATACACTTTTTTGGGATCATATTTTCTATTCCGCTATTTAATCAAAAACCTTTGGGGATCAGTTAAATTGGGGGATAGTCTGTGTTGGTACGTGTGAGAGAGATCCACCTTTCCAAGTTGTTGGGGTTCATCTCATACTTCTGAAGGTTTGAGGGTGCTGCCTGTTCCATACTCCCCCTACTCCTAGCCTTTTAGGGGTACAAACAATAGTAATTGGGGCCTAGTGTGGTTGTGTACGTGTGATATACATACACTTTTTTGGGATCATATTTTCTATTCCGCTATTTAATCAAAAACCTTTGGGGATCAGTTAAATTGGGGGATAGTCTGTGTTGGTACGTGTGAGAGAGATCCACCTTTCCAAGTTGTTGGGGTTCATCTCATACTTCTGAAGGTTTGAGGGTGCTGCCTGTTCCATACTCCCCCTACTCCTAGCCTTTTAGGGGTACAAACAATAGTAATTGGGGCCTAGTGTGGTTGTGTACGTGTGATATACATACACTTTTTTGGGATCATATTTTCTATTCCGCTATTTAATCAAAAACCTTTGGGGATCAGTTAAATTGGGGGATAGTCTGTGTTGGTACGTGTGAGAGAGATCCACCTTTCCAAGTTGTTGGGGTTCATCTCATACTTCTGAAGGTTTGAGGGTGCTGCCTGTTCCATACTCCCCCTACTCCTAGCCTTTTAGGGGTACAAACAATAGTAATTGGGGCCTAGTGTGGTTGTGTACGTGTGATATACATACACTTTTTTGGGATCATATTTTCTATTCCGCTATTTAATCAAAAACCTTTGGGGATCAGTTAAATTGGGGGATAGTCTGTGTTGGTACGTGTGAGAGAGATCCACCTTTCCAAGTTGTTGAGGTTCATCTCATACTTCTGAAGGTTTGAGGGTGCTGCCTGTTCCATACTCCCCCTACTCCTAGCCTTTTAGGGGTACAAACAATAGTAATTGGGGCCTAGTGTGGTTGTGTACGTGTGATATACATACACTTTTTTGGGATCATATTTTCTATTCCGCTATTTAATCAAAAACCTTTGGGGATCAGTTAAATTGGGGGATAGTCTGTGTTGGTACGTGTGAGAGAGATCCACCTTTCCAAGTTGTTGGGGTTCATCTCATACTTCTGAAGGTTTGAGGGTGCTGCCTGTTCCATACTCCCCCTACTCCTAGCCTTTTAGGGGTACAAACAATAGTAATTGGGGCCTAGTGTGGTTGTGTACGTGTGATATACATACACTTTTTTGGGATCATATTTTCTATTCCGCTATTTAATCAAAAACCTTTGGGGATCAGTTAAATTGGGGGATAGTCTGTGTTGGTACGTGTGAGAGAGATCCACCTTTCCAAGTTGTTGAGGTTCATCTCATACTTCTGAAGGTTTGAGGGTGCTGCCTGTTCCATACTCCCCCTACTCCTAGCCTTTTAGGGGTACAAACAATAGTAATTGGGGCCTAGTGTGGTTGTGTACGTGTGATATACATACACTTTTTTGGGATCATATTTTCTATTCCGCTATTTAATCAAAAACCTTTGGGGATCAGTTAAATTGGGGGATAGTCTGTGTTGGTACGTGTGAGAGAGATCCACCTTTCCAAGTTGTTGAGGTTCATCTCATACTTCTGAAGGTTTGAGGGTGCTGCCTGTTCCATACTCCCCCTACTCCTAGCCTTTTAGGGGTACAAACAATAGTAATTGGGGCCTAGTGTGGTTGTGTACGTGTGATATACATACACTTTTTTGGGATCATATTTTCTATTCCGCTATTTAATCAAAAACCTTTGGGGATCAGTTAAATTGGGGGATAGTCTGTGTTGGTACGTGTGAGAGAGATCCACCTTTCCAAGTTGTTGGGGTTCATCTCATACTTCTGAAGGTTTGAGGGTGCTGCCTGTTCCATACTCCCCCTACTCCTAGCCTTTTAGGGGTACAAACAATAGTAATTGGGGCCTAGTGTGGTTGTGTACGTGTGATATACATACACTTTTTTGGGATCATATTTTCTATTCCGCTATTTAATCAAAAACCTTTGGGGATCAGTTAAATTGGGGGATAGTCTGTGTTGGTACGTGTGAGAGAGATCCACCTTTCCAAGTTGTTGAGGTTCATCTCATACTTCTGAAGGTTTGAGGGTGCTGCCTGTTCCATACTCCCCCTACTCCTAGCCTTTTAGGGGTACAAACAATAGTAATTGGGGCCTAGTGTGGTTGTGTACGTGTGATATACATACACTTTTTTGGGATCATATTTTCTATTCCGCTATTTAATCAAAAACCTTTGGGGATCAGTTAAATTGGGGGATAGTCTGTGTTGGTACGTGTGAGAGAGATCCACCTTTCCAAGTTGTTGGGGTTCATCTCATACTTCTGAAGGTTTGAGGGTGCTGCCTGTTCCATACTCCCCCTACTCCTAGCCTTTTAGGGGTACAAACAATAGTAATTGGGGCCTAGTGTGGTTGTGTACGTGTGATATACATACACTTTTTTGGGATCATATTTTCTATTCCGCTATTTAATCAAAAACCTTTGGGGATCAGTTAAATTGGGGGATAGTCTGTGTTGGTACGTGTGAGAGAGATCCACCTTTCCAAGTTGTTGGGGTTCATCTCATACTTCTGAAGGTTTGAGGGTGCTGCCTGTTCCATACTCCCCCTACTCCTAGCCTTTAAGGGGTACAAACAATAGTAATTGGGGCCTAGTGTGGTTGTGTACGTGTGATATACATACACTTTTTTGGGATCATATTTTCTATTCCGCTATTTAATCAAAAACCTTTGGGGATCAGTTAAATTGGGGGATAGTCTGTGTTGGTACGTGTGAGAGAGATCCACCTTTCCAAGTTGTTGGGGTTCATCTCATACTTCTGAAGGTTTGAGGGTGCTGCCTGTTCCATACTCCCCCTACTCCTAGCCTTTTAGGGGTACAAACAATAGTAATTGGGGCCTAGTGTGGTTGTGTACGTGTGATATACATACACTTTTTTGGGATCATATTTTCTATTCCGCTATTTAATCAAAAACCTTTGGGGATCAGTTAAATTGGGGGATAGTCTGTGTTGGTACGTGTGAGAGAGATCCACCTTTCCAAGTTGTTGGGGTTCATCTCATACTTCTGAAGGTTTGAGGGTGCTGCCTGTTCCATACCCCCCCTACTCCTAGCCTTTTAGGGGTACAAACAATAGTAATTGGGGCCTAGTGTGGTTGTGTACGTGTGATATACATACACTTTTTTGGGATCATATTTTCTATTCCGCTATTTAATCAAAAACCTTTGGGGATCAGTTAAATTGCGGGATAGTCTGTGTCGGTACGTGTGAGAGAGATCCACCTTTCCAAGTTGTTGGGGTTCATCTCATACTTCTGAAGGTTTGAGGGTGCTGCCTGTTCCATACCCCCCCTACTCCTCATCTAGCCTTTTAGGGGTACAAACAATAGTAATTGGGGCCTAGTGTGGTTGTGTACGTGCGAGATACATACACTTTTTTTGATCATATTTCCTATTCCGCTATTCAATAAAAACCTTTGAGGATCAATTGAATTGCGGGATAGTCTGTGTCGGTACGTGTGAGAGAGATCCACCTTTCCAAGTTGTTGGGGTTCATCTCATACTTCTGAAGGTTTGAGGGTGCTGCCTGTTCCATACCCCCCCTACTCCTCATCTAGCCTTTTAGGGGTACAAACAATAGTAATTGGGGCCTAGTGTGGTTGTGTACGTGCGAGATACATACACTTTTTTTGATCATATTTCCTATTCCGCTATTCAATAAAAACCTTTGAGGATCAATTGAATTGCGGGATAGTCTGTGTCGGTACGTGTGAGAGAGATCCACCTTTCCAAGTTGTTGGGGTTCATCTCATACTTCTGAAGGTTTGAGGGTGCTGCCTGTTCCATACCCCCCCTACTCCTCATCTAGCCTTTTAGGGGTACAAACAATAGTAATTGGGGCCTAGTGTGGTTGTGTACGTGCGAGATACATACACTTTTTTTGATCATATTTCCTATTCCGCTATTCAATAAAAACCTTTGAGGATCAATTGAATTGCGGGATAGTCTGTGTCGGTACGTGTGAGAGAGATCCACCTTTCCAAGTTGTTGGGGTTCATCTCATACTTCTGAAGGTTTGAGGGTGCTGCCTGTTCCATACCCCCCCTACTCCTCATCTAGCCTTTTAGGGGTACAAACAATAGTAATTGGGGCCTAGTGTGGTTGTGTACGTGCGAGATACATACACTTTTTTTGATCATATTTCCTATTCCGCTATTCAATAAAAACCTTTGAGGATCAATTGAATTGCGGGATAGTCTGTGTCGGTACGTGTGAGAGAGATCCACCTTTCCAAGTTGTTGGGGTTCATCTCATACTTCTGAAGGTTTGAGGGTGCTGCCTGTTCCATACCCCCCCTACTCCTCATCTAGCCTTTTAGGGGTACAAACAATAGTAATTGGGGCCTAGTGTGGTTGTGTACGTGCGAGATACATACACTTTTTTTGATCATATTTCCTATTCCGCTATTCAATAAAAACCTTTGAGGATCAATTGAATTGCGGGATAGTCTGTGTCGGTACGTGTGAGAGAGATCCACCTTTCCAAGTTGTTGGGGTTCATCTCATACTTCTGAAGGTTTGAGGGTGCTGCCTGTTCCATACCCCCCCTACTCCTCATCTAGCCTTTTAGGGGTACAAACAATAGTAATTGGGGCCTAGTGTGGTTGTGTACGTGCGAGATACATACACTTTTTTTGATCATATTTCCTATTCCGCTATTCAATAAAAACCTTTGAGGATCAATTGAATTGCGGGATAGTCTGTGTCGGTACGTGTGAGAGAGATCCACCTTTCCAAGTTGTTGGGGTTCATCTCATACTTCTGAAGGTTTGAGGGTGCTGCCTGTTCCATACCCCCCCTACTCCTCATCTAGCCTTTTAGGGGTACAAACAATAGTAATTGGGGCCTAGTGTGGTTGTGTACGTGCGAGATACATACACTTTTTTTGATCATATTTCCTATTCCGCTATTCAATAAAAACCTTTGAGGATCAATTGAATTGCGGGATAGTCTGTGTCGGTACGTGTGAGAGAGATCCACCTTTCCAAGTTGTTGGGGTTCATCTCATACTTCTGAAGGTTTGAGGGTGCTGCCTGTTCCATACCCCCCCTACTCCTCATCTAGCCTTTTAGGGGTACAAACAATAGTAATTGGGGCCTAGTGTGGTTGTGTACGTGCGAGATACATACACTTTTTTTGATCATATTTCCTATTCCGCTATTCAATAAAAACCTTTGAGGATCAATTGAATTGCGGGATAGTCTGTGTCGGTACGTGTGAGAGAGATCCACCTTTCCAAGTTGTTGGGGTTCATCTCATACTTCTGAAGGTTTGAGGGTGCTGCCTGTTCCATACCCCCCCTACTCCTCATCTAGCCTTTTAGGGGTACAAACAATAGTAATTGGGGCCTAGTGTGGTTGTGTACGTGCGAGATACATACACTTTTTTTGATCATATTTCCTATTCCGCTATTCAATAAAAACCTTTGAGGATCAATTGAATTGCGGGATAGTCTGTGTCGGTACGTGTGAGAGAGATCCACCTTTCCAAGTTGTTGGGGTTCATCTCATACTTCTGAAGGTTTGAGGGTGCTGCCTGTTCCATACCCCCCCTACTCCTCATCTAGCCTTTTAGGGGTACAAACAATAGTAATTGGGGCCTAGTGTGGTTGTGTACGTGCGAGATACATACACTTTTTTTGATCATATTTCCTATTCCGCTATTCAATAAAAACCTTTGAGGATCAATTGAATTGCGGGATAGTCTGTGTCGGTACGTGTGAGAGAGATCCACCTTTCCAAGTTGTTGGGGTTCATCTCATACTTCTGAAGGTTTGAGGGTGCTGCCTGTTCCATACCCCCCCTACTCCTCATCTAGCCTTTTAGGGGTACAAACAATAGTAATTGGGGCCTAGTGTGGTTGTGTACGTGCGAGATACATACACTTTTTTTGATCATATTTCCTATTCCGCTATTCAATAAAAACCTTTGAGGATCAATTGAATTGCGGGATAGTCTGTGTCGGTACGTGTGAGAGAGATCCACCTTTCCAAGTTGTTGGGGTTCATCTCATACTTCTGAAGGTTTGAGGGTGCTGCCTGTTCCATACCCCCCCTACTCCTCATCTAGCCTTTTAGGGGTACAAACAATAGTAATTGGGGCCTAGTGTGGTTGTGTACGTGCGAGATACATACACTTTTTTTGATCATATTTCCTATTCCGCTATTCAATAAAAACCTTTGAGGATCAATTGAATTGCGGGATAGTCTGTGTCGGTACGTGTGAGAGAGATCCACCTTTCCAAGTTGTTGGGGTTCATCTCATACTTCTGAAGGTTTGAGGGTGCTGCCTGTTCCATACCCCCCCTACTCCTCATCTAGCCTTTTAGGGGTACAAACAATAGTAATTGGGGCCTAGTGTGGTTGTGTACGTGCGAGATACATACACTTTTTTTGATCATATTTCCTATTCCGCTATTCAATAAAAACCTTTGAGGATCAATTGAATTGCGGGATAGTCTGTGTCGGTACGTGTGAGAGAGATCCACCTTTCCAAGTTGTTGGGGTTCATCTCATACTTCTGAAGGTTTGAGGGTGCTGCCTGTTCCATACCCCCCCTACTCCTCATCTAGCCTTTTAGGGGTACAAACAATAGTAATTGGGGCCTAGTGTGGTTGTGTACGTGCGAGATACATACACTTTTTTTGATCATATTTCCTATTCCGCTATTCAATAAAAACCTTTGAGGATCAATTGAATTGCGGGATAGTCTGTGTCGGTACGTGTGAGAGAGATCCACCTTTCCAAGTTGTTGGGGTTCATCTCATACTTCTGAAGGTTTGAGGGTGCTGCCTGTTCCATACCCCCCCTACTCCTCATCTAGCCTTTTAGGGGTACAAACAATAGTAATTGGGGCCTAGTGTGGTTGTGTACGTGCGAGATACATACACTTTTTTTGATCATATTTCCTATTCCGCTATTCAATAAAAACCTTTGAGGATCAATTGAATTGCGGGATAGTCTGTGTCGGTACGTGTGAGAGAGATCCACCTTTCCAAGTTGTTGGGGTTCATCTCATACTTCTGAAGGTTTGAGGGTGCTGCCTGTTCCATACCCCCCCTACTCCTCATCTAGCCTTTTAGGGGTACAAACAATAGTAATTGGGGCCTAGTGTGGTTGTGTACGTGCGAGATACATACACTTTTTTTGATCATATTTCCTATTCCGCTATTCAATAAAAACCTTTGAGGATCAATTGAATTGCGGGATAGTCTGTGTCGGTACGTGTGAGAGAGATCCACCTTTCCAAGTTGTTGGGGTTCATCTCATACTTCTGAAGGTTTGAGGGTGCTGCCTGTTCCATACCCCCCCTACTCCTCATCTAGCCTTTTAGGGGTACAAACAATAGTAATTGGGGCCTAGTGTGGTTGTGTACGTGCGAGATACATACACTTTTTTTGATCATATTTCCTATTCCGCTATTCAATAAAAACCTTTGAGGATCAATTGAATTGCGGGATAGTCTGTGTCGGTACGTGTGAGAGAGATCCACCTTTCCAAGTTGTTGGGGTTCATCTCATACTTCTGAAGGTTTGAGGGTGCTGCCTGTTCCATACCCCCCCTACTCCTCATCTAGCCTTTTAGGGGTACAAACAATAGTAATTGGGGCCTAGTGTGGTTGTGTACGTGCGAGATACATACACTTTTTTTGATCATATTTCCTATTCCGCTATTCAATAAAAACCTTTGAGGATCAATTGAATTGCGGGATAGTCTGTGTCGGTACGTGTGAGAGAGATCCACCTTTCCAAGTTGTTGGGGTTCATCTCATACTTCTGAAGGTTTGAGGGTGCTGCCTGTTCCATACCCCCCCTACTCCTCATCTAGCCTTTTAGGGGTACAAACAATAGTAATTGGGGCCTAGTGTGGTTGTGTACGTGCGAGATACATACACTTTTTTTGATCATATTTCCTATTCCGCTATTCAATAAAAACCTTTGAGGATCAATTGAATTGCGGGATAGTCTGTGTCGGTACGTGTGAGAGAGATCCACCTTTCCAAGTTGTTGGGGTTCATCTCATACTTCTGAAGGTTTGAGGGTGCTGCCTGTTCCATACCCCCCCTACTCCTCATCTAGCCTTTTAGGGGTACAAACAATAGTAATTGGGGCCTAGTGTGGTTGTGTACGTGCGAGATACATACACTTTTTTTGATCATATTTCCTATTCCGCTATTCAATAAAAACCTTTGAGGATCAATTGAATTGCGGGATAGTCTGTGTCGGTACGTGTGAGAGAGATCCACCTTTCCAAGTTGTTGGGGTTCATCTCATACTTCTGAAGGTTTGAGGGTGCTGCCTGTTCCATACCCCCCCTACTCCTCATCTAGCCTTTTAGGGGTACAAACAATAGTAATTGGGGCCTAGTGTGGTTGTGTACGTGCGAGATACATACACTTTTTTTGATCATATTTCCTATTCCGCTATTCAATAAAAACCTTTGAGGATCAATTGAATTGCGGGATAGTCTGTGTCGGTACGTGTGAGAGAGATCCACCTTTCCAAGTTGTTGGGGTTCATCTCATACTTCTGAAGGTTTGAGGGTGCTGCCTGTTCCATACCCCCCCTACTCCTCATCTAGCCTTTTAGGGGTACAAACAATAGTAATTGGGGCCTAGTGTGGTTGTGTACGTGCGAGATACATACACTTTTTTTGATCATATTTCCTATTCCGCTATTCAATAAAAACCTTTGAGGATCAATTGAATTGCGGGATAGTCTGTGTCGGTACGTGTGAGAGAGATCCACCTTTCCAAGTTGTTGGGGTTCATCTCATACTTCTGAAGGTTTGAGGGTGCTGCCTGTTCCATACTCCCCCTACTCCTCATCTAGCCTTTTAGGGGTACAAACAATAGTAATTGGGGCCTAGTGTGGTTGTGTACGTGTGATATACATACACTTTTTTTGGATCATATTTTCTATTCCGCTATTCAATAAAAACCTTTCTAGGGCAAGATCTTAAATTACAGAAATATGAGGAGACCGTCAAATAAGGGCCGTGGCCTGGGTCGTGGTGCTGCTGGTAGAGCTCCTGTTGCAAGGAGAGGACATGGTCGATCTGTGCCAGCTACACGCACAAGTGAAACACCTTCCTCAAGTGTGAGTAGGCGACAGAACCTGCATCAGTATTTGGTAGGGCATCAAACGCCCCTAGAAGTGATGAGGCCAGAACAAGTTGAGGCGATAGTAGATTGGTTTGCTGCTGACAGTGCCTCCAGTTCCTTCACATTGTCTCCCACCCAGTCTACTGCAGAAAGGTCAGAGTTGGCACCTGCAGCCAATGTCCAACCGTCTTTCACCTCACCCCCTTGCAAATCAGGCCAGCAGTCTGAGCCCCAAGCCATACAGCAGTCTCTTATTCTTTTTGAGGACTCTGTCAGCAGGGTTTCCCAGGGCCATCCACCTAGCCCTGCCCCAGAAGTGGAAGAGATTGAGTGCAGCGATGCCCAACCACTTATTTCTCAAGATGAGTACATGCAAGGATCATCGCAGCACGTCTCCGATGATGACGAAACGCAGGTGCCAACTGCTGCGGCGTTCAGCATTGTGGAGACCGACAAGGAGGGCAGGGGTGAAGACTGGGTGGAAGATGATGTGGAGGACGATGAGGTCCTCGACCCCACATGGAATGAACGTCATGCAGGTGAACTGAGTAGTTTGGAGGAAGAGGCGGTGGTCGCACAGAGCCACCAGCACAGCAGAAGAGGGAGCAGGGTGCAGAAGCGGAGCGGCCGTGCCCTAGACACTACGCCCGCTACTGCCCAACGCAGCAAGGGAACGAGCGCACCAAAGTCAGCTCAAAGGAGTTCTCTAGCGTGGAAGTTCTTTAGAAAATGTGCTGATGACAGGACACGAGTGGTTTGCACCCTGTGCAATCAGAGCTTGAAGCGAGGCATGAACCTTCTCAACCTGAGCACAACCTGCATGATCAGGCATCTAAGTGCAAAGCACGAGCTGCAGTGGAGTACACACCTTCAAAACCAAGAAACGTCTCTGGCTCATCCTGCTTCCTCTTCTGCTGCAGTCACGGCCGCTCCAGCCACATCTGTAGTGATACCGGCACCTGCCACCCCGCAAACAGACGATCTGTCAGCAACACCACCACCTGGGTCACCAACAACCATCTCCACAATGTCCCGTGGAAGCGTTCAGCTTTCCATCTCCCAAACACTTGAGAGGAAGAGGAAGTACCCCCCTACCCACCCGCGATCCCTGGCCCTGAATGCCAGCATTTCAAAATTATTGGCCTTTGAAATGCTGTCATTCCGTCTGGTGGAGACGCACAGTTTTAAAAACCTTATGTCGGTGGCTGTCCCACAGTACGTCGTGCCCAGCCGCCACTACTTTTCCAGGCAAGCCATCCCTTCCCTGCACAACCAAGTGGGGGAAAAAATCAGGTGTGCACTGCGCAACGCCATCTGTGCCAAGGTCCACCTAACTACGGATACGTGGACCAGTAAGCACGGTCAGGGGCGTTATATCTCCCTAACGGCACACTGGGTAAATGCAGTGGCGGATGGGCCTGAGGCGGATAGCAATTTGGCGCATGTCCTTCCACCACCGAGGATTGCAGGGCGCTTCAGTTTGCCTCCTGTTCCTAACTCCTCCTACTCCGCTTCCTCATCCTCTACCGCCTCCTCATCCGGACAGCGTAACACCTTCACCACCAACTTCAGCACGGCCAGGGGTAAACGACAGCAGGCAGTTTTACAACTTGCCTGTTTGGGGGACAAACCACACACCGCGCAGGAGTTGTGGAGGAGCATGGAACAGCAGACAAATGAGTGGTTGCTGCCAGCGAGCCTCAAGCCCGGCCTGGTGGTGTGCGATAACGGGCGAAATCTCATAGCAGCTCTGGGCCTAGCCGGTTTGACGCACATCCCTTGCCTGGCGCATGTGCTGAATTTGGTGGTGCAGAGGTTCCTTAAAAACTACCCCGATATGTCAGAGCTGCTGCAGAAAGTGCGGGCCGTTTGTGCGCACTTTCGGCGTTCTCACCCTGCTGCTGCTCGCCTGGCAGCGCTGCAGCGTAACTTCGGCCTTCCCGCTCACCGCCTCATATGTGACGTGCCCACAAGGTGGAACTCCACCTTGCACATGCTGGAAAGACTGTGCGAGCAGCAGCAGGCCATAGTGGAGTTTCAGCTGCAGCACGCACGCGTGAGTCGCTCTGCGGAACAGCACCACTTCACCACCAATAACTGGGCCTCCATGCGAGACCTGTGTGCCTTGTTGCGCTGTTTTGAGTACTCCACCAACATGGCCAGTGGCAATGACGCCGTTCTCAGCTTAACTATCCCACTTCTATGCCTCCTTGAAAAAACAATTCGGGCGATGATGGAAGAGGATGTGGCACAGGATGAGGAGGAGGAGGAGGATGAAGAGGTAACATTTCCAAGGCTTTCAGGGCAGTCATTCGCAAGGGGCTCCGAGGGTGGGTTCCTGCACACGCAAACGCCAGGGACGCAATTGTCCAGCAGGGGCACAGTTCTGGAGGATGAGGAGGATGAGGAGGAGGAGGAGCTGGAGGAGGAGATGGAACCATGTTCACAGCAGGGTGGCACCCAGGCCAGCTCATGGCCATCACTGGTGCGTGGCTGGGGGGATACAGAGGACACGGACCATACACCTCCCACAGAGGACAGCCTTTCGTTGCCTCTGGGCAGCCTGGCACACATGAGCGATTACATGCTGCAGTGTCTCCACAACGACCGCCGAGTTGCCCACATTCTAACTTGTGCTGATTACTGGGTGGCCACGCTGCTGGATCCCCGTTACAAGGACAACGTACCGTCCTTAATTCACTCACTGGAGCGCGATCGCAAGATGCGCGAGTACAAGCGCACGCTGGTAGACGCCATGCTGCTGGCATTCCCATCTGACAGCGGGGCCACAGTGGAAGCACAAGGCAGAGGAGGAGGAGGAGGAGGTCGCCAACGCAACCAGGGCACCGCCAGCACCTCAGAAGGCAGGGTTAGCATGGCCGAAATGTGGAAAAGCTTTGTCAGCACGCCACAACAAACAGCAGCACCAGCAGCTCAGATGGAACGTCTTAGCAGGAGGCAGCATTTTACCAACATGGTGGAGCAGTATGTGTGCACACGCCTACATGTAGTGAATGACGGGTCTGCCCCCTTCAACTTCTGGGTCTCCAAATTGGGCACATGGCCTGAGCTTGCCCTTTACGCCTTGGAGGTGCTGGCGTGCCCTGCAGCCAGTGTATTATCTGAACGGGTATTTAGCACGGCTGGGGGCGTTATAACAGACAAGCGCAGCCGCCTGTCCAGAGACAATGTGGACAAGCTCACGTTCATTAAAATGAACCAGGCATGGATCCCACGGGACTTTTCCGTACCTTATGCAGAATAGCAATGGATACCGACCTTACCCACCCATTGTTCCATTTTTGCTCTTTCTCACTCTTTTGGGGTGTACCCTCATTTAAAATTTGTGAAAAGAAGCAGTGTTGGCTACCTCGTCCTCCTCCTCAGGGCCAGATTAATGTAGGGGCTATTGGAGCTGCAGCTCCAGGCCCCTACCTTTTATATAGGCCCCGGGTTGGCCATATTCACTGTTACCGCTCTTCTGTCACTTGTAAACACAGAAGTCTGGCTTCTATGCTCGCTTCCCCAGGCAGCACCCTCAGAACCTCCCCACACAGCGTGAAGGCCGGACAAGGAGGGACAGTTGGCGATGCATGGATGTGTTTATGGGCTTCAGAGACAGCATCCCATGTTGAATTAGGCATGCATGGCTGCACCCTTCCTCCTCTGGGTGCATGGCAAGGCACGGCCCTAAGGCCCTTCAAAATCCTCAGCACCAAGCCCATGATGCTGTTAATCCGGCCCTGGTCCTCCTCCACCGCCGCTTCCACCTACACCGCCCATAGGTGTGCGCAGCCTATTGCATTAAGGTGTGCACCCCAAAGTTGAAATACACATGCATGTGTTTGCCAGCAGGGAGAGTAATGTATCGGGGCCATGTACCTGTAGGCAAGGAGAAATAGAGCAGAGCAGGTCCCAGGGAGATCTTTCCCATCTCCTCACTGGCAATGCTATGTGCCCTAGGTGATTAGGGTGTGCCCAGGCACACCCAGCACACCCTGTGCGCACGCCTATGTCACCGCCACATCCACCACCACCTCAACCTCCCTCCTACTCCATATGGGCCTCGTCCTTCAGAGATGAAGAAGAACATTGTTTTATTTTTCTGTTTTTTTTTGTTGTTTTAAGTTATTTCCCTATCCACATTTGTTTGCAGAGCACTTGCCATGCTCTTAATTACGTTTTGCTGCCATTTGCAGCACTCTAGCCCTTTCCTTTGGTGTTTTAGAGCCATTTTAGTGCCTTAAAGTTCGGGTCCCCATTGACTTCAATGGGGTTCGGTGTCCGGGAAAAGTTCGGTAAAAGTCCGGGACACGGACCCGGACTTTTTTTTAAAGTTCGGCCGAACCCGTCGAACACGGACATCTAGGTGTCCGCTCAACCCTACTTAGGACCATGTGATATTTCAGTTTTTCTTTTTTAATAAATCTGCAACAATGTCAACAATTCTGTGTTTTTCTGTCAGTATGGGGTGCTATGTGTACATTCATGAGGAAGAAGAATGAACTTAAATGATTTTAACAAATGGCTGCAATATAACAAAGAGTGAAAAATGTAAGGGGGTCTGAATACTTTCCGTAACCACTGTATATATATATATATATATATATATATATATATATATATATATATATGTATGTGTTTGTGTGCATATATATACAGTACAGACCAAAAGTTTGGACACACCTTCTCATTCAAAGAGTTTTCTTTATTTTCATGACTATGAAAATTGTAGAGTCACACTTCAAGAGGTAGTCACCTGAAATGGTTTTCACTTCACAGGTGTGCCCTGTCAGGTTTAATAAGTGTGATTTCTTGCCTTATAAATGGGGTTGGGACCATCAGTTGTGTTGTGCAGAAGTCAGGTGGATACACAGCTGATAGTCCTACTGAATAGAGTTAGAATTTGTATTATGGCAAGAAAAAAGCAGCTAAGTACAGGAAAAGGAGTGGCCATCATTACTTTAAGAAATGAAGGTCAGTCAGTCCGAAAAATTGGGAAAACTTTGAAAGTGTCCCCAAATGCAGTCACAAAAACCATCAAGCGCTACAAAGAAACTGGCTGACATGCGGACTGCCCCAGGAAAGGAAGACCAAGAGTCACCTCAGCTGCGGAGGATAAGTTCATCCGAGTCACCAGCCTCAGAAATCACAGGTTAACAGCAGCTCAGATTAGAGACCAGGTCAATGGCACACGGAGTTCTAGCAGCAGACACATCTCTAGAACAACTGTTAAGAGGAGACTGTGTGAATCAGACCTTCATGGTAGAATATCTGCTAGGAAACCACTGCTAAAGAAAGGCAACAAGCAGAAGAGACTTGTTTGGGCTAAAGAACACAAGGAATGGACCAGTGGAAATCTGTGCTTTGGTCTGATTAGTCCAAATTTGAGATTTTTGGTTCCAACCACTGTGTCTTTGTGCGGCGCAGAAAAGGTGAACGGATGGACTCTACATGCCTGGTTCCCACCTTGAAGCATGGAGGAGGAGGTGTGATGGTGTGCACTATATATATATACATATATATATATATATATATATATATATGTATATACAGTATATATCAAATAGGCTATTTAATGTCCAAAGGAATTTTCCCCTAGCTTAGTGACTGTGGTGAAAATTCCCCTTGTAAAGAATTACCAATCCTATGCAAGGAAAATGAAAAACATAACAAAAATGTGCTTTCAAATGGTGGAAGTCAGCAAAACCTCACCTCATTTACTAAGAAAAAATTCCTTTGCAAACAAAGTGAACAGCCTATTTGCCTTTAGTAAATAAATACCCTAGTCTAAGAACAGGAATATATTTGAAATTACATAATAGAAATGAATTCAAATATTGTCTGTACCTACTGAAACTAATAGAATTGATTATAATGTCATTCAGACTAGTCTTAACCAATTGTTAACATTAAAAATTTCCTCCAAATAAGAGAACTCAGATACTGAGCAGGAAGGTGGGTAAAAACTACTCTATGACAATTATCTAGCTAAAAGACAAATGGCAACAAAATCAATCAAAGACAGTCAGATGATTTTTGAGCAGTGTAATTTAATCAAAGTAATTTTAGGTTACTATTACCTTTTAAGCAAAATTCCCTAAAAACTCCTCCAATCCACATTTTTTTCATACTAACCGTTTACTTTGTACTCTGTCTACAAACTCGTTCCACGAGGCTTTCTATATATATATATATATATAAAAATCCATAGCATTAATTTTCAGTGTTAAAGGTTAGTTTACCTTTACATGAAAAAGAATAAATACACATATTTTGCAGGTAAAAAACATTTGCATTTAGTATTTTTTAAAGCAGGACCCCCGCAAAGTATTGCACCTGTAACCAGCAGTTATAGAAATGTCAGGCTCCTGGGGTCAAGAATAGAACCCTGCACATGGGAGCTTCCCAGCACAGCTATGCTCCACTCTGATAACTGGTATGCCTCCATACACCAGCTCAGAGCTGATCTTAATTGTCGCCAGTTTCCTAATCTGAAAATTGGTGGTAATTCTTCAAGAATCTGTCCTATAGTGGCTCCTGCCATAGTGGCTGGAGTTAGAACTATGTGAATTTTCCACCTGTGTTGATAATGTTATCAAAACTGGTGCAAATGCATGCTTGAATTGGGTACAGGTAGATTTCAAGGGACATACAGTTGTATTTAAAATTATTCAACCCCCCCAATGCTGTAAAGGTATTTAGGGAATTTAGTGTACATTTTTAATTGTATTCAGAATCAAATCCTACAAGGACTTCTTAAAGAACCATATGCAACTAAAATGACATCAATTGGTTTTGTAATACAGTAGTAAATGTTTCTTTTGTGAATTCTTCATTGACACAATTATTCAACCCCTTAAAGACTACCACTCTGAAGAACAGAGGTTCATTGAAGTGTTTTCAATCAGGTATTGAAAACATCTGTGGATGTCAGGGAGCAGCAATAAAGCCTAATAAGCACCAATTAGGCAGTTTTTAAATGACTGTGATACTCAGCTCCTTCTAGACATTTACTGGTGTGGTTACAAACATGGTGAAGTCAAGAGAATGGTCCAGGAAGACAAGAGAAGAGGTGATTACTCTTCACAGGAAGGGCAATGGCTATAAGAAGATAGCATTCGCAAATTCAAGGCAAAGGGCACTGTTGAAACGCTACCTGGTCGTGGCTGAAAGAAGATGCTGACTTTGACTGCTGTGCGCTACCTGAAGCGTAGAGTGGAGAAAAGTCCCCGTTTGACTGCTGAGGAACTGAGAAAAGATTTGTCATATGTGGGTACTGAAATTTCTGCTCAGACAATACGGCACACACTGCGTAATGAAGGCCTCCATGCCAGAACTCCCAGGCGCACCCCCTTGCTGTCTCCAAAGAATAAGAAGAGTCGACTGCAGTTTTGGGATAGTGTTCTGTGGACTGATGAAACAAAATTAGAACTGTTTGGGGCCATGGCCCATGGATCAACGCTATGTTTGGAGGAGGAAGAACAAGGCCTATGAAAAAAAGAACACCTTGCCTACTGTGAAGCATGGCGGGGGGGGGTCAATCATGCTTAGGGGCTGTTTTGCTTCTGCAGGTACAGGGAAGCTTCAGCATGTGCAAGTTACCATGAATTCTCTTCAGTACCAGGAGATATCGGATGACAATGTGATGCAGTCCGTCACAAACCTGAGGCTTGGGAGATGTTGGACCTTTCAACAGGATAATGATCCCAAGCATACCTCCAAGTCCACTAGAGCATGGTTGCAGATTAAAGGCTGGAACATTTTGGAGTGGCCATCACAGTCACCAGACTTAAATCTGATTGAGAACCTCTGGTGGGACTTAAAGAAAGCAGTTGCAGTGCACAAGCCTAAGAATGTGACTGAACTGGAGGCTTTTGCCCATGACGAATGGGCGAAGATACCCGTAGATCGCTGCAAGACACTTGTGTCAAGCTATGTTTCACGTTTAAAAGCTGTTATAACTGTAAAAGGATGTTGTATGAAGTACTAAGATTGAATGTCACTTGGGGGTTGAATATAACTGATAATGATGTGAGCACAGAAAAGACATTTGTGGTTATTTCATTATAAATGTTATGTTATATTTGTCTGACCTACACGTGCCTCTTTGATTTAATTGTAAGCAGGATGACTGAATGATCAAAATGAATGTCAAACTGGCCAAAACAATCAATTTCAGTGGGTGTTGAATAATGTTGAATGGAACTGTACCTCCAGAAAAGTGTTGTTATTACTTTATTGAATTTTCCAGAAAAGTATTTTATTTATATTTAGTTCTTTATTATTTGTACTTATTTAGTGCCATTAATTTACGCAGTGCTTCACATATGTTTTTTTTTTATTTGGGAAAACACTTTTGTGCTGTGGCAGTGTATACTGTAAAGTGTGAAACAGCTAACAATACCGTACACATATTGGGGAGTGTTGAAGACAAAGCAACATTTTCAGCAATTAATGAGTGTCTGATCCTTCACAGTGGACTACTAGATCTCAGCCTGAAATGTTTAGAAAACTCAGCCACTCCATTGGAAAGTCTGGGGATAAATCTCTCTGATAATATCGTTGCAGTTTTGTTGCAACTCTGAACAATTTATCATCAGTAAGCACTGCAGGCTAAAGGATTTTACATTTCTCAAGTACCGTGTTCATGCCAGCAAATCTACTGCACAACTGAGCAATGATGATGTCTAAACTGCCATAAAAAATTGCAGTGTTGAATAAGCTCTCTGGACCCTCCAATCTTTCATCATCATATAATTCATTGCAGTAGCATATGACTTTTGCAATTCTTTTACTCTTAGACTTTTTAGAGATACACCATTTTTCTGAAGTGAGATGGCAGTTTTGCATCCTCAAAATTATTTCTGTTGTTGATAAGAGCTGCTATGACACTATGTATTAAATTGGCAGCTTGGAACAGATCTGTTTTTTCTGACCATTGAATTTTTAAATTAAATTTATTTTGTCTAAAATTTTTCTCTGGAGGAAAAAATAGAAAATGGTCTTGAAAGTCTCAATTTTTTTCTTTAAAACCTCCTTTCTCTCTTTATTTTTTTTGGATATTAGGTTTAGCTAAAAGAGAGAGTTTTTGCAATTTCTAGGATATGAAACCAATGTAAGGCACTTTATGATGACCACTGTAACTGTGCAAGTGTTAATGTGTCACAAAAGATTCAGCAGAAATATTGACAGAATGGACCATATTTAATGCCCCCCCCCCAAAAAAAAACCCCCAAAAAATAAAAAATCAAAAAAACAAAAATAACAAATACAATGCCTGTTTTCCATGAACAAATTTGGACACTTCAGATTGGAAAACAACATAATTTGTTGCTAAAGTTAAGATAATGAACTGTAGAATGGACATAAGGACTAAAAATGTATTTCCTTAGCACGCAAGCTCATTATACTACTCCTTTAATCAGCATCATCATAGACCATCATTGATTCATTACAGTTATATATACTACATGGTGACTATTTCAACTTTGAAAAATCTATAAAACATAATCTAATTCAAAAATAATGTCCAGACCAGCACCAATATAGAGTTAGACCTTCATGATCTACCATCAATACCCTGTTGGATTATTATTATTTTTTTTATTTAAATAACCTCTTATAAAAAAACGGAATTGTCAGATTTTTAAAAAAATATAAATTATGGTTGTAAGCGGCGATAGACTTTCTCCAAATTATCTCCTATTTATTCAGATACATCAGCTCCCCCTAGATGCTCTTTAGTTCACCAAAGTTCTCATACAACTCACAATGGGTGAAGGAACAAGAGAGCAAAGCACAAAGCGCATAATTCAGTTTATTAAGTTTAACATAATAAGAAAAGTTGACATTCACAATATAGAAATACAGACAAATTTTATTAAAGCATAGCTCTGTATGGGACTTTGTTCCAGTTTCTGGTCATTGCTTTCTCTACAGCTGACGATCTTAATATCAAGACTTCACCCCCCCCCCCCCCCCAAAACACCTCATATAGGATTATGTTTTGACATTCATCCCTTTGAATAGAAACAAATCAGTAGATTTAGCATAACTGGATAACTTTTAATATACTTTACATTTAATATCCATTATGATTGAATAAAACTGCAATGTTTTAATTTCAGATTCAATTCAATTTCCTACATACTTTGCAAGGATATCTATTATTTCATTTTGTATTGTGGCACTCTATCTAACAGTGCCCTTAGGTAATTGGAGAAATGCCTTCAGAACATGGTCATACTGTGCAGGCAATTCAACGATGGAGAGAAAATTGCCATTACTGCTTTGCCCTGATCACTCTCCGTGTTCTTTGAAGGCTAGATGAGCCATTACCATTGTCAGGGTGTCATTAAGTATTCTTTGTATGACCTCAAAAAAGGATTTCTTCAAAAATGTTTCCATCTTGAAATTTGCTTCTCATTTGCTTCTCATTCTCTCCATACATAGTTCTCTTTTTCTCTACTAACCTGAACCTGAGCCTTACTATACAGTGGCAAGAACAAATATGTAAACCCATTAGAATTAACTGGTTTTCTGCAGTAATTTACCATTGAATATTATCTCAACCTGACAGGTAGTTATGGTCACTACCATGATTATACTATAGACTTCTCCCATTTCTCAACATATTTTACTATTCATATCCTTTACTTATTTTTTTCTTTTCCCTTCTCCTCATTTATCCACCCCAGATTCCCCTCATTGTGGACCCATATTTTGAGATCCTCGTGGGAATTCTGATCGGGGGGGTTTACCCACTGTCGCTTGTGAAGTTAATACACCGATCCTTATTATAATCTTTTTGAAAATTAGGGAGTTTCCTTATTGAAGCCCTGGCACGCATGACGTACTCTTCGAGGTCTATTAATACAGACATAGCCAAGTCGGTACATACCGCTTATGCTCAAAGATAAACAAAGGTTTTATAACTCGCTAAGATTTCAAATCTGTCTACATGGTCTTCCGTCCTTGAACCCACAGAGTATCTGCATATCTGGTATGTAGCTATAGAGGTACTTCAGTTCTTCTCTACATCTAAACATAACAGACACTGTGTAAATCTGCTTTATATAATATGTATTAATTATTCAATATTGTAATGTACTGAAAATTAATTGTTACGCTTATCATACTGATTTTTTACCTTTCATGCTTTCAGTCTGAGCTCTGGCGTTTCTTGGACTATCGAGAAAGGCAAACTGACCGAAACGCGTCTAGTCCTGTCCAGACATCTCAGACATTCTCTGAATCAAAGACGTATTTATGACCATGTTTTTATGATATATGTGTTTTATGTCCTTGTCAAACCATTTTTGTATCCTATGACTATTGTCTAATAAATTTATATACTACATACTCAAGTCCTGGTTCTTGCCGTTCAAAGTCCCACTCCTCAGGGGTTCTCTTCTCTTGACACTATTGAATATTATCTGATCCTCATCTAACAAAAAAGTATATTTGAATTTGAAGAAATGAAGTGTTGTTGTGAAGTTCTTGGGGGTACCAAGAAAGTCCACTTCCTCAAATTCAAATACACTTTTTGCCTATGATTGGAATGTGGTACCCTTAAATCTATTCACTGACACTGTTTCTGTTCATTCTCATCTAAATCACAACAATAGACTTACACAATGGGTTGGATTTATTAAAACTAAAGATTGCAAAAGCTGGTGCACCTCTGCATAGAAACAAATCAGCTCCCAGGTTTGTTGAATCCTAGTTGAACAACCTGAAGTTAGAAGCTGACTGGCTACCATAAACAGCTGCACCAGATTTTGCACTCTTCAGTTTCAGTAAATCAACGCCAATATGCTTAAGCACATAAACAATTCTAATTTATTGTGCCTTTATTGTACATATCCATTAAAAATATACAATCCTGGAGTAAAAATGATGTAAGAATGATGGCTCCAGCACAGTCGTCCAGTTCTGGGAGGGCATCTATTGATGCCCCATCAGAACTTCACCCCCTGTGCACCCATTGATGTGCACACCTCGTATGCTCTGTGATTGCTGTGTCCTTCAGTAACCAGCAAGTGTGAAAGGGGATGTCTACACTGATAATAGTGTCCTAAGAGTGCAAATTAGTGCCCAGTAGTACTGCCAATCAGTGCCCATCAGTGCTGCCAATCAGTGCCTCCACATCAGTGGAGCCTAATAATATCTATCAGTGCCACCTATCAGAACTGCCTATTAGTGCCCATCAGTTCCACCCATCAGTGCAGCATCATCAGTGCCTCCTTGTCAGTGCTCATCAGTGCTGCCTCATCAATGCAGCCTATCAGTGCCTATCAGTGCTGCCTATAAGTGCTCATCTGTGCAGCCTCATCAGTACACATCAGTGAAGGAGAACAATTACCTGTTTGCAAAATTAAATTTAAAACAGAAACTAAAAGGTTTTTTTTTTTTTTATTTGTTTTTTTTTTTCCAAAAAAAACTTTTTTTTAACGTTTTTTTAATGATCTTTTTTTAATGTTAAGCATAAAAATAAAAAAAACAGTGGTGATTACATACCACCAAACGAAAGCTATTTTTGTGTAAAAAAAATGATAAAAATTTCATATGGGTACAGTGCTGCATGACCGTGCAATTATCCTTCAAAGTGCGACAGCGCTGAAAACTGAAAATTGGCCTGGGCAGGAAGGGGATGAAAGTGCCCAGTAGGCAAGTAGTTAATGAAATTAGTTTGGAGGTGTGGTTTAGAGCTACTTTGATTAATAAAAGACACTCAAACATTTTAGGATTGCTGTTCATAAGAAGCATCAGATTATGTGAACCATGCCTCACAAAATGGAGCTCTCTGAAGATATACAAAGTAGTTGTTCTGCATAGGGCTGGAGAGGGATACAAACAATTTCAAAGTATTTATTCATCTATTCAGTCCACAGTTAGGCTAAATGAAGACAGTTTAGTACTGTAGCTACTCTTCCTAGAAAAGGGCACCCAGCCAAATTCCCTTCCAAGGCACAATGCAGAATCTTCAGTGAGGGAAGAGAATACCCATTAATAACAGCTAAAGGCTTAAAGACATCACTAGAATTTAAACATCCCTGTTAGTGTTAACGCAAATCTAGAACTTTGTGCATATACATGTTCATGAGTCTACCATACGTAAGTCCTTGAATAGGCAGGGTGTTTCATTGGCAGAACACCACTGAGAAAAAGGCAGCGCCTTAAACTAAACATTGCTGCACTCCTGAACTTTGCCAAAAGAGAACCTTGGCAAACTGCAACACTAATGGAAAATGTTTTGTGAACTCATGAAACAAAAGTTAAATTGTTTTGGAAGAATACTCAGTACAATGTTAATATCAGACATCCTACAAATGTATCTGAGCTGATACATTTGTAACGGTCAAAAATTCCTCACAAAAGTTGTGCAAGTCTGATCCATAGCTATTGAAAATGCAAGAAGAGTCAAATGACCAGTATGGATATTTATCATGCCTCAGCTAATCCCTGGAAGGAGCTGTCCAGAATGTGGGTGGAGAGGTGATAAATGTCTGGGAGGCATTTCTAGAGTGTTCTTTCCTCTCCAGGGAGGGTTTCAGTTTTCCGGGGCCTGTGGCTCTTGGTAAATAGCTAGTGAGGCAAGAGATTGCAGTCTGGGCTTTAGCAGGTGCTGGGCTGAGGGCCTGGCAAAGATTGCTAAATAAGTATTTGCTGGACGGCATGATCCTGGAGTCCTGGTCTTTTGTCTCCCTCACTAAGGATCCTTGGTGTCAGAGAGCTCCTGGGCCATTATTTCTTAAGATTATGCTGTAGACCCTTGGGTGTACAAGTTCTAGAAGGGGAATAAGTGTCAAACGATGCTATATGGACTGGCACTGCTCTTACAGGGTGCTAGATAAACTGGTCATCCCCTGTTACCTCTAGGAAAAGCATCTTAGAGAAGAGTAGTGATAAACTGTCCTCCTGTTACTTTTTTTGCTATGATTTGGAGTATTCTGATTCCTGAACCCCTCTCCTGTTACAATTAGTCAGCAATAAATTCTAAAAAGACATCCTCTAGACTCAGCCTGTATTGTTGGTGTGCATGGAACTGTGTCTGTGGCAGGCAGCCTTTGTACTAGCAAGGGAGACCTGGGCATATTCTCAGCAGCTAAGCATGCCACATAGAATCGGCAAAAGCACCTGAATCCATCTTGATATCAATCTTCTGTTATTCTTTGCACAGAAGAACTACTATGTTAGAAGGGTTCCAGTTGGTAAAAGAAAGAGCAGCACTTTGAGACAATTAAAGCTTATTGCAAAATGATGTCAGTCTTATTTCAGGGAACATAAATGCAGGGCGGTAAAGTAAAGGGATGATGTAATTAGTGTCCTGGTGCTCTTAGGTAGAGATGTCCCGAATTGTTCGCCGGTGGACAGTTCCCGGCGAACATCGCTTGTTCGCGTCCGCCGCTGCGGGCGAACATATGCAATGTTCGGTCCGCCCCCTATACTTCATCATTGAGGCAAACTTTGACCCTGTACCTCACAGTCAGCAGACACATTCCAGCCAATCAGCATACCCTCCCTCCCACACCCTCCCACCTCCTATAAAAAAGCAAGGGCAGCCTCCATCTTAGATCATTCTGAAGCAGTGTTAGTAGTGAGAGCAGGGAGAGTGCTGCTGCTGCTGCTGCTGCTGTTAATAGGGACAGTTGTTAGTCTTATTAGATTATAGATAGTGTTCTCGGTCCACTCCTGCTGTAAGGACAGCATCCTGACAACACCCCAAAAAGCCCTTTATTAGGGCTGGTATTTGAGTATTTTTTTTATATATATATATCTATTGTGCAGTTGCCTGCCCACCGTGTGTGAGAGGCCACAGACCCACCACAGACTGTACTGTGTGCACACCACACTCATATCGGGTGGCACAGTACCTTGCAGTTTAAAAAAAAATTTTTTTCCTCTGTCATAATTGCAGTGAGTGTCAGGTCCACAGAGTGTACTGTGCCCACTGCAGTGCCCACCACTCTTATATACAGTGGCACAGCAGCTTGCAAATTGAAAAAAAAATATTTTTTATAATTGCAGTTGCCTGGCCTGCCAGTGAGTGTCAGGTCCACAGAGTGTACTGTGCCCACTGCAGTGCACACCACACTCATATCGGGTGGCACAGTACCTTGCAGTGAGTGTCAGGTCCACAGAGTGTACTGTGCCCACTGCAGTGCCCACCACTCATATATACGGTGGCACAGCAGCTTGCAAATTGAAAAAAAAATATTTTTTATAATTGCAGTTGTCTGGCCTGCCAGTGAGTGTCAGGTCCACAGAGTGTACTGTGCCCACTGCAGTGCACACCACACTCATATCGGGTGGCACAGTACCTTGCAGTTTAAAAAATATTTTTTTTTTCCTCTGTCATAATTGCAGTGAGTGTCAGGTCCACAGAGTGTACTGTGCCCACTGCAGTGCCCACCACTCATATATACGGTGGCACAGCAGCTTGCAAATTGACAATTTTTTTTTTTTTTTTTATAATTGCAGTTGCCTGGCCTGCCAGTGAGTGTCAGGTCCACAGAGTGTACTGTGCCCACTGCAGTGCCCACCACTCATGTATACGGTGGCACAGCAGCTTGCAAATTGAAAAAAAAAACATTTTTTATAATTGCAGTTGCCTGGCCTGCCAGTGAGTGTCAGGTCCACAGAGTGTACTGTGCCCACTGCAGTGCCCACCACTCATATATACAGTGGCACAGCAGCTTGAAAATTGAAAAAAAAATATTTTTTATAATTGCAGTTGCCTGGCCTGCCAGTGACTGTCAGGTCCACAGAGTGTACTGTGCCCACTGCAGTGCCCACCACTCATATATACGGTGGCACAGCAGCTTGCAAATTAAAAATATATATATTTTTTTATAATTGCAGTTGCCTGGCCTGCCAGTGAGTGTCAGGTCCACAGAGTGTACTGTGCCCACTGCAGTGCCCACCACTGATATATACGGTGGCACAGCAGCTTGCAAATTAAAAAAAAAATAACGGGTGTCAGGTGGAAAATTGGGGAGTTTGGTCTGTCAGAGTTTGGTCTGTCACTGTGAAGCGGGCGTAACCCTTACACTACCTGATTGATACAACATCATACCTGATCGTATACACACACTGGATGTTTTAAAGCACGTTATTCCAAACAATTTAGGAATGTTAGGTGATTTATGCCCTTTATGGATTAAAACCGACTCTGCGTCAACTACGTAATTTTCCATGGTAGTTTTGCCATGGATCCCCCTCCGGCATGCCACAGTCCAGGTGTTAGTTCGCTTGAAACAACTTTTCCATCACTATTGTGGCCAGAAAGAGTCCCTGTGGGTTTTAAAATTTGCCTGCCTATTGAAGTCTATGGCGGTTCGCCCGGTTCGCCCGTTCGCGAACATTTGCGGAGGTTCGCGTTCGCGAACAGCAAATTTTAGGTTCGCGACATCACTACTCTTAGGTTAATTCCAGCCACAACCAGTAAGTGGCCTGGAGCAGTATAGTCTAAAGGGTAGTGAAGCACTTGGCCACCCTGTCTGTCTGTCGTGCAGGAATCACAAGACTGGCTGTACTGGAGGGCCTTTTTTTGGCTGGCAAAGCAGCCAAACTATTATTCATTAAGGCTGAACTATATTCAACTCCACTCCAGCAATGCTGGTGTCTACAAGCTTCCTGCCAGCCTCTGATATCTTTGAATGGTCTTTTTCTGGGTTTCAATCTTCGTCACTATATTGCACGCATTATGTTGTAGAGATGAGGAACATTATTTAGCATTTTTAGGTGCATAAACAAGCATATGCCAAACTGTCTATAGTAACCTTGCAACTGACATCTGTCTGAACTGTTAAAAATGAGAATGAAAAGTGTTAACACAGAAAAAAATTGAAAAAAAAAAAGTTTCCTATCAAAATATACTTTGTAAAATAATAATATCAATGATACAAAATAATCAGGAAATAAAAGGGATTAAAAAAACACTTGGGTATCAAAATTTCATGACAAAAAAATATCAAAATAATCTTAAATACAAAAACAAGCACTTAAGGAAAACAAAAATCAGTTTTTCTACTCAAAGTGGTAGATATAAAATAGATAATGGTTAGACAGATCTAGGTTTGTTTCTTACTCAGTAATTAAGGACAACAAGAAGAACCAGATTCGCAAGAAAAAATCATCATTAAAGTGTACAAAATTGTCAGTAATAATGAATGTGCATAATGCAGAAGACAAAATAGATGCTACAGCACTGGAAAAAAGTGTGCAGATGGTTATTTTTCTATAATTGCTGCAGGTCAGTGACTCACTAGACAGTGCTGCTAGGATTTCGATGATCGTTGTAGAGATGGCATTTCTAAGTCAGCAATGGAAGCCCCCAATTTTCACCACAGGTTCAATGTAAACAAAGTTTTGTTGCAATTTCTTAGACCTTGTCAGTAAGAAAAATGTCTTCAGTAATATAATTTTACAGTTTCAAACTTGAACAAAAATGTCATGTCTGCATGTTGCACATGCATGGTCTTCATGCACCCTTTAGAGAGTCAGGTCACTGCATGACCTAAAACTAATTTTTTTCTCATTGTATTCACTGCAGTACATGTCCTGCTATTGGTGCTTTATTAATGCAGTTTTAAACCCAAAGCATTCTATGCATTAAGATAAAAAATCTTCTGTGTGCAGCAGCCCCTCTCAGTCCCCCTAATACTTACCTGAGCCCCATTCTGATCCAGCCATGTTGCACAAGAGGCTCAGCTGTATAGGACTCTCCCTCATCATTGGCTGAGGCATCCGTGGGTGCTATTGGCTCCCGTTGCTATTAATCAAAGTCAGTGAGGCAATGAGGCAAGAGGAGGCGGGGCCAAGCGGAGGCAGAATGAATCCCACCAGTGGCTTGGCTCAGGTGCCCCCTTAGCAAGGTGCTTGCTGTTGGGGCACTTGGCAGGAGCGCCCGCGAGGGACCTGAGAAGAGGCGGATCTGGGCCGCTCTGTGCAAAACTACTGCACAGGGTAGGTAAGTATAACATGTTTGCTGTTTTTAAACAAAAAAACAAGACATTATTCTCACTTGAAACCTTACGTTTATTGAACATTATGTGCAAACCTGTGTTCATGTCAGGGGCTGCATTTCAGGCCCCCCATAGCTCATACTTTGACAACCATTGATATAAAGTAATTACCTCTTTCTGTCTCTCAATTAGACTCTAATATGGTTGAGCACTTTTTGTTACTTTTTTTTTTTTTGTATTCAACAGGTGACTCCAAAAGGACATTTCAGAGTTTTCTTTTTGTTATTTTTTTTTCTTTTTTGAGCTACTTATCAGTTTACAAATCAGTTTTTTCCCTTTCCTTGCACTTCAGTAGATACTTGATTTCCGTTTAAGTAAAAGACTAAAAGAAATAGCCTGCCAGGTAGAAGAAGTGACTCTGTTTTTTAGGTGAAGGAGGAAGCAGACTGCAGAAACAGTCAGAGAACCCATATTCTCTCAAATTGTGAGACAACTATGCCCAACATGAGGGTTCTTTATGAATCTTCCCCTTAGTTCCTATGGGCAAATGAAAGATGATAGAAGAAGTAGTGACATACTTTATTCATGAGAGATGCTAAATAGTAGTTTATGCATCAACTAAAAAACTTTAAAAAGCCTCTGGATAAGGATACTTTTACTTTCAAATTATCTTTATTGAAGTTTAGAAAAGAAACAAGTCATGTGTACATTGTGGACAAATCCAGATGTTCCGTCCACGACATAATCAAAACAGACAGTTGTTAAAACTAGAGACTAACAATGGAAGATCCAAAAAAGATAACTATAGAAAAACACGGTTGGCTAAGTCTATTTACTCAGCGCTGCTACTACTAAAAATGTGCAAATGGACAGATGTGCAAACAAACTGCAATAAATTATGTCAACAATTCTTTGTGCAATCAATCAAAAAATGCAATAAATCCATCAATAAAAAATGCAATAAATCCATCAATAAAAAATATAGCCATATGCAGAAAGATTGTCCATACAGCGCATATACAAAATATGAATAAAGTGTCCATTCAGTGCCAACTAATAAAGGTGCTGTTGTGCTCCACTCGATTTAAAAGTGCCAGGTGCTCCCCCTGTGGTTCCCTACTTACCACAAGACGTTAAAGGATTGTCAGTGTACATAAATCCTTGTGTGTGATTACAGCTCCTTAGTAGACACAGCCTTGAGCTACGGAAGACGCCCTGATTGGATGGCGAAACGCGTCTAGCGATTGGCTGAGCAGAAGGTCGTCCAAATAGTGATGAAGATGAATGCCCTTTGTTCTCAACAGAGCTACCACAGCCAGAAAAACTTTCCAAAAAGTTTGTGGAGATGTGGAAAGCCTAAAGGGGAGACAAGTGAACTGCAGGTACAATTGACCAACGGCAAACTGGAGATATCTCTGGAAATCTTCTGCAACAGGGACATGAAAATATGTGTCCTTTAAGTCTATGGACACCATCCAGTCTGCTGGTAGGACCGCCTGTTGAATAGAAAGAAGAGTTTCCATCTTGAACCTTTCCTTTCTGATAAACCGGTTTTTCTTTTGAACCAAGAAAAGTGGGGAATAGATTCCTTGGCCACATTCTGGCTTTGGCACGGAGATGACAGCCCCTTGAGACACCAGAGACTCTATGTAGGAAAATAGTATCTGGCGCTTCTCTCCTGAGGGTGGCAGAGAGGTAGGAAGGAATCTTGGTCTTGGTGCTTCGCTGAAGGCCCACTTGTGCCCGCATGAGACTGTCCTGACAGTCCAAGGGTCCCGGATTGAGGCCGCCCAGACATGCCGAAAGAGCAGCAACCGAGCCCCCACCCAACATGCCTGAGTGGGCCCAATCTCAAAAGGACTTGGTCGCATCCCGGTCGGCAGAAGAGACACTCTTTGAGGGCTTCCGAGAGGAGGTTTGTCTTGATTTCCAATTACGACCAAACTCTCTGCCAGGTCTATAGGTGCGTGCTTCCCTGGCACGAACTGGAACATACCTCCTGGGCTGCCCCTTCTTTGGATTGAGAGGGCGTTGATCGTGAGGGAGAAAATCAGACTTGCTGCCTGTAGCCCGGGTTATAGCCTCGTCCAAATTATTCCCAAAGAGGGAGGAGCCCCCAAAGGGAATACGGCACCAGACCTGCTTGGAAGCAGGGTCGACCACCCAGGGGCGGAGCCAAAGAGCCCTCTTGGCCATCACTGAGGACAACATAACCCTGGCCAAAAGGGGGATAAGGTCAATAGATGCCTCCCCCAGAAAAGACGAAGCCATCCTATGTTCCTGAATCAGGGGAACTTCTGGCAGCCTCCTCAGACACACTCCGAAAAGACTCATCCACTGAGTCGGACCATAACTCCATCGCTTTGGACATTGCGGCCAAGGCCAGTGCCAGTTTGCAAGCCATTCCTGCAGTCAGGTAGATCCTATTAAGGTCAGAATCTATCCTTCTATCTAGAGGGTCTTTAAAGGAGGCTGTGTCTTCTAGTGGACGGGTCACATGTTTGACCAGCCTCATTACTGCAGCGTCCAGCAAGGGAGGAGATTCAAGATGTTTTATATCTTCTTCCTTAAAGGGAAACAGCCGGGACATTTTGGAAAGCATGGAGTTCTTCCTTTCCACTTTACTCCATTCCTCCCTAATATTATCCCCCAATTCACACAGAAAGGGTAAGTTAAGTTGCTCTTTGCAGAGCTGCTTGAAGATTTTCTTCTGTTTTGGTGGAGAAACGGCGGATCTTCCCAATTCAGAATCTCTCTTACCGCTTTCACAAGGGAAGGGACGAGAGTAAACTCGAAACCCAAGCAGGGGTCCTCCAGCTCTGAGTCACTATCTGACAGGAAGGCTGATGGGTGACTAGGCTGAGAGAGTTCAAGTTCCTCCCTAGACTGAACTCTTCCAGGGGGAGGGCTTTGAGGGGTCACCTCTGGGCTCTGAGCCCGACCTACTCCCAATTTCCGCCAGGGAATCCTTGACGACCCTCTTCATTAGGGCCTCTAGTCATTGGTCTGAGTTGTTCCTCTCTCCCGCAGCCAGGGAGCAACACTTGTTGCACATCGACTTGTCTTCAGGGACACGTGCGCCACAACCCACTCTGTCTGGGTGTCGCGAGGGGCCAGCTGAGGCAGATGCCTTCTCATGATGCTGGGAGCCTGATGGGGATCTCCGAGCAGATCTCGAGGAGGAATGCCAGTGGTGAGATCTCGAGCGATGCTCATTGCTCCGTGCGGAGTGTCGAACATCTGACATAGGAGCACTGTAAAACAAAGGAACAGAGCAAAACAAACAAGGAGCCAGGGACATAAATAATGCCCTAATCCCCCCTCTCCAAGCACCCTGACTCCCAAGCCCTGCATACCTGTTAAGGGCGGGCTGACCACTGGAGGGCGGAGAGGCTTCCATTCTGGCGCTGACCTGCAATGATGACCCGGACAACGGGATCAGAGAAGGAAGAAAGATGGGGAGGGGGGGAAGCTCCCAAAATCATGGGATCAAAGTACTCACCAGGAAACCTGGGTGGGCTCAGTGCAGAGTAGCAGCAAATGCAGCAGGCAGAAATCACTTAATTCAGATGCAGGAGCAGCAAGACCATCTTCCTATAGCAGAGTGTGTATTCTACACACTCTGCTGACATCCTAAGGATTTTTAAATATGGCACCCGCTGACGTCATCCACCGGTGCCGCAAAAACCTTACTGCGCATGCGCAGTAGCCAGAAACTGGCGGCCGGTCAGTAAGTGAGCGCTGACCAGCCCTGAAGCACTAGCCACCAGGGAAACATGAGAGAAGAGGTAAGAAACACAAAGCAGGCTAAAAAATACAAATTAAGCTGCAATGGAATAACATAAACAGAGGAAGGGGTACTCACTGACCACCAATGAACTGCTAGCCACCAGGGATGGATGGGATTCACACAGACACCGGACTTCATATTTGGGGGGCAGGCCACCCGCAGCAGCTGGGTTTTTGGCCAAGGCTGCACATATGATTTTTCACCCCGCTCCATACCCCGCAACAGCTGGGGCTTATTGGAGAAGCACTCAATACCCAATAGGCAGAGTCATCCATCTCCTGGGATCCGTCAAGTAGGATACAGGTAATCCGTTAGGAGGACAAAAAAGGAACACGTGTGCTGAACATGTGCAAAGATTTATGGGAGTGGATGTCCTATAGGGTAGGTTTGGAGGCAGGACTAAACCCGATACGTATGCTGCCATGGAGTCTGTCAGGAAAAACCTTTTTCCACAAGTTTTTGGAAAATGTGGAAAGAAAAAGAAAACACATTTTTCTTTTTTTTTACACAAAGCTATCCATTTTTTTTATTTAATATATTTTTCCTTTTTATTGAGTTCTATACGAATTATACAAACATGAAATAGAAAAGAAAAAAAAAGGGGAGTCTCCCCAGATTTTATACAGTTAGGCAATCCCTGCTCGTCATAACTAGAACCAATGCAGGGGACAAAGCTATCCATTAATAAGATAATTCTAACACATAACATGTACATAGCAAAAATTACACCCCAAAACACATTCTGCTACTTTTTCAAAGTATGTCAATACCACATATGTGAAAAGAAAAAAACACCAAGAATCCCTGGCGGGGTTTTCATGAGGCATACATCAAAAGATAAATAAGTAAGGTATAGAGATAAACAATTGTATAATTTATTAGAAAATAAATAGGAAATAGATTAAAATTGAAAGAAAGTGTGTGATTCACAACACCTCCAATAATCATAAATATTGAACATCAACATAGCATATAAAGAACTGCAGTGCTAGCAATAATGGACAAACGGTATGCACAACTAAAAAATGATGAGCATATTTATTACTATACATAATGAGTATCCCTCCGTTCACAAAGGCATCCCAATATGTTTCGGAATTGTAGGTAGTTCCTTCTTTAGGGGATATTTTTGCAGCACAAAGTGGTTTATTTATCAATTCAAATGTATCATTAAAAGATGAGGGTTTTGCTGAGTAGGACTTTATGGAGAGAATCTCAGAGATATAATTAGGACAGGAGGAAGCCTTTAGGGTATATAGACGGTAATGGATCATGGACATCCAAGATTCCAAGAAAAATACTTAGATTTAGAATACCCGGGTGGAGCTGGTTTCACATTTTCATCACACAAACTGGGGTGCTCGTGTAAGAGCGTCTGATAGCGCCTTAAAATTCGCTCATAAGAATCGCCATATAAAGGAAGGGGCCATTCTCAAATGAAGGCAACAGGATAAGTCAAAAAGGTCTCTCCTCTGTACGATGGTGGTCAGCCGTGCAGACCACATATAGTGAATGCAGGGTCCTGGGTTTAGTAATGCTTTACGATATAATTACTTTCTAATATCAGGTCTTCATATATTGCATATATCTAAGATTGTGGTTTTATGGGTAATTCTATGTTTAATTTATCTGGTCTGTTAATAAAATTTTAACATATTTTATTTCATATCTAATTTCTTTATGACACACTTCCTCTTGTGTTGTATAGGTATTGGGTAAATTACTATCTGTAATGATACTGCATGGTTGGTTAAGAATTCCACGGTATGGGATGGTAAGGATATATTCATGCACTAGGATTTTTCAGCATTCACAGTAAGCCCCTTAGCATCATTTTAATACTTTATGTAAATTAGGCAAAATAGATGGGACAAATAAAAAAAATATAATCTGTAAAGAGTGACAATTTCTGATATATGTTGTCTATTTCTACTTCAGTTATATGTGAATTATGCTGAACCGTAGTAATCTCAACATTACAAGCGTGGTGAAAGAAAGCAACCTTGTCTCCTGAATCAGGCTATTGGAAAACAGAGGAAAAACCAAAATATCTGAATTCATAAAAAGGATTACTGTGCAGTAAATGTAGCCAGGTTAAAATGTCATCACTTTAGAGCAAAAAATAAGCAGAGTCGAGAGAACTCAATGCTTTCTGGATATCTAGAGAAAGAGGTTACATTTCAATATCCATTGCTTACAAAAAAGATATACTGCTTACAGACTTGATCCCTTGCTTGCCTTCTAATGATAAACCCTACTCTGTGTTTCCATATCAAAAGCTTAAAGTAGAATTAAACTCTCTAATAAAAAGACTGGTTTCATAGTGCATGTTCCATTCATTAAGATTGTTGACTCTTTTCTTTTATTTAAACACTTATGTGCATATGCTTTTTTTTGTTGTCTAAAAATGTACCTTTGTACATGCTAATTCTGCCACTTCCATTTATGTGTATACGTGTCTATACCTTGCTTCCTGATAGAGCTCATACAACTACATTTCCCTAAATACCTATCACATCATGTACGCAGGCCATAAATCTGTAGGCAGCAGTAGAGACGGGAAGCATTGTCGACTATATAATTCGGTGGACAGGTTTAAGTGAAAGGAAGCTTTGATCTAGCACAGTCTGCTGTGCACTATGAGGCAGTACTTGTCAGCTAGGTGTACATCAGCTTTTTGACCTTTGGTTCCATGTGGGACCATGTATCCCCTGGTCATGGATATGTGACCCCTGATGACATCAGACGCACACTGACAAAACTGACATAGGGTGGGACAAAATGTAACACATCATTTCCGCTTCTTGGAACGCAGGTGGAACACATTGTTGCATCCCCTTGTTTATGATTATGGTTGGAAACTTTTATTTATTTTAAGTGTGTAACCTTTTAATGAGAGGCTTCTCTCTTTTTACCTCTACATGGGTACCATGAGTATTTAGACCTACAGGATTACCATCACTGACTCTTCTCTCTTCAAGTGGGGATTTCAATTTCACACTGGTTTTGACCACCTGTAATGGTGGTCAATACTGTCTGGTGAGTGGGATGCACTTATGAATGTTGGTGGAGAGGAGACACACCAGGTCACAGTTAATTCCTCAGTTCTGGTGTTTGGAGGATATTATTCACTTATGGGACTGTGTTTTTCATGAATTGGTTTAACTTGGGACTCATTGCACTCTATTTCACATGTCACTGTATTTGTTTGTATTGAAAGTGTGGTAAATTTTTGTTTGTTTCAATTTCCCCCCTCATTGCCATCTCATTTACTCTTGTGCATGTGCAGATGTGCCAAATATGATATACATTAACATGAGCCTTTTGTTTGAAGTAGACCTCATACGTTTATCTTTGTTTTTAGGATTCACAGCTTAGTTTGCAATGAACTTAGGATATTTAAAAATCATTGAATACCGATGGTGCATAGTATGGACAAAATTTTGTGGTCCCCTGCCCATCCCACCTACCTATCTAGGTAAAATTGAACTTCCCTCCAGAGATATATTTTAGGTGTTTCCAGTAAAAGGTACTGTTAATTCTACACCATACAAAGACTTTTTTGATAATCATGCATCTACAAACTTATAGTAATAGTTTAAGAAAGGCCATTTCTGTTCCAGCATGACTGTGCCCTTTGCGTATCAAGCCAATTCCATAAAGACATGGTTTGATGGGTTTGGTGTGGAGGAACCTGACTAGCCTGCACAGAGCCTTACTGAACCCTTTTAGGATGATTTGGAACACAGACTGCAAAACAAGTTTTCTCAACTAATTAATCTAATCAGTTTTGATAGCTTATGGATCTAATTTAGGCTAATAGCAGCATTCATGAATGTTAGAAGTTTGAAAAGGTAAAGTGTACCTCTAGCTACAACATTTGTTGACATGCTAGGTAATATTAGGTAGGAAAAAGTGCCTAATGGGTTTTTAATTGACGTTTGTGTCTCCACTGGACAGAACCACCCTCTATATTTTTCCTAGTTACCATTATTATTCCAGCAGAAAGTAATAAGAAAGCCTACATTTTACAGTTGTAAGTGGAACTTATGATGAGGGAAGATCTAATGTAAGGACTCTAGTTCCAGTGACAACAGTCTAAGAAGAGATTTTAACTCAGTTTTGATGAAATAACGGAATTTTTGTAAAATCTTACCGTAAAATTCCTTTCTCTGAGTCCTCCGACAGTCGCCGCCCACTCACAAGTCTTCACCAATGGGTATTGACCTTTGCTCCGTAGGAGTAGCTAGGCAACAAGAATTGTTAATACAAAAGCTTTTAGCATAGACATACCCCTAGGGGCTGTCCCCTCAGTCAATACCTCCCTGCACCAGCATTCCCAACTCAGTTTGGTAGCATAGCAGTACACAAAAACCCCAAAAGAGGGGCGGGGGGCGGCGACTGTCGGAGGACTCAGAGAAAGGAATTTTACGGTAAGATTTTACAAAAATTCCGTTTTCTCTTACGTCCTCCGACAGTCGCCGCCCACTCACAAGTCTTCACCAATGGGATGTCCCAAAGCAGTGTAGACATGAGGGGTGGGAGACGCAACCGTAGAAAGGCAACGCAGTACCCACAACAGAGAAAGGAACCTTACCACAGTAAGAGAACCAACTGGGCAACAGGAAAACGTGCTCAACAGGAGCAACAACCCAGGAAAACAAGTAACCCAGGGGTAAAACACCCCAATATCCAAGGGCCCAAAAAAACAAGGGTCCCTAGGAAACTGCCGCACTGAGAACTTTACGGCCAAAGGAGGCATCAGCCAATGCCTGAACATCCACCTTATAAAACTTTGAGAAGGTGTGAACGGACGACCAAGTCGCCGCCTTACACACCTGGGCCACAGAAGCCTGATGACGGTAAGCCCAAGACGTACTCAAAGACCTGGTAGAGTGCGCCTTCACAGGGAAGGGAGAAACCTTCCCCTTCAAGGCATAGGCTTGTGCAATGATCTGTCTGATCCATTTGGCGATGGTCGCAGCCGACGCCGCCATGCCCTTCCGAGGTCCCTCAGGAAGGACAAAGAGGGAATCCGACTTGCGAAAAGATTTAGTGGACGACAGGTAAACCCTGATCGCCCGGACAACATCCAAGGAATGTAAGGCAACCTCCTTCGGATGCTTAGGCTTGCGCAGAGCGAAGGCAAAACAATGTCTTCATTCAGGTGAAATTCCGAGATCCTTTTCGGAAGAAAAGATGGGTTAGGCCGCAGGACCACCTTATCCTTGTGGACCACCAGGTAGGGAAAATTGCAGGACAAAGCCGCCAGCTCCGACACCCTGCGAGCCGAAGTGATCGCCACCAAAAAGGCAACCTTCTTGGATAACATAGACAACGAGATCTCCCCGATCTTTTCAAAGGGAGCCTGTTGCAACACGGACAGAACCAAGTTCAAGTTCCATGGAGGTAAAGGGTCCCTCCTAGGAGGGGCCAAATGTCGCACCCCCTGAACAAAGGTGCTAACCAATGAATTAGACGCCACAGGGCGTTGAAAGAGAATGGCCAGCGCAGAAATCTGACCCTTGATCGTGGCCAACGCCAAACGCTGGTCCACGCCCGTTTGAAGGAAAGCCAACACTCTCGACACCGAGTATGAGCGAGGGGAATACCCCCTGGACTCACACCAGGCAAAATATGCCTTCCAAGTACGGTAGTAAATCTTCCCCGAAGAGGCTTTTCTAGCCTTGATCAAAGTGGGAATGACCTCAGGGGAGAGACCCCTATCCTTCAGGACCTGGCTTTCAACAGCCAGGCCGTTAAAGCCAGCGACTGTAAAGCAGGATGGAATATCGGTCCTTGAGACAGAAGATCTTCTCGAAGTGGCAGACGCCACGGAGCGTCGACCGCCAGATTTACGAGGTCTGCGTACCAAGACCGGCGAGGCCAGTCCGGCGCCACCAGAATCACCGTGTGCGGTTCCGAGGATAACCTGTGAAGAAGCCTGGACAGCAGCTGAATCGGTGGAAAGGCATACATCAGACGATACTGATGCCAGGGCGCCACTAACGCGTCTGAGGCGTCTGCCCGAGGATCGCGCGTCCGTGCCACGAACCTTTCCACCTTGTTGTTCAGACGAGACGCGAACAGGTCCACATCCGGGGAACCCCACTTCGCGCACAACATCTGGAAGACATCCGGGTGAAGGGACCATTCTCCCTGGTCCAGGGTCTGGCGACTCAGATAATCCGCCTGCTAGTTCTCCACCCCCGGAATGTGAACTGCCGTCATCACCGGGACGTGCGTCTCGGCCCAAGACAGAATGTCGGCTACTTCCCGAGCCGCTCGGGCACTCCTGGTGCCCCCTTGGTGGTTGATGTAGGCCACCGCGGTGGCATTGTCCATCTGAACCCGAACTGGACGGCCCCGAAGCCGGTCCGTCCATCTCAGAAGGCAAAGCTTTATCGCTCTCAATTCCAGAATGTTGATCGGAAGGGAGGACTCCTCCTCCGACCAAGTTCCCTGGGCGGATAGAACGCCCAGAACACCACCCCAGCCCGACAGGCTGGCATCCGTGGTGAGTACCGTCCATAATAACGGATGAAAAGACTTGCCCCCGACACCGCCGGGGACTGGAGCCACCACAGAAGATCCCTTCTGGTGTCGTGGCTCAACGAGATCCGCAGATCCAGGGATTGCGGCCGCCCGTCCCACTCGGCCAGAATCTCCGCTTGGAGACCCCGCGTGTGAAACTGGGCAAAAGGGATCGCCTCAAAAGACGAGACCATTAAACCTAGACATCTCATGCATGTCCGGAGAGACGAGTGCCGGTTGTCCTGAAGAGTCCGAAGCTTGTCCTCCGGCAGGAAGACCTTCGCTTGGACAGAGTCCAGAATCATTCCCAGGTAGGGAAGGCGAACCGAAGGACACAGAGTCGACTTCGGAATGTTTATGGTCCAACCGAACTCCTGCAGAGTCCGCATCGTGGTTTTCAGGTCGGTCACCAGGCTCTGACTGGCGTTTGACCTTATCAGGATATCGTCCAGATACCCCAAGACAGCAATGCCCTGTGCACGCAACAGGGCCAGAACCGGCGCCAGCACTTTGGTAAAAACCCGCAGAGCCGCAATGGCGAATCGAAGGTACCACTGGTGACCCTCGAAAATGGGGATGTGTAGGTACGCATCCTTCAGATCGATGGAGGCCATGAATTCCCCCGGACTCAGGGCAGCCACCACTGAGCGCAGGGATTCCATGCGAAACTTGCGAACCCGCACAAAGCGGTTCAGAGCTTTCAAGTCCAGAATCGGACGCACTTTGCCCTCCTTTCTGGGCACAGTGAACAGATTGGAGTAAAACCCCCGAAATCTGTCCCGATGAGGCATCGGGACCACCACCCCCTGGGCCCGCAGGTCCCGCACCGCTAGGTGCAAATCCTGCAAGCGCTCCGGAGACAGCTGAAGATTTGAGGGAAAAAATCTGCCCGCCGGCCGTGAGAGAAATTCGATCTTGTAACCAGATCGAGCGATTTCCTGAACCCATCTGTCCCGAATGCGGGCCAGCCAAGGTTGTAGGAAACCGCGCAGACGTCCCCCCATCCCAGAAACGGGTGAGGACGCCCCTTCAGGCGGAAGTGGTATGGGAAGCTGAACAGGACTGGCCGGACTTCTGCTTCCCCGCCCACAGCTTCTTCTGGGAGCCTTGGCCTTTGAAGGGCTTGCCCTTGGACTGCGATCGAAAGGCACGAAAGGACCCCTGAGAGGGCCTAGATGAGGAATTCCGTTTTCCACAGAAAGACTTATGCTTGTAAGACTGGGGCAGGAGAGTACTCTTGCCCCCCGTAACCCCTTTTATCAGGGTATCCAAAGCCTCGCCAAAAAGGCGAGATCCCGCATAGGGAAAATCCGCCAGCGTCTTGCGAGAAGATTGGTCGACCGACCAATTCTTCAGCCAGATCAGACGACGATTCAGTATCGCCACGCTGGACAGGCGCGCAGCCAAGGGAGCTAAATTCAAGTCCGCATCGCACAAGTACATGACACCCTGATGGATCTGGTCCACCATAGCCAACGTGGTAGGTGAAGCGGAATCAGCCGCCAAGGTGCGCCTGAGCATCTTGGTCCAATCAGCAACAGCCTGTGCCGCCATAATGGAAGCAAAAATAGGCTTCAGCATAGAACCAGCCACCATATAGGCATGACGGGCAAGAGACTCTATTCTCCTGTCCGTAGGGTGCCGGAAAACCGGGGTATCCTCAGAAGGCACCGCAGTAGCTTTGTTCAAAATGGCTACCGCGTGATCCACCGGAGGCGCCACACACCAACGCTCGTCGGTGGCAGGAGCAAACGGATAAAGCAATTTAAACTTATTTGGCACAGTAAAGGGCTTCTTTAAATTGCGCCACTGTTCATTAACCGTATGGTGAAATTCAGCAGGGCAGGGAAAAACCTGCGCTGATTTGCGAGTCCTCTGTGTCCCAAAGGAAGACATCCTAGCAGGAGGAGTAGGCTCATCCTCCAGGTGCAAGGTGTCCTTTATGGAAGCAATCAGCTCATTCATGAGTGCAAGCTCTTCAGGCGAGCCAGGGGGAGAAACATCAACCCCCTCCACCTCAGGCTCCCCCTCAGACCCCACAAGGTCCAAAGATGAGCGAGACCCTGAGAAGGGCACGCCAGCCACAGCAGCCACATCGCCCTCTGAATCAGAGGAAATGGATAACCTGGCCCTTTTTGCGGATCGTTCAGCCAGCAGCATCTGCACCTGAGACACTAAGGAAGCCACTACAGTGGTCAGATCGGCCCCCTCGGGGGGTGCAGCAGCCCCCTGGTCCCCCACCAGGGCGGGGGGAAACTTGCTATCCTGAGAATCCATGCCCCAGTACAGAAAAGTATAAAGTTACTGGCCCTTTAATACCACGGCGAGCGCAGCCCACCGCACACTGCTGTATGCACTGACCCCGCAGGGATAGACAATACGGAGCAGGGAATGACAGGACAAGAAGGTAAAAACCTGGAGAGAGCACACCAGACTGCTGCCACCGATCGCTGTTCCCAGAGAAAGAGGAAGTGATGCAATGCTGACTGACTGATATAGCCTATGGAAGGCTCCAGCAAAATGGCTGCTCGGCCGAGGGAAAAGGCTACAATAAAATGGCGCCGCCATGTGCATGATGAGTGCCGCCCGCCAAAATGGCCGTGAATGGCGCTAAAACACGGCGCTGCATAGGGACAGGGCCGCTCACAGTATACAGGCAAATAAAATGGCGGATCGCCGCAGCGACCGCCGCACACACACATGTCTGCACACAAACTGCACCCAGAGCATAATAAACAGCAGAGCAGGATGGCCCCCCCTCGCAGCCCACAGGCAGTGCAGCCACACAGGGATCTGACAGGGAGCCCGCAGTTACACAGACATGGAGGGTAATACACAGCCACAGACTGACACCCATACAGAAGGTCCCCACACAGAAGGTGCTTACCGTACCAGATGGCGTGGGGAGCCGTCTCCAGCGACAAACCGCTATCAGGGCAGACAGGGAGTGCCGCAGCCAGGACGCTTGTGGACCGCAGTCATGGCGTCCAGTGAGGTAGCCACCTCACAGGCAGCATCCCTGCAGCGAACAGGGATGGGTCGTTCAATGTGCCAGGGTAAAACCTAAGCTGAACGCTCAATGGCAGGCTGGGGATCCATCTGGCTCTCAGCCCTGGGATCCAGGGCAACCAGTCCGAGACCCAGCTCCGCATGATGATTCTTCATCAGAAGATCCCTAAACTAAGGCTGACAAAATAACAGCTA
This sequence comes from Pelophylax lessonae, assembly GCF_965119305.1. Lineage (NCBI taxonomy): Eukaryota > Metazoa > Chordata > Amphibia > Anura > Ranidae > Pelophylax > Pelophylax lessonae. The sequence continues at coordinate 145,978,145 of NC_138779.1, read as the reverse complement.
GAAAGGAAAAGAGAAAAATACTTGAAATAAAATAAAGGAAAGGGTAGAAGGCTGAGACTGAGCCCCAGCACAGGATAGCCAGCTACTCCTAAGCTAGGCAAGATCAAACTGAGTTGGGAATGCTGGTGCAGGGAGGTATTGACTGAGGGGACAGCCCCTAGGGGTGTATCTATGCTAAAAGCTTTTGTATTAACAATTCTTGTTGCCTAGCTACTCCTACGGAGCAAAGGTCAATACCCATTGGTGAAGACTTGTGAGTGGGCGGCGACTGTCGGAGGACGTAAGAGAAATATGTTTTCTCAGGGACAGTAAGTGATATAATATATTCCCTACAGAAAACTAAAAAAAAAAAATTGACAGAGGTTTTAACTCTAGCCCTGTCTGGACTTTTAGCCATGCTCACCAGTGCCAGAAAGTGTTCTCAGTCAAGGAGGATTAGCAGGCATTTTTGTTGGAGGCGATTGGAGAGTTGGACTAGGTTTGACTGTCATCTTGAGGCCAGGCTTTAGCACCAGTGTTGCAAACAGGGGAGGAAAGTCTAAAAAGAGTGAAAAGAGGATCATGAGCCTGCAAAGCAAAGAGAGAGGGTGAGTTCTGCAAGCAAAGGAGAAAGTCCCATATATAACCTATACTGGTACTTGTGCTGAAGACTCCATAGAGGGGGAAAGCACAGGCTTGAGAGGGAAACCTCTTAAGCTGGATACACACAATCCAACTTTTGTGGTTGGATTTCCTTCAGATTTACCTTTTCTATGTAGTGCAAGGGCCTGCCTGATTGCATACACATTGAAAGTGTTTAGGTTTGACCTCATATTATATGGTTTTGGTAAGTCTAAAGGAAAAAGTTTTTAGAAAATCTTAAAGTGTATGGCCAATTAGTGTGGCATGACCTCTCACTTGGTCATCTGAATACACCTCTACAGTATCAGTTGTGAAGGTCTGCTTGGCCACCCTATTTGTTGTACTAGATTGCTGGTTGCATTGGAATTTTGCTGCCATAAGTAGAATCCACCCAGAACACTTTGAGGAAATCCATTTATTTTAAATATTCTAAATCAGAGAATAAGTTCTACAACTAGAGTTTAAGGGCCAAACTGTCAGCTGACTTTATACCTGTTCTTTCATAGCACTTTAAAACAACTCCAGCCCTACTGTCCTAGGAAGATGTTACCATTTTTTGTTTTGTGGGGCTTGTCCTAGCCCTAAAAAACCCTTTGGATTGGTTTTGGTGTGTTTGTAAATTGTCAGGTAATGTTAAGGGTGGGTCACCACTGGGAAAGGCTGGAGATCCAACAAACCAATAGCTGCTCAAGGAGTCAGTGCAACATAACCATTCCCTTTTCTATCCTATCCAAAAGTGAAAAAAATATATTTTGACAACAGATTAGCATGTTAAAATATTTTTTGAAAAGAGAGACTTTAAATTAAAGAAAATGCATTGACAACACCTGCCTGGCAGTATTAGGATCATTAGTATGAATCCCACCCATGGCACTACTGCATGGAGTTTGCATGTTTTCCCTGTGCCTGCATGGGTTTCCCCTGGTGCTCTGGTTTACTCCCATACTTCAAAGACATGCTGGTAGGTTACTTGGCTCTTGTCTACATTGTCCCTAATATATGAATGAATGTGAGTCAGGGACGTTAGATTGTAAGCTCCCTGAGGACAGGTACTGATGTGAATGTATACTATATGTGTAAAATGATGTGTAATTTGATGGTGCTATACAAGTACCTCCAATAAATAATAATAGTTCATTTCTCTGGGTAGATTTATGTGGTGTTAGATCCTCTGCCAAATCTTTTTTCTTTTTTTAAATATTTTTTTTCTCTGTGTCTCCTCTGGGCAGATTCACCCCTCTATTTGTCCTGGTGACCATTATCACCAAATAACAATTGAGGGTACGTCCTAAATTTTAAACAAAACACAGAACAATTACTAGTAAGTAAATAAAAATAACGAAAATAATAGGTCCAGAATGTTAATACTGGAGTCAAAAACTTTCACCGCCTAAGGAAACCCATGGTTAATACAAGATATGGAGAATAAACTGAAGCATCAAGGCGCAAAAAAAAAAAAAAAAACCTATACAATTGTAAAAGGACCTAAATAAATTCTAATTGTTCCTTTCTCACACTTGCATCAGCCACAGCAATATCTGAGTGAAAGCTTGTCAAGTCTCAAACAAGGGTTCACACAGCTTTGGGCAATGTACACAGCTTGCAGTCCTTTCCGCATGCATTGGCAACCAGCTTGCTTCAGGGTTCAATGGGCACTAGTGGGAGATGGCTTCATTCACCTTACCATAATAACGTAGGAAATGTGTATGGACTCTTTCTCAAGTTCAAATTGCATATAAATCATGGGCTTAGGAAGAGCATTCCAGGGACACAGAAGGGGGTATCTGGGTTACTGAATGTGCTATTAACTGCTTCTAAAGGCAAAAAGTGGCAAGTGGCAATATAGCCAATAAACAAACTAAATAAAAAAATATATATAAATCATATTATGAATTCATAGGAATTACAAAACAACTTAAATAAATCCAAAAATGTACATTAACACCTAGCCTATGAAGTACAGTATGTATAATCAATATAACAAAGCATAAAAATATAAGATAATATAACACATATGAAAAATAGATAACCAAAAGTAAAAATTGTTGCAATCTCCTAACCCAATAAATTAATATAAATGAAAGTGAATATATTCAACAATAAAAATTCCACAGATAACACACAATTGTAAAAAACAAACCAGGAAAACAAGGGTTTTATACCAAAGAATAATTATGCAAATGTCCATAAATGAGTGTCCATTAAAAATGTATAAATATGAACATTAAAGTGCAAATTCTGTTAATTTGTGATCCCCCAATGATGAATACACCACCACAAAAGAGGGCTAGCAGTGCTCAAGCTATGCCACAACAACTGTATTCGGGAAGCCTCTTGCAGCCAAACTCACAGTTAAATTCACTTATGCAGCAGCGGACATGAGAGGGAAGAAAACAGTACCACCATAGTGTAGTATTCAATTTTTCACAATTTTTAGAAAAGAAAATGTACTCACAAATAAAGTGTAGAGTCATTTGTGTTAAGGTTGAAGTGGTTGTGGAGGCAGAAGTTTTTTTTTTTTTTAATCTTAATGCATTCCCTCTGCCCCCCTCAGCCCCCTCATACTTACCACAAAAATCTAGCATAGATTTTTGTATTTTTATGCAAAATAGATGAAATAGATGAAATACTAAAAATATATATAAAAATATTTTATAAAATTCAAATTTAATTGTCAACTTCAAAAACTAGAAGAGAAGAAAAAGAAAGAAGGTGAGGATAAATCCTATGTTCTACAGTGTGTGCTATAAAATGGTATGATCATCCATTTTCCATGTAAGCCTTTTAGGGTATTAATGTCCAATTTATATATCCAGTATATTTCTTGATTACATAATCTCCAGAATCTCGCAGAATTCGAAAAGGTCCTTGGGGATCATCTCAACCGCAAACGCCCTGAGCACCTTTATACTTTTAATTTGTTTCACTGTGCAATGTCAAGAGAACCACATTCAATAAATCTCCAGTGTTTCCCTATTCTTTTTCTGAGGGGTCTTTTCATTCAACCTGTGTATAATAAACCATATGGACATGTAAGGCCATAAATTAAATAATTGATGGAGTAGGTGATTGTGGCGGTGTTTACCGTCACTGGGAGTGAGGGACAGATACTTGGGGGATGCTGAGAGAATGGTTTGGATGGCTTCAGATGGGACAGTAAAATTTGTCAGTAATATCTTTCAGGAAATGTATGAAGATGAATGGTTTGACTTTTCAGATTGCTAGAATATTGCAGAAGTGTCTCATAGACCCTTGCTAGATGGTGAGATGGGGGTGGGGTTTGTTATTGGTAAGTGCCTGTATTACATTGTTTTATTGTTTCTATCTGCCTTAAGATAAACTTATTATGGGATGTACATGTATATGTGGATTGGCTGCTAAGGGGGAGGGGGGATTGTCCCACAGTGTATATTTCTTTGTGCATGTGTTTGAATAAACATTTTGAGTTCCTGCTTACCCTCAATCTGGAGTCCTGTCTCTCATTGGGGGAATCTGCTACAATGGATTGCTGTGCTCTTCATACTCCCTTGAATAATCACAATAAGTTCTTGTAAGAGAGTGTTCCTGCTTCACTCTCTGGGGAAAGAGTGGTTCACCCACTGGAACCTGGAGCCTTGTCCTATGTCCAGGGTGGGTAGGAGACGGCGAGACCCCAACCAAGCTGAGGTGGTTCGTGGGGTCTGAGGTGGTTATGGTGTCTGGTGGAGTGCTTGGAGCCCTTGGGAAGCACTAGGAGCATCCGTTAATGGAAGTACTCAGTCGAGGTGTCGGTTGATCCGTTACAGTGATGAATTTATTGACTGATCAAATACACTTGTTCTTCACTGTAAGTAAAATAGTTTTTATTGTGCTATATAAATTGGCAAATGTGGCACTTTTTTGAACCTGAAAATACAATTATTATGAACAAAAAGAAAATGATGTTTCCTGCATAGGGGGTGTCTCACTAACTTACTTCGGGCTATTAAATTCCTGGTGTTTTATGTTTTTTTAAAGATGATATGATGATATGATAGGTTGTTTCAGTATTACAGGTCCAAGTTTTGGATCTTGTAGCAAAATAAACCAATTTCTTTGAATTACCCTTTTAATAGCTCTATAATGTTTTATATTGCATAATGAATCAAACTTTATTGTAATCTCTCTCCCTATCTTTGTCTATGTCTCTTATGTCAGATGGGGATGCATTTAGATCGTTTTTTAAAAGCTTTATTGATCTGCTCACTGGGGTACTGTTTATCTCTGAATCATTCCATTAAGATTTTGCTTTGATTAATGAAATCTGATTTATTACTATAGTACTAACCTGCAAACTGTCTTTTTGGAACTTTTCTTTTCCAAAGAGGATGATGGAAACTCCTGTATTGAATATAAGAGTTAACTCCATTTGGTTTAAAATGCATTTCGTAATAATCCTGTTCCTTTCATGGATGAGTTCTAGATCCCCCAAAAATAGCGCCTAGCCTTTACATGCGTAAAGGCTAGATCTAAGGTATTTTTATTACAGTATTCCAAAAACTGTTGTGTAGCTTCCTGAGGACCAGGTCAGATAATCAGAATACCACCTACAGCATGGGTGTCCAACCTTTTGGCTTCTCTGGGCCACATTGAGTGTAGAGAAATTTTCTCGGGCCGCATATAAAATATATACTATAGTTAAGGTATATAAGTAATAAAATGCCGCCGCGTCCTTCCCGTGCCAGCACTAATTTAACACAACTAGAGGATGATGAAATGAAATTAAATCAGTATACAGAGGTCTACTTCTTCTGAGAGATAATAAAGGAACACTCTAACCACCATGACCACTGCAATGATTCAAAGTGGTAAAGGTGGAAGGAGTCAGAAACACTGCACATGCTCGCCTCCTCCCCCCTCCCCCCCTCCCCTCCGAGGCAGCCTCTGCCTACTGTTAGTTGTAAGCCGCTGTATCCGTGCCCCCGACCCAGCTTCCTTCCTCCCCAGCAACAAAAAAAATTGTCAGGGGGCAGTGGGCCGCATTGCCTGCAGTTCTGGGCAGCATGCGGCCCCCGGGCTGCTGGGCAGCATGCGGCCCTCGGGCTGCAGGTTGGACATGCCTAATCTACAGTATCTCACAAAAGTGAGTACACCCCTTTCATTTTTGTAAATATTTTATTATATCTTTTCATGTGACAACACAGAAGAAATTGCACTTTGCTACAATGTAAAGCAGTGAGTGTACAGCTTGTAACAGTGTAAATTTGCTATTCCCTTTAAAATAACTCCACACATGCACAGCCATCAATGTCTAAACCACTGGCAACAAAAGTGTGCACACCTAAGTGGAAATGTCCAAATTGGGCCCAAAGTGTCAGTATTTTGTGTGGCCACCATTATTTTCTAGCACTGCCTTAACCCTCTTGGACATGGAGTTCACAAGAGCTTTACAGGTTGCCACTAAAGTCATCCTCCATGATGACATCACGGAGCTGGTGGATGTTTTTTTTATAAATTCTTTTATTGAAGGAAAAATAAAAGGCATGTAACAAACCACGCATAGAGACATAATAAGAGATATCAAAAGAACATGAAATGTACATCAAACAATCCAGTAATGGGATATATATGCTATCAATCAGTCAAGGGACTGTAACGTGAAGATGGATATCGTATAATAGATTAATACAAATAAGTAAACCCCTGAGAGCACACCACAGAGAAAAGTATAATGCAAGGTAGGGAACAATGGGTATGAGGACCATTGTCAGGCAATTCCCGGCACCCAGCGGCATCTATCACATGGCCGGCTACAGGTGCGTGGGGGGAAACACCCAGACAGTCACGAGGCATCTCAGCGGCCGCTGAGGGGACCAATATGTGTAATCTCTTCATGAAGAGGAGCAAACAGATAAATATAGAGATATGCCCAGGAGATAAGTCAAGAAGTTACCGAGAAAGCAAAGAGGGAATGTCCAATCCGCGATATCCAGAGATAAGGCAGATCAGAGTCAGTAGATAGGAAGGGAAAGAGGGAATACAAAAAAGAAGGGAAGTAGAAGGGTAACTGGAAGGGGGAGGAGAGGAGAGGGAGGGGGGACAGCCCGGTCCAGCGTCACCCCCGCCATCAGACCAATAAATCTCAATCCTCCACCGTAAATGTGAATTCATGCCAGTAATATTAGCGCTTCAGAAATTTTTCTCTATCACCGTGTTCCGTCGCCACCAGGTCTTCCATTTCATTGATGCATTTCACCTAACGGAGCCACATAGCTACAGTGGGGGGCTGAGTCTGCTTCCAAAGAGGGGGATGCAACTCTTCGCCGCCGTGAACAGAAGCGGCAGGATTGATTTCCGATAAGACGCCCTCGGAAACTCGTGATGATGAAGAAGAAAGAGGGCCGGGTCCATCGTAAGAGTATGATCCGTGAATTTTTGAGCGATGCGAAGCACCGATGTCCAAAAGGGTCTCAGCCGATCGCAGGACCAGAAGACGTGGAGGTATTACCCCGCCTCCGCGCCACATCTCCAGCAAGTGTCAGTAAAGGTCGGGAACATCCGACGAAGCCTCGTCGGGGTGTAATGCCACCGGGTTAGGCATTTGTAGCCCACTTCCTGGTATCAAGAACAGAGTGAAGTTTTATATGTGAAAAACAACAGTCGTTCGACATGGTAATCTGTAAAAGTCAGGTCAAGATCCTTTTCCCAGCGCGCAATGTACGGAGGTCAGAATGGTGCCTCAGGTGTGACCAGAGCCCTGTAAACCAGGGAAATAGTGTGCAGCAGATGAGAGGGATCAGAACAGAGCTCTTCAAAGTAAGTGAGACGTCCGGTGAACAGATGCGCAGGAGGCAGGGACTGTAAAAAATGAGAAAGTTGAACCTTCTGCCAGAAGGACAAAGCAGAAAAAGCAGCCTCGGAGTGCAAGAGAGACCTAGAGATCCAGTCCCTAGCACGTATAAAGTGGCGAGCCTGGCCAAGGCCGGCGGCCTTCAGGGAGCGAAACACAGGTTGTTCGATCCCCGGCGAAAAGTTTGGGTTGTCGATCACCGGGAGAAAGGGGGACGGCAGAGTAGCCAGTTGGCCCCCATGGCACAGCCGTCTGCCGACAGCCAAAGTACGGCCAATGGGCAGGTGAGCAACCAGCTCTCTGGGAACGGGGGAAGGAGTCCATAAAGAGGACTCAGGAGGGGACCCCACCAAATGTCTTTCCAACCGGACCCACTGCTTCAGAGAGCCATATCAGTGCCAGTCGAGGATGCGGGACATGTGACAAGCCTCATAATAGGCCACTGCGTCCGGCAGTGCCATGTCGCCACTCAATTTAGGCATGCGAATAATACGCAAGGCCAAATGTGGGGGGCCTCTAATCCATAGAAATTCTCTGAACAATTGATTCACCCTCCTCAGGAAGGAGGATGGGATGGCCACCGGCAATGCCTGGAACACATATAACAGACGAGGCATCACATTCATTTTAATAATATTACATCTCCCAAACCATGAAAACCTACCAGCGTGCCACTCGTCCAGATCCTTCTTGATATAGCAGGAGAGGGAAATTACATTCAAAGATTTTATCGGGGCAATTCGAAAGAGAGATCCCTAGGTACTGAATATGGGACGACCCCCACTTAAAGGGAAAGTCAGTCTTAAGAAGAGTGGAGAGAGCGGGCAACAGCTGGTGGATGTTAGAGACCTTGCGCTCCTCCACCTTCCATTTGAGGATGCCCCATAGATGCTCAATAGGGTTTAGGCCTGGAGGCATGCTTGGCCAGTCCATCACCTTTAGCCTCAGCTTCTTTAGCAAGGCAGTGGTCATCTTAGAGGTTTGTTTGGGGTTCTTATCATGTTATAATACTGCCCTGTGGCCCAGTCTCTGATGGTAGGGGATCATGTTCTGTTTCAGTATGTGACAGTACATGTTGGAATTCATGTTTCCCTCAATGAACTGTAGCTCCCCAGTGCCAGCAGCACTCATGCAGCCCCAGACCATGACACTCCCACTACCATGCTTGACTGTAGGCAAGACACACTTGTTTTTGTACTCCTCACCTAGTTGCCACCACACATGCTTGATACCATCTGAATCAAATAAGTTTATCTTGGTCTCATCAGACCACAGGGCATGTTCCAGTAATGTCCTTAGTCTGCTTGTCTTCAGAAAACTGTTTGCGGGCTTTCTTGTGCATCATCTTTAGAGGAGGCTTCCTTCAGGGAAAACAGCCATGCAGACCAATTTGATGCAGTGTGCTGCGTATGGTCTGAGCACTGACAAACTGACCCCCCCCATCCCTTCAACCTTTGCAGCAATGCTGGCAGTACTCATACATCTATTTCCAAAAGACAACCTGGATATGACACTGAGCATGTGCACTCAATGTCTTTGGTCGACCATGGCGAGGCCTGTTCTGAGTGGAACTTGTCCTGGTAAACTGCTGTATGGTCTTGGCCACCATGCTGCAGCTCAGTTCCAGGGTCTTGGCAATCTTCTTATAGCCTAGGCCATCTTTATGTATGTAGCACCCTCCTAGATAGGTGCTAGGAAATATATAGTTGTGGCCCTGCCTGCTTATCAGGAGGGACTGATCTGTTAGCATCTGTCACATGCCTCCAGGTGTGATCTGTCTCCCCACTGTATCCAATAAGGTATCTTGTTGGGCAGTGGAGGAAATCTAGCCAATAGCACACCAGGGTTTATGACTGTCCCAGTGGGCGGGATCTGCCGCAATGCACCGTGGGATTGGAAATAAATCTGTCGGGAACATGTGACAGAGTCTCTTTTGGCGGAAGCATCAGTCCCAGGAGGGGGTGATGGCTGTCTCTCCTTCTGTAAAGTGTGAAGGTGGTCCAGGCCTAGGGATGGAAGGTTGAGCTGAGCCAGAAAGGATCCAGAGTTGCTGACCAAGTGGAGCTGCTGGGCAGAATTCTTCAGGAAAAACAGTATCGTGAGTACTCAAGAACTGCCCAGGGGTCTGCCTAAGAGAGGAGACCACTCCAGAGTGGTCAAATGGAATCCAGGAGCCAGCTAACCAGGAGTGCACAGTGAAAGGGGGTGCCAAGTAGTTATACCCTGAAGTTGAGGAGTAAAAGGGGGCACCAGGAAGGGCCCTGAAGTGTTCAGCAATACAGTTTACTCTAAAGTCAGCTACCTCAGGAAGGAGTGTCTTGGGGAGCTTAAAGGGACTTTTCCTACAGTCGGAAGTGAAGTTCCAGTATCTGGCCTTGCAGAGGCCAGCGGCAGTCAGCATTAACTAGCATCAGTCAGCATTAACCAGCATCAGTCAGCATTAATCAGCGTCAGAGGAGCGCTAACAGAACGCCAAGTAGCATTTTTCAGTGTCCCTGCCTAATTGTGCATAGTTCAGTTGTTGGAGTATCCCACTTCTCCCTTCTCCCATCCAAGTTTTCAAATAAATCCAAAAAAACTAAAAAACTGGACTGGTTCTTGTCTAAGGTGCTCACAATTGAAAACATGTCTGCAGGTACTGTCGTTGCTAGCTGTAACCCAAGGGGACCCACACTTAGCCGCTCCCTCTGGAGTAGGGCTACATGTAGAACAACATTTATTTTTTTAAAAACTCAGAGAGTTCTTTGCCATGAGGTGCCATGTTGAACTTCTAGTGACCAGTATGAGAAAGTGACCGCAATAACACCAGATTTAACACACCTGCTCCCCATTCACACCTGAGACCTTGTAACACTAACGACACCGGGGAGGGGAAATGGCTAATTGAGCCCAATTTGGACATTTTCGCTTAGAGGTGTACTCATGTTGCCAGCAGTTTAGACATTAAAGGTTGTGTGTTGAGTTATTTTGAGGGGACAGCAAATTTACACTGTTATACAAGCTGTACACTCACTACTTTACATTGTGGCAAAGTGTCATTTCTTCAGTGTTGTCACATGAAAAGATATAATAAAATATTTACAAAAATGTGAGGGGTGTACTCACTTTTGTGAGATACTGTATATAACGACCAAAAATTGCCAAATGTGCTGTGTGAGGATTATTGTTCCAAATACACATCTCTTCCTACAGACCTGTGGTCAAGTTCGGCATAGCTAGGAGCGAACTCATAGTCATACAAGGTGTTGGCTGCTTTCTTTCTAAGTGAAAAAGTACAGTAGCTATCACTATTATTTAAACTTGAGAGGTACAAATCAATTTATAAACCAGGTGATTCCACCAATTTGAATTGTTTTTTTATGTGCTTGATCATGATGGGGTTAATTTATTAAAACTGGAGAGTGCAAAATGTGGTGCAGCTCTACAATCATCTTCCAGTTTTTTTTTTGTCAAAGCTAATTGAACAAGCTGAAATTGGAAGCCTATTGGCTGCCAGCATCAGATTTTCTCTCTCCAGTTTTAGTAAATCAACCCCGATGCATGTATGTCCATTTTGCAGAGAATCATAAATGCAATACAACATGACTTGAGTCGCACTTTGATAAATTCTAAAACTGAATTATTCTCCGCAGACCAGACAAATCTGCATGAAAATAATTAGGTGAATCAAATGTTTGCATATTGCTGATACACTCAATTACATTACCACTAATTGTAACATCACCAAGATGCTACAAAGAACCATATTTGTAATATAAGGTAGTCTATTTATAAACAATATAGTAACTTCTATAATAATAGGAATTTCAAATGTTTCAACCTGTTCTAGATTAACAATAGAGCATTTCCCTCCCAATTTCCTATTTTCCTTTGGATTAGGAGGTGAGTGCTTGAAAAATGGATCTAAGAACGCTGTGTGCAGGATCTGCTTCCGTTCATTACACCAACGGGACAGAATATTTGTAATCTCCACAACACATTCCTGGTTACAATAAAGGTTACAATCTAGATAAGAGTCTGTGTATCGCAGATCAGCAGGCGTATGTTCCATCTTTACATTTAAATGAAATTGCAGGTAATGTGCGCGACTGATCATATCTCTGCACCGTCTCGATTTCTTCATCTTACTGATTTCATACTTTCTCTGTTTGCCGGAATATATCTGTGTCTCTCAAACATTCATTTAATAGCTGGATTTGTAGAAATGTGAATTTGATATATTAACTATTCAATGTTCTACTTAACATTTATTCTGCTATTACACTGAGAAACATCAATATTAATCTGACATTAACTATTTTTGCGATGCAAAGGAGTTTCCTTCTCTGTGTCTAAATGAGTGCTGAAATGCAGATTTGTATGAAGCGTTGTGGCATGTGGTGTGCTTTGGGTCAACGAGAAGAGGTGGGTGTACATTGCATCTGCTAAATAGGAATCTCATAGCAATCAGTCATCTGCCCTCAATCTTCAGACATCAGATTTTTTTCACCTCCTACCCATATCATAATAAGGAGCTTTTACCTTTGATGTTAAGATTCAAATGATGCATTTCTATCATTTACCTGGACAGCAAGCAATATCTTGTAACCCATCATAGCTAACAAATGCAGAAATAACATGTCATAGATATAATGGACCTCATATGTAAAAAGTGTTCTAAATTTGTTTTTTTTTTTTGCCCATAGCAACTAGGGATGATCGAACGGTTCTGGTCGACCATCGGTTCGACCCGAACATTGGGTGTTCGAAATTCGGCCGAATTCCGAACTTTTTGCGGTAAAAGTTTCGGAATTCGGTCACCAGAACCACCCAAAATGCAATGGGACAGGAACTGGGCTTTAAAAGCCAGTGATTGGCCCAGAAACATCAGTAAAAGCCAATTGAGGGGGCAGGAGTCTGCTAGGAATGTGATTGGAGTGACTACGGGGTCCAGAGGCCAATCAGGAGTGAATATGCCCCCCAGTATATAACATAGCCCCGCCAAACCTCTAGCACTGTAATACAGAGGCTGTGGAAGAGAGTGGAAGCATTTGTGTTTCTCCTGCTGCTTGTAAAGCTCCAGTGTCATTTTGCAATTAACTTCTGCTGTATGGAGCTGTTCTTTTAGTGTGAGGAAAGGGATATGCAGTGTAGTTAGGGTACTATATACCACTATAGTTAGATTCAATAATCTAGTTTTTGTAGGGATACTTTTAGATGTCAGGGTGACCATAGTGTAGTTTAGGGTGACCTGACTATGCCATGTCAGGGTGACCGTAGTGTAGTTTATGGTGACCTGACTCTGCCATGTCAGGGTGACCGTAGTGTAGTTTAGGGTGACCTGACTCTGCCATGTCAGGGTGACTGTAGTGTAGTTTAGGGTGACCGAACTCTGCCATGTCAGGGTGACCGTAGTGTAGTTTAGGGTGACCTGACTCTGCCATGCCAGGGTGACCGAACTCTGCCATGTCAGGGATATATATATATATATATACATATATACACCCCTATACAGAAGTTCAGATGTCATGCCTGCCTCCAAACGCCTTCAAGAAACGCCCAAAAAACGCCTGAAAAACGCCTGAAACAAAAATGCCCAGGTGTAAAAGGAGGGTAACACCATCCCTGCGCTACTGAAATTCTAAGAAAATAATCTGTTTTTTTCTGGTTCTGGACATGCTACAGAGCTGAAACTTCACAGGTACACTTTTTAGACCCACCAGATACTAAATCCAAAGAAATCTCTTTTTTTTTTTCAATAATTTTTTCAATAATTGGCTCTCTATCAAAAACGACAATTTTTAAGAACTTTTTTTTTGCCTGCTTCATAGTCCCTGGGGCATGACCCAGAACCCTAGGCACTTTTTAGGGGCATTTATTGGGTTTTAGGGCTTCAAAATGGTGTTTTTTGATTCCCGAAGTTCGGGTCCCATTGATTTCAATGGGGTTCTTGAATCTGAACTGAACTTTCGGGAAATTCAGGTGTTCTGGTCGAACCAAACTTTTCAAAAGTTCGATCATCCCTAATACCAACCAGTTTGAATGGCTTGACTAAAGGTACAGTAGATTGTGGTGAATATTTACTACAAATTGCTGAATGACCCCACACAGGCAAATCAGTTAGCTCATGCAGGGATTCTTTGTTCCCGTAACAGTTTACATTTTGCATGCAGAGTGTGCAGCTACTATCTCAACAGAGAGCTGGTTTGTAGAGCTGGTTCCTTGGCCATTCTTAGTGTCCTTCAATTATTATAAGGGGTTTAAAGGACCTCTTTACTTGACCACTTTGTGCCAACAAGCTATGATGTGACCTGTGAAGAGGTTACACAATATAAATCTACAGGTTCCTGTCTGGGCTTATCAGTACCATTCATCTTTTAAAGTGCTGTTCAAACTGTTGGCGCTATATACTAGGGATCGACCGATTATCGGCAACACCGATATATCGAGGGCCGATATGCACTTTCCCCAATATATTGGAATCTGCCCCGGCGGTTACTGATATTGCTGATAGCGCTGTGATGTCATCGCGTATGTTACACCACACGCCTCCGCGCACTGGGACAGCTTCTGCCTTCTTAGGCCGCCTCCCTCAGCCTCGTTTGGAGTCTCACAGTGCGCACAGTGTGTTTACAGCCCCTGCAGCCACATACTGTAGTCTGCACTGCAGTCGGTACAGTCACAGTGAGTTTTCTCAATCATACAACAGTACAGCAGTGACCAGTCACAGTGCACAGTGTGTTTAACACAGCCGCCGTGGCCACCCACCCACAGTTGCCCGGTGCCAGCCAGCCAGTCACCCACACAGGAGCACACACCCACAGGCCTGTACCAGCCAGCCAGCCACAGAAATAAAACAGGTGGCTAAAATCGGATGGAAAATCCCAACTGCTGGACAGAGTAATCACAGAGATGATGGTCACTGATAACCAGCCATTTACAATGGTGTCTGACTTGGGATTTAAGTGGTTGATGTCCATACTTGAGCCAAGGTACACACTGAAGAGTGACAAGTTTTATAGAACTGAAATGCTGGGAAAGATTCAGCAAAAGGTCGTTGAGAAAGTAAAGGCTTTGATGCAACCAGAGAATGCTGGCAACTCACTCTCATTCACGACTGACTGATGGTCAGGACAAACAGAATCACTAATGAGTCTTACATGCCACTTCATTGACAGCGGATGGACAAGAAGGCATTTGGTGTTGAATACAAAAGTGATGCAAGGATCCCACACTGGGGAGTACATTGGTGATTCCCCATTCTTCTAGCATGCCTAGAAACATTTCTCTAAAGACCAAGTAATGCTTGTGCTTGGAGACAGCGGAGCGAAGATGGTGAAAGGAATGAGACTTGCTGAAGTGTCAGACCTCGGTTGCATGGCACACACCCTCCAACTTGTGGTAAATGATGGTCTCGCAAACCAGAAAGCTTTGCTTGACATAAATAGCATGCTGAAGAAGTGCGCAGGCCATTTCCAACATTCAATCCTTGCCAAGCAGCGACTGAGGTGCATTCATGGAACTCAACACTTCACATGCTGCAAAGAATGCTGGTGCAGAAGCAAGCTCTTACCCTATATTCAGGTGAATATGGACTTGGAGGACATTCTTGTCCTACTGCTGATCAGACCTTCTTCCCCATAGAGCAAGTAACACTAGAGGTGAGTCATTACGACTCATCTGTGCCATCTGTCATCCCATGTGTGAGAGTGCTGAAGATGCTTCTTCAACAGAATGAAGGAACCAACACACGTGGCATTAAAAAATGTAGGCAGGCCGTGAGGGACAGACTCCCCAAACATTTTGGGAAGCATAAAGAGAATAAAAATGTTGTGCTTGCATGTCTTTTGGATCCTCGATAAAAGAACCATCCTTTCTCCTCTGATGATGTATTGGTCAAGGCAAAACAATGGCTGACAGAAGATATTCAACAGAAGGTGCAGGAGGTTCCTCCTGCTGAAAAGAAAAGTCAAGAAGAGAAGGATGTGGAAGAGCAGGATGCAGAAAAAAAATGTCCAAAAAGACAACGGACAGAAGAGAAACTTAACCACTTACCGCAAAGTGACGTATTCCTACGTCGGCAAACTTTGTGGGGGTATACCGGGATGATGCCTCTAGCTAGAGGCACCATCCCAGTACCGTGGTTTACAGTCAACGGTCGGTTTCCGTCAGTAATGACCGATGCGGCTCGGGAGCCGCTCGATCGTTAACGGGGTGAGCGTCCCCCCCTCCCGCCGCCTTCCGTGACTTTGCTCGGGGCTCCCGTCCCACCGGGAGCCCCGAGCACCCAGCTGGCACGTCCGCCGGGTGGATGGAGTCCTGATCAAAGCCGGAAACGGCTTCGATTGGGTCTCCGATGACGTAACCCGGAGGCGGCGTCCATGACGTCACTTCCGGGTTACTGTGCTGCAAAAGGCGGCAAATTTAAAAAACGCTTGTATGCAAAAACGCAGTTTTCGGCATTTTGCAGGCATGGAAGTGTAGTGGAGGGGTCTAGGGTCTTTTAGACCCTCGATCCCTCCATAAAGAGTACCTGTCACTGCATATTGGTGTCACAAGGGATGTTTACATTGCTTGTGACAGCAATAAAAGTGATCAGTTTTTTATTTTTTTTTTAAACCTGTAATAAAGTTCGAAAAAAAATAAAAATAAATAGGAAAAAAGAAAAAAACAATTTTAGCCGCCCCCGTCACTGTTAGATCGCTGTTCAAACCACACATGTGAGTAATCGCCACGATCGCCAGAGTGTGAGCAATAATTTAAAAAAAAGAGCTACACTCTAACTCTAAACTGGTAACCGTTAAAAAAATTTAAAGCATCGCCTATTGAGATCTCTATTGACCGTAGTTTGTCGCCATCCCACGGGTGTGCGCAATTTTAAACCGTAACATGTTGGGTATCTATTTACTCGACGTGACATCATCTTTCACAATATAAAAAAAAAAATGGGCTAATGTTACTGTTTACTATTTTTTAAATGCAGTGAAATGTGATTTTTCAAAATTTTTCCAAAAAAATAGCGTTTTAAAGACCGATGCGCAAATACCGCGTGACAAAAAATATTGCAATGAACGACATTTTATTCTTCAGAGTCTTTGCTAAAAAAATATATATATATATAATGTTTGGGGGTTCTAAGTAGTTTTCTAGGAAAAAATACTGGTTTTAACTTGTAAACAAAAAGTGTCTGAAATAGGGCTGGGGCTTAAGTGGTTAATTGTGGTCAAATAGATGCCATGTTCAGTGTTTTATTGAGGCCTCATGAGGAGGATTCTTCTGAATCTGCAATAATGAGCCTGGATGATGAACTTCATCTCTATTTGAAGTAACCTAACCAGTAATTGACACTCTTCAGTGGTGGAAAGACAATGAGGCACGCTACAAAATACTTGCTTCTCATGCTAGAAGATACCTTTCTGCTCCTCCCTCCTCGGTACCAAGTGAGCGTGTTTTTAGTGAAGTGGCAGCACTTTATGGAAAGAAAAGAAGCCGTTCAGATGGTAAACATGCTGAAATGTTATGCTTTCTGAACTATAATAATGTTCTACTTAACTGGGAGTATTGAAAGTGTAGTAGTATAGTACTAGTGTCCACTCCTCCACTCAATAATTGTTTTTATTACTTTATTTAATTATAATTCTCATGGAAATGTGGAATGTGAGAGAGTTAAGTGCAGATGACAAAAAAAAGGGGGAGTACAGCCTTCTGGGTATAGGAGAGAGGTCCACCTGATACTGGTAGGTAATGCAGATATACAGTGGGTACGGAAAGTATTCAGACCCCCTTAAATTTTTCACTCTTTGTTATATTGCAGGCATTTGCTAAAATCATTTAAGTTCATTCTTCTTCCTCATGAATGTACACACAGCTCCCCATATTGACGGAAAAACACAGAATTGTTGACATTGTTGCAGATTTATTAAAAAAGAAAAACTGAAATATCACATGGTCCTAAGTATTCAGACCCTTTGCTGTGACACTCATATATTTAACTCAGGTGCTTTCCATTTCTTCTGATCATCCTTGAGATGGTTCTACACCTTCATTTGAGTCCAGCTGTGTTTGATTATACTGATTGGACTTGATTAGGAAAGCCACACACCTGTCTATATAAGACCTTCCAGATCACAATGCATGTCAGAGCAAATGAGAATCATGAGGTCAAAGGAACTGCCTGAAGAGCTCAGAGACAGAATTGTGGCAAGGCACAGATCTGGCCAAGGTTACAAAAAGATTTCTGCTGCACTTAAGGTTCCTAAGAGCACAGTGGCCTCCATAATCCTCAAATGGAAGACGTTTGGGACGACCAGAACCCTTCCTAGAGCTAGCCATCGGGCCAAACTGAGCTATCGGGGGAGAAGAGCCTTGGTGAGAGAGGTAAAGAAGAACCCAAAGATCACTGTGGCTGAGCTCCAGAGATGCAGTCAGGAGATGGGAGAAAGTTGTAGAAAGTCAACCATCACTGCAGCCCTCCACCAGTCGGGGCTTTATGGCAGAGTGGCCTGACGGAAGCCTCTCCTCAGTGTAAGACACATGAAAGCCCGCATGGAGTTTGCTAAAAAACACCTGAAGGACTCCAAGATGGTGAGAAATAAGATTCTCTGGTCTGATGAGACCAAAATAGAACTTTTGGCCTTAATTCTAAGCGGTATGTGTGGAGAAAACCAGGCACTGCTCATCACCTGTCCAATACAGTCCCAACAGTGAAGCATGGTGGTGGCAGCATCATGCTGTGGGGGTGTTTTTCAGCTGCAGGGACAGGACGACTGGTTGCAATCGAGGGAAAGATGAATGCGGCCAAGTACAGGGATATCCTGGACAAAAACCTTCTCCAGAGTGCTCTGGACCTCAGACTGGGCCGAAGGTTTACCTTCCAACAAGACAATGACCCTAAGCACACAGCTAAAATAACGAAGGAGTGGCTTCACAACAACTCCTTGACTGTTTTTGAATGGCCCAGCCAGAGCCCTGACTTAAACCCAATTGAGCATCTCTGGAGAGACCTAAAAATGGCTGTCCACCAACGTTTACCATCCAACCTGACAGAACTGGAGAGGATCTGCAAGTAGGAATGGCAGAGGATCCCCAAATCCAGGTGTGAAAGACTTGTTGCATCTTTCCCAAAAAGACTCCTGGCTGTATTAGATCAAAAGGGGGCTTCTACTAAATACTGAGCAAAGGGTCTGAATACTTAGGACCATGTGATATTTCAGTTTTTCTTTTTTAATAAATCTGCAACAATGTCAACAATTCTGTGTTTTTCTGTCAGTATGGGGTGCTATGTGTACATTCATGAGGAAGAAGAATGAACTTAAATGATTTTAGCAAATGGCTGCAATATAACAAAGAGTGAAAAATTTAAGGGGGTCTGAATACTTTCCGTACCCACTGTAAGTTAAACAACAGAATCCAATAGGTAAAAATGGAAACAAAACAAAGAGAATCGGGTGAAAACCATAACTGCAAGTGCTTCTCTTTTTCCGTATAAGCACGCTATGTGTACATAGTCCCCACGAGCTACCACAAACTTCGGTATATACAGTAAGCCAAATATGATCATAATTGGTATAAGGTAAAAAATGGTATATAAGGAAGGGAATGTGAACTTAGGTTCTTTCCTCCACCAAAACCCCTACAGTTAGAGAATGCATTTCAACTTCTGGAAAAAAGGTAAGTGGATTGAAGAAATAACAATAAAAGTCAATGGCATATGATGGTTGCTGGACCACATTTGTCAGTCCTTGGTGGAAAGGACATATCTCACAGTGGATGAAGAAAGTCTCCACAAATAAATCCATGTTCAGTAAAATTTGGAGCGATTTTTGGAAGCGGAGAACCTGGGGCTGTTTGGAGGATCCTTCCTGGGACTTCTTTGATCCAGAGAATGAGAGGTTGAGATGCGTGGAGCAGGGTTTGCACAAGCCACCATGCTGAGAGATTGTAGATAAGCTTCCAACTCCACTTGATCTTAAAATGTAAGCTTGTCCCCAGTAGGAGGTCATAGGAGGAGAGTGGTAAGGTAGGCCAGAGTAAATTTTAATTGCTTCTGGAATAGGGCAGAGCAGATGGGTTGAAAGGCCTTACAAAGGAGGAATATGGTACCATTGTTTGTTATTGAACGTTTTTGGTGGTATCTTTTCCCATACATGGGAATAGTTAAGATATTTCACTATGATTGAATGTGGTGAAGGGCAATCTGTAGCAAACACCCCCATACAATGAGCTAGTTCATCAGTGTAGGGTATTGTGATCCCCAAAGTCTAAAGGGAGGCAGGTTGCACAAAAGTCAATCAAATATGTAGATTTGCAGGACTCTGGGAGGCCTATGATCTGCTGATTGTTGCACCTGAATTTGTTTTCCAGGTCCTCTAATCTCCGCCACAGAACTTGATGAGATTAGTCCTGATTATAAACTAAGAACTAGACCTGATATAACTCACCCTCCACAGATGGGATTCTCATCTCTGCTTCATTGAGGCAAGTAGAATGTTGCCCCAGCTCTGTCTCTTGATTTGATCTATATCTATCTGCACCGCTTTTTGTAAGGCTGCAGTGCTGGTGGGGGAGAGGAGAGCAGCCACAGCTTGTGCAAGGCTTATGAGAAGTAGTTATTAAATTGTTGCATTTATAATCTTTATATAAAGCTAAATATAACCTTAGCCTTCCAAGCCCTGTTGGTATCCTTTTTAGGTGACCCTAGGTTCTCTCCTGGATTCAAATCCAAATGTGACTTTTCTAGATGGATTGAGAATGATGTGGTTGCCTTGGAGTCTCTAATATGAGAGCCCCCCTTTACTCCTTTTCTTTTCTCCAACTTAACCATGCTCTCCTCAGACAAAATGTAATAAATACCTACTCTTAGGTATTTCAGACACTTATTTTCCACCCACTACCCCCTGAGTGCTGACCAGCATAGGTACCTCCTTTGAACATACTTAGGTTTTTAAGCTCAGACACTTATTTTCCACCCACTGCCCCCTGAGTGCTGACATCATAGGTAGCACCTTTGAACATATGTGTAGGTTATCATCCAGAGATAAGGGCACTATTTCCACTATTGACAGATTTTAACTAACAGGATCTTCTGTCTAAATGTTTAGTGATGCTTAGTTGAAAAGCAGAGACAGGCTGGGAATTTACCCCATCCGGCGAGGACTGTGTGCAAGTTTGGAATAGCGCGGCACGGAGTAAGTGATACAGCTTCACCCTTAGCATGTGGCACTAACGTTTATTTTACTTTTGTTGGGACTCACATACTTACTTTAATTTCATTCTGTTATACAGCGTTTAGACAACCATAAGGGACACGCTACATGCATTAGGCTCCCGTCCTCTCCAGGTCTGGTGAGCTGTTCTGAATGTCCATATCTCGGGTTCTCTTACCCCAGATGGATTTATTGTATCCTATGATATCCTATCATCATTCCTTTTTGCTATTATTAGTTTAATACAGCATGCATTCTGACTCCATGATGGAATCATCCGTGCATATGCAATTTGGGTTACACTCACTGGATTATAGAAACGTTTACTCGGGTACAAACTTGATACCATGCCTAAGATTTAACTCCATCCTATGTATAAGGATTTATATACACATGGATATTTATATATATCAAAAATACAAATTAAGATGTTGGATACTCCATGAGTGGCCCATTGCTGCACGGAGAGTTCCCATATATGGATTCGTTACCTTGTTCCAATTATATGTCTAATTACCTATCCCTGTTTACTAAGCCAATATGAATTCTTTAATCACCCTTTTCTGGGACAACTACTGGGTCTCTGTGGATATCTATGCACTCTACTCACATGCATGCAGTATACATATATATATATTATTATTTTTTCTTCTTTTTCCTTTTTCCTTTGTCACCCTGGAATGTTCCAGCCCTCTTGGCTAGCACATACTCTTTTTTTCGATCTTTCAATAATAATTATAGAACTAATATACTAACTGGTCCCTTTTAAAAAACATCTATTCCTTTTTCTTATCTATCTAGTAAATATGGAGTGATTACCCTCACTACTACATGCTCATATAGGTGCCAAAATACGGTGCTTTCCACAAACGCACAACAGTCCTCTTCGTTAAAAAACTCCCCTACGGAATTGAGATTTATGCCTGACTATTACTGTACAGGTATGTATGTCCCCCCCTCTGTTTACCATATGTACCACTTTTTATATCTTGGTGACAATGTAATTACGGGGTGGGTCCCCACATATGCCTCGCTTTTGGTAATCCCCGGCGCTTGATCTCCCCCAACCGAATACCTCCTTGGATGCTAGACGCAACTTAAGACTCAATGATATATTGTGTTGATATATGTATACAAAAAATACAAGGACCTATTTAAATGCAATATATGTGTATATTTTTAACTAAGTGGAATAATGGACACGGTATTATGAAACATCATAAATAATGTTATCTTCATGCAACATGTCTAAACAGTATTGTTCTTTACACAGACAAACGAAATGATATGCTCCAGATGAAGCTTTTCTCCTAAGAAAGCGAAACATGTCGAGCAAAGGTCAAATATTATATGGTGGAAGTTAATTCACACTCTCAGTTGATCCCACGGACCGACACCTTGTCTATTTTGGTGTCCGCCGGTGGTTTTTGTCTGATCGTGAGTGAATAGTCCTGAGAATGATATGACTACTAATTGTTCTGTACTTTAAGATGTATGTAAACCATTGTTCTAAACTGTATGTATTAAGATACACCACAGTATAGACCATCTATGGGTCTAGTCTGGTCCTTAACACACAATTATATGCCTGTATTTTTCTTTGGTTTTAAATATGTTTTGAATAAAATAATTTGTTTTTAAAAAAACATTTGTGCCCGAAATCCTTGTTTCCCAGTCCTCTCACTCAATTAGCAATTAAGGATAGGGACACACCCTAAATTGGATACTTCATGACCCAGATAGCTGCTGTCTGTGGATACATGGCCTAGAATAAAAATTCTGATATAAAGGTGGAAACACCAGCCATTTTGGGAAGTGGCAAGCAGCGATATATATAGATTGAAATAATCGATTGTTATCCCTAATATATGTTTCATTTGACGCTTATTGTGTGAAAGGACTGTGAAACATTCTCGTATTGATAATCTCTCAACATAAATATCCATCTGCCCCTAGTGGCAATTTGATTGCACCTGGTTAATGGAAATAATACTGGAGTGAGTTTTGAATATTTCGAAATTGTTTGTAGTGTCAAACCAGTGAAATATTTCTCATACATTGTATGAAGGCCTATATGAAGGAGTCTAGAGATTTCTTTCAAAAAAACTTTAATAAATAAAATAAAATAAAAGAATACTCTACATAGATCATAGGACAACCATGGATTTCGTTGGAAATGCATGGACAGGTCTTATGACCGAAATCGAATCTACTTGTAACATTCCGGCCAAAGATGACATAAGTTTAAACCAATATATAAATACAGTAAAAAAACTAATTAAGAAAAAGTCAAACCTGTACTGGCACATAGAATTTTTTTAAAAATATATCCAAGCCAATATATGCCCTATTGGCTTGAGAATCCACTTATTCCCCTCCTTCGATAACGCATCAAGCGAATTTAGAACTTTATGGGAACGCATTTTAACAAAATGCAGTACTGACCTATGCCAACTGTTGGTATCCCAATACAAATTAGACCTGGCTACATTAGATGCTGAATTGTCATCCTTATATACAAAAAATGAGAATTTAAAGAAACACGTACAATACGAACCAAGATGGAAGGAGGTGAAGGAGTATGGGATCAAGCTGAATAGGGATATAATTTGCAAAAAGCAGACCAAATTTTTAAAAGATAGGATGGCCTTCACGGAAGGCTATGCCTATCGATGGCCGGGACCCAATAATTCAAGGCGGCCCCGCTATCCGCGAGGCCCCCGTGAACATATACCCAATACAGGATCAAGAGAAACCGACTGGGAATCGGACTCTTCCTCAATCTCTGCACAATCTAATAGATCTAGAGTGTCAATTAAATCGAATCAAGATACCAGACCAAAAACTGATTTGGGACCACGTAAACGAGGACAACAGGAAGGAGCCAACTATACACCGCGCTCCAAAAAGCGACCTGATGAAACATCTAAGTTCCAATCATCAGGAACTGGAGGTCTTCAGGGTGGACAGATTTATAAATCTGCTGACATACTAACACAAGAGAGTTTGGAGGCACAGGACCCCTATTTGGGGGGCCTTGCTCTCCAAGCAATACAGATGTTGCAACCTTTACCCACTAACACTAACCCAACGAATTCACTGATACAGGGATCCACTTCTAATCCTCAAACACAAACACTAGGTGCTACTGCACTCACTTCTTTGAATACTTTATCCCTTAATACACCCAGCACCACCTCCTTTAGACAAACCACCATTGATGGCCATTTTGCGGCCTCACAGGCACAGACTTCAAATTTTCCCTTGAGCACACCACTAAACCCTCCCACTTAAAATTATCGATTATAAATTTAACTCCCTATCACCTCTCTCCTCAGGAACAAGAAGTCCTCGAATTGGGCCTCACATTCTGTCCATCAGCTCCCATGGACAGGTATGAGACCATAAAGGACATCTATATGTTCATAAGAAACCTGACATATAAATATATATACGACCCGGAAAGACAACGCAATGTACAAGACAAAGAGATTTCGGAAAAAATAAAACATTATACTATGCAAGAGTTCCGCGTTTTGCGAGATTTAATTTTATTATTGGAGGAGAATGACACTACGGTTTCTCAATCCCCTAGTCAAGGCACTCAAACAAATACCTCAAAAAAGACTTCCTTCAAACCAAAATCTAATAGCTTCCCTGACTTGACTACAAACTCTAATTTATTAGCGTTTCTAACCACAGTGGTAGGCGAGATAATAAATTGTGAACTAAATCCAACACGGAATAATCTTTCGAAACAACAACTTCAAACGCTGAACAGATTAAGAAATCATACAGACTTAGTTATAAAACCCTCAGATAAGGGTGGTAACCTAGTACTTATGACTCGGGAAGGATATGAGAGAATGTGTCTCGACATCCTCTCAAATCGCACATGGTACAAAAAGATCTCCCTATCAGTCACAACAGAATTTAAATCAAGGTATTTGGACATAATTGGAAAGGCCTATCAAAGGGCTCTTATAGATGGGGACTGTTACAATTATCTTAATAACAAATTTCCCAGACAGGCGACGTTCTACTCACTTCCAAAAACGCACAAAAATTTAACATCTCCCCCAGGTAGGCCTATTGTATCGGGCATTGGAAACCTGACCGAAAATGCTAGTCGTTTGGTTGATTATTATTTACTACCACATGTAGTGCGGCTACCGTCATATGTCAAGGATACACTCGAGTTCTTAAGGATGATCGAAGATATGGTGGTTCCTCCCGACGCCCTGCTCGTGACTCTGGATGTGGAGGCGCTATACTCCAGTATCCCTCACGAGCAGGGCGTCGGGACGATACGCACCTTCTTATATGAACAAGATCATCACACCTGGCCATTCTGTGATTTCATACTTGAACTTTTATTTTTTATTTTGAAACATAATTGGTTTACATTCAATGGGTCCCACTACCTCCAGGTGCAGGGCGTGGCCATGGGCACTTGTTGTGCCCCGGCCTACGCTAACCTGTACCTGGGGGGGTGGGAGCGACAAATAACATCTGATGAAAGTTTATCTCATTTCTTTTCACATGTAGCTATATGGTTTCGTTATATAGACGACATTTTTGTGGTCTGGACAGGTTCAAGATCATCACTAGAGAAATTCATTACTCAACTGAATATTAACAGCTTTAATTTAAAGCTAACTTCTACAATTGATAACTCGAGTGTAAATTTCCTTGACTTGACGGTGTCGAAACATACAGATGGACACCTCACGACCAATCTGTACAGAAAAGAGACGTCAGGAAATGTAATACTACATGCGTCCAGTGCACATCCAGGAGCACTCATACGTAGTATTCCATACGCCCAATATATACGCCTACGGTGCAATTGCACATCTGACAGGGACTTCAAAATCCAGGCCAACTTGTTGAGAGAACGCCTAACAGCTCGGGGATACAGTAAACGAATATTGAGAGCAGCTTTTAACAAAGCTTTTGCTCAAAATAGGAATAGTCTCATCTTTAGAGCCAAACCTCCGAATACACAGCCGACAGTTAAATTCATAACTAAATACTCTGCCCATGAAAATGTTTTGAGAGGGATTCTTGAGCGTAATTGGCATCTCCTTCGTGATGATCCAGTTATCAACAAATATGTGGCGGAATATCCCCAAATCGTATTTAGGAGAACAAGGTCCCTGCGGGACCAGTTAACAACCAGCCACTACCAACCTATTAGGAATAATACAACAAAACGTAGGGGTACTTATAAATGCCACCAATGCGCTCTTTGTCCCTGGATAGAGGAGAAAACTCAGTATGTCTTGCCTAACGGTGAAACTTTTAGTCCCAAATTCCGGGCTGATTGTAGCACTCGAGGAGTTGTGTACATAATGCACTGTACCTGTGGTATGTTCTACATAGGTAAAACTATAAGAGAACTCCGCCAGAGGATGAAGGATCATGTGTACGTGTCGGCAGGGGGAAGAATGGTTACGCCCGTGAGCAGGCATCTCGACCTATACCATAGGTTCAATCCAAAAAAGGCAAGATTCTATGTACTCGAGGTTATCCCTCAGGATCCTCGAGGTGGCAACTGGGACAAGAAAATTCTCCAGAGAGAAACTCTCTGGATAGAGCGTCTCAGTGCCACATCTAGACCTGGTTTGAATGAGACCCAATCGTACAAACCTTTTTTATGAAGACTGTTTACTCGCCCATTGGGGGTGGGCCCAGTGTCCGGAGATGCACGCTCTGGATGTGGAATGGACATATATATGGGGTGTTTTGGTCGTGATGTCTGCCTGGTTTCTATGGCGTGACCTTCTTCCTCCTCCCGATACCTCACTGATCTTAATCTTAATATGAGCTATTATTTTGCCTATGCCAGCTCTTGTCATACGACTCCTCGATATGCTCAACCATTGATCTTCTGGTATCCTTCCCATTCCATCATGATGTCCATGACCAGTTTTAAAAAATCTAAATGACGTAAGAAAATTATATCCTTAAGGAAATATATGTTTGCACTTGTGGTAGCATATATACACATTTGTTGTTGAGAGAAAAAATATGAGAGTGTCTTAAGTAGGGGGCAGTTCTGTCCCTATCCTTTCACTAGGGCAACCACTGTAGAATGCCCCTATTGTTCTTCTATATTATACAACAAACTAATATTGATGAAATACCTTTGAAAAATGATTGATGTATCTATCCTGTTTTTTCAGGAACATATCATGTACTGTAACAATATGTGGTTAAATATATGCATTTGTATATGGATGCTTTTAATATGTACTATCTATTTGTGTTCTCTTTACAGGCATTAGTTCTTTTCCATGTAATTGCTGACAGATCCTGAGGGGGCGTTGTGGGTAAGCGCTGAGGACTCTCCAAAACTAGCGAGATATGTGCGGCCAGACGAGCCACAGTGCGGCTCCGCCCATTCGGGCGGAACTTCCTGTGGCACCTGTATGGACTACGGAGGCAGTTCCTGCCTTCATGTGGTCCAGTTACACCTCGGACATGGTGGAGAGCGTTGGCGGGGTGTCCCCGTGCCTGCTCTCTGGCGATGTTCCGGGGGGAGTGGCCGGGGCGGTGACGTCTGCTGACGAACCGCCCGGGATCCACGCCATTTAAGGGCGATGGCTACACACCCCTGTATGGCGGCATTACCCCATCCGGCGAGGACTGTGTGCAAGTTTGGAATAGCGCGGCACGGAGTAAGTGATACAGCTTCACCCTTAGCATGTGGCACTAACGTTTATTTTACTTTTGTTGGGACTCACATACTTACTTTAATTTCATTCTGTTATACAGCGTTTAGACAACCATAAGGGACACGCTACATGCATTAGGCTCCCGTCCTCTCCAGGTCTGGTGAGCTGTTCTGAATGTCCATATCTCGGGTTCTCTTACCCCAGATGGATTTATTGTATCCTATGATATCTTATCATCATTCCTTTTTGCTATTATTAGTTTAATACAGCATGCATTCTGACTCCATGATGGAATCATCCGTGCATATGCAATTTGGGTTACACTCACTGGATTATAGAAACGTTTACTCGGGTACAAACTTGATACCATGCCTAAGATTTAACTCCATCCTATGTATAAGGATTTATATACACATGGATATTTATATATATCAAAAATACAAATTAAGATGTTGGATACTCCATGAGTGGCCCATTGCTGCACGGAGAGTTCCCATATATGGATTCGTTACCTTGTTCCAATTATATGTCTAATTACCTATCCCTGTTTACTAAGCCAATATGAATTCTTTAATCACCCTTTTCTGGGACAACTACTGGGTCTCTGTGGATATCTATGCACTCTACTCACATGCATGCAGTATACATATATATATATATTATTATTTTTTCTTCTTTTTCCTTTTTCCTTTGTCACCCTGGAATGTTCCAGCCCTCTTGGCTAGCACATACTCTTTTTTTCGATCTTTCAATAATAATTATAGAACTAATATACTAACTGGTCCCTTTTAAAAAACATCTATTCCTTTTTCTTATCTATCTAGTAAATATGGAGTGATTACCCTCACTACTACATGCTCATATAGGTGCCAAAATACGGTGCTTTCCACAAACGCACAACAGTCCTCTTCGTTAAAAAACTCCCCTACGGAATTGAGATTTATGCCTGACTATTACTGTACAGGTATGTATGTCCCCCCCTCTGTTTACCATATGTACCACTTTTTATATCTTGGTGACAATGTAATTACGGGGTGGGTCCCCACATATGCCTCGCTTTTGGTAATCCCCGGCGCTTGATCTCCCCCAACCGAATACCTCCTTGGATGCTAGACGCAACTTAAGACTCAATGATATATTGTGTTGATATATGTATACAAAAAATACAAGGACCTATTTAAATGCAATATATGTGTATATTTTTAACTAAGTGGAATAATGGACACGGTATTATGAAACATCATAAATAATGTTATCTTCATGCAACATGTCTAAACAGTATTGTTCTTTACACAGACAAACGAAATGATATGCTCCAGATGAAGCTTTTCTCCTAAGAAAGCGAAACATGTCGAGCAAAGGTCAAATATTATATGGTGGAAGTTAATTCACACTCTCAGTTGATCCCACGGACCGACACCTTGTCTATTTTGGTGTCCGCCGGTGGTTTTTGTCTGATCGTGAGTGAATAGTCCTGAGAATGATATGACTACTAATTGTTCTGTACTTTAAGATGTATGTAAACCATTGTTCTAAACTGTATGTATTAAGATACACCACAGTATAGACCATCTATGGGTCTAGTCTGGTCCTTAACACACAATTATATGCCTGTATTTTTCTTTGGTTTTAAATATGTTTTGAATAAAATAATTTGTTTTTAAAAAAACATTTGTGCCCGAAATCCTTGTTTCCCAGTCCTCTCACTCGATGATTCTGAGTGGGGATGAGAGTTACTAAGTGAAGAGGCTCTCCACAATGTAATTCCTTTCCCCACTTATAGGGTTGAGCGGACACCTAGATGTCCGTGTTCGACGGGTTCGGCCGAACTTTAAAAAAAAGTCCGGGTCCGTGTCCCGGACTTTTACCGAACTTTTCCCGGACACCGAACCCCATTGAAGTCAATGGGGACCCGAACTTTAAGGCACTAAAATGGCTCTAAAACACCAAAGGAAAGGGCTAGAGTGCTGCAAATGGCAGCAAAACGTAATTAAGAGCATGGCAAGTGCTCTGCAAACAAATGTGGATAGGGAAATAACTTAAAACAACAAAAAAAAACAGAAAAATAAAACAATGTTCTTCTTCATCTCTGAAGGACGAGGCCCATATGGAGTAGGAGGGAGGTTGAGGTGGTGGTGGATGTGGCGGTGACATAGGCGTGCGCACAGGGTGTGCTGGGTGTGCCTGGGCACACCCTAATCACCTAGGGCACATAGCATTGCCAGTGAGGAGATGGGAAAGATCTCCCTGGGACCTGCTCTGCTCTATTTCTCCTTGCCTACAGGTACATGGCCCCGATACATTACTCTCCCTGCTGGCAAACACATGCATGTGTATTTCAACTTTGGGGTGCACACCTTAATGCAATAGGCTGCGCACACCTATGGGCGGTGTAGGTGGAAGCGGCGGTGGAGGAGGACCAGGGCCGGATTAACAGCATCATGGGCTTGGTGCTGAGGATTTTGAAGGGCCTTAGGGCCGTGCCTTGCCATGCACCCAGAGGAGGAAGGGTGCAGCCATGCATGCCTAATTCAACATGGGATGCTGTCTCTGAAGCCCATAAACACATCCATGCATCGCCAACTGTCCCTCCTTGTCCGGCCTTCACGCTGTGTGGGGAGGTTCTGAGGGTGCTGCCTGGGGAAGCGAGCATAGAAGCCAGACTTCTGTGTTTACAAGTGACAGAAGAGCGGTAACAGTGAATATGGCCAACCCGGGGCCTATATAAAAGGTAGGGGCCTGGAGCTGCAGCTCCAATAGCCCCTACATTAATCTGGCCCTGAGGAGGAGGACGAGGTAGCCAACACTGCTTCTTTTCACAAATTTTAAATGAGGGTACACCCCAAAAGAGTGAGAAAGAGCAAAAATGGAACAATGGGTGGGTAAGGTCGGTATCCATTGCTATTCTGCATAAGGTACGGAAAAGTCCCGTGGGATCCATGCCTGGTTCATTTTAATGAACGTGAGCTTGTCCACATTGTCTCTGGACAGGCGGCTGCGCTTGTCTGTTATAACGCCCCCAGCCGTGCTAAATACCCGTTCAGATAATACACTGGCTGCAGGGCACGCCAGCACCTCCAAGGCGTAAAGGGCAAGCTCAGGCCATGTGCCCAATTTGGAGACCCAGAAGTTGAAGGGGGCAGACCCGTCATTCACTACATGTAGGCGTGTGCACACATACTGCTCCACCATGTTGGTAAAATGCTGCCTCCTGCTAAGACGTTCCATCTGAGCTGCTGGTGCTGCTGTTTGTTGTGGCGTGCTGACAAAGCTTTTCCACATTTCGGCCATGCTAACCCTGCCTTCTGAGGTGCTGGCGGTGCCCTGGTTGCGTTGGCGACCTCCTCCTCCTCCTCCTCTGCCTTGTGCTTCCACTGTGGCCCCGCTGTCAGATGGGAATGCCAGCAGCATGGCGTCTACCAGCGTGCGCTTGTACTCGCGCATCTTGCGATCGCGCTCCAGTGAGTGAATTAAGGACGGTACGTTGTCCTTGTAACGGGGATCCAGCAGCGTGGCCACCCAGTAATCAGCACAAGTTAGAATGTGGGCAACTCGGCGGTCGTTGTGGAGACACTGCAGCATGTAATCGCTCATGTGTGCCAGGCTGCCCAGAGGCAACGAAAGGCTGTCCTCTGTGGGAGGTGTATGGTCCGTGTCCTCTGTATCCCCCCAGCCACGCACCAGTGATGGCCATGAGCTGGCCTGGGTGCCACCCTGCTGTGAACATGGTTCCATCTCCTCCTCCAGCTCCTCCTCCTCCTCATCCTCCTCATCCTCCAGAACTGTGCCCCTGCTGGACAATTGCGTCCCTGGCGTTTGCGTGTGCAGGAACCCACCCTCGGAGCCCCTTGCGAATGACTGCCCTGAAAGCCTTGGAAATGTTACCTCTTCATCCTCCTCCTCCTCCTCATCCTGTGCCACATCCTCTTCCATCATCGCCCGAATTGTTTTTTCAAGGAGGCATAGAAGTGGGATAGTTAAGCTGAGAACGGCGTCATTGCCACTGGCCATGTTGGTGGAGTACTCAAAACAGCGCAACAAGGCACACAGGTCTCGCATGGAGGCCCAGTTATTGGTGGTGAAGTGGTGCTGTTCCGCAGAGCGACTCACGCGTGCGTGCTGCAGCTGAAACTCCACTATGGCCTGCTGCTGCTCGCACAGTCTTTCCAGCATGTGCAAGGTGGAGTTCCACCTTGTGGGCACGTCACATATGAGGCGGTGAGCGGGAAGGCCGAAGTTACGCTGCAGCGCTGCCAGGCGAGCAGCAGCAGGGTGAGAACGCCGAAAGTGCGCACAAACGGCCCGCACTTTCTGCAGCAGCTCTGACATATCGGGGTAGTTTTTAAGGAACCTCTGCACCACCAAATTCAGCACATGCGCCAGGCAAGGGATGTGCGTCAAACCGGCTAGGCCCAGAGCTGCTATGAGATTTCGCCCGTTATCGCACACCACCAGGCCGGGCTTGAGGCTCGCTGGCAGCAACCACTCATTTGTCTGCTGTTCCATGCTCCTCCACAACTCCTGCGCGGTGTGTGGTTTGTCCCCCAAACAGGCAAGTTGTAAAACTGCCTGCTGTCGTTTACCCCTGGCCGTGCTGAAGTTGGTGGTGAAGGTGTTACGCTGTCCGGATGAGGAGGCGGTAGAGGATGAGGAAGCGGAGTAGGAGGAGTTAGGAACAGGAGGCAAACTGAAGCGCCCTGCAATCCTCGGTGGTGGAAGGACATGCGCCAAATTGCTATCCGCCTCAGGCCCATCCGCCACTGCATTTACCCAGTGTGCCGTTAGGGAGATATAACGCCCCTGACCGTGCTTACTGGTCCACGTATCCGTAGTTAGGTGGACCTTGGCACAGATGGCGTTGCGCAGTGCACACCTGATTTTTTCCCCCACTTGGTTGTGCAGGGAAGGGATGGCTTGCCTGGAAAAGTAGTGGCGGCTGGGCACGACGTACTGTGGGACAGCCACCGACATAAGGTTTTTAAAACTGTGCGTCTCCACCAGACGGAATGACAGCATTTCAAAGGCCAATAATTTTGAAATGCTGGCATTCAGGGCCAGGGATCGCGGGTGGGTAGGGGGGTACTTCCTCTTCCTCTCAAGTGTTTGGGAGATGGAAAGCTGAACGCTTCCACGGGACATTGTGGAGATGGTTGTTGGTGACCCAGGTGGTGGTGTTGCTGACAGATCGTCTGTTTGCGGGGTGGCAGGTGCCGGTATCACTACAGATGTGGCTGGAGCGGCCGAGACTGCAGCAGAAGAGGAAGCAGGATGAGCCAGAGACGTTTCTTGGTTTTGAAGGTGTGTACTCCACTGCAGCTCGTGCTTTGCACTTAGATGCCTGATCATGCAGGTTGTGCTCAGGTTGAGAAGGTTCATGCCTCGCTTCAAGCTCTGATTGCACAGGGTGCAAACCACTCGTGTCCTGTCATCAGCACATTTTCTAAAGAACTTCCACGCTAGAGAACTCCTTTGAGCTGACTTTGGTGCGCTCGTTCCCTTGCTGCGTTGGGCAGTAGCGGGCGTAGTGTCTAGGGCACGGCCGCTCCGCTTCTGCACCCTGCTCCCTCTTCTGCTGTGCTGGTGGCTCTGTGCGACCACCGCCTCTTCCTCCAAACTACTCAGTTCACCTGCATGACGTTCATTCCATGTGGGGTCGAGGACCTCATCGTCCTCCACATCATCTTCCACCCAGTCTTCACCCCTGCCCTCCTTGTCGGTCTCCACAATGCTGAACGCCGCAGCAGTTGGCACCTGCGTTTCGTCATCATCGGAGACGTGCTGCGATGATCCTTGCATGTACTCATCTTGAGAAATAAGTGGTTGGGCATCGCTGCACTCAATCTCTTCCACTTCTGGGGCAGGGCTAGGTGGATGGCCCTGGGAAACCCTGCTGACAGAGTCCTCAAAAAGAATAAGAGACTGCTGTATGGCTTGGGGCTCAGACTGCTGGCCTGATTTGCAAGGGGGTGAGGTGAAAGACGGTTGGACATTGGCTGCAGGTGCCAACTCTGACCTTTCTGCAGTAGACTGGGTGGGAGACAATGTGAAGGAACTGGAGGCACTGTCAGCAGCAAACCAATCTACTATCGCCTCAACTTGTTCTGGCCTCATCACTTCTAGGGGCGTTTGATGCCCTACCAAATACTGATGCAGGTTCTGTCGCCTACTCACACTTGAGGAAGGTGTTTCACTTGTGCGTGTAGCTGGCACAGATCGACCATGTCCTCTCCTTGCAACAGGAGCTCTACCAGCAGCACCACGACCCAGGCCACGGCCCTTATTTGACGGTCTCCTCATATTTCTGTAATTTAAGATCTTGCCCTAGAAAGGTTTTTATTGAATAGCGGAATAGAAAATATGATCCAAAAAAAGTGTATGTATATCACACGTACACAACCACACTAGGCCCCAATTACTATTGTTTGTACCCCTAAAAGGCTAGATGAGGAGTAGGGGGAGTATGGAACAGGCAGCACCCTCAAACCTTCAGAAGTATGAGATGAACCCCAACAACTTGGAAAGGTGGATCTCTCTCACACGTACCGACACAGACTATCCCGCAATTCAATTGATCCTCAAAGGTTTTTATTGAATAGCGGAATAGGAAATATGATCAAAAAAAGTGTATGTATCTCGCACGTACACAACCACACTAGGCCCCAATTACTATTGTTTGTACCCCTAAAAGGCTAGATGAGGAGTAGGGGGGGTATGGAACAGGCAGCACCCTCAAACCTTCAGAAGTATGAGATGAACCCCAACAACTTGGAAAGGTGGATCTCTCTCACACGTACCGACACAGACTATCCCGCAATTCAATTGATCCTCAAAGGTTTTTATTGAATAGCGGAATAGGAAATATGATCAAAAAAAGTGTATGTATCTCGCACGTACACAACCACACTAGGCCCCAATTACTATTGTTTGTACCCCTAAAAGGCTAGATGAGGAGTAGGGGGGGTATGGAACAGGCAGCACCCTCAAACCTTCAGAAGTATGAGATGAACCCCAACAACTTGGAAAGGTGGATCTCTCTCACACGTACCGACACAGACTATCCCGCAATTCAATTGATCCTCAAAGGTTTTTATTGAATAGCGGAATAGGAAATATGATCAAAAAAAGTGTATGTATCTCGCACGTACACAACCACACTAGGCCCCAATTACTATTGTTTGTACCCCTAAAAGGCTAGATGAGGAGTAGGGGGGGTATGGAACAGGCAGCACCCTCAAACCTTCAGAAGTATGAGATGAACCCCAACAACTTGGAAAGGTGGATCTCTCTCACACGTACCGACACAGACTATCCCGCAATTCAATTGATCCTCAAAGGTTTTTATTGAATAGCGGAATAGGAAATATGATCAAAAAAAGTGTATGTATCTCGCACGTACACAACCACACTAGGCCCCAATTACTATTGTTTGTACCCCTAAAAGGCTAGATGAGGAGTAGGGGGGGTATGGAACAGGCAGCACCCTCAAACCTTCAGAAGTATGAGATGAACCCCAACAACTTGGAAAGGTGGATCTCTCTCACACGTACCGACACAGACTATCCCGCAATTCAATTGATCCTCAAAGGTTTTTATTGAATAGCGGAATAGGAAATATGATCAAAAAAAGTGTATGTATCTCGCACGTACACAACCACACTAGGCCCCAATTACTATTGTTTGTACCCCTAAAAGGCTAGATGAGGAGTAGGGGGGGTATGGAACAGGCAGCACCCTCAAACCTTCAGAAGTATGAGATGAACCCCAACAACTTGGAAAGGTGGATCTCTCTCACACGTACCGACACAGACTATCCCGCAATTCAATTGATCCTCAAAGGTTTTTATTGAATAGCGGAATAGGAAATATGATCAAAAAAAGTGTATGTATCTCGCACGTACACAACCACACTAGGCCCCAATTACTATTGTTTGTACCCCTAAAAGGCTAGATGAGGAGTAGGGGGGGTATGGAACAGGCAGCACCCTCAAACCTTCAGAAGTATGAGATGAACCCCAACAACTTGGAAAGGTGGATCTCTCTCACACGTACCGACACAGACTATCCCGCAATTCAATTGATCCTCAAAGGTTTTTATTGAATAGCGGAATAGGAAATATGATCAAAAAAAGTGTATGTATCTCGCACGTACACAACCACACTAGGCCCCAATTACTATTGTTTGTACCCCTAAAAGGCTAGATGAGGAGTAGGGGGGGTATGGAACAGGCAGCACCCTCAAACCTTCAGAAGTATGAGATGAACCCCAACAACTTGGAAAGGTGGATCTCTCTCACACGTACCGACACAGACTATCCCGCAATTCAATTGATCCTCAAAGGTTTTTATTGAATAGCGGAATAGGAAATATGATCAAAAAAAGTGTATGTATCTCGCACGTACACAACCACACTAGGCCCCAATTACTATTGTTTGTACCCCTAAAAGGCTAGATGAGGAGTAGGGGGGGTATGGAACAGGCAGCACCCTCAAACCTTCAGAAGTATGAGATGAACCCCAACAACTTGGAAAGGTGGATCTCTCTCACACGTACCGACACAGACTATCCCGCAATTCAATTGATCCTCAAAGGTTTTTATTGAATAGCGGAATAGGAAATATGATCAAAAAAAGTGTATGTATCTCGCACGTACACAACCACACTAGGCCCCAATTACTATTGTTTGTACCCCTAAAAGGCTAGATGAGGAGTAGGGGGGGTATGGAACAGGCAGCACCCTCAAACCTTCAGAAGTATGAGATGAACCCCAACAACTTGGAAAGGTGGATCTCTCTCACACGTACCGACACAGACTATCCCGCAATTCAATTGATCCTCAAAGGTTTTTATTGAATAGCGGAATAGGAAATATGATCAAAAAAAGTGTATGTATCTCGCACGTACACAACCACACTAGGCCCCAATTACTATTGTTTGTACCCCTAAAAGGCTAGATGAGGAGTAGGGGGGGTATGGAACAGGCAGCACCCTCAAACCTTCAGAAGTATGAGATGAACCCCAACAACTTGGAAAGGTGGATCTCTCTCACACGTACCGACACAGACTATCCCGCAATTCAATTGATCCTCAAAGGTTTTTATTGAATAGCGGAATAGGAAATATGATCAAAAAAAGTGTATGTATCTCGCACGTACACAACCACACTAGGCCCCAATTACTATTGTTTGTACCCCTAAAAGGCTAGATGAGGAGTAGGGGGGGTATGGAACAGGCAGCACCCTCAAACCTTCAGAAGTATGAGATGAACCCCAACAACTTGGAAAGGTGGATCTCTCTCACACGTACCGACACAGACTATCCCGCAATTCAATTGATCCTCAAAGGTTTTTATTGAATAGCGGAATAGGAAATATGATCAAAAAAAGTGTATGTATCTCGCACGTACACAACCACACTAGGCCCCAATTACTATTGTTTGTACCCCTAAAAGGCTAGATGAGGAGTAGGGGGGGTATGGAACAGGCAGCACCCTCAAACCTTCAGAAGTATGAGATGAACCCCAACAACTTGGAAAGGTGGATCTCTCTCACACGTACCGACACAGACTATCCCGCAATTCAATTGATCCTCAAAGGTTTTTATTGAATAGCGGAATAGGAAATATGATCAAAAAAAGTGTATGTATCTCGCACGTACACAACCACACTAGGCCCCAATTACTATTGTTTGTACCCCTAAAAGGCTAGATGAGGAGTAGGGGGGGTATGGAACAGGCAGCGCCCTCAAACCTTCAGAAGTATGAGATGAACCCCAACAACTTGGAAAGGTGGATCTCTCTCACACGTACCAACACAGACTATCCCCCAATTTAACTGATCCCCAAAGGTTTTTGATTAAATAGCGGAATAGAAAATATGATCCCAAAAAAGTGTATGTATATCACACGTACACAACCACACTAGGCCCCAATTACTATTGTTTGTACCCCTAAAAGGCTAGGAGTAGGGGGAGTATGGAACAGGCAGCACCCTCAAACCTTCAGAAGTATGAGATGAACCTCAACAACTTGGAAAGGTGGATCTCTCTCACACGTACCAACACAGACTATCCCCCAATTTAACTGATCCCCAAAGGTTTTTGATTAAATAGCGGAATAGAAAATATGATCCCAAAAAAGTGTATGTATATCACACGTACACAACCACACTAGGCCCCAATTACTATTGTTTGTACCCCTAAAAGGCTAGGAGTAGGGGGAGTATGGAACAGGCAGCACCCTCAAACCTTCAGAAGTATGAGATGAACCCCAACAACTTGGAAAGGTGGATCTCTCTCACACGTACCAACACAGACTATCCCCCAATTTAACTGATCCCCAAAGGTTTTTGATTAAATAGCGGAATAGAAAATATGATCCCAAAAAAGTGTATGTATATCACACGTACACAACCACACTAGGCCCCAATTACTATTGTTTGTACCCCTAAAAGGCTAGGAGTAGGGGGAGTATGGAACAGGCAGCACCCTCAAACCTTCAGAAGTATGAGATGAACCCCAACAACTTGGAAAGGTGGATCTCTCTCACACGTACCAACACAGACTATCCCCCAATTTAACTGATCCCCAAAGGTTTTTGATTAAATAGCGGAATAGAAAATATGATCCCAAAAAAGTGTATGTATATCACACGTACACAACCACACTAGGCCCCAATTACTATTGTTTGTACCCCTAAAAGGCTAGGAGTAGGGGGAGTATGGAACAGGCAGCACCCTCAAACCTTCAGAAGTATGAGATGAACCCCAACAACTTGGAAAGGTGGATCTCTCTCACACGTACCAACACAGACTATCCCCCAATTTAACTGATCCCCAAAGGTTTTTGATTAAATAGCGGAATAGAAAATATGATCCCAAAAAAGTGTATGTATATCACACGTACACAACCACACTAGGCCCCAATTACTATTGTTTGTACCCCTAAAAGGCTAGGAGTAGGGGGAGTATGGAACAGGCAGCACCCTCAAACCTTCAGAAGTATGAGATGAACCCCAACAACTTGGAAAGGTGGATCTCTCTCACACGTACCAACACAGACTATCCCCCAATTTAACTGATCCCCAAAGGTTTTTGATTAAATAGCGGAATAGAAAATATGATCCCAAAAAAGTGTATGTATATCACACGTACACAACCACACTAGGCCCCAATTACTATTGTTTGTACCCCTAAAAGGCTAGGAGTAGGGGGAGTATGGAACAGGCAGCACCCTCAAACCTTCAGAAGTATGAGATGAACCCCAACAACTTGGAAAGGTGGATCTCTCTCACACGTACCAACACAGACTATCCCCCAATTTAACTGATCCCCAAAGGTTTTTGATTAAATAGCGGAATAGAAAATATGATCCCAAAAAAGTGTATGTATATCACACGTACACAACCACACTAGGCCCCAATTACTATTGTTTGTACCCCTAAAAGGCTAGGAGTAGGGGGAGTATGGAACAGGCAGCACCCTCAAACCTTCAGAAGTATGAGATGAACCCCAACAACTTGGAAAGGTGGATCTCTCTCACACGTACCAACACAGACTATCCCCCAATTTAACTGATCCCCAAAGGTTTTTGATTAAATAGCGGAATAGAAAATATGATCCCAAAAAAGTGTATGTATATCACACGTACACAACCACACTAGGCCCCAATTACTATTGTTTGTACCCCTAAAAGGCTAGGAGTAGGGGGAGTATGGAACAGGCAGCACCCTCAAACCTTCAGAAGTATGAGATGAACCCCAACAACTTGGAAAGGTGGATCTCTCTCACACGTACCAACACAGACTATCCCCCAATTTAACTGATCCCCAAAGGTTTTTGATTAAATAGCGGAATAGAAAATATGATCCCAAAAAAGTGTATGTATATCACACGTACACAACCACACTAGGCCCCAATTACTATTGTTTGTACCCCTAAAAGGCTAGGAGTAGGGGGAGTATGGAACAGGCAGCACCCTCAAACCTTCAGAAGTATGAGATGAACCCCAACAACTTGGAAAGGTGGATCTCTCTCACACGTACCAACACAGACTATCCCCCAATTTAACTGATCCCCAAAGGTTTTTGATTAAATAGCGGAATAGAAAATATGATCCCAAAAAAGTGTATGTATATCACACGTACACAACCACACTAGGCCCCAATTACTATTGTTTGTACCCCTAAAAGGCTAGGAGTAGGGGGAGTATGGAACAGGCAGCACCCTCAAACCTTCAGAAGTATGAGATGAACCTCAACAACTTGGAAAGGTGGATCTCTCTCACACGTACCAACACAGACTATCCCCCAATTTAACTGATCCCCAAAGGTTTTTGATTAAATAGCGGAATAGAAAATATGATCCCAAAAAAGTGTATGTATATCACACGTACACAACCACACTAGGCCCCAATTACTATTGTTTGTACCCCTAAAAGGCTAGGAGTAGGGGGAGTATGGAACAGGCAGCACCCTCAAACCTTCAGAAGTATGAGATGAACCCCAACAACTTGGAAAGGTGGATCTCTCTCACACGTACCAACACAGACTATCCCCCAATTTAACTGATCCCCAAAGGTTTTTGATTAAATAGCGGAATAGAAAATATGATCCCAAAAAAGTGTATGTATATCACACGTACACAACCACACTAGGCCCCAATTACTATTGTTTGTACCCCTAAAAGGCTAGGAGTAGGGGGAGTATGGAACAGGCAGCACCCTCAAACCTTCAGAAGTATGAGATGAACCCCAACAACTTGGAAAGGTGGATCTCTCTCACACGTACCAACACAGACTATCCCCCAATTTAACTGATCCCCAAAGGTTTTTGATTAAATAGCGGAATAGAAAATATGATCCCAAAAAAGTGTATGTATATCACACGTACACAACCACACTAGGCCCCAATTACTATTGTTTGTACCCCTAAAAGGCTAGGAGTAGGGGGAGTATGGAACAGGCAGCACCCTCAAACCTTCAGAAGTATGAGATGAACCCCAACAACTTGGAAAGGTGGATCTCTCTCACACGTACCAACACAGACTATCCCCCAATTTAACTGATCCCCAAAGGTTTTTGATTAAATAGCGGAATAGAAAATATGATCCCAAAAAAGTGTATGTATATCACACGTACACAACCACACTAGGCCCCAATTACTATTGTTTGTACCCCTAAAAGGCTAGGAGTAGGGGGAGTATGGAACAGGCAGCACCCTCAAACCTTCAGAAGTATGAGATGAACCCCAACAACTTGGAAAGGTGGATCTCTCTCACACGTACCAACACAGACTATCCCCCAATTTAACTGATCCCCAAAGGTTTTTGATTAAATAGCGGAATAGAAAATATGATCCCAAAAAAGTGTATGTATATCACACGTACACAACCACACTAGGCCCCAATTACTATTGTTTGTACCCCTAAAAGGCTAGATGAGGAGTAGGGGGGAGTATGGAACAGGCAGCACCCTCAAACCTTCAGTATGAGATTGTGTTCACTGTACCCCACAAAGATTGAGTTCACTGCACCCCACAATGATTGTGTTCACTGCACCCCACAAAGATTGTGTTCACTGCACCTCACAAAGATTGTGTTCACTGTACCCCCCAAAGATTGTGTTCACTGCACCCCACAAAGATTCTGTTCACTGTACCCCACAAAGATTGTGTTCACTGCACCCCAAAAAGATTGTGTTCACTGCACCCCAAAAAGGATGTTGTTCACTGCACCCCAAAAAGGATGTTGTTCACTCCACCCCAAAAAGATTGTGTTCACTGCACCCCACAAAGATTGTGTTCACTGCACCCCAAAAAGATTGTGTTCACTGCACCCCAAAAATGATTTTGTTCACTGCACCCCAAAAAGGATTTTGTTCACTGCACCCCAAAAAGGATGTTGTTCA
This sequence comes from Pelophylax lessonae, assembly GCF_965119305.1. Lineage (NCBI taxonomy): Eukaryota > Metazoa > Chordata > Amphibia > Anura > Ranidae > Pelophylax > Pelophylax lessonae. The sequence continues at coordinate 145,936,952 of NC_138779.1, read as the reverse complement.
CTCCACCCCAAAAAGATTGTGTTCACTGCACCCCAAAAAGATTGTGTTCACTGCACCCCACAAAGGATTTTGTTCACTGCACCCCAAAAAGATTGTGTTCACTGCACCCCAAAAAGGATGTTGTTCACTGCACCCCAAAAAGGATTTTGTTCACTGCACCCCAAAAAGATTGTGTTCACTGCACCCCACAAAGGATTTTGTTCACTGCACCCCACAAAGATTGTGTTCACTGCACACCAAAAAGGATTGTGTTCACTGCACCCCAAAAAGATTTTGTTCACTGCACCCCAAAAAGATTGTGTTCACTGCAGCCCAAAAAGATTGTGTTCACTGCAGCCCAAAAAGATTGTGTTCACTGCAGCCCAAAAAGATTGTGTTCACTGCAGCCCAAAAAGATTGGGTTCACTGCAGCCCAAAAAGATTGTGTTCACTGCAGCTCACACACAGAAAAATGGATGTGGATCACTGACACCTGCCTATCTCCAATCCCACACCACACAGCAATATCGATTGTAGTTTGTAGAACACAGTTTCCCTAAAATTCAGCAGACTCTGTCCCTAACAGGATTGAGAAGAGATCGTAGATCAGGATTGAGTGCAGACCCCACCCCCCACACAGCAATATCGATTGTAGTTTGTAGAAGACACTGACCCTATATAATTCAGCAGACTCTATCCCTAAAATGCCTACAACTCGCCCTGCCTAAACACTCCGACCTGTCCCTCAATTCTATCCGGACACAAATGGTTTTTTCCTGCCTATCTTTCCCTAATCAGCAGCCAGCACGTTGATGTGTGCTCTGTCCCTGAATCTAAGCAGCATAATGACGCCGCTGCGGCTGCCTCGAACTTATAAAGACTTGGTCACATGCTTCAGACGGCCAATCACAGCTACTGAGACATTTGCAGGCATGGCTGGGATGGCTTAAGGCACACCAGTTAAACGATTGTTGATTGGCTGTTGAAAGCCCGCCATGAAAAGAGCGCCAAAGCATGCAAAACCCGGAAATAAAACGACCGAACACGGATTTTTACCCGAACATACAGTAAAGTGTCCGTGTCCGTGTTCGGGTACAAAAAATCCAATTATTCGGTACGAACACGAATAATACAGTCCGTGTTCGCTCAACACTACCCACTTACAATCACCCCCAGCCATTTTTACATTGCACCTCCATCATGTCTGGAGTTCTGTGTCCCATCAGGAGTGCAAACAAAGCACTGGAGGAACAGCAGCAGGCTGCAGCACATCACATATAGAACACTCAGTGACTTTTACCCTCCAAGCCGATCTTCATTCTGCTCCATGGCATGCACCTGTGAGGGCTGGAGCCACTTCCTCCATTAGGCAGATAACCACACCCCCATGCTGAGTGCTGGCCAATCAGCTACTGCCCAAACGTTTTTTTAAGAACCAGGCTCCACCTCAGGCACAGAGGTTATTGAAGCTTGCCAGGATCTACCCGCGGTCACTGGGAGGAGAAGAAAGCCTGTATGTAGGTATTTCTTCTCCTTCGCTCCTCAGTCACACACAATTATATGCCTGTATTTTTCTTTGGTTTTAAATATGTTTTGAATAAAATAATTTGTTTTTAAAAAAACATTTGTGCCCGAAATCCTTGTTTCCCAGTCCTCTCACTCAATTAGCAATTAAGGATAGGGACACACCCTAAATTGGATACTTCATGACCCAGATAGCTGCTGTCTGTGGATACATGGCCTAGAATAAAAACACTCAGAATCATCCTCATCCATTATCACACTGCAACTCCCATCATCCCCATCCAGGCCCGATTCCTCCATCCCTGTCCACAATGTATCCCCATCCCCACCCGGATTTATCCTTCCCTGTCCACAATGTATCCCCATTACCGACCAGAATCCTGGAGAGGGATGGATAATCCGGGTGGGGATGGGGATACATTGTGGACAGGGATGGATAATCAGGGTGGGGATGGGGATACATTGTGGACAGGGATGGATAATCCAGGTGGGGATACATTGTGGACAGGGATGGATAATCCGGGTGGGGATGGGGATACATTGTGGACAGGGATGGATAATCCGGGTGGGGATGGGGATACATTGTGGACAGGGATGGGGATACATTGTGGACAGGGATGGATAAATCCGGGTGGGGATGGGGATACATTGTGGACAGGGATGGATAAATCCGGATGGGGATACATTGTGGACAGGGATAGATAAATCCGGATGGAGATACATTGTGGACAGGGATGGATAAATCCGGATGGGGATACATTGTGGACAGGGATAGATAAATCCGGATGGAGATACATTGTGGACAGGGATGGATAAATCCGGATGGGGATACATTGTGGACAGGGATGGGGATACATTGTGGACAGGGATGGATAAATCCGGGTGGGGATGGGGATACATTGTGGACAGGGATGGATAATCCGGGTGGGGATGGGGATACATTGTGGACAGGGATGGATAATCCGGGTGGGGATGGGGATACATTGTGGACAGGGATTGGGGCGGACTGACATTTGGGCCCATGAGAGGCTATTGGTACTTCGTAGGGAACACTAAATGGGGCCACGGTCCATGCCAAATGAAAGTCCTGTCAGGGCCACGGTCCACCACTTAGCAGTTGTGTCCTTTTTGCTAGGTCTCCCGCCAGCCACCACTGCCATACTCACAGGGAGTGGGAGGTGCTGCAGGACTATCTGCAGAGAGTGCGGGAGCCTTTTAAAATTAACAAGTGGATAAGTACCCGCTTGTTAAGTTGGCCAGCTCTCGCCTTCCTTCCAGATCTGCAGCACCTCCAGTCTCCGTCCACTGTGAGCATTGTAGCGGCTGCTGGCTTGAGACAGAAGGGAGAGGACACCCAGGCTGATCAGTGCCTATGACTTACCAAGGTGGTACTCTGCAGGGAAGGCTTGCAATAAAAGGGGTACTGTGTCATAAAGGAGCACATTGATGAACGGGCACTGTGATGTATGGGGCACTGATTTATGGGCACTGTGATGTAAGTGGCATTGATGTATTGGCACTGTGATATAAGCAGCACTGTGATGTAAGTGGCATTGATGTAAGTGGCATTGATGTAAGCAGCACTGTGATGTAAGCGGCATTGATGTAAGTGGCATTGATGTAAGCAGCACTGTGATGGAAGTGGCATTGATGTAAGCAGCACTGTGATGTAAGTGGCATTGATGTAAGCAGCACTGTGATGTAAGCAGCACTGTAATGTAAGTGGCATTGATTTATTGGCACCTTGTTGTAAGCAGCACTGTTATACAGATCACTGTGATGTAAGCTGCACTGTTATACAGATCACTGTGATGTAAGCTGCACTGTTTTATTTATGGGCCCTGTGATGTAAGCAGCACTGTGATGTAAGTGGCCATGATGTATGAGCACTGTGATGTACGGGGCACTGTTATGTAAGCGGGACAGTGATGTATAGGGGGCACAGTGATGTATAGGGGGCACAGTGATGTACAGGGCACTGTTATGTAAGCGGCACAGTGATGTACGGGGAACTGTGGTGGACTGGGAACTGTGGTTTACATTTTGGAAATGTTACCATTGTTGCACCTTTACTGTAAAGTGGTTCTCCCCCCCCCCCCCCTTCATCTTCTGATTTTTCTTAAAATCTACTTTACTTGGTAAGATGGCCAGTGGGCAGATTTGCTGGGGCAGCCAGTTGGCGGGTCATGGGGAAGGTTGGTGGTCAAGCACCGGGGGGCCCAGTCCTAAAGCTGTGTAAGGGGCCCCAACATTTCTGATGGCTGCCCTGAGTGGAGGTATCTTTTATCCCTACATGGTGTGGTGATCAGGAGGAGTATATAATGAGAAGTGGACAGCGAGTCAGCACATAGTGGTCCATACATGTTACAAGTTACATGTCTTCCTGCTGGTCCTGTTTACTATGCGATTCTTGCTCATTTGTGAGAATGAATGAGCATTAGGATCTGGTGAGTTGCCATTTCTCCCATTTTCCCAGACACTTGGTGGTGGTACTTCAGGTGATCCTTATATACTGCACGTATTACCGGCTGTTTATTGGACTATTTTGCTACATGCATTTTTGCCTGAAAGGACTGATGTACGTTTTAATTGATTTTAAGTGATTTTAGTGTTTTATATTGGTTTTATGCTATATTTATACACTGCTCACTGGTAACCTTTACCTTTTAGTCGTGTTGAGACAATTTTAGATTGTACTTTGCGCTACTAATATTTATTTACAAGCTCCACATCAAATGGTATTATACCCCTGCCAAATGACATAGATTTTATCCCTTGGTGCCAGAGGCCTGCTTCTATCTCTTGGTGCAGAGGTTGAACACAGGGGAACACACCTCCACACTTTTTGGAGTTGCAAAGCAATCAAACCACTATGGCAAAGGGCATCTGCTAAGGTCACTCAGATCAAGGGAGTGCAGCTGACTTTGACCTGATCTGTATGTAATATAAAATGATCTGGCGCCAAAAACCATCAATGGTTATAGGCTATTCTAAAGGTATACTATAGTATGTAGTTGCTCCAAATAACTGAAGGGTTGTGCAGCATGAAGTGAATCAACAAGCTATAAAATCAACGCAAATCTACCCTTTAGTACTGCAGTATCCTAAGATCTCCCATCCAAAAAGTGCTATTTAATGTTATTAGCTATCAAAAATTCCTGAAAATCAGTGCAAAAAAACTGACTGTACAAGTAATGAAAATAATATTAAAAATTGTATATCAAAAAGTAAATCTATAAGTGAAAAAATATCATATATAAAATATATTATATATTTTATATCATATATAAAAAATCAATATATAAAAAATCATATATATATAAAAAAACCAAACAATTCTTATCAGTGCAAAAATTCCATGAAAAAAAAAAAGTGTTAAAAAGTCCAAAGAAATTATCATAAACAATATCCATTCCTTGATCTTCCCAATGTTCCTATTTTCACAGATGACACCATCCAGCCAAAAGTTGGCACGCACTCTATTTAGTGCTATTCATTGGGCTATTGCTTTACACTGGTGCTTTGCATGTGCTACAACGCATGGTGGCAATAAAACTCATGGAACGTTTCCACCATACCATTATGGATACTATGCCTTTAGAAAATGGGAATTTTGGTCCTCTTTTGGATATGCTGGTCTGTAGATTCGATGACTGTGCCATGCCTTTGATGGCACATAAATATATAATTTACCTCTTATTTTTTTTTCTGTTTCTTAAAAGTGCTGTTTATTATGTTCCTGGCATATAAGGCCCAACTGATAAGAATATTTCTTACTGGTTTGGATGCTATATCCCCGTTGGGATATGGCCTTTTTTTTGTTTTTGCTTTCATTTTAATATTTTTTTTCTGTCTTATTTTGACTGTATTTTATGAGAACTATGACTGTATTTTATTATTATCCTCAATGTAAAGTTAGCTACTCATGTACTATCTGTAAATATTCAAACTTTTCTTTTGCAACAAAAAAAATTGTTAATAAAAAAAAAAGGAAAATATAGTTATCCTGTAGTGACTGTGTATGAACTAGAATCCTTTGATTAGGGATGAGCTGAATGCAACTGTGTTCATTTCAAAGCAGATTTGACGAACATTACTGAAGTTAGGGTTTGCATCTCAACCCCACTGAAGTCTATAAGAATAAATGTTAAAACACAGTAATGTCTATTGTCTAGACTAATGAATTGTCAAACAAATTTTCCTGGAGAAGAAGCACAAAAGGAGCAAATATTTTAAAGTGTCAACAAACCCAAACTATCAAAAAACTCTCATTACATGTTATATAACAGAGTGCACATACTCACATAGCCACTAAAGCATTTTTTTTGTGTAGAGTAAAATATACCTGGTTGATCCTGCTTTTACTGTCCCTCCCATCTTCTCTGTGTCCCCACTGCAGCCTGACATTATGTAGACCAGCTGTTGCCATCTACAGAGCATGCTCATATTTCAGATGATATAGAATTTAAACCCGCACTTGGAACAAAAGTTATACAATGTGAAAAATTATGTGAGAAAAATATATATGTTTGCAGCTGCTGCTCACTAAGTAAAAACTTAGAAAATTAGTATACGGAAAAACAGCGCTTTCAAAAATGTGAAATTTCAATAAAGATATAATAAAATAATAGTATCATATTTTAATGCAATAATGACCATAAAGTGCAATCGTGCTGCATCCAAACTATAATAATTAATCACAAAGGTGCAAAAAGGTGCAATAGGTGCTCCACACGGTGCAAAGGTGCCAGGAATCCCCTTAGGGAATCCACTCACCAGAAGAAGTTAGATGAAAATACTCACAAAGGATAAAAGCAGGTGTTCACATATGGAAAATATAGATGTTCGCATGTGACGCACTTCCAGTAATGGCAACCACACAACGTCACTTCCCGGAGTCCGTGGAAGGACTGTGTGATCATTCGTTCCTTACATGCGGACATCTATATTTTCCATATGTGAACACCTGCTTTTATTCTTTGTGAGTATTTTTATCTAACAATTAATAAACTTATATATGCGGGCTTCACCATGTTGGTCTATCCTTTCTTTTGAGTGACACTGAAGAAGGGGATCCACTGTGTTTCTTCTTGGAGGTTTCTGGTCCATTTAATTATAAGGCTCTTTTGACCTTTTTTGTAAGGTCCATCGGTTCTGGTGAGTGGATTCCCTAAGGGGATTTGTGGCTCCTTTGCACTGTGTGGAGCACCTATTGCACATTTTTGCAGCAGTACTTTTGAGCATGTTGCACTTAATATTGGACATATTATTTGGGCAGTTATATTGGACTATCACACCAGTGTGCATTTATATTAATGTCTTTATTCCTTAAGCATTGTTGCACTCAGCACTATTGCACCTTAACTTTATTGCACTGTTCTAATTGTAATATCATTATTGCACCTTTGTTATTAATTATTATAGTTTGGATGTAGCACATTTGCACTTTATGGTCATTATTGCATTAGAATATTATACTATTATTTTATTATATCTTTATTGAAGTTTCACATTTTTGCAAGCACTGTTTTTCCATATACATGCTCAAATTTCAGTTCCCTTCTAAGTTTTTCATTTTCTCAGTTTTTCTATGTGTGTACTGTGGGAGATTAGCTCGGTGGCGGGCGTGGATGATCCCTTGGGGGGATTCGTTATACAGGGAGATAGCCGAGAAGTGGTTGCAAACAACAGTTTGGTTTATTCATGCAATTTTCTTCAAACAAGTGCATGCAGCAAAAACCTCCAAAATAAAATAAAACACAAAATAAAACCCTGCCACTGTGGGCGGCTACCTTCTCACATACAGGAACCTACCTACGGAGTCTGTCTCCAACCTACTGTTGGGAAAACTTTGCTGATCCTACAGCAGACATTTAATAGTCCATGTTTTTTCTTCATACAACAAATGTCCATTGATCATGTCCCTTTCCCTCTTCACATTGAACATGTCCCTATGCTTTTCTCTTCACATAGAACACATTCCTTTGTTTGTCTCTTCACATAGCAAAAAATGCATTTATTTCTTTCCACATAGAAATAGTCCAAGACCTCACCTTGAGTAGTCTTCAGTCTTAATTAATTTCCCCTTCACACAGGAAATGTCCATTGGTTTCTTTTCACATAGAAACGATCCAAGACCTCACCTTGAGTAGTCTTCACACTTGTTACCCTCCTCAGCGCACATCGCTTCAGGAGGTCTTCCCCATGCTCACACAGCTTTCAGGGGGCACACATCTGACTGTCCTCCTCTCCCCATGCCCACACAGCATCAGGAGGCAGCAATCAATAGACTTCCTTTGGACAAATTATAGAGGCCTTAACTTCCTCTTTCCGAACAGCTAAAGGCCTTTCAACTTCCTTAAGCCAGTTCTGGCTACCTTTTCAGCCAACACTCTATAGTAATTGGTGAATTGTCTAACACAAGCAGAAGTGTATCTCCTATCTGTGACAACATTCACAGATTTACCTGACTTCCTGTCACATACCCCCCCCCCCCCCCTTGTTTCAACCCTAGGTTTGGGACACAGTTTTCCAGGCACGCATGTGTCAGGCAGTGCTCTTGACTCTCACTGATAAGCCTCTTAGTATCTTTAAGCTTCAGGGGGAAACTGTTCCTGTCTTCTTCATTGACAGATTTCTCATAAATGCCACACAGTTTGTCTCTTATCTCATATACACATCCTTCAACTACATTTTTAGCATCATTTTGATCCTTCTCAAGTTTGTCCTGCATAACCGTCTGTCCTATCCACCAAGGAGGACCGTGATCCATAGGCAACTCAATTGTGCTAGTCTTAATGTCTTCAACATTCTTGAGCTTAGCTTGCTCTCTGCAATCAATAAATGATTTCCACAAAACTTTGAGAACCTCTGCTTCACTTGGCTTTGTTCCAAGAAATATCTGTACTTTATCAACTTTCCTTCCACCATCATATGGGTCAAAGGCAGTAGCTTCATTAATTAGCCGTAGACAGTTGAACCCAGCGATCTGGATGGTATCCATTACAGACCTCCTCTCTGCATCAGTGAAGAAGCATGGAACTGCAACACAGTCTATTACAGGTTTCTTCAATGAACTTTCTTCCACTGCATTACTTTTCCCTTGTAGCTCCTCCTCTTTATCTGAACTCCACATGGAATGTATCTCAAGATCACGATCAAACTTCTGCCACCTGTCTTTCACCAGTTCCATTTTGGAAACACTCCCTGAAAGGCACTTATTCATTTGCTTCACGTTTTCACCAACAGCCTTAGTTTTCTCCACTAGGTGGTGTTTGCTTTTTTCTCCCCACTTTATATCACTTGCCTTAGTTTTCTCCACTAGGTTTTCAGCCTGAACTGAGAAATCATCACATTTCTTACACAACTCCTTTACTTGCTGAAGTTCTAATGATACATTTTCCAGTGCTTGAAGTTTTTGAAGGAACTGTTTATTCCAGAGGGTTGATTCAAGCAACATGTCATGAAATTTCTGATGCTCACTCAGGACAGACCCAAAACACTGATCCTTTTATAAACTGCATCAGGCACACTATCCCCTCTTTGGGACGGATCCTCTTCAAGTTCTTCCAACTGAATCTTCATTTCTTCTACTTGCTGTTCTAAGGCTCGCTTAGACTTTTCTAGCTCCTGAGCGCTTTTCACAACATCATCCTTGGAGCTGACCAAATGTTCCATCTCTGTCCACAGCTGTTTGTTAACTCTTTCTAGTTCAACCTTACACTCTAGAGCTTCTTCCAAGGAGCGAGCCAAGAACAGGGCTTTGCTCTCTTTATCACGTGCCTCCGCTTCTGCACGGTCGCGTTCTTCTGAATATTTTGCAGACACAGTCTTCTCCTCACCAAGCATCTGATCAAACTTCTTTTTCACATCTTCAACATTCTCTAATGAACCACCGCTTTCTTCCATGCGTTTTTTTCATATCTCTTATCTGAGTTTGCAGTGTTGCGACTTGCTCTGATAGGTTTTTCTTTGCTTCCTCCTCCTCCTCTAATTGTACCAGGAAGCCATTTTTCTCATCTTCCATTTGTTTGAGCTTTTTGCTAAAACTCAGCCTTTGACACCTCTCTTCCTGTAAGAGTTCCTGCGTGTCTTGCATCTGCGATTCCAAGATAGAGAAATCTTTGGCAATTTCTCTAGATTTGCTGTCTGCTTGAGAAAGCTGATTTGTGACATTGTCCAACTCAACCTGCAATCGGTTTGCTTTCTCTGACAGCTTAGCACACAATCGGTCACCTTCTGACACCTTGACTTGCGATTCCTGCAGCTGTGCCTCTACTTTTTTCCTCTTGTGTTCAGAATCTCCTTTTCCCTGCATAAGAGCCTTCACCTCATTGGCTAGTTTCTGGGAATGAGACTGTAATTCTGCCACACAGGCTTCTTTCTCCTTTAACTGCTGCTGGACACGTTGGACTTCATCTTTCCAACCTTCACAGTCCGTACGTAATTCATCTACCTCATTGCTCAAAGTGGTGAGCTCATACACAGTACTCAGTAATTTAGCCTCTCTCTCACTTTTCTCTTTGTCGCTGAGAGACAATGTCGTTTTCAGAGAGACATCTGTTCCTGCACCCCCTGCAGGTCTATTTTTTTAGCTTCCAAAGACTGAAGACTTTTTGTCAGTTGATTACGCAACTCCAACATATCACCCTTACTTTGCTCCTGCAAAGTCTGAATTTCAATTTCCTTTTCCATGAGGATGGTATCTTTCTCCATTATAGTCTCTCTACGTTTTTGTAACTCGGAAAAAAGAAGAGCAGTGGATTCTTCCCACTGTAACACCTGAGCCTGCAAGTTTCTATGCTCCATCCTAAGTAACTCCAGGGCTTGTTCCTTTTCTTCCATTTTCCGTTTCAAGGCACCCAGCTCAGCCCTGCACACATACTCGGTTTCCTCCAAACCGATGGCCTCCATTTGCTGCTGGCGTCTCTGTTTCCAGCCTGCCATGCTCTCTTGGTGAGCCTTTTGTTGAGCTGCAAAGCTCTACTGAAAATCCGCATTTGCCTGAGTGTTGCTAGGGACAACAACTTTTCTCTTTAGCAGACTTTGTTCAGGCATGGATGGGGCTCGTTCAGGCGGTAACATCCCCTCCATCCATAGAATCCGGTCTCTCATTTCAGCTATCTTTGCATCTTTCAGGCGTTTTGATCGCCCCATCTTCAATTACTCCACAATAAATTTTTCACAGTCCAGCAAAAAATTTTGAGACCACTGTCTCTTTAAAACTAGTAGTTTTTCTCTCTCTTGCAGGATCTCCTTTCCTGCAGACACAGTTTGTGCAATCTCATGAACCAGACAAAGTTTATCAAAACTTTTTGAGACCACTGTCTCTTTAAAACAAGTAGTTTTTCCTCTTGCAGGATCTCCTCTCCTGCACACATAGATTGTGCAATCTCATGCACCAGACAAAGTTCATAGAACATATGCACTTCTTTTCAGGGATCTCTGCTTCTGCCCAATGCATACCTCCACCATATGTGGGAGATTAGTTCGGTGGCGGGCGTGGATGATCCCTTGGGGGGATTCGTTATACAGGGAGATAGCCGAGAAGTGGTTGCAAACAAGAGTTTGGTTTATTCATGCAATTTTCTTCAAACAAGTGCATGCAGCAAAAACCTCCAAAATAAAATAAAACACAAAATAAAACCCTGCCACTGTGGGCGGCTACCTTCTCACATACAGGAACCTACCTACGGAGTCTGTCTCCAACCTACTGTTGGGAAAACTTTGCTGATCCTACAGCAGACACTCAATAGTCCATGTTTTTTCTTCATACAACAAATGTCCATTGATCATGTCCCTTTTCCTCTTCACATTGAACATGTCCCTTTGCTTTTCTCTTCACATAGAACACATTCCTTTGTTTGTTCTCTTCACATAGCAAACAGTGCATTTATTTCTTTCCACATAGAAATAGTCCAAGACCTCACCTTGAGTAGTCTTCACACTTGTTACCCTCCTCAGCGCACATCGCTTCAGGAGGTCTTCCCCATGCTCACACAGCTTTCAGGGGGCACACATCTGACTGTCCTCCTCTCCCCATGCCCACATAGTGTCAGGAGGCAGCAATCAATAGACTTCCTTTGGACAAATTATAGAGGCCTTAACTTCCTCATTCCGAACAGCTGAAGGCCTTTTAACTTCCTTAAACCAGTTCTGGCTACCTTTTCAGCCGACACCCTATAGTAATTGGTGAATTGTCTAACCCAAGCAGAAGTGTATCTCCTATCTGTGACAACATTCACAGATTTACCTGACTTCCTGTCACAGTAAATAACTATAGCGTAAAACATGTGGGTGTATACACAGTGGTAAATGACACCCCCCTCCCTCCCTCCATGTCCTCCTATTGATAAACACTATGGGGGCGGGATATAATATGCTGATTGAATACATTCACCAAGAAATTCATTAAAAAACGTAGTTTTAATATAAAATGTAATTGCTGATACCTGTAAAGTAAAAATAAACCTTGGATGCAGATACCATTTGAACAAAATAAAAGCACAAAAAAGAAACATTTGGTGTTCAAAAAAAATTTATAGCAAAGCAGTTTTTTTTATATTTATAGTTTCAATTGAATTTCTCTTTTTTTTTTCATGTGACCAATCAGGGCTGTGCAGAAACAGACTCTCACCGTAGAGAGCATTCATCAGCAAAGTAATATAAGCTCCTGCCAAATATCTTTCTTTGCAGTTGCAAAAGAAAAGGGAAAAATCATGTGACCACACAACAGAGCTGCAGGAATAAGGTACTTTGGGGATTTTTTTTGAAAAACAAAATATAGCAGCATTATATAGAATATATGATTTATGTGAATGATTTATGGCATTGAACACTTTTTAGTATCACTTTAATAATGTTTAAAGGACAAAAATACAACAGAGCTGGTAGCCGCACCTAGACTTTCAGAGCTGCAGCATGAATCAGAAGGCTCCTACCACTACAATTTGCATTGGCCTGAGGCTGGGTTCACACTGCTCTGACATGAAAGTCCTACAACTTCCGATCTGACTTTGTCCTGCAACATTGGTCAGACATCAGTCAGACTTCAACAGGATTTGACTTGAAATTAGTGAAACTTGGGTCTGGTATGGATTTTTTTTTGTTTTTTTCAATACATTTTGCAGTGTTAACATTGCCTCTGAGCACAAGTCTCATGTCACAACTCGGATCAGTAAGGATGTCGATCCTACTTGGATACGACTTCAATGATATTCGATGAACTGAAATCAGGCAAAAGTCAGACCAAAGTAGTGCAGGAACCTTTTCCAAAGTTGGACCAACACAAGTCAGACCAGTTAAGATGGCTCTCATAGGGAATCATTGATTTATACACATCATGCGACAATATGCTCTCCAAGTTGGAGCTTATGTCGCACCAGTGTGAACAGGGCCTAAATCGCCGGTGTGAATGTAGCCTCAGGCCTGGCTCACACTGGTGCGACATACGATCTGACTTCGGAAGCACATGTTGCATGACATTTATAAATCAATGGTTCCCTTTGAGAGACATCTTAACTGGTCCTACATAAGTCGGTCCCACTTTGAAAAGGGTTATTGCACTACTTTGGTCTGACTTTAGCCCTTTAATATCATTGAAGTCAGATCAAAGTCAGATCATCATCCTAACTGATCCAACTTGTGGCATGCAACTTGTGCTCTGGAGATCTTGAAGGGGAACCCCACTCCAGAATAAAAAAAAAATGCTGTGGGCCCCCCCCCAATTCCATACTAGACCTGCTGGGCTGCATGCTCGGAAAAGAGTCTGGTAATCCATGCCAGACTCTTATGTGAGCATGTAACCCGGCAAGCAAGCTCCCCCCCCTCCCCGCTGCTATACCATACCAGACCACATGTCCTCAACATGGAGAAGTGTGTTCTTTGGAGGGGCTCTGCCTCCCTGCCCCAAAGCACCTTCCACTTATTTTGATGGGGACAAGGGCCTTCTCCTGACAACCATGGGCAGTGGTTGTGTGAGTCTGCGAGCATGGGGTTTATCGGAATCTGGAAGCCCCATTTACCATGGTACCTCTACTCATTCACCCAAAAAAAGGGTCAAAAATAAATAAAAACAGTACACAGGTTTTTCACAAAGTCCTTAAATAAAGTAACTCCAACACATATTTTTTCACCAGTGATGTCTTCTCCCTCTGGTTTTCACCACCCAGGGTATGATGGGGCTGTGACGTCAAAAGGGGGCAGGGTCTCCAGATGACATCACTAGCTGGACATGCCCCATGGCTATATAAGAAATGGCACACACCAGAACTAACACAACAGCGGGAGCTAGCATTGGGAGAAGACAGAAATGGAGGGAGAAGAAACAGCAGAGGAAGAAGACAGCAGAGGAAGAAGACAGCGGAGGGAGAAGAACCGGATGAAGAACCAGAGGAAGAAGACAGTGGAGGGAGAAGACATCACCGGAGAAAGGAGACACATTGGAGCTTCTTTAGTACTGTTAATATTTATTTTTGACACTTTTTTGGGTGAATATGTAGTGGTACAATGTACCCCTACTCATTCACATGGGTAGCCTGAACTTGGGGGCCCCCTTGTTTAATGGGGCTTCCAAATTCCAAAAAGCCTCCTGATGGCAGGCTCCAACAACCACTGCCCAGGGTTGTTGGGAAAATGGGGCAAGGGCGCATAGCCCCCCAACCCCAAAGCACCCACCCCCCATGTTGAGGGCATATGGCCTCTGGTACGATCCAGGAGAGGGGGCACTCGTTCACCCTCCCTTTCCTGACCTGCCCAGGCTGCATGCTTGGCTAAGGGTGTGGTATGGACTTTGGGGGGGAACCCACGCCCTTTTTTTATTTATTTTGTTGTTGGGTTCTCTCCTCAAGATCCATACCAGACTCAGAGGGCCTGGTATTGTTGGATCAAAGTCGGATCCCGTTCATTAAAGTCACATGGAAGTCGGTCATGAAGTCATAGAACAAAGTCAGATTGGAAGACGTCTGACTTACATGTCGGAGCAATATGAACCCTGCCTAAGGGTATTTTAGGACTGCGTAAATTGCAAGCATTTGAATTAATGATTAGCATCTGGCAAAGAGCCAGATTTCAAAAATCCCCTAATATTTGTATTACTGTAACAGACTGTATTAGTGGTGGATATGCTGCTAAGAGTATAAAAATGACTATAGTGTCTAATGTGTTAGGGAGTTCTGTTACAGATGATTGTTTTATTGTTTTCATTTATTGCTGTTTTATTTATGATAGCATTAAAAGTAATAGATCATGCAAGAGATACATTTTCTATTGCTTGATCCTTAACTACTAGGGTAAATTATAAATTTTAAAAAATCAGTATAATTACATTTAATCAGGTTTTGAAGAGGGATGAATGATTTATCTGCAAAGATGTTCCAAATAAATTCCTCCTACTTCAGAATAGAGTAGTAGCAATTAAAAATACATTTTGACATGCAAGCCATATTTTTATAGTGAAATCATTATTGTGTTCCTAGCAAAAAGGCACAATAAATTCATAAAAATTATTTGCCGTTCCTAAAAAAAAAAAAAAAAAAAAAAAAAGACAACTGATCCTCTTTTTGGGTATGCACACCATTGAGGCAATTGTGCTGGTGACTGTAAGCCTAATAGTCCATTGTTGTGACTAAAGCTAAAACATATTGGGGACCATTCAATATATCTTTTGCAATAGATTTATGGTAATGTGGTAATGTAGTAAAAGAAGGTTTAAATTAAACCGTGAACCATGAACTTTCATTACTGTTTCCAACATATTCCCAAGGTTTTTAGTTGTGACTTTATTGCGAAATTGCTATGGCTGGGACAATTTTTTTAACCACATCTGGCCCAGACTATAGCCAAATGACAGGCGGGCGGTGGTTTAATTGTTGTAACTGGACATCAAAAGACAACCTTTACAACATGCCACTTCTGCACGCTTCCAGGGGTGAGCAGCGTGGCGATCGGTGCTGTGGTTTGTTACTTGGACACGCCGCATCGCCCATCATGGTAAAGAGTCTATGATGTAAGCTCTTTATCATGTGGTCAACTGTGTCCAATCACAGGTGATCACAGAGTAAATAGGAAGTGCCAGTTATCAGCATTCCTCTATGAACGCTGACAGCGCGTGAGTAGAGGAGAGCCGATAAGTGGCTTTCCTGACGGGGAGGGGGGGGGGGGGTCTGTGCTGATAATCAGTGCAATGATTTTTAGTGCAGCCCCATCAGCGTTGCTCGCCATTGCCCACCAGTGATGCCCACCAGTGCCCATCAGTGCTGCCTATCAGTGTCCATCAGTGCTGCATATTCAAGGCTACTGTTAGAAATCATGGGGCCCTGTACAGCTTACCTAACACCTCCCCCCAACCCTGACCTTAACCCCGCCCAACCGACTCAAAGAAACGAAAGTCTGGCACACACAATGAAATTATCAGACACTGGTTTAACTTAAAAAAATAACAGGTTACTAAAGTATGAAAATTCTCATTTGATAGAATAAAAATTTGGAAGTGAGGCAATGTATTGTTTTATTATTTGTATTGTATTTTTGGATGAAAACTTTACTGAATAAACGAAAATTAAGCTGTAGCACCCTCCAAGGTAAGTGCTAGGTAAAATATAGTGGGGCCTTGTCTGCTTATCAGCAGGGCCATGTTTTCAGCTA
Organism: Pelophylax lessonae; assembly: GCF_965119305.1. Taxonomy (NCBI): domain Eukaryota; kingdom Metazoa; phylum Chordata; class Amphibia; order Anura; family Ranidae; genus Pelophylax; species Pelophylax lessonae. The sequence goes on along the minus strand of NC_138779.1, from coordinate 145,920,806 downwards.
GGCTGGCATGTGTTCCTAGGTGTGCCTGTTGTATTGGGCAGTCTTCCCACTGTATCCCAATGAGGGCTCTCATTTAGCAGTGGAGGAAACCTGACCAATAGCACACCAGGGCTTGTATCCATCCCAGAAGGGCAGATTCTGCCGCACAGCACTCTGGGAGAGGGTATAAGTCTGTGGGGAGCACATGACAAATCGTCTTTGGCGGGAAGCAGAGTCCCAGGAGGGAGGTGACGGCTGTCTCTCCTAGTGTCAGGAAGAATCGGGTGTCCCAGGCGGTTAGCCTGAGTGGATACAGGGTTGAGCTGAGCTGCTGAGAAGTATCCAGGTGTGCTGAGGACCAGTGGAGCCGTTAGAAACCGCTAATTGGCTAATGCACATGCACAAATTAGCGCTTGGCTAATGCGCATTAGCAAATGCTCATACTATTATGCGTGCTCGCGTTTGCACGCATTGACCCAGACATTTTGGCGCCAAAGGAGACCTATTTAAAGGCAGCTGGTGCATTTGCACTTTGCTGCTTTGTCTTCAGCTCTTCAGTGTTCCTGAACCTGCTTCCTGTTGATTCCTGTCTGATTCCTGTTGACCTTTGGCTTGTCCCTGACCTCGCTTGTTTGCTGCCCGTCCTGACCCTGGCTCGTTTTGACTACTCTTCTGGATCCTCCTTGTCTGCTTGTCCATCTTCGGACCTTGACCAGTTACCCTCTGGTGGGGCAACACTGGGGATCGCGACCGGTATCCACCTGCAGCCAATCCATCCTCAACATCAGAGGCTCTGGTGAAGACCGGTGGATGCTTAGACTCTGCACCTCAGGCTAGCCTGTACTACTCACCTCAGGGTTTTCCATCTAAGCTCCGCCCACCGGCAGTGGTAAGCCTTCTCTGCACGACAGGCTTCCACCAGCCTTATAACAGGAGCTTTGGGGGTCGAGTTTCAGTCGTGAGCACAGCAAACTGCCCCTGGGGGTCTGCCTAGCAGAGGGGACCACTCCCGAGAAGGTCAGAGGGATCCAGAAGCTAGCTAGCTGGTACAGGAACATAGTAAAGGGGGTGCCAGAGATTACCCTGAAGAGTAAAGGGGGTGCCAGCGGTTGGGACCTGAAGTGTAAAGTGTTAAGTGTTGCAGCATCATTGCTAGTGGCTACCTCAGTCAGAGAAGACTACAGGGAGCAGTGCACAGAACTTTTGAGCTGTGAGGAAGCATCAGAAGTCATGTTTCAGTTCACAGACAGCAAGTCAGATTTACAAGCGCCAGTAAGTGTTGGCCGGCATTCAGCCAGCGCCAAGACAGCGCTAGATGGCATTTTTTTCTCAAGTGTCCCAATTCTGTAACTAGTTGAGCCAGAGGAGTATCCCACTCATTCTCTTCTCCCATCCAAGTTCCTACAATAAAACTAAAAACCAAAGATGCCGGACTGTTCATTGTCTCACATCTTACACTTGGGCAACAAGCTTAAATGTGCTGTTGGTGTTAACGGTAACCATGGCAGACCCATATCCAGCACTGATGCTGGAAATACTGCTACAAAGCAAATAAAAAAATAAAACTTTAAAAATCTTGTATTCAGATTATTTAAAGTGTACCTGAACTCAAAAAGTAAAGATTTGCTATATTATAAGGAAAATCTAGACATGTTAACTGTGTCTAACCAGTAAAGAAAAAAAAAATATTTTTTGCTTGGAATTCTTCATAAAAAGTTGTAGTGTGTACCTCAGCACTCCTCTGCATACTGTCTCATTTAATGGATTTAAAGGATGAGTTCACTCTTTGGAAAAAAAAAAAATTAATGCAAATGTTTTTGTAGTTGAAAAGGTGTGCATTTATTTATTTTTTTTTTTGTTTGTTTTAACCCTCCTCTTATGTTAGGGTCAGAACCGACCCGTTTTCAGGTTTTGAATGTCTATAAGTATCACATAAATTTGTTTATTGCATCAAGATTTTTTTACTTTGTCAGGAACCTCTATTTAAACAATGTAATAGAAAAATAATCCTTTTCACTAAATTATAAAATACTGTGGTGAAAATTAAGACGTTCATGGTGTTAGGGTCAATTCTGACCCAGTTATAATATAGGAATTTAGGACACTAATAAGTGCCAAAACTGAAATCATAAACACTCTCTCTGCTTAGTAACACTGACAGCCATTCCCCTCTCAACCCTGTGAGCTGTAGTTAGGGAGGGGCTTTTCTATTTTCCTGCTTGTCTGCTTCTCTAAAGTGAAGAAACATAGGACAAATACATTTCAGAGTTGCTGACTTTATTTTACCATTTTTTAAATTTGAAAATGAGAGGTATGCTATCAAAAGAAAGGTCTAGGGGGTCACACCAAAAATATTAAAACCAATCTTTTCAAGGATAAAGAAGCCTAACAAGGTAACCAAGAGGTAAGAAACAAATTTGATGATAAATAATTATTCAGAGGGTATTTTATGGCTGATTTAAAACACGGGTCAAAACCGACCCTAAACATCATGGATAGTAACGGAATTCTAACATAAGAGGAGGGTTAAGGAGCCTGCAGGGCATTTCATCTGCAATCATTTGATAGCGAGTGCAATGTTAGGCTGCAGACTCTCAGGATAGCTGTCTGCCCATACCTCCGATACGGGCAGGCAGTTATTTGGGAGCAAGAAGATCAATGAACTATGAGAGCGCTCACCTGCACTCTCACAGCTCATTAACCACTGACCCATTGGGCACTTAAACCCCCTTCCTAACCAGACCGATTTTCAGCTTTCAGTGTTCTCACATTTTGAATGTAACACTGTACCCATATGACATTTTTTGTCCTTTTTTCACACAAATAGAGTTTTCCTTTGGTGGTATTTATTCATCATTTGTTTTTTTTTATTTTTTGCGCTATAAATGAAAAAAGACTTACATTTTGTTAAAAAAATCAATTTTTCTTTATTTTTGGTTTTACAATTTTGCAAATTTAGTAATTTTTCCTCATAAATGTTAGCCAAAAGTTATACTTCTACATAGCTTTGGTAAAAATAACCCAAATAAGTATATATTATTTGGTCTTTGTGAAGATTATAGAGTCTACAAGCTATGGTGCCAATCATTGAAAATTGATCACACCTTATCACACATGATGTACTGACGGCCTATCTCTTTTCTTGAGACACTAACAAACCAGGAAAATAAAAATACCCCCCAAATGGGTCAATATCCTCCCCAAGCTCAAAATGTCGTCTTACCCCTGCTTACTTACAGCACTATTGTCTAACCCTGATTTTCCCCAGGCATGTCACGCCACCCGTTCTCCTCTAAACAGCCTCCCTCTGGACTGCGAGTACATCACCTTACATAAACTTAACTCACAAGCAGATCTAAATGAACAATGGGCAAAACTGCATCTAAACTTCCTAGAGTTTCAACAAATTCAACACTATTTTAATACTACCAGACACTCATCCAATTTTTCTTCTCCAACCCCGTTTGAAAAACGATGTCTTTCTAGAGAACCCTAATGACACCTCATATCATTAATTCATGACATGCTCTGGCACACCACCAAGTCTAACGATGGGGAAGCTTGTACAGATTGGACCCATGATCTACAACTCCAACTAACTGACAAAAATTGGGTAAAAATATACAAACACGTACACAAAGGCTCAATTAACGTTTCCATACAAAAAATAACTATAAGGTCCTATCCCATTGGTACCGTACCCCACATATTGTACACAAATTCAACCCCCCTGTTTCTGACCAATGCTGGAGATGCCAACACCCACAAGCCGACCTTTTTCACATTTGGTGGACTTGTCCGATCATACAATCCTTTTGGAAGAAAGTCCATGACCTCACCCAGAGAATTACGTCAATCACCCTTTCCTACACACCGGCACAGCTTCTTCTCCATCACTGCTCATCAAACAATTCGCTATACTACAGATCTCTAGCCATGATGCTAATTAATGCAGCTACGTAAGTTTTGCATACCGAAACTTTGGGGTAAGTCAAGACCCCCATCCTAATTAGAATGGTACGCCCGAATCAACAAGATAGCTGAAATGGAAGGACTCATATCCATTTGTTCAGGCTATCTGAATAAATTCACTGATACATGGTCTGGCGGGACACAATTTCTATATTCCACTGAATACCAACATACCTTTATACATTCCTAACTGCTCCAATATAACTCACTACGGGCCGGATTTAAAGAAACTGCAGCTTCAAACATCTATGACGTGTTTCAGTTTCGCCGCTTTAAAATCAATTAACTAGCGCTGCTGCGAATTGGCTAGTGGAACAGCAATAATGAATTCCGCCGTCAGCGGTATTCACTTGCGATCGCGGCTTCGCAAATTCGCAAACTTATGTCTTCGTGCTTATAGCAGTTTTACATAGCGATGTGGGCTAGTGGATTAGTGCACACATCACGTCTGTAATTCATCTCCCTCTGCTGTAGGTTCGAGGCTTACCATCTCCACCTAACTTTTTTATTTTCTTTTTTTGTTTATATTGCTAAAATGTAACGGATTACATCATATATATTGCTAAATAATGTTACACTCAGAAGCGCTTGCAAGCTTACAGCATTTTAAGTGGTTTTATGATCTTGTCTGTGTGTCGAATCGATCTTATGATTGAAAGTACCAAAGGCAAGTGACCAAACCCCTACCCTACTTCAGGGCAAGATGAAACCTCACAATTTTACCATGGTCTTCTTCCCAGATTCCATACAATGTTTAGTTCTTTAGCTATATGTGCTTTTTAGCCTTAACACACTCCTTTTTTTCCACCATACAGCTTTATTCTGCACAATAGCTAAGTGCTTTGCAACTTCACTGCAGTTAACAACGTCATGGGTTCAAATCACATCACTACACTTGGGATCTCTTTTCACTCTCATTTTTTTAACAGTTTTTTTAAACTATCTTGAATTTGGGGGGGGGGGGTGTCCTACCCAAATTTCAAGCACATCAATGGAAACAACACAATTTTGATTTTATGAGTGTGGTCCTAGTTTTCTCGAGATGCAATTCTTTACATATTTACCATGGTTCTTACAATTTCTTGACCAATAAACATAGGTGTCTGATATTGGACTCTCTCCATATTTCAACAACACAGACCCTCATAGTCCAACACTACATTTGCCTCACACCTCAACACAACACTGTCACATCCATTACTCTACATTACAACCCCTCACATCACCAGTACAAGCAGCATGCAAAGTGCAAAGCTCCAGCCTTGGCAGCTTAATGGGCCATACACTAACAATTTGTCTAGACTTTTTCCTGTAGACTTAACCAAACCATATAATATAAGGTCAAACCTCAAAACTTTTAATTTGGATGCAATCAGGCAGGTCCTTGCACTACATAGAAAATGTCAATCTGAAGGATAAAGTCTTCTCTAAATCTTACAGTGTGGATGGTCTCTCTCTCTCTCTCTCTCTCTCTCTCTCTCTCTCTATATATATATATATATATATATATAGATATATATATATATATATATATATATATATATATATATATATATCTATATATATATATATAGATCTGTCTGTTTGTGTGCTCTTGCTCACCGTTATTGTTTACTGAAGGAGAGAATTTGTACTTATCTTGGGTGTGCTTAAGTTGTCTATGGTGAATCCCCTCCAACCCACAATAGCTTGGGAACCCCTCAAGTGTCTTTTAATCATTGGCAGTTGGCCCCATGTGCATGTGGTTTTGACATGTGTTTTCTCATGTTTGTTAAAGGTGTGCAGTCTAGATTTGGCATCTAAACCTGCCCCCTTACCTTCCCAGCTTCCAAAGACACCATTTTTGCTTTCCTGATAACTGTCATTTATTATGTGCACGTATGTAGGTCATGCGATTTCTCATGTATGTTTAATGTTTGCAGCCTCCTTTTGCCTATAAAGGATTACACCACCCCCCCCTCCACCAAGTCTGTTTGTGCCATTAGGTAAGTGTTTGGAGGGCCTCGTGTGATTTTTACCCATATGCGTTTTCTTATGTGTTTTTTTTCCATTTCTTTGCAGCCTCTTCTGCTTTTTTGCCACCACCACCACCACCACCACCAACTTAATTTTTTTTTTATTATTATTATTTGGGTTAGTTTTGTTAATGATTGTGACATTGGCCAATTTGTGGGGCCATTTTTTTGTTTAATTTGAGGGTGGCACAATATGATTTATTATAGTGTTTTTTTTGGTGATGAAATTAAATTTTATGCAAAATGATTAGTTTGTGTTTGATCTTTGGTTTTTTAGGAGTGTTGGTGGCCAAGTAATGGCCCTGGTTAATGTAGGCATTTATACACACGTGCTTCTCTATCTCCAAACATATGATTTCATGTAAATTTTGAAAACTCAATGTTCACATAATGACCCAAGAAAAGGTCTCCCTTCAAATGTAGCTTCAAAACAAGTCTCAAGGCTAACATAAACCAAAGCCAACATACTAACAATTACAGACCACACCACTCGACTAAACAAATACAACACAAAAGACATTCGATGTGTACACCAAAAAGACAACTTTGGTAATAAAATAAACGTTTTAATAACACATGTGGGTGTCTACCAACTGTAGCGTACAAAAAATATATTAAAATATATAATAGAATGAACTAAATTTCCAATGTAACATTTGTGTTGCAACGAGCAACATACTTTTATTTTATTTATATAAACATTTATTTTGGTTTTACAATTTTTTTTTAGTTTTTCACAAAAACAAGGGTTTTTTGTAAACATTTTTGGATTTTTTGTTGCCAAAAACAACAAGGGTTTTTTGTAAACATTTTTGGATTTTTTTGTTGCCAAAAACAACAAGGGTTTTTTGTAAACATTTTTGGTTTTTGTGGTCCCAAAAACAACAAGGGTTTTTTGTAAACATTTTTGTTTTTTTTGGTCCCAAAAACAACAAGGGTTTTTTGTAAACATTTTTGGATTTTTTTGTGGCCAAAAACAACAAGGGTTTTTTGTAAACATTTTTGGATTTTTTTGTTGCCAAAAACAACAAGGGTTTTTTGTAAACATTTTTGGTTTTTTTTTTGGTCCCAAAAACAACAAGGGTTTTTTTGTAAACATTTTTGGATTTTTTTGTGGCCAAAAACAACAAGGGTTTTTTTTTTTTTTATAATTTTTTTGGTCCCAAAAACAAGGGTTTTTTTTTGTTTTATAATTTTTTTGGTCCCAAAAACAAGGGGTTTTTTTTTGTTTTACAATTTTTTGGTCCCAAAAACAAGGGTTTTTTTTTTATAATTTTTTTGGTCCCAAAAACAAGGGTTTTTTTTTTTATAATTTTTTTGGTCCCAAAAACAAGGGTTTTTTTGTTTTATAATTTTTTTGGTCCCAAAAACAAGGGGTTTTTTTTTTATAATTTTTTTGGTCCCAAAAACAAGGGTTTTTTTTTTTTGGCTTTTTTTTGGTAGATTTTTGTTTAAAATTGAGAAATGTGACATTTCTTTTTAAAATTAACCAAACAAATAAAAAAATAAAAACTATTATTTTTTTAAAGGGGTCACATTCCTCACGAATGGCTCCTTAGGGTCTGGATCCACCCCACAAAGGTCTTCCAAATGGAAAATTCGGTCTCCGCACCACCTCATGTAATCAAGGAGGACCTCGTAGGTGAGGTGGGTGTGCCCTGGGTAGAAAAAAACATGACAATTAGTTTTATGCAAAATGATCCAAACAAGGATTGTAATTAATGTGCCTCAACAAATATGCTTAGGAGTCTATTGGTTGGCTTTTATCAACACTCTGAAGCAAATATGCTAAATTGCTGTTGTAAACCTTAAACTCAAACTTTCACAGCAAATTGTTCAAAAGGTTACATAAGATGGCTTGGAATGTTAGTAGCAGTTCCACCAAAGCTAAGTAAAAGGCTTTTCTGCATGTAAACACAAGCAAACATTTTGAAGAATGTAAGGTGTTTTGGGTTCAATTGGTCAAGACGATACATGTGCACACATTTATCTCTATCACCATTGGAATCTGTGGAGCGTTCTCTCTCCCTCTTACTGTCTATAGATTGAACCTGACCCATAGTAGAGACTCACCCTTAGGAATTTTGAGGGCCAGTTCTGGACGGAGCAGATGTGTCAGCTCCCCTGATGTCCTTTCCGCCATCCCAGCTGTGTTAAGAGAGAAGAAAAAGTTTATCAACAAATGGACTCACGCTAACTGTAGGTTACGCAGTCATGAAAACGCTCTAACACCCACTCATTACCCCTCCACATTTCCCTGAAAGTTTTATTTAGACTTTGATATGGTGGTGATGCAGATTTGTACAGTGCAAGCGTCATTCTTCAGGGTGAAGCTTGTAGCGTTAAGGATACGTACTCCCTGCTTTTGTGCTGATTGTGTTTTTCGGATGTTTTTTGTGCCTCAGCCCTGCCTGTTCTAAGTGTTGGAAACATATCATTTTTGGAGGGCTGCGGAAAACTAATCAGGTTAGACTTACACTCTCTAGGTTTTTGGGGACAAGAGAAATAACAATCCTCCTTTTTACATGGCCCCTGTACACACCTCTAGGCACCTCCCTCCTGTTGGTTGACCCCACAGCAGGCAGCTTGCTATGGAGGCACATGAGATGAAGCCAAGCACCCTGTGCCTGTTCAGGCACTAGGCTGTGAGCCAGCCTTGCCCCCCTCCCTTCCGATGGTCTCAATGATTAGGAGTGACAGCATCAGGAGGCAATATTGGCATGCTGTCACCTCAGTTAAGGAGGAGGGGGAGTCTGTTCCAGACAAGTATTTGTGCAAAATTTTGGACAGTAAGAAAATGGTCCCAGTAAGTCTTAGGGGGAATATGCACACCTATCACTTGGAATACTAATGCATAGAATGCATTCACATAAAGAACCTGCTGCCTTTAGAACAACTTGAAGCCTGAGCGGGGACATACACAGTTAGCATTTCTCCACTTACTAAGTAGACACATTACTGCAAAAGCACACAACTTACCATCAACAAGGTTTGTTTGGCCCCCAGAAGTTGATGGGATTGCCGGCTCAGGAGAAACTGCACAAAAAGAACACAAATTGTGAACTGGAATGTGGTACATTACCTAGGAAGAGTATTTATGAAAGATTGATAAACACGCATTTTCAGTGTTGACTAAATCCGGACATGGCCCCCAAAAATTTCGAAGTACAAAGCACACCATTTCCAATGTAGAGAAACTAACACCAATTTAGAATAGGGTGGCTTGAGAAAGCTTAAAAATAAGAACATGTCCTGTAATGCTCCCCAAAACCACCTTTCAAACATGAAGGTTCAGCAAGAGTGTTTCATGACCAACCTTACTGTCACATATAGCAAAACTGCACTTGCTTTGACTCCAACTTAGATTATCCTAGATACACATCATCCTAGCACACACAATACATGTGATAATCTAATTTTATGTACTTACAGACTAGTTCAGGGGAGTCACAAACATCATCCGGCTCCACCCCTGGAGTGGGGGAGGATGGGGGAGACCCTTCATGGGGGGATGGTGTCCCTTCATGGGGGGATGGTGTCATATCTCCTAGAAACACAAAGACACAAATACAATCCTTGAACCAAAGCTATTTGATAAAGGCACACAGAAAGTAGTTGGGAAACATTGAAGGTAGTAGTTACAGTGGACTGGGTAAGCAGCGGCCCCTCTTCCCCAGTCCTCCACAACAAACATCCTCAATGTCAGCTGCTACATAACCCCAATGGCAAAATATATATATTACAGCCCTTATATTTCCCAGGACACATTGAACACACAAACACATGTAGAATACTTACTCCCCATTTGAGGAGAGCCCAGGTCCTCGTCATTCCCCGCAAAATTGGCCTCTTCCTCCTCCTGGCCCGGATCCCCAGAACTTGGCCCTGCCTGAGGCTCCTCTGTTGCTGAAGCGACATCAACCACAAAATAACAAAAAAAAAAACAATCATTCCTCCAAGTTAGACCCCATACACAACACACCAGCACATCCACATTACTTACAGTGGGCCTGAGAAGGCTGAGGCTCCCGATCCTCATCACTGGTTTCTAACCCAAAAAAAAAAATTCATCAAAAAATCAAACATTATATATTATTTATGGACACAAATAGGCAGTAACCTCTCATCATGCTAGCACCATACTCAATGCCCCTACAATTCAGCACATAAAAGTGCACTTACACCAATGAGATGCATTGACCATGTTTTAAAACAGGAGGGCACCATGCAAATTAAGCGGTCGCCTAAGGCTTCGCACCTACAGGGGCCTTGCAGCCAGTGGCGGAGCACCAACATTTCAAAGGGCGCAGTCAGGGAAATCTCCCAAGTAAAAGATTGCTTTCAATCCTCGGATCTAAAATTTGCAGCAGTATGCTGCAGTCCCTTCACTGCGTCTGCCAGGTGTCTATTGTCCGCTGACACTTACTCCTCCTTCTCTGAGTGGGGATTGGCCGTCTGATCATGTTATCCTAAGATGTTGAGGAATCGGTAGGTGTGTACCTGCACCAGTAGGAAGTGACTGCCCGGTCAACTCACTCTGCTATCATCAGTTGTTGCTCTGGGAGGAGAGCTCCGCCCTGGACCCAGAACATACAGGTAACCAGGTCCAGACTTGATATTTTGCAGGCTGGTCATAGATTTGTGGTGTCTACTATGCAAAGGGGGTGAGTAGCCCCAGGGAAGTTGGAAGAGTCCGAAAATGGTTGGTGGAGGAGGAGGAGAAGAAGGCCCTGGGTGGCTGAGGGACAAGGAGAGGGCCCCTGGGTGTTTTCTAGAGGAGGAAAGATCCCCAATGACGCCAGAGTCAGTTGCCAGGGAAGAGAGTGGAGCTGAGCAAGTCCTGCATATCTGACCTGAAAGCCAAACATGGTGTAGATGGAGCCCTTTGCCCTACACAATGACAGCATCGGAGGTGGAAGGTGAGTGGTAGCGGGTCTTTGACATTATATAGCATATGGACTCTGTCCATTATTGGTAGTTTTGTTTGGAGTTGTCCTTTAGATGTTTAACTCTGTTGTTTTGGACCCGAGCTGTGAGGGACTGAGGTATGACAGCCCACTATGCTGAGACTTATAGTGCCCTAGAATGTTGAGGACTGAGGAATCCTTAGTCCCTAACAGAGGGCACTACAAGTCTTAGCATAGCAGGCAGTAGTTCCTCAGTCCCCTACAGAGAGCAGTACAAGTCCAAGCAGGTAGCCTTCTGCGTTGGGACTTGTTGTGCCCTTGACTGTGGTGGACTGAGGAAGGGAAGTGTAAGGGGGTCTCTGTAAGCTCAGATGTATGGGGGAGCTTTGGTGACCACAGAGTTCCCTTTTACACCAGAGTCGCCAGCTTCCCCCCTCAAATAATGGTTCCCAGAACTCTCCTTACATCAGAGTCTTCACACTTCTACCCTTTTTTTTTTATCTACTTACGATCCACAATTTCGAGCTGCTCAAATGGCTCGCTGTCTGGCAAGGCATATTTGAGTGTGGCAGTCCTCCTCCTCCCCTTCTTCACCAAAAGCACAAGAGGGTGCCGGCCGTCCGCTTTGGCTAGAAGCAGAAGAGAAAAAAGAAACGTAAAAAATATGAATGTACATAGTAGTATTAAAGGTTGTGAAGAGACACTTGATGGAGGTAGGAAAGGTAGGAGCAAGAGGGAGGGGAGGGGGGGGGTGTTGGTATTAGTGTTGTTGCATACCTAAACACATGTCCACCTACCCAAAAAATTGTAACCTATCTGGTCACATGTAATGTATATTTTTACTTACCGGAGATTTGCTCCACAGCCTTTAGCAGGAGCCTGGGTGAGCGCCTTTTGGCATCACTCCAGGCCCGCTGCAGATCCACCACCCGAGCCTTGAACTGAAATCTCCGCCGCAGCCTCATCCGGACACGACACATGATCTTGTGCTTTTGGTGAAGATGCGTATTAATTTTATCATACCCCCAGAGGAGGAGGAGCTGTGGAAAGAGCAGTGTATGTTTGAGTCCAAGTATGTCCAAAATAGTACAGTCTTCAAATAACATGCTAGGTCGTCTTTGAGATATTGTAGAACAAAGAATTCCATTTCTGGTGATACATATACATCGATGTCCAAATCTACCTCCATGACATAGGTTGCCCCACACTGGTGATTTCCTCTACATGATATAGCCATTTTCTCAATTGGCCTTTCATGACACACCCAGGGCCGCCATCAGGGGGGACAGGCAGTCACTGTATTTACAACCTTATTGCTGTCCATTTAGCAGGGTGAAAGTAACTTTACACACATGTAGCATAGGTATCAACTTTTGTCACCATGTTAAAAGGACAGCAGTATGGGTAGCATTACAGTGACTGTTATTAGTCCAGGCTCACTAAACTAGCCAATGCTTGGAAAAGCAAGCCATGCAGATTGCTTTTCAGGTCCCTTTTAACATGAGCTGTCTGATTGGGTGTGGCTGTTAATTTTTGACGCAGACCTGATAAGCCCCTCCATTCTCCTTTATGGAGTGTTATATGTAAATGGGATTGCTTCATTTGAGATGCAGATTTAAACTATGTATGGCCAGGCTGAAGGTACCCAAGTTGATTGATCAATCACCTTGAGGACAACGTACAACCAGTCTGTCAGATTTTACACACGCTTATCGCTAGCAGCTCTTGTAGCCACTAGCAATAATCACTGTGTTTTCCTGGCAGGGGCAGCACCGGGAGAACACAATGGCTCCGCAGGAGGGTTTCCCCTGTCTGTGTTGATGGTGGAATCAAGGCAAAATGTTTTTCCTGCAAGCCACGGGACAAACAAAGATAGTTTTTTAATTAATCCATGATTTTGCCAAAATGGGAAAAAAAATATGTTTGCTTTGTATATTCTTAAGTTTGCTACATAACTAGAACATGTAACAGTGTTATATCATTGCAGGAGATTTCCCCTCACTTCCTGTCTTGGTGCCACCAGGACAGGAAGTGAGGGAATCTCCCGTGGGGATATAGCCAGCAATTCTTTCCTTTTATATATACTATGGACATTATAAGGCAACAATTGCAAGCTATTTCCCCACAGTGATATTCCCCTCACTTCCTGTCTTGGTGACACTAAGACAGGAAGTGAGGGGAAATCTCATGCAATGATATCACCCTATTAGAAATTGGAGTTCCGTCTAAAAAGTATACATAAAGTAAGCACTTGG